>NC_092373.1:69096449-70356449 GCF_030028105.1 Mobula birostris | reverse complement strand
ATGCACGAACGAGTTCTGAATCCAAACAGCCAATTCGCAGTGGATCCCATGCATTTTGATCTTCTGGATTAGCCTCCCATGAGGGACTATGTAAAACACCTTACTTAAATCCATGTAGACAGCACTACCTTTTTCACTTGCTCATTTAACTGAAATTTAACCAGTTCATGTCTCTATTGTCCACTGTTCACATTGTTCATCTGACTTTGTCTCATCTACAGTGCTGGACTTATTCCAATTTATTAACAGAGATTCTGAACACTGACAATCTAGCAGAAATCCTTCAGATATTTCATATATTAAGAACCCTGACTTCTTGAAAGATAGATTTGAAAATTACTCTGTTTCAGCAAATGACACAGTTTTAAATTGAACTGAACTGAACTTTATAGACATTCCCAGACTGTTTTGATGGTTTAATGTTTTATATCCTGCATTTTCGCTCGTTTTTTCCTGTTCCTACAATTTGTTCTTAGTTTTGCGCAGTAAGTGCTTGATGTTTTCTTTGAACGGATTTCATGGTGTTTCTTTGTTTCTTGGCTGTCTCCAGGAAGATAATAAATATACTTTGAATCTTTTTCTAATACTCAATGCTGATATAGTTACCCATCTCATTCCTTTTTTTAGTATGTAGTGATGTTTTGTGTGGTATGTTATCAAATGCCCTTAAATCCACATATCTGCATACAAATGACACTCCACCCATCATGATAACAATACAAATTACTTTTGAGGAACAAAAGCTGTAAATTTGAAATAAAAACAGAAAGGGTTGGATACAGATGGCAGGTCAGGCAGCATCTGTGGAAAGGGAAGTACACCTGCTCATTAATGCAAATAACTAAGCAGCTAATCAGGTGACAGTAACTCAATACGTAAAAGCATGCAGATATGGTCAAGAGGTTCAGTCGTTGTTCAGACCAAACATCAGAATGGGGGAAAAAATGTGATCTAAGTGACTTAGACTGTGAAGTGATTATTGGTCCCAGACAGGGAAAGTTGAGTATCTCAGAAACTGCTGATTTCCTGTGATGTTTATACACAACAGTCTCTAGAGTTAGACCATAAGACCCAAAGACATAGGAGAATTAGGCCATTCAGCCCATCGAGTCTGCTCTGCCATTCCATCATGGCTGATCCAGTATCCCACTCAACCTCATACACCTGCCTTCTCGCCATATCCTTTGATGCTCCAACAGATCAGGAAGTGATCAACCTGCCTTAAACATACATATGCACTTGGCTTTCACAGCAGTCTATGGCAGACCATTCCACAGACTGACTACTCAGTTTACAGAGAATGAAGCAAAACAAAACAAAAAAATGCTGTGAGTGGCAGTTCTGTTGGTGAAAACACCTTGTTAATGACAGACTTCAGAGGAGAATGGCTAGACTGGCTCAAGCTGACAGGAAGGCAACAGTAACTTAAGTAACCATGTGCTACAACAGTAGTGTGCAGAAGAGCACCTTTGAATGCACAACACAGCAAACCTTGAAGCGGATGGGCGACAGAAGCAGAGCACCACACTGGGTTCCATTCCCATACCTAATAAAGTAGTCACTGAGTGTAAATTTAGCTTGAAGACCCTTATCAAACATTAGAAAATATAAAAGCAAGTTAATTTTAAGTTGCAGACAAACTGGACATCTGGAAGGAAGGAAAACGGTATTCTATTTCAGCACTAGCTGTGGTGGAGGATGGAATGGCATTTCAGGACAGGAAGTCCTGGAGGTGCAGTGATTCAGTGTTGCTGTACAGACAGGACAAAATGCATCAAGGTACCCACATATAGAATTTATCACAGGCTCTAAAATACTACAAGAACAATGAGGCAGCTGCTTTTTTATTCCGCACTGTAATTTCTTCTGTCTCTGCCTCTAAGGATTTATATTTACTGCTGAAACTACATTTTTTTTTTGCTTTTCTTATATTGCCATTGAATTTCTAAAAATCTTATATCTATATATTTCTAGCTAGTTTTCTCTTCCTCCTTATTTAACCTTTGGACATCTCTTGCTGATTCCTAAAACTGCTCTGCTTAGAAAAATCATAAACCTCATTTCGAAAATTTATAAGCCTTTTCTTCAGTTGAATGTTCCCCTTCACCCCTTACAAAACCACACTCAGATAATTTTTCATATGGGAATTTTATTCACGATGGAACGTATGTATACTTATCATGAATTACAAATTATTTATTAACATTTGTCATTGCTTGTTCACTGCCAGTACTCCAAATCTAATTTTCCAATGCACCTTGGCCAAAATTGGATGTTTTACCTTTTTAGTGGTTTTATTTTATAAGTATCCTGCATAGACTGCACTATGGCCTTATGGAAATGAATTTAAAATCCTATTATATTACGATCATTTCTCCCCAGGGCTTCCTTACTCTGAAATTACTTATAAAATTCATCTTATTATAGAAGAAAAGGTCAGAAATAGTCTATTCCCCTATTGGTTTTATAATGTATTGTTTTAGGAAACGGTCCTGAATACTGTATATCCCATGAACTCATCTTCCTAATTATTTCAGTCAGTTGGATTTTGCCAGTGTACGTAAAAATTAAAGCTCCTCATGACCATTGTATTACCTTTGATTAATACCTTCTCTTACAGTGTAGGTGTTACAATAGGACTACAAGTTACATCCACCAGTGGGTCCCTTGCTTTTTAATTACCACTTATCCCGACCCTAACTATTGTGACATCCTGTTCGATTTCAAGTCTATAGTCTGGGTGAGCCCTTTATTTCACTCTTCATTCACCAGAGCTGCACCACATCCTTTTCCATTTTGCTGCCCTTTCAAAATAGGGTATATAATGGAATATTTAAATTTAAATCTTTGGTCAACATGCAACACATTTGTATAACATTTATTGGAAGTCCAGAAAGTACCAGATTTTTACTTGATTAAAGCAACAGCCAGCATAAATTAGCAACCATTCTGAAATTAATTGCTCATTTTTAAACA
The DNA here is from genome assembly GCF_030028105.1 of Mobula birostris. Lineage (NCBI taxonomy): Eukaryota > Metazoa > Chordata > Chondrichthyes > Myliobatiformes > Myliobatidae > Mobula > Mobula birostris. Next base: position 70,353,473 of record NC_092373.1, on the reverse strand, counting down.
CTACCAATGGCAGAAGCATTAATCGTCAATTACCAGCACCGAATGACTGAAATATGCTTGTTTGGATACTTCCGGTTGTTAGCATCATCATTGGTAATGCTTTGCCCACTATGATATTTGGCACATCTTGCAGTATAAATGCACAGACTAGTAGTATTAGTCACCAAACTGAAACTGAAGTAGGGTGACAAATATCCATTAGCTGTATAACTCTTGGGTCACTGAAATGATCTACAAGTAGATTAAATGAACATTGTCCTGTGCACTAGTTTTATAATCCAGTTCATTTGTATCATCCTGTTTTGTTATTTAAAATATAGTGGAGACAAACGGTATGAAAGAAAATTACCGTCTCTCATGTCTGCATTAGTTGCCAGAAATTGCACGATTTTGAGGATGGCATCAGCTGTTAGTTACTATGAATAAATCTTGTTCCATGGTCACAATCTTCTTTAGGCTGAGTTAATTAGATTAATTTTAGTGCAATTACACATGCTTTAGAATATATTTAAACTGACAGGGTTAACAATCAAAAATGATAAACCAGTCATATGGGGCATCAAAAGGAAGCTTGGCCTCAGCTTTCAATTCATTATCCAACAAGTAGCACTATTACTTGCATTAAGGGTTGGCAAGATGTTCCCTTCTTGAGGGTAAACAAACTATTTGGGGAAATATCCAGAATATTACACACCTGGCACAAAAGTTAACAAAATATATATTGCAAATTACCCTCAATAAATCAATTGGTCCACTAAAGTTCATTCATTCCAATAAGTAAGCAGGGTAATTTTCCATTCTTACCAATACATGACTAAAGCTCCATAGCAAAGCAATTCAGTCAAAACTGTCCTCTAAATGACTGAGCAAGCCAGTCAGTTCAAGTACAATTAGGTAGGCACAGTAAAAAATATCCTGGCCTGCAATGTCCATATCCTGTGAATGAATAAAAGTAAATACACAGAGAGTGGAAACAGATGCATAATTCACCAAATACTGATGGTGAATATAACATTGTAGAGTTATTTCTATCTGTGTAAATTTTGGAGTATTCTACTTCATTATTCACTGTGAGACATTCACTGCAAATGGATGTCAGCTTCCTAATTATTTCTCAATTGCCTGAAGAAGCACAAGAAATGTGGGAAAGATTCACTATAGATGCAGCAGTGTCCAGAAAAGTTCCAATATATGACCAATCCTGGAACCTGAAAAGCATAATTTTAGAGTCCAATTAATCATAAGGCACTGGAAAAATGACGACTTACTTTGAACGTGCGACTAGAGGGTGTTCTAAGCAAAAATAAAATCAGTAACGTTGGAAAAAACTCAGCTGCTCAGGCAGCAACTGTATGAAGAGAAACAGTATTGTAGAGCACAGAAACAGGCTCCTTGGTTGGTTCCTCATCCATGATCATCATCATGTCTATCAATACCAACCCCATTTTGCTAGGATTAACTCTATGTCCTTCTTTTCCTTTCTTTCACAAGCAACTTTACAAAAGTCTGTTTAATGCTGTAATTGTATCTGCCTCAACCATTGAGCTAATATATAAATCTACTCCTCTGAGTTTCAGGCCACAACAATGAACCACAAAGGATTTAAGGATGTTCATAACTTTGAATTAGCATTTCAAAACTAGATATGTACATTAATTATTCACCCAATATTATACATATTTCAGAAGGAACATAAAATTGTCGAAGTGCCAATTTCAAATATTTCAACACATTTAAAGTTCTCTGTGCTATTTTCTTGTTTAGACTCGTAGTAGTTTCTGTGCTATAGTTTTCTATGACTTTGGCACTAATGAGATCATGCCATTTAATTGATATAAAATGTATTTTCATAATGAGCTCACAATAAGATGTTAGCAAAAGTAATAAAGTATATAGTTTCATTTCTAATATTTTAATATTTCAGCTGACGGAAAGTAATTAATTTGTACTGTGCACTGGCAACCAATGGAAGTCCATAATGGCTAGAATATGAAATGTATGAGGCTGAAAGTGCTGTTCATTAAGGATAAATAATACAGCATCCACACATGGAAAGTAGCTGAACATTTACAGGAAATATCAATCCCAAAAGCTGTGGGTCAGATGCATTGTTTCACAATTATCTTCACTAAAGCAGCAGGTCAGAGAAATTCACATGTCTCACAAATATATGAGCCCTTTTTGGTGACCTCTAATGACTGTTAGTAATTACCCTGAGCTACAAAAAACTCCTACAATTGCAAGACACATGTCATCAGGTTTTGAAATTTCCTAACTTAGAAAAATTTATTTGTTCTTCATTCCCACTTTTAATAGAACCTTTTTTATCTTCTCTTAATTTCCTCTGACTAATACTGGATTTATCGATGTTCATAAACTTCATTCCTTCCTGGGCTTACAGTTCTAAGTTCAACCTTGAGATTCATTTTCTAGCAGGCTTATACAGAAAAAATAAATACAATAGAATTTATGAAAATCAGTACTTAACAAAGTCTGACAAAAGCAATGTACAAAAGAAGACAAATCACGCAAATAATAAACAAAATAGTAAATAAATAATACTGAGAACATGAGTTGACGAGCCCTTGAAAATGAGTCTTCAGGCTATGGTGTCAGTTCAGAGTTGAAATGAGTAAAGTTATCCACACTGGTTCAGGAGCCTGATGGTTTTAGGGTAATAACTATTCTTAAACCTGCTGGTGATGGACGTAAGGCTACTGTACCTCTTGCTCAATGGTAGTATCAAGAAGAGAGCATGGGCTGGATGATGGCCATCCTTGACGATGGATGCTGCTTCCTTGCAGCAGTACTCAAGGCTAATGTGCTCAATGTTGGAGTGGGATTTGCTTGTGAGGGACTGGGCTATACCACCAGTTCTTTAATGTCAATGTTTACGGACACATGCCAATCATATATTTTAAGTATCTGGTTTCCCTTGTTGAACCATTATCAATTTACTTCTGACAGCTTTTTCACCAAAGTTCATTTCAGCTAAAAAAAGCAAGTTTATATCTTCAGCAGCATCTATGGGTTGGTGTCAAAAGAAAATTTACCACAGTTAAATCAGATAATTGTTAACTTCAAATTGCTCTCTCTCTGAGCTTGCAGAGCTAACAAAGGCATTGCAAGAGAGAGTAATGTTGTGGAAGAGATTTTCACTATACAATGATCACTGCTTTATGGAGAGGGGTTGCATTCTGAGAACACAATCTGTACCATGACTTACCGTAACTCAAAACCGCATCATTTGTGTATGCATCAATAAACATAAGTTGAAAATAAATAATTTTTTTATGTATTTAGTTAATTTTTTTCAGAAGAGCAAATTTTTATTTTGTATCTCGGATGTTTTGGGAATGATTTGTGAATACCATATGGTCAGATTTCTAATGCACAAACTACCATAATGTGGGGGTTCTGTACATTAATTGTTCTGTAAAAATTAAATATTCAAAATTAACTTTGGTCTACCTGCGTTCTGCAGCATCTTAGGATTGACGTGTTTCTAGCATTCTCTATTCTTGATTCAGAATTCCAATAATTTTAAAGTTATGAAAATTTAACTAAGATCCATATCAAATTAATAAAAAATAACATTTAAACAAAATTTCAAAATAAAATATCATTTACCTTGCCAATTTCACAAATTGAGAATCTCCATTGCATTCGACCTCATGTAAGATCTGAGTGACTAGAGTATAATGTCGACCAGGTGCACTTATAATCCAGGGAATCAGTGAATCGAGTTCTGTATTTCAGTCAAATGACTAACAATGTTTGCAAAACAGTTTTTCCTTTACCTTGTACAATGACTACACAATTAACAATCAAAGTAAATACAAATATGGCAACAACAGGTGTAAATTAATGCAATATAATCCACTGCATCATCTCTGCAGTTGCTAAATCTGACTTAATCATGCTCAATCTTAAAAGTAGATGATTTGTTTTAAATGTTGTTGTTACTTTGTGGCTAGTTCTGTGAGTTGATTTTTGTTATAAAAATGCAAAGTTCAAGGTAAATTGATTATCACAGCACATACAGGTTGGCAGATATAACCCTGACATTCATTTTCTTGTGGGCATGCTCAATAAATCCACAGTAGAATAATAATCATAATAGAATCAATGAGAGATCGCACCAACTGGGCATTCAACTAGTGTGCAAGAGACATCAAACTGCAAATACAAAAATAAATAATTAATAATAATAATAAATAAACAATAATTATTGAGAACATGAGGAGTCCTTGGAAGTGAGTCCATGGGTTGTGAGAACATTTCAGTGATGGGGCAATTGAAGTTGTGTGCATTTATCCCTGCTGGTTCAAGAGTCTGATGATTGAGGGGTAATCATTGTTCCTGAGCCTGATGCTGTGAGTCCTGAGGTTCCTGAACCTTCTTCCTGATGGCAGCAGCAAGAGGTGAGCATGATCTGGGTAATGGGGGTCCCTGCTGATGGATGTTGCTTTGCTGTGACAATGCTCCATGTATATTTGCTCAGTGGTGGGAGGGCTTTACCCATGATGGAATGGGTTGTACCCACTACTTTTTGGGGGATTTTGGGAGGATTTGGAGGGCATTGGTGTTTCCATACCAGGCTGTGATGCACCCAGTCAATATGATCTCCACCACATAACCAAAGAGATTTGTCAAGGTTTTAGATGTCATGTCAAATCTTCACAAACTCCTAAGGAAGTAATTGAAAAGAGACTGACAAAATCTCAGTTATATCCATGCAATATTATGTATAAGTTCAGAGGTAGTTTCTAATTATATGCTGATGACATCCAGCTATACCTCAGCACCATATCTCTTGAACCCTTCATCACATCAAAATGATCAGAGCACGCAGCGGAAATTACTTCTGAGTAAATATAGGGAAGACTGAAGACTGAAGTCTTTTTCACAAGCTACCCAATCCTCTAGAATCAGCTGGAAGTTGACCCACAGATGAGCTATATAGCTCTGACAACACTAAAAAAAAGTCCTTTTCAATATCAATATTACCTGACTCATTTCTCAATTGAGCTACTGTCAAAATTCTCACCAATGTCCCTCTACACTTGATTATTCCAATGCCGCCTTCATTCTACTCTCTATGACCTCGAGGACATCCAAAATTCTTCTGCCCACACTGTATCCCATTCAATGTCTCCTGATCCATACCAGCTCCCCATTAAGCAAAGTGTCGATTCTAACACTCTCAATTTCTAGTTTTGTACCCTTCCTGGTTTCAATTCAATAGGTTCAATAGGCACATTTAATGTCAGAGAAATGTATCAATTTACATCCTGGAATTCTTTTTCTTTGCAAACATCCACGAAAACAGAGGAGTGTCCCCAAAAAATGTATGACAGTTAAACGTTAGAACCCCAAATCTTCCATTATTGGCAACAGTACTTTCAAGTGCCCATAAACTGTTCAACTTTTCCAAATCTACTCCCTCCTTTAAGCGATAGTCACCTGTCCTAATACTTCCTTGTTCATTTCAGTGTCCAGTATACTTTGATGATGCCGGTGAAGTGCCTTGTGATAAAAATACATGTTGTAGTTCTTGACAATGATGCTGTATCTGCGAGAGCTGTGTATGTCAAGGAATACTTTGACTGTGAAGGTTTTCTGAGCTGATTACGTATGCCCATGTTTTTCCTGATCTTTTTAGTGAATAAAGGACATTTACAAGTGAATTAAACTTCACCTGTACTTTGGGACTTTTTATTTTGAACCACATTTCCTTCTGGTGCTTTTGTGTTCAGCTCAGATGCTGTGTCTAACAAATTAACTTCATATGATCCATTTGTATTCATCTACTTGATCTGTCTCAGGACATATTTGCTTGGTGAGGGCATACCTTCCCATACAGGATGTGGTAAGTTGATATTCACTATTTCATTCTCATCCGTAAACGTGAATAGTTAGCATTTTTAATATGAGTGTTACCTGCTTGGTGACTGCTGTAATAGTACAGAAAGTATTATTGCTATTATTTGGAGCATTTAATGATTTGGCACAGCAATTTTTATTGTTTTACTCCAAGTCTCTATTTGCTGTTCCATCTTCTGTTTAAGGTCTCTGCAAATTTTGTATTGATCCCAGTGGAATCCTTCTCACTTTACCCTGCAGAGCTTGTTGACATTATATGTCTGTCTGATCTCATTTTTAACTTGTTTGCTGCTAGAGTGATGGTTGTTTAATCTGAGCTGTGTTTTTTAAACAGAATTATTAATACTGTCATTTAAATCACCATTAATGTGTGCAATTAATTGAGATGCAAACCACAGTGCTCTTTTTCAACATGTTAATCATGCACCACTGTAAAACAAAATGTACATTTAAAATAGCTCCACATGCTGCTTTTGTGCTGAGTTTTTAAACCAAGCAATCCAAAGCTGATCACAATTATAACCAGCAGTTGGTTCAGGCAGCAACAGAAACAGATGGAGCTGGATCCTCTTGTGGTAATCAAAGGAAAGCACCAGACCCCCAAACCGATGAAAAGTGTAAGCAGCCTCAAATTTGCACAGGGGCTCCCCTTAACTCCTTGCAACTGGGCAATGTGGTCTGTTGACCATATCATGACTAACCTTGCTTATCCTCCTCCTTGCATTTAGGTGGAGGACAAAAGCATGAATCACAGCAACAGTGACAAGGCACGAGAGTGAAAAAACACCTTGTGACCACCTCCGACTGCATCACCATCCTGCTGCAGAGAATGGCTGCAGCTCAGCATTAAGCTGAAAACCACTTTCCCTTGGTAGATATTTGATTTGCTTATTGACACTTAATCCTCTGCAGCACCTTGAAATTCATGTTACTGCTTCCTTGTTTTAAAAGGCATCGTTTCACCCCACTTGTGTCTACTCTGCTCCCAGTCTAAGTCTCCTGAATTACCGGTAAGCTTTCAATCTGCACTGTGGACTAATTTAACACTGAAGACCCTACAGTCAATAGTGTGAAAAGGGAATAATGAAGTAGTTTTTGTGGGTTCATGGATACTTCAGTTTGCAGCAACTTGTTCATAAACAGTACAGCACTGAATTTAAACTGGTTATCTGATAGCTGGTTGACATTCCTAGAAACTGGTCGCTACACCATCAGGATAAGCCAATTGGCCCACTGGTCCATGCCATTAGGTATGTTCCACATTTTCCCCAAATATCTTCATCCATCCCTATCAGTAAACTTGTCTATTCCTTTTTCCTTAAGCTTATTTAGCTTCCTGTTGGGTGTGTTAAAATCTACCAAGATTAGAACATGGACCATGGAAGAGGAATAGGCTATTGGAGCTACAAAGTTGTGCCGAACTAGTTAAAGATCTAATCAAAAACATCCAAGCACTAATTTGTCCTACCTCCACCATGTTCATATCCTTCCATCTTCTTTACATCCATGTGCCTAACATTCCCACTTAGTCAGAAACGATTCTCTTATTAAATGTTTTGCACTCAAATTAATGAAAACATTAAAATGGGATTTCTTGTGTGTTGGTACTGAACTTGCTGACTGCAAAGTTTGAAACTACAGCTAAGAACTTAAGCTTTATCTAGTATAAATAGCTAGGGGCACCCTCATTAAAAAGAGGTTATACTGCATCTTCAAAGATTAGTTCATGTCCCTGTTTATCCTCCAAGGTGCCAATAGCCACTATTTGAGCAGTGAGCTCCCCCTGCCTACCAATGAGAAGATACTTGCAGCTAAAAAAGTAGTATAAACATGATTCATTTATTTTCAGTGATCCATGTTTAAATCCAAACAACACTTTTAAAACACACTTAAACACACCTGTCCTGACGAAGGGTCTCGGCCTGAAACGTCGACTGTACCTCTTCCTAAAGACGCTGCCTGGCCTGCTGCGTTCACCAGCAACTTTGATGTGTGTTGCTTAAAACACAGAGAGGATTTCTAACTTATAAGAGACTTCCAAATTGCAAACCATTCCTTAAACACAAAGGAACTCCAAACGTAGGTACAATTTTGATAAGCTGAAAAGAAATACCTACAAGCTACAGGTGAACCAGTTATCTGTCGCAGAAATCAAAGGCAGTGGGATGAATCCTGGTTCACCTCATGTTTCTATCATGCTTCTTGATATCCTGTACCACATTCCTAATAAGCCTGAACTTCTGTATCCATTCATACTGTATCTCTGCACTTCATACACATGTGATATTCTTTTAGATAACTTTTAACACAAGCGCTCCAAAAGCTTCTGGAGGCAAAGATCCTAAGTACCCACAATTAATGCAGTGAAGTCTCTGCTTTCGATTACACAAATCTTCCAACTTATTAATAGATCAGCTATTGATATGCTAAGTGACAATATCCATCTGATCTACAAATTGTCTTGAACTAAACAACTTAGCCAACTTTGTCTAGTTTAAAACAAGCCAGATTAAATAACCCATTGTCTTATACTGCACCTCTTCAACAATGAACACATGGCCAGCATTCCGTAGCTTGTTAGACAGAGTTTGTTTGTAAAGTTGTGTTCATAACTTGAAACTGATTACTGCTTGTCACTTACATTCTAAGGACAGAAAACTGGCTCCTGTTCATAACCAGCAACTAAATGAGGAATATTAGTTAGGAGGTTTAGCTTACAACTGTTTGATCTTTAGAGGTGTCAGCTGCTGTCTTTAGAAAGCTGAGTTTGGCAAAAAAAAACACGAACCCCTTGCCCAGAACAAAGAATATCCATCACAATTGATTCATGATTAAACTGATATTTTCTTTAGATTTATGAAGAGAAAAAATTTAACACTAATTTATACTGCAACTAATGCTTCCACTGATTTCTTTTGTTCAGACTTGTCTGTATATAGCATTTGCAAAAGCCTACCATTTCTTGTAGATCTGTGCAGAAAAATGACCACATAGGCAAGTTCTTTGAGGATGTTGGCACTAATGGGGGAACGGGTAGAGGAAACCCATGCTCCAATGACCTTTGGGCACAGAACCTTTTTCCAGGTAACATGCTAGGTAACATGATCATTCCTAACCTTAATTATGCTGAAGAATTGACAGCAAATCTATGCCTTTGAAACAGACAAACATTGCCTATTCTTTGGAGTTAGAGCTCAGTAATATCCCAAATAGGCCCTTCACCCTCCATGTCGGTAGCAATCTAACTTTCAGTAAGATAATGACCGAAACGCTTGGATACAGTGGCCACTCTGGGTCTAATCAAAGGTGTAGTTGTTTGCTCTTTGCTTCTTTTTTACAAACGCAAGTCACTGCTGGATACTAAGAATAGCAAGTACTGCAGGACACTCCCACCAGCAAATTTTTTGATAGTGATGGAGCTGGACTTATTGCATACCATTGCTCTGTTGTCACCTGGACCTGTTGCATATCATTGTTATGCTGAGATGGAGAGATGGAGCACGGTGTGAATGGTTGTCTTGGACAATTTTGCTGTGATTGCAAGACCCTGGTGGACAATGGTAATGTTGAATACTGTAATCCCAATTCACTGGTTTATCAGCGTGACCAATGGTAGAGAAGCTGTGTTGCCTTGGTTGTGGCAAGGACTAGGCCTTCGCTGTTGGGTTGCTTGTTGCAGATGTCCAGTACAGGAGACACCAGAGGTGGCATGGAAGAGAGCAGAGTCCTTTGTGGGCAACTGAAATCTGTACTGGGTTGGGGCTAGTCCTTCCCATTGGTGCTGCCCTCCAGTGTTCGCTTGATGGAAGAACAAGCTGGACTGGAACCACTTACCAACAATCTACAGTTATGGCACTCAGGGACTTGGGCTATATTATTTATTTATTTGTGAATATATGTTTTTCAGCAATCATAACCATATGTGCTATGTGCTACTGGTAATGTGCTTGCAACTTGGCCCCAGAGGAATGCTGTTTTATTTGGCTATATTCGTTTATGGTGCAATGATAATTAAACTTCAACTATACTAATTGCAGCACTTGGTCCATTGCCTACTATGCCTTGTCCAGATGTTTGTTATTTATTGCAAGAACATCTATGTTCTCAGACAGCGAGTTCCTGTCAACCATCATTTATGAGCAACAAGAACCAAATGGTAGAATAACAATGCAAATGAACTAGAGGTTACAGTGAATCTGACACTGCAAGTCTATTTATGGACAACATTTCTCTTCATATGATTGTTGGTAAAGATTCTAAATAACAGAGAATGTTACAGCAACACACACAAAATGCTGGTGAATGCAGCAGGCCAGGCAGCATCTAAAGGAAGAGGTACAGTCGACGTTTCGGGCCGAGACCCAAACATTTTGGGTCAGGATGAAGGGTCACGGCCCAAAACGTTGACATTATCTCTTCCTATAGATGCTGTCTGGCCTGCTGCGTTCTCCAGCATTTTTTGTGTGTTGCTTGAAATTCCATCATCTGCAGATTTACTCGTGTTTGAGAGAATGTTATAGTTTAGTTTTAATATGAAAATTAAAGCAAAACTCTAATATGTCACAATCAGAGTACGAAATACAAAATTGCATATTAAATTCAGCAGATTAAATCTCTGCTGCAATATAATATCAGGTAATTATGAAAATAACTTACCTATGCTGATAAACCCAGTTCCACATGAGGAACATTTCCCTTTTCTTTGATGTTCTATTGATTGTAGTTCTTAGAAAATTAAAATTAATTCCTGACATTTTTGCTGCTTTGATGCAGACCTCCTTTGAACTAACTTTGCTCTGAAACCAAAGTATTTTTTTATTTGAACAAAATAAATTTTATTCATAATTTTAAAAATTTACATGAATGCACTGTTCTTTGCATTCTCGGTCAATGCTTTCCCTACAGTTCCTTTGCATTTTTACCATAAGACCATAAAATACAAGAACAGAGTTAGGCCATTTGGCCCATTGAGTTTGCTCTACCATTTCATCATGGCTGATCCAATTTTCCTCTCACCTTTTCCCCGTATCACTTCATGCCCTGACCAATCAGGAATCTATCAACTTCTGCCTTAAATATACATAAAGACTTGGCCTCCACAGCTGCTTGTGGCAAAGAATTCCACAGATTCACTACTCTCTGGCTAAGGAAGTTCCTCCTCATCTCCATTCTAAAAAGACACCCCTCTATTCTGAGGCTATGTTCTCTGGTCTTGGACTCTCCCAGCATAGGAAATATCCTCTGCATATATACTCTATTAAGGCCTTTCACCATTTGATAAGTTGCAATGAGGTTACCCCTCATCCTTCTGAAGTCCAGAGGCAGTGCCATCAGATACAGGACCAGAGCCATCAAAAGCTCTTCATATGACAAGGTATTCGATCTTGGAATCATTTTCGTGAACTTCCTTTGAACACTCCAGTTTCAGCAACTCCTTTCTAATATAATCAGCTCAAAACTGGTCAAGTCTCACCAATGCTTTATAAAGTAGGCTCAACATTTCCTCCTTGCTTTTATATTCTAGTCCTCATGAAATGAATGCTAACATCAGATTTGCCTTCCACACCACAGACTCAACCTGCAAATTGACCTTTAGGGAATCATGCACAGCACGCCTAAGTCCATTTGCGCCTCAGTTTTTTTGTATTTTCTCTCCATTTAGAAAATGGTCAACTGTTTCATTTCTTCTTTCAAAGTGCATGACCATACACTTCTCTACACTGTACTCCATCTGCTACTTATTTGCCCATTCTTCTAATCTGTCCAAATCCTTCTATGGCCTCTCTATTTCCGCCAAACTACCAGTCCCTTCACTTATCTTCATATCGTCTGCAAGCTTCGCAACAAAGCCATCAATTCCATCATCCAAATCATTGACATATAACGTAAAAAGAATCTGTCCCAACATAAACCCCTGTGGAGCACCACAGGTCACCAGCAGCCGAACAGAGAAGGCTCACTTTATACCCACTCTTTGCCTCCTGCCAATCAGCCACTGCTTTATCCATTGCTCAAATCTTTCCTGTAATGCCATTGGCTCACAGCTTGTAGCTTGTGGATAGACATCAATAGCACTGCTACCAACCATGTGGCACTCTCTGGGGGTAGACTGCAACAATAATAATTCAAAGGCTCCCTTCTCCAATCCAGCCCCTCCCTCTCCAGTAGTAGAAGAACCCTACACTGTGGTCTTTACCCCATTGATCTCTTGTGATGCCTGCAGTGCATTCCACAGCACATACTTTGAAGCATGGAATGTGTCAGTCACCAGCATTGCTGTCAATGCAGTGGTAATCCAGAGAGTGTCTTTCACCAAGATGTACCAAGACACAGGCCCTCTAATGTTTCTCTATGCCTTTGTCATAAACCCACAGTCTGCAAAGAGGTGAGCTACTGTCTCTTCCCCAATACAGCCACACCATGAGCTTCAGGCATACAGGAGGATCTGACTGGGAGGGCCCCATTCACTGCTAGCCAAGTGAAGTCTTGATGTCACTTGGTGAGGGCCTGGAGATAAGGAATTCTGCCAGATGGCTTGGACAGTCTGCAGATGAAACCACCCAACTGTGCTGCTCCAGGCTCTGTGTCTGAGGACTCCACAACATTTACTTGGCACTGCACTGAACTGAGGCCAAGGCCGTGGCCTGTCCCATGTTTTGTGTCCATGGACTCACTTCTGTTGTGAATGCTGTCTGCTTACTTTATTTTTGCACAATTTTTTTTCTCTCTGCACATTGGGTGTTTGATGGTCTTTTTTTTAATGGTTTCATATGTGTTTCTTTGTTTTGTAGCTGCCTGTAAGGAGATGAATCTCAAGGCTGTATAACAGCGGTCCCCAACCACCGGGCCGCAGACCGGTACCGGGCTGCAAAGCATGTGCTACCAGGCTGTGAGGAAACAATATAAGTTGCTGCACCTTTCCTCATTCCCTGTCAGGCACTGTTGAACTTGAACATAGGGTTGCCAACTGTCCCGTATTTGCCGGGACATCCCGTATATTGGGCTAAATTGGTTTGTCCCATACAGGACCGCCCTTGTCCCGTATGTCCCCCACTAAGGTAGAGCGTTCCTATGAAACTGTTCGTGCCAAAATGGTGTGAAGCGAAGAAGCAATTACCATTAATTTATATGGGAAAAATTATTGAGTGTTCCCAGACCCAAAAAATAACTTACCAAGTCATACCAAATAACACATAAAACCTAAAATAACACTAACATACAGTAAAAGCAGGAATGATATGATAAATAAACAGCCTATATAAAGTAGAAATAATGTATGTACAGTATAGTCAGGAAGATGAAGGCAAAACCAATTTGTGGGGAAAAAAATCGGCACGTACGCGCATGCGCACACAGGTGCCCGCACAAGGCTTCACAGTCATGGTAGTTTTTCCTGGGGTAAAGTGTCTCGGGATTTGATTGCTACTTTTGTCCCTTATTTGGGAGTGAGAAAATTGGCAACCCTAACTGTAAAAGACATGTTGAGGTGAGTTTAACCCTACTTGAACAACCCACCACCCCCCACCCCACCGGGTTGGCAAGAATATTGTCAATATTAAACCGGTCCGCAGTGCAAAAAAGGTTGGGGACCCCTGGTGTATAATATATACATACTTTGATAATAAATATACTTTCAACTTTGAGTCCTTCTCCTGCAGAACGTTCTGTGCTGGTCACTGCCTGAATGATTTGTGATCAAAGCTATTGGTACAGAAGAACTTCCCCATGCAGGGTAGGTATTCCAGCACTGTCCAGCTGACCGGGATGTTGCATGGCAATGGGGCCAAACCCATCTTGGAGCTGGTGGGGCGGGGGATTGGGATGGTCAGCAGAATTCCTTCTGCATCTGTTATTTCTGCTTTCCATATTTCCTTTTCCTGTTGGCACTTCCATAAGACCATAAGACAAAGGAGCAGAAGTAGGCCATTCGGCCCATCAGGTCTGCTCCACCATTTTATCATGAGCTGATCCATTTTATCCTATTTAGTCCCACTGCCCCGCCTTCTCACCATAACCTTTGATGCCCTGGCTACTCAGATACCTATCAATCTCTGCCTTAAATACGCCCAATGACTTGGCCTCCACTGCTGCCCGTTGGAACAAATTCCATAGATTCACCACCCTCTGACTAAAAAAAATTTTTCGCATTTCTGTTCTGAAAGGGCGCCCTTCAATCCTGAAGTCATGCCCTCTCGTACTAGACTCCCCCATCATGGGAAACAACTTTGCCACATCCACTCTGTCCATGCCTTTTAACATTCGAATGTTTCTATGAAGTCTCCCCTCATTCTTCTAAACTCCAAGGAATACAGTCCAAGAGCGGATAAACGTTCCTCATATGTTAACCCTCTCATTCCCGGAATCATTCTAGTGAATCTTCTCTCTACCCTCTCCAACGTCAGCACATCCTTTCTTAAATAAGGAGACCAAAACTGCCCACAGTACTCCAAGTGAGGTCTCACCAGCGCCTTATAGAGCCTCAACATCACATCCCTGCTCCTATACTCTATTCCTCTAGAAATGAATGCCAACATTGCATTCGCCTTCTTCGCTACCGACTCAACTTGGAGGTTAACTTTAAGGGAATCCTGTACGAGGACTCCCAAGTCCCGTTGCATCTCAGAACTTTGAATTCTTTCCCCATTTAAATAATAGTCTGCCTGTTTATTTTTTCTGCCAAAGTGCATAACCATACACTTTCCAACATTGTACTTCATTTGCCACTTCTCTGCCCATTCTTCCAATCTATCCAAGTCTCTCTGCAGACTCTCCGTTTCCTCAGCACTACCGGCCCCTCCACCTATCTTCGTATCGTCAGCAAACTTAGCCACAAAGCCATCTATTCCATAATCCAAATCGTTGATGTACAATGTAAAAAGAAGCGGCCCCAACACTGATCCCTGTGGAACACCACTGGTAACCGGCAGCCAACCAGAATAGGATCCCTTTATTCCCACTCTCTGTTTTCTGCCAATCAGCCAACGCTCTATCCACGTATGTAACTTTCCTGTAATTCCATGGGCTCTTACGTTGTAAAGCAGCCTCATGTGTGGCACCTTGTCAAAGGCCTTCTAAAAATCCAAATATACAACATCCACTGCATCTCCCTTGTCTAGCCTACTGGTAATTTCCTCAAAAAATTGTAATAGGTTTGTCAGGCAGGATTTTCCTTTAAGGAATCCATGCTGAGTTCTGCCTATCTTGTCATATGCCTCCAGGTACTCTGTAACCTCATCCTTGACGATCGACTCCAACAACTTCCCAACCACCGACGTCAAGCTAACAGGTCTATAATTTCCTTTTTGCTTCCTTGCCCCCTTCTTAAATAGCGGAGTGACATTTACAATCTTCCAGTCTTCTGGAACCATGCCAGAATCTATCGACTTTTGAAAGATCATCGCTAATGCCTCCACAATCTCCACAGCTACTTCTTTCAGAACACGAGGGTGCATTCCATCTGGTCCAGGAGATTTATCGACCTTTAGCTTATTCAGCTTCCTGAGTACTTTCTCTGTCGTAATTGTGACTGCGCACACTTCTCTTCCCTGCCAGCCTTGAGTGTCCGGTATCCTGCTGTCTTCCTCAGTGAAGACTGATGCAAAATACTTGTTCAGTTCCTCTGCCATCTCCTTATCTCCCATTACAATTTCTCCAGTATCATTTTCTATCGGTCCTATATCTACTCTCACCTGTCTTTTTCTCTTTATATACTTGAAAAAGCTTTTAGTATCCTCTTTGATATTATTTGCTAGTTTCCTTTCATAGTTAATATTTTCTCTCTTAATGACCTTCTTGGTTTCCTTTTGTAAAGTTTTAAAGACTTCCCAATCCTCTGTCTTCCCACTAATTTTTGCTTCCTTGTATGCCCTCTCCTTAGCTTTAACTCTTGTCAACCACGGTTGCAGTCTTTTTCCACTCGAAAATTTCTTCTTTTTTGGAATATACCTGTCTTGCACATTCCTCATTTCTCGCATAAACTCCAGCCACTGCTGCTCTGCCGTCTTTCCCGCCAGTGTCTCTTTCCAGTCAACTTTGGCCTGTTCCTCTCTCATGCCATTGTAGATTCCTTTACTCCACTGAAACACCGACACATCAGATTTCGGCTTCTCTTTTTCTAATTTCACAGTGAACTCAATCATGTTATGATCACTGCTTCCTAAGGGTTCCTTCACCTCAATCTCTCCAATCACCTCCGGTTCATTACACAATACCCAATCCAGTACAGCCGATCCCCTAGTGGGCTCAACAACAAGCTGTTCTAAAAAGCCATCTCACAGACATTCTACTGTCTGTTCTGCCAGTTTCACTCATTTACTTCATCCTCCGACGAGGAAAGGTTGCTGGCGTCTGTTTGCTACCCTGCCCCATTCTTCCTGCTTATTTTATTTTCAGCAGCCCGTTGCCTCTAGGATTTTTCTTCTGAGGCTTCCTCCTCTTCACCACCTGCCTTTCTTTTTCTTGTCCCTCTGCCCTCCCCTCCTCCATGGATGGACTCCTCCTCATTTTGTGGAGGGGCCTGGGGTTTTACGGCTGCAGGGGGTGGGAGCTTGAGGTGGCCAGCCTTTCCTCAGTAGCAGTCTCTGTTTTTTGTTCTGGCCTCTGCGCTGCTGGTAGACTTGTTGGCATTTGCCAGAGCACTATCAGTGCTAGTGTGTTGGCATGTGGCCAAGTGGTTAAGGCGTCGGTTTAGTGATCTGAAGGTCACTAGTTCGAGCCTCACCTGAGGTGGCATGTTGTGTACTTGAGCAAGGCACTTAACCACACATTGCTCTGCGATGACACCGGTGCCAAGCTGTATCAGCCCTAGTACCTTCCCTTGGACAACATCAGTGGTGTGGAGAGGGCAACTGCTGGTCTTCCATACAACCTTGCCCAGGTCTGCGCCCCTGGAAACGTTCCAAGGCGCAAATCCATGGTCTCATGAGACTAACAGATGCCTAATCAGTGCTAGCTTCCCCTCTAAGTGCCTGTGCATAGGTGCCAGCACATTTCGGGCAGGCTTTGCAGAAGTGACCTGCGCCTCCACAGAGCTTACAGCATTTGGTCTTCTGCCAGTCCTCCATCTGGTGGCCTTCCTGTTTGCAGTTTTTTTGCAGATCACTGCACTGCGATGTACTTCTGGCATAGCCCGGGATGACCAGCATGCACCACGTAACCACTGTTCACCTCCAGTGGTAAAGGCCGAGGACGAGTGGATAAT
This sequence comes from Mobula birostris, assembly GCF_030028105.1. Lineage (NCBI taxonomy): Eukaryota > Metazoa > Chordata > Chondrichthyes > Myliobatiformes > Myliobatidae > Mobula > Mobula birostris. The sequence goes on along the minus strand of NC_092373.1, from coordinate 70,336,387 downwards.
GGAGCCATCTGAATCCACCGTCTCTTGACCTTCACCAGATGCTTGGTTCTCCAGATCCTGAACATATCTTTGATATCTACACAGCTTCCTGCACCCTTGATGTAACAGGCCAGGGAGGCGAGGATGTCCACAATGGGCGGGCGCATGTTGGTTGAACATACGCATTGTGATCACACGCTCCTTCGGGGCTGGGGGGGGGTGGGATGGTGAAAGTGGCCACACCTTCAGCAGAGACAGCGGTCTCTCATTCCCCTCCTCACAGAAATCCTGCAGGAACTCAGCCATCCCACTGCGTACTTGATGTTGAAATAGCTATTGAAGTCTTGGACTCAGTGGATATCCTTCACCTCAAATGTGCAGCATTCAAGCAGTTCTGTTCCACTGAAGGGATTTCCCTCACTGAGTCTCGTAACTGCCACGCTGATGGGGTTTCAGATCCAAGGTCCTCCAGCTGATGCGCTGGTAGCTGCAGCCATTCTAACTGAGTGTCAATTGCTGAAAAGTGATGTTAGATTGATTTCCAAATCAGCATGAGGATCCACCGCTATGTCACCAGGTTCTCTTATCAGCCCATCGATTGAGACAAGTCTCTCTTCCACCATAATATTGCGCTTGACCTTATCCAAAAGGCCGAGAAGTGACATAATGCTGAAATTACAGGTTAAAGCTGTCCGAGATGTGAATCAGTATTTCTGAATAATAAATATCATTAACCCTGCAATATTCACAGAGGTGCTTTGACAGGGAGTGAGGCCACACCCAAGCATCAGAGGGCAGTTAAAGTTGATAGTGTGGCCAACACTACTGAATGATGGTGAAAATCCCCTGCATTCACAAACATTCAGTGAAACGTGGATCACAAGTGTAGTTTTGAAAAAAATAATTTGTTTTGTATATTTATTACCACTAAAAGTGCATCCATGACCCCAAAATCAATTTGCATCACATAAACTACTCCAAATTCCAAGTCCAAAGTAAATTTATTATGAAAGGACCTATATTTCACTATATACTACCCTGATTCATTTTCTTGTGGGATTTCATAGTAATTAGAAAGAAACATAATCAAATCAATGAAAAACCACACACGACAGAGATAGACAAACAACCGAGGTGCAAAACTTAACAAATAGTGCAAATACAAAAAAAAGGAAAAGAAATAAACACTAAATATTGAGAACACAACCTGTAGAGTCCTTAAAAGAAGGTCCATAAGTTGTGGAATCAATTCAGTGTTGGGTGAGTGAAGTTGTCTCCTCCGATTCAAAAGCTGGTGGTTGAGAGGTATACTGTCCCTGAGCATGGTGGTGTGGGATTTGAGGCTCCTGTACCTCCTTCCTGATGGCAGCAGCACAAAGGCAGCATGGCTTGAATGCAGGGAATGCCTGATGGTGGGTGCTGCTTTCCTACAACAGTACTCCCTGTCAATATGCTCAATACTGGGAAGGACTTTACCTGTGAAGGACTTGTCTGTGTCCACTACTTTTTGTAGATTTTTCCTTTCAATGACATTGCTGTTTCCATTCCGTGCCATAATACATCCACTCAGTATACTCTCCACCACACATCTATAGAAGTTTATCAAAGATTTAGATGACATGACAAATCTGTGCAAACTTCTAAGAAAGCAGAGGCATTGCTGTACATTCTTTATAATGGCTAGGCCCAGGACAGATCCTCTGAAACAGTAACACTGACAATTTTAAAGTTGATGTCTTTCTCCACCTCTGATCCCCTGATGAGGTCCCCTCATGGACCTCCAATTTACTCCTCCTGTAGTCAATAATTATCCCTTTGGCTTTTGCTGATTTGAATGAGAAGTGATTGTTGTGGCACCACTCAGCCAGATTAATTCTTATTTGTTGTTACCTTTGATATGGCCCACAACAGTGGTGTCATCAGCCATCTTAAATATGGCATCAGAGCCATACTTAGTCTCACAGTTAGAAGAATAAAGCAAGCTGAACACATAGCCTTGTGGTGCACCTACGCTGATGGTGATTGTGGAGGAGATGTTGTTGCCAACCCAAACTGACTGGGGTCTGCAAGTATGGAAATCGAGGATCCTGTTGCAGAAGGAGGTATTAAGGTCTTGGCCTTTGAGTTCATTGATTAGTATTGTGGAGATGATAGTGTTGAATGCAGAACGGTGGTCAATGAAGAGCATCCTGACGTATGCATCTTCGCTGTCCCGATGTTCCAGTGTTACGTAGACAGCCAAGGAGATGGCATCTGCTGTTGACCTGTTGTGGTGGTAGGCAAATTGCAGTGGATCCAAATCACTCCTCATGTTGATTTGCTTCATCACCAACATCTCAAAGCATTTCATCACGGTGGATATAAGTGCTACTGGATGATAGACATTGATTTTCGTCCCTGGAGGATTATGGGATCTAGAAAATTAGGTGTTGGGGTAGGTTGAGGTGGAGAGGATTTAAAGTGGACAGAACTAAACACAATGGAGTACTGACACAGAAGAGGAATGCAGATTGGGACAGATGAGCCACTGAACAGGCATAGAGGCTTGGAGACCACATGGACTGCTTCTCTTCTCACGTTCTTGTGTTTTTTTATGTTCAAGTTCACATTAAAAATACAGCTATTTGTCTTTCTCCCTTTCTGGTGAATGGGGGCCATGCTTCCCTCAGGTTTAACTTGGTACAGATCATGAGCAGATTTCTTGTCCAGGAGTTGGGTAATCAGCAGATAGTCTCATTACCCCAGTGGACACCACAAGGACATAAGAGCTGGTGGAATATGCCATAGCATATGCTTAGACCAAAGCAGGCTTACTGCAGAAATACACAAACACGAGGAATTCTGCAGATGTTGGAAATTCAAGCAACACACATCAAAGTTGCTGGTGAACACAGCAGGCCAGGCAGAATCTCTGGGAAGAGGTGCAGTCGATATTTTGGGCCGAGACCCTTCTCAAGCCTAACTGAAGAAAGAGCTAGTAAGAGATTTAAAAGTGGGAGGGGGAATCTCTTACTAGCTCTTTCTTCAGTTAGTCCTGACGAAGGGTCTCGGCCTGAAACGTCGACTGTACCTCTTCCTAGAGATGCTGCCTGGCCTGCTGCGTTCACCAGCAACTTTGATGTGTGTTACTGCAGAAATAAGGTAGTTAACTCCCAGCATTAATGCTGGTTTTGGGAGTAGAAAATTCATCCCAATCTTTTAAACTTTCTTAAATTTTCAGCGTTTTCTTCTGCTTGACCCAAATAATTGTATTAAAGTTAAAGCAAGTATCAGCAGACTTGGTTGGCATGGTAGTGTAGTGGTGAGTGTAACACTATTATGGTGCCAGCAACCCAGGTTCAATTCTACTGCTGTCAGTAAGGAGTTTGTACGTTTCCCCATTGACTGCATTAGTTTCCTTCGGGTGCTCTGGTTTCCTCACACGTTCCAACAGACATACAGGGTACCAGAGTAATAGGTCACATGGGTGTAGTTGGATGGTGTGGGCTCATTGGCCCAAAAGGGTCTGTTATCGTGCTGTATCTCAAAAATAAAAAAATGATTTTGGTGTTTGAAGTAAGCACAAAATAAGGCATGCAAGACACTAAAACGGGTAGGTTACTTCTAAAATGACCCGTTGAAGTTTGAATAACTGTAATCTTTGCCAAGGGCAGGTTACAATTTGTTCCAAAGGCCTCATGATCACAATTTCACAATCGGTAGAGTACTTTTGCATAGATGTACAGTAAATACTTTTGCTGACCCACTTAAGGACATACAGTAAAAAATATTTCTGTAAATATTTAAGATATTTTGTTTACTCTCTGAATTTGTTCAATTGGGCAAGAAATCCAGTTGTAATAGATTTAAAACCTCGGGTATGAACAAAATTGGCTTAGTTACATCTTTGCAATCCAAATATAAATTGCAGGATTCACTATCAAAGTCTGAAGGACTCATTAAATTTGATCCTAACTCCACTTGGCTCAAATGCTAAGTGATTATGGAATAAAAGTCTTAAACATTTAACATATGAATTTCTCTTCCACTGTGAGAATAGATTGGTTAATCAATCGTGTTGGCTAGCTTGGACGGAAACAATCTCACTTGTACCAGTAACCCCAGCTGAAATCAATCAGGATTAAGAACCTTCCAGGAGAACTTTTTTATTCCATCATCCCTTTGACTGAAATCAAAGAGCTCAGAATAATTCAGGAGCCAATGATGGTATCTTCATGAAATATAACACTAGGATACTCCCCATTGAGTACGTGTCCATTCAAAGGACAAGCAAATTTTCAGAAATAAATTCTTTTTGCAAAATTAATCTAACTTTCACATGCTGGTGAAGGTGATTGTAAGAGGACATGAAGTTAATCTTTTGGCTATAACTACATTTAATATTAATATTAATTAGGCAGATATAACATAGAACGCAGAACAGTGCAGCATCGTAGAGGCCCTTCAACCCATAAGATTGTGCCGATCTTTAAACCTGCTCCAAGATCAGCCTAGCCCTTCCCTCCGACATAGGCACATGGAATAAAGAAAAATAGAGTGCTATCTAAGATTCTCTTAAATGTCCCTAATGTATTTACCTTTACCACCCCCACTGCTGGCAACGTGTTCCGTTCAATTACTACTCTGTGTAAAATACCTACCTCTAACATTCCCCCCATACTCTTCTCCAGTCATATTAAAATTATGCCTTCTCATATTAGGCTTTCTGCCCTGAGAAAAAAAGGTGCTGCCTATCCACCATAACTATGCCTCTTAACTTATACCTCACTATCAAGTCAGCTCACATCGTCCTTCACTCCAAGAGCTTGCTCGATCTTTCCTCATAAAATATGCTCTCTAATCCAGGCAACGTCTTGGTAAATCTCCTCTGCAGCCTCTCTAAAGCTTCCACATCCTTCTTACAATGAGGCATCAGAAGCAAACATAATACTTCAAGTGAAGTCTAACCAGAGATTTATAGAGCGGCAACATTACCTTGCAACTCTTGAACTCAATCCCCTAACTAATGAAGACCAACATGCTATATGCCTTCTTAACCACCTTATTAACTTACACAGCAATTTTGAAGGGTCTCTGGTTGTGGACCTCAAGATCCCTCTGTTCCTTCACACTGCTAAGAATTTTACTTTTTACCTTGTACTCTGCCTTAAGTTTCAACCTTCCAAAGTGCATCACTTCATTCTTCTCCAGATTGAATTCCATCTGACACTTTTCAGCCCAGCTTTGCATCCTATCAATGTCTCAATGTAACCTACAACATTCTATACTATCATAACACCACCAACCTTCATGACATCTACAAAGTTACTGACGCATCCTTCCATTTCATTATATATGTCATTTATAAAAACCACGAAGAGCAGGAGTCACAGAACAGACCCTTGTGGAACACCACTAGTCATGGACATCCAGGCAGAATACACTCCATCTACTATCATCTTCTGCTTTCTGTGAGCAAGCCAATTCTGAATCCACACATCCAAGTTTCCCAGTATCCCATGCCTCCTGACTTTCTGACTAGGTAAATTTACTTATTATAAAGCTATAACATATCAACAGCTGCAATGTTAAATTCAACATCCTCATTACAAAAATAATCCAGGTACGGAAAATAGTTATAGAGTCACTCAGCAGAGAAATAAGCCAATTGGCTAAATGTGTCCATGCTAAACATCAAGACCTTATCAGTTCTAATCCCCTTTGCTGGCACTTTGTCCACAGCCTTCTATGCTTTTGTAATTCAAGTCCTTGCCTAGATACTTATTAAATATTGAGAAAGCACCTGACTTTACCACCCAGTCAGGTAATGTGCTCTACACTTCAACCACCTTCTGAGTGAAAATGTTCTTCATTGTATTCCATCTAAACCTCTTTATTCCTTTCTTTAAACAAATGCACTGCAGTTCTACAAACCTCTGCTCTAGATTAGTTTCCTACTATCTGCTCTTATGCCCCTCATAGCTTTGCAACCCTCAGCTACCTCCACTGCAGGGAAATAAACAATATATCTCTGTACTGAGAAGCTTGATCCCAGTGAATCTGCATACTATTATTAGCTTTCCCCTGAACTGTCTCAAAGTACTCAGGTTTTGAAACGATCAGGCATGGATGGCTTGCAAATCTAAGATTTACACTTTATGACACCAAGTGTGACAAAATTACCTGTGTCCTCTGCACCATTTTCAGTGAAAACACCCCTTTGGTACACTACGGTAACCAAAACTGTATGCCAGTATTTTATATATTTGTACCCCAACTTCATGGTCTTCTACTCTATTCTCTTCTACTTCACTTCAGGAACCCATGGATTTGTACATTGAGATCTTTCTGTTCCTCAGTATTCCCTGAGGTCCTGCTGTTCTTTGTGTATGTCTACTCTTACCTGTCTTCCCAAAAATACACCACTGTGTTAAGAAAATGTAAGGCAAAGGAGCAAGCACAGCAGACATGCCCAAAATCAGAAACTGCAATGTGAAAGAAGAGATTTCAATTTTTAATTATATTAGTTTTTGTTTTTAGCTTGAAAAGTTATCAGCATCAGGGAATGTAACATTCTCAAAAATCGTTTGCATTTCCTTTTTCAATAATTATGTTTTATAGCAAATTGATTAGCTGTTACTGTAACTTACCAAATCAGACAAGATATGGACTTCCGTTAAGCCTCCATTGCAAGCTCACATGCATACTTTTAGCAGAGTTGCTGTATAATCTATATATAGGACAACTTGACTGAATGCCCCTTCCTTATACCCAGTTTGTCTGTACAACTGCTGTGCTCTTACTATCGCCGTGCTTGAAACTAATTAAAAGTACAGGTGTCCCCCGCTTTTCGAACGTTCGCTTTATGAAACCTCACTGTTATGAAAGAGCTACATTAGTACACTGTTTTTGCTTTCAGAAGGTGTTTTCACTGTTACGAAGAAAGGCAGCGTGAGATAAAAAATCAGCGCGCGATAAAAGGCAACGCGCACCTCGAGCAGCCACTCTCCCCTGGCATTGCTTTAACACGTTGCGTTGAGCAGCCATTAGCAAGATGAGTTCTAAGGTGTCATAAAAGCCTGAAAGAGTAAGGGTGTTACACTTAGCGTAAAACTAGACATAATTAAGCATTTCTATCGTGGTGAACAAAGCAAGGATAAAGTGAGTTTGGCTTGTGGAAGCTGACGAAGACGATGTTGAAGAGGCTTTGGCATCCCATGACCAAGAACTGATAGACAAAGAGCTGATGCAATTGGAAGAGGAAAGGCTAACAATCGAAACCGAATGCAGGAAGTGCAGCAACAGCATGAGATTTTCGCTGCAATGATAAAGTACGACTTTAATTTTGAAAGGTACGTAGGTTTAGGGGATATTTGCAGGATGGTTTGAGTGCTTACAAACAACTGTGTGATAGAAAGATGCGCGAGGCTCAGCAGTCAAGCAAACCTTCCACATCAGCCACAGCAGACGACGAACCTCGACCTTCGACATCGAGGCGGGCAGTCATAGGAGAAGATGAGCTGCCTGCCCTGATCGACGATGAGATGACACCCCCGTGTCCCACCACCCCAAAACCTGGGTCCCGGACAGATACTGTACAGATTCGCGAAGAACACAGCGGTAGCCGGGAGGAACACAGCACATCTTTAAGAAAAAAGCCGAAATAAACATGCTAATTAATTAGGTGCCGCCTAGCACGTAATTGTCAGCCCAGATCAGAGGCGATGCAAGCGGCAATCACCTCTGATCTGCGCCAACATTTACGTGCCGGGCAGCACCTAATTAATTTGCATGTTTATTTCAGCTTTTTTCTTAAAGATATGCTGGGTGCTTCCCAGCTTCCGCTGCATTCTTCACAGCAATGTATTGGGTCGGCGGCCCGGAGGGTGGGGGCCACTGCACCACCCAGCCTGCGACAACTCAGTCTAACACACCATCATCAGTGCTCGGCGCTGTTTTCTCAATTCCGGTAAGTGATACTACACGGTACATACATTATTTCTACTTTATATAGGCTGTGCATTTTTACGTGTTATTTGGCAGATTTGGCAGCTTCATAGTTTAAAGGTTACTGGAGAGAGTGTTTATGCCAACAGCGCTTGTGTGAGATTTTCTGCCGAGAGCGCTTGCGTGAGATTTTCGCTACAGAGATCTGTGCAGGCAATCATTGTAGAGAAGTATTTCTACTTTATATAGGCTGTGTATTTATCATATCATTCCTGCTTTTACTATACGTTACTGTTATTTTTGGTTTTATGTGTTATTTGGCATGGTTTGGTAGGTTATTTTTGGGTCTGCGAACGCTCACAAAATTTACCCATATAAATAAATGGTAATTGCTTCTTCGCTTTATGACATTTTGGCTTACGAACCGTTTCATAGGAACGCTCTACGTTTGGATGGCGGGGGAAACCTGTAATAAATATAGATTTGGAGGTAAACCAAAAAATAAGGAAACGCATTGCTTTTTCCCCCATTACTCACTCAATGAATTACTTTCAGTTTTATCATCACTGACATATGGTGTGAAAAGTACTGCTTTGAGACAGCAGGGCAGTACAAAGGCATGAAAACCTATAAACTGCAAGAATAAATAAATAATACACAGAAGATAATGTGTCATGGGTTTATGGTCCGTTTAGACATCTGGTGGTGGGGAGAAAGATGCTGTTTGTTAAACCTTCTGTATGGGTCTTTAGGCTCCTGTATCTCCTCCCTGATGTGAGTAATGAGAACAAGGCATGGTCCAGTCTCTGGATACTGAGACTGGACCCTCAGCTCAGAAAGGAAGGAGGGAAAAGAGGAGAGCAGTAGTGATAGGGGATTCGATAGTTAGGGGGACAGATAAGAGGTTCTGTGGAAGAGATCGAGAATCCCGGATGGTCGGTTGCCTCCCTGGTGCCAGGGTCCGCGATATCTTGGATCGAGTTCTTGGTATTCTCAAGAGAGAGGGTGAGCAGCCAGATGTCGTGGTCCATATAGGGACCAATGACGTGGACAGGAAGGAGAAGGAGGTCCTGCAAAGACAGTATAGGGAGTTAGGTGTAAACTTGGAAGACAGGACCTCCAGGGTTGCAATCTCAGGATTGCTACCCGTGCCACGTGCTAGTGAGGCTAGAAATAGGAAGATAATGCAGCTAAATACGTGACTAAGGAGATGGTGCAGGAGGTGGGGCTTCATGTTTCTAGACAATTGGACTTTGTTCCAGGGAAGGTGGGGCCTGTTCCGAAAGGATAGTTTGCACCTGAACTGGACGGGGACTAACATCCTTGCGGGTAGGTTTGCTAGTTCTGCTCAGGGGGGTTAAACTAGATTTGCAGGGGGAGGGGAACCAGAGTGTTAGAGCAGATAGTGAGGTGGAAGAGGATAAAGGTAATGTGAAGAATGCATGTATAGACAGTAATCAAAGGTTTGCACGTGATAGAAATGTCCTCAGGATGGAACAAGATGCTGTCAAGATATATACGGCAAGGTTTTATATATATATATAGCAAGATATATATGGCAAGGTTATATATATATATATATATGGCAAGATATATATGGCAAGGTACAAGGCCTAGGGTTCATCTCAAAACTTTGCAATTAGCCAAGGAAAAGGGGGGGGGATGGGGCTTACCTTCTCTTAGGGATTATTATTTTGCAGCACAGTTGAGAGCTGTGATATGCTGGTGCAACCCATCATATGACACTCAATGGAAAAACATTGAGGAGAGGATACTTTCCATCCCCATACAGGCAATTTTGGCTGATAACAACCTACAAAGTTACATAAATAATATTGACAACCCGTGGGTGAAATGGACTCTTAAAATATGGAAAACTATTATAAAGGAATATAAACTAGAGAGAGACATTGCAATTCTTAAATGGTGTGCATATAACTTGGATTTTACGCCGAATAAACTGGATGCTAGATTTAAGGACTGGATAACTAAAGGAATAAGAGATGTTTGCAATATAATGAAAGGAGGAAGTTTTGAAATGCTCAAAGAGAAACACTTATGAGAAAAACAAGATTTTTACCAGTATTTACAGCTGCGACAGTATGTTAATAGGACAGTTAAAAATGTAACCAAGGCAAGTACATGTCTGATAGAGCTATTTAGAAAAGCATATAATTCAGACAATGGTAGTAGAATAATTTCAAGAGTGTATAAGGGTTTGTCAAATCTTAAAGCACATTCGACTTCATACATTAAAACAAGATGGGAGAAGGAAGGAGGGATAATAATATCTGGACAATAATATGGAGGTATCAAAGGATGTGTACCAGTTCACAGAAATGGAAGGAGTTCGGGTGGAAAAACTTGATAAGATATTTTATTACACCCTCTCAGAAATCCCATTATGATAGTAACCCCCATTTGCTGGAGAAATTGTGGAAATCAAAATGCAAACCATTATCATATTTTCTGGGAATGCTCCCTTATCAAAGACTATTGGAGTGGGATACATAATGCCCTACAAGACATCCTTAAATGTGAAATAACTTTCGAGAGTAAGACCATATATTTTGAGTATATACCTCAAGAATGGTTGAAAAGAGATAAATATTTAATGAATGTACTGCTGGTGGCTGGTAAAAAGACCCTTACAAGGAAATAGTTATCACAGGAGAGCCCAACTTTAAATGTATGGATGGAAATTACAATGGACACTTACAAAATGGAGAAGATAACAGCATCTGTTAATCATAAGTTGGAACAATTTTATTCATACTGGGAAAAATGGTTTAACTACATAACACCTCATAGGCCTGATTTTATTCTCACAAGTCAATGAATATGTTGTAAAAAAAAATCACTCCCTACTCTGTACATAGTTTTCTTCTTTCGATTGGTCCTTCTTTCCTCTCCTTTCTATAAGTGTACACCTCAGATAAATATTCTGTGGAGATTTGTGACAAATATGATTATATGATATATATGTACAGTATCTGAAATATATCTTATGGAAATGTTTATTTGATGATGAAATTCAATAAAAAATAAATTACAAAAAATAAAGTTCTCAGGTGCATCTATTTCAATGCAAGGAGTATTGTAGGTAAGGCAGATGTGCTTTGGGTGTGGATTGACACATGGGATTATGACATTATTGCTATTAGTGAGACTTGATTACAGGAGGGGCAGGATTGACAGCTTAATGTTCCGGGGTTCCGTTGTTTCAGATGTGACAGAGGGGGAGGGATGAAAGGGGGAGGAGTGGCATTAATAGTCATGGAGAATACCACAGCTCTGACAATGTGAAGGTAAACCCGAAGGGTTTCTACAAGTATATTAAGAGTAAAAGGATAGTAAGGGACAAAATTGGTCCCCTAGAAGATCAAAGTGGTCGTCTATGTGTGGAACCTCATGAGATGGGGAGGAACTTAAACAATTTTTTTGCATCAGTATTTACTCAGGAAACTGGCACAGCGTATATGGAAGGAAAGCAGCAGTGTCATGGAATATATAGAGATTAAAGAGGAGGAGGTGCTTGCTGCCTTACAGCAAATAAAGGTAGATAAATCTCCCGAGTCTGACATGATATTTCCTCGGACCTTGAGACAGACTAGTGTAGAAATTGCAGGGGCCTTCGCAGAAATATCTAAAATGTTCTTAGCCACGGGTATGGTGCTGGAGGATTGGAGTGTAGCTCATGTTGTTCCGTTGCTTAAAAAAGGCTCCAAAAGTAAACCAGGTAATTACAGACCAGTGAGCCTGACATCAGTAGTGGGTAAATTATTGGAAGGTATTCTGAGAGATCGGATATACAAGTATTTGGACAGCCAAGGGCTGATTAAGGATAGTCAGCATGGCTTTGTGCATGGTAGATTGTGTTTAACAAATCTTGTAGAGTTTTTCGAGGAGGTTACCAAGGAAGTTGATGAAGGAAAGGCTGTGGATGTTGTCTACATGGACTTTAGTAAGGCCTTTGACAAGGTCCCACATAGGAGGTTAGTTCAGAAGGTTCAGACACTAGGTGTCCATGGAGAGGTTGTAAATTGGATTCAAAATTTGCTGTGTGGGAGAAGACAGAGAGTGTGGATGATTGCTTATCAGACTGGAGGCCTGTGACTAGTGGCGTGCCTCAAGGATCTGTGCTGGGACCATTGTTGCTTGTTGTCTATATCAATGATCTAGATAATAATGTGGTAAATTGGATCAGCAAGTATGCTGATGACAATAAGATTGGAGGTGTTGTGGACAGTGAGGAAGGCTTTCAAAGCTCGCAGAGGGATCTGGACCAACTGGAAAAATGAGCCAGAAAATGGCAGATGGAATTTAATGCAGACAAGTGTGAGGTGTTGCATTTTGGAAGGACAAATCAAGGTAGGACATACACAGTAAATGGTAGGGCACTGAGGAGTGGGGAGGAACAAAGAGATCTGGGAGTTCAGATACATATTTCCCTGAAAGTGGCGTCACAGGTAGACAGGGTTGCAAAGAAGGCTTTTGGCATCCTGGCATTCATAAATCAAAGTATTGGTATAGGAGTTGGGATATTATGGGGAGGTTGTATAAGATATTGGTGAGGCCAAATTTGGAGTATTGTGTACAGTTCTGGACACCTAACTATAGGAAGGATATCAGTAAGATTGAAAGAGTGCAGAGAAGATTTACTAGGATGTTGCCAGGTCTTCAGGAGTTGAGTTACAGGGAAAAATTGAACAGGTTAGGACTTTATTCCTTGGTGCGTAGAAGAATAAGGGGAGATTTGATAAAGGTTTACAAAATTATGAGAGGGATAGACAGAGTAAATGTGAATAGGCTCTTTCCACTTAGATTAGGAGAGATAAATACTAGAGGACATGGCTTTAGGGTGAAAGGGGAAAGGTTTAGGGGGAACATAACTGGGAACTTCTTCAATCAGAGAGTGGTGGGAGTGTGGAACGAGCTGCCATCTAACATGGTAAATGTGGGCTCACTCTTAAGTTTTAAGAATACATTGGTAGGTACATGGATGGGAGAGGTCTGGAGGGTCATGGACTGGATGCAGGTCAATAGGACTAGCGGAATAATGTTTCAGCACAGACTAGAAGGGCCGAATAGCCTGTTTTCTGTGCTGTAGTGTTCTATGGTTCTATGATAGTGTAGGTCCTTAATGATGGATGCTGCCTTCTTGAGGCACTGCTCTTTAAAATGGGGCGGACTAAGCCCATGACGGAGCTGGTTGAGTCTATAACACACTACAGCCCTTTGCAATCCTGTGCATTGCAGCCAGATACCTTGTGAAGGTTCACCTTGTTGAAGGAATATATGGACAGAGATCACCGTTTCATCAGATGCCATGGTATTCGCACAGGCATGCATAAAGGATTGAGCTAATTGGGGAATGAAGCATCACTGCCGTTTATGCTATTAGGTTTCAACTTATTAGAAGTAATGGCACGTAAACCTTGCCACAGCCGACGTGCGTCGAAGTCTCCCTCGAGCTTTGCTTGGAGCTATCGTTTCACTCCCATTCCATAGGTCATACCTGGACTTCTGTAGGCTACTGGATTGCTAGTCTTGAACACCACAGATTTAGGTCTCAGCAGACCGTGTTCATCTAGGGCTTCTGTTTGGGAAAACTTGGTTCTCAAAAGGCACACACTCAACCATACAGGATGAGTGTATCTAGATGAAGTTGTTGAATTTGCTATGCAGCAGGAGTACACTGCAATAATAATAATAAAAACTGTAAATAACTGTAAACATGTATATATAAAATTAAATAAATAGTGTAAAAAGAGAAAAAAGTAGTGAAGCAGTGTTCATGGGTTTAAAGTTCATTCAGAAATCTGATGGCAAAGAGGAAGAAACTATTCTTGAATTGTTGAGTGTGTGCCTTCAGGCTCCTGTACTTCCTCCCTGATAGTAGCAATGAGAAGAAAAGTCCTGAGTGATGGGAATCCTTCATGACGGATTCGTCTTTTTGAGGTAACACTCCTCAAAAATGTCCTGGATGAAGGGGAGGGTAGTGACCATGATGGAACTGACTGAGTTTGCAACTTTCTGAAGCTTAATTTGACCCTCTGCAGTGTCCCCCCCATACCAGTTGGTGATTAGCCAACTAGAATTCTCCCCCCAGTACGTTTGTAGAAATTTGTAAGTGCCTTTGATGGCATACCAAAACTGTCAACCTCCAAATGAAATATAGCCACTGTTGTGTCTTCCCTGTATCTGTATTGATATGCTGGGTCCAGGATAGATCCTCAGCGATGCTGACACCCAGGAACTTGAAATTGCTCATCCTTTCCACCTCTGATCCCTCCACGAGAACTGATGTGTGTTCCCTCGCCTTACCCTTTCTGAAATCTACAATCAATTCTTTGGTCTTACTGAGGTTGAGTGCAAGATTGCTGCTGCGACACCACTCAACTAGATAATCTAGCTTGCTCCTGTATGCCTTCTCATCATCGTCTGAAATTCTGCGTCATCAGCAAATTTACAGATGGTACTTGAGCAGTGCCTTGCCACACAGTCACGTGCGTAGAGAGATTAAGGCAGCGACCTAAACACATCCCTGAGGCACACCAGTGTTGATTGCCAGTGAGGTGGATTATCAGTGCTGAACTTCACAGTCTTCACCGCCTCCAGTGTCAACTCAGGCTGAAATGTACTTGGGCTCCAGATGAACAGGTGACACAACTGCCAGATATTCCAGGGGAGCAGGGTTGTTTTTTCTTCTTTCTTATTTACCCAACAAATTTATTTCATTCCTCAGGCCTGCTTTCATGCACGCTAAGTCGTCAAGGCAACTCACATTCTGAAACAGCTTTTAAATGCAAACCAGTTTAATTAATATATCAGTAATTTCAATCACACCCCTGTAACTGTCAATTTGTTCTTCATTAATCTGAGCAGGATGAGTTAATAAAGACAAGAAAATCTGCAGATCCTGGAAATCCAAGTAACATACACGAAATGCTGGAGGAACTTAGCAGGCCAGGCAGCAACCATGGAAAAGAGTAAACAGTCGATGTTTCGGGCCAAGACCCTTCATCAGGACTGGAAAAAAAAGACCAGGTTAGAGTAAGAAGGTGGAGGGAGGGGAGGAAGACATACAAGGTGGTAGGTGCTATGTGGAACTGGGAGAGGGGGAGAGGTGAACGTTTCCAGCTAAAACAATTACCGGAAGCTCGAGAAAATCAATGTTCATGACATCAGGTTGGAGGCTACCCAGATGGAATACAAGGTGTTGCATCTCCAACTTAAGTGTGGCCTCTTTGGTTCGATGGGTTAATACTTCATTGTCACTGACTTAACTGTCTAGTTTTCATGAATCTTACAGTAGAATTCCACAATCGTGTGATATGATTTAAACTATTGTAAGAAATGACTAAGAAAATCTGGTATCTTTGCAGGAAAAATATATAGCTGTAATGGCTTGTCTTCTATAAATTACCGTATATGAAGTGCACAGACATGTTAATAATTACTTGTCATTTTTTCAACAAGACAATGAGAAACTTGTGATAATCAACATCTCAATTTCAAGACAAAAGTGAAACTCCAGCCTATCTCATACTCAAGCCCAATATTATCTACTGGAGCTGCCGTCATAAAGACAGTGAACCCTCTTAATGAGAATGTTTTTGCTAAAACTCACTGGGAGATGCTGGGCTGTTGGCAACGTTAACATTTTCACCAGTTAGTGGGTGACTGCCTGAATGTCTCAGGTTCAGTTTACCTAACCAGGTGAGCTTTGTGGGCAGGTTGTGATTGATAATCTCTCCCTCACTCAATGGAGCACAGCACCCAGAAAAAAATAAAACACCAAAATGTAATTTATACACCATCTATGCCTTTATGAAACTTCCTTTTCCACTGCAGGGTAAATTATTCAGCAAGCGGATTCAAATTAAAACAACTGTACATGTCCTGGCTTGCAAGCAGAGAGCGTTATCAAATCAGAGAATGACACAAACCATTTGCGAGCTTATTGGTTTGTGAATGATAACAGAAATGAAATACAGCCCCTTCTGGCAGCCTGGATCTTTGGTCTGATTTGGAGATTGGATGCAGCATAAACAGAGTTGAAGGCCAGCATTACCTGGGCAGGACCAGCATTCTCAGCTTATTTTTGACTAAGTGTCATTATTTGCAAAAAGGAATTATGCAGGGGAATGGGGAAAAAAACTTACTGCATTATTACAGTATGTGGAAACTGTGTGTGGCATCACTGAATTTATATTGTTGAACCCTCTCTTGAAACAATTTGCAATACGTTCCCAAAGACAATAAAACCATCATGTTTATGGCATGGGGAAACACCTACTCTAAATTTAATTAGCCAAAATTCCAAATCCTGTTCATAGTCTGGCTGTAAATTGCATGTTACATAAGTCAAGGCCAGCCTCAGATTTAATAACTTCCACAGCTGAATGGAATAAATATAATTTGCAAACATATTGCACCTAACAAGCCCTGAGGATATAGTTTAAAATGTATTAAAGTCAGGAAATTACTTGGGAAACACAGTCACCACTTTCCCCCCATTCATGGCTAAATCTGCATCAAATGAGATAATTAACCAGTTAAATACATATATGCCCACCTGGCACCAATAATCATTTCATGGATAGAATCACTTAAATCACATTTATTCTCCATTCTGATGCTTGGTCTGAACAACAGCTGAATCTCTTGACCATGTCTGCATGCTTATATGCATTGAGTTACTGCCATGTGATTGGCTGATTAGATGTAGTATTTGTATTCATGTGCATGTGTACAGGTGTACTTCATAAAGTGGCCAGTCAGCGCAATTAATGGGAGAAATACTGGTGAGATCATTAGGGGTAACTCTGCACTTTCTCATCTCTTAAAGTCATCAAAGAGACTCACTGTACTATCAGGAGAAAAAGCACACTCACCTCAACAACTTTCCCTCACCACTCCTCCAAAACGTTGTTTTAGAGTTTTGTCCTCAGATCTTCTGAAGTCACCCCACAACCCCCTAACATACTGAGATACTGCCGTTTGACCTGTCAGTGTTTTCTGTGAGAGAGGTACCACATGTGTTCTCTCCTACACTCCCATTACCTCGCCATCCATTAAATATTAAATTCCATTTTCTCCCCTGAATGTGTACACCATTGCCCTTTACATTTATGATTTGCCTCTTGCTCAGTCGTCATCTTGGTGCCACCTTTTGGGCTTCAGTTAAACAATTTTTTTTCCATTTTTTCCGCTTAGTTGCTGCAAGCAAAGCCATGGGTGGGTTCTCTAGAACCTGACTCACCCACCCATGTAAACACCCTTTTATACTGCCCTTTAACAGAGCTTGTCTCTCAGCATTGTTCCTACTCACAATCCAGATGCCCACAGCTCTGTAGGGAAACCTGATCCATTCTCATCCACATCCCAAGAGATTTCCCTATCCTCACTCAGTCCCAATTTCTTGTTCATTATTATGATTCCTCTCATACACTCACAACCTTTAATCCCCCATGAATGTCTGACCTCCCAAACCCCTATAACATACCTCCTCCTGAATTCTGATTGAGCAACTCTCCTCTGAGGCCAAATTCTCTATCATGCCACAAGTCCCTATTTTCCATATTTCCCTCTGATCCCTATTCTTCAATTCTCCTCGAACATATGATTTCCATTTCTCCCCTTGATTTTCTTTCTTCATCACATATTCTTGTTGCTATTCTTCATCACTCTCCAATCCCATTTCCCCATCTCTCCCTTGGCCCTTATTCTTTATTTCTCTACCCAGGCTCCCATTTTCCATTACAGCAGAATCTTTATCTGGGCCTAACTGTTCCTGAGCCTCATTCTCCATCGCTCCCTTTGGTACCCACTCTCTCCTCTGCTCTGAGCTCTATTATCCAGCTCTCCCTTTGACCTCTCTTTCCTGCTCCTCTTTGAAGCCATTCTCAGTCTTCTCAATTCCCCAGTCTTCTTCCCATCACTATCCACCCTCACAACTATCCACACTACCTCCCCAATTATAGATCTTCCTTAATTTCCTTAAGCACTCATAAGATCAATGATTCTGAAAGTGCTGACATCCATATATGTCAATTTGGATTCTCAGCTCTGCAGGCCTCTGCTAATTCTTCACTGGTCATGGACCTCCATGGCAGTGCCTGACGTCACTGCAGATGGTGACATTGTAAGTATGATAGGGGAGGAGCATAGTGCAGGGGGAATTTTGAACTGTCAAGTTCCATCGTAGTTTGGACGAATATCCTGAAAATTCACAGTCACTAGCTGAGGACAGTGAATGCCAATAACTAGGTAACTAGGTTGTCTAAGTAATTCTGGTGACTAAATGAGTCAGTTCAGGCTGAAAGTGCATGAGAAAATGTGAATCTTTATGACAAGTCACTCGACGTTATGTCATTTCTTCAGCAGTTTCATCGGAGACGACTGCACAAGCACGTGGACGTCGGCCAGTTAGAACAGCGAGAAGAGTTTAAAATGAGACAGCTTTATAGAGTGGGTGACAGAGTAGGAAGGCTTTATTTCAACGGGGCTTAGACGATAATGGGTCAAGGTGAGGTAGGTTATCTGTGTAGAATACAGACAGGAAGTATATGTGTGAGGCCAGTGTTCTGTGCTCAGTGTCAAGATGTGGGAAGTCTTGGAGACTCCCAGCCTCCCGGACGACCACACCTACGCCAGGTGCGTCAAGCTGCAGTTCCTTAGGGACTGGGTTAAGGAACTGGAGATGCAGCTCGATGACCTTCATCTGGTCAGGCAAAATGAGGAGTGATAGAGAGGAGCTATAGGCAAGTAGTCACACTGGGGCCTCATGAGACAGATAAGTGGGTAACGGTCAGGAGAGGGAAGGGCAGGAGTCAGATACTAGAGAGTACCCCAGTGGCTGTACTCCTTACAATAAGTACTCCTGCTTGAGTTCTGTTGGGGGAGATAGCCTACCTGGGGGAAGCAACAGTGGCCATGCCTCTGGCACACAGTCTGGCCTTGTGGCTCAGAAGGGTAGGGAAAGGAACAGGATGGCAGCACTGATAGAGCACTCTATAGTTAGGGGTCAGACAGGTGATTCTGTGGATGCAGGAAAGAAATATGTATGGTAGTTTGCGTCCCAGGTGCCAGGGTCTGGGATGCTTCTGATCATGTACACAACATCCTGAAGTGGGAAGGAGAATAGCCAGAGGTCGTGGTACATATTGGTACCAACGACATAGGTAGGAAAAGGGAGGAGGTCCTGAAAACAGACTACAAGGAGTTAGGAAGGAAGCTGAGAAGCAGGACCTCAAAGGTAGTAATCTCAGGATTACTGCCTGTGCCACGCGACAGTGAGTATGGGAATAGAATGAGGTGGAGGATAAATGCGTGGCTGAGGGATTGGATCAGAGGGCAGGGACTCAGATTTCTGGATCATTGGGACCTCTTTTGGGGCAGGCGTGACCTGTACAATAAGGACAGGTTGCATGTGAATCCCAGGGGGACTGGTATCCTGGTTGGGAGGTTTGCAAATGCTATTAGGGAGAGTTTAAACTAGAATTGCTGGAGGGTGGGAGCCCCAAACTGAAAAGACAGAGGAAGGGGTGGTTGACTCATAAAAAGAGAAAGCTTGGAGACAGTGTGAGAGGAAGGATAGGCAGGTGATAGAGAAGGGGCGCGCTCAGACCGATGTTTTGAGATGCGTCTGTTTTAATGCAAGGAGTACTATGAAGAAAACAGATGAGCTTAGAGCGTGGATCAGTACTTGGAGCTATGATGTTGTGGCCATTACAGAGACTTGGATGTCTCAGGGGCAGGAATGGCTACTTAGAGTGCCAGGCTACAGATGTTTCAGAAAGGACAGGGAGGGAGGCAAAAGACGTGGGGGCATGGCAGTATTGATCAGAGATAGTGTCACGGCTGCAGAAAAGGAGGAAATCATGGAGGGATTGTCTACGGAGTCTCTGTGGATGAAAGCTAGCAACAGGAAGGGGTCAGTAACTCTACTGGTGTTTTTTATAAGCCACCCAATAGTAACAGGAATATCAAGGAGAAGATAGGGAGACAGATTCTGGAAAGGTGTAATAATAACAGGGTTGTTGTGGCGGGAGATTTTAATTTCCCAAATATCCATTGGCATCTCCCTAGAGCGAGGGGTTTAGATGGATGGAGTTTGTTAGGTGTGTTCAGGAAGGTTTCTTGACACAATATGTAGATAAGCCTACAAGAGGAGAGGCTGTACTTGATTTGGTATTGGGAAATGAACCTGGTGTCAGATCTCTCAGTGGGAGAGCATTTTGGAGATAGTGAACACAATTCTATTTCCTTTACCATAGCATTGGAGAGGGATAGGAACAGACTCATTATGAAAGCGTGTAATTGGATTAAGGGGAAATATGAAGCTATCAGGCAGGAACTTGGAAGCATAAATTGGAAACAGATGTTCTCAGGGAAACGTACGGAAGAAATGTGGCAAATATTCAGGGGATATTTGTGTGGAGTTCTGCATAGGTACGTTTCAAGGAGACAGGGAAAGGATGATAGGGTACAGGAACCATGGTGTACAAAAGCTGTTGTAAATCTAGTCAAAAAGAAAAGAAGAGCTTACGAAAGGTTCAAAAAACTAGGTAATGATAAAGATCTAGAAAATTATAAGGCTAGCAGGAAGGAGCTTAAGAATGAAATTAGGAGAGCTAGAAGGGGCCATGAGAAGGCCTTGGCGGACAGGATTAAGGAACACCCCAAGACATTCTACAAGTATGTTAAGAGCAAGAGGATAAAACGTGAGAGAATAGGACCAATCAAGTGTGACAGTGGAAAAGTGTGTATGGAACCGGAGGAAATAGCAGAGGTACTTAATGAATACTTTGCTTCAGTATTCACTAAGGAAAAGGATCTTGGCGATTGTAGGGATGATTTACAGATTGAGCATGTACATATTAAGGAAGAGGATGTGCTGGAGCTTTTGGAAAGCATTAAGTTGGATAAGTCACCAGGACTGGACGAGATGTACCCCAGGTTCCTGTGGGAGGTGAGGGAGGAGATTGCTGAGCCTCTGACAATGATCTTTGCATCATCAATGGGGATGGGAAAGGTTCTGAAGGATTGGAGGGTTTCGGATGTTGTTCCCTTATTCATGAAAGGGAGTAGAGTTAGCCCAGGAAATTATAAACCAGTGAGTCTTACTTCAGTGGTTGGTAAGTTGATGGAGAAGATCCTGAGAGGCAGGATTTATGAATATTTGGACTGGCATGATGTGATTAGGAATAGTCAGCATGGCTTTATCAAAGGCAGGTCATGCCTTGTGAACTGGATTGAAGTTTTTGAGGATGTGACTAAACACATTGATGAAGATACAGCAATAGATGTAGTGTATACGGATTTCAGCAAGGCATTTGATAAGGTACCCCATTAAAGGCTTATTGAGAAAGTAAGCAGGCATGGGATCCAAGGGGACATTGCTTTGTGAATCCAGAAATGGCTTGCCCACAGAAGGCAAAGTGTGGTTGTAGACAGGTCATATTCTGCATGGAGGTTGGTGACCAGTGGAGTGCCTCAGGGATCTGTTCTGAGACCCCTACTCTTTGTGATTTTTATAAATGACCTGGATGAGGAAGTGGAGTGATGGGTTAGTAAACTTGCTGATGACACAGAGGTTAGGTATAGTGTGGAGGGCTACAGCAGGACATTGATAGGATGCAAAACTGGGCTGAGAAGTGGAAGATGGAGTTCAACCCAGATAAGTGTGAGGTGGTTCATTTTGGTACAGTAAATATGATGGCAGAATATAGTATTAATGGTAAGACTCTTAGCAGTGTGGAGGATCAGAGGGATCTTGGGGTTCGAGTCCATAGGACACTCAAAGCTGCTGTGCAGATTGACTCTGTGGTTAAGAAGGCATACAATGCATTGGCCTTCATCAATCGTGAGACTGAGTTTAAGAGCTGAGAGGTAATGTTGCAGCTATATAGGATCCTGGCCAGCATAGTTCCCTCTAAGCTGTGCGCGTGTGCGCGCGCATACACGTTTTTCAACCAGCGCACAAAGGAAATTAATGTGCACACAAAAGTTTAGTTACCTATAATATAGTAGTGGTTAATAATTGTACTTATTGAAAATAACCTTTTAGCAAGCTGTTTCTTTTAACTAGTTAGTCAGTTTTTCAAATACCACAATGCACGTCACTAACTTATGTCACCTCACCTATCCTGTTCTGGTTTGTACGGCTGCATCACGGCGGCAGCCATGTTTGGTGGACAGTGTTCATATCCTAAAGTTCACAAAGATTTATTTCAAATCCTGTAGATAGCTTACTAAGTTTTTATTGGAATAAATATTGATTCACTATATCAAATTCAAAAGAAGCGAAGGGCGTGAAGTGCAAAAGAACTGCAAATTTGTTTAAAGTTGAATGGCTTAACAAAATAGTACAAACTGTTACACCGAAAGCTCATGAGGTCATGAACATTCAGCTACGAGAAATATTTATGTAGGATTCGGAAACTGGAGTTATCTGTTTGTATTGTCGTGATGCAAAAGTTGCTGGAGAATTTGCTAGTAGAAAGAAGTGGGATGATATTTGGAAACTTGACCTTTTGAAGCGTCATTTGGCAAGTAAATTGCATTTGGACGGTGTACAAAAGCTCAGGCAACAGAACCCGTCATTACCCGTTATAGGAGTGCTACGCATGTTACGGTTGAGTGCAGATGAGCGAGAGCGAAAATCATCAAACCCAGAGGAGATCAAAGTTGAGGTACAAGAATTGCAGATTGTGACTTCACATTTGGTGATGAACAAGTTAATGCCTTATGTCTAAAATATCATGATTTTCTAGCTGAAAACATTGTAATAGTTAGACAGTTTAAGGATTTTGAATTTTCCATACAAGAAAAAATTAAATCTAAACCGATTTCAAACTTGGCTCAAATGGTGGCATTTGTACTTCAAAATGAACAGTTTTGTGACCCTGCACTGTTGACGGACATTGGGGGAACCATTTTTGCATCTAGTGCGGACTGTGAATGAGGTTTTAGCCTAATGAATCAACTCAAAAACAAACTGAGAAACCATTTAGGTGAATGCCATTTGGGTATGTTAATGAGAATCAAAATCTATCAATGGGATGGAAGTTCTATTAGTCGAGATGGAGTTTAAAAAGAATGGGTAAATGCCAAATACAGGAGAGAGAAAAAATAACTGAATGACTTAAATATGAGAACATTTAAATATCTCCAACCTGATGGCATGAACATTGACTTCTCTAACTTCCATTAATGCCTCTCCTCCCTTCATACACAATCCCTTATTTATTTATTTGATTTTATTTTCTCTTTCTCCTTTTTTTCTCTCTTTTTTTCTCCCTCTGTCCCTTTCATTATAACTCCTTGCCCATCCTTTGGGCTTCCCCCATTTCTTTCTCCCTAGGCCTCCCATCCCTTGATCTTCTCCCTTCTCCAGCTTCGTATCCCTTTTGCCAATCAACTTTCCAGCTCTTAACTCCATCCCTCCCCCTCCTGTCTTCTCCTATCATTTCAGATCTCCCCCTCCCCCTCCCACTTTCAAATCTCTTACTATCTCTTTCAGTTAGTCCTGACGAAGGGTCTCAGCCTGAAACATCGACTGTACCTTTTCCTAGAGATGCTGCTTGGCCTGCTGTGTTCACCAGCATTTTTTGTGTGTGTGACTTAAATATGTATGTTATTTTGTTGTTATTCTGTGCAGTTTTATGTCAAATATTTTGTAAACCTACATAAACTGTCCCAGGTGTGCATTCAGTGCGCACATACTTTTGTCACAGGAAAAAAAATTGCACAACATAACATTTTCGCGCACACTGACTACTAAAAATTAGGGGGAGCATTGCTGGCCAGTCCCCACTTGGTGTACTGTGCTCAGTTCTGGATACCCCACTACAGGAAGGATGTGGAAACCATAGAAAGGGTGCAGAGGAAACTTACAAGGACGTTGCCTGGATTGGGGAGCATCCCGTATGAGAACAGGTTGAGTGAACTCGGCCTTTTCTCCTTGGAGTGACGGAGGATGGGAGGTGACCTAATAGAGGTGTACAAGATGATGAGAGGCATTGATCATGTGGATAGTCAGATGCTTTTCCCCAGGGCTGAGATGGCTGCCATGAGACGGCACAGTTTTAAAGTGTTTGGAAGTAGGTACAGAAAAGATATCAGGGGTAAGTTTTTTTACGCAGAGAGTGGTGAGTGCATGGAATGGGCTGCCGGCGACAGTGGTGGAGGCGGATATGATACGGTCCTTTAAGAGACTCCTGGATAGGTACATAGAGCTTAGAAAAATTGAGGGCCATGATTAACCCTAGGTAATGTCCAAGGTAAGGACATGTCTGGCACAGCTTTGTGGGTTGAACGGCCTGTATTGTGCTGTACGTTTTCTAAGTTTCTATCTGATTTTGCTGCAGGATAACAAATTCTGCCCAAATTTATTTTCATTTCAGAAATTACATTGATGAAATGTAAAATGAATCTTATTATCACAAATTCTAAAATTAAATTGTGAAATGATAGATTATTGATCCAGAAACAGTAACAGTGTACCTACAAGGTGCCTAAAATTGCAGCTACACCTTAAATTTAGACAAGAAGGTTAAAATAAATCCAGGACCTCAGGAAACGAGAGACAGCAGGGAACCTGAAAATGTATGCCAAGTGGAACCATTGGCAACAAATCCAACCTGAAAGGAAACAATGTACAAATAATTTGCTGGGGCATGTTGAACAAAGTTCCTGAAAATAATTCAAAATGGATTTGCTTATTATCAGCGTGATTACATGAACAAATTGTGCAACATTACAGCTTTCTTTGTGAAAATTTTCTGTGCTACTGTTATTTATAGGAATATAATTTGATTTCTCAGTTTCCACGACATTAAGCAGCTTATTCCATTATCAGTCACGTAATTAAGTGGCATCAGCTCCATCACTTCATGAATCTTATCTACACAAGCAAGAAATCATGACTGCAGTTGTTGCAATTATAAAACTAACAATGATAGCAAGAAGCAGTCAAAGCTGAACATGCTATGGTACTATAAAAGGAGGAATTATCAGTGTTGGGAGCAACATTAGCATTTAATGTCAGATTGGTATATCAGCTGATTTTGCCAGGTTGGGATTTTAGGATACATTGCCAGTTTTCTCAGCAGTCCTTTTCAATGCCCTCAAATGGGTATTACATTAGCGAGTGCTTATCCTAGTCAGCAGATTAAACAGCACTTAATGGGTTAGCTCTATTCTAGCTGCTGCACATTGAAATGTGGAAGTTGGAGGTAAACTGAAGGACAGCAATGAGTCCATAATTCTCTTGTTCTGCCACTGGAGCATTAGCTGTTCAATGCCCATGTCCCAATATGGGAAGATATTTATTTATTTACTGAGATACAGCACAGAGTAGGCCCTGCAGCCATGCTGCACAGCAACCCACCAATTTAACCCCAGCCTAATCACAGGACAATTTACACTGACCAATTATATTACCAACCAGTATGTCTTTGGACTGTGGGAGGAAACCAGAGCACCTGGAGGAAACCCACTCGGTCATGGGGAGAATGTAAACACTCTTTTCAGGTGGCATTGGGAATTGAACCCAGGAAGGTCTGGCTTGGCCAGTCCTCCGAACGGCAATTGACAAGCATAGATGGGTGGACACCACAAGGAGAGAGGAAGATTATGTCATTCCCCCTGTGGCAAAAGCCAACAAAATACAAGCATATGATTTTTGAAACCCTTTGCTTTAGTCCAGGGAAACAAACCAAGTGCACGTAAACACATACGTGCTCACGCATAAGATATATATGATAATTACAACACAATTAACACACAAAACATAAATACAATCAAATGCGAGTTGAAGGCAATGCAGTCAAATATTGCAGCAAATGTTTGTCAGTATTAGGCATCTAAATTTTTGCAGCAAAGGACTAATTACAGAATTCAGGCTCTCTGTTTGAAGACTTAAATATTCATTAGCCTTTCCATTCCTTCAGACTAAGTTCTGACTTTTGCTCAGAAAATGCAATTACAGGTTTTGTCACTTAAAAATGTAACGACTTCCATTTTCACCCTCTGAGTCATCTATACTTGAGATTGCTCAGCAGTAGCAAAGGTTTCGTGCAAACAATTACCAACAGGGTCAGAAGATATTAGTATGAAAGGGATTGTGAGAGTGGAAAACAACAGCTGCTCAAATGAACTTGTCAAAAGTTGGATTGCCACCTACCATTCAATGGCATCAATATATTGAGATATGTAAAATTACAGGATGAATTATATTTATATCACGACCCCTTAAGGACTTAAAATCTCTTTCAATTAATGCCTGAAATAGAGCAAATCATGCAGTTCTGTGTTTGCACAACTTCAAATTCAAGCTCAAGTTCAAAGTACATTGTCAAAGAATGTATAAATTATAGAACCTTGAGATTTGTTTGCTTACAGGCAGCCACAAAGCAAGAAAGTCTAAAGAACCCAATTTAAAAAATAAAGAGCAACACCCAATACACAAAGAAGGGGAGGAAACCACAAATCATGCAAACAATAGAAGCGATCAATAACATTCCGAACCAAAATGAATCCTTAGATCCGAACGCCAGAGCAGCCTGGAGTCGTCCCAAAGACTCGGTATCAGTCTTTCACATTAGTGCATACTGAACACAGCTCCATAATTGGGAAGACTTCAGCTGAAGCAATTCTGTGTATAGTCATGTCACCCAAGTCTGGTATTGATTTATATATAAAAAATGGACATTTGATTATGGTGCAGTGTCTATGTCAATTAAACCATAATAAAGGAAAGAAAATTAGGTGGTGCAGTTGAACTAACGTATTATATGTGACATGACACTTTTAATTGGACTTCATTCCAATCAAAACAGTACCACTGTATGCTGAAAATTATTTCTTCAATTGTTGTATTTTCATCAATGGTTTCCTCTCCCCTTCTTTCTCAACTATGCCCAAAATAATGTAATTCATAAAAGAAATGGCAAATACTGGAAGTGTCAAATACAAACAGAAAAATGCTGGAAACAGGTCAGGCAAGACAAAATTAACATTACAGATTTAAAACAATCATGCACATATTGGCAGGCTGTTGAATCAGAGAAATGACAAAACAAAGCCAGAATTTATTCTTTCCTGACATCTACACGCAAGTAGTTTCATCTGTATTACCTATCACACTCACTCCTGTGATGCTGAAGTATGCCAGGCCACCCTAAGTTAACGTTGACCAGGATTGGTTAACATAGCACCAAACTTTACATTCACTGGAGTCATCATAACAGGGGATCTGTCCAGGGACCAGCACATATGTAAGTGCCATCACAAAGATGGCACAACAGCACCTCTACCATCTTAGAAGTTTGCATAGATTTGGCATGTCAACAAAAACTTTAACAAACTTCTACAGAGGCACAGTGGAGAGTATCTTAACTGGTGGCATCATGGTCTGGTATGGAATCACCAACGCACAAAATCAGAAAAGTGTACTAAAAATGGTGGATACAGCCCAGTCTATCATAGGCCTCCCGATCATTGCCACAAGAAAACAGCATCCATCATTAAGGACTCCCACAATCCAATCGATGCTCCCTTCTTGCAACTAATGTCGGGCAAGGGGTACAAAAGCCTTAGGTCTCATACCACCAGGCTCAGGAACAGTTATTGGCCTGTAATCACCAGGTTTTTGAACAGGCGTGGATAATTACACTTAATCCAACTCTGATCTGATTCTTCAACCTACAGACTCACTTTCAAGGACTCTTACACCACCAGTTTCAGTAACATTTATTACTATTCAACCATTAGACACTTGAACCAGCGTATATAACTTCAGTTACCTCAAATCTGATCTGATTCCACAACCTGTGAACTCACCTTCAAGGACTCTACAACTCTTCTTCACAGTATTATTTATTTATGTGTTTGTCTTTGTATTTGCACAGATTGTCTTCTTCTGCACATTAGTTGTCTGCCAGTTTTTGTGTGTAGTTTTTCATTGATTCTATTGTATTTCTTTGTTCTAATGTGTATGCCTGCAAGAAAATGAATCTCAAAGTAGCAAGTACATGGTGACATATATAGATGTACATTGGTGATAAATTTTCTTCAGACTTTGAATTTCACTACTTCTCAATCACTGACTGCATGACCTGACTGAGATATTATCTAGCACAGGGAAACTTGTTGACAAGTTGTTGACATTGTAACAGAGTTCTAATAATAACACACTTTGTCAAGTTCCTTTATGTTTTGCTGCCTGAAAACTGAATATCAGTTTTAGCACGTGTTGGATCGGACCATTTAATTCTAGGATCCCACTGTTTTCTTGTCATTTTCTTTTCAGTTTAACAATTAATTATCTGCTTGTATTTTAAACAGCCTTTATATGCAATAAGAGTTTAATATGCACCTGGTGGTTATGCAAAGTATAATTCTGGAAACATCTTTGTACTTCATTAAGGTTAAATTTTACTGCAATACAGAATAAGTATTTTTAATTGGTTTATTATAATCTATAGATTTAAATAAAATTTTTTTCTAATCTCTAGGTACAAAAGTAGCTGTCTTAAGCTAGGCATCATCTCTAGTTTCTCTGTTCTTTAATGTGTAGGATAGATTACAGGTAATTTAAGCATCATCTATGTAGGCATCTCTTAAAGAAGTTTTTCACAAAACTAAAAAAACTCTCTTAAACGAGAGCCGAAGAGTTGGTTGAACTATTGGATGTCCTATTACAACCCAAACACACATCTATTTCACTTTTTTTGAACATGTTATTCTGGAGAATAATACACTTTCCAGTAAACTCAGTGAGTTTAAAGGGAGAGGGAAATATGCAAATACTTTTGACTCTGGTACAGGCTGCACACCAGCCCACATCCCTAACCATTGGCAATCAATAGCACATGCAGCAAACACTCTATATTCTGGACCACAACTCTGACTTGAACTCTGAATATCCTGGCTCACGTTCCAGACTAGCGAGCAAGTCCAACTAATAAGAACTTCATTGCATTGGCAACTCTTTCAGCTTATTTGGATTGTTGCTAATGAATGAATAGATCTGGTAAATATTAGTTGGAGGAGGGGTGGGCAAGAGATGGGAGCACATTCCCAATAGTTAGCAGGTATGTGGACAGACTAGTGCTTGCCAGAAGCCTGGTCTTCCTACATGAAGAGCCTCTACAGAGCCACAGTAAAACATTCCAGGAAGTTATCAAGCAGAACTGTGCAAGGATATGACTGCACTCTCTGAATGCCTGTACTTTATGGAAGACAGCAGTACAGAAAAATGCCTGTATCACTTCTACGCTATTCCTGCAAGTCTTCTCTCCATGAATTTGTGCTGTTGGCTACTTTCCTAAAGGAGCAGTGAGCATCAAACTGTGAGATATGGAGGAGATGGAATGACCCTGATGCCAGGAATCAAAGAGTGACTTTGACCCTGATCTTCATGAAAAAAGCAATTAGGGCATATATGTGATTTTATCTGGCACCATAGAGATTTATAAATCTCAAAAAATGACATAGGCGGCAGTCGAGTGCAGTCTTGTTAAATAGCACTATTGTAGAGAAAATGGAGTTAGGACAACTTTTTTCAGTGAGTAAATAAGAATGCAATATCTTGGACTGATAGTTATGAAGATCTCACTACAAATAGTTTGTTGTCTCCCGGGTGCCAGGGTCCGGGATGTCTCTGACCCGGTGCATGACATCCTGGTACGAGAGGGAAAGCAACCAGAAGTCATGATACATGTTGGGACCAACGACATAGGCAGGAAGAGGGATGAGGTCCTGAAGTGTGAGTTTCGAGAATTAGGCAGAAGGCTGAAGAACAGGACCTCAAGGGTGACGTTCTCAGGATTGCTGCCAGTGCTACGTGATAGAGATGGTAAGAATTGGAGGAGATGGCAGTTGAATGCCTGGCTGAGGAGTTGGTGCAGGGAGCAGGGTTTTAGATTTTTGGATCATTGGGATCTCTTCTGGGGAAGATGGGACCTGTACAGATTGGATGGGTTGCACCTGAACTCGAGGGGGAGCAATATCCTTGCAGGTAGGTTTGCTAGCATGGTTCGGGAGGGTTTAAACTAATTTGCAAGGGGGATGGGACCCAGAGCGATAGAGCAGTGAAAGAAGTGCATGGAGTAAAGCCAGATCTAACATACAGAGAGGCATTGAGGAAAGAGAAGCAGAATAAACAGTGTAAAGACAATAAGGTAGAAGGGCTGAAATGTGTGTACCTCAATGCAAGAAGCATCAGGAACAAAGGTGATGAACTGAGAGCTTGGGTACATACATGGAATTATGATGTAGTGGCCATTACAGAGACTTGGCTGGCACCAGGGCAGGAATGGATTCTCAATATTCCTGGATTTCAGTGCTTTAAAAGGGATAGAGAGGGCGGAAAAAGGGGAGGAGGGGTGGCATTACTGGTCAGGGATACTATTACAGCTACAGAAAGGGTGGATAATGTAGCAGGATCCTCGTTTGAGTCAATATGGGTGAAAGTTAGGAACAGGAAGGGAGCAGTTACTCTACTAGGGGTATTCTACAGGCCCCCTGGTAGCAGCAGAGATACAGAGGAGCAGACTGGGAGGCAGATTTTGGAAAGGTGCAAAAATAACAAGGTTGTTATCATGGGTGACTTTAACTTCCCTAATATTGATTGGCACCTGATTAGTTCCAAGGGTTTAGATGGGGCAGAATTTATTAAGTGTGTCCAGGATGGATTCCTGTCACAGTATGTGGACAGGCCGACCAGGGGGAATGCCATACTAGATCTAGTACTAGGTAATGAACCGGGTCAGGTCACAGATCTCTCAGTGGGTGAGCATCTGGGGGACAGTGACCACCACTCCCTGGCCTTTATAATTATCATGGGAAAGGATAGAATCAAAGAGGACAGGAAAATTTTTAATTGGGGAAAGGCAAATTATGAGGCTATAAGGCTAGAACTTGCGGGTGTGAATTGGGATGATGTTTTTGCAGGGAAATGTACTATGCACATGTGGTCAATGTTTAGAGATCTCTTGCGGGATGTAAGGGATAAATTTGTCCCGGTGAGGAAGATAAAGAATGGTAGGGTGAAGGAACCATGGGTGACAAGTGAGGTGGAAAATCTGGTCAGGAGGAAGAAGGCAGCATACATGAGGTTTAGGAAGCAAGGATCAGATGGGTCTATTGAGGAATATAGGGAAGCAAGAAAGGAGCTTAAGAAGGGGATGAGGGAGCAAGAAGGGGGCATGAGAAGGCCTTGGCGAGTAGGGTGAAGGAAAACCCCAAGGCATTCTTCAATTATGTGAAGAAAAAAAGGATGACAGAAGTGAAGGTAGGACCAATTAGAGATAAAGGTGGGAAGATGTGCCTGGAGGCTGTGGAAGTGAGCGAGGTCCTCAATGAATACTTCTCTTCGGTATTCACCAATGAGAGGGAACTTGATGATGGTGAGGACAATATGAGTGAGGTTGATGTTCTGGAGCATGCTAATACTAAGGGAGAGGAGGTGTTGGAGTTGTTAAAATACATTAGGACAGATAACTCCCCGGGGCCTGACGGAATATTCCCCAGGCTGCTTCACGAGGTGAGAGAAGAGATTGCTGAGCCTCTGGCTAGGATCTTTATGTCCTCGTTATCCACAGGAATGGTACCGGAGGATTGGAGGGAGGCGAATGTTGTTCCCTTGTTCAAAAAAGGTAGCAGGGATAGTTCGGGTAATTATAGACCAGTGAGCCTTACGTGGAAAAGCTGTTGGAAAAGATTCTTAGAGATAGGATCTATAGGCATTTACAGAATCATGGTCTGATCAGGGACAGTCAGCATGGCTTTGTGAAGGGCAGATCGTGTCTAACAAGCCTGATAGAGTTCTTTGAGGAGGTGACCAGGCATATAGATGAGGATAGTGCAGTGGATGTGATCTATATGGATTTTAGTAAGGCATTTGACAAGGTTCCACACGGTAGGCTTATTCAGAAAGTTAGAAGGCATGGGATCCAGGGAAGTTTGGCCAGGTGGATTTAGAATTGGCTTGCCTGCAGAAGGCAGAGGGTGGTGGTGGAGGGAGTACATTCAGATTGGAGGATTGTGACTAGTGGTGTCCCACAAGGATCTGTTCTGGGACCTCTACTTTTCGTGATTTTTATTAACGACCTGGATGTGAGGGTAGAAGGGTGGGTTGGTAAGTTTGCAGACGACACCAAGGTTGGTGGTGTTGTAGATAGTGTAGAGGATTGTCAAAGATTGCAGAGAGACATTGATAGGATGCAGAAGTGGGCTGAGAAGTGGCAGATGAAGTTCAACCCGGAGAAATGTGAGGTGGTACACTTTGGAAGGACAAACTCCAAGGCAGAGTACAAAGTAAATGGCAGGATACTTGGTAGTGTGGAGGAGCAGAGGGATCTGGGGGTACATGTCCACAGATCCCTGAAAGTTGCCTCACAGGTGGATAGGGTAGTTAAGAAAGCTTATGGGGTGTTAGCTTTCATAAGTCGAGGGATAGAGTTTAAGAGTCGCGATGTAATGATGCAGCTCTATAGAACTCTGGTTAGGCCACACGTGGAGTATTGTGTCCAGTTCTGGTCACCTAACTATAGGAAGGATGTGGAAGCATTGGAAAGGATACAGAGGAGATTTACCAGGATGCTGCCTGGTTTAGAAAGTATGCATTATGATCAGGGGTTAAGGGAGCTAGGGCTTTACTCTTTGGAGAGAAGGAGGATGAGAGGAGACATGATAGAAGTGTACAAGATAATAAGAGGAATAGATAGAGTGGATAGCTAGTGCCTCTTCCCCAGGGCACCACTGCTCAATACAAGAGGACATGGCTTTAAGCTAAGGTGTGGGAAGTTCAAGGGGGATATTAGAGGAAGGTTTTTTACTCAGAGAGTGGTTGGTGCGTGGAATGCACTGCCTGAGTCAGTGGTGGAGGCAGGTACACTAGTGAAGTTTAAGAGACTACTAGACAGGTATATGGAGGAATCTACGGTGGGGGCTTATATGGGAGGCAGGGTTTGAGGGTCAGCACAACATTGTGGGCCGAGGGTCCTGTACTGTGCTGTACTATTCTATGTTCTATGTTGTACGACTGGTGACATCACATGGAGGTGTTTTACACAAAAAAAGTGCTACAGGGAAGAAATAAAGGAGATGGCTATCTGTCAGGCATCACTCAGTAACCTGTGAAAAGTTGCTGTATCTGGGTTTTCCAGATTTTTAATAGTGCAGCAACATTTCATATTTGCAGCTATATATCTAGCTCCTTGATTTTGTCCAAGAAGATTGTCAGTGAACTTAAACAAAAATAACATTCTCCAATCATACAGAATTTCAAGAATATGTACTAATTAACATTCCAACCATATTTTTTCATCTATTATTATTCTTATTATATTCAGAATATCTAATTGATTCAAAGAATAGAGTCAGGCTACAGTGCACAGCAGTTAATATTCTGGCTTAACACATGTCTAGACGATTGATCCTGAAAGATAAGCTTGATTCCCACTACGGCAGGTGGAGAATTTAAATTCAAGCAACTGAGCTAATTAGGAATTTAAAAATCTACTATCAGTAATGGCAACAATGAAATTGACATAAAATCTGTCTGAGTCATATTGTTCTTTAGGGAAGGAAGTGCAATATCATTATTTAATCTGGTTTAGGTGTATGATAAATGCAATAAACTCTTAATTGCATTGTGAGATGGCCTGTCCATTTTGGAACTTGATAATAAAGGATATTAAATGAGGGCCCTACCTGCAATATTGCAGGTAAATGAATACATTTTTGAGAATAACAAGGTATTATTTTTATGAATAGGCAATAAAAATTACACTGTGATGTTCAAATTGTAATAATGACATAGTAGTCATTTTGTGATTATCAAAGCAAAGAAGAACAGAAAGATTATTCTACTGCTGTCACCTAGTGGCACCATCTTTGCCTCAAAACTCTCAGAATGTATCGAAGTAACAGAACCTGATGTTTGGGCGATGATTTAAGTGCCGGGCTAGATTGAAAAGGTCAGAGTGTTGGGGGCAGAGGCAGAGGATGGACCAGTTCAGCTCGTTGCTCTGCAACATTTACTTGGCCCTGTGCAGAACTAAGGCTATGGCTTTGTGTCTTTGGATGGACTTCAGTTCAGAACTCTGTTTGCTTGCTTTTATTGTTGGCACGATTCTTTATTCTCTCTGCACATTGGCTGTTTGACAGTCTTTTTTGTTAATGGTTTTGTTTGGGTTTCTTTGCTTTGCGGCTGCCTGTAAGAAGACAAACCTCACATTGTAATTGTATATATACTTCGATAATAAATGTACTTTGAACTTTGAACTTACCCTAATATGCGTTGAAACATCAATTGCTCCTCTTTCCACCTCTATCAAGTGTTTAATACAAAGTTGAATGGAGTTCAGAGCAAGTTGGTGTTTGAAATCACTTTCATAAGACCGTAAGACATAGCAGAATTATTAGATCGTGCGGTCCATCAAGTCCACTTCATCATCAGAACTGGAATATGTCATGAAATATAAGTTTGGTAGCAGCAGTACAGTGCAATACATAATTTTAAAAAACCTAAATATTATAATAAGAAACGTATATTAAAAATAAATAACAGTATAAAAAGAGAGCAAAAATAAGTCGTGAGGATCTCTAGGTAAATCTCAAACTGAAAAAATAGTGGGGCAGGTTCATTGTTCATTCAAAGATCCACAGAGGGGATGAAGATTTTGCTAAAATGTTGAGTGTGTGTCTTCAGACTCCTGTACCTATTCCTTGATGGCAGTAATGAGAAGAATGCATGTCCTAGGTGATGGGGGTCCTCAATGAAGGATGACACCTTTTTGAGGCATCGCTTTTTGAAGATGTCCCGGATGCTGAGGAGACTAGTGCGCATGATGAAGCTGTCTGAGTTTTCCACTTTCTGCAGCTTTTTTGGAGTGGCCCCTCCAAATCCTTGGACGTTAGGCTCCCAACTACGATCTTCTTTCAGCCATGACTAGGTGATGCCCACGCCATACCTACCAATCTCTAAATGTGGTACAAGATTATCTGCTTATTCCATATACTGTGTGCACTCAAATATAACACCTTCAGTCCTGTATTCACCACCTTTTACATTTTTGCCCCCATGTTGCACTTCAACTCATCCCACTGATTGCAATTTTGCTCAATCACCTGCCAGATTTTCCTCATTGTCTCACTGCACACTGCATTCTCAGACCTATCACACCAGTTCCATTCCCCCTGCCAAGTTAGTTTAACCTATTCCCAACAGCTCTAGCAAACCTTTCTGCAAGGATATTGCCCCCCCCCCCTCAGTTTCAGGGGTAACCATTCTTTTTCTACAGGTCATACCTTCCCAAGAAGACATCTCAAAAGTCCAGTAGTCTGAAACTCTGCCCCCCCCCGCATCAATTCCTCAGCCAAGTATTCATTTGCCAAATACACCTATTCTCACCCTCACTTGCACATGGCACAGGCAGTAATCCAGAGATTACTATCCTGGAGATCCTGCTTTTCAGTTTTTTTACCTAGCTCCCTAGAGTCATAGAGTAATAGAGTCATAGAAAAGTACAGCACAGAAACAAGCCTTTTTGCCTATCTAGTCCATGCTAAACCATTTAAACTGCCTACTCCCATCGACCTACACCGGGACCATAGCCCTCTATACCCTACCATCCATGTGCCTATCTAAACTTCTCTTAAACATTGAAATCAAGCTCGCATGCACCACTTGTGCTGGCAGCTCGTTCTAGACTCTAATGACCCTCTGAGTGAGGACGTTTCCCCTTATGTTCCCCTTAAACCTTTCACCTTTCACCCTTAACATGTGACCTCTAGTTGTAGTCCAACCAAACATCAGTGGAAAAAGCCTGCCTATCTCTACCCTCATAATTTGGTATACCTCTGTCAAACCTCCCCTCAATCTTCAACATTCCAAGGAATAAAGTCCTAACCTACTTAATCTTTCCTTATAACTCAGGTCCTCCAAATGTGGCAACATCCTTGGTTGTACACTTTCAACCTTATTTATATCTTTCCTGTAGGTAGGTGACCAAAACTGCACACAATACTCTAAATTAGGCCTCACCAAAGCCTTATATAACTTCAACATAATATTCCATCTTGTACTCAATACTTTGATTTTCAAAGGCTAATGTGCCAAAACCTTTCTTTACGGCCTGTATCTACCTATGACACCACTTTTAATGAATAATGGATCTATATTCCCAGATTTCTTTGTTCTACCTCATGCCTCATGGTCTGAGTCGACGTTCCCCTCCCCTCCCTTTGTTCTACCACACTCCTTAGTGCCCTACCCTGCTTGGTCCTAATGAAGTGCAACAGCTCGCACTTGTCTGCAGTAAATTCCATCTGCCATTTCTCAGTCCATTTTACCAGCTGGTCCAGATCCAGCTGCAAGCCATGATGGACTTCCCTACTGTCCACTACATCCCTAATCCTGGTGTAATCAGCAAATTTGCTGATCCGTTTAACCACATTATCATCCAGATCATTGATATAGATGACAAACAACAACAGACTCAGCACTGATTCCTGTGGCACTTCACTAGTCACTTGCCTCCAGTCAGAGGGGGCAACCATGTACTACCACTCATTGGCTTCTCCCACAAAGCCGATGTCTAATGCAAATTACTACCTCATCTTGAGCACTGCGCGACTGAAACTTCTTAACCTACCTCCCATGCAAAGCCTTGTCAAATGCCTTGCTAATGTCCACGTAGACAACATTCACTGCCTTGCCTTCATTAACTTTCCTGATAACTTCCTCAAAAAGTTTCTAAGATTGGTTACTCACAATCTACTAAGCACGAAGCAATGCTGACTATCCTTAATCAGTCCATGTCTATCCAAATACTCATACAACTCAGCTCTTAGAATACCTTCTAATAATTTTCCCACTACTGACATCAGGCTCACCAGCCTATAATTTTCTTTCCTCAGGACTTCATTCCTTTTCCTACCCATGTCATTCGTACCAATATGTATGGCTTCTGGCTGCTCAGTCTCCTCATTAGGAATACTGTGGATCTCATCTGAGATATCGTTACCCTGGTACCTAGGAGGCAAAGTACCATCCGGCTGTCTCTATCATGTCCATAGAATCTGCTTTCTGCTGTAACTACGGAATCCCCTATCTCTACTCTTCTCCCCCCTTCTCTCTGAGCCACAGAGCCAACTGTGGTGCCAGAGACTTGGTAGGTCATCCTCCGAAATAGTTTCAAAGAGGTACACTTATGCTTGAGCAGAATTGCTGCATGTTCACTTTCCCTCTCCTGACATTCAGCCAGGTACCTGCATCCTGCATCTTTGAGGGTGACTACTTCCTTGTAGCTCATAACTATCACCTCATTCTCCTCTATGATATGAAGGTCATTGAGCTGCAGCTCCAATTCCTTAGCGCAGCCTCTAAGGTGCTGTAGCTCAATGCACATCATGCAGATGTAGTTATCATGGAGGATGGAAATCTCCCAGAGTTCCCATATTTCACACAAAATGCATTCCACTAACTTTGGGCCCATTCTTCGCACACTGGCTACCTCCTAATAGACAAAGAAAGAAAAAAATCAAACTTGCTGGAAACTTAGAAGATCCACCTGCGCTTGCCTAAGCCTGTTCTCACCGAAGCCTGCTGAACCAAAGCCTCCCACTCTAACACATAATTCAAATCTCAGCCTGCAAGTGGCTCTTTATGCTTCTAAAAATGGTCTGACATGTCAGATAGCTCATCACTATTTTCTTAGCAGGCAAAAAAGAATAAATAACTAATGCTAGCCTAAGCAGTCATGCCCAGATTCCCAAAATCAAGTAAGTTTAAAAAGGAGCAGGCAGAGAAGAAATGGTGCCTAGGACTGGATAACTATTGTGGTTGATCCAGTTGCCAAACCAATGTTCCACTCATCTTTCTGAACTTTAGTCTCTGCTGGTGTCCATTTATCTGCACTATCAATATCTGCTGACACATCATAGAGGGTAAATATTGCAAGACCCAGCCCTTGGCTCACCCTCTTCAGCAGAACATGGATGAGGTACACAGCTGAACCTGCATGAGCAGGGAAGATCATTAGGAAGTGGCAGAAAATAGAGAACTATTTTCACTGACCAGTCTGGAATACTCAAATTTCAAACATTCCAAAGTCCCTCCACATTCTGTGTTTCTTGATGAAAGAAAGAAGAGTTTTTTTAGAAAATGCATGTCTTGCCATTAAGTTTCAATAACGCACTGTGTAATGATTTAGTCTCCATGAACAGTATGCAAGACAATCTTTTCACTGCCTTGGTACTCCAACTGGGTTTTAATTTGCTAATTATTCTTTCTGGAGAGGTCTCACTCATTCTGAAGTACTTACCCTAGTGAGTTGGTACCTTGTCATGAACGCACATTTGCAGTTGTAACCATTGCCCTGACCCTGACAACAAAACAAGCAAGCCAAATGCTGCTCCAGATTACAATTTATTGTCTCATTGCCTGTGAGATTAACACTCTCTGGCTTCCATTTTATGCTACTTTTCAGAGTCACTGGCATGGGGATTTGTTTGGGGCTGGGCCAAAATAAAGATTCAAGGCATTGTTCATAAATTACATTTTAAAACTGTAGTTTTCCATAAATGGAGTAAGAAAGGATGTTCAAAAAAGATAACAGGATTCAAGTAAAGGACAAACAATGCATGAAGTGCTAGCAAACCAGCACACAGGATGGATGAAGGCCAAGATTCCTGTTCCAATTCCCATGTTACAACTTATGTGTTGAGTGAAATTGTTACCATTAAGGGTTTTACTGAATGAGTCACAAGATCCTATTATCCACCAATCGCTACTCAAGTGCATAAAAGAAAACTTTAATACTCTAATAAAATTGTTGAAGCTTTTATCATTCTCTGTATAACTTTTTAATGCATCAAATAGCCTCAAATTTTAGTACTGCTTATTACACACAGTTTGGATTTTTATTTCTGAATAAAACCAATAACAGAGAAAAATAATGGTTGAGCATCCGCTAAAGTTATATACTTCTTACAGAAGGTAATTGCATCGCAACACCCTATCTTTACTCTCAAGTGAGGGCAATAGGCTGTTGTAGAATTCCAAGTATCCTTCACAAAAACAGTGAACAGCTCATGCAAGTCCAAGAAGCAAATCTTGTCAAGGTACTTTGAAACAAAACAAACAAAGTGTTCTCTTTGTCAGAAAGACCATTGGAGTAATTTAACACTGCAACTAAACTAAAGACTTTCCTGGATCATTGTTACACAGATCATTGATACTGCAGTGCATCCCTGGATCCCCATGGGATTTTCAGAATTGAAAATGAAAGAAACTAATACACAAGCACACTATCTTGAGTGTTCATTGCCGGTAACACTTGTAGCAACAAGAACCTTAATATCATTTTGGCTCTTGTTCAGAATCAGTGCCTGACAGTATCTGGTTCAGTAGGTTTCAACTGGTTCATTTAAATTCAGAGAACTGAATACAACATACATTCTGAAATTCTTTTTCTTCCCAAACATCCGCGAAAACAGAGGAATGCCCCAAAGAAAGAATGACAGTTAATGACACTTAATGTTAGAATCCCAAAGACCCCCCAGCTCCTCCCACCAATGCACAAGCAGCAGCAAGACAAGAATCCCCCTCCCCATGAGCAAAAAAAAAGCATTGACACCCCCTAAGCACTCAAGCGTGCAGCAAAGCATCAATAAACACACAGATTTGCAGTACCCGAAAGACTACTCATTCACCCGCATACCACATGCTCTCTCTCTCCCTAATAAGGGAAAAAGAGGTGTCCCTGTTTCAACCAGTTCAGAACCAGTTCCTGACAGTTCCCTGTTCAGAATCAGTCTCTGATAGTCTCCTACTCATAATTATTCCCTAATAGTTTCTCTGTGTTCACTTGCTCCAGACTAATGGTGCAGCCATGAGCACTCAGATAGCATTTTTGTGAGATAAAGCCAAACAGTCTTTGTTTCAGTCCTACTTGTGTCTCTTCCCTCAGCTCTTTTTACAGAATATCAGTGACTGTATGGGTGCTGCTTCCTGAACTCATATAGAACTCAAACGATTCATTACTTCTGTTGTGAATTTTCATCTTGCTGTCATCTTCATGCAGTTCACATCTGAATCTTTCCTTCCCTTTCCAGAGCTCTTGGTCTTCATTTCAGGTGATTGACCAGCCACAAGAATCCACCATAGGCCGACAGACTCCCACAGCTATCCGATACTTCCTCTCATACAGTACCTCCTTTCTGTACAGACTACATTCCATTCTGTAATTCCTCTGGTTCTCTCATATTGGATTTGATATGAGATTTTCCACAGAAGCATCCTTAAAGTATCTTTTTCCTGAACTGTGGCTTCTCTCTGTCATAGGGGGACTGACTTCTCAAGTGCATCTCATATATTTCTTGACAAAACACACAAAAAGTTCAAAGTTCCAAGTAAATTTATTATCCAAGTACATTTATGTCACCATATACTACCTTGAGATTCATTGAAAGGTGAAGGAACTCAGCAGATCAGGTAGCATCTAGGGACGGAGAGGTACAGTCAACGTTTATAGCCAAGGTCCTTCATGTGGTTTGCTACCTGCAGAATCTCTTCTGTCTTATCTATTTCCTGCACCTTTTTCATATACCTGGTCCTCCTAAGTTCACATTGTCCTCACCTTGCATGCCACACTCCACATTCAAGGGACTATTTTGCAATGTTAGACAGCTCCAACAAGATCTGACATGAGCCACATACATTCCACGTTTTTAAGAGACCAGCTTGCCCTCTCTTTTGAGCTACTGGAGATGTAACACTTGCCTTCTTACCTCTTCTCACCATCCAGGAACCTAAACATTATTTTGTTGTGAAATATGACTCTCTTCCAATTTGCTGTAGCACATTCATAACATAGTCCTCTCTGCTGTGAAAAAACAAATGCAAGTAGTATGGGCGCTCTGCAAAACATCTATGTTTAGTGAACAGAGGTGATCCTGGGATTTCGATTGTCATGCATTTTAATTGTTAATCCAACTTGTGTGCAACTTCTTGCCTGTTAAAATGAGGCCCAGAATAAACTTGAGTAGTAACCCATTTTCTCTCTGGACATGTCACAACGGTCAGCCTCAATATCAAGTTACCCCACTTCAAATAACTGCTTTCTCTATCTGTATGATTACTGACCATTTCTGCTGTGATACCCACCTGCAATATAGGTTCAACATTTTCTTTCTCTATCAGCGTAGCCTGATCTTCAGAGAATATACTATAGCACTGTTATTTGCAATGTATTACAAAACACTGCTTGCTTCGTCAACCTCTAACTTCTCCTGAAATAATTTCATTAGAGGAACTCTGTAATTGATCACCAGGACAACCCTGGCTTCATCCTGTCACAGAAATTCCCTCAAGCACCACCCCCCCCCCCCCCCCCCCGCCGCCACATCCATTCCGCCTCAACCTTCCCCGCAACATAATATGCTTCTCGCTCTCTTTCTGAATTCTAATGAAGGGTCAATGGCCTGAAATGTTAATTGTTTCTTTTTCCATAGATGTGGCCTGACCTACTGAGTTGCTGCAGCAATTTTACTTTAATTATAAATTTTACAGTACCTGCAGTATTTTTTTCAAATTTAAATTGCCATTCCTTTTATCAAAATAAAATTTTAGTGCTTATTCAACAAAAATCAATTCAAGAAGTCTGACCTTCCCAGTTTGTGCACCATCAATGTGATGTTAAAATTAGCTGAAATTTTTAAATCAACTTTATAAGGTGAATATGCTTAAACATCAATAAGATAGTGGGTAAAATTGTAATGGTTGATGGGATGTGCAACAAATCAGTATTATTCACCAAATGCACATTTCATACAACTGTGAAATCTGTAAAAAGTCATAAAACATGTCTTTATTGAAGCTGTACTTCTTTGGTACAGGGGTGTAAGGAGGAGGGGTGAGGCAGTATGGCAGCGACCTTGTTTAAACACCTAATAAGGGCTTGACCCATTTCTTAAAGTTTCCAAAAAAATTCTCTTGTTCCCTTGTTAACTCAGCCATATTCTACTATAGAGTAGCTGGCTGGTGGCGTAGTGGCATCAGCGTTGGACTGTGGGGCGAACGTTCCAAAGTTCAAACCCAGCCGGCTCCCCCCAGCACACTTTCCATCCGTGTGGGGTTACGAGCTGGTGGTCTCTTTGAAAAAAAACTCACCCGGCAGAAGGCAATGGCAAACCACTGCGGTAACTTGCCTGGTACGCAAATTCCAACTACGTCAGAAAGGTGTGGGAGGAAGTCGTCCGCTACCTGGAAAAATTCCGGATGCCACCTAAATTATTCTACTATAATACTCGACATGTTCTACTATAATACCCGGATTCTCTCCAAACATTGTATTTTGAAACTGCCTAAGACCTTTCTTCAGATGGTGATTGACCTCAAAAAGTTCCATTTACACAGTTTGGCAGATCTCACCCTGATCAAATTCAGGAGGACCTTTGAAAAGCTGCATTTCATATCTGTTTGAGAAAAAATTACAGCACTTAAATGAATGTGGTTCCTGCTATTACCGCTATGTCAGAGAACCAGACATGCTTGATGTATTAACAATATTTCAGAAACCTGAGGCAGGAAGCTAACATTAGAACAACATACTGTCTTCCTAATGATGTTTCAGATTGACCCTGAATGACAGTAGTCCTAGTTACAAACCAAGGACCTTTCTAGTTTGTAAGAGCAACAGGAACTCCATGTCCATGCAACCATTGGGTTAGTTGGATGATTCAATAATGTTCATCTTGAGGGAATTAAAAGTTTAACTGAAATTGATATTGTGCTTTTCAGTTTGCTTGGGAATCAGAAAAGAACCCGGTTCCATTGAGAAATTAATTATACACTTCACATCACAATATTACAAAATTAGCTAACAATGCAACAAAGATAAATGGAGAACATTTGCAATTTAAAAGAACACCAACTGATTTAATGCTGCAATTTAAAACAATAAGCATTTTAAATAATATGGGAAGGAATATGTTTTTCACTTTTATTTCCTCCCTATCTCAAAAATGCAAAATCTTAAATGAAAGGATAATGAATTATTAT
Source organism: Mobula birostris (assembly GCF_030028105.1). Taxonomy (NCBI): domain Eukaryota; kingdom Metazoa; phylum Chordata; class Chondrichthyes; order Myliobatiformes; family Myliobatidae; genus Mobula; species Mobula birostris. Next base: position 70,293,396 of record NC_092373.1, on the reverse strand, counting down.
TATTATAGCAAAGAGTCCTTAGCTCTGCTTTACTCATACCCTGCAGGGTTCCTTTTCTGCATTAATCAAATTCTGATGTGATTACTGTTTTGCCTCATCTGTAGTCTGAACAAGTAACCCTGCAAATAATAGACCTGATTCTTTCTTGAACCAAACAGCATTTTGCAGAACAAAGATTCTGCTTGCATCTGAACCATAAAACAAAATTACTCCAGGGCCAATTATTGTATAGTTCACATACGAGTAAATACAAATTAATGTTTTCTGTCAGCTTGCTAATTTCAGGTGCAACATTTATACTCTCACATATAATGCATGAGTTAATGATTCAGGTGCACCTAAAGTGGTCATTCTGAATCCTCATATTTGTTCTGCAGTACTGTATGCTCAATTGGACTATTGTGAGCATTCCTGTATTAATATTCAGTTTTTGTCTAAGTGATTTTCCAGGTGGCAAATGATTGGGGATTTTAGAAAGTTTAGTAAGCAAAAGTAAGAAAAATATTCAAAATGGGAATATCTACTTAAAATAATTTTCAACAATCTAATTTCACTCCTATTAATATGATTATATCATATTCTTATTGAACAGCTCAAAAGAAACAAAAAAAAATCAATTGAGATTCAACCTGCCTGCCCTCTTATAAAATAGCTGAAAGAATTTGGAGGTCTGTTAGTATATATATAAAATTAGTTAAAGCAATAGAATTTAATACAAAAATATATACTGCTGCAGTTCTCTAGATGATTTACTTAATTTAAATATCATTTGGAGTGATAAAGCAGAGATAGATCACTAAAATTTCAAATCAATCATTACCTGGTGCTAAGTGAATACAATGACAAATAAACTTAGAATGCCTTTTGTGCCTGCTGATAAAAGAGGGGGGCAAATAACTGAAGGACTCTGTTCCTAGACGCTAACCATTAAGTCCTGCTATGAAATTTATATGCCCAGAAAGGATGATAGTTTGCTGCTGTGATGTTTATGATCAAATTGTTTCTTTTGCATTTTTATATGTATTTAGGTAATTACGGTGATAGTAATGTTGTGGTTATTTTACTGAACTGGTAAATACACTCAAACTAATAATCCTGATACACATGTTCAAAAGCTGGGGAATGTAAACTGCTCATTTAATAAAGATGTGGAATCAAAATGGCCAACATCAGTGACATTGAATACAAGAATGTTATAAAAAACAATAATTTTTAGGAAAGGAAGTTCATGTCCTTATCTAATCTGGCTGGCTTTGTAATATAGCCAGAGGAATGTGATTGACAGTCAAGATGCTACTGATATAGCCTCACAACTCACTTATTTGAACGACACCAGCACTATCATAGAAATAAAACTGGACTGACCATTTCATAAGAAATTCAACAAATAGAAAGGCTGTGCGAAGAGCTTGTCACTAGCATCTGGAGATATCTGAAGGAATTGAGATGAATGCAACAAAGTCTGTTCTAATTACATTTAGAATATGTAACTTTCAACCAATAAACTTCCACCAACAGGACTGGTTACGTACTGTCCCTTTGGCTAGACAGACACAATAAATTAACTGTGCATTGGTTGTTAATGGGAGGGAGCAGTCTTGGGAACATTGGATTCAGAATACATAATAGTGTTCAATGGAGTGATCCTTGCACAGCCTTCGTGGAAATCAAACCATGCTAACATAACTAATATATAGTTTATAGGGTCCGATCTCAGCCCGTTTCAGCTACACAGGAACATTGCACGTGTTCATCAAGCTTTGTCCCACAGTCTTCAGTTGCCTTACTTACGATGTGCCTTCCGTCATAAAGTCGGATTGAGAATATTCACCAAGGTCAGTCTAATCCTTATAAATTCCCCAGAAAACAAAACAGTCAGTGTCTCTTGCCATTGTTTCTGTCTCAACTACTTCCACTGGCAGCTTGTTCCACATACTCACCACATTCTGTGTGAAAATGTTACACCTCAGGTCTCTTTTAAATATTTCCCCTCTCAACCTAATTCCATGCTCCTAGTTTTGGACTTCCCTATCCTGAAGAAAAGATTGTCACCATTCACTTAGCTATGCTTCTCAAAATTCTAAATATTACCATAAGTTTGTCCCTCATTCTTTTATATGTCCTGTTCGCCTTCTCTCTCTATATATATATATAACACTGAGGCTGTCTACAAGAAGGGTCAGAGCTGTCTCTATTTCCTGAGGAGACTGAGGTCCTTTAACATCTGCCGGACAATGCTGAGGATGTTCTACACGTCTGTGGTGGCCAGTGCTATCATGTTTGCTGTTATGTGCTGGGGCAGCAGGCTGAGGGTAGCAGACACCAACAGAATCAACAAACTCATTCGTAAAGCCAGTGATGTTGTGGGGATGGAATTGGACTCTCTGACGGTGGTGTCTGAAGAGAGGATGCTGTCCAAGTTGCATGCCATCTTGGACAATGTCTCCCATCCACTACATAATGGACTGGTTGGGCACAGGAGTACATTCAGCCAGAGACTCATTCCACCGAGATGCAACACAGAGCGTCATAGGAAGCCTGTGGCCATCAAACTTTACAACTCCTCCCTTGGAGGGTCAGACACCCTGAGCCAATAGGCTGGTCCTGGACTTATTTCCTGGCATAATTTACATATTACTATTTAATTATTTATGGTTTTATCACTATTTAATTATTTATGGTGCAACTGTAAAGAAAACCAATTTCCCTCGGGATCAATAAAAATGACTATGACTGTGACTATATATATATACACACACACACATACAGTGGCATGCAAAAGTTTGGGCGCCCCGGTTAAAATTTCTGTTACTGTGAACAGCTAAGCGAGTAAAAGATGATCGGATTTTCAAGAGGCATAAAGTTAAAGATGACATATTTCTTTAATACTTTAAGCAAGATTACTTTTTATTTCCATCTTTTACAGTTTCAAAATAACAAAAAAGGAAAAGGGCCCAAAGCAAAATTTTGGGCCTTCTGCGTTGTCAGTACTTAGTAACACCCCCTTTGGCAAGTATCACAGCTTGTAAATGCTTTCTGTAGCCAGCTAAGAATCCTTCCATTCTTGTTTTGGGGATTTTCGCCCATTCTTCCTTGTAAAAGGCTTCTCGTTCTGTGAGATTCTTGGGCTGTCTCGCATGCACTGCTCTTTTGTGGTCTATCCACAGATTTTCGATGATGTTTATTTCGGGGGACTGTGAGGGCCATGGCAAAACCTTCAGCTTCCGTCTCTTGAGGTAGTCCATTGTGGATTTTGAGGTGTCTCTAGGATCATTATCCTGTTGTAGAAGCCATCCTCTTTTCATCCTCAGCTTTCTTTTTTACAGACGGTGTGATGTTTGCTTCCAGAATTTGCTGGTATTTAATTGAATTCATTCTTCCCTCTACCAGTGAAACGTTCCCCGTGCCACTGGCTGCAACACAAGCCCAAAGCATGATTGATCCACCTCCGTGCTTAACTGTCAGAGACGTGTTCTTTTCATGAAATTTTCCCCCCATTTTTTCTCCAAACATACCTTTGCTCATTGCGGCCAGAAAGTTCTATTTTAACTTCATCAGTCCACAGGACTTGTTTCCAAAATGCATCAGGCTTGTTTAGAAGGTCCTTTTCTGCGTCCTCACCACAAAATTCAGCATCAGAAGTTTGCAAAGGAACATATTTGTGCAGGTGTCGCTGCATAGTAGAACAGTGCACCACCACTCCAGAGTCTGCTAAATTTTTCTGAAGGTCTTTTGCAGTCAGTCGGGGGTTTTCATTTGCCTTTCTAGCAATCCTACAAGCAGTTCTCTCGGAAAATTTTCTTGGTCTTCCAGATCTCAACTTGACCTCTACTGTTCCTGTTAATTGCCATTTCTTAATTACATTACGACCTGAGGAAACAGCTACCTGAAAACACTTTGCTATCTTCTTATAGCCTTCTCCTGCTTTGTGGGCATCATTTATTTTAATTTTCAGTGTGCTAGGCAGCTACTTAGAGGAGCCCATGGCTGCTGATTTTTGGGACAAGGTTTTGGGAATCAGGGTACTTTTAAAGCTTTGAAATTTGCATCACCTGGCCTTTCCTAACAATGGTTGTGAACAAGCTAACTAAGGTCGGAGACCTTGGTAAAAGCTATCTGAGAGCTCAAATCTCTTGGGGGTGTCCAACCTTTTGCATGATGCGTCTTTCCTTTTTTTCACTCTAAAATTGTACAAAACAAAAACAATACACTAATCTTGCTTAAAATGTTGAAAAGAATGTTTCAACTTTAACTTTATGACTTCTGGAGATGCCAAAAATTTGCTCCCTCTTGAGCCAAAGTGCTCTCTGACTTCTACTTCAGTTACTTACTCTGCCTCATTCCCTAAGAGGATGTCCAGATCTGCACTCTTCCATGTAAGTCCTTTATATATTGACTCAGGAAACTTTGCTGGACATATTTCACAAATTCCACCCCATCCAGGCCCTTAACACTGTGTGGCCCAGTCAATAACTGTTATTCTTACATCTATGAGCAATTTCTCTGCACACCTGTTCCTCAAGTTTCTGTTGACTTTTGAGAGTTCTATAATACAGCCCCACTGGATTGATGCTCCCCATCTTGTTTCTAATGTATACACATACCCTCACTCTGTTCAGCCTCCTATTCTTCATGTGCATTTAGAACACCTTGGAGTTTTTCTTAATCCTGCTCACCAAGGGCTTCTCATGTCTCCTAGCTTTCTTGTGTCCCTACTTACGTTCCTTCCTGGCTACTTTATAATCCTTTAGAACCCTGTCTATATTTCAGTTTCTAAACTTTAAAATATGCTTCCTTCTTCTTCTTGAATAAATGTACCTTCTCTCTTGTCAGCCACAGTTCTTTTACCCTATCACTCTTTCCCTATCCCATGGAACAAACCTGTTCAGAACCCCATGCAAGTGGCCCCGAAGCAACTTCCACATGTCTGCGTATTTCCCTGTGAACAACAGTTTCCAATTTACGCCCCCATGTACCTGCCTCATAACATTGTAATTAGCCCACACCCAATTAATTACTTCTAATGATAGAATTAAATATTTTAGTTACCAATAATGGAGTGAGTGATTATATTGAGAAATTAGACACATTAAAGTAACTACTCTTACCACGCAATTCAATGTCACAAACTTCATTTAAATGAACAGTTCACAGTATTTACACCAGTCAACCCAGCTGACTGCAAAGCTGGTGTCAGAGCTGAAGAACAAGCAGTAGTTGGCCAGTAGTTATATATAGAATATTTTGTTAAAGATCAGCAAGATTTTGCCAGCTTGTTAGAATCTGAACCACTCAAAAAATTCACCATGTCCCAAGTTCAGTTTAATCATCCTGGAGAAATTAAGCCACTGGGCTTGTCTGTGGATCTTTCAAAAACACTCTGAAAATCTAAATGAAATTTTTGAGTGCAAATACATTGTGAAGAGGTTTGATTTTTTAAAAATATTTACTACAGTGCTAGTTCTCTACCCCAAGCTAACTAGAACATAATTTAGCAAGTTCTTCAGAAACATTTTCAGTGAATCAGCATCAAATTATTCACAGGTGGTAACTGACACTGATTAAAATAGTTTTTTTTTAGCAATGAACTGAAAGAAGTATCATCACTTCTAAATAAATAAAGGAATATTTCTTAGAATATTATTTTATAAAGACTACCAATTTTAGAAGCAGCATTGTATTTCACAAACTCTTTGCTAATATAGGTATTGTGCTGATTCACAAAAGCTTCAGGTACAACTCAAGGAATACAATACTTCTCAAACAAAGAAAAATACTCCAGATTCAACAACTGCACTCAAGTGGAAAATTTATCCCAGAAATTTCTTTCTTATATCTTCAGTAACAGTGGCTCCACTTCATACGTCTTTGGTTTGGAAATCTTTATTACCTCCCTAATTGGGCCAATCTGTTCCAACTGAGGGGAGTCATTAAAACATCTGCAACACATTGCTATGCCTTAAAAAGTTGTCATAGACTAGTTTTGTTTAAAGGAGTCTGATATCCCTATTCATTGCAAAGGGTTTACACTTTTCAAATAGGTTTTCTTCTCCTTACAACCAACTACCCTAGCCAACTGAATACCTACTCCTTCCTGGCCAACCTCACAATTTCCAGAATGTGGCAACTGATTTTTCAACTATCTTTTCTAATGTTTCTTGTGTATGTCTTTTGGATTGGAAATTCATCATTGGTTGCTGGCATTGAATGCATGCAAGTGTATTGTCATGGTCTAAACTCTTCTTTGCACGTTTACTTCAAACAATACTAGAGGCGGTTGACATTTCTAGAGTGAATTGCGAGCATTTGGTCATTTTGCGGGTGAAAGCTTTAAGACTTACTGACCCATATCTGTTGCTACAATGCTGGACTTCACAGGGAATCTAATGGCAAAGCCTAACCTTGCTGGGATTCACCATTTTATTGAAATACATGAGGAAACTATGCAAACTGAAACCCCACTACACCTTACTGAACAGCTTCTGGATCCAAATGCCCAATGAAATAACCTCGAATTATCCATAACATTTTACAGGTGGTGGGTTGCATCAAGTACAATTTGATCCATTAAATTCAATTAGTGCAAGTAAATATGAGTAGGGTATTAAGGCTGATAAAAATAACTTACAGAAATCTTCTAAAGCATAAAGCTAGTGGCGAAAACTTACTTCTTTCTCAGGTATTTATAGAGCATTGTTCTATTTCCATTTGGATAATGGGTAGAATATGAACAGAAACTGACACATACTTAGTAGGTCAGGCTGATAATCTTTCATTAGAACTAGGAAATCTTAGAAACCAAACATGTTAAATGGAACTATCAAACTATTGTTCTAAGCTGCAAAGGAAAAGGTGGAGAACACAAAAGCAATGCTCTGATCGAATGGAGAATAATTGCACAGTAAAGGCTTCATCATAGTTGTTAATCACAGTGGATCTATCTCCACCTCTCCTAAACTAAAAACTTGCTTGACTTCTAACTAATGAAAGGCTGCTGACTTTAAATGTTAACCCTGCCTCCCTCTCCACAGAGGCTGCTAGATTCAGAACCCAGCATTCGCATTTTTTTACTCCTGGGTTTTTCTAGCTCCCTTATTCTAAATACTGACATTAATATAGCTAAGTCAGTGTTATTATAAATACTGAATTTTATTACATTTTCATGTATAGTTAAATGTACTGTATTTGGTTTGCTGCATGTAGCACTTAACTTGATGATAAAAATGCTCATATAAATACAGAAATTAAATACATGCCTAATTTTATGTGCAGCACATGAGGATTCTTTATGTGAATGAGAAATGCAAGCTAAAAGACTTCAAATTATTCCTTATGAAATTTTCCTTCCTCCAGTAAAATGCGCAATTGCTTAACAGCACATCTCACAACTTCTTTGTGTTAAACTTTAAAACCAGACTGCTATATCCTTTATTGTTTGGTTTTTCCTTTCTGCAGATGCAGAAAGATTGCATAACTTGAGCAAAATAGTAATTTTGCATCATATTCAGAAAATCAGATAGACCAAAAAAATCCTTCAGACAAATCTGAAATCAGTGAAAGTCATGCTTGCAAAAAAGAGAGAAGGGAAAAACATGTCCTAGCAAGAAGCACTAGAAGGGTCAAGTATTAGAGCAACAAATGGTTTACTTCCTACTCCTTGATGACAAAAGCCAGCTGGAGCTATTAGAAATTCGACATAAATTACTCAGCAGAAGTACTTCATGTTTAGTTTTCTTTAAAACTACAATTCATTATTGAAAAAGAATATCTAAAATTATTTCATCAGTTCTCTTTCAATGCAAGGTAAGATAAGAGATCCTCATTTTTTTCTTAATGTTATAAAGGGAGGGAGGAGAAGATGGCGGCGTGACGCAGCGCGTGCAGCCGTTCCAAATTATATCGATATGTGTAACTAGGGGGCCGTACACAATCCAGATTTGATGGAGACAGCCGTGAGAAGCACGGAGGAACACATGGAGTAACTTCTGAAATACCTGCTTCGCTGCCGCTGCTACTATGTAATCCAGAATCTCGGCTTTGCCTATTTCCTGTTGCCGGGGCTGGGGTTGAAGCGCTCGGCAGAGATGGTGCTCGATGCTCGGTGCTGGAGAGCTGGTCGGAGGCTCAGAGTTTTCGGAAGGACTTGGAGTTGGACTGTGCTCGGATGCTTCCAGGATGCTGCATCGGCAAGTTTGGTGGCGCTGGAGGTTTACCACCTGCATGAGATGATGGGACTTTCGAGAGACTTTGAGACTTTTACCCTGCCCATGGTCTGTTCTTATCAAATTACGGTATTGCTTTGTACTGTTGTAACTATATGTTATAATTATGTGTTTTTTGTCAGTTTTTTAAGTCAATTTGTCATGTGTTTCTGTGATATTATTCTGGAAACACATTGCATCATTTCTTAATGCATGCATTACTAAATGACAATAAAAAAGGACTGCGTGTCCTCATAATCTAATGTAATCTAATAAGCATTCATTAACTGAAGCAAGCAGGTGGGAAATGATATGAATGCTTAAAACACCTGGCTTTAAATTTTAAAATATACCAATGATTAAGGGTCAAAGCTACTGTTCAACTGGGCATCAATACTGTTTGAATCTACCTAGAAGTCAGAGCCTCCAATTCAGAGTTCAATACAAAAATGCTCATTCATTGAGCTTATGTGAAAAGCCAAGTTATGAACATGTAAACTGACAGATACTTAGTGACTACTGGCATCAATAGAACTTTCCATTAATATTGTTCCAAGATAGAGGGTTGGATTGCCATTGAGAATCAGAAGGTTCTGTAAGACTAATATACTCTAACGACCCAGAAGTCTAAGTATCGGTAAACCTGCTAATGGTGTAAATTATTATTGATGCAATCGGCAATTGTAATTATTCTTCCTATTATCAAATTATTGTTAAGTTAGAATCAGACAGCCATCTCCACGCACCAGCATAAATCATGTCTTTTGTAATAACTACTCCAATGGTATCATTACCACTATCACAAGGGTATTGAACCAAAGGCCTTTCAGTAATGCTCCACATGCAGATATATATAATTGAATGCAAAAACTGTTGTTTCCACAAGCAGGATTTCTATCCCACAATGTTCTTTTCAAAAACATTCTTTTTTATTTAGTGGGGACACTTTTAGTTTCATTTAAAACAGCTGGAAATCAGTTTGTTTCTTTCAAACTAAAGGTGAAAACAGTGAAAGGAGTCATTAACTTCACAGTCTCACAGACATAATGAAATATTACAGGATCTGCACAAGCCACAGCCTTTGGGATGACTAATAGCATATATCAACTCACCGGCATAGCGCACCGGTGCATCCTTATCCAGTGCAACCAGTGGTGGGTCCAGAAAAACCGTGTCATTGTTCTCTGTTATCACACCATGGTAGGATGTCTCGATCCAGGGCTTATGCTTGTTTACTGAAAAAGATATTTCCAACAAATGGTGTCAGTTATGAATCTGACTAGAGCAATTTTTAAAAGATATGCCAGAATTAAGTGGCATAAAATTAATACTTGAAAGTACTCAACAATCATTTTGACAGGATATAAGGAATGAACAGCCATAAAATAGCAAAACTGAACTCTTTTTCTTCCCTTATCCAACTTCATTTCCTCTGATCTCTCAGTGGGAGCTTTCTACATGAAGTTGCTTGCTTTGGAATAGTTTAGAATATTGAACACAGCATCGTCAACAATAATGGCACAGCATCTAGGAGTACCAGACAGTATGTTATATAAGAAAAAAGCTGAAAGACTCAGCAGGATAAGCAGTAGCTGTGGAGAAGGAAACAGAGATAACACATCCAGCCAAAACCTTTTACCATAGCTTGTGCAGTATGTCTAACATTTTCTGTCTTCTGTCAGATTTCTAGCATCTATATTTTTTATCTTGCAATTACAGTATATTGTACTCAATTAGCACTATAATTGGATTATGTATTTCGCATTCCTTCATATCATGGATTTTCAACATTGAGTGTGTGATCAATTCAATTTTTTAATTTCATAGAACATAGCACAGGAGCAGATCTTTCAGACAACAATGTAATCAAATGCCCAACTACATAAACTACATAAAGATTCAAAGTACATTTGTTATCAAAGAATGTATAAATTATACACCTTGAAATTTGTCTGCTTACAGGCATCCACCAAGCTAGAAACGTGAATAAACGAATTAAAAAAAACAAAGACCAAAATCAACTGTGCAGAGAAAGAATTAAAAAAAATACAAATCATGCAAAGAATAGAAGCAAGCCAACAGCATTCTGAACTGGAGTGAGTCTCCAGATCCGCTCCTCGAGCAGCCAGAGTAGGGCCAAGCCTCGGTCCCAGTTCATTACACTAGCAAGGCAAAAATGCACAGCAGCCAGATCAGTTCACAGCCGTAGCACCAAGGAGAAAGGAATGAATATTTGTGGGAGAGCAAGCAATATCAACCCAACCCTCACCTCTGGTCCCAACACTCATGCTTCCAGTCTATCTGGGCCAGCGTTTAAATTGTCCAAACACCAGATAGTGCCTAACTCTAGGACTTGGACTCAGGTGTCATGATATGCTTGGGCCACCCAACCCAAAGCCATCCTTGATCTCACCAAATCAGTTCAGCGCTTGGAGTGATCCAACTTCACACATGGGTTAGGTGGACAGCCATTGAAACTCTTCCACATTGACTCCTCTCCTAATCACTCACTCCATCTCTAACAGCAATACCAACTCTGCCTGCGACCCCAGCTCGAACACGCTGCACCTTGTAGTGCCCTAGCACAATTCATTCCCTGAACCAGCCTCAACTCTGCCTGCCCCCCACTGTCTGCTGCAATAGTTCACCACAATTTGCTTCAGAAAAGGTGTTATAAGTAATGTTTTTAGTCGAATTTCTTACCTTTTGAACTACAGTAAGCTGTTGCACGCCTTCGGCGGTGCCATCTTAAACCACCTACATGTCCACATCCATCCATTTCCTGAACATTCATGGGCCTATTCAAGTGTCATCTATCATATTGGCCTCCACCACCACCCCAGCCAACCACCACTCTCTGTGTAAAAAAATTTACTCTTCATGTAGCTTTTGAACATACTCCCTCTCACCTTAAATGCCTTCTAGAATTAGACATTTTAAACCCTAGGGAAAAAAGATACAGCATGTTTATTTTATCTATGTCTCTCATAATTTTATACTGTCTATCATATCTCTCCCCTCAGCCTTGACTGCTTCAGAGAAAGCAACCAAAGTTTGTCCAACATGCTTTACAGCACATATCCTCTAATCCAAGGAGCATCTTCTGCACTCTCTCCAAACCATCCACATTCTGCCTGTAAAGGGGCTAACAAAAATGAATACAATATTCAAGATGCAGCTTAATTAGAGTTCTATAAAACTGCAGCATAGCTTCCCAATTCTTCAACTCTGATCCCTAACTCATAAAGACAAGCCACCATATGGCTTCCTTACCACCCTAGCAACCTGCGTAGCCACTTCCAGGGAGCTATAGGTTTGGACCTCAAGATCCTTCCACATATCAACACTGTAGTGTTTTGCTATTAACAGTATACTGTCTCTTTACATTTGATCTCCCAAAGTGCAACACCTCATATTTGGCTGGGCTAAACACCATCTGTCATTTCTTAACCCATATGTGCAATTAATCTTGATTCCACTGTATCCTTTCATAATATTCTACAGTATACACAGCACCACCAATCTTTGTATTGACTGCAAACATTTCTAACCCATCCCTCTATGTTTCCATCCAGGTTACACACACACACACACACACATACACACATATATATATATATATATATATATCACTATCAGCAAAGTTCCCAGTACAGATCTCTGTGGAATGCTACTAGTTACAGACCTCTAGCCAGAATAAATCCCATAAACCAGTACTCTTTGTCTTCGGTGGGTAAGCCAGTTCTGAATACAGGTGGCCAATTCACTGTGATCCCAACTGTGAATTTAATTGCCGTTTTCTCCAAGGTAAATTATCTTGATATGTTTAGTTACGACTAATGAGGAATCCAAATTGGAGAAATATGGCAAGTCGAACAATTAAATACCTTTATTTAGCCTGTAGATCAGTCAGGATCAGCAAACTGTGCCCCTGCCAAAGTATAAATGCGTGAACTTGGAACTCATACAAACAGCATATTGCTCGAAGGGACCATTCCCCTCTGACTGTATGCCCATTACCACTAATTAATAATTGGTGCATGAAGTTCTATAATGAGCTTGTCAGAATCAATATTTAGAAGTGACCAAATTCCAGACATTTGACAATCTTTCATATTCCCAATTATCTTTAGTATATTTATTTACTGACAAATACAACACTACTGCATAACATATGCTCATAATCCATACTTCAGAAACTGATGTTTTCACAACCACTTTACACTACTCTGAAATTAAATCAACATATAAACTCAAACTGTAGGGCTACATATAGTAAGCTTTTTAAGTTACCATTCAGCTGCTGACATTAAAACAAAACTTCGCTTGGAACTATGGCAAAAGCAAAATATTCAACCTGAAGAGGTTCTTTTTATCCTTACAAACCAAACTATTAACAATTCCTCCATACCTCTCCGCTATACACCACCCCGCCTCCTCCATTTCATTTAGAACAAGTTATATGGAACATACCGTAATTATTGAACTGTGATAATTATCTCAGAAGTTTCTGTCTGAGATTAATCTTAAATTTGATATTAAATTCAGTTCCACGCAACTTATTAATTAGTTAATTAATTAATTAATACTTTGGCATCTTGAGATCATTTAACAAACTAAAGCAAATTCTACATGGCTGTAATTATAATGCACCTGAGGTATTCTAGATCCCAGGACAACAATATCATTTATAGCATTGTCACCTTTTGCCAGGGACATAATAATATCTTGAACCAGAGAATAATTGATACCTTTTGTACCAAGTTGGAATCGTAGAATGGAAACATATAATGAGGGGACTTGAAGCATTTGAAGGTTAGTGGCTCTCTTGTTCTTGCTCCACAATTTAATAAAATCATGGCTGACATTTTACTTCCACATCATCTTCCTGCATTATCTACATATCCCTTTGTCATGTATTTAATATTTCAGTAATATTTGAATAGTATTATAAATATATTGTTTGATTAAGCATTCCTTGTTTGTTTAATTAATGCATTCTGGTTATATTTAAAAATATGTGAATTGCATACGTCATTATGCTATCACATCATAAGCAGACACCTCGCTTAAAATAAAGAATACAAACTAAGCCTCACATTTCAGACTCTTTGTTTTCCTACGAATTACATTAAGCTTCTGAAATTAGAAAGTATCACAGTAGGGACGAGGTATTTTTAAAATGTACCAAGTACAGCTACCAAATTATTGAAGTGCAGTGAGATAAGACTATAAGACCATAAGATAGAGGAGCAGAATTAGGCCATTTGGCCCATTGAGTCTGCTCCGCCATTTCATCATGGCTGATCCAATTTTCCTCTCAGCCCCAATCTCCTGCCTTTCCCTGTACTTCTTGATGCCCTGACCAATCAAGAATCTATCAACCTCTCCCTTAAATATACATAAAGATTTGGCCTCCACAGCTGCCTGTGAATTCCATAGATTCACCACCCTCTGGCTGAAAAAATTCCTCCTCATCTCCATTCTAAAGCCCTTCTATTCTGAGGCTGTATACTCTGGTCTTTGACTCTCCCACCATAGGAAACACCTCTCTACAGCCACTCTGTCAAGTCCTTTCACCGTTTGATAGGTTTCAATGAGGTCACTCCTCATTCTCCTGAATTCTCATGAATACATGCACAGAGCCATCAAACGCTCTTCATATGATAAGCCATTTAATCCTGAAATCATTTTTTGAAACTCCTTTGAACCTTCTCCAGTTTCAGTGCATCCTTTCTAAGATAAGAGGCCCAAATCTGCTCACGGTGCTCCAAGTGAGTCCTCACCAGTATTTTATAAAGTCCTATCATTACATCCTTGCTTTTATATTCTAGTCCTCTTGAATCAAATGCGAACATCGCATTTACCTTCCTCATCACAGACTCCCAAATTCCAGCATTTTGTTAGCGTCGGTCCACAGTGAAGATTGATGCCAAATAGTTATTCAGTTTGTCTGCCATTTCATTGTCACCCATTACAATATTTCCAGCATCACTTTCTAGTGGTCCGATATCCACTCTTGCCTCTCATATACACTTTATACTTTACGTATCATAAGAAACTTTGGGTGTCCTCTTTAATATTATTGGCTAGCTTACTTGTGTATACCACCTTTACCTTCTTAATGACTTTTTTAGTTGTCTTCTGTTGCTTTTTAAAATCTCAATCCTCTAACTTCCCAGTAACTTTCCCTCTATTATATACCCTCTCTGGTGTTTGTTTTGGTTTTGACTACTCTTGTTAGCCATGGTTCTGCCATTTTGCCTTTAGACTACTACTTCCACATTGTAATGTACATATCCTAAGCCTTATGAATTGCTTTCATAAATTCTAGCCATTGCTGCTCTGCTGTCATCCCTGCCAGTGTGTTTTTTTTCCCCAATCAATTATGGCCAACTCCTCTCTCATGCTTCTGTAATCCCCTTTACTCCACTGTAATACTGATACATCTGACTAGTTTCTCCTTCTCAAATTTCATGGTGAATTCACTCTTATTAGGAGCACTTTCCCTTGTGGTTCTTTTACCTTGAGCTCTCTAATCAATTCCAGTTCATTGCACAACACCCAATCCAGAGTAGTCAATTATCTAGTTGGCTCAATCATGAGTTGCTCTAAAAAGCCATCTCATAGGCAGTCTAGAAATTCCCCCTCACGGGGGAGTGTTCAAGTTTTAAAAGCTATGCAGAACGTGTTCTTCAGAGGGAAAGAAAAAACACGGTTGAGTTTAAAAATGGAAGGTTCATAAACAGTGAGTTTTGGGTGATAATAATCATTAAAAAAATCAGATATGGCTGGGTACATTGGGAAGATAGATGCATTCAGTTGCTCCACAGGTAACTGGCTCATGTATACTGAGCTAATTGAAACAGTATTTTGAAGCAAATTGAATAGCAAATGAGAAATCAGCAGCAATTTTACTGAGTGCATTGGTTTTAAAAGAAAATATTTTGCTTTGATACTTTACTGCTTCAACCAAAACAATAGAAATGAGCTTTGCTGGAATCATGAAAGTAATGCAGGAACACCTGGAACTGAAACCATTGTTGATTGCAGAGTGCTTTAGGTTTCATATGCGTAATCAAAAAGCAGGCAAGTCCATTTCAGCGTACTTGGCTGAACTGAAGGGATTGACTGAGCATTATCACTTCAATGGTGGGCTTAATGATTCAGTGAGAGATCACTTAGTTTGTGCAATCTTACAAAAAAAATCAAGAATGGATCCTAACCAAAGCACAACTTTCATTTAAAAGGGCAGTTGAAATAGCTGTATCCCTGGAAACAGCAAACACAGACACAACTGAGTTGCAGTTAGGAATGAAAATGAGTATAACAAAATTACAACTTCTAAGCATAAACTGACCTGGCTAATCAAATTGTATTCCCATTGTAGCAGAGGCTCACGTACACCAGATAAATACAAGTTTCATGGTGAAACTGGCAGAAAATGAAATAAAGTATGACACAAATATCATTTTAGGCAGACAGAGAAGAGAAAAAGAGAAGCACTCAAATTATAATTTCAAAAAGAGCACTAATCTGTATGCTGTTGATGAAAAATTTGATAAGGATGAGATTGACACAGGAATGAGTAGCCTTGTGATTTACAATGTGAAAACTAGCAATAGATACTGTAAGTAATATAACTTACACCAAAAGTAAGCATTAAATTTATTAAAATGGAATTGGAGGTTGGTTTAGCTGTTTCAATCAATCCATAAAATGAATTTGAGACGCATTTCAAAGATACTAAACAGATAGCCTGCAGATATCCAACTAAGAACTTATACTGGAAAAAAGATAACTCGCATGTAATGACATTCTTGAATTTACAACAACCAACAAGCCACAATGGGCTTGTATATGGAAAAGAGTATAAGTTTTTCATTGAATGCACTGCTGGCAATGGTGGTGGAAGCGGATAGGGTCTTTAACAGACTCTTAGTTAGGTACATGGAGCTCAGAAAAATGAAGGGCTATGTGGTAGAGTAATTCCAGGCAGTTTCTAGAGTAGGTTACTTGGTCAGCATGAGATTGTAGGCCAAAGGGCCTGTATTATGCTGTAGATTTCTATGTTCTATGTTCTAAAAACAGGAGGACTAGCATTGTGGGGCTCCATTGGTTGAGCCAACTACAACTTGATTAGGGATCCATCCACCATTTGCATGTCACATCGCCTGCAATAGAGTCAACTGAAGTACTTTAAGAAGGGTCCTGGATGATACCACGCAGTGTTCAAGAATGATATTGGAATATTCAAACAGATCAAGGGTAAAATAGTGTTAAACAATATGTCACACCTAAGTTTTGCAAACTGTCTAGTTCCTTATAACCATCTGTGATAAAGTAGCCAGTGAGGTAGATCACGTAGAAGCTGAAGGAATTCTTTTCAAGGCTGAGTGGAGTCCGTGGGGAATGTTAGTGGTACCAGTAGCCAAGAAGAATAGGTCTGATAGTGAATGTCTTTGCAAACTTTCCTGGAAGGAAATACTTCAGCAAAGTGGACTTAACTGAGGCCTACCTACAACTGGAGGTGGAAGAAGAATCCAAATTGTTTCTCATCATAAACATTGACAAAGGGCTTTATCACTATAATAGCCTTATTTTTGGAACAGCATTTACACCTGCACTTTGGCAGAAATCTAAGGACTAGGTGTTGTAAGGCTGGCCAGGCACTCAATGTTACCTGGGTGACCTCATTGTTCCTGGTAAGGATGTCAAAGAATATCTCCAAAATCCCAAGGTAGTGTTAAAAAGATTAACATGAGCACAAAATCTCACAAGAATAAGAAATCCTTTACAGCAATTAAATCTTTGGGGATGAATGGGACAATTTAAAACCTACTATAGTGTGGATGTCTATATAGTAGCTGTATTATATAGCATACTTTGTATATAGTTGAGATGCATTTTCTTTTCTTCCTGTTAAGATGGTGCTACTGAACATGTGTAATAGCTTCTGGTAGTCAAAAGGCTTAGGAATCTGACAAAGTACGTCACTAAAAATACCTTTTCTGAGGTAAATTGTGTTAAATTATTGCCACAAACAGTGAAGGGGCAAGCAACGGCAAGACAATGTGGTGTGTTGCAAAATCACTGCAAATGGAGTTCCAATGTCCACACAGTTGGCCCAGGAATGAGGCTGGATTGCTCTGGGTGCCGAAATGATAAGTCAGGGCAGAGAAGATTCGGTGCTCATTCCACCGGTCCAGGTGCAAGATTGGACTGCTCTAGGTGTCAAGCTGATTCAAAGAGCTTGAGAGCAGCTTCAGGCTGGATGACGAAAACAACACCTGGAGTACGTCGCTAGGCGATGTGTTCTATGCCTGGAGCCTTTTGCTGCAGCTGGGTTCTAGTGCGAGGTATGATTCACTGTTTAGACAACTCAACCCCAGATCAGAGGTGAGAGCCAATTTCGCTAGTTCTTTGCGATCACCAGAGCCTTTCGCTGTTCCGTTATTGGGTCAATTTAAATACAGGCCCAGATAGACTGAAAAGACAGTGTGTTGGGATCAGAGGCAAAAGTCAATTTGCTCGTTCACCATGATGGTCATCTCCATGGTGCTGAGGTCATGAAGACTGCCTTGGCTGCTGTGCTCTGTGCCTGCTAACATGATGAACTGATAAACGAGGCTTTGGGCCTACTCTGGGCCACTCCGGGGTTTGGATCTGAGGACTCAGTTTTGGTCCTGAATGCTGTTGTTCGCTTCAATTGTTTGCATGATATGTTATTCATTTTTTCTCTCTCTTACACATTGAGTTGTTTTTTTAAAAAATTTATTCTTTTCTTTAATTGGGTTCTTTCCGGTTTCTTGCTTTGTGGCTACCTGTAAGCAGTTGTATAATTTATGCATTCTTTGATAATAAATATACTTGAATCTTGAATATTTAGTTGGAGTTTATAGCTACGCAGTGAAGAGTGCTGTGTATTTAATATTTCAGTAGTTTTGTAAATATATTGTTTAATTAAGTATTCTTTGTTTTTTAAATAATACATTATGGGTTACATGTAACAATACTGTAGGTGAGTTGCATACATCGTGATTTTACCACAACATAGATATGCACCTCATTCAAAGTAAAAAACATGAACAAAGACTCGAATTTCAAACACCTTTATTTTCTTTTAAATTACTTAATGTTTGGAAGTTACAAGTCATAGCACACTTGATGCCCTTAATGTTTAAATATATAGATGCACTTACATCACAAATATGCTCACTTCATGGTCTACTGGTGTGGAAAATTCTAAAGATTTACTACATTCTGGAATGAAGACACATCTTTCCATCTCTGCCATGAATTACCAGTCCTTATTCTGAGATTGGGATTCCTGTTTCCAGACAACCCGGCCAAGAGAAATATCATCCAGGTATTTTGTATGTTTCAGTGAGATCAAGCATCTGTTTCAAGCATCTTCTAAATGCTTGAATACACTGCTATGGTAACTTCCCAATTCTAAGACAAGTTTTGAGAACTGTTCAATTATAAGCAAAGCAAGATAAGTACCATTCTTCTGCTTATTCTCCAGCCATTTTCAAGTTACATCTGTGACATTTCTGGCACTGTGAATTAATTTTAGCCTTTCCATGTTCCTGGTCCCATATGGCTTAATTTTGCAGGGAGATCAAAACTTTATATACCAACATAGCACACCAAGATGGTTTGATGGTTCTTTATCTCTTAAATAAAGAGGATCAAATAATTCCCCTCCATCACTACCCTCCTTTTTCTGGCTTTGTCTATATTCTCACTTGAACACCTTCTCCTTTAACCTTGCCCTCTTTTTTCCATATCAAAGGTGCAGTAATGGGAACCTCATAGTTCAGCTAAATTGTCCTTTTATCCAGGAGACAAAGGTAGCAGTGAACAAAATGTTCAAGGGCAACATCCTTCATCCTTCACAAAACTACTTTCACTTTTTTTGTTTCCTTTTTCTTTCAAATGTGGTTCTGCTACAATTGGAGCCTCTGATCTATATTTTAGTGGTACATTTTTTTCTACATTTTGGTGGCTCAGGTACTTTGCTGTCTCCGAGGATGTTCTGTGAGGCTTCGAGCAAAGTGTGCAGCTATGAGGCCAAGAATTCTGGAGACGGGTCATGGGACGGGAGATGAGCCCTTGCTGACTCCATTTCTTGCTGATCTCACTGATTAAAGCATCAAGGAAGATTGAAAATCACTGATGAGAGTGGAAGGCGAGCAAGTGTCCAGCAACATCTATCAGCCTCTCGTTCACTGCTGTCAGAGAAAGATCACTACATTTGAATGGTCTCTCTGTCTCCTTCTCGTTTGATGATGTTGGAGGATTATGCCAGAGTTCTGGGTCTTGGGCAAGGTTTAACTGAGGCAGCTTGTGGATTGGATTCTGTAGTTCACGTTATGAAGTGTTTCTGGTTTGTGGTCACTCCTTTTTTGTTGCTATTTTGGCAATTTTGAATCAGTGTAGCCTGCAAATAATGAACACGGAACTGAACTCAATATGCCTCGACTCTTTCGATTTTGTATTTTAAATTTTGTGTTTCTCAC
Organism: Mobula birostris; assembly: GCF_030028105.1. Lineage (NCBI taxonomy): Eukaryota > Metazoa > Chordata > Chondrichthyes > Myliobatiformes > Myliobatidae > Mobula > Mobula birostris. The sequence goes on along the minus strand of NC_092373.1, from coordinate 70,273,670 downwards.
TCTTTTTCTTGTTGTTGCTTATGCAATTTGTTTTTTTTTGTGTGGGGTGGCCGGTGATGTTTTACTTTGAATGGGGTCCATGGTTTTCTTTGCTTCGTGGCTGTCAGGAAGACAAATCTCAGGGTTGTATACGGCGTAAATACTTAGATAATAAACGTCTTGAATCTTTGAATATTATTCAGGTCCTCTCCAGAAGAAGGTCTAAAACCTGAAAGGTTGACTTCCCATTTTTCTCCACAGCTGCTGCCAGACCCACTGAGTCCGGATTCCAGCATGTGTAGTGTCAGGTGCCTCCCATCCTTCATGTCTTTTCTTAACATATTAATGACAGTGCTGATACTGCTTCTTCCATGTGTACAGACCTCCAAAGCGTCACTCTTACTGCCAATCTCCACTTCACTTGTCCTATCACATGGCCCACCTCTGCACTTCGTTTGCTTTCTCAACTTCTGTAACTGGACTAGACCTCCTCCCAAACACAAGGAATTCTGCAGATGCTGGAAATTCAAGCAACACACTTCAAAGTTGCTGGTGAACACAGCAGGCCAGGCAGCATCTCGAGGAAGAGGTACAGTCGACGTTTCAGGCTGAGGCCCTTTGTTAGGACTAACTGCAGGAAGAGCTAGTAAGAGATGTGAAAGTGGGAGGGGGAGGAGGAGATCCAAAATGATAGGAGAAGACAGGAGGGGGAGGGATGGAGCCAAGAGCTGGACAGGTGATTGGCAAAAGGGATATGAGAGGATCATGGGACAGGAGGCCTAGGGAGAAAGAACAGAGGGAGGGGGGGAAACCCAAAGGATGGGCAAGGGGTATAGTCAGAGGGACAGAGGGAGAAAAAGGAGAGTGAGAGAATGAATGTGTGTATATAAATAAATAACGGATGGGGTACGAGGGGGAGGTGGGGCATTAGCAGAAGTTAGAGAAGTCAATGTTCATGCCATCAGGTTGGAGGCTACCCAGACGGAATATAAGTTGTTGTTCCTCCAACCTGAGTGTGGATTCATCTTTACAGTAGAGGAGGCCATGGATAGGCAAGTCAGAATGGGGATGGGATGTGGAATTAAATTGTGTGGCCACTGGGAGATCCTGCTTTCTCTAGCCGACAGAGCGTAGGTGTCCAGCAAAATGATCTCCCAGTCTGCGTCGGGTCTCGCCAATATATAGAAGGCCACATCGGGAGCACCGGATGCAGTATATCACCCCAGCCGACTCACAGGTGAAGTGACGCCTCACCTGGAAGGACTGTCTGGGGCCCTGAATGGTGGTAAGGGAGGAAGTGTAAGGGCATGTGTAGCACTTGTTCCGCTTACAAGGATAAGTGCCAGGAGGGAGATCAGTGGGGAGGGATGGGGGGTCGAATGGACAAGGGAGTCGCGTAGGGAGCGATCCCTGTGGAAAGTAGAAGGGGGAGAGGGAAAGATGTGCTTAGTGTGCTTAGTCAAATCTCTTACTAGCTCTTCCTTCAGTTAGTCCTGACGAAGGGTCTCGGCCTGAAACATCGACTGTACCGCTTCCTAGAGATGCTGCCTGACCTGCTGTATTCACCGGCAACTTTGGTGTGTGTAACTTCATTTCACAGCCCTGTTCCCACCACTTTCTCTGCACTGGTTTCATAGTTAATTGTCTGCCCAGTGCATCAGCATTGATCGACAAGCATTCACTGCCTTCTTTCAACAGGCACCTGCACCATTTCTTTTCATTCAGTCTCTCTTAGCCTACACCCTGTCAGAGATTCCCTTTATTCTCCCACCTCTCTGCAACTTTCACTTCCAACTTTTCCAAATTCTGAGGCAAGGCCATCAATCTTAAAAGTTAACTTAGTTTCTTTCATCGCAGGTGCTGCCAGACTTGCTGAGTAGGCTATGTCAAACAGCCTATATTCCAAGCCTTTCCCGGTATTGCCCCCCAGATTTTCCTCCGCTAAATTGCTGACTGCATTGGTGCTGCTTCACGCACCCATGCTGACCTAGTCAACTTCATCAACTTTGCTTCTAACTTCCACACTGTCCTTAATTCAATTCATCCATTTCTGACACCCCCACCCCTCCCCTTTCTCGATCTTTCAGTCTCCATCTCTGGAGACAAACTGTCAACTGATATCTTTTATGAACCTGCACTTCCCATGGATAACTTGACTATACCTCTTCCCATTCCATCGCCTGTAAAAATGGCAATCCCTTTTCTCAGTTCCTTTGCCTCTGCTGGACCTGTTTCCAGAATGTTGCTTTCCTTTCCAAGATATCAAAGATGTCCTCCTTCCTCAAAGAACAGTTTCCCTTCCTCCACTATTGATGCTGCCCTCAGTCGCATCTCCTTCATTTCCTGAACAACCATTCTCACTCCAACTTCCCGCTGCCTTTATAGTGATAGAGGTTCTCTGGTCCTATCTACCACTTCATCATCCGCAACTTCTGCCGTCTCCAAAGGGATCCTGCCACTAAACATATTTTTACCTCTACCCCCTCCACTTTCCGGAGTTATCGCTCCCTCTATGATTCTCTTGTCCATTCTCCCCTCCCCACTAACCTCCCTCCCAGCTCTTACCCCTGCAAGTGGCCTGAGTGCTACATCTGCCTATTCACTTCCTCCCTTACTTACATTCAGGGCCCCAAGCAGTCCTTCTAATCTGCGGAGCTTAGTCAAGATGGTGCTAAATGGAGATTCCTTTGCTTGCATCTTCAGAAACAGCTCTATTTCCATCTTTAATATCTCTATTTTTCCTCTTCAGGGTTCTTTTGAAGACTCTAACCTGGAATTACATGCTGACTTTGGTTCTTTGTGGGAACGGAACCCACTCTCGGGGTGTCACGACTGGCCGTTACCTGACATGCTAAGGGCACGGCCTAAAAGCTTGGCTCGCCTTTGGTGGTGCAGGATCTTGGGGCTCTGGAGATGGGCGGATTGAAGGTCGGTGTCCTGGACCGGTGTGTCGTGGGAGCTGGAAAATCTTTGGCTATGTGCCGAGAGACCTGAGATCTTTGGGCACAGAGCTCAGAAAAAGCGATGCAATGGACGTTTAACATCATAAACTAGCGACTTGTTTGTTATGTCTCCTCTCTTGCTATGAAACGGAGACATCTCTTTCTCCCTTATTAGGGTGAGAGAGAGCCTGTGGTACGACGAATACAGGGTGAACAAGTAGTCTTTAGAGTATTGCAAGTCTGTGTCTTTGCTGATGCTTTGCTCATGCTTGAGTGTTCGGTGTGTGTGTTGATGCTTTTTTGCCGGTGGGGGGGAGGGGGAATTGTTACTTGCTGCTGCTTACACGTGGGAGGGAGGGGAGCTGGGGAGGGGGGGTTACTTTGGGGTTCTAATATATAACTGTCATTCATTCTTTAGGACACTCCTCTGTTTTTGTGGATGGTTGCGAAGAAAAAGCATTTCAAGATGTATATTGTATACGTTTCTCTGTCATTAAAGGTACCTTTGAAAGCTTTATAACAAATAGTATGTACAACAGGATAGTCAAAATCATCATCATCATCAAGTGTCGTGCCCAGTCTGAGCTCTGACTGCCATGGCCCACACACTCCTATTTCGGGTCAAGTGGATCAATTCATTGGTATTCATTTCCAGTTCTCTGGTTGCTCTCTCCAATAGTCAATATAACACAGAAATACAGTTGCGTCAACATGAACTAATCAGTCTGATGGCCTGGCAGAAGAAGCTGCTCTGGAGCCTGTTGGTCCTGGCTTTTATGCTGCAGTACTATTTCCCGGATGGTAGCAGCTGGAACAGTTTGTGGTGGGGGTCACTTGGGTCTCCAATGATCCTTCGGGCCCTTTTCACACATCAGTCTTTGTAAATGTCCTGAATAGTGGGAAGTTCACATCCACAGATGCGCTGGGCTGTCTGCACCACTCTCTGCTTAATCCTGCGATTGAGGGAAGTACAGTTCCCATACCAGGCAGTGATGCAGCCAGTCAGGACGCTCTCAACTGTGTACCTGTAGAAAGTTCTTAGGATTTGGGGGCCCATACCAAACTTCTTCAACTGTCTGAGGTGAAAGAGGCGCTGTTGTGCCTTTTTCACCACACAGCTGGTATGTACAGACCACATGAGATCCTCAGTGATGTTTATGCTGAGGAACTTAAAGATGTTCACCCTCTCAACCCCAGATCCATTGATGTCAAGAGGCTAGCCTGTCTCCATTCCTCCTGTAGTCCACAACCAGCTCCCTCGTTTTTGTAACATTGAGGGAGGGGTTGTTTTCTTGACACCACCGTGTCAGGGTGATGACTTCTTCTCTATAGGCTGCCTCATTATTATTTGAGATAAGGCCAATCAGTGTAGTGTTGTCAGCAAATTTAATTAGGAGATTGGAGCTGTGGGTGGCGACACAGTCATGGGTATACAGAGAGTAAAGAGGACACAGCTCTGAGAAGCACTTGTGTTGTGGGTCAAAGGGGCAGAGGTGAGGGAGCCCACTCTTACCACCTACCAGCGAACTGACAGGAAGCCCAGGATCCAGCTATACAAGGCAGGGTGAAGGCTGAGGTCTTTGAGCTTCTTCTTGAGCATGGAGGGAATTATGCTGTTGAATGCTGAACTGCAGTCCAAGAACAGCATTCTCACATAAGCATTCCTCTTCTCCAGAAGTGTAAGGGCAATGTGTAGAGCTGTGGCTATTGTGTCATCTGTCGATCGGTTGTGTTAGTAGGCAAATTGTCGGGGGTCCAGTGTGGATGGCAACATGCTGCAGATGTAGTCCTTGACCAGCCTCTCAAAGCATTTGCTTATTATTGAGGTGAGTGCAACAGGATGCCAGTCGTTCAGATATGTTACCTTGGTCTTTTAGGAACAGCGACAATGGTGGATGTTTCTGAAATACAGGTGTCCCCCATTTTCGAACGTCCGCTTTACGAAACCTCACTGTTACGAAAGACCTACATTAGCTCCCTGCTTTCGCTTTCAGAAGGTGTTTTCACTGTTACGAAAAAAAGCAGCGCGTGAAAAAATCAGCGCACGATAAAAGGCAGCGCGCGCCCCGAGCAGCTGCTCTCCCCGGGAACCTGCATTCTCACCGGCATTGCTTAAACACGTGCCTGTGAGCAACCGTTTGCAAGATGAGTTCTATGGTATTGGAAAAGCCTAAAAGAGCTCGTAAGGGTGTTACACTTAGCATAAAACTAGACATAATTAAGCGTTTTGATCGTGGTGAACAAAGCAAGGACAAAGTGAGTTTGGCTTGTGGAAGCTGACGAAGATGATGTTGAAGAGGTTTTGGCATCCCATGACCAAGAACTGATAGATCAAGAGCTGATACAATTGGAAGAAGAAAGGATAACAATCGAAACTGAATGCAGTAGCCAACTGAACTTGAAGCAGCTGCGTGAGATTTTCACTGCAATGATAAAGTACGACTTTAATTTTGAAAGGGTACGTAGGTTTAGGGGATATTTGCAAGATAGTTTGAGTCCTTACAAAGAACTGTGTGATAGAAAAATGCGCGAGGCTCAGCAGTCAAGCAAGCCTTCCACATCAGCCACAGCAGACGATGAACCTCGACCTTCGACATCGAGGCAGGCAGTCATAGGAGAAGATGCGCTGCCTGCTCTAATGGAAACAGACGACGAGATGACACCCCAGTGTCCCACCACCCCAACACCCAGGCCGTGGACAGATACCTATTCGTGGAGAATGTAGCGGTAGCCGGGAGACACACAGTACATCTTTAAGAAAAAAGCCGAAATAAACATGCTAACTAATTAGGTGCCGCCCGACACATAATTGTCGGCCCAGATCAGAGACGACCCAATTGGAAATCGGCACTGATCTGGGCCGACAATTACGTGCCGGGCGGCACCTAATTAATTAGCATGTTTATTTTGGCTTTTTCCTTAAAGATGTGTTGTGTGCCTCCTGGCTACCGCTGCACCCCTGCATGCTTCACGGATCGGTATCCGTTGGCAACCTGGAGGGTGGGGGCCACTGTACCACCCCAACCTGCGACGACGCAGTCTAACACACCATCATCAATGTGCTCGGCACTGAACCAATTCCGGTAAGTGATACTACACTGTACATACATTATTTCGACTTTATATAGGCTGTGTATTTTTACGTGTTATTTGGTATGATTTGGCAGCTTCATAGCTTAAAGGTTACTGGAGAGAGTGTGTTTGCCAACAGCGCTTGCGTGAGATTTTCTGCCAACGGCGCTTGCGTGAGATTTTCGCTACGGAGAACAGTTCAGTAATGATTGTGGAAAAGTATTTCTATTTTATATAGGCTGTGTATTTATCATATCATTCTTGCTTTTACTATATGTTACTGTTATTTTAGGTATTATGTGTTATTTGGCATGATTTGGCAGATTATTTTTGGGTCTGCGAACCCTCACTAATTTTTCCCATATAAATAAATGGTAATTGCTTCTTCGCTTTACGACATTTCGGCTTACGAACCATTTCATAGGAATGCTCTACCTTCGGATGGTGGGGGAAACCTGTACTTTGTTTTTTGATAACTTCATAATCTCATCCTGTTTTGCTTCTGTCATAAGGAGGTGGCTGGGAACGGACCCAAGTGCAAGACACAGACACTGAAGGACTAGGGACAGGACTAGGATACAGGGTGAGAGCAAGGACATGGACACGAAAACCGGGAACCCAAAACAGGACTGGACAAGACAGCTAGGAGCCCAGGCTTGGACTCGGAGCCAGAGATTGGACAAGGACCCAATACCTGGGTCTTGCCTCTGGCTCGGACCCCAGAACTAGGCAAGGACGAGGCTTGGCAGGAGGCAGGAGGGTGGAGTCTTCAGGCTTGAGGCTAGAGGCGAAGCTTGGCAGGAGGCAGGAGGCTGGAGTCTTCAGGCTAGAAGCTAGAGACTTGAGACGAGGCTTGGCAGGAGGCAGGAGGCTGGAGTGTTCAGGCTTGAGGCTAGGTAGGAGGCTGGAGTCTTCAGGCTTGATGCTAGGCAGGAGGCTGGAGTCTTCAGCCTTGAGGCTGGGCAGGAGGCTGGAGTCTTCAGGCTTGAGGCTAGGCAGGAAGCTGGAGTCTTCAGGCTTGAGGCTAGGCAGGAGGCTAGATTCTTCAGGCTTGAGGCTAGGCAGGAGGCTGGAGTCTTCAGGCTTGAGGCTAGGCAGGAGGCTGGAGTCTTCAGGCTAGAGGCTAGGCAGGGCGCGGATCATCAGCCGACGGAGGCATGGGACAGGAAGGGACAGAAACAAATGCAGGTAACGGCAATGCAGCCTGGCTTACCCGACAGAGGCAAGGGACAGGAAGGGACAGAACCAACCGTAGGTAATGGCAATACGGCCTGGCTTACCCGACGGAGGCAAGGGACAGGAAGGGAGCTACGTGCGGGGTGGTTCCAGGACAAGATTGCAGGCGAGACGAGGTGAGAGTTACCGGCAAGACAAGGCAAGGCTTCTCGCAAAGCAAGGCGAGATGAGAACTTCATGCGAGGCGAGAGTTACCAGCAAGACAAGGCAAGGCTTCAGGCAATGCAAGGCAAGACAGAACTTCAGGCAAGGCGAGAGTTACTGGCAAGACAAGGCAGGGCTTCAGGCATTGCAAGGCGAAATGAGAACTTCAGGCGAGGCGTGAGTTACCGGCAAGGCTTCAAGCGAGGAAACAGAAGGCAGAGGAAGGGATACAAGGAGTAAGGACAAGAACAATCCAGCAGCCATGCCCTGGTGTCTGAAGGTATTTATGCAGCCAGCCCCAAAGAGCATCAGCTCCCTCAATTAGTGAACAACAAGAACAGAAACAGGGTAGACAGGAAAACCTGGAGCAAGGGTCAATGGGCCGGACCGTGAACTGGAATACGGACTTCACAGACCGGACCATGACAGTTACTTCTATTGCTGTGTAGGTAGAAGTTAATTCAACGAATTTTTGGAAATTTGTATGCTCATTTCACTGCTGTTTTTAATAGAATCAGTAGAAAAATTATGATTATATATTATTCATCCTGATAAAAGAACGTTGCTTTTTATGTCAAACTGTTAGTCTGACCCAAAATGATCTCATTACTATCTTCCTGTCAAAGATTACAACACGTTGCTGACAGCACTTAATAAAGTTCATCCAGTGATGCTTCGCTTTTTTTTTGTCAATTAATTAAATCAAGATTCATTCATTTGAAATTTATGAGCCTTCAGCCCTTCATACAATATTAATAGACCAACTAATCCATGATTTAAAGATACAGCTCAAATGATAAATGCACGATTGGTCAAGTATGGAATAATCCTGTTCAGATTCAAAAGCAGTTTTCTTGAAATGACTTCCAAGAGTAGTAATGGAATATAGTTTGGGAATGATACATTGAAGTAAATGTGATCAGTTGGGCAATATAACTGCAAATAGTTATCCAAAAAATTAGTTAAAACTACTGCTCTTGTTATACCAATCCAACATATACATGATGGAAACTATCTCAGACCTTTCTAAGGCCTTTGCAAAATAATCAAATCTAATGAAATTTAGAGGCAAAAGCAAACACTATTTCTTCCATGGAATCGCTAATACCTCTAGTTGTACAACTTGTCACTCCACTGTTAAGATGAAGTATTCTATTCATTGAAACAAAAAGTAGTTTGCTAACAAGACATGAACACAAAAATATTCAAAAGTATCTAATTTTAATTGCATTGTGTGCCCATGTAATACAGATTTGGAATAACGAATTACTTAAGGCTTACTTGGAAATATCAATGCTGCTTATAACTGTAACTCCAATTCAGTTTAACACCATTAAATGAAATTGGAGCATTCAGATTCCGTGATTACTGAATTTGTTTCATTATTTTATTTTTAGTAAAATCATCAGGATTACCAGACCAACACTCACCAAGGTGAGCGGGAAATCTACCTCTGATGGTCCAACTATATTACTATATTGTTATACATTATTTTGTTTCCTACAGACATAGAAGAGTATATATATTCTCCAGGTGTAACAGAGGAGTAAATGGACTGACTGCAGATTACAAAGAGCACAGAAGAGGAACAGGCTCAGACATTGGAGTTTCTGCAGATGCTGGAAATCCAGAGCAACACACACAAAATACTGGAGGAACTCAGCAGATCAGACAGCATCTATGGAAATGATTAAACAGTTTGTCTCGGGCTGACGCCCTTCAACAGGGCCAGCCAGCGCACTGTGATGCCAATCAACCTAATTCCATCTCCTTGCACATGGTCTGCTCATCTCTTTTCTATACCTGTTCATACGCCTTTTGAAATGCATCCTAACTGTGGTAACACAATCCAGGAACCTATCATTTACCATGTAGAAAGCTGTGTCTCTCGTACATCCTTTTATCTTTCCTCATCTGATTTTAAACATAGAGTCTAAAATATTTGCCATTTTAACTTTAGGAAAATGAATTTGACCATGTTCCCAAAATTAAATACTTCTATCAGGTTAATGATACCATCATTGTCCCTGTACCTATGAAAACCAAGGTAGCATGCCTGAAAGATTGCCACCCTTTCTCACTCATCTTAATTATAAATGCTTTGAGAGGTTGGTTAAAGACTACATCTGCAGCATGCTACCATCCACACTGGACTCCCTACAATTCACCTAGCGACTGAACCAGCCATAGCCGCAGCACTACAGAAGGGCAGCTGAAGTTCCCCAACCACATCGCAGCCACCACCCTGTGACCAGATATTGTCCTAGTGTCTGAGTCGACTAAGCAAGTGGTGCTGCTGGAGCTGACAGTCCCATGGGAAGATAGCTTGGAAGAGGCCTTTGAAAGGAAGCTCTCCAAGTACGCAGGACTGGTCAGCAACTGTCAGCAGGCTGGATGGAGAGTGAGGTGTCTCCCAGTGGAGGCTGGTTGTAGGGGATTCGTAGCCCATTCTTTAGTTAGAGCCTTCAGCATTTTGGGCATCGAGGGAGAGAGGAAGAGGAGAGCCATCCGCAGTACCACCGATGCGGCAGAGAGGGCCTCAAGATGGCTGTGGCTCAAAAGAGAGGAGCCACAGAGTCATAAGTAGCTAGCCATCTGGACACAAGCTGGGGTCTGATCAGCCCCGGCTGGGTCACCTGGAGGAGGTTGTATGATGTTGAAAGACCCGAAACACCCGATGATTCCAGGAACATCACTGAAGATGTGTCCAGAGGCATCAATAGATGTACGTACACAGTCTCTCGTACATCCTTTATCTTTCCTCATCTGATTTTAAACATAGACTCTAAAATATTTGCCATTTTCACTTTAGGAAAATGAATTTGACTATATTCCCAGTTAAAATGGGAATTTATCCAATTTTAAATACTTCTATCAGGTTAATGATACCATCATTGTCCCTGTACCTACGAAAACCAAGGTAGCATGCCTGAAAGATTGCCACCCTGTCTCACTCACCTTAATTATAAGCAAATGCTTTGAGAGGCTGGTTAAAGACTACATCTGCAGCATGCTACCATCCACACTGGACTCCCTACAATTCACCTAGCGACTGAACCAGCCATAGCCGCAGCACTACACACCGTCCTCACTCACCTGGAGAAGTGCAATAGACACAATAGAATGCTACTTCTGGGTTACAGTTCAGCATTCAACACCATCATTCCATCCAGACTTGACAGAAACGGTTATAGTTTGGAACTGTGGTTTGGAATTTGATGAGCTGGTGCAGTGAAGGAAAAGGGACTGTTCTTTGAGCTGAGAAAACGAATAGTGGCCTACGGAGGCAAGCAGGAGGCAGTGAGAGATGAAAACAATGATGGAGCAACATAAATCGAGGCAAAGGGAACAAAAGGAGCTTGGAAAATTGAGCTGTGATATCTTAGAAAGGCATAGAAGAACATAGTCAGGTGATATCAGCATGCGAAGGGGTGTCTGGTAGATTGCTGACAAGTGCCTTTGGTCTTCAACTCTATGAAATCTGCTTTAAGAATTAATCTTGATAGAGGTACCACAGATCACATCCTATATCACATGGGATCTCTGGGATGCTATTCTATCCTGGTCAATCATGCATAAGAGGACCATCAGCTGGTAAAGATTGAGCTGAGGCTTTAGGAACACTAACAGCTGACATCAAGAAGATTGTTTTTCACTTGGATAGCACATTTCAGCAGTGGTCACTACAAAGTACGTCAAAGGGGATGGGTGACTGCTACGTAGGCAGAGAAAAAGCTGGCATATAGTTCTATCTCCAGAGACAGCTTATCTATTGATGTCTACTATAAGCCTACAGACTCTCACAGCTATCTGGACTATTCCTCTTCTCACCCTGTCTCTTGCAAAAATGCCATTCCCTTCTCGCAATTCCTCTGTCTCCGCCGCATCTGCTCTCAGGATGAGGCTTTTCATTCCAGAATGAAGGAGATGTCCTCCTTTTTTAAAGAAAGGGGCTTCCCTTCCTCCACCATCAACTCTGCTCGCAAACGCATCTCTCCCATTTCACGCACATCTGCTCTCACCCCATCCTCCACCACCCCACCAGGAATAGGGTTCCCCTGGTCCTCACCTACCACCCCACCAGCCTCTGGGTCCAAAATATAATTCTCTGTAACTTCCGCCACCTCCAAAGGGATCCCACCACTAAGCACATCTTTCTCTCCCTCCCTCTCTCTGCTTTCCGCAGGGATCACTCCCTACGCGACTCCCTTGACCATTCATTCCCCCCCATCCCAACCCACCCATCACCCTCCCGGCACTTATCCTTGTAAGCGGAACAAGTGCTACACATGTTCCTCCCTTACCACCATTCAGGGCCCTAGACAGTCCTTCCAGGTGAGGCGACATTTCACCTGTGAGTCGGCTGGGGTGATATACTGCGTCCGGTGCTCCCGATGTGGCCTTCTGTATGTTGGTGAGACCCGATGCAGACTGGGAGACCATTTCGCTGAACACCTACGCTCTGTCTGCCAGAGAAAGCAGGATCTCCTAGTGGCCACACATTTTAATTCCACGTCGTATTCCCATTCTGATATGTCTATCCACGGCCTCCTCTATTGTCAAGATGAAGCCACGCTCAGGTTGGAGGAACAACACCTTATATTCCATCTGGTTAGCCTCCAACCTGACGGCATGAACATTGACTTCTCTAATTTCCATTAATGCCCCACCTCCCCCTCGTACCCCATCCGTTATTTATTTATTTTATCTATCTATATATATATATATGTTCTTTTTCTCTCTCTCCTTTTTCTCCCTCTGTCCCTCTCACTGTACTCCTTGCCCATCCTCTGGGCTTCCCCCATCCCCCTTTCTTTCACCCTCAGCCTCCCGTCCCATGATCCTCTCATCTCCCTTTTGCCAATCAATTGTCCAGCTCTTGGCTCCATCCCTCCCCCTCCTGTCTTCTCCAATCATTTCAGATCTCCCCCTCCCCCTCCCACTTTCAAATCTCTTACTAGCTCTTCTTTCAGTTAGTCCTGACGAAGGGTCTCGGCCGGAAACATCGACTGTACCTCTTCCTAGAGATGCTGCCTGGCCTGCTGCGTTCACCAGCAACTTTTATGTGTGTTGCTTGGAATTCCAGCATCTGCAGATTTCCTCGTGTTGGCATATAATTCCGGAGACTTGTTCCTTTGTGAATCTTGCTCTGTTGGTAGCATTCAGTTCTGAATACAAAAGGGCACGGTTTTTGCTGGGGTGTGTAATCAGAACCAAGACCATTGCACCAAGCATGTCTGCACTGAGTTGTAGAACTTCCATGGATAACAAGGTACAGTGATGATTCAATAAGGCACAAAGGAGAAGCTAAGCTGACAACAAGCACTTAATACTCCAGAAAGCCAGGAAGATTTAAAACAGAAGAAAGGGATGTGTTAAAAACCACCTGGACAATGAAGGTATAAGTCAGGACACTCTTCATTGACAACAGCTCAGCATTTAACACTCTCATCCCTTCAAAACCTCCCTTTGGAACTGGATCCTTGATTTCCTCACTTGCAGACAACAGTATTACATATTGGCAACAACATCTCCTCCTCACTCATCAGCACAGGTTAACTACAGGGCTGTGTGCTTAGCCCCCTGCTCTACTCAATTTATGCTTACAAAAGTATAGCTCCAATACAGTATTTTAAGTTTGCTGATGTTGGCCAAATCAAAGGAGGTGAGGTTGAAAACCTGGTTGAGTGGTGGGAGGGAGGTTGAAAACCTGGTTGAGTGGTGCTACTACAGTAGTCCTCACTCAACATCAGTAGAACCAATGAGCTGAGTATCAACTACAAGAAGAAGTAGTCAAGGACCATGAGAAAGTCCTTATTAGGGGATCAGAGATGGAGAGGATCAGTAGCTTTAAATTCCTTGCTGTTAACATATCAGAGGATGTGTCTGGGAACAACACATAAGTGACATCACAAAGTTCAAAGTAAATTTATTATCAAAGTATGTATATGTCCCCATATACTACCTTGGCATTCATTTTCTTGCAGACATTCATTATAGAACAAAGAAACATAATAGATTCAATAAAAAAAACTATACACACAGGGTGACAAACAACCAATGTGCAAAAGAAGACAAAATGTGTAAAATTTAAAAAATAAACCATATTGAGAACATGAGTTGTAGAGTCCTTGAAATTAAGTCCATAGTTCGTGGGATCAGTTCAGAGCTAAGGAAAGTGAAGATATCCACACTGGTTCAGGAGATTGATAGTTGAAGGGTTATAGCTTTTCCTGAACCTGGTGGTGTGGGACTTAAGGCTAGTATTCCTCCTTTCTGATGGTAGCAGCAAGAAGAGAGCATGGTAAGGATCCTTGATGATGGATGCTGCTTGCTTGTGGCAGTGCTCCTTGTAAATGTGCTCAATGGTGGGAAGGGCTTTGCTGTGACAACCACTTTCCATTCATGGGCATTGGTGTTTCCGTACTATGCCATGTTACAACCAGTTAAGGTACTCTCCACTGTCCATCTATAGATGCTTGCCTAAGTTTCATAGGACGTTGCAAATCTGCGAAAACTTCAAAAATAGTAGAGGCATTCTCATGACTCCTTTGTGATGGTCGCAGGATAGATCCTCCCAGGAATTTAAAAATACCAACCTCTGCACCTCCAATCCCCCTGAGGATTGATTCAACTCTAGGTTCTTCTCTCCATAGAAAGACAGCCCAGTCATTATATGCAAACAGACAAAGATAGATATATAAATTAAAAATAATTCGTTGATTATTACTAAAAATTATAAGTCATGCAGTACATATCAGATTTGATTTTAGCCTGTTACTGTACTCTGAGTAATATTATCAAGCACTGCAACTAAAAGCTCATATACTTCATGGGGATCCTTACATTTTTCAATTTACATTAATTGTTTAAGTTAACCTGGAAAAAATTGGCATATCCATAAGCAACCCTTGTTTACTACATTTTATCTCTAAAATTTGTATTACTCCACAAAATAAATCCATATTAAATTTTCAGTTGACATCATTTTTTATATTAATGACTGTCTTATTCTGTTGTCACAATCATCATTCTGTACATGGAATATGTACTGTATTTGAAAACCCTTCACCTATCAGATAGAACATTACTTGATGGTCTTCAGCGCCCTCGCAATGACAATATGATAAAACCTTTGGTTACACATTCTGGTTGCACTACTTTAAGGACTAATGGGCTTTTGTTTGACTGATTCTGCAGTGAAGTGTTTCACCTGTCATGGTCTCTCCAAGGACAACAACATCAGTCTCACTGAAAAAATTGAAGTGACAGTTTCAGGATCTTGCTTTAATTTGCTATGTCGCAATTCACAGTGTGTGAAAAGCCACTAATAATAGATTGCTCTGTGGCTGCACTCCATGGCGTGCTACTGGGCAGTATGGATCAGAAAGATCTCAATTCAATCACCAGTTAGCTGAGGCAGCCTTAGAAGTGGTTTTTAACATCACTTTTCTCAGACTAGGAAGACAATTAAAAAAAAAATCAGCCATGGCTTTTGCCATTCCTTATTTTTATCTGGTATCCTTAAGGAATGAAACAATAATAATTTCAACATTTAAATGCAATTTAATATAAAAATAATCCATGAAATTCATACAAAAGGTGTACAATATCTCAAAGTAAAAATAACAGAACCACTTTTTGTTACCAGGTCCTCTTTAGCAATTTTTAATAATTGGTTTCTGTGTTTTATGTACAGGAAAGTAGATACGTTGCTGGTACCACCTGTCCCTATATGTTATTATTGTAGCCTCTGGAGTATCGATTTACTTCACTACAATGTAATGGCGCCATTAGTGGCAACCAGCAACATTGAAATCATGAGCCAACAATTGAAGAGTTTTCACAGGCAACAAAATAACGCATACATACAGATGATATCAACATTAAAAATAATATAGATTAAGAAATATTAAAATTCCTGAATTTCAGCAAATGTAGGAATGACACCCCACTAAAAGAACACAATATGTCTGCTAGCAGTAACTAGTTTGCCATTAAAAGCTCATACGCACAGCTATTAATCAACCTTCACATTTCTTTTTCAAAATTAATGTAGAAAATTTGAAGTTTATCTGAGCTGAAGATTCTACACTGCTTGGATGTCTAGTATAGCCCTCCATTGATCGGGCTTGATTGTAGATGTTGTGTCCTAGCTGTCAAAGTCAACACATAAACCAGTATGAAAGCCAAGGCAGTACCATATGGAGAACAAGCTGGTGCCATGTCGCAGGCTCCCACTCTCCATGCAGGTGATGAAAAACAAAGGAACAGCAGAGACCGATACAGTTTGGCACCAGTGGTGTTGCTGGAGCAGTCAGTCAGCATTGAACTCAATTTAATATACCAACATTCCCATTGTATTTTGTGCCTCCAGGTACAAAACCAGAGATTACATCTACAATTTGCAGGTTAAGTTACCTGAACTGCCATACTTAATTAACTGCAATACCTGCAGCCCTCCACTCATCTGCTTACTTAAAAACTAACCAAATAAGATTTTTTTTCTATTTGTAACCTTAATTCCAATATAATAAGACTATCTTAACGGATGGCCAATTTCATGCTTACATAATCTCAAAGACATCGGTTATAACATTTTCAGTTTTTTTATGTGTCTACAAATTGATAGAGCATTTCAGTGTTACTCTGTGAATGCACTTCCATTTGCAGATCATATTTATATCCTCTATAAAATGCAACTCCCCAGTCTTAATATCAAATACTGTTTACCACTTACATTTCAGTCTATGTAAGCATGCTCCACATAAATCATGATTCAAAATACATTTGACTTTTTTCTGTTAATTTTAAAGATTTCTATAAGGTTTATCATACACTACCAAATATCTGGAAGTGCTCACTGTCCCTTCTCAATATATTTTCCTTCAAGTGCTTAATAATTTGATTTTTATATATTCCTGTAGTTTATAATTAACTAAATGAAGACTAACTAGGCAATAAGCTTCAAGTCTCCTTTTTATCAAGATTAAATTGCATTTCCTGAAAATGAATCTCAAAGCAATATTTTGAAAAGTTAATCAGCCATTTATTGTTCTTTCACAGCCAAATCAGATTCCAGTTTACTTGAATGAAATGATGGAAGGATAACAGTGTTCTTTTTTCAGTCTTTCCATTTTTTTTTACATTTAACCAAACTATATTAGAAATATTAACAATCATAAATCTGCATGTAAATATAACCAGAAATAATCACACAAATTCACAAAAATAGATTCTATTATACCCATAAATGTGCATTGGTGTCACATTAAGATTGATGCAATTTTTCATCAAAAACTCATTCCAAAGTATTATATAAAAACAAAAAATGCTGCAGGCTCAGGCAGCATCTGTGGAAACAAGAGCTAATGTTTCTGAGGAAGAAATCTTTGACTTGAAATCTTTATTCTGTTTCTCTTCCATGCACGCTGCCTCATCTGCTCAGTGATTTGGCCACTTTCTCTTTTTATTTCTGACTTCCAGAAATTGCAGTGGTTTTCTAATTTCCATCCCAGGCATGGTCTTAAGTAACAGATGTAATTCAAAATACGCGTAAATGCAAACAAGGATCATTTCTTCATTAACTCCTACTATTGTGACTGGGCAGAGGGAATCAGCTGGGTGGTGCAAGTGATGGAGTTGAGGGTGTAAAAGGGATTGCTGCTGGGACAGAAATGCTGGCTAGCTATGAACAACAGGGTTCCTGATAACAGAGCAAGCCACATTAAGGAGAGAGAATTGTTGGAGATGAGGTAAGTCTTGATGAAGAAAGAAAATTTGTAAGGGGACAAGAGTGTTGCAATGATACAAGATATGGGTGGGACAGTCCTGTAATAATACAAGATATGGGTGGGACAGTGTTGCAATGAGGGGAAATATGTATTGAAGTGAGTTAGACGCAATGAAGGTAGAGGATTGCTTGGAGTGGAAGACAGCAACGATAAAGGAGGGTTTAGGAGGGTTGACACAATGAGGTGAGAGGATAAAGGAGATGACAGGGTTGATGGGAGTGGCAAAGAGGTGCGATGAGGGCAGGGGCTGCAGAGGAGGAGAGGGAATGAGAGCAGAGAGTTGCTGAGGTAAGTTGAGGTGTTGAAGGTTAATCGGGCAGCAGATAGCTGCAATGAGAGAGATTTGCTGGGTGAGCTCAGCAGATGAGGGAAGCAAGCTGATTAAACTGAGCATGGGTGTCTACAAGGTGAGAGGGTTGTGGAGGGCTGCTGGTGAGCACCCACTCACAAATAGGTGGCTTTATCCTAAGGTATGTCTCACTCAACAACATGGATACTACAGAAAACATCCTGCAAATCCATAAAAGGACACCATTATTCCTCGGTTAGGCGTAATACTGAATGTGTTTGTTTTTCAGGACCAATTCCATTCAATTTCAGAGATATAAGAAGCAGTTTCTCCTCTTTAGTGACCTTGTGATTTTACAGCAATGAAAATGGTCAGTCATTCTCAGTTCAGAATAGCATGAATAGTGGCATCTTGGAAAGCAATCCGCAAACTTAAATTGATTCCTGAACTTTTCATTTAGCACTTGGCTTGTCAAATCAATTTGTATGTATTTCCCATTGTTTCATGTCACGCAACAGCCGCCATTTCCTTTATGCCTTGTAACAATAATTTGAAAACTTCATGAATAGAACTAGGTATTACAAGAAGATGAATTTGGATTAATCAAAATCTGCCTTTGAAAAGGGCTTATATTCATTTCAATTCATTTCTGCTTTTCATGCTCCTTTATCATTTAAATGATACCACCTAGTAACCATCTCAAGATAAATAACTACTAATTACTTCCATACAAGTATGCTCACTGGTATCTTAATTACCTATTTGGTACAATATGAATTCAGCAATATTCAGCTATGATAATTAGAAGGCTTGACAAAGACAAAATCTGTTAACCCTCGACTGTCTGTTGAATCTTTTGTCTGTTGTGTAACACCTGTTCAAGTTCAGGCAGTTCAGTTTGCTAATTGACAGGAATTGTGCATTGCCCAAATGATTCCAATTAGTCATGATTTACTAAGCACAAAAGCAAAACAAACAGAGCGTCTGAAAGACAGGAGTGTAGCAGTGAAATAGCATAAAAGGTGACTATTTGGCCCAACTTGTCATGTTACCCGTCAATAACTTTGAACATGTTAAATGCAATACATATTACCATAAACAAGGAGTTCTTCATTATTATTGCAAACAACACAAGTTATTTGTCTGTATCTAATCATTTCTCAGTTCACGTAATCAAACCTGGATAAGTCCGTGGTTATTAAACCTTTGCACTGTGAGAATCTGACACTATCAGGGCAACAAATAATGTTAGGATTTGGAAAGTGCAAAATGGATAAATGTTCCATTTTCCACTGTGGTTAAGTGCATTGTATTTGTTTTTCTCTCAAATTCTTTTAGAAACAGAATCAGGATCAGGCTTAGTATCACTGATTTGTTTGTCTTTGCAGCAGCAGTACAATGGTACAATGCAATACATAATAATAGACAAGAAAACCTGAATTATGATACGTATATATATTAACTTGTTAAATTAAATAAGTAGTGCAAAAATAAAAATAAGGAAGTAATGAAATAGTGTTCATGGTTTCAATGTCCATTCAGAAATCAGATGACAGAGGGGAAGTAGCTGTTCCTGAATTGTTGAGTGTGTGCCTTCAGGCTTCTGTACCTCCTTCCTGATGGTAGCAGTGAGAACATGGCATGACCTGGGTGAAAGGGGACCTTAATGATGGATACTGCCTATTTGAGACATCGCTCCTTGAAGATGTCCTGAATACTACAGAGGCTAGTGCCCATGATGGAGCTGGCTAAGTTTACAATGCTCTGCACCTTGTTTTGATCCTGTACCGTAGAATCCCCCCCCCCATACTAGACAACGATGCAGCCAGTTAGAATGCTCTCCACAGTGCATCTGTGGAACTGCGCTTAATCCCTCTGTTATGCTTTTCTATATGTCATGTGACCATATTTTGGCATATCACATCAGGGTCTATTGTTTTCGCAGCTCTGCTTTCAAATGTCAGTCCTACTGTATTCAGATTAAATTATGTATTTTAAGGCTTCAGTCAGAGCAAATAATGCTTTTGTTTTATTCTTCCAACATGGCACTATTCCTGTTGTTCAACCACAAGTACATAAGTCTGCATTTATATTTTAAATACTACTGATTGGATTCACTATGCTGGCCTTTACTTTACTCATGACAGTTTTATTCCCTCCATCAAATACTGTCAACCAAACTCAGGGGGAAAAAAGGTAAATTACCAGCTACCAGTGCTTCATAATTTTAGTTGTCTGCTCATTCCACAGTATAAATTATAAATGACTTCATTGTACAAATTACTCCTTCACCATGCCAGGAACTCACAACCGCTGTCAGCAGTTTTCACAGAAGGAATTAACAGAATGGTCAAAATAATGGCATCCTAAGTAATTCAAATGCAATTTGAGATTTTTCCATTACCATAAAATGGCGGCTTTAATTCTGATTGGACCAGATTGTGAAATAAGGTTAGTAAACTGCAAGTATAAGTCCCACAGTCTTATGTAATAAAAGCAGATCTTGATTTATTTCAACACTATAAACTAATTGTCCTGGACATATTAATTCATCAGTATCTACTCAGTGACCATGTTACTAGGTACACTTGTACACCTGCTCGTTAATGCAAACATCTAATCAGCCAATCATGAGGCAGCAACTCAATGCATAAAAGCATGCAGACATGGTCAAGAGGTTCAGCTGTTACTCAAACCAAACATCAGAATGGGGAAAAATGTGATCTAAGTGACTTTGACCATGGAATGATATACTTACTAAGGACCTCACTCCCATCCTCCACATCCAAGAAAATCCCAAGGCACTCCTTTATCCTTGGATGGTCGAATCCTTTCCCTAATTTCCCTCTTGATGTATGTTTAAATTGCCTAGGGATTCTCTTTAATCCTATTTGTCAATGACTTTTCATGGCTCCTCCTGGGTTCCTAATCCTTTTCTGAATTATTTATTATCATCAAGGGCTTTGTTTGATTCCAGCTTCAGAAGCTTTGCATACCTTTTCTTTATTTCCTTGACTGAATTCATCACTTCTGTCAACATCCAGAGTTCTCTTACCTTGCCATCCTTGTCATTTCTCCTTACTGCAACATACCTGTCCCGTATTCTATGCAGTTGGACTTTAAACACCCTCCACATATTAGATCCCAGTTTATATTAGGGAAGTTGAATTACCCCAGGACAACAGCCCTATTTTTTTTTTTACAACTTTCCTTAATCTGCTTGCATATCTATTCCTCAATGTCCCAGTGGCTATAGTGGGAATCTGTAGTACAATCCCTTCAGAGTCATTGCAATCTTCCTATTTTTGAGTTCTACCTTTATAGACTAAGTGGACAAGCCCTCCATAATTTCTCCTCGAAGTGCAGCAGCTGTGATATTGTCCCTGATTTGTAGTGTAACTCCCCCACTTCTTCCTACCTCCCTCTCTATCTTATGGGGATAGGTTGAGTAAGCTAGAAGGATGAGAGGTGACTTGATGGAGATGTACAAGACGATGAGAGGCATAGAGTGAGTGGACATCTAGAGACTTTTTCCCAGGTGCAAATGGCTAATATGAGGTCATGATTTTTAGATGATTGGATGAAAGTATAGGGTGAAAATCAGAGGTAAGTTATTTTCCTTACACATACTATGGTGGATGTTTGGAACATGCCTGTAGACCGGTGTAGAAGCAGACAAATTAGGGACATCTAAGAGATTCTTAGATAGATGCATGGATGATTGAAGTATAGAGGCCTATGTAGGAGGGAAAGGTTAAAAGTTCAACTCAACATCATGGACCACAGGACCTGTACTGTGCCGAAATATTCTATGTTCTCTGTTCTAGGTCTCAATCAGCATTAGATTCTATGTGCCTCCAACCAATATTTGTTGTGATTTGTAAATCTAGTTCTAATTTGCTATAAATCTAGAGATTGTTCTGTGCAATACAGTTGTTCTATCATGGAACCTTCCTACATTATGTTTGCAATTAAGAGGCAAGACTCGGCATACATTGATCTACATGAAAATACGGGTGACAAGGTGGCAGAAGAGATTTTGCAGGTGCTGTGAAATAAATAACTCAGGAATAACTGAGGAACTCAGCAGGCCGGGCAGCATCTATGGAAGGAAATGTACAGGTGACGCTTTAGGCTGAGACCCTTCATCGGGACATCAGATTGATGCCAGTGGGCCGTCAAACGTCTTGACTTTACGAGTCCCCTCACCTATTCTTAACTCGCCACATCTAAACACACTGCTCTCCGCACTAAACCAAACCTCACCATTTCTTTTTACAGCAGGGGTTCCCGAACTTTTTTATGCCGTGCAATAATCCCTTAAGCAAGGAGTCCGTGGACCCCAGGTTGGGAACCCCTGTTTTAAAAAATCCTGACCAAGGGTTTCAGTGCAGAATGTTGACTGGGCATTTCCCTCCATAGATTACTCCCTGAACCATTGAGTTCCTCCAGCTTTTTGTATGTATTACAACATGACAAGATATTTTCAAGTACCATTCAATTCTATAAGTCCCTATGGCTTAAAATCAAGTCCCTATGGTTTAAAAACATGGCAACTATCAACACTGTGAGGACATAAAATCGGATGCCTCCCATTGAAATGGATAGAGAATTTATTTACAAGACAAAAGGCCTTCTTTCAGGCAATGTTGAACGCACTGATCAAATAAACCTTTTGTAAGTCCAAACACTTTAAATATGTTGACATTTTGTGACTGACATCATCTGTTATTCCCAAGTGGCACAGGAATTAAACATGGGAGCAGGTTTTAACTAAAATGTGGAGGTTAACTTTGAATTAAGGGTAAGGCACATCCCTACATGAGCCAATGCTAAGTCATCCAAAGTACTGAGCTTTCTTCTGACAGCTTATGCATTACTGTCTCGTCCCCAGTGATTGCCCATGCCTGCCTGTATCAGTCTCCTCTCTCCACAGCTCATTTCCACAAAACCACTGAACTTGGATTGAACCCACTGATCTTCTTCTTGAAAACCTTCTTGGTCCTTTCCCTATCAAGCTTCTCCTCACGTATCTGCTTGAAGTGAATGACAATACTAAAGAAACAAATTAATGCCTCAGTGATCACTAGATCTCAGTGAGCATCATAACAGCCATTACTTCATCACTGACTGCAAAATCTAGTGATTACAATTTCAGTGGTGGTAGATCATGAATAAGCAAGGATACCCCACCCAGTCACTTGAATTCTCATGACTTGCTTATTTCAATTCCTGCTCTTCACAATCATTGTTCTCGAAAGTTGAATCAGAAGAACAACCTCACAAGGAATCAGCTTGGAAGACAGCCTTCTTTTAATCAAACAATCCTCCAGAAGCCACCCCTTAAGTAACACTTGAGTCTTCATTAGACAGCTCGTGCTACCCCTACTTAGAGTCAGGGACATGCACTGGAACTTTAAACTGACGATACCAGGAGAGGTCAATAGCATATTCATAATTTTATCAGAGGACACATTTTGTTGTAGGAAATGAGGCTTGTATCTTTGGCTGCATTTGCCCTCCATCCCTGCTTCATTAAATAAACATTCATTTGAATAAACTAGAAACTAAATGAATTCTTTTGAAAAGAAAACTTGCACAAAATTGCTACAAAGCCATAAAAACACATCCTCACAAGGATTATATACGTTTTGAATATAAAGTAGCATACTGAAATCCCAAAAAGGACAATTCTTCTAACAGAATTCCCTCCAGTAATATTGTAATTTTAACATTTTATAGAATTTTGTAATTAAGTAAATGTGCTTATTCTCAAACATTATCTGATGCATACAGACATAACTCCAACCCAAACAATTGTAGAACTCTCCATCAGCCAGCCATGTTTGAATTCTATACCTAAGGGTCGAAAGGATAAAAAAAAACTTACAGATGAACTTTCAAACAAAAACTATAAATTTGTTTGCATCCAAGCTTTCTGTATTTTGGCTTCCTTTTGCTCAGAAAAGTAGGTTGAAGCAAGGTTGAACATATTTTCCACATTCTGTTTCATTTCTGCTTCTGTGTGAGTAAAATTATACTTAGTTTAAATATCTGAGGGAACAAATAATTACTGGAAGAGTCCTTTCATGTTTTTTTTTCTTATAAGTGTGAAACTGGAATTTAGAGAACAATTCTCAGAGCAGTGAGTCAAGAATGATGCATTGAAAGATATTCAAAACAATCTTCATAGTTTTGAATTTTACTTTCATTTATTTAATACCAAAGGCAGGCCTCTGGACAAATTAGTGATATACACAATGCCTACAGAAAGCCACACTACACACACATCTGTAAATTGCTTTTAACTATTTTCTCCACTCTATCCAGAAGCCACCAATCATACTCAAACAGGGGATTTTTGCCTGAAGTACCTCTTCCAAAGGTTATTCTTCAAATGCAAATGTGTATAGCAGGATACTTAACTAGCAAAATGAACTGCAGCTAGTCCAATTACCAATCTCTCATCTAGAACTCCATCAGTCCCCGAACGGATCTAGGACATGGATTCCATTCCCATCGATACTGGTTCCTATGACCCCAGACACCTTTAGACTAATTGCACGGCCTCTAGCTCTGGCTCCAGCCTGGACCAACAGCACTTCCAGACCGAAACTTTGCACACTGCCACTTGATCCCCAGTCTCCCTTTCCTCCACCACCATTCTGCAACTCGTGTCTCTCAGGCCCCACCATCAGCTCTTGGGTCCTCAGACTTCCTCCCACAACATGTTCCCTGAACACCTCAACCCTACTCTCCCCTCTGACACCACCAGCTCTCTTCCCCCTCCTGATCCCAGCTCTAATCATTGCCGTACTTTTACCATTCCCTCCAACCAATCCCTCCTTGAGGCAGAATGTTCTGTCCTCAGTAACAGCCTCACCTTTGTCCCCCTTCACCTTCACCTCAGTGAGTTCTGCACCCGCCACGGCATCGAGCTGTTCTTCCATCAGCTCCGTCTCCAAGCCCACTTCTTTGGCAAGGATTCCACACTCTGCTGTCTTCGACCCTTCTCTGTCTGCTCTGGATCTTTTCATCTAGAATTGCCGACAAGACATTGACCATCTCGACTTCAGCACTTCTCTCATCTCCTCCAACCTTACCCTCTCTGAATGCACTGCCAAAAACTCTCTCCACACCAATCCCAACTTTACCATCAAACCCACAGACAAAGGAGGTGCTGTTGTAGTGTGGCACACTGCCCTCTACCTTGCTGAGGTTAGGTAGCAACTCTCAGACACCTCTTCCTACCTATCCCTCAAAGATCACCACGCTCCATACACTCAGAAAACTGTCTCCAACACCATCACTGTTTTTATCCACTGCCACAAAACTTATAGTTCCCTTAACCCACACTTCTCACCTCTACCTTCACGATATACATTTAACGATCTGCAAGAGGGGACCAAATGTAGTGTATCTAAGTTTGCTATGACACTAAATTGAGTGGAAAAGCAAATTATGTGGAGGATATGGGGAGTCTGCAGAGAGATATAGATAAATTAAGTGAGAGGGCAAGGGTCAGGCAGTTGTTGGTAAATGTGAGGTCAGCCACTTTGGAATGAAAAATGAAAGATCAGATTATTATTTAAATGGTAAAAGATTGCAAAATGCTGCAGTGTATAAGGACTTGGGAGTGCTTGTGCATGAATTGAAAAAGGTTGGTTTGCAGGTGCAGCGGGTTAGCAAGGCAAATGGAATGTTGACCTTCATTGCTACAGCGATTGAATTTAAGAGTGGGGGGGTGGGGTTATGCTGCAACTATACAGGGTACTGGTGAGGCTGCATCTGGAGTACTGTGTGCAGTTCTGGTCTCCTTACTTGAGGAAGGATATACTGGCTTTTGAGATGGTACAGAGAAGGTTCACCAGGTTGATTCCAGAGACGAGGGGGTTAGACTATGAGGAGAGATTGAGTCGCCTGGAACTGTACATGCCGGAATTCAGAAGGATGAGAGGAGAGCTTATAGAAACATATAAAATTATGAAAGGGATAAATAAGAGAGACAGGAAAGTTATTTCCACTGGTAGGTGAGACTAAAACTAGGGCATTATAGCCTCAAGATTTGGGGGAGTAGATTTAGGACAGAGGTGAGGAACTGCTATTCCCAAAGAGTGGTGAATCTGTGGAATTCTCTGCCCGATGAAGCAGTGAAGGCTACCTTAGTAAGTATATTTAAGATAAGGTTGGATAGATTTTTGCATAGTAGGGGAAGAAGGCAGGTTGGCAGAGATGAGTCTATGACCAGATCAGACATGATCTTACTGAATGGTGGAGAAGGCTCAATGGGCTAGATGGCCTACTCCTGCTCCTATTTCTTATGTTCTTATGCACCTCCTACCCAAGGTCCACAAACTGGAATGTCCGAGTAGGCATATTGTTCCTGCCAGCTCTTGCTCCACTGAACTTGTGTCCTCGTACCTCAGTTCCATTCTCTCCCCTTTGGCTCAGTCCCTGCCCATCTACATCTGTGCCACTTCTCACACCTTTGATCTCCTCAGTAACTTTCAATTGCCTGGCTCTGATTGCCTCACCTTAACCATGGATGTTCAGCTCTCCACTTCTTTCTTAACAAAAGAAACAACCAAAACCCCTCCAGAACCACACTCCTCCATCTGGCATAAATGATCCTCACCCTGAACAAGTTTTCCTTCAGTCGTTCCCACCTTCTCCAAACTCAAGGGGTAGCCATGTGCACTCCCAGCCACGCCTGCCTCTTCATTGGTTACATAGAACAGTCCATGTTTGAAGCCTTCCCCGGTTATACTCCCCAACTACTCCTCAAATGCACTGATGACTGCATTGGCACTGCTTCATGCACCTAATCTGAGCTCATCAATTTTATCAACTTTACCTCGAACTTTCACCCTGTCTTTAAATTCACTTGGTCTATCTCTAACACCTCCATCCCTTTCTTGATCTCTCTGTCTCCATCTCTGGAGACAAATATCAACCAACATCTTTTATAAACCTACTGATTCGCATGGTTATCTCGACTATACCTCTTCCCACCCCACCTCCTATAACAATGCTATTCCCTTTTCTCAGTTTCTTCACATCCACCACCTCTGTTCCCAGGGTGTGGCTTTATATTCCAGGACATAAGAGATGTCCTTCTTCCATAAGAAACAGGGTTTCCCTCCCTCCATTATTGATGATGCCCTCACCTATATCTCCTCCATTTTCCATACATCCACGCTCACCCCATTTTTGTGCCACCTTAAAATGATAGCGTTCTTGTTCTTGCCTACCACCCCTTCAGCCTCTGCATCCAACACATTATCCTCTGCAACTTCCATCATTTCCAAAGTGACCCTACCACTAAACATATCTTTACCTTTCACTCCCGCCTCTGCTTTCCACAGGGATTGCTCCCTCCACAATTCCCTTGTCCATTCGTCCCTCCCTGCTGATCTCCCTCCCAGCACTAATCTATTGAAGTGGCCCAAGTGCCACAGCTACCCATACACCTGCTCCCTACACTACGCACCAGACAAAAATGGCTGACTGTCTGGTGCGACACGCTAAAAAAAAAACCTCCTCCCTGGCCTCCATTCAGGGCCCCAGGCAGTCCTCCCAGGTGAGGCAACACTTCACCTGTAAACCTGTTGGGAGTCGTCTATCGTGTGCGGTGCTCCCCATGTGGCCTCCTCTGCAATGGTGAGATCCGTCGTAAATTGGGAGACCACTTTGTTGAACACCTCCGCTCCATCCACCACAAGCAGGACCTCCTAGTGGTCAAACATTTTAATTCCGATTTCCATTCCCGTTACGTGTCGGTCTGTGGTCTCCTCTTCTGTCAAGATGAGGCCACCCTCAGGATGGAAGAGCAATATCAGCTGGGGGGCAAGAATATTGCCACCCAACCTGATGGCATGAATATTGATCTCTCCATCTGGTAAACAAATTCCCTCCTTCCTATTCCCCACTCTGACCTTTTACCTCTTTTCATCTGCCTACTGCTTCCCCCTGGGTCTACTCCCCTCTCCCTTCTCCTATGGTCCACTCTCTTTTCCTATCAGATTCCTTTTTTTCCAGCCCTTTACACTTCCCACCAAACTGGCTTCACCTATCACTTTCCAGCCAGCCTCATTCCGCTCCCCCTACTTCTTCATTCTGACATCTTACCCCTTCCTTCCTTCTCAGTCCTGCAGAAGTGTCTCGGCTTGAAATGTTGACTCCCTATTCATTTCCAAAGATGCTGCCTGACCTACTGAGTTCCTCCAACATTTTGTGTAGTTTTGGATTTCCTGCATCTGCAGACTTTCTCATGTTTATCAATCTAATAAAAGATGTGCCTTGTGGTATTGTTAGCAAGTATGAGTTTGTGCATAAAGCGTATTCTTAAAGCTCAAAACAGTAAGCATACATTCATTAAAAACCCAGGATATCAGAGTATCATTTCAAAGAAACACTTACGCATCTTCAGCACAGCTGGCGGAATTGATATCCGTGCACTGAAAGTTCCTTGAAGTCAATTTAATGTTTGACTAAAGAAACTATGTGTGTGGCGCGTGGCCAAGTGGTTAGGGAGTTGGACTAGCGATCTGAAGGTCGTGGGTTGAGCAAGGCACTTAACCACACAATGCTACAATCTACCAAGCTTGAGAATGGGTACTGGCAAAAATGCTGGGGGTTAACCTCGCCATAGACTGGCATCCTATCCGGGGGGTGGGGGGGAGCCTTGTACTTTCAGTCGATTCACGCCACGGAAACCGGCATAAACACCTGCCTGATGCGCCACAAGGCTTGTGACAGACTTT
Organism: Mobula birostris; assembly: GCF_030028105.1. NCBI lineage: Eukaryota > Metazoa > Chordata > Chondrichthyes > Myliobatiformes > Myliobatidae > Mobula > Mobula birostris. The sequence goes on along the minus strand of NC_092373.1, from coordinate 70,245,451 downwards.
AACTAAAGGAGCTATAAATTTAACCATAGTTTTTTTGCAATTGTAAAAGAAAGGTAGGTCTCATTCAATATTAATTTGGATCTTTGATGTATCACACTGCAGAGAGCTGCAACCAGATTTACTTGCAGGTTTGCTGAAATGATGTCCCATATTATATGGATATGGATTAAAGAATGAATCCTAGATGAAGATAATGCATTCACTTGGTATAAAAAATGAAGTACTTTTTAAAATCATACTACATGATTGACTTGAACTTTGAAATCAATTGCCAAATGTGACTTTACTTTCTGCACACAATTTGATGCTGAATTTTGGCTTCTGCATGCAATCCACCAAGGCATGTGCAATGCAGTAACATCAGTCAATTTGCACCCTATGCTTGCTGCAATGGTGAAGCACGTATTTATATTTTTTTAAAAAAGCACATAATCCTCAATTATGAAAACAGGGCTTAACTGGAATTTCATGCAAGTTAAAGAGCATATCCATACCCGAGACACAACTGGGGCGTCCACCACTGAAATCTGCCCTGGTGCACCTTGTCAAGGGGTCAAAATAAGGCCTCTCCTTTCTTTGATTGGGTTGTGGTTGTGGGTGGGGGGAGCTTTTACTTTCTAGAGCAATTAGTTAGACAAAGCTGGTATGTGAGAACCATATGTACATTGCTGCCTGATTATCCTAGATGAGGCTCATGGGAAAAGTGCCTTCAACATGAGGAAACCCATTTTCAGTTAGTCAGCTCGTTCAGCTGGCACAATGGCAAAATGGAACAAAGGCACCTCATCTGCAGAAAGTTTTTCAGTGTTTATGTCACCAATGAACATTATCTCTAGCATTGTTGCTTTGATCAGTAAGGTAATGTTGTGTGCATAGCTGAACTTCTGGCATTTAGGTCATTGATCACTATGGAGACAGGCTCTGCTGCCCGCCAAGTCCTTACCACCTATCTGGCTCATTTTATTCACCCATAACTCCCACCAATTCTCCCCAGACTGTGACAATCAGCTACACGTTAGGAATAACTTACAATGGCACTTAACCTACCAATCTTCACACCTTTGGGATAAAGGTGGAAGCTGGAGCACTGGGGGAACAAAGACGAAACCTGCAGCTTGGTTGTTGGCATGTGAGGCAGTTGCACTATTCTGCCATTTGAGGCTACTGAGCAGTAGATGAACATTACGTGCAAGCACTGAGCCCAATTGTTGGTTAATGCCAAGTTTTCATGTTTGGCTGCTCTTGTGACCAATAAGGGGTATTAATAATGAAAATCACAAATGACACCGGTGCTGGAAATCCAAAACAGAAGCAGAAAGTGTTGGAGAATCTCAGCAGGTCATTCAGCATGGAAAGAGAAAGAGTCAACATTTTGCTCTGTGATCCTTTTCAGACTGGATGACTTCAGGAGGTTTCAGCCATAGGCTGTTAAGCTGTGCAGTTATATGCTGTATATCCAAGATAGATTTATGAAAGCAACTCTGCTCTCTACCTGTCCTCATGTAGGTAATCAGTGCACAACCTGGTAAGAGTAACAACGACCCTCACAGAAACATATTTAGGAGTGTAGTTTCTTCAAAAGATGACTTTCACCTGATAAAGGATAAGACAAAAGACCTATATTACAGTTAATTTTTAGCTGCAATTCTCTTCATGAATAGAAATTGTTTGCAATACTAGAGACAAAGATTACAGTATTAAAATATCACATTTTGAGAAATGTCTTCTGTCCCTCAAGTTTTTAACATAATATCCTGTGCCCTCATACATTTTTCTGATGGTTTTTGAGGGAAAAAAAATCATCAGATACCTCTCTTGTATTGCTTCCTGTCTACTGTTCACCATTGTTTGATGCCCTCTGTTTCTTACATTCAGCATTTGAACCTTACACTTTTCTTGATTAAATACCATTGTGCATATTTTCACTCATCTCTGAACCTGTTATAATCTTCATGCAAATTACCTGCTCATTTCCGCTATGCATCGCCACTTCTATTTTGTTATCTTTGTCAACCTCAGCTGACTGCTGCATCTTAATATACTTTGCAGCCCCAAGATCAATCCCAGCTGTACCCTCCTAATCATCAATCTGCAGGTATTTATTGCTTCCAAACCAAGTACTATTTCTGCTTGTCTAAATTAACCAGGCTACAGAAGCTCCATTCCACATTTCATTATCTCTCAGGTGCTGGCTTAGATTTACTGATGTATTTATGAAATAGCAAATAAGAATCACCTCTTTTTTAAATTAGGGACTGGGTCAAGTTTTAAAATGTGCAGGTAGCAACCTGAACTTCACAGTGAGGTTCAGCCCAATAGTTGAACTCAACACCTTACCGGGATATATATTTGCTGTCTATCCTGGTGTTGCATCTACAATCATTACAAATGCAACCTGGTGTCTTATAGTCTAGTAGAAAGCTGGCGGATCTCCAAACATATTTTGAATCTTTCATTTCATGTTTATGAATTTTAGTCGAAAGAAACAATAAAAATCATAGGAAGCAAGTTCCTGCATTTCATAAAAACTAATTAAAACCTTTGTAAGATTCCAGCCAAAGATGGCAAACTACTTTCAATAAACGAGGCATTTAAAATCAAATACTCCAAGGCATTTTAAGCCTGGGCTGACCTTTAAATGCTAAGCTTGGAATCAAGAATTCTGTGCAATGAAGTGAACATAAAATAGATTTATTTGTTTGGACCTGAATTCTGGGATCAGAATCATGCACAGATCATACTTGAAAACATCAACAGTAATATTTGATTTACAACAAGGACCAGGCGGCTGACTGTCACTAATTGTTCTTGTAGAAAGTTTTGCTTTTCCCTTCTTCCACATTAGCCAAACTGCACCAAGACTAGATCTGTACAATGCCTCCCTCAGGGATATACATCATCCAGAATCATCAGCCTTTGGGTTACTGGAATGCCTTCCTGTTAACAAAAACGTATTATTTATGAGTTATCTAGGTTCATTTTTTTTTCATAAAAATAGATGTTCCTCCAGAGAATTTATCAGGATCCCTCCTCTGCAACATTATCAATCTTTAAGCCTGCCTGATTAAAAGAAATATTGTTAAGTAAACATCATTAATTCCAAAAGCTCTGCTGATCTTTTCCCAGCTCCTTCATGTTGATATTTCGCAAATGAAAACAACACTTGCACAGCAGCAATACCAGCTAATCCCCCCCATGAAATATCACAAAGACTAATCTCAATATATTTTCCAGCAAACCATAATTCCCCAGAAGTGATCAGAAGATAAACCCATCAGCTGATGAAAGGTCATTGACTGAAACTTTAACCCTGTCCATAGAACCTATCTGATTTGCCGCGTACTTCCTAATGTTTGCTGTTATTTCCAATTTCCAGCATCCACTGTATTTTGCCGTCAGGTTGAATTCTATTCTTTTTTCTACATTATTTCCTCTACATTCTTGAAATCAATGAAAGCAAGAAAGGGAAGGAGTTGAGGCAGGTTCAACCAACAACAATTAAAATACATTTGTACAGGTACCAGGGTAGAAAAGACTTTTAGGGATGTGGGTCAAACGTAGGCTGATGCAATAACGTTAGATGGGCACCTTGGTTAGATTGGATGAGTTGGGCCAAACGGCCTGTTTCTGCTTTGGGTGACTATAATTTTTCTGTGATTTGGTTTCAGAGAAGTTTGCATACTAACTGTTTCAACGAGATACCCCTCTTCACATAGAACTATCAATAAAGCTTTTTAAGTAAATAACACTGGGCAGTGAAGACCTTGCTTCCTGATACTTTGGGGGTGTATCTTATACATTTTGGACTGCTGACCATGAAAAATCACCATAGAATTTCCCTATCGTGCTCCATTTTTTAAAAATTCACCTACATTTGTTATTTCAATTCATTATTCAAATCAATTAAAATCTTGCCCACAATATAACTGAAAAGCTTTCTATTTTGTCCAGGCATGCTTAGGTAGGGCGGATACTGCACGGCAGAACAGGTTTTAGAAAGGCTATAAAAGCATCACGCTATGCATTGCGTTTACATGTATGTCACTTTGCAATCAAAATGATGCACATGCTCTGTGCACATAGCAAACTTTGTGTACTCATTGCATATTTCAGGAGTATTTCTGATAGCAAAATATCTTGCCAATTTTGCAACAGCTGTAATACTTTCTGTATTGTGGAGAGTATGCGCTTAAATCTCAAAGACAGTACGTGACTTCTCTTAATAAGAAAGCCTATGAGCTTTATTTTGGGTGTAAAATTGATGAGCAACACAAAGCCTGGGCTCCTTGCATTTGTTGCGCAACATATCCTGTCGATCCTAGAGCTTGGGTCAGATGTACACGGAAGTCAATCCCATTTGCTATGCCATTAGGATGATTTGGCAACAGCAGAAGGATCACGTGATAGACCGCTACCTCTGTCTGACCATTGTGTCTGGTTTCTCTGCCTAAAAAAAGAAATCCATTGAGTGTCCCAATCCCCCTTCAGCCTTCAACCCCCTGTGCCGCATGATGATGGTCTTCCAGTACCGAAGCCTCCAGAGACATGGAGTCTAGAGGAGGCAGAGGAAGATGCCACGATGCACAAGCCAAGAATGCAAGATGACACTGATACTGATACAGATTTTGAACCCTCTATGTCAAGTGAGACTCATCTGATGACTCAATCTGAGTTGAATGACCTGGTCAGAGACTTGGGTTTGTCAAAGGCAAAAGCAGAATTACTGGGTTCAAGACCGCAAGGATACTGTCACCAGGCACAAAAATGTCCACGACCAATTTTGATATTTGAGACAGACATTTCCCAGAATGACTGATGTTAAGATTAAGGAAGACATTTTTGTTGGTCCACAAATCAAACAGGTCACCAGTGACAGGCAATTTGAATAACTTTTAGTGATCCCAGAGAAAATCGCATAGAAGGCATTCAAGGAGGTTGCTGAAAGTTTTCTTGGAAACTACAGAGCACGAAGTTACGGGCAGCTGATTGACAACATGCTTCAAGCATACAAAACGATGAAGTTCAACATGTCACTAAAGGTACATGTTCTGCTTTCCCACTTGGACTTCTTCCCCACAAACCCTGGCTCTGTCAGTAACGAACATGGTGAAAGATTTCACCAGGACATTACAGTTGTAGAAAAACAGGAATCCACCAGTGCTGGCTGACTATTGTTGGACATTTAAACGAGAAGCCTCAGACACTGAGTGCAAACAAAAATCATCAACAGATCATTTTTAGCTTAGCTGAACTATTGCTAAGTGTCAGCACCATTATGCAATTAAAATGCATTATATTCAGTAAAAGTTAATTTCTTGCTTCTCCAAATTCTTAAGTAATAAAAGTAATCTGAAATCATACTTATATTCAGCTTCAAGCAGTGTAACATAGCTACAAAAAATATCTGAAGCAGCAACACTTTTGAAAGAATTTGCTGCCCAATGTAATCAAGAAGGTGAAGCAAATCCTGATGATATCAGTCAATTTGGTCACTTGTGGACAGCTTTGGTTGGACCTCCGCAAACCTTCTCAAAATTAATAAGCTTAGAATAAATGTTATGTGTCTTGCCTATGTATATCTTGATGTAAGTCATCTATAAATAATCAACAGCAATTAAACATGAATTACAATTGTTCAGTGATGATAATTTCACCTCCAAGTCTGAAGGTCAGGGATTAAAATTCTTCATCATTGAGCTGAGAACAAAATGCTGCATCTCCATTTTGGTACTCAGGGTGTGCTGCACTTGAAGATGCTGAGATGTTAAATTGTCAGGGATTGACAAAGCAGACCCTTTGAAAAAGAGGGAAGTTATCCCTAACAAATATCTTTCTCTTCTAAGGTTACGAAAGGTATTAGATTAAGTTGTATTGCCAGGAACCTTTCCCAGTGTGGATGAAGGGTCTTTGGCCTGAAACATGAACTCTGTTTCCTCATGGATGTTACCTGATCAGCTGAGTATTTCTAGCATTCTTCATTTTTGTAAGTTTCCTTATCTTTACGGAGCTTATTTCACACATGAGAAGAGTTTCAATATATATTATACTCAAACAAAAAGACATATCTGTATTATATTTCAAAACGTTTCAGTGAATTACTTCTGAAGTGCAATCACTGCTACATGTTGGATCAATGCTTCACCATGGGATTCCATACACAGTATAGAAAGTGTTACACAATTATGTGGGGCTCTTTTGAAAAAATACTGCAGATACTACAAATTTCAAATGTCAACAGCAAACTTGGGAAATACTCAACAGGCATGGCAATACCTGTGGGGAAAGAGACAGAGCAAATGCTTCAGCTCAATGAACTTTATTTGTGTCATCATATATAAAGAGTATTACAAGCACTTCCTGTGTCAGATTAAATTTAGATTGGAGAAATATATTAACAAAGATTACAGGAAGAAACTCCACAGGGACTTGATGTGGTAGGTTGTTCAGTCTATTATCAGTCTCTGATAATAGACTGAAGTGTCATAGAGGACGTTGTACTACTCAAGTCAATTCCATAACTCATTTCTTAATTCCATATAAAATGAGCAAATTCCATAGCTTAAAGTCTGTTGAAATTTAACAGCCAGTACATCTACTGCTTCTTAACTCAACAGTAAAACCAATTAACATCTTCTGCTAAAATTACGCATTTAAGGTTATTGATTTTCTAAAGTGCAGAGCAATTGGGACTGAAACTGTAATAGTTTAATAATTAGAAATTCCAAATTCTGAAAATCACTAATATCACTAATCACTCTTATAAATATATCACGAAAAGGATGCAAAGGGGAAATGTTGTCTATACATTTTTATAAAGATATAAATCTGAGAGTTAACATCAATCTGGAGATTCAAAGAGAAAGCTTATCAACATAGAAGGAAGAGTACATTTGACCTTGGACATGCAAGTATCTAAACAAGAGATAAATTCTTCCAATTGCCTCTATCTTAAGCACATTCAGAAAGTCAATTCTAATAAGAGCCACAAGGCAGAAAAGGTTTCAAATCAGTTAATAGTTCTTCAATTATACAGCAGCAACACTTCAAATTTGTATATATTGCAAGAGGGGAAAAGGAAATTCTCTCTTTCTCTCTCTCTCTCACTCATTCACACACACCTGCGCACGTACACTTTGGACTTGATTTTTGAAAATGAACATTTACAATTTATTATTATTAATATTGTGTCCAGACTATGCCTCATTTATAACCAAAATACTACAGTCAAAGCTAATTGAAATAGTAACTTTGAGAGCGATGGTTATAGATATTAACATAATTCATTACTGATTAAACTGAATAGGAGCAAATGATCTGTTTGGCTGCTGCTCACAACCAGGGATAGACTGGGATATGATAGTGTGGTAGTTAGTTTAGTGACCACTGTAACTTGAGTTTGAATCCTCTCGTAGTAGGTTAGGAACTTAAATTCAAGAAAATAATTAAATCAGAATTTTTAAAAATTCTATTCTCAGTGACAGTAACCTTGATGTTCAGAATACAGTAAACAAAAACATCAGGTTGAGTCATGTACTTCAGAGAAGAAGACTGTCACCTGGCCTATATGTGACGCCTGATCCACTACTACAATGATACTTAGCCCAGGACCAGTTAAGAGAGACATTTTAATGTGACAACCACATTAAAAGTATCACTAAAGTTAGCACAATAACCATTTTTCCAAGAGAGTTTTCAGAGAAAATTTGAATTATTCCACTGAAAGAAACCACAATATTTCAATGAGATTCCCCAAAAATTTTCAGTTTAAAACAGAAACAAGCATTTTAATAACTGAGAGTATCAATCTGTTCTGACTGACATGGTGTCAATTCTGAAATGACAAATCTTTGTTCAATGCACTGTTTTCCAAGCAAGACAGCGAATTACATTAATTTGAGAAAATTCTTGCATTGCTTTGTCCTCCATTCCAATTGAAAACTAAAATATTTTCCTTATTTTCAATCAGTCTGACAGAATGTGTGGAAGCTTGGTAAAATCTAGATCATAAAGAATAGAAATCTTTTCTGGGAAACTGGGATGGCAATGGATCATCTGTCAAAGGATCCAGTTGCAAATCAGTCCGGTGTTACATGCTGACTACAGAATCAAAAGGGAGGCCATATTGGCTTATGTAAGAGCAATCAAATTGAACTTCTAGCATGTGTTACCAACCTGGGGTCCACAGACCCCTTGGTTAATGGTAGGGGTCCGTGACATAAAATGGTTCGGAATCCCTGTTTTAGAGGCAGAAAATTTCCATCTTTAAAGATTTAGTTACAGGTAAAGAATGAAGGTCCAGTAGAGAATGAACGAGGTATTTTAAGACTAGGATCCCACTCTTGCAGAGAGCTTCCCTTTGAACTAAGTCATTGTGGGTCAGGCTTGGTTCCAGACATAGAACATTCGAAGGGTCACTTCCCAATTCTATCTCAGCTCTCCTGAAGGCGACACCTCCTTTTGATGCATATCGTGAAAGTCCTTGGCTTCTTTCCATTGCATTGCACTTGTCTGGTTCTTTTCTTATCTGTGTAATTATTGCAGGAAAATCATCTGCAATGGCAGACCAGGAATAGAAGCGCCAGCTCTTTCCACATAGATGTGAAAAACAGTAACTTGATGGCTATTTTGAAACAACCCAAGGATGAAATATGAGCAAGTAGGAGTATGCAACAGCTTCTCTTTATATTCACATTTGCAGATCAATATTTATCTCCTCCTATGTCTTAATTATATGCCTCCAATTGGCAACATAATGTCTCAAATTTAAAACAGAACTCAGTCATGGCTTAGCCACAATAAATTAAGCCCCGTATGAATTCTATTTCCTTCCAGTGTATTGAACTTCAGTGTTAGTTCTTTCTAACCCATGTAAATCTTAGTGTTTGTACCATGTGCGTAAATCTTTCAAAAGTTTGTTGAGTATGCCCACAGGAAAAAGAATCTCATGGTTTTGGGTGGTGACATGCATGTACTTTTGATAATAAATTTTCAAAAGTACATACATGTCACCACCCAAAACCATGAGATTCTTTATCCTGTGGGCATACTCAGCAAATCTAAAGGATAGTAACTGTAAACAGGATCATTAAGAGAACAAGGGCTTAGAAGACAACAAACTGAGCAAATGCAAATATAAATAAACAGCAATAAATAATAAGAGCATGAAATAACAAAATAAAAGTCCTTAAAGTGAGATCATTGGTGTGGGAACATCTCAATAGCTGCAACAGAACTTCATGTTGATAAGCTCAATGGTTGGGAGGGCTTTACTTGGGAGGTACTGGGCCAAATCGACTATCTGTTGCAGAATTTTCTGATCAAAGGCATTGGTGTTTCCATACCAAGCCGTCATGCAACCAGTCAATACATTTTCCAGTACACATCTATCAAAGTTTCTCCAGGTTTTTGATGACATGCCAAATCTCCGCAGACCCTTAAGGAAGAAGAGGCACAGTTGTGCTTTCTTTGGAATTACATTTATATGATGGGGTCCAGGACAGATCTTCTGAAATGGTGACACCCAGGAATTTAAAGTTGCTGACCCTCTCCACCTCTGATCTGCCGACGAGTACTGGCTCATGGACTTCTGGTTTCCCTCTCATGAAGTTTACAATCACTTCCTTGGTCTTGCTGCCATTGAGTGAGAGGTTGTTGTTATGACACCACTCAGCCAAATTTTCCATCTCCCTCCTGTATGTTGATTCATCAGCATCTTTGATAGGGCCTACAATGGTGGTGTTATCAGCAAACTTGAATATAGTGTTGGAGCTGTACACAGTCATAGGTGTAAAGTGAGTAGAGCAGGAAGCTAAGCATACATCCCTGTGGTGCTCCTGTTCTGGTGGATTCATGGAGGACATGTTGTTGCCAATCCAAACTGACAGTGGTCTACAAGTGAGGAGATTAAGGATCCAATTATACAAGGGGGTATTCAGGCCCAGGTCTTGGAGCTTACTGATTAGTTTCAAGGGGATGATGGTATGCCAAACTGTTATTGATAAAGCAGGAATACAACTCTTTTTGTTGCATGTACTGTATATAATTCTGCAAGGGATAAGAACCTGGCAATTGCCAATAGAAACAATATCTTCCCTAAAAATAGCAAAACAAATAAATATCAGCAACATCATAAACATTTAGTTATAGTAAAAATAAATGAAAATCTGCAGAACTAGATATCAACGCTAGCATGGCACTGACATATTCAACTTGCATAAATTTGATGAATTAATCCAGCTATTCTCTACTACTTGATACCCGTTTGTTCTTAGATGTAAGTTTAAACATTTAATCTGCATACCACGAACATCAGTTAACTTCAGAAACCTGTGAGCTTGTACACACTGCCTTTGGTTCAAAAGCTACACTTTGAATAGCTGTGCCAGAAGAACAAAAAGGATCTTAACTTTGATAAAGCTCCGGAACGGATGACCCGAAACTTCAATCAAAAATATATCTGAACGTATCCTGAACTGAGACTTGTTAACACACAGGTACAGGTAGGACTTACATTTTATTGCAAGCTCCATGACAATGCAAACAAAAAGCACACAACAGTAAATACACAGAATATTATTCTCTATCTCAAAGACATTCTAAGATTACGGGAAAATTAACATCAGAGGCTTTCTGCATAATGTAGTGTTGTTATTTGAGAGTAACATCTTTCTGGCTATATCCTAGCCTTGCTCTAATCCTAATTTTAAAACCTATTTTAAATACCTAAATAATCGGAGTTCAGCTCCCCTCCAAGTTATGACCACCCAATTTATGCACAACCTTTACATACAAATGAGTGCTTGGGAGACTGTCGGGATTAAATTACAAGTTGCTGAGAGGCTGCAGGCATCTTCTGCCACATGGGAACATGGTTCGCTGCAATATCTGAATGGTTGAATTAAAAGCCTAGGTTTAATTACACATTGCCCTGGGCAGGCAAATGTTCTTATATGAATAATTTGCCAAGTGGCCACTTTCAGCCTTGCAAACTGTTTGGGTTACAAACATTTCTCATGAATGGAACCACGCCGTAACCTGGGGGAATCTGTGAAGAACTTCATGTTGATGACATTTCTTTCATGATATACTGTCAGGCATTTGGACACAAAACATATAGTAATTTGCAGAAAATTGATTTAAATAATCTCCTTTGTTACCAGACCAAAAAAACCCCTTCAATTTTAATGTTGATGACTAGCTCACAATCAATAACATGAAGCAAATGAAAAATTAAAGACGAAGGCCACAAATGGTTACAGCTTTCGGAACTGCAGATTAAAACAGTTTTTTTGTTGAGAATTATAAAATGTTCTAAATTAAAGTTGAAAGTTATAAGGCATCGAGGACATCTTCAAAAGACAATGCTTAATAAAGGTGGCATCCATCATTAAGAACTTTCATCACCCAGGACATGCCCTCTTCTCATTGCTACCGTTAAGGAGGTACAGAGGCCTAAAGGCACACACCGAACATTTCAGGAACAGCGTCTTCCACTCCACCGTCAGATTTATGAATTGACAATGAATCTATGTACACTACTACACTTTTTTGCTCTCTTTTTGCACTATTTATTTTTATAGACATATTTCTTGTAATTTATATTTTATTATGTATTGCTCTGTACTGCTGCCACAAAACAACAAATTTCATGACATGCCAGTGATATTAAAACTGATTCTAATTCTGACAGTATGCAATACAAGAAAACACAATTGCCCAGCATATCTGGTATGATTTTAAATTACCATTGAAATAAACAGATTAGATTACAAAACTTGAAAAACTCAAAGGAGGTCTGCAAGTACTGTGTTTGAACAGCTGGGCATACAGAAGTCATTGTGAAAGCAACCTATTCAGATTAGTATATCTATAGTTGCCTACTGTCCCGCTCAAATGTAACTTGCTAGAAAATACTGAAGGTGCTAAAGTGTATGTATTCACACCAGCTCTTAATGTTACCACAATATAATGAAATGTATGATTTTTCACAACTGTTCTCCTTAGCCTTTACTTCGTAAGTGGCTATTTAGGACTCCTCATCCTGTCAAAATAACACTGAGATTTATTGGCAGACACCACTTGTTATGCAAAAATTGTGCAGCTGAAAAAGCATAGCTAAAACAATTAGCATCTCACCTTAGTGGACTCCAATCATGAATGTAGAACACTGGCTGGAGTTTCAGTTTCACGTTTTGCTTTTGCCATTCTAGATTGAGATTTCCAAAAGAATACAAACTGCATTGCTGCAGCCCATTGAAAAAAACTCTTTAACAGTGCCCCTCAAACGTGCAGCTTCTGTCATTTAGCAAACAGTGATTCAGATGCCTAGGTAAACCATTATATAAGAGTTCCCTTCCAGCCCATACATTATTCTAATTTGGAAACATTATTTATTGTACTTGGGATAAGTTCCTAGAACACGCCTTTCCTTAAGTCACTGTAGGAGTACCTTGCCACACAGAAAAACACAGGGGTTAAAATGTTGGTTCACCACTAATCCTTAGCAATGAACAAACCCAATATCCAAACTCCAAGCCCCTTGACTCTGTAATTATGTTGTTTAAGCAGCAAGGCTGTACCAGCAAACATTTTTGCACCATAACGTTATTGTACTACTGCATCCTGAATATTTCACTCTGTATAGTTTGTTCAGAAAAAATAAGATAACATTTTCCATTCATGTGCAGAAATCCCAAGTCTATTTTTGTTGTAGAGATGGTTGCCTGGAAATGTGATCACACAAAGTGTTCTCTTTAAGTTTTATGCAACAGAAGATTTATTTTATTCTTGTGAAATGCATTCACAACTATTTCCAGGGAGATCCATGTTTTTGTGAGAATTCTTCTGAGTACTTCCTGATACCAATTTTCCAATAGCCCATACACAACTGTCTCCAATTATGCAACACCCCTGCCCACCCGCCCCCCACCCCCCCACCCCCATGATCAACAAGCTGGCCTCTTTTTCACATACTCACACCTCCCTGTCCCAATTTCACTCCATTTCCTGCTACCACCATCCAAGCTTGGCCTCCAAATGAAGAAATGCTCAAGCAGCACATTTTCCATTTTTAAAATATGAAATGTCCAGTTACCTGGGCCCTTGAGCATGTAATGTTACCAATGACCAAATAGATGGTGGTTCCTACAGTTGCCTCTTTCCTTGGATTTGCTAGAATTTCCAGGTAGTCCACTACTGCAGGGAACACAAAGCAGCATTACCCTTTGTCAAGGCAAAACCATTCCAAAATGAAAATTTAACAATTGCCGCTCGCCTGCGACCCTGAGGAGTTGTCATACTTGTGTAATGTGCCCTCAGCTCCAATGAAGTGATTGTTCCAAAGAGCCAAATCCTTTCGTCGATCCTTTATTAGCAATTAGCTAACATACAATTAAATGTTATTGAGCGTTATCTCAGTGGTCAGCATAGAAGCAACCTCCTCCAATCCCAAGCTACAAGCTGCCACAAAATAAGGCAGAATACATAATTTATTCCCTTTGAATTTACCATGCCCCCACTCATGTGACTAATTACCATAATAAATATAATAAGCCCACAATACAGAATACAAAGTCAATAGAGAACAAATGAATGGCTCCTACACCCTTCCCTCTCCAGTCTTCAAGTCATAGTTTAACATTGAGACATGGTTTCAGAGGCATTAGAATCATATTTGAAACTTCTTTAAAATGTAGCAGTTTATTGACGGGAAGTGGAAGGAATCAGTGTCTTCAAAAGGGAACGTTAGGTTTTTCAAGTAAAATAATTTATAAGGCTAGGGATAAGGATTAGTGAATGGGATTGCATTACTTGGAGCTAGTACAAACTTGGTGAACCAAATACCATCCTTCCAGGCCCTAATAATTCCAAGGTTCAATGAGGGATGAAACAAAAACCAATTCATTAAACATGATGAACGGTCTTAGTTCAAAACTTCAACTGTTTATTCCTCTCCATAGTTGCTGTCTGACCTGCTGAGTTCCTCCAGCATTTTGTGTTTTACTCTGGATTTCCAGCATCTGCAGAACTCTTGTGTTTATCATTAAACATGATTCTGTCAACATCAAGACATTTCCATACTGCGGTTATAGATTGCAATCAACCTGAAGTGTCAGCTTGAATCAGGGTCCTTCCCTAATTGGATACAATTATTTTTACTTCCCAAGTCATATCCTATTAAAGTTTTTAAAAAGCTTTCATTTTTATCAAAAGTGTGCTACGAGGAAAAGATACTAACCACAGATTAGAGCATTTTTCCATCATAACTCACTCTCCAGAGACACGCTTCAATTTTTTTGACAATATTATGTAATACAGTGGTTAAGGCGAATCTTCTAATCAGTGGTGTGATTCAGATAATTTGACAGATGGAAGCCAGAGACCCAGAGTAGTGCAAAGTGGGGATGCAATACACAGCTTGGGGTCTGGATGTCATCATTATTCAGTTGCGGTTTATTAAAAGTTGCCTCATTTGCTAAAAATCATTTTCTAAAACAACCAACATACCCAAGTTTGCCAAACAAGGACAAAAAAGCTGAAAATTGCCAACAGAAACAAATATTAAAAATAATAATCAAGCCTCACTTATGTTATGACAGCTGTATCTTTAGGTACATTACATTTTTGTCTTTAATGATCTTTTGCTCTTGACAACATCAACTTGTGCACAAATCTGGATCTATAATTGTTGGCAAATATACTTATTCCTCTGCCGTCACCTCCTCTCCACACCCCATGCTATCAACATGTTAACTAAGTGATAACGTGCAAGACTCATCCCTTTGAGGATCAAGCCTTTGAGGATCACGTTAGAATCTGATGATGAGAGATGGGATCAGGAGAAACAATTATCATACTTTCACTTCAGCAATCATCGGTTTGTAATGCAAATTCATATAATGGTGATTAAACACACAGCGTGGTGCTCCATAAAAAGAAGGCATGGTTACTCCTTAATTGCTTTGCCTGATCCATAGACCAACCCCCGCAGAGTGTTCCCAAAGGAAAATAGATGTTCTTAAGGTGGATATATTAACATAAAACATAACAACAGTATACGTAATATTAGGTTACAGTGATAAAACACCGGAAAATCTGAGCACGTCTTCCCCTCTCTGACTCGCTGAGCTTCATTTGCTGTTTCTCCTTACAGAACAATGATTGAGTGAGCCTTGGCACAACGATTCGTACATTATGAAAGGCAATGTTACCTGAAGACAGGTTAAGTGGTTGGACAGTTTGTTAAATATGTTCCATTTCCTCTGTTGTGATGGCAATCATTGCGCCTCGGTGTGCTCAACGTCACTTTGCAAAACTTATCTGAATGATTACACCCCACAGTTCAATAAGAGAGCTGAAGTTTGCTTCTGCATGGTTAAAGGAGAGTACCCTGACCAGGCCCAGAGACACTGAGTACAAGGTATCAGATGTCCTCCCCAGCTCACTCCATGCTCTCACCACCCCAACTGCTTCTTTCCCTCCTCCAGAGGCTGCAGACGGATCAATTCTTTACATCATTTGTTCCTCACCCCTCTGCTATCACTGCCACTGCACATTAACCAAAGAGCATTCCCATAAGTCCATTGTCATCACCCAATCATAGTATTTCAGCCCTTACCACCAAATCCCACTTCCCTTCGCCCAGTGATATCTCAAACACACCCCATCATGTCCCTGATCCTCAGCACATCTAGCATTTATTGCTCAAATTTTATGACCTACCCTTTGAAGTCCCAACCAACTATGACCATACCCAAGACCAACCCACCATGACACTATTATGACTCCCGGTACCTAACTCAGCAGAGGCATTTTTCAGCCAAACTAAACATTTTCTTTAACTGCCTTTGAAATTCCAAAGGCAGCAGAGGAAAGGCGATTGCACATGTAAAGCTTTATTTGTTGTGATGGACCCTGTATTAAGCAGGAGTGTTGAGTATTTAATATTTCAGAAATATTTCTGTAATATTGTAAGTATACTGTTTGATTAAGCATTCTTGTTTTTAAGTAACTCATTATGTAAAATTAAGACAATGACGTATATCATCATGCCACCACATCATATGTGTGTGCCTCTCTTAAACTAAAAACAAAAATAAGACACACATTCCCAGCTCCGTGATTTGCTTTAAAACATAATAATGGCAACAAGGAAAGTTTAACCAAACCTGAGAACTAGCTACCTGTTGAAGCACAGCAAGATGTTCAAATTTTTAAAAAGCACAGTGAGACGGTCGAATCAAAAAAAAAGTAGGAAGAAATGGTTGAGTAAAAACACAGTGCAGAATATTCTTCTACGGGAAGGAACAAAGACATTTGACTTTAAAAAAGCAGAAAATGGACAAATTCATGGTTTCATAAACAGTGAATAATTGATGACGATAATCATAAATTTATAAAAAAGCAGAGTTAGCTACATCAAAAAGATAGATGCATTTGATTGTACAACAGATAATTGAGTGAATTGAGCAGAATTTTGAAGCAAATGAAACACCCAATGAGAAGCGAGCATTAGTTTTGCTGAGTGCCTTGTGTTTAAAGGCAAACAGTTTGCTTAGAAGTGTGTCAAGCTGCAGCTCCTAAGGGACTGCGTTAGGCAACTGGAGATGCAGCTCGATGACCTTCGTCTGGTCAGGGAGAGCGAGGAGGTGATTGAAAGGAGTTATAGGCAAGTGGTCACACCAGGGCCATGGGAGACAGAAAAGTGGGTAACAGTCAGGAGAGGGAAGGGGAAGAGTCAGGTACTAGAGAGTACCCCTGTGGATGTACCCCTTGACAATAAGTACTCCTGTTTGAGTACTGTTGAGGGGGACAGCCTACCTGGGGGAAGCAACAGTGGCCGTGCCTCTGGCACAGAGTCTGGCCCTGTGGCTCAGAAGGGTAGGGAAAGGAAGAGGAAGGCAGTAGTGATAGGGGTCAGATAGGCATTTCTATGGATGCAGGAAAGAAACTCGGATGGTAGTTTGCCTCCCAGGTGCCAGGGTCCAGGATGTTTCAGATTGCATCCATGGTATCCTGCAGTGGGAGGGAGAACAGCTAGAATTTGTGGTACATATTGGTACCAATGACATAGGTAGGAAAAGGGAGGAGGTCCTGAAAACAGACTACAGGGAGTTCGGAAGGAAGTTGAGAAACAGGACCTCAAAGGTAGTAATCTCAGGATTACTGCCTGTGCCACGCGACAGTGAGTATAGGAATAGAATGAGGTGGAGGATAAATGCGTGGCTGAGGGATTGGAGCAGGGGGCAGGGATTCAGATTTCTGGATCATTGGGACCTCTTTTGGGGCAGATGTGACCTGCACAAAAAGGATGGGTTGCACTTGAATCCCAGGGGGACCAATATTCTGGCGGGGAGGTTTGCTAAGGCAACTGGGGAGAGTTTAAACTAGAATTGTTGGGGGGTGGGAACTGAACTGAAGCGACTGGGGAAGAGGCTGTTGGCTCACAAATAGAGAAAGCTTGGAGACAGTGTGTGAGGGAGGATAGGCAGGTGATTGAGGAGGGACGTGCTCAGATCGACGGCTTGAGATGTGTCTATTTTAACGCAAGGAGTATTGTGAACAAAGCGGATGAGCTTAGAGCATGGATCAGCACTTGCTGCTATGATGTGGTGGCCATTACATAGACTTGGATGGCCCAGGGACAGGAATGGTTACTTCAACTGCCGGGTTTTAGATGTTTCAGAAAGGACATGGAGGGAGGCAAAAGAGGTGGGGGCGTGGCACTGTTGGTCAGAGATGGTGTCACGGCTGCAGAAAAGGTGTCCGTCATGGAGGGATTGTCTACGGGAGTCTCTGTGGGTGGAGGTTAGGAACAGGAAGGGATCAATAACTTTATTGGGTGTTTTTTATACGCCGCCCAATAATAAGAGGGATATCGAGGAGCAAATAGGGAAACAGATCCTGGAAAAGTGTAATAATAACAGAGTTGTCGTGATGGGAGATTTTAATTTCCCAAATATTGATTGGCATCTCCCTAGAGCGAGGGGTTTAGATAGGGTGGAGTTTGTTAGGTGTGTACAGGAAGGTTTCTTGACACAATATGTACAAACTGTAGCTAAGCCTACAAGAGGAGACTGTATTGATTTGGTACTGGGAAATGAACCTGCTCAGGTGTCAGATCTCTCAGCGGGAGACCATTTTGGAGATAGTGATCATAATTCTATCTCCTTTACAATAGCATTGGAGAGAGATAGGAACAAACAAGTTAGAAAAGTGTTTTATTGGAGAAGGGGAATTATGAGGCTATCAGGCAGGAAATTGGAAGCTTAAATTGGGAACAGACGTTCTCAGTGAAAAGTATGGAAGGAATGTGTTGAATGTTCAGGGGATATTTGTATGGATTTCTGCAAAGGTACGTTCCAATGAGACAGGGAGGTTATGGTGGGGTAGAGGAACCGTGGTGTACAAAGGCTGTAATAAATCTAGTCAAGAAGAAAAGAAAAGCTTACAAAAGGTACAGAGGGCTAGGTAATGTTTGAGATCTAGAAGATTATAATGCTAACAGGAAAGAGCTTAAAAAGGAAATTAGGAGAGCCAGAAGGGACCATGAAAAGGCCTTGGTGGGCAGGATTCAGGAAAACCCCAAGGCATTCTACAAGTATGTGAACAGCAAGAGGATAAAACTTGAAAGAATAGGACCTATCAAGTGTGACAGTGGGAAAATGTGTATGGAACCAGAGGAAATAGCAGAAGTACTTAATGAATACTTTACTTCAGTATTCACTATGGAAAAGGATCTTGGTGATTGTTATGATGACTTGCAGTGGTCTGAAAAGCTTGAGTATGTCATGGTCTGGTCCGTGAAGTCCGTATTCCAGTTCACGGTCCAGTCCATCGACCCTTGCTCCAGGTTTTCCTGTCTACCCTGTTTCTTTTCTTGTTGATCTCTAATTGAGGCAGCTGATGCTCGCTGGGGCTGGCTGCATAAATACCTCCAGAGACCAGGGCATAGCTGCTGGATTGTTCTTGTCCTTACTCCTTGTATCTCTTCCCCTGCCTTCAGTTTCCTGGCTTGAAGCTCTGCCTTGTCTTGCCGGTAACTCTCGCCTCAACTGAAGTTCTTGTCTCGCCTTGCATTGCCTGAAGCCTTGCCGTGTCTTGCTGGTAACTCTCGCCTCGTCTTGCCGGCAGTCTTGTCCTGGACCACCCTGTACCTAGCTCCCTTCCTGTCCCTTGCCTCCGCCCAGGTAAGCCAGGCCATCTTACCGTTACCTGTGGTTGGTTCTGTCCCTTCCTGTCCTTTGCCTCTGTTGGGTAAGCCAGGCTGTCTTGCCGTTACCTGCGGTTGCTTCTGTCCCTTCCTGTCCCTTGCCTCCGTCAGGTAAGCCAGGCCATCTTGCCATTACCTGCGATTGGTTCTGTCCCTTCCTGTTCCATGCCTCCATCGGGTGGTGATCCACGCCCTGCCCAGGAGGAGCCTGCCTAGCCTCAAGCCTGAGGACTCCAGCCTCCTGCCTAGCCAGCCTGAAGATTCCAGCCTCCTGCCTCCTGCCAAGCATCACTTCTAGTCTCTAACCTCTAGCCTCAAGCCTGAAGACTCCAGCCTCCAGCCTCCTGCCAAGCCTCGCCTCTTGTCTCTAGCCTCAAGCCTGAAGACTCCAGCCTCCAGCCTCCTGCCAAGCCTCGCCTCTTGTCTCTAGCCTCAAGCCTGAAGACTCCAGCCTCCAGCCTCCTGCCAAGCCTCGCCTCTTGTCTCTAGCCTCAAGCCTGAAGACTCCAGCCTCCTGCCTCCTGCCAAGCCTCGCCTCTAGTCTCTAGCCTCAGCCTGAAGACTCTAGCCTCCTGCCTAGCCTCGCCTCTAGTCTCTAGCCTCAAGCCTTAAGACTCCAGCCTCGTCCTTGCCTAGTTCTGGGGTCCGAGCCAGAGGCAAGACACAGGTACTGGGTCCTTGTCCAGTCTCTGGCTCAGGGTCCAAGCCCGGGCTCCCAGCTCTCTTGTCCAGTTCTGTTCCGGGTTCCCGGTTTTCGTGTCCATGTCCTTGCCCTCACCCTGTATCCTAGTCCTGTCCCTAGTACTTCAGTGTGTTTTTTGCACTTGGGTCCGTTTCCAGCCACCTCCCTATGACAGGGTATGTAGATATTAAGAAATAGGATATGCTGGAGCATTTGGAAAGCATAAAGACCATAAGACAAAGGAGCAGAAGTTGGCCATTCGGCCCATCGAGTCTGCTCCGCCATATTATCATGAGCTGATCCATTCTCCCATTTAGTCCCACTCCCCTGCCTTCTCACCATAACCTTTGATGCCCTGGCTATTCAGATACCTATCAATCTCTGCCTTAAATACACCCAATGACTTGGCCTCCACTGCTGCCCACGGCAACAAATTCCATAGATTCACCACCCTCTGACTAAAAAAAATTTCTTCGCATTTCTGTTCTGAATGGGTGCCCTTCAATCCTTAAGTCATGGCCTCTTGTACTAGACTCCCTCATCATGGAAAACAACTTTGCCACATCCACTCTGTCCATGCCTTTCAACATTCGAAATGTTTCTATGAGGTCTCTCCTCATTCTTCTAAACTCCAAGGAATACAGTCCAACAGCGGACAAATGTTCCTCATATGTTAACTCTCTCATTCCCGGAAAGTTGTATAAGTCATCGGAACCGGATGAGATGTACCCCAGGGACTGTGAGAGGTGAGGGAGGAGATTGCTGAGCCTCTCACAAGGATCTTTGAATCATCAGTGGGGACAGGAGAGGTTGCAGGTGTTGTTCCTTTATTCAAGAAAGGGAGTGGAGATAGCCCAGGAAATTATAGGCCATTGAGTCTTACTTCAGTGGTTGGTAAGTTGATGGAGAAGATCCTGAGAGGCAGAATTTACAAACATTTGGTGAGGTATAATATGATTAGGAATAGTCAGCATGGCTTTGTCAAGGGCAGTTCATACCTTATGAGCCTGATTGAATTTTTTGAGGATGTGACTAAACACATTGATGACGGAAGAGCAGTAGATGTCGTGTATATGGATTTCAGCAAGGCATTTGATAAGGTACCCCATATGAGGCTTATTGAGAAAGTAAGGAGGCATGGGATCCAAGGGGACATTGCTTTGTGGATCCATAACTGCATTGCCCACAGAAGGCAAAGAGTGGGTGTAGACTGGTCATATTCTGCATGGAGGTCGGTGACCAGTGGTGTGCCTCAGGGATCTGCTCTTTGGCCTTTACTCTTCGTGACTTTTATAAATGACCTGGATGAGGAAGTGGAGGGATGGGTTAGTAAGTTTGCTGATGACACAAAGGTTGGAGGTGTTGTGGATAGTGTGGAGGGCTGTCGGAGGTTACAACAGGACATTGATAGGATGCAAAACTGGGCTGAGAAGTGGCACATGGAGTTCAACCCAGATAAGTGTGAAGTGGTTCATTTTGGTAGGTTAAATATGATGGCAGAATATAGTATTAATGGTAAGACTCTTGGCAGTGTGGAGGATCAGAGTGATCTTGAGGTCCGAGTCCATAGGATGCCCAAAGCAGCTGCGCAGGTTGACTCTGTGGTGAAGGCGGCATACAGTGTATTGGCCTTCATTAATCGTGGAATTGAATTTAGGAGCTGAGAGGTAATGTTACAGCTATATGGGACCCTGGTCAGATCCCACTTGGAGTACTGTGCTCAGTTCTGGTCGTCTCACTACAGGAAAGATGTGGAAGCTATAGAAAGGATGCAGAAGATATTTACAAGGATGTTGCCTGGATTGGGGAGCATGCCTTATGAGAATAGGTTGAGTGAACTCGGCCTTTTCTCCTTGGAGCGACAGAGGATGAGAGGTGACCTGATATAGGTGTATACGATGATGAGAGGCATTGATAGTGTGGATAGTCAGAGGCTTTTTACCAGAGCTGAAATGGTTGCCACAAGAGGACACGGGTTTAAGGTGCTGGGGAGTAGGTACAGAGGAGATGTGAGGGGTAAGAGTTTTACTCAGGGAGCGGTGAGTGCGTGGAATGGGCTGCCGACAACGGTGGTGGAGGTGGATATGATAGGGTCTTTTAAAAGACTTTTGGATAGGTATATGGAGCTTAGAAAAATGGAGGGCTATGTGTAAGCCTAGTAATTTCTAAGGTGGGGCATGTTCGACACAACTTTGTGGGTCGAAGGGCCTGTATTGTGCTGTAGATGTTCTATGTTTCTATATTAACTGCTCCGCCCAAAACAGCTGAAATGAGCGTTGCTGATATCATGAAGGTACTGTAGGAACACTCAAAACAAAGAACATTGTTGATTACGGAATAAGAAGAATCAAAAAAAAAGGAGATTCCATTTCATCTTCTGTAGCTGAATTGAAGAGATTGTTCGAGCATTGTAAGTTCAGCAATGGGCTTAATGAGACAATAACAGATCAGTTAATTTGGGGAATCTATTCAAAAATAGCTCCTAACTGAGACACAACTTATACTTCGAAGAGCATTTGAAATCACTGTATCAATGGAAACAGCAGAGAGATATGCAATTGAGTTGTAGTCAGGAATGAAAGTGAGTATCAAAACCGCAATGTCTAAATAGGTCCTCCGTGACTGCTTTGAATTGGTGGACTAGTTAGTATTCAAGGACTCGGCAGCTAACCTCGATGAGTATGCCTCAGCTGTCACGGACTTTATTTGGAAATGCACGGAGGACTGTGTGTCTCGCAAGATGATCCGGGTATTCCCTCCGGTATTGGCCTACCGGAGCAACAGGTCAACGGCAGATGCCATCTCTCTGGCCCTACATTCCTCCTTAGAACACCTGGAGAATAAAGATGCATACGTAAGGCTCCTTTTCATTGACTACAGCTCGGCCTTTAATACCATCATTCCAAATAAACTGATCCCTAAGCTCCGGAACCTGGGCCTTAGCACTCAGGTCTGCAGCTGGATCTTCAACTTCCTCACAGACAGGACCCAGGCTGTAAAAATAGGGGACAAGCTCTCCTCTACAATCACTTTGAGCACCGGTGCCCCACAAGGCTGTGTACTCAGCCCCCTGCTGTACTCACCGTACACCCATGATTGTGTAGCCAAGTTTCCATCAAACTCAATATATAAGTTTGCTGATGACACAACAATCGTAGGCCGTATCTCGGGTAATGATGAGTTTGAGTACAGACAGGAAATTAAGAACCTGGTGGCATGGTGCGAAGACAATAACCTATCCCTCAACGACAGCAAGACAAAGGAATTGGTCGTTGACTTCAGAAGGAGTAGTGGACCGCACGACCCAATTTACATCGGTGGTGCGCAAATGGAACAGGTCAAAAGCTTTAAGTTCCTCGGGGTCAATACCACAAATGACCTGACTTGGTCTAACCAAGCAGAGTTCACTGCAAAGAAGGCCCACCAGCACCTTTACTTCCTGAGAAAACTAAAGAAATTTGGCCTGTCTCCTAAAACCCTCGCTAATTTTTATAGCTGCACCATAGAAAGCATTCCTCTAGGGTGCATCACAACCTGGTATGGAAGTTATCCTGTCCAAGACCGAACGAAGTTGCAGAAGATCGTGAACACAGCGCAGTACATCACATAAACCAATCTTCCGTCCGTGGACTCACTTTACACCACACACTGTCGGAGCAGTGCTGCCAGGATAATCAAGGACACGATCCACCCAGCCAACACACTTTTCATCCCTCTTCCCTCCGGGAGAAGGTTCAGGAGCTTGGAGACTCATATGGCCAGATTTGGGAATAGCTTCCTTCCAACTGTGATAAGACTGCTGAATGGAGCCTGACCCGGATCTGGGCCGTACCCTCCAAATATCCGGACCTGCCTCTTGGTTTTTTTGCACTACCTTACTTTCCATTTTTCTATTTTCTATTTATGATTTATAATCTACATTTTTAATATTTGCTAATTTTAACTATTTTTAATATTTAATATTTGTAATTCAAGGAGTGTGAAGCGCAGAATCAAATATCGCTGCGATGATTGTACGTTCTAGTACCAATTGTTTGGCAACAATAAAGTATAAAGTATAATGTGAAAGTATAAAGTATAATGTGAAATCTACTTGGCTGAGCACATTGTGTTAATGGCATGGCAGTCGCTCACACATACCAGACCAGTGCTGGTTTAAAGGTACAACAAAGTAGGACATATACAAAAGCATGTCAGGCAGGCAAAAATAAATGGACTGCATAGTGAAGAGAAAAAATAAAAAGTCAAGTTGCAGTTTTAAAAAGAGCACTAATGATAAGAGTGACACAGGACTGAGTAGCTTTGAGATTTACAATGGGAAAGCTAACAACAGAAAAGGAATATGGCTGACACCAGAAGAGAATGGCAAATTAATTAAAATGGATTTGGACACTGGCTTGACTGTTTCAGTCATTTCACAAATGAGTTTGAAAGGCATTTGTAAGATACTAAACCAAAGCCTGCAGATAGCCAACTCAGAAATTATACTGGAAAAAAGATAATTCCTGTGAGAATGACATTCGTTACAGTGAAATAAAACATCTAACAAGCCTCATTGGGCTTGTATGTGGTAAAAATAGGAGGGGCAGCATTGTGGGGTCATGATTTGTTGAGATGACTACTACCTGGTTGGAGATCCATACACTATTTCCATATCATATCCCCTGCAATTGAGTAAACTGAAAGCAAATTAAGAAAGGGACTGGATGATGCCACTATTGAGTTCAAGGATGGTATTGGAGAACTCAAACAGATCAACAGGAAAACAATGTTAAATTAAAATGCCACACGCAAGATTTACAAAACCTGTCTGGTTCCTAATGCTGTCTGTGAAAGAATAGCCACTGAACCAGATACATGGAGGTTGAAGGAATCAAGGTGGAGTGGAGCCCATGGGCAATGCCAGTGGTCCCAGTAGTCAATAAGAATGGATCTGTCAGGATCTGAGGTGATTTTAAGATCACCATCAACCCAGTAATGAAAGTCAATCAATACCCTCAGCCCAGGATAGTGGATATCTTTGCAAACCTTTCTGGAGGGAAACACTTCAGCAAGGTGGACTTTGCTAAGGCCTACCTACAGACTACGATGGAAGACAGTCCAAAGTGTTTCTCACCATCACCACTCAGAAAGGGTATACGGTTTTTCAGTCTTATGGTTTTTATATTCTGTACTGTTGCCCGTTCTTTCTCATTGTTTTTTGTGCAAGGGGAAGGGAATTTGGGTGTCATTGTGTTTATTGCATTTTTTTGTGCAGGGAGGGGTTTGGGGGTTAATATTCTTGTTGTGTTTTTGTTAGTTTTTTTGTGTGGGAGTGGGAGATTTGGAGATTGAAGTTCTTGTTGTGTTTTATGCAGGGGAAAGTGGTTTTGGGGGTTGATGTTCTTGTTGCAGTTTTATGTGGGGGGGAGGGAGTTGTGTTACCATTCTTTTTTTTGTGCGGGGTGGTGGGTTTGCTGTTTCCATTTGAACTTACTTCCATGGTTTTTTGTTTCATGACTACCTGGAGAAGAAGAATCTCAGAGTTGTATACTGCATACATACTTTGATAATAAATGAACCTCTGAATCTTTGAAAGGGCTTTATTGCTATGATAGGTTTACTTTTGGAGGAGGACTTGCACTTGCATTCTGGCTGAAAGCATGGACCAGGTGCTACAGGCCTGCCCAAGCACTCAGTGTTACATGGATGACAATACTGTTACTGGTAAGGATGACAAGAAACATCTCTAAAATCTCAAAACAGTGATAAAAAAAATTAATAGATTATGGGCTCAAAGCATGATGCAACAAGTTCTTTAAATTAAGCGTTACTTATTGTGGTCACATTATTGACACACAAGGATTTCACAAGTGTGCTGAGAACATTGAAGCAGTGGTGGATGCCCCAAAGCCAAGGGACATGTCACAGTTACAGTCCTTTTTAGGATTTGTCAATTACTATAGCAGGTTGCTGCCAAACGTGGAAACTGTGCTCCACCCCTTGAACTCATTACTGCGGATCGTGAAGAAATGGCAATGAACAAAGCAGTATGATGTGTCTTTCCAAAAGTTAAAGGAAATGGTGATGTTAGATACCGTACTCATATATTATGATCCACATAGTTCAGTGAAGCTTGCCATGCACTGTTCGGGATGCCAATCCACCCAGAAGCAAGGTGTCCAGACTTATCAGAACCACTTGGTGCAGTCCCAGAGTCAACTCTGACAACCACCACAGGAGAGGCCCCAGAACCTGAGATTTCTCACAGCCACAAGTCTCACCTGCCAAGCAGTAACCTCCCCCACCCCCCCCCCACCCCAGTCAGGAAAGACATGATCCCACAAGAGTAAGAAATCCTCCACAGCGATTAAATATTTAGGCCTGAATGGGACAATTTAAAATTTACTCTGCTGTTGCGGGGGCTGTGTTGTGAATTTAATTTTTCCATAATATTTGAGTAATATTATTGGATTAAGCATTCTTGTTCATTTAAATAATTGATTGTGTTATATGTAAAAACACATGATTGGCATACCTCATCATGCCACTATGACATATGTTCGCACTTCGCGTAAAGAAAAAACTAAGACACACAATCCCAGCTCCATGTTTTTGCTTTCAAGTAATTTTATGTTTTGGAATTACAAAATTTAACAAGCAATAATCATTCTACAGCTCCACCACCACCTGCACACTATTCCAGCCTAATGCACCTTTTGTGCTTTTGAAGCATCAATAGGCCAGGAGTGTTAAATGAATTGCAATATTGAATCGTGTACATGCTCAGTGCTCTCAAACAACACTTTTGTGGTATTTTTATTAGCCTTTGCTGGCTACGATGTTCTGACCTCCAGAAACATTAAAAAATTATTTAATATTCAATATCTTTTTTCAATATAAACAAAACACATTAAAACTGCTCATCATTTTTAAAATTCAAAAGTTAAAGCAAATATAAATAATTTTAAACAGAGCTTCTATTTTCTTTAATTTCCTTCACAAACCATCAAGTCAAACATAGCATGGCTTTTGAAGCTAGGTTCCCCAGCTTGAGTTCTGTGGAACCTCTAAGATCAAACTCTCTAAATGAATGGGGAGACCAACAGTGGCACGCAACTGGGAAATGACATAATGAGCTCAGCAAGTTCAGGCAGGAATCTCCCAGAAAATGAATAATGCTTGTGCTGAGAACTGCTAGCACAGGAGTACTAGAATTTCCCAGCAATATCCATAGAACATAGAACAGTATCGCACAGTACAGGCCCATCGGCCCCTGATGTTGCACCAACGTTTTGGCCTACTCCAAGCTCAATCTAACCCTTTCATTTCATACACTCCTTTCATCCACGTGCCTTCGGAAGATCATGAACTCGAGCGAGAGCAGGGTCTGTGTGAGAGCAGGAATCACTGAAAGGGACAAATCTCGTTGTTGGTGAGTCTCACTTGGGCTAATAAAAAGAAGTTTGGTTTAAGCAGAATGGTCATTGTGGGCATGACAATAGTGTGAGTGGACAGGTTAGAGTGGGAAACATGGCCTATGGCTGAAGAGGCTTCAGCAAGAAGAGGCTTTGAGAAAAAGAGGAGGTCGAGCAGTGAGCATGGAACTCAGAGCAGTGGTATGCTTCTCTTGCATGACGATGAAAGTCAGGGTGACCTCCAGTGTCCCTGATGACTACACCGGCAAGAACTACATCCAGCTGCAGCTCGTTGCAGACCGTGTTAGGGAACTGGAGCTGGATGATCTATGGATCATTGAGAGAATGAGGTTGATAGATAGGACCTACTGGAGGTACAGTTGTCACACCCAAGTTGCAAGAGGCAGGTAGCTGGGTGACTGTCAGGAGAGAGAAAGGGAATAGTTCCCTCAGTAACAAGTATGCCACTTTGGATAATATTGGGGGTGGGGCCCCTAAGGGGAAAGCCACAGAGACCAGCGGTTCTGTCACTGATTCTGGCTCTGTGGCTCTGAAGGGAAGTGGGGAGAAGAGGAGTGTAGTGGTGATGGAGGATTCAATACTTACAGGAAGAAACAGCAGTTTCTTAGATGTGAGACTCCCAGATGGTATATCACCTCCCAGATGCCTGGGTCAGGGATGTCTCAGACTGAGTCCATGGCATCCTTAAGGGGAAGGAGAGCAGCCAAAAGTCATGGTACATATTGGTAGCAATGACATAGCTAGGAAAAGGGATAGGTCCTGAAGAGCGAACACAGGAAGCTACAGAAGAAGGTAAAAAGCAGGACCTGAAGGATAGTCATCTCGGTATTGATTCCTGTTCTATGTGCCAGTAAGGATAGGATGATTGGACAAATGAACGCGTGGCTGAAGCATTTGTGCAGGGGTGGGGCTTCACATTTGTGGATTATTTGTATTTCTTCTAGGGAAGGTGCTATATGACCTGTACAAAGGGGATATGATTAATCTAGATTTGAGAGGCACCAAAGTTGTTTTGAGAAAGTTTGTTAGAGCTATAGTGGAGGGGTTAAACTAGATTGCCAGGGGATGGAAACTGGAGTGATAGGTCAGATGAGGAAGCAGTTGGTGTAAATGTAGGTGCAAAATGTAGAGAGACTATGAGGAAGGACAGGCAATGGATTGGGCATAAATGCAGTCAGTTGATGTTTTCTTAATGTGAAAGTTTTCTTAATGTGAAAGCATCAGGAACAAGGGTGACAAACTTACAGCATGGATAAGTTTTCAGGAAGTAATTTAAAAAGGGATCCAGGAGAGTTCAGAGAGGACATGAGAAGGCATTGAGTAGGATCAGGGAAAACTCCAAGGCATTCTACACATATGTAAAGAACAGGTTCAAAGTTCAACGGAAATTCATGATCAAAGTACATATATGTCACCATATACAATCCTGAGATTTGTTGTCTTGTGGACATTCACGGTAAGTATAAGAAACAGAATAGAACCAATGAAAGCCCACACTCAGCAGGATAGACAAGCAATCAGTGTGCTAAAGTCAACAAACTGTGCAGATACAAACAGAATGAAATAAAGAAATAATAGTAATTATAATAACAATAAAGAAATATACAATCAATATCGTGAAAATGAGATGAAGAGTCCTCGAAAGTGAGTCCATTGGACATGGAAACAGTTCAGTGATGTGGCAAGTGAAGTTATTCCCTCTGGTTCGTCAGCCTGATGGCTGAGGGCTAATAAATGTTCCTGACCCTGGTTGTGTGGATCAGTGCTGGGACCTCTGCTCTTGTGATTTTTGGCTGAGGAAATGGAAGGGTGAGTTAGTAAATCTGCAAATGACATGAAAGTAGGTGGTGTTTTGGTTAGTGTGGAAGATTGTCCTATATTGATAAGATGCAGAGCTGGGCTAAGGAGAGGCAGATGGAGTTCAATCTGGAATAGTGTGAAGTAATACACTTTGGAAAGTCAATCTTGAAGTCGGGGCACAAGGTTAATGGCAGGATTATTAGCAGTGTGCTGGAACGTCCTTCGAATCCCATAGTTACCACAGAGTTGATCGAGTGGTTAATAAGGCATATGGTGTGTCGACTTTCTTTAGAACAGGAAAACAGATTATTATTTGAATGGTGGCCGATCAGGAAAAGGGGAGGTGCAACGAGACCTGGGTGTCATTATACACCAGTCATTGAAAGTGGGCATGCAGGTACAGCAGGCGGTGAAAAAGGCGAATGGTATGCTGGCATTTATAGCGAGAGGATTTGAGTACAGGAGCAGGGAGGTTCTGCTGCAGTTGTACAAGGCCTTGGTGAGACCACACCTGGAGTACTGGGTGCAGTTTTGGTCCCCTAATCTGAGGAAAGACATCCTTGCCATAGAGGGAGTACAAAGAAGGTTCACCAGATTGATTCCTGGAAAGGGAGGACTTTCATATGATGAAAGACTGGATCGACTAGGCTTATACTCGCTGGAATTTAGAAGATTGGGGGGGGGGGGTATTATTGAAACGTATAAAATCCTAAAGGGATTGGACAGGCTAGATGCAGGAAGATTGTTCCCGATGTTGGTGAAGTCCAGAATGAGGGGTCACAGTTTAAGGATAAAGGGGAAGCCTTTTAGGACTGAGATGAGGAAAAAACTTCTTCACACAGAGAGTGGTGAATCTGTGGAATTCTCTGCCACAGGAAACAGTTGAGGCCAATTCATTGCTAATATTTAAGAGGGAGTTAGATATGGCCCTTGTGGCTAAAGGGTTAAGGGGGTATGGAGAGAAGGTAGGTACAGGGTTCTGAGTTGGATGATCAGCCATGATCATACTGAATGGCAGTGCAGGCTTGAAGGGCCGAATGGCCTACTCCTGCACCTATTTTCTACGTTTCTATGTTACTTATAGAATGGAGTTCAAGAACCACTGGCAATGTTGCAGCTCTATAAAACTCTGGTTAGACCACATATGGAGTATTGCATTCAGTTCAGTTTATCTCATTAGTGGAGATAGAAGCTTTAGAGAGAGTACATCAAAAATTTACCAGGATGCTGCCTGGAAAATGTCTCATGAGGATATGTTGAGCAATCCAGGGCTTTTCTCTTTGGAGCAAAGGAGGTTGAGAACAGACTTCACAGACCTATATAAGATATGTACGGGGTCTTTCTTTTGTTACATTTAAAATGGCGACTTTGTTATGTTAATCTGGGGAATGCGGCTTTGTTGTGCTTTAACGCTGAGCAGAGTTTGCGCTAGCAGTTTGTTTACTTTAAAATGAGATAACAGGGTTCTATTGGCCAAAGGGTGGTTATGTATCGTTTTGTTTTCGGATACCATGCTGTATGATATGACTGTGGACTGAGTTTTGGCGGGGAGTCGGAGGAGAGACGAGGAAGACCGCGGACGTGTGGAGAGGCTCCGGTCGATCACTCAGGGTGGTCCCGAGCCGTGAGTCGACGGAATTCGAGTGGTCATCTGAAGTCGAATTGAGCTCCAACGTAGCGCGCAAAGAACTTGGACTTTGATAAGTGTTGGCGCCTTTTTTTTTCATTACTTTCCTCTCTGTATCAAATGTATATTAATGTCATAGAATTAGTAATATCTATAAAGTGTAGTTGTTAAAATTTACTGGGTGTGCTGGCTGATGGTTGATGTTTGTGATTGATTCAGGTGGCAACCGACCCTGTGGGGAGTGTTGAGGCGGGTGCTGGGCTGGATTTCCCCTAGACATACACGAGCTAATATAACTGAACATTGCAGATAAGATACTGTATATAGATAGAGTAGACACTTAACAGTTTTTCCCTGGATGGCAATGGCTAATATGAAAGGACATTCATTGAGGAAAGTATATGGAGAAAGTATGTAAGTATATCAAAGGTAGGTTTTCCAGATTATCATGAAAATTGAATGCCTGTTACCACTATTTCTCTTATGGATCCCAAGGTTTTCCTTATAACTTATGTAAAATGAATTGGTTTACATTTCTCCATTCTTCACTGCCTCCTTCTTATTTAGCTGTGTTACATTACCTTATCATAGTACAGTAATTTGCCTTTCTGTGTTTGCGTCATCAGCAGAACTCTCAAATGGTACTTTTAAATTTAGTTAGGCCAACCATTTGAAAAACAAGTAGATTTTTTTTAGAACTGCATTCGCCACCACCCTCCTGCTTGTATCGCAGCTATTTATACCTATACTGCTATCCTCTGTATTCCAAGCTTCCTTGTGATTCACTTTTACCCCCCTCCTCATCCTCTGATATCCCCTTCTGGTTACATTATTAAGCAGTTTTCAAAGTCAAGTATATAGTCATACCAAGTTCCCACTGTTCCATTTGTAAGAAAGCCCAGTTTTTAAATCCTCATAAATTTTGTTCTTTTCCCATTATTTATTTTAGAGCTTATCCTTATTTTTGCCCTGACAATTCTGCCTACTTTATATGGTAGTTGTATAATAATACCTTTTGTTCAATATCTGCCATATCCAGTCACCTACACTGCCATCACACATTTCCGAAGTTTTCATTAACAAGTTGATGCAAGAACAAGCATAATAGACACATCCACTTTGTTTCTACTTTCTGTCCATGTTAAATTTAAAAAGTTTTCAAAAACCTCACATAAACCTATTTCTTTCGAAACACAACAAAGTCTTGAATGTTTGGTAGGCTGTCCACTCTGCTGTGTTTATATCAACTTTGCAATATAATACTTTTCACACTTGAATCACTGTGAAACACTGCCTAACCTGCTGAATGGTTCCAGCATTTCCCAGTTTTATTTCATGTTTTTCAGCATCTGCAGCTTTTTTTGATCTTCACTTTGCACAACATATTGTCTCCTTGCTCAGCTCACTAATGCCAAATTCTGCTCTTCCATCAATCCAAACTTTGTAGCATAAGAAATGGCATATACTCAAATTAGTTCCATCAAGCTGAGCAAGGTATTGGTAGAAAAAAAGCTCTGCAACACAAAAATAATTCACATCAACTATGTATATGTAAGATATGTGTCATGTGTAACCATAAGTATGTCTGAGTGTAACTGGATCACAGATATTATGTGACAATAATAGTTCAACAGTTTGGCATCTTTAGTTTGCTGATGCTAAACTAGCAGATTTCCTCGATAATAGGATTTTATTCCTGTTACCATACACTTCTTTTATATAAAGATGTCCCACAAAGTTGTAACAAATTTTCTAGTGCGCCCAGTATGTTAAAAGTGAATGCAGGGAAAGGGGCCCTGGTCTGTTTGGAACATAGTACAGTAACACTTTGAGCCTGCTCTTTTATTCAATTTGAATGCCTATCTCAACATCTTTTTCCAAATTTGTCCTTAACAACCTTGATTTCTGTTATGCCTGGAAATCTATTTAGCTCCTTCTTAAATATATTCAGTCCCTTGGCTTTTACTGCCTTCTACATGCGATAATTCCACCAGTTCACCTGCTGAGTGAAGATATTTCTCCTCATTTCAGCCCTAAATGTCTTAACCTGATATCCTAACACTGTGAAATTCTCATTCTAGGTCATGAACCAGAAACATTCTCCCTGCATCCAGCCTGTGGAGCACTCTCTGCTATAACAGTTATTCCCAATGAATCTTTCAAATTATTATCATTTACTGAGTCCCACTTAGATAGCAGAGAGTGAAAAGTACTCTTTACCTTTGATTTTTAATTGGTTATAAAATCACAAAATTGAGCTGCACAAGAGGTGGTCATTCAGCCTTTGGATCAATGCCAACCAATTGGAGAGCAATTTCATCAGTTCAAAGTACATATATGTCACCATATACAACCTTGAGATTCATTTTCTTGTGGGCATACTCAATAAATCTATAGACAAATTACCATAACACAATCAATACAAGAGTGCAAAGCAGTCCAGGATGGTAGGCTCCCTGATGAAGGATGCTGTTTTCCTGCGACTGTGTTTCATGTAAATGTGCTCAATGATGGGGAGGGCTTGGCCCATGATAGACTGGACTGTATCCACTACTTTCTGAAGGATTTTCCATTCAAGGGCACTGGTGTTTCCTTACCAAGTTCTTTGTTCAAAATGCATATTCAATTCACTTTTGAAGGATTGGTCAATTACAG
The DNA here is from genome assembly GCF_030028105.1 of Mobula birostris. NCBI lineage: Eukaryota > Metazoa > Chordata > Chondrichthyes > Myliobatiformes > Myliobatidae > Mobula > Mobula birostris. The sequence continues at coordinate 70,212,059 of NC_092373.1, read as the reverse complement.
TCTAGTAACAAATGTACAGCAAAGCCTTCTCAACATTCTACTTAAAAACCAGAGAAAATCTGCAAATGCTGGAAATTTATTCTACTTGCTGCATTTTTAAGTTCATGCCATCGAACTGAGGTTTATATTATCATTTAAGTCCTAAAGGGTTAATAATACTGAAAACATCCCAAAGATCATTGGTAGTGGATCACAAACACAAGACAATCTGCAAATTCTGGAAATCCAAGCAAGACACACAAAATACTGGAGGAACTCAGCGGGCCAGACGGCGTCTAAGGAAAGAGTAAACAGTTGACAATTTGAGCTGAGACCCTTCATCTGCCCTGAAGCACTAAAATTGCTAACTGCTGCTGCCTTATCTGTTTCTTCATCAAGACTGCAAAACATCACTTCAATATCTTAGCTCCATAAGTTAGTAAATCTGTCAGTACCTTAACTGTGGTGGACATTTAATCTTGTGAAATGACTTGATGCGACACTCAGTTCTCTTCTGGGCAGTGTTCCAAGAGGCTTCAAAACAACAGTCGACCTCCACAAAAGCTTTTAAAATACTCCTGTGATTTGCTCACAGCAGTGACCCAGAAGTGAAAATTTACCTCTTTGAATCTTCAGGAAAATTCTGTATGACTGGAAATACTAGCATTTACTGAATCAAAGAACACTTGAGAACAGGAAGGCATTCAGTGCACCATGTTCCTGCCAGTTCTTTGCAAGAGCATCCAGATAGTTCGCTCTTTCATCTTTCCCCATCCCCAACACCTTGAATCAGCTTCCCCATAGACATTCCAATGGCTTCTTTTAAGTACTTAAGCAGTTCTCCTTTTGAACATGATGAAAAACCTTCCTCCCCTATATCTCCAGGTAGTGCATTTCAGATGCAAATCACTTTCTGTGAGGACACATAGGAGTGAAATTGTCTCTGTGAGACTCTCTCGCAGTTAAATGTGACTGACTTTTGGAATTTTCAGAACTGTATTATCGATGCCAAAGTGAGACTCTAAGCTCCGTTTAGCAGGGCTGTGGACTGGTGTTGAGATCTCTTCACCCTCAAAACAGTCTTTAACTGAGGAACAATTTCATCTCTGTCAGTTGCTAAACAATGGTGCTGTTGTATTCTAGCTGCCATACATGATACGCAAGCCAGTACAATACGATTTGGAGAGCAAGCTCCCTCTCTTCACGCAGTTGATAAATCCAAAGGAACGGCACAGATCGACACAGTCTGGCACCAGTGGTGCCACAGGAGTTACCAGACAGCTTTGAACTCAATTTAGGACTGCCTTAGGGACTCCAGCTCAGATTTTTCTTCAGGATTTACTCTGGAAGCCTTCCCCATAAGTGGGTATAGCCACAAGACAGTGGAGGTTTGAGATTAGAGTTTTCCTTCTCCTAGATGAGCTGCCAACCTCAGCTAACGAGCCCCATCTGCCCAAATGTAGCTATTCTTAAGATATGACAGAAATCTATTTGATTGCAGGGGACCTCAGACTGAAACAGGTTAGGTCTTAGTTCATCAAGCATTTGAAATAAGGATCTCCCAACCAAGATAGTCAAATGGCAAGAACTCCACCACTTTCACCATGCTAAAGGAGGGAACTGAGATTTATTGCTGTATTCCCTTGCAACTTCAGTTGAGATCAGCAAACACAGGAAAGGCCAGCTATCAATTGATGAATTTCTGAGTGCAAAACAGAAATATCACTCACTGTATGGCTTAGCTATTTGCTGAATAAACTCATTAATTCTGGCGAGCTGTGATTAGTAAGAACATTGAAAAACAGACTGAGTAAAATACTAACCATGGAGTAGAAGTCACAAGAAATTTATGGCAAAATGTAACACATTTTGGAAGGATATGGAGTAATTCTGACTGGACTAAGGGCAGGAAGGTCAATGCTAGTCACATTTCAATCCACTCATTGTCAACAGCATTCCAACACTTACCTTTTATTGTTTTTAAACCATAAGTTTACAAAGCTAAGGTGCAAATTATTTAGGAAATTAAAAGCTTGCATGTTGGTATGGCCAGCCGAGATACTACATCTCAGTGCCAGAAACATGGGCTTAATCCTACCTCAGATGTTGTGTGTAGTTTACACGTTCTCTCCATTATTAAGGACCTCCAGTACCCAGGGCATGCCCTTTTCTCACTGTTACCATCAGGTAGGAGATACAGAAGCCTGAAGGCACACACTCAGTGATTCAGGAACAGCTTCTTCCCTTCTGACATCCGATTCCTAAATGGACATTGAACCCTTGGACACTACCTCACTTTTTTAAATTATGTATTATTTCTGGTTTTTTTGCAGGACTTTTAATCTATTCAATATATGTATACTGTATTAAGCATACTGAACAAAATATATTTATTATTAATATTATTATTTTTTTCTTCTATATGATGTATTGCATTGAACTGCTGTTTCTAAGTTTAAAAATTTCACAACATATGCCGGTGATAATAAAACTGATTCTGATTCTGTGATAATGTCAATTTGGTTTGGATGCTCCATTTTCCTCTCACATCCCACAGACATGCGAGTGTTAGATTAATTTGCCAATGTAAGTTGCCCCGAGTGCGTAATTGAACGGTATAGAACCTGGGAGGATTTGGTGAGGCGTGGGGAGAATTAAATTCAAGGAATTAACATAGGATTAATAATTAAATGGAAGGTTGATGGTCAGCATGAAGCTGATGGGCTGAAGGGTTTCTTCTTGTGCGGTACCTCTCCATGATTCTATAAATTGAATCAATTTTCTGTATTTCATGCTAGCTTGATACAAATGGGACAAAGATTCTTCCAATTAGTGTCAATGGCAGAAAATTTGTGAAGTGGAACACAAGTTGGTATAAATGCTTCAGATGAGTTAATATAGAGTTATGTCTCAGGTGAGGTGAACTTTTATTTTCACATTCCTTGCTTTAATCATTTTATAGTACAGAAAAGGATCTTAATTATAAGGAACTATTCATCCAGGAAAGTTTATTTACCTATTACTATTTTCTATTGACAAAGAAACAGTGTCTGTATCAACTTATCCTCAAAAGAAATATGCTCAGAGACATATAACATCAATATATCAATTATTCAGATGATCCTTTTCTTTTTCATTGCTATTGCTCTATTGTAGTGAATATCTCAGTCTCCAACCTTTGAGAGATTCTCACGGTTGATTAAATTGACAGCTCAAGCTCCATGAGACATAAACATTAATGATTTTTGCTTTAATTTCTAAAAACTGAGGAGAAAAAGATGATGAAGGGTCAGTAATGGAACAGAGGCAGAAAGATGAAGTTTGCAGACAGGCTTGTTCCAATTGAACAGCAGATCATGTATAAAAGACTGACTGGCCTGTTTGTAAAACAAAACACAAGATTTCTTAAGTCTATCATCCTACTACATTGTTAAATATTAATGTTAATACCATGAAAAGATCATGCTGTTGCAGAAAGTAATACCTAAAAATTCATTTCATGCATTTTTGGTACACTAAAGATATGACATTTTGTCCAAAATACACAAAATTGTGATAACAACTTTCAAAAAATAAAATCGCTGTCATGGTTTATCCCATTTATAAGCAGGAGACTCAGTCCACACCTTCACAGATGGCAGCACCAAACTGAGCCTACAGCTGCAGTCTCTTTCAGATGTGGCCTGCTAGAAAGTTGGTTGCCTTGGTGGTCCGTGTTACCATCTGGCAGCGGAGGAGGCCCCAGTGGAACTCTCTTTACTCAGGGGTGCTTCCCCTGTACATTGGGGACCTGGGGTTGAAGGTGTTGCATCAGGCAGTACCGTACAACAGGTTCTTGAGCAGGTTCACTGACACCCCATCCAGTTGTCTATTCTGTGGGCGGGAGGAGTCAGTGTAACACGTGTACGCTGAGTGTGAGAGGTTGCAGCCGCTCTTTGAGTTTCTCAAGGGGCTGATCCTGAGGTTCTGGCTGCAATTTAGTCCCACGCTCCTTGTATACGGGCACCTAGTTCGGAAGGGTGGGGCGGGGCATGAGGAGGATTTCCTGGTGGGCTTGGTCCTGGGCCTGGCCAAAATGGCCATTCACGGGTCTAGGTGGCAGAAAGTGGAGGGCACTAGCCAGGCGACTGCCTGCCCCTTTTCTGAGGATACATTCATGCCCGGCTGTCCTTGCAGAGGAAGCATGCGGCCACGACGGACACACTGGGGGACATCGGGGAGCGTTGCTCCTCCCTGGGGTATTGACTGTTTTACAGATGGTAGTAACCATATTTTAATTTAAGTATACTTATTCTCTTGTAAATCTTGACTGTCTGTACCTTGTGTATATGTGATGTAGATAAACTTTTCTAGATATGTAAAACAAAAGTTGGTTAGTGCTGTTAAAATGCACTCTTCATAAAAAAGGCTAAGGGTGAGGGGGCCAATAGGAGACGGAGGGGTGAAAGAGAGGGAGGGTTAAATGGTACAGTCAGATGTTGACATTGCAAACAACCACTGCAAGAACAATTACTGTTGATGGAAATTGGAACACCTTGCACTGAAATGTACAAACACTGCTGTCTTCATTTGTCCTGCCAGTCTGCCAAAGAGTAGCACAGAGAAATCAGTATGGGAAGCCCTTCTGAAGAAATACACAGAATTCTTCATGGGTTAGACAGGGCAGATTCTGTGTTGATGTTTCCCCTGGCTGGGACATCAAGAATCAAGTGACACTTCAACATGAAAAAAAAACATTGTAAATTTAGACAAGGATGAGAAGAAATTTCACAGACAGTAATAAATCTTTGCAAATATCTAACACAGAGGACCATAAGGCTTCAGCCTTTCAGTATAGTCAAGGCAGACATTTGTAAATGTTTATTTATCAAGGGAATCAAAAGATGTATGATTAGTGCAGGAAAGCAGCACCAGGTTAAATGATCAGGGATGATTGTACAGTAGGGAGTAGACACAAGAGGCTGAGTGGATATTTCTATCTCTTAAATCTATTTATTTTTTGACATGCAGTGTGGATTGGGCTCGAGAGGCCCTATGAGCCGCACCATCTGAACAACCCTCGATTTAACCCCAGCCCAATCACAGAACAATTTGAAAAGACTAATTAACTTATTAACTGGTACATCTTTGGACTGTGGGAGGAAACCAGAGCACCCGGAGAAAACTTATGCATTCCACAGCGAGGAAACTATAGACTCCATGCAGATGATGTCAGGGTTGCACTCTGAACTCTGATGCCTTGAGCTGCAATAGTGTCGCGCTGACCTCTACGCTACCAAGGCACCAATAAAATCAATGTCCCAGCTGGAACCTTTCAAATCATGCATGATGCTTAAGGCTATGTGGTTTGCTCCTTGTTTTACTGTGAATAAAAAAAATAAAAAGTTTGCTCTAATTTCTGTCTGCAGGTCAATTTTGATGTTGTCCATGCATGAAGAGGTGCATCGTGATTGGAATTGCCAAGCCCAATTTTTTCTTGATCCAGAGATGGATGCAAATACTTCAAACCCTGCAGAAAACATTTGTTATGCCAATTTATGCTGAAGAAATGCACACGTGTATTTTTTTATAATCTAATAAGGAATCTCCAAATTAATACTGTGGAATATGTACTGTATGTTTTGATTAACAATTTAATTTAAATTTTATTAAAAATTTAAAAAATCTGAAAAGACTAGAAACCTGAAAAAAAATCTGGATATAGACAGAAGGTCAGGTGCCAAATGTGAAAAAAATAACAGAATTCATAATTAGACATTATATGTTCACTTTGTGTTTCTTTGCACAGATGCCGTCTGATTACTGAGTATTTCCAGCATTTTCTTTTGAATTTTATTCAACTTTTTAAATTGCTGTTTTTTAGTGATATACTAAGAACTTTGGCTTAGCAAATAATAACTTTCCATCTGTAATGCAAATAATTTATTCCAGGATATATTCTATGATCTTCATAATATTCTTGTGAAGCAGTTTACCAATTAATTAATCCCCATTTTGCCTTCATTGCTTTGAACTGCACACTGCTGCAACTAGGTAGTCTAAATTAACAGGCTGAGGTGATAATTACCATCAGTAGCTCAAATCAAGAATAATAGGGCGGCTGTGACCAAATTAATCTTCATAACTGATTATTGACCACACAAAATATTAAAAATAATACAATGCAGTATTGATTTCTGTGCCAATTGGTCCTTCTATATTTAAAATAAATCTTTATTAATTCAGTAAGTGTAATTTCATCCCTTCAGAGATGACCCTGGTTCCACGCAGTGCATATGTAGATGAGCTATAGTTCAGAATCTGACTTTAACTTTGTCTTAAAGGGTGTAATAGTATTTTTTACACTGACCTCCAACATTTCTTCCAAATGACCAATTTTTTGAAAAAAGTTCTAATCCTTTGTTCTCAAGCTCAAAAACACAACCACGCTGCAACACTCCAAAAATATGTTTGCAGTGCAGGTACTTTTTTCATTGAGGCAGCCTGTATCTGTACCCAGCAGAAGGTCTGGAAATACTGACTTGAGATAACTCAGCTGTCCAAGGAAGTTGCACTTAAAACATCTGCTGCCCCACCATCCATTTTCAGCTGCCAACTAAATCTATCAGGAATGCTGAAGAACCCAATTCTTTACATGGATTTGCATTTGCTGAATTTGGTTCAAAAGTCTGCTTCAAATAGATTCAGGAAAAGTTGGATAAGATACATGAAATAAATTTAGTTTTATTAATAGTACTTTATTTAAAGAAACAACCAGAAACTAGTTGTATTGCAACAGCTTCTCTGTGTGTTAACAGAGGGGCCCCCAACCTTCTTCACACTGTGGACCGGTTTAATATTGACAATATTCTTGCGGACTGGCCAACCCGGGGGGGGGGGGGGGGTAGGGTTGCCAAGGGACAAGAGCAGCAGTCAAATACGTTGTGTTTACCCCGAGAAAGACTACAATGACCATGAAGCCTTGCGGGCACCAGTGCGCATGCGTGTACCTGCCGTTTTTTTCCTCCACAAATCGTTTTTGGCAATTCTGTCCGGGGCGGGTGGGGGGGGGGTGTTAATCACGACCGGAATATAGGTGATAAGTGGCTAATACACTCAATCTTGTTTCTAAAAGGGTTTATATAACGAATTTAATATTAAACACACAGCGCATATTTTCCGCGCATGAATATAGTGATAAGTCAATTATCAGGGGAGGATAGGGGAGGACAGGGGAGCTTGAAGTAAGTGTTGAACGAACTTCCAGTAGAAGTCGTACAGGCAGGTTCAATATTATCATTTAAAGAAAAATTGGATAGGTATATGGACAGGAAAGGAATGGAGGGTTATGGGCTGAGTGCAAGTCGGTGGGACTAGGTGAGAGTAGCGTTCGGCACGGGCTAGAAGGGCAGTGATGGCCTGTTTCCGTGCTGTAATTGTTATATGGTTATATAAGTCACTTAGAAAGTCAATAGCATCATAACATTTTAAGTAATGTTTGCATATTACACACACACAGCACATATTTTCCCCGTATGAACATATAAAATCATTGCAACACACCAATATCGCTGAATCAGTGGGAGCCCTGGGCTGGATACTTGTTTCCCTGCAACAAGGCGATGCCATCGAGGGGTGACGGGAGACAGCGATACTCAAAGGGAGTTCCTTATGTCCAGTCTATTCCGCAATTTAGTTTTCGTTGCATTCATTGCAGAGATATGTTGGAAATAGAAGCAACGTTTTCAGTGCTTTCGTGGCTATCTCGGGATATTCAGCCTTGACTTTGATCCAGAATGCTGGCAGAGGTGTTATGTCAAACATACTTTTCTGCCTGCCGTCATTTACAAGCTCGAGGAGTTGATCTCCTTCCTGCGCTGACATGGATGACGCGCAGGTAGCAACCTCGCGTGCGTTCAAGCTCAACAGTGGGCGTGGCAGGGAATGAGGAAAGGTGCAGCTGACTCATATCGCCAAATCATATCGTTTCCTCGCGGCCCGGCAGCACATGCTTTGCGGCCTGGCACCGGCACATGGCCCGGTGGTTGGGGACCGCTGTGTTAACAGATCAAGCGCCACCCACACCATTGTGTTTCACACGGTTCATGGTCTCCTCTCCCTACAGTTTTTCCCTGGCCTTTATGGGAGCTTTAACAAATTAATCAAACACATTGGAGTTGCTATTTAAATGAAATACTAACTTCCCTCAAGAATGTTCGCAAATCATTCTAGCCAGTGAACTGCTGTCAGAGGGATAACAAATTTCCTACTATTCCTTTCGCTGTGATTGTCTGGAGCCTGCAGCTGTCTGTAACACTTCGCAATTTTCAAACATGCTATTAATGCAGTGATCATCCTCTTGCAAAGAACCAACTGAACTACTAAGAGATAATTTGTGCATATACTCATTTCAGATAGACAGAAGATTGAAACTTTTGAAAAGCAACCACTGCAAACATACTGCAGGTTTGCCTATCGTATTGCTTTCGAGCGAAAATTGCATAACGTAGGTATCTGTGAGAAATGAGACAGATTTACTTTGTAATTACCAGCTAAGCAGCTTTGCAAGGGTATTAGACAGTCCCTATGTATTTCCATTTCATTAGCATCTAAACACAGTACATTAGCCAGTATGTTAACCCTAACTCTACACAAACAGCATGTAAAATGTGTGGCAAGAAACAGCAGTTAACAAGTTGCATCACATTGCTGTTTTGTTTTGCCTTTGCTTTGCTGTTGATCAGGGAATGTTCACTGCAGGTGGTTGGAAACTTCATTTCAAAGAAGTCTAATGAAGTTAATACTAATTCTTAATTGTGACAACCCCCCGACATATTTGCAAGCACACTCATGACATAAAGTGGTGCCATACATTTCTCCATTGTGTTTGCACTGGAAGATTTCCAGCCAGCAGACACTCCAATGCATGATATCACCATCATGTAATGCCAGGAGCCTTCTCTATGCATAAAGGGTCTAGACATCAGTGCATGTATTCAGTGTTTATCTTCCTCAACAGAGCTGAGAGGGCACCTGACCAATGCCAAGCACACTTCAGTCTTTTTATTCCTGTCCACTTACGCAAGACACCAGCACATGTGTTGAACCCTCTCTATGATAGTGCAAAGTGGCAATATTATTGCAGCCACAGAAGGAATTTACTTTCCTGAGGTTTCCAGGAACAGATCCTCCTGAAATTAAAGGAAGAGAGACACAGTAGGATAGTAGGCAGTGGCCATCCATTATAAATAGCTGTCTCATAAGCACAGATTGAAATAATGACACATTTTGTTGTAGTGAACAAAGGACAACAAAAATATGTGGATGTTCTGCTCCAGACTGCAACCACATTTCAGAGATCTGCCTAGACCATTGTGCTAATTTTCTCATAATGCGGCAATGTCACAAGAATCCCTCCAATGTTTTGCTCCTCTGCCTCGTATGGCATCTGGCTCGTGTGTTTTTGGAGGTAATGAGATGTAGAACTGCAGCACAGTGGTTCTGCTGAATGTCAAAGAAATGCACACAATGTTAAACAAGGAAAGTGTGGCAGAAAGAGTCTGCACATGATGTGTAGTGTGAGTTGCTGGAAGGAATTGGTCTGCAAGGCAGACACATATGCATCAGGAAGGACATGGAAGTTTGCTGAATTCAGTAAGGAAGGTGGTGAAAGAAGTGTGAAATATTCCTGAGAGTCAGAACAACAATAGTGATATTAATCCAACATTGTGGTTGAGGGGAAAGTAGTGATTAAATCAAGCAATAGTAAATCAAGGCAAATGGATTGTTGTTTCTTCCTAAGGCAGGGACAAGCCTGGATTACAGCACTTTATTTTATGTGACATGGCAACATCCAATTGAGTTGTCACTCCGCTATTTAAAGATAGACTCGTGATATCTATATCATCTCTACTTTAAGCGTAAATTCCAAGGCATTGTAATTATTGCCAAATATCCCAACTTCTTTAATTAAAAATATCGGTGTTAGGAATTCTGTTGTTTGTGATGTATATAAATTCTCTGGGTAAGACTGTTGGTGGGCTGATTAAGTTTGGAGATGAAGCAAAAAAATTGCTGGAGTTGTGGATAGTGAGGAAGATTTTCAAAGGGTTCAGCAGGATATAGACCAGATGGCCATATACTTTAGGCTATGAAATGACACATGGTATTTAATACAGTCAAGTGTAAGGTGTTGCATTTTGGAGATCAAATGAAAGAAGAAAGTATGCAGTGAATGGTAGGACTCTTGGGAGCATCAGCGCACAAAGCCATCTTTGAGGTCAAAGTCTACAGCTCCCTAAAGTGGCAATGAGAGTTAAAATCAGGTCTGTTTTCCCAGAAGCAACACAGAGTATTCAGCAATGCAGATGAATAGAGGCATTACATTTATTCATTGCAAATACAGGCATGGATCTAGCATGGATATTTATCACCTCCTTACACAGAAAATATATTTAGCGCAAGTTTGCCTCGCAGAAACAGCTTTAATGTATATAGAGACTCATCATTCTTTTTTTTATCTGTTGTTTCTCCCTAATGCAGGGACAGGCCTGGATTAGGGCATTTTATTTTATGTGACATTGGAACACCCAATTGAGTTGTCACGCTGCTATTTAAAGATAGACTCGTGATTTCTATATCATCTCTACTGTAAGCGTAAATTCCAAGGCATTGTAATTATTGCCAAATATCCCAACTTCTTTAATTAAAAAAAGAGCACTAAAGGCTACTTCGACAAAATCTACAAAGAAGGAGAGCGCATTCGTTGTAATCAAAGGCTACTAACTTTTCAGGTAGCTTCCTGGGAGGGGATAATACTCTTTAACTATTGAAAAATCTTCATCTATGACATAGGAAAGAAGCTGGAAAATTCAATATGCCCTCTTAATATGAAATTGAAACCTTACTTGCCTTGAACAACCCTGTAGCTCTCTGAGAATGCATAAAGCCATGCAAAATGGAATGGTGCAAATTTGTGAGATTAAAAATTTACACCATTGCTTTGAATACATGAATATCATGGCATATAAAGACCAGAATAATGCTTACTTCAATATAATAATTCACATTTATTTTGGTTTAAATTATACACATTTTATTTCGATTGTTTAAAGCAATAGATTTTCACCCCCAATTATAAACACTTTAAGAAATTCCAATTACTAATTACCTTTGGGAAGTTATTACCAATTTAGATTAGTTTTAAAAGAATCCCAAATAGTTATAACCAGCATAAAAATATGCTGAATAATTTGCTGTGTATTTTTGGAAATGTTTGTTTGGATATGTGGCGACCCACTTTCTGGCACACACGAACCGGCTCACAACAGCGCGCGCAGGCAGAGGGCCGGCCCCAAAAAGGGCGCCAGGCCATCTTCACCAGCAGGGGGAAAATCCCGCGCGCAGAAAGGGTCTGGGAGTATGCATTCCCCACAGCAATCCCGCCCAGGGAGGGCGGGAACAGGAAGGCTTTAAAGCGGGCCGCGAAGTTTGAATAAATCTCTTTCATCGCAACTCTAACTCACCGACTCCATGTGGTTATTCTAGCGCGGTGTGTAGCACACCGCTACAATTGGTGACCCCGACGGCCCAAACGATATTTGGACCAGAGATGACCGACGCTGCATCTGTTCACGCAGTTTCGTTAAAACTGCCAAGCTTCTGGACGCTGCGACCCCAATTATGGTTCGAACAAGCAGAAGCACAATTCCACATTCGGCAGATAACCTCAGAGTCCACTCGCTACTATTACGTGCTGAGCTCACTCGACCAGGAGACTGCTGCACAAGTTGAGGAGTTTATACAGTTGTCCCCGGAGGACGGCAAATACACAGCATTCAAAGCCCTGCTCAGAAGGACTTTCGGACTCTCACGGCACGAACGAACACGCCACTTAATGCACCTGGATGGCTTGGGAGACAGGCCGCCATCAGCATTAATGAACGAGATGCTGGCCCTGGCTGAAGGACACAAACCCTGCCTCATGTTTGAGCAGGCGTTCCTAGAGCAACTGCCTGAAGACATATGCCTGCTGCTGTCCGACGCAGATTTCAGCAACCCCCGGGAGGTGGCGGCCCGAGCAGATGTGCTGTGGAATGCCAGGAAAGAGAGAGGGGCATCCGTCGCACAGATCACCAAGCCGCGTGCCCAACGACAGACCAGACTAGGCCCGGCAGCAGAGCCTACAAAACCCGGCGACGGGAGTGAGAAGCCCAACGAACAATGGTGTTTCTACCACCAGCGGTGGGGCACAGAGGCCCGCCGCTGCAGACCACCCTGCAAATTCCCGGGAAACGCCAGGGCCAGCCGCCGCTGATGGCTACGGTGGCTGGCCATCAGGACAGCCTCCTGTACGTCTGGGACAAGCAGTCGGGACGCCGCTTTTTGGTCGACACCGGGGCGGAGATCAGCGTCTTACCTCCAACGAGTTACGACACCCGCAACAGAGAACCGGGACCACCCTGAGGGCCGCTAATGGCAGCACAATACGAACCTACGGCACCTGCACGGTGCGGCTACAGTTCAGCTCCAGCCGGTTCACGTGGGACTTCACCCTGGCCGCCGTGGCCCAACCACGGCTGGGGGCGGATTTTCTACAAGCCCACAGCCTGCTGGTCGACCTGCAAGGGAAGCGATTAGTCCACGCCAAGACTTTTCAAACGTTCTCCCTGGGTGAAGCACAGTTGCCAGCCCCACACCTGGACTCCATCACGCTGTCCGACGATGAATTCACCAGGGTCCTGGCGGATTTCCCATCAGTACTGACACCGCAGTTCACGGCAGCCATGCCCAGACACGGAGTACAGCACCACATCCCGACCCAGGGACCACCCCTCCACGCCCGTGCTCGAAGGCTTCCCCCGGACAAGCTCCGACTGGCGAAGGAGGAGTTCAAGAAGATGGAGGAATTAGGGATCATACGACGGTCCGACAGCCCATGGGCCTCCCCCCTTCACATGGTGCCCAAGGCAATGGGGGGCTGGAGACCATGCGGTGACTACCGCAGACTGAACGAGGCTACAACGCCAGACCACTACCCTGTGCCGCACTTTCAAGACTTCGCAGCAAACCTACACGGCGCAAGGATCTTTTCCAAGGTAGACCTCGTCCGGGGATACCATCAAATCCCTGTACATCCGGACAACATCCCCAAAACAGCACTTATCACCCCGTTGGACTTTTCGAATTCCTCCGAATGCCGTTTGGTCTAAAGGATGCCGCACAGACTTTCCAGTGGCTAATGGACGTGGTGGGACGCGACCTGGACTTTGCATTCATCTATATGGATGACATCCTCATAGCCAGCAGCAGTCGGCAGGAGCATCTGTCCCACCTCCGCCAGCTCTACTCCCACCTGAGCAAATTCGGCCTTACAATCAATCCAGCCAAATGCCAGTTCGGACTCAACACCATCGAATTCCTGGGCCACAGGATTACTAAAGACGGGGTAACCCCGCTGCCCGCCAAGGTAGACGCGGTCCGCCACTTCCCCTGACCCAACACAATCAAAGGCTTGCAGGAATTCGTGGGTATGGTGAATTTTTACCACCGTTTCCTCCCCTCAGCAGCCCGAACCATGCGCCCCCTGTTCACCCTGATGTCGGGTAAGGGCAAGGACATTACCTGGGACGAAGAGGCCGCAACCGCTTTCGTTAAAACCAAAGAAGCCTTAGCAACGTTCCTACTGCCCTCGCGGTGGACGCATCCAACACAGCGGTCAGTGGAGTGCTGGAACAACTCATCGAGGGTCGCTGGCAACCCCTGGCGTTCTTCAGCAAACACCTACGACCACCTGAACTCAAATACAGTGCTTTTGACCGGGAGCTATTGGCACTATACCTGGCAATCCGGCATTTCAGGTACTTTTTAGAAGGTAGGCCCTTCACCGCGTTCACAGACCACAAACCGCTTACCTTTGCGTTCACTAAGGTGTCCAACCCCTGGTCGTCCCGCCAGCAGCGACATCTGTCCTACATCTCCGAGTACTCAACGGACATCCGGCATGTCTCTGGAAAGAACAATGTCGTGGCGGACGCACTTTCCAGACCTACCGTACAGGCCCTGTCCCAGGGGGTGGACTATGCAGCGCTGGCAGAGGCACAGCAGGCAGACGCTGAGATCCCCAGTTACAGGACTGCAGTCTCCGGTTTACAGCTTCAAGACCTCCCCATAGGCCCAGGTGAGAGGACCCTACTATGTGACATAGCAACCGGCCAACCCTGCCCTGTCGTCCCAGCAGCCTGGCGCCGGCGGGTTTTCGAGTCCATTCACAACTTAGCGCACCCCTCCATCAGGACAACCGTCCGGCTGGTGGCCAACAGGTTCGTGTGGCATGGATTTCGTAAACAGGTCAGTGAATGGGCCAAAACGTGCATGCAGTGCCAAACGGCCAAGGTGCAGCGGTACACCAAGGCTCCGCCGCAGTGGTTCGAACCCACCCGCCGGAGGTTCGACCACATCCATGTGGATATCGTGGGGCCCCTGCCAGTGTCGCGAGGAGCGCGGTACCTCCTAACGATGATAGACCGCTTCACCAGATGGCCAGAGGCAGTCCCACTCACCGACACCACCTCCGAATCCTGTGCCCAAGCACTGATCGCAACCTGGGTAGCACGCTTTGGGGTACCGGCCCACATTACCTCCGACAGGGGGGCCCAGTTCAACCTCCAGCCTGTGGTCGGCTATGGCCAGCCTTTTAGGATCGCAGCTACACCACACAACTGCCTACCACCTGCAGTCGAACGGACTAGTGGAGCGCTTCCACCATCACCTGAAATCGGCTCTCATGGCCCGCCTGGAGGGGCCTAACTGGGTGGACGAACTTCCCTGGGTCCTGCTCGGAATCCACACGGCGCCCAAGGAGGATCTACACACCTCGTCGGCCGAGTTGGTGTACGGCGCGCCCCTGGTCGTCCCAGGGGAGTTCATACCAGCCCCAAGGGGGCAAGAGGAAGAACCCACAGCAGTCCTGGACAGACTACGGGAGAGGCTCAGTAACCTGGCCCCCATCCCCACTTCACAGCACGGACAGAGCCCGACCTGCGTACCCAAAGACCTGCAGAACTGTAAGTTTCTTTTTGTACGACGGGGCGGACACCAGGCACCGCAACAGCGGCCCTACAAGGGACCATTTAAGGTGATCAGGAACAACGGGTCCACGTTCGTGCTGGACATTGGGAGGAGAGAGGAGGTTTTCACGGTGGACCGACTCAAACCGGCCCATGTGGACTTGGCGCAGCCGGTCCAGGCTCAGGCACCGCGGCACAGGGGCAGACCTCCCAAACAGAGGCCGATCCAGACTGTGGGGGAGGTATCGCCGGTTCTGGGGGGGGTTTATGTGGCGACCCACTTTCTGGCACACACGAACTGGCTCACAACAGCGCGCGCAGTCAAAGGGCCGGCCCCAAAAAGGGCGCCAGGCTATCTTCACCAGCAGGGGGAAAATCCCGCGCGCAGAAAGGGTCTGGGAATATGCATTCCCCACAGCAGTCCCGCCCCAGGGAGGGCGGGAACGGGAAGGCTTTAAAGCGGGCCGCGAAGTTTGAATAAATCTCTTTCATCGCAACTCTAACTCACCGACTCCGTGTGGTTATTCTAGCGCAGTGTGTAGCACACCGCTACAGATATATACATAAACTGATCCCTAAGCTCCGGAACCTGGGCCTTAGCACTCAGATCTGCAGCTGGATCTTCAACTTCCTCACAGACAGGACTCAGGCTGTAAAAATAGGGGACAAGCTCTCCTCTACAACCACTCTGAGCACCACTGCCCCACAAGGCTGTGTACTCAGCCCCCTGCTGTACTCACGGTACACCCATGATTGTGTAGCCATGTTTCCATCAAACTCAATATATAAGTTTGCTGATGACACAACAATTGTAGGCCGTATCTCGGGTAATGATGAGTTTGAGTACAGAGAGGAAATTAAGAACTTGGTGGCATGGTGCAAAGACAATAACCTATCCCTCAATGTCAGCAAGACGAAGGAATTGGTTGTTGACTTCAGAAGGAGTAGCGGACCGCATGACCCCATTTACATCAGTAGTGCGCAAGTGGAACAGGTCAAAAGCTTTAAGTACCTCGGGGTCAATATCACAAATGACCTGACTTGGTCCAACCAAGCAGCGTTCACTACCAAAAAGGCCCACCAGTGCCTTTACTTCCTGAGAAAATTAAAGAAATTTGGCCTGTCCCTTAAAACCCTCACTAATTTTTATAGATGCACCGTAGAAAGCATTCTTTTAGGGTGCATCACAACCTGGTATGGAAGTTGTCCTGTCCAAGACCGAAAGAAGCTGCAGAAGATCGTGAACACAACACAGCACATCACACAAACCAATCTTCCGTCCGTGGACTCACTTTATACCTCACGCTGTCGGAGCAGTGCTGCCAGGATAATCAAGGTCAAGACCCACCCAGCCAACACACTTTTCGTCCCTCTTCTCTCCGGAAGAAGGTTCAGGAGCTTGAAGACTCATACTGCCAGATTTGGGAACAGCTTCTTTCCAACTGTGATAAGACTGCTGAACGGATCCTGACCTGGATCTGGGCCGTACCCTCCAAATATCTAGACCTGCCTCTCAAGTTTTTTTTGCACTACCTTACTTTCCATTTTTCTATTTTCTATTTATGATTTATAATTTAAAAGTTTAATATTTACTAATATTTATTAATTTTTACTATTTTAAATATTTTTAATATTTAATATTTGTAATCCAGGAACGGAAAGCGCAGAATGAAATATCGCTGTGATGATTCTACATTCTAATATCAATTGTTTGGCGACAATAAAGTATAAAAGTAAGTAAAGTAAGTAAGTATTTATTGTGACCAGTAGTGATACAGTAATAAAGGAACTTATATTTCAATTGCTGCACTAATATTGGCAATACTCCTTGTCAATTAATCACATTTTTTTTGCTCCCTCAACTCATGAGTAAAGAAATTTTGTTCGATTGAAATACTTCTTTGTGATTTTATTATCCACCCTTGGGCTTTGAAGCATCAAGAAATTATCACACGAGATCAATGTTGTCAAGCCAAAATAATAATCTTATTGGATGGCACTCACTTGCTTGCAATTTGGAGATGCCAGAATTAATAATAAATAATGGGTCATTCATCAGCTTTTATTGTCATGGACAGTATATTCCATGTCAGCAAAACCTAGCTGATATCAATTGCACAAAATAGCCCAAAAGTACAAGTTCAAAAGAAAATATAGTGGATTCCAATTAATTGGGGCAGCCACTTATGAAACAATTTCACAACTTCAACAGGTTAGGAACTGCAAAGAATTTGAAGGTATCAACAATCATCTTGAATGTTAAAATGAAAATGAAGATTTGGGGGCTGTTGTTGTCAATAGCATTGTATAAAGGCAGTCCATTATCTACACTAGCAGTCTGCAGTGATTTCGTTCATCTACAGTCATCAAAAGAACATTGTAGCACAGAGGTATACTGGATGAATTCCTCTGTCAATAACTATTAGAAACTAATACAGTTTTATAATACTATTGTATACTATATAATACAGTTTTATAATATAGCTAAATGATAGTTTGTCTTTTTTTGGATAAGAGTTCTGATTTGTTCTCTATTCACTTAAATACATAACTTGTTTCTCAGCTAAACAATAGTTTGTCTTTTTTAAACCTTTTAGCTAATTCCGCTAATTGGGGCAGCCACTTAATTGGGCCAAAATATATTGGGCCCAGTGTGCCCCATTTAACTGGAATCTACTGTACAACAAAAAACTAGCTGGTTATTAGTGGATGCTAAGATAAAAAACAGACTACTTACATTCAGCATCTTCAGATTTCATATAATTAGCTGAAGTATTTAACAAGAACTAAAACCTAGGTTAAAAAGATACAAATATTCACAATCTTTTTTGTCTTGTTGCAGTGTTGTTCACTGGTAGTAGTTAATACTTCCAATTGTGATATTAAAATAGCATCTATATTGAAATTCACTCAATTTCAGCTTTGGTTGTAACTAGTATGCAAATAAGGTACCTCCATGTCTTTCTATTTAAATGAGTCAGATAGGAAGCTTAATTAGGAGGTGGGAGACATAAATGGACAGAAAATATTTGGCAATTGAGTTTAACTGGCATTTAAAGCTACACCATAAGCAAAAAATATTAGTCTTAGTGATTTTTGACTGCAAATCATGGTTGAATGTGAATACTTTTTTTTGGCACAAAACAGTATAAGTTTAAAATATTCAGGAATGTCCTTAAGAGGTTAAGTTCAGGCCAGTTTTGCCAATCAGCTGAAACAACAATTTAAAGCAATGTAGTTAAACCTTTTGCTGAATGTGCAAAGGATGACCACAACAACTCCCAAGGAAATTCTCAGTATCTTTACTAAGAACACACTTTGGATTAAAAAAACAAATGTAACGTGACACTTTTAATAGGTTAAATCAATTCATGGCACCAACTCATACAAAAGATGTATTGATTTTTACAGACCTGAAATTCATTCAATTTTGGTTGCCTGCACTAACTCCTTGAAAAGACTATGCAATTAATCCAACTCTCTTAATTTTCCCCCATTTTTCTTGTAAACAGTATTTCTGAGAATTACAGCTGACTAGCTGCTATTCTCTTGATATACCATGGATTTTAATTAATTGGGACACATCAGGAGCTGTACATTTTGGTCTAATCAGCCTAAGTTTCATGGAATTAGTTAAAAAGATATAAAAAAGACCAACTATCATTTAACTGAGTAAGAAATTATGTATTTAACGAAATACAGAACAAATTAGAATACTATCAATATCAAACTGTGTATTAGTTCCTAATTGTTATTGATGGAGGAATTAATCCTGTGTACTTGTATACTGCTGTGTTCTTTTGATGACTGTAAATGAACCACATCAGCGCAGACACCTAGTTTAGATAATGGACTGCCTTCACACAATGCTATCGATGATTGCATTTTCCAAATCTTCATTTTCATTTTAACATTCAAGATGATTGTTGATACTTACAAAATTCTTTGTAGTTCTAACTTGCTGAAGTAGTGAAATTATTTCATTTTCACTCCTGTCTGTTTCTGGCATCTCCAAGCCTGAATGTTTGAAACCACAGTGAGCAAAATGGTTCTGAATTGTATTACTGCTTATTTCTTGCCAACTCTCAGTGACAAAAATCACTGCATTTTGAACACAAGTACTTGCAACTGATGCTATTTTAAAACTGTTCGCTCCAAGCAAGGTGTAGTGTCTAATGACCATACAAGTGCATGCGTCTGATGTTAGTTAGAAACTGTTCGGCAAGTCTCCTGCCCCAATCAAGTGACACAGTGTCCCAAATAAACAAAGGGAAACCCAGCTATTTTTTCAATTAGTTTTTGTTATTTAAGAGTTATCCCAAATAAGCGGCTGCTCCAATTAACCAAAATCCACTGCATTACAATACTGAAGAACTTGTCACTATTTCTCTCTTCTACTTGTTTTGGTTTATCTTCAGTCTGTGTCTGCTAGCAACAGATTGGTTCACTAGAGGAATTAGCTAATCTTTTACACACTTCTCAGATCCACAGAACAAATCAAGCTAGACTCACGCAAGCCAGCTGCCGAAGAATTCTTGCCTTTAAGCCATTCTTTTCGAACATGCAGCATCCTAATGGGCTACGTGTAACTTGCCTCAAAATGGCATTTCCTAAGCAGAGATGACACATTGCCAGATGTGGCAACAAAGGCACAGATAATGTTCCATTTCTCCAAAGAGAAGGACCACAACTTTATACATACAAAAAAAAAACTTTCATAGGATACAAGGGCAGCTATGTCCCTATTCACTCACAGGAAATTGAATAATTGCACAACGCTTTTAGGTCCAGAGTCCTTAAATTTTGTCCCATTTTAAAAAGAGGGAACATTTTCCGCAAACATGAATAGTGTGTGTGTGTTGAAGGTGATGATGATTTTGTGTTGTCCTTGTCCTTATATTGATAGAGTCTTTGGGCTTATTTATTACTTAGATTTTATTCTTGTGTGAGAGAAAGCACAAAACTAAAGGCAGATTTACCTGATGCCAGTTGTGGGAAAATAGGAGGGTTGTAACAAAGCAACAGAAACTCCTAGATGGAACAGATTCTGCAGATGCTGGAAATCTTGAGTAAAACACACTGAACGCTGGAGGAACCCAGCAGGTCAGGCAGGATGTATAATGGTCAATGAAGTTGATGTTTCGGGCTGAGATCCTTCATCAAGAATTCAGAACAGAAATTCTTAACTTTGTTGGATGGAAATTGTTATTGTGGAATGGACATATGTGAGCTAGTGGATGTTGTGCAATTAGACTTTTGAAAAGTATCAAATTGGGTGCACACAAGTTATAAGATCTGTTAGGAGCACCAAATTTCTTGGCGTTCACCTGGCGGAGAATCTCACCTGGTCCCTCAACACCATCTCCATAGCCAAGAAAGCCCAGCAGCATCTCTACTTTCTGCGAAGGCTGAGAAAAGTCCATCTCCCACCCTTTATCCTCACCACATTCTACAGAGGTTGTATCGAGAGCATCCTGAACAGCTGCATCACTGCCTGGTTCAGGAACTGCACCATCTCGGATCGCAAGACCCTGCAGCGGATAGTGAGGGCAGTTGAGAAGATCATCAGGGTCTCTCTTCCCGCTATTACAGACATTTACACTACAAGCTGCACCCGCAAAGCTAACAGTATTGTGAAGGACCCCACGTACTCCTCATACAAACTCTCCTCCCTCCTGCCATCTGGCAAAAGGTACTGAAGCATTCAGGCTCTCATGACCAGCCTGTGCAACAGTTTCTTCCCCCAAACCATCAGGCTCCTCAATACCCAGAGTCTAGACTGACATCTACATCATTTATTATTATATTGTAATTTGTCCTCTACTGTGTCTATTGTCTTGGTTGTTAAGTATTGCACTGCCCTGCACTGTTTTGTGCACTTTCTGTAGTCCTGTGCAGGTCTGTAGTCTAGTGCAGCTTTTATGTTGGTTTACATAGTCTAGTGTAGCCTTGTGTTGTCTCACATAGTCTAGTGTAGTTTTGTGTTGTTTCATGTAGCACCAGGGACCTGGAGGAACGTTGTTTCATTTTTACTGTGTACTGTACCAGCAGCTTATGGTCAAAATGGCAATAAACTTGACTTCACTTGATACGAGCCGGCTCCACGGGACTGGTGATATTATGTCGGAGAAAAAAAATACTATTTGCTTAATGACCAGAAAACAGCGTAGAAATAAGCAGACTATTTTTGGCTTAATGTACTTAATGGAATGCAGCAAAATCTGTACTCATTCATGGCAAGATTTATGCCAAGATTACCCAACCTTTTTTATGCCATGTACCCCTCCCATTAACCAAGCGGTCTGTGGACCCCAGGTTCGGAAATCCTGCTCTACGCCAATTTTTTAGATTAACAGATACATGCAAATCATCCAAGATAGATGGTAAAATGCTAACTGTATAGGTAAGCAGTAAGGATGATGCAATGAGCCGAGGAAAGGACTTACATAGGTTGAACAAGTGAGTTCTGAGAGACGGGCTTGTGCTATGAGGCGTGACTAAATAGACAGGAAATATTTTCTCTCTGGGTCAAGAAAAATAAAATAGGATGTAATTAAATCATTTAAGTTTGCTGTAGTTTTCTCAGATTTTTGAATGTACAACTGCATTGTAAAAATGTCTGTCCATTTTAGACTGAGGTCTGGTAAAATGTCTTAATTTAAAGAGTTGCAAATGTCAATTTGAAATCCTCTACATTCGTGAGACCCGACGTAAATTGTCTGACAGCTTTGCTGAGCACCTCCACTCCATCCACCAAAAGCAGATACTTCCCAATGGCCAACTATTTTAATTCCTGTCCCCATTCCGTTCATGGCCTCCTCTTCTGCCACGATGAGGCCAAGCTCAGGGTGGAAGAGCAACTCTCATATTCCATCTAGGTAGCCGCCAACTTCATGCACAGATATTGATTTCTCCTTCTGGTATTTTTTTTTTGCTTTTCTCCTCCCCCTTCCTTCTTCTTTCATTCACTGCTTTCCACCTCCTCCTCGTGCCTCCCCTTAATCCTTTTCTCCAATAGTCCACTCTCCTTCTTCTCCAGATGTCTATCTAGCTTCACCTATTATCTTTTTGCTTGTCCTTCTTCCCCTATCCCCAGCTTTTTTTTATTCTGGTATTTTCCCCTTCCTTTCCAGTCCCGATGAAGGGTATCAGCTTGAAATGTTGACTGTTTATTCATTTTCATCGATGTTGCCTGATCTGATGAGTTACTGTAGGATTTTGTGTGTGCTGCTCAGAATTCCTTACTGTAGGGCAACTTCTTCATGCAGGAACAAAATGAACTGCCAGACAAGGTGTTTGAGACAGGTACCATAATACCATTCAAAATACAAACGTATATTTGCATACTTGGACAGGAGGTATTTAGAGGGATACAGGCAAATGAAACTAATTTGGTTAGCACCATGACCAACATGGATGAGTTGGGCCAAAGGGCTGTTCCTGTGCCATATTACTCTATGACACTGAGATAAGAATTAATACATTTTTGGCTCCTGAAGGAATTAAAGGATAATAGCATAGTATATGAAATTAAAGTGCAAGGTTGGCCATGATTTTCCTGAACAGCACAGCAAATTTAAGGGGCTGAACAGTCAACTCCTTCCCTGACTGGGAATTGTTGCACAGAAACTGTAGCGACTATTTGAAAAACTGCTGAGAGACTGAGTGAGGGAATTAACACTATGTGACGTGCTTTCAAATAACCAAGTTCCAAGTTGAAACAAGTAGACCGATCCTTTATTATGACACCACTAAAGATGAGTGACAAAGACAAACAATCAAAAATAGTGATCTTGACAAAGTTTGCAGAATTAGCATAGCATGTGGTCATCAAAAAATATCCATACCCTACTAAGTCTCTATCTAACTAAACTCATGATACAAGAGGTGAATACGTGACTATATTCATTTACTTCTACTATGCCCAAAACCCATGAGACAAATTATCATAACTCATAATTAAACACACAGCACAAAATAGAAAGCAGACAGACAGACGGAAAATAAGTAGATGGCAGAAACAATGGTGCGTAGTTCCAATATAAAAAGATAAAAGCCCGTGGTATTACAGTAACGTTACTAGCATAGATAGAAGATTGGCTAATTGGCAGGAGGCAAAGAATGGGAATAAAGGGAACCTTTTCTGGTTAGCTGCCGGTGACTAGTAGTGTCCCACGGGGTTGGTGTTAGGACCGTTTCTTTTCACATTGCATATCAATGATTTCAATGAAGGGATTATTGACTCTGTAGCTACGTTTGAGGATGATACAAAGATAGGTGGAGAAGCAGGCAATGTTGAGAAAGCAGGGTGTCTGCAGAAGGACTTAGAAAATTGCAGGAATGGGCAAAGATGTGGCAGGTGGAATATAATGCAAGGAAGTGTGTGGTCATGCTCTTTGGCAGAAGGACTAAGGCATGGACTTTTTTCCAAGTGGGGAAATAGTTCAAAAATTAGAGGTACAGAGAGACCTGGGAGTCCTCGTGCAGGATTCCCTAACGCTTAACCTGCAGGTAGAGTCGGTGGTGAGGAAGGCAAATGCAATGTTAGCATTCAGTTCAAGAGGACTGGAATACAAAAGGAAGGATGTAACGCTTAGGCTTTGTTAGACCTTCGCCAGATGGCACGAGGAGTATAGTGAGCATTTTTGGCCCCTTAGATCATGCTAGTATTGGAGAGGGTCCAGAGGAGGTTCACAAGAATGATCCCAGGAATAAAAGATTTAACATATCAGGAGCACTGGAAAGCCCTGGACCTGCACTCACTAAAGAATGAGGGGGACCTCAAAGCAACCTATTGAATATTGAAAGATCTCAATAAAGTAGATGTGGCGAGAATGCTTACTATAGTGGGGGAGTTTAGGAACAGAAGGCACAGCTTCAGAATTGGGGGACATCCATTTAGAATAGAGATCAGGAAAAAATTCTTAGGCCAGAGGATGGTGAATCTGTGGAATTCATTGGATATGTTTAAGGCAGAGGTTAACTGGCATCAAAGCTTACATGAAGAAGGCAGGAGGATGGGTTTTAGAGGAACAGTAAATCAGCCATGATGAAATGGAACAGCAGATTCAATGAGCTGAATGACACAATTCTGCTCCTATGTCTTATGATCTTAACATACATCACTTGTGCCAAGGGGCAATCAATCTTTTTTATGTTGCATAGGTGCTGATTAAGCAGCTGTTTTCTCTTAGATCATGCTAAGCTTCATGATCTTTTTATGGAGTTGCACGCATCCCATGAAGAGAATATTCTAAACACAAAATAATCTGCAGATGCTGGGGTCAAAGCAACACTCACAACATGCTGGAGGAACTCAGCAGGTCGGGCACTATCCGTGGAAAAGATCGGTCGACGTTTCGGGCCTGAACTCTTCATCGACGAAGGGTTCCGGCCCGAAACGTCGACCGATCTTTTCCACGGATGCTGCCCGACTTGCTGAGTTCCTCCAGCATGTTGTGAGTGTTGAAGAGCATATTCTATCTCTCTCAGGAAATGCAATGTGGGTATTGGAAATGCTCTGGTGAATCAGGAAATGTAGCATTCATCACAGAGTTCCTGGCCTCTGGCATGCTTTTTTCACCTCTGTTCATGTGGAATTCTAATTAAGTTTCTGGTCAATGTTGATGCTCCCTGCAACTCCTCCCCCTAGGATGTTAATGGCTTGTCATATCTTCCCTTGCTTAGCTCAAAGATTCATATTTCCATATCTAGTTGTATGAACTGTTTTGCAAAATGCTGGATCTGAGAGGCAAGTCTGCAATCTGATCTCTTCTGAGGGAGGAACTGATCTGGTAAAATTCTATTATTTTTATTTATGAAAGATGAGAATGCCTGGTGCCTGTGTTCGATTCCTAAGCATTCCGCAAGGCTGTCTTCAGATGGATAGGATTTTTTTAATGCCCAGATGTTCTGGGAAGGCTGAAGTCATGAATAAGTCACATTGCTTTTTTTTCTAAAACAGCATGTGTGGAAGAAAGTAGAAAATATCAATCTTTTCAGTCTAGCAGCATTATTACAGAAGATTGAGCATGAGTTTTATTGATTAAACTAACTGATTAAGTAACTAAATTTCATTAATTTATTGCAGTATGTTTGTTTCCAGATTCAAGAAAAAAATAAATGCAAAGCAAAGATTTGTTTTCTATTCAAAAGTTAGGAATTTCTCTCTGCGCCCTGCTCTATCATCTTGGTTGTTATTAGAGCCATTTTTAAAATCCCATTTATCTAAATAATTCCCTATTAAAGCACACCTTTTCTAATTCAGGCCCTCTTCTAATGGCAGTACATAAAGAAGTCACGTAACAAGTTATCTCTAAAATCACTCTCATTGAGGCTGACAGTGATGATTTGAAAATGTGACCTATTTTGTTAAAAATCATTCTACATAGCATTGTTCTTTACTGCATGTTTGTGTAGGTTTTCTTCTTTCCCCATTTCATTCACAGTGCAGCTTCAGTATGACAGTCAAGTTCAACGCTGATGGACTGTAATGTTGTTAGGCATGGTGCCTTTCTATGAGCCTGCCAGATTCTGCACAGACTCAAGCAGCAATTACACCATTCAATGATCCGCTGCACTGGATTTCCAGTGTTGTAGTCAATATTCTCCCATCAACAACCATCATTAGCCTTTCAAATCAGTGGTATTCGAAAGATCTTAACTGCATAGTTGTTCTATACATTAATGTGAATCTATATTTTATAGAAGTGTTATCTCTGTAGTGCAATAAAAATTGTTCCATTAGTTCAAGTTGCTCAATGACAGAAAACAACTTCCAATTTCAATATTTCCCACTGTGACAAATCTAAAACAGTTTGTTCTACTCATGCCGAAGAAGATACCCAGAAGAGTGGAATAATATTGTAGAAGTTTCTAATCATCATATGACAAAATAAATCATGATTTGGGCTCAAAGTGAGGAATCCTTAGAAGTTAGCCATCTAGATTGATTTCATAATATAATATCCAGATAGCAAGCATCACTTCAAGTTCAAGTTTAATTGTCATTCAACCATAATGACAAACAAAACAGTGTATTTCTGGGGCTAAGGTGTAAAACAGAGTACCAACAGTCACACACAGCACACATATAGTATATACAATTATGATAACAGAAAAAACAAAAGATATGTGAAAAGAATGATGGTGTCCAAGTCCCTGAATGACTCAGGTGATCACTTGGATAATGGTACACCGTTAACCAGGAGAATTTTGGATAACTTCAAGTTTATACAGAACTTCAGTAGTCTACTCAGCATGCCTTCGAAACGCCCAGAGCTAGCAAAGTCATAAACAGAGGTATGAGCAGTATGAGAGCTGATGCTGATTAAGAATTGAGCAGCGTTGTGGGGAAAGTAAATGATCTTCATGATGGCACAAGTATATGGTCCAGAATTTATTGTAGGTTTAAATGTGACACGTCTGTTTTGGAGCGATCAGTCAGGAGCATATATAGTGATTGGAGTCAAAAATGATGATGCTGTCCCACTCTTTATCTGAAAGAAATTTCTGGGCATTCTGCCTTAAATGTTGGGCAACAAATCTGATAATTTAGAGACGGTGCGGGAGTCATATGGTGGGGGTACAGCTGAGTGTCAGATTGAAATTGATGCTGTGTTTCCTGCTGATAATGTTGAGATACAGAAAACAGAGCAAGAATAGGCACGGGCCATGAATAGCAAACATGGTGCCTATCAAACATTTAATCTTAATGGCTTCTCTTTTTACTCAGTTATTGAATATTTTTAAAGAATATGGTAAGTTACTGTTTCTTCTTCAAGTTGTTGATTGGCCCAATTTCCACTTAACCTATTTTATCTCAATAGTCGTCCAGACGGAGGTTATTTGTCTGATAGTGTGCTTTCAGCACATCACACTCTGATGGCAGTGTCCATGATGACTTTTTTGTGCAAGGCATTTTAGAGATGAAAGGGGGATGTTGACAGAATAAAATATATTGATTAAATAAAATAATTACGCTATGACAAGCATGGCAAGGCAGGTAAAGTGTTGCAGCTGCAGTATGTGGGAACGAAAAAATGGATAGGAATAGAAACCATCCTCAGATGTTGCACAAAACCACCCAAACAGTATGGATTATTCAGGGTATAGTATACGTGAATCTGATGGTGGAGATGCATGCAGTAAGGGTAATACAATGCTCATGGAGGACTTCAATTTGCAGATAAAAGGTGTATATCAAATGAGCAGTGATAATGTGCAGAATTAAATTACAGAGAGTATAAAAGATGGTTTGTTGGATCATTATATTGGGAAACAAACTGGTGAAGACGATTATTGATTCCCCATTTAGCATTATATATTGGGTTGATGATTTGGTGATCAAGGACCCTTGAAATAACGGTGATATGATGATCATAAATATAACAGAATTCTACACGAAGACTGAAAGTGATTCTGTTTAATCTGACATGAGGGCCTTCTAAAACAAACCATGAAAGCATGAAGCATAAGTTGCCTGTGTTGGATTAGAGAACTAAATTCAAAGGTATGATAGTAAACCATTGATGATTTTTTTAAATTAATATATTGTTCACAGATAACATTTGTCCTTATAGTGTAAAATAGGAACTTGATCCAGCTACAGTTATCAAGCAAAGTCAAAAATAGTATTATATCAAAGGAAAGATTTAAAATGCTGACAAATTAATGCAGTAAGCCGGAGGGAAAGTTTAAGAATTCACAAAGGAAGACTAGGGCATTGAAAGAGAATATGAGGCCACTAAATACAGTCTACTGATAAAACATAAAAGTAGAATGTAAAACCTTCTGTTAATAAGTAAAACAGAGAAGTCAATGAGGCTCTGCCACTGACAGCGAGGGAAGAAAATATATTGGGGATTAACGAAATAGCAAAAAAAAAGTGCCAATACATGCTTTGTGCCCAACTTCATGGGAGGCACAGAACATGTCCTAAACAGAGTGGAGGGTCATAGTTTAGGGGAAATGAAGAGCTAGAGTAAATTAGTATTTATGGAAAACTAATGCTGGAGAAATTAACAGGACTGAAGTCTGATAATGATCCAGGAACTGATCTATGAAGGTAGAGGTTTTGGAACAGTTCCACAGATCGGAAGGTAGCGGTTGTAATCCTATTACTTAGGGTAGGAATGAGAGAGGAAGCAGGGAGCAATTGATCAGCTCACTCAATATCCATTGTAGATAAAATGCTGGATTCTATTGCCAATTATGTAAATTGGAAAGTAATAATAGGAATGATCAGTCAAAATAGATTCACATAATGGAATGTCAGGAGCATTTTATGTGTGTTGCTCAAAATATAATAATTACAGCACAGAAACAGGCCATCTTGGCCCTTCTAGTCCGTGCCGAACTCTTACTCTCACCTAGTCCCACCGACCTGCGCTCAGCCCGTAACCCTCCATTCCTTTCCTGTCCGTATATCTACCCAATTTAACTTCAAATGACAACATCAAACCTGCCTCAACCAGATATTCAATATCTGCAGAACCTTTTGAATTTAGAAAATGGTAATCTGCTTTGACCGATCTGTTGGAACTGAGGTTGTAACTAACAGCTTACATAAGGATAATACAGTTTATTTGGTATATTTGGATTTGATGAAAGTCTTCAATAGTGTGTCACAAAACAGAACAATAAACATGATTAGGGTACATAATATTAACAAAATGCATGGATTGAGGTTTAGCAAGGACAAAGAAAGTTGAAGACTAAGGATAGGAGATTGTGACCAGTGGACCTTTGAAGTATCAATGTTGTGGTCCCAGCTATTCGTGAACTGTAAATAATAATTTGCATGAGTGGAATACATATAATAGATTGTTGAAGGTACAAAAAGCCAAATGTTAGTGTAGGTTGTAAGGAGAATTCAGGAAGGATTCTGAACAAATAGATACGCTAAATGAATTGAAAAGGCTATGATAGATGGAAAAATCGAGGTGATCCACTTTGATAGAAAAAATAAGGTCATGTATTTTTCAATTGGAGGGAGATTGAACGATTTTGATGTTCACAGGGAACTATCATTGAATCGAAATGACTGAATTGACTGAAAAGCTAACACAGAGGTTCATCAAGCAGGCCACACGAGAGTGCAGATACTGAAAACTGGAGCAAAAACTAAACTGCTGGAGGAACTTAGGAGGTCAGGCAACATTCGTAGACAGAAGTGGACAGTTAATGTTTCACGGTGGGAGACTTTGGACAACAAACAATTAGGAAGCAAAATGATATGCTGGTCTTCACTCCAAGAGCATTTGAGCATAAAAATAGAACGATCTTTCTGCAAATGTAAAGAGTCATGGTGAATCTGCATCATGATTATTGTCTGCACGTCTGATATCCCCCCTGAAGGAAGATCATTTGTGGTAAGGTAGGCAGAGGAATGGTGGCCCACCATGTTGATTCATGAAATGGCAAGACTATTGCATGGAGAGAGAGGAAGTAGACTAGGCCTGTGCTCTCTAGAGCTCAAAAAGAGTGAGAGGAGATCTTATGGGAACATATTTTTTCTCAAGATTTTGTAGAGTAAATGAATTTATGAATTGACAGGCTGGGATACCTAGAGGTGGTAGTCTCAAAATAAGAGGCTGGCCTTTGAGAAGAAATTGGAAGATGAGAAATATTTTTCACCCAGAAGTAAAGATCATTGATTTTTTTCTCCAAATAAGATTGTGGGGGGGTTTGATTTTCTTATTAGTAATTAGTAGGTTAATTGGTCATTGTAAATTGTCTGATGATTAAGATAGGATTAAATTGGGAGATTGCTGGGCAGCATGCCTTGAAGGGCCTATTCTGCACTGTATGTCAATAAAAAATAAACAAATTATGTTCCTATATTTGTTCCTTTTATCCATTATCAAGTCAGATCACAAAGTTCTTGACTTTGGAACTTAAACCCATTCCAAAATTTACAAATCACTAGTATTTATGATTTGGCTGAGTTTTCATAATTCATTCTGCACACTGATAGAGAGAATTATAAATATGTCCTTTGATGGGATTATAGGAAAGTATAATGTCTATTACGGGATCATTGCTACACCAAAGGTTTGGAAGATAAAGTGGGAAAAGTGGTGGTCATGTAAGAATGGAGACAGACTCTTCAGTAGTGTCAATGACATGATTTGAAACAGAACAGAGAACCAAGTAAGTCATCATTCTCGCTAAAGAGCAGATGGGTAGAAACTTAAGAGTTATAAAAGCTGCAAGAGCAAGGAAACAGAAACAACAGCTGTGGGACTGGCAGCATGATAGTAGGCGGTGATTAATTATAAATTTAGCAGAGCTGTTAATAATCGATAGACTAATGTTATTTAGAGAAACATGTTTCCAGGACCACCTCCTCCATCCTCACAAAATGTATCAGGTGAGCTCACTTCAAATGTTTTCAAGTCTGCAACAATAAAATGCTATTAAGTTTTATTATATAAAACAGATGAAACCTTGGATTTGGTGATAGCTTAAGTCATGACAAATTCACACTCAATTGTAATTAATTTTTGCATTGCTTCAAAAGGATTGGCATGCAGCTTTCAGAGAAATAATATAACTGCACAATTTGATCTATAAATCAGATAAAAATATTAAAATCCAAATATACAAAAGGATTGATGTTATTAAAAGTCTTAGGAGCAGCGTTCTTTGTTAATGGCCATTATTCATAACAGATACTCGGTCAAACAGTGTTTTCCTTGAGTCATCAGCTTTTTCTGAAGCATTTTACTAAGGAGGTTGTCAAAATGGAAGCTGCTCCTTTGTATCTCTGCTGCCCCCTTATCTCACCGAGTCTTGCATTTGTAATGTAATTAATTTAATTGCTATTTAATTTGTTCAGTAGATTTTAGTTTCAAATACAATCTCACAAAATTCAGGAAGTCAAATCATCATCAGCTTATCTGTTGAGCATACTATGGAATTGTATGAAGAGGTAATTTAGAGAACAGATAGGGAGGACACTGATGTACTGTGTGGGGACTTTTAGAAAGTGTTTAAAAGACTTACACATAAGAGACTTGCGTACAGAACTAAAGCAAATGGGACTGGTGAACGGTACTTCATGGAGAGAGAGCTGATTGGTAGACAAGAACAGAAAGTAAAAATAAACAGGTTCTTTTCCCACATGGTACACAGTGACAAGTGGGGCTCTTCAGATTTCAGTGTATGGACTCTAGCTTTTCACTATACTGTATTAGTGACCTACATTTGGAAAATAAATATATTATTTGCAGGCTTGCAGATGATACAGTGCTCAATGCTATATAACAGATGCAGAGAGGCCCCAGAGTGGCTTGGACAGGTTGAGAGAGAGGGAAAATACATGACAGATGCAATGCATTGTGGATAAATTAGAAATGATCCACCAAACCAGGAAAGCAGATTTTTGCACGAATGCCAAGAGATCAGGAAAAAGGGAAAAACAGCAAGACTTGGGTGTCCTTCAGCATCAATGAAAATGAGCTGCAGGTGACAAAGGCAGTTAATAAGGGAAAGGGCACATTGCCTTTCACTGCCAGATGAATGGAGTGGGCAACATGGATGTCTTACTGCCATTTTACTGTGTCTTGGTGAAACAAGACCTTAGGTACTATGTGGCATTTTACGGGTGCACAAGAAAGGTTTTCCAAAATGATGCCTGGGTAGCCGAGAAAATCTATGAATAACTGTGCAATTAATGGGCTTATATTCACCAGAGCTTAACAGAATATGAGCGATCTCATTCAAACTTTTACAACACTGACAGAAGTGAGCAGACTAGATGAAGGAAAGATTTTCCTAAAGATAAGAAAGTCCATCAAAAGACAGTTGAGGCCAAATGACTAAATGTTTTCAAGGAGGTGAATATAAAACTAATGTCTGAAGGGAGGAAGCAATATAGGGAGAATACAGATCCAGGGCACAGAATCTGAATGATCAGCTATATTAATCCATATTATAATATATAGCAGGACTGGTTCAATGGGACAGATGGCCTACTTCTGCTCCTTGTTCTGTGATTATATGTTAATGTTATTCTTTACAGAATTTTTGCCATTTGACTTGTGTGGTTACAGAACATGCAAAACCAACTGAACTGATTGTTGTATCTGTGCACAACTACATATCAATTAAATAAAATCACTCATGTGGGTGATGGCTTTAACTGGTGTGTTCACATTGCAGCGAGAGGGAGAGGGAGAGAGAGAGATCCATACACACACGCAGACAAAATAAAAGCTTCGACCCACAAAGTAAACACTGAATATCCATGAGTTAGTTATCAGTTGTGGAGTGGATGATGGTGAGCTAGTAACTTCTATCAATCAGGAGTTTCTAAGTTTGACTCCCAGCCTATGATGTCTTAATTTTATACCCTTTAAAGAGAAAGTCTGTTTGTAAATATATTGAATACTCCTGCGTTCTTCCAACAACTATCTTTCAAGTCACTGAGGTCAGCTGCACAACTGATTGATTACTGATATTATCTGAAACTTTCCAAAGTAAGTAAGATTAAATAGTCTTTAAATTCTAAAAAAAAATGTTTGCTCAGGATATTCCTTGATGGTGCAATTTGTGTGACACATTGTCTTCTTTTCTAAAAAAGTGAAAATGTAAATATTAGGAAATATTGTTATCCGTATTAAGAGAATTACGAATATTTTCATATTTGTTATTTTCTTTGAAGTTTTGAAATGGATCTGAATGTAATAATATGCATTTTCTTCTATTCATATACATATGCAATATTTACTTAATCTTTATCCCTATCTGCCTTAAGGAAGTGTCCTCTGGGTCACCTACTTCAAATTCTGCAATGTAGTGATGTACTTACGTGGTGCTTTAAGGCAAGAAGTTCTTCAGCTGACCAAGCGAAGATGAAGGATTCTGAGATTTGAAGAAAACCTTGCAAGTGCTGGAGTTCTCATGCAAATGACACACTTATTTATCTTGTTTGGGGATTTAGGATGTACTACCTACGAAGATGTGGCAAGCTGCCATGTTGCTTCTCCACACAGTACATCCCGGAGGGTGGAGAAGTAATGAGGTATGGAAGACCAACAAGTAAGGCCATTTTGTCACAGTGTTCAACATCTCAAGATATGTTTGCAGCTGCACTCATCCAGGAGGCTTACACACTATACCTGTTTTTGAGAAGCATAGGAAACATTGGCACTTCACCTGATGTCTTTTAACTGACCCTCAGATTCAATATTGTACAAAGTATTGGTAAAAAAATAAGCAGAAAAGAACACATGAGCAATACATACAAACTGTTGGAGGAACAGTGATCAATCCAGATATCAGAAGTTTAGAGAGGAGGGGGTTTCAATCAGGTCCACTGCCCGAGTAGAAAAGGCAGCAGTGGGTCCCCTACAGCGAAGCAAAGCTTCAATCAGTGACCAATCGACGTTTGGGATTGATTAGCAACAGCAACTTAAAAAAAGGCAGGGGCTAGATCAGCAGCCATCATCTGTGGTGATCTTGAGGCCTTAGCTCTTCCAAGCTTCAGAGACGAGAGGCTTCAGTCAGAGAAAGCAAAGAGAAGAAAAATTCCTGATTAAGTTATTTTTTTCCTTCCCTTCCATATGTATGCTCAGCATATGATAGGGACAGTAGAGATACCAGGCAGGATAACTGAATGCTCCTCCTGCGGGATGTGGGAAGGCAGGGAGACATCTAGTGTCCGTGATGACTACAACTGCGAAGTGCATCCAGCTGCAGCTTCTATCAAATCACGTTAAGAAGTTGGAGCTGGAACTGGGTGAACTCTGGGTCATTCAGGAGGCTGAATGTGTAATAGATAAGACATATAGAGAGGTAATTACACCGAAGGTGCAGGGCACAGGAAACGGTGTGACAGTCAGGACGGGGAGAGGGGTTAAGGACCCAGTAGTACCACTGTGGCCATCCTCAACAACAACTATACCAAACTGGATGCTGTCAGGGAGAATGACCTAATGGAGGAAAGTCACAGTGATTGGGTCTCTGGCATTGAGTCTGCCTCTGTGACTCAGAATGGAAGGTGGGGAGAAGAGGCATGCTGTGGTGATAAGGAATTTGTTAGGGGAAAAGACAGGAGGTTCTGTGGGTGAGAACGAGATTCCCAGATGGTATGTTGCCTCCTGGGTGCCAAGGTCTGTGATATCTTGGATCAAGTCCTCAGCATTCTCAAGTGGGAGGATGAACAGCCAGTATTCGTGGTCCACGTAGGTATCAATGACATGGGTAGGATGCATGATGAGGCTCTGCAAAGGGAGTTCAGGGAGTTAGGTGTGAAGTTAAAGGGCAGGACATCCACAGTTGCGATCTGAGGATTGCTACCCCTGCCACATGCTAGTGAGGCCAGAACGAGGAAGATTATAGAGTTTAATACATGGCTAAGGAGTTTGTGTAGTAGAGAGTGCATAAGAATTTTGAATAATTGGGCTCTCTTCTAGGGAAGGTGGAACCTGTACAGAAGGGACGGTTTGCACTTGAACTGGAGGTGGACAAATATACTAGCAGGAAGGTTTGTTAATGCTGCAGGGTGGGGTTTAAACTAGAGTTGCAGGGGGATGGGAACCAGAGTGCCAGAACAGTGAGTGGAGAGATTGCGGAGGCAGATGTCGGTAAGACCTCAGACAAACTTAGGAATCAAAAGATTGACCGTGGTGTGACTAGTGTCCTGACCTGCACATATTTCAATGCAAAACGTATCGTAGGAAAGGTGGAGGGTAGTGCTGAAGATGAGGTAGCTGGTTTACAAACAGAAGCAATGTATAGTGAGGAGAGGCTGTTGATAGGGCAAAATGGCAGTCAACAGGATAAGTTGCAATGTAAAAGGTGGAGAACATGAAAAGAGTGGACACAGAACTGAAGGCGTTATATTTGAATGCTTGCAGTATATAGAATAAGGTCAATGAACTTGTACCACAGTTGCAGATAGACATGTATGATTAGATTAGATTCAACTTTATTGTCATGGTGCTGAGTACAGATACAAAGCTAACGAAATGCATTTAGCATCTGACCAGAAAAGCAAAGAATAGTGTTATTTACAAAGTAACTGCGAATAAAAAGTAAGTGCTACAGCACACAAATATAAAAGTACTGAGACAGTACAATATGGATGCAATATTGCTCAGCGCTGTGATGAGAGGTTCAGCAGTGTCACAGCCTCAGGGAAGAAGCGCTTCCTGTGCCTGCTGGTGAGGGAGCGGAGGCTCCGGTAGCGCCTACTGGTTAGGAGGAGAGTAAAAAGTCCATGGTTAGGGTGAGATGCATCCCTGATAATGCTTTTCGCCCTGCCCAGGCAGCGTTTATGGTAGATGTTCTCAATGGTGGGCAATTGGGTGCTGATAATCTGGGCAGTTTTCACCACACGCTGGAGTGCTTTGCGGTCCGATATGGCACAATTGCCATACCACACTGAGATGCAGTTGTATGCTCTCAATGGTACAGCGGTAAAAGTCCGTCAGTATCCTGAGACAGAGGTGAGCTTTCCTCATGCTCCACAGGAAATAAAGGCGCTGTTGCGCCTTTTTGATCAGGATGGAGGAGTTCAGGGACCAGGTGAGATCCTCGGAAATGTGGACACCAAGGAACTTGAAGCTTGATACACACTCCACGACAGTTCCGTTGATGTTGTAGGCATCACTGAATCATGACTGAAAGAAGATTATACCTGGGAACTTACTGTCCGTGGATACACATTGTATTGAAAGGACAGACAGAAGGCAGAAGGGGTGGTGTTGTTCTATTGGTAAAAAATGAAATCAAATCATTAGAAAGAGGTGACACAGAGTCAGAAGGTGTTGAGTCGTTGTGGATAGAGCTAAGGAACTGTAAGGGTATATAGAGCATGATAGGAGTTGTATACAGACCCCCAGAGGAAGGATGCGGTCTATATATTACAATAGGGGACAGAAAATGTATGCTAAAAGGGCAATGCTACAATAGTCATGGGGGGCCAGGTACTTGGGAAAATCAAGTTGCCTGGTTGGAGTTGTATACAGATCCCCAAACAGAGGAAGGATGTGGTCTATATATTACAATGGGAGATAGGAAATGTATGGAAAAGGGCAATGCTACAATAGAAATGGGGGATTTCAATATGCAGGTAGCTTGGGAAAATCAGATTGCTGCTGGATTCCAGGAGGAAGAATTTCTAGAGTGCCTATGAGATGGCTTTTTAGAGCAGCACACAATTGAGCCCACTAGGGGATCAGCTATTCTGGATTGGGTGTTGTGCAATGAACCAGAATTAATTAGAGACCTTAAGATAAAAGAGCCCAATGGAGAAAGTGATCATAACAAGATCAAATTCAATCTGAAAGTTTGAAAAGGAGAAGCTAAGGTCAGAAGTATCAATATTTCAGATGAGTAAAGGGAGTTACGAAGGCATAAGCAGTAGTTGGTTAGAATTGATTGGAAACGAACACTGATAGGGAAGATGGCAGAGCAGCAAAGGTTGGGTTTCTGTAAGCAATTTAGAAAGCACAGGAAATATACATCACAAAGAGGAAGAAGAATTCTAAGGGCAAGATAACGCAACTGTGGTGAACAGAGAAGTCAAAGCCAACATAAAAGCCAAAGAGAGGGCATATTATAGAACAAAAAGTAGTGTGAAGTTGGAGGACAGCGAATCTTTTAAAAACCAGTAAAAGGCAACTAAAAAGAATGATTAAGAGGGTAAAGATGGATTACAAAAATAAGCTAGCCAACAATATTAAAGAGGATAACAAAAGTTTCTTCAGATATACAAAGTGTTAAAAAGAGGTGAGAGTGGATATCGGACCACTAGAAAATGAGCTGGAAAGGTAGTAATGGGGGACAAGGAAACTGCAGACATAACTGGATAAGTATTTTGCATCAGTCTTCACTGTGGAAGACACCAGCTGTCAAGAGTCATGAAGTGTGTGAAGTTACCATCACCAGGGAGCAGGTTCTTGGGAAACTGAAAGGACTGAAAGTAGATTAGTCACCTGGACCAGATGGAGTACACCCCAGGCTTCTGAAAGAGGTGGCTGAAGAGATTTGGGAAGCATTAGTAATGATCTTTCAAAAATCACTAGGTTCTGAAATGGTTCTGGAAGACTAGAAAATTATAGGCCAGTTAGTCTGATGTCAGTGTTTGGGAAGACGTTGGAGTCAATTATTAAGGATGAGGTTTCTGGTTACTTAGAGGCACATGACCAAATAGGCCACAATCAGGATGGTTAGCCTAAAAAATCTGTTGGAATTCTACGAAGAAATAACAAGCAGAATAGACAAAACAGAATTGGTTAATGTTGTTTACTTGGATCTTCAGAAGACTTTTAAAAGGGTACCACACACGAGACTACTTAACAAACTACAAGCCCATGGAATTACAGGAAAGATTCTAACATGGATAAAGCAGTGGCTGATTGGCAGGAGGCAAAGAGTGAGAATAAAGGGAACCTTTTCTCGTTGGCTGTTGGTTACTCGTGATGTTCCACAGGGGTCTGTGTTGGGACTGATTCTTTTTACATTATACGTGTATGGTTTGGATGATAAAATGATGGTTTTGTTACAAAGTTTGCGGGCAATATGAAGATAGGTGGAGGGGCAGGCAGTTTTGAGGGAGTAGAGAGGCTATAGAAAGACTTACAGATTAGGACAATAGGCAAAGAAATGGCAGATAGAATACAGTGTCAGGAAGTGTATGGTCATGCACTTTGGTAGAAGAAATGAAAGAACTGATTATTTTCTAAAGGGAGAGAAAGTACAAAAACGGAGGAAGAGAGGGACTTGGGAGTCCTTGTACAGGATTCCCTTAAGGTTAGTTTGCAGGCTGATTCTGTGGTGAGGAAGACAAATGAAATGTTAGCATTCATTTCAAGAGGACTAGAAAATCAAAAACATATTCAGGTTTAATATCACTGGCATATGTCATAAAAATTAGTTACCTTAGTGGCAGCAGAATAATTACATACATGATAAATAAATATATAGAAAAAAACCTGAATTGCAGCAAGTATATATATGTCTAAAAATAGTTGTTAAAATAAGTAGTGAAAAAAAAAACAGAAATAAAAAAGTGGTGAGGTAGCGTTCATGGGTTCAATTAGAAATCAGAAGAAGTTGTTCCTGAATCACCGAGTCTGTGCCTTCAGGCTTCTGTACCCCCTGCTCCTCTATCTTATGGCCTTATGGTCTAACTCAGCAGGTAGGACAACATCTATGGAGCGGAATAATTGCATGTTACAGGCTGGATGTACAGGAAATGAAGGGGGCAGAACACAGAATAAGATGGAGGGAGGAGGGGAAGCGATACCAACTGGCAGATGACGAATGAGACCAGTTGAGGGAGAAGATAGTTTTATGTGGAGTATGAAGTATAAAGCTGGGAGGGGATAGTGCACTAGGTAAATGGCTGAAGAACATGAAATCTAACAGGAGACCATGGAAGAAAGGAAAGTGGGAGGCCAGAAGGAGGTGATGGACAGGTGAGAAGGGTTGAGAGGGTAACAAGAACGGGGAGGGGAAGGGAAAAAGACAGAAGGAGGGAGGAGCATGAAATTACTGGAAATTGGAGAAATTGATGTCCTTGCCATCAAGTTGGATGCTACCCAGACAATATTTGACTTTTTCTCCTCCAAACTGTGTTTGGCCTCATCTTGGCAGTAGTGGAGGCCTTGGACTGGTATGTCAGAATGGAAATGGGGAATTGAGTTGAAATAGGTTGCCACTGGGAGATATTGCCAACAAAGGTGTGTGATAATGTGGTTCCCCAATCTACATCACGTCTCACTGATTCACAGGTGAAGTGCTGCCTCACCTGGAAGGAAGGTTTGGGGCCTTGAATGGTAGTGAAGGAGTAAGTGTAGGGGCAGGTGCAGCACTTGGCACACTTGCAGAGGTAAGTGCCAGGAGGAAGGTCAATGTGGAGGGACAAGTAGTCAAGGAAGTCATGTATAGAGCCCTATGGAGAGTGGAGAAGGGAGTGGGGTGGGAAGACAAGCTTAGTGGTAAGATCCCACTGGAGGCGGTGGAAGTTATGGAGAATGATGTGGTGTATATGGGGGCTCGCGTGGTGGCAGGTAGGGGTAAGGGGGACCCTATCCCTGTTATGATGGCAAGAGGATGGGGTGAGGGCAGATGAGTGGGAAATTGAGGAGGTGAAGATGAAATAGCAGGAGAACGGTGTGAGGGCAGATGTGTGGGAAACTAAGGAAATGCAGGTGAAAGCAGCATCCATGGTGGTGGAAGGGAAACCTCATTCTTTGAAAACAGAGGATATATCAGTTGTTATAAAATAGATGTTCCACTCCACAATAGGATTATTGGATCGACATACTAATTGTGGATACATCAGCTCTTTTTAAATGGCAACTAACCTTGACACAGAATAATGAAATGTCAAAACAAGGTAATTTTTTGATTCTGGTAATAGAGTCTAAACAGAAAACTTTATCTGAGATATCCCTTCCCTCCCACAAATTCAAACAGGGTAAGTTGCATAAAAGAAAAAAACAGAGCAGTGCTAAAAGCATTTTGCAATATACAAAGTGGATTTAGAATAGCTGAAATGTGACTAATAAGTTTATACACATAAAATTATAAAATGGAATCTATTTTACGAAAGGTAACTTGGTCGCAGTAAGAACTTGAAATATAAGATGTACTGCGTATCATTGTTGAAGGGGTTCATCCAAAGGCAAATAATTTCTGACAAATATGATTGCAGATATCCACTGAAAGATGTCCAGCACTCTCTAAGGTGATGGTGTACCGCTTTCATGTAACAACTAAACTGATCAACCTTAAATCTAAGCCTGCTGGTTACTGACACTTCTGTCAATGTGGACAGTTTCTCCTTATTTTAGTCTTTCACAACTCACCCTGATTTTGACCATCATTATCAACACTTCTTCCTTAGTCACAGACAGAACAATTTTATTTTCTCTGTTCTCACCATGCAAGTTAATTCTTTCATCCTACACTCACTCCATATCAATGATTCACGGCTAAATCATCCCTAAAGCACTGATGTACATCCTAAATAGGAGTGCTTAGAATTGAGCTGTAAACTCCTGCTGAGAGCTATCTAGTATTTTATTGAGACTTAATTTCCTTGGCTTTATTATGGAGGCAGGGAGTACAAAAGGCAGAGATCCTGTGTGCCTGTTAAAATTCCTCTCACTTCATCATACCTTTAATAATTTATCCTCCCAAGTTTCTCAGCTCCTGCAATTTTCTGAAAATTATGCGGACAAAATTTAGCAAAATGGAAATAATATTTGGCCAATTTATTTTACTCTTGGTGAATTAATATATGCTGTGGATACATGAGAACTATGGGATGCACAAAAGCCGGTTGATTAGGTGCAACATCAAAACTTATTGTAAAAATATCAGATGATACGAGATTACATATTGCAGTGGACTAAAGATTGGCTGGTAACTGGAAACAGAGAACAGGCATTATTTTGATTGATAAGGCATTAAGTGCTGCAGCACACGAATTGATACATGAGCCTTTAATTCATCAGAATTTCCATGAATAGAATAATAAAAGCACCAAAGGTATAGTTGTTAAATTTGGTATCAGTACAATGATAGTAAAATAAGATATGAAGAAAACACAAGAGGCTCTGGAGTAATATTGATATGTATTGAGTGGGCAATAATCTGACAAATGAATATCATGTGGGAAAATGAGAAATTCTGTATTTTGGAATGAAAATTATAGAAAGAGCATAATTATGTATATAGTGAACAACTAGATTTCATGATACTGTGGGATCTGGTTCTCCTATGTGTAATTCACAGAAAGCTAGCATTCAGGTACTGCACACAATTAGGAAAGCTTGCAGAATGTTATTTTTTATTGAATAAAATGTAGGAAGATTATGCTGCTGTTAAATAGGGCAATGGTGAAACCACATCTAGAGTACATCTATACAGTATCTCCTTACTTAAGGAAGAATGTTTTACAGTGAAAGCAGCTTTAAGAAGTCTCTCTAGACAAACACAAGGAAAGGTTGACAGATGAGGTTTACATACACTGGAATTTAGAAGAGTGAGGCAGGGCTGAATTGAAGCATAGAATTCAGAGAGGTCTTGGCAAGGTGAATGTGGACAGGATGTTCCCCTTGTTAGAGAATGCAGGTATAACCATTGCTATTTATTTGCTTCTCCACTTATGACAGTAGTGAGATGATTTTTGTTTCCATGATTGTTATGAATCTTTGAAATTCTGTCTTGGTCCATGGAAGAACCAGAGTTCCTAGATACTTAAAATGCAGAGGTAGACAGAAACTTGAAATGCAAGTGGTGTAAAATTATTCTAGGTCAAATGAAATACAGAATTGCAGTTATGGTCAGAACAGCCACAGACTTTTTAAGTGGCAGGTCAGGCTTGAGGGCCAAATGACTGATTTCACTCCATTGCATTTGGAGTTCTTTGTGACTTTATGTGCGAGGTTTAAAAAGCAACCGGTGTTTGTTGGACATCTGCGGAGGGAGTGTTCACAGAGTGACTTGGAAGCAGCTCCTTGTAGACGGTAGGCACCAGGTTTAAAAAAATGACAGAGGTTAGTTAAGACTTGACTGCAGAGCTGGAGATTGCTTGGGTTATTGGTAACTGTACAAGGGTCAATAAAAAGAAGCAAGATGTAAATGGAGTGGCCATTGTTGGAGTGGGCCAGTGTTAGAGTGGTCAGGCTTTGGCTCAACAGGCTTCAGCAAAAACAGGAAGAAGTTAAAGGTGCTGAGTCATTTGGATCATTTAGTTGATTTGAGAACTTAGGCTTAAAAAGTTTGAGCCAGGGATATAGCAAGTGCAGGCAGGATGGTAGTTAAAGGCAATGGAATGCTTCTCTTGGGATTTGCAGGGTACCTAATGGCCTCCTTGATGACTACATCTACAGGATGACTACATCTTCTGCTCCTGACAGACAAGGTCAAGGAACTGGAGCTGGAGCTGGATGCAATTGGGTTTTTCTGGGAGACTGAAAACGGCATAGATGAGAATTTTACACCCAGAGTGCAGGCTTCAGAAAGTAGATGTGTGCCAACAGGAGAAGTAAAGGGAGGAAGTAGCCAGTGCAGGGTTCCCCTGTGGCTATTACCCTCAGCAACAAGTATACCCCAAGGAACAAACACAAAATTCTGGAGGAACTCAGCAGGTCAGGTAGCATGTATGGAACTGAACAAACAGTCGAAGTTTCAGGCCAAGACTCTTCATCAGTATTGA
Organism: Mobula birostris; assembly: GCF_030028105.1. Classification (NCBI taxonomy): domain Eukaryota; kingdom Metazoa; phylum Chordata; class Chondrichthyes; order Myliobatiformes; family Myliobatidae; genus Mobula; species Mobula birostris. The sequence goes on along the minus strand of NC_092373.1, from coordinate 70,169,849 downwards.
GCTGCGGTGCTCAACAAAGCAGTCCCCCAATCTACGTCAGATCTTACCAATGTAGGATGCACCAGGAGCACTAGATACAGTAGACAATCCAACAGATTCACAGGTGAAGTGTTGCCTCAGCTGGAAGGTCTGATTGGGGTCCTGAATGGAGGTGTGAGGGGAGGTGAATGGCCAGGTGTAACACTTTAGCTGCTTGCAGGATTAAGTACCAGGAGCGAAAGAAGTGGGGAGAGAAGAATGGACAAGGGAATCACAGAGGGAGTGATGTTTATGGAAGGTGGAGAGTTGCATGGTGGTGGTGGTGAGGGGCGGTTGGAGATAAAGATGTATTTGGTCGTAGAGTCCTATTGAAGATGGCTGAATTTCCGACGAATGATGTGTTGGATGCGGAGTCTCAAGGAGAAATAGTTGAGGACAAGAGGAACTCTATCTGTGTTAAGGTGACAAGAAGCTGAGGTGAAAGCGAATGCCCAGGAGATGGAGGAGATAAGGGTGAGGGCAGCATCAATGGTGGAGGAAGGGAAACCCTGTTCTTTGAAGAAGGAAGACATTGCTGATATTCTGGCAAGGGAAGCTTTATACTGGGAACAGATGTAGTGGAGATAAAAGAACTGAGAAAAGGGAATGGTATTTTCTTCCACGACACAGGTTGCAAATAGATCTTGTCAAAATAGCAGTGGGAATCACTGGGTTTGTAAAAGCTATTGGTAGACAGCCCGTCTCCAGAATTGCTGACAAAGAGATCAAGAAAGGGAAGAGAGATGTCAGAAATGGAGCAACTGAATTTAAGGGCAGGGTGGAAGCTGGAAGCAAATTTGATGAAATTGACGAGCTTAGCATGGCTGCATGAAGCAGCACCAATTCAGCCATCAATGAATACCTCTTAGGATTCTGTCGAGAGGATGAGCTATCAGGGCACAACAGCAACATCAACCAGGCCAGTGGCATTAAGGCTCTCTAAGGCTCAGAAGTATCTGTATGTTAGTGCTAGGAGTATTATGGGTAGAGGTGTTGATCATAGAGCATGGATCAGTACATGGAACTATGATGTTGTGATCATTACAGAAACTTGGTTAGAGAAGACATGACTGGGATCTTAATATCCCAGGGTTTTGATGATTTAGAAAACATAGAAAGTGAAGTAGAAGACATGGGGCAATTGAACTACTAATTTGAGTCAATATCACAGCTGCACTCAGAGGGAATGTAATGAAGGGCTTACCCACTGAGTCTATATGGGTAGAATTCAAAAATAGGAAGAGTTTAATGATCAATGGGATTGTATTACAGACCTCTCCAATAGTCACTGGGACATTGAGGAACAGATATGCGAGCAGATGAAGGAAAGGTGTAAAGACAATAGGGCTGTTGTCATGGGGGACTTCAACTTCCCTAATATAAACTGGGACCTTCTTAGGACAAGTGGTTTAGTTGGAGCAGAATTTCTTACATGCATCCAGGAGGGTTCCTTTCATCAATATGTAGTTAGTCCAACAAGAGGAGGGACTGTACAGGACTTGGTGTTATGTAATGAGCCCAGCCAGGTGACCAAATATTCAGTAGAAGATCAGTTAGGTAACAGTGACAACTCTTCACAACTCCTTAAGTTTTAAGAAAGCTATAGACAAGGATAAGTATGGGCCTTGCGGGGGAGCATTAAATTGAAGCAGGGGAAATTACAAGAGCATTGGGCAGGAACTAGGGAGAATTAATTAGGAACAGCTATTTTTGGACAAGTCCACATCTGACATGTGGAGGGTATTAAAGGCCAACTGCTCAGAGCACTGGATAGGTATGTTCCAGTGAGAAGTAAGGACAAGGATGACAAGATAACAGAACCTTGGATGTCAAGAGGAGTGATGAATTTAGTCAATAAGAAAAAGGAAAAGTATGTAAAGCTTAGAAAGCTTCAATAAAATAGAACCCTTCAAGTCTATAAAGAAGCCAGAACTCAAAAAGGAATCAGGAAAGCCAAGGGGATCATGAAAAGTCATTGGCAAGTAGGATTAAAGAGAATCCCAAGGCAATTCATTCATACATCAGCAGCAAGTGGATAACTAGGGAGAGGGTAGGACCCCTCAAAGATAAAGATGGAAATATTTACTTAAATGTTGAGGATGGGGCTGAGATCCTTTATAAGTACATCAGTATTTACCGGGGACAAAGATGCTGAGGATAAGGAAATTATTGCCGAGCATATTGATATGCTGGGCCATTTTCAGGTAAAGGAGGAGGAAGTGTTGGGTCTCTTAAAGAGGTGGATAAGTCATGAGGCCCTGATAGGAAATATTCTAGGTTATTAAAAGATTCAAGAGAAGAGATTGCTTGGACTATGACTAATAACCACATGTTCTCTCTGGGCACAGACAAGGTCCCAGGGGGCTGATGAATATCTAATATTGTTCTATTATTCAAGATGGGAACAAAGGATACTCCTTTAAGTGGGCTAAGTCATGTCGTACAAACCTTCTTACAAGGTGATGTGGGTGACTGATGAAGATAGCATTGTAGATGTTGTCTACATGCATATTAGTAAGGCATTTGACAAGGTGCCTCATGGCATGCTCTTCCAGAAGATCAAAATGCATGGGATTCATAATGAATTGGCCGTTTGCATTCAGAGCTCACATGCCTATAGAAGATAGGCAGCAGTGGTCAAAGGGACTTTTCTAGCTGGAGGTCTAAGTGATAAATATTGTAGTCATTTTCATCAAATCTGTAATTGATTGCCTTTGTTTGTAACTGACACCATTGACCTAACTCCTGAAGCTTAGCACAGATTGCTGACATTCATAGTTGATACCAAAGTGAACTTCAGAAAATTCCTGATTATAACAAAACATCAGACAATAAAGTAATGCACTGCATTAAGTAATTGGATCTTAATATAATCAGGTATTGCATATGGAAAGGAACATTTACTAACATTAATAGAAAGCCAATTACGTAGCTCATTATCACATCTCTCCAGAATATCACAGAAGGCTGCACACATTGTGAACAAATTTTGTATTTATTATGTGGACAAAGTATTTCAAAAATGATACTTAAATAACATTCTGAACAACTATTGAAGTTTCAGAATTTTAATAGGCTTTTCACAATAAAAGTAGCACACTGTAAAATTTTATTTCAGTAATAATGAAGAGCACATTATTCTTAAATTGTTCACTACCTTGAATACCTATGTACTGTAGTTTCATTTATTAAAACAAAAAAGAAGCATTTAAACTCTTGGCATGATAGAGGAGCACCAGTTCACCAAGCCTCAGACTTGTTCTTGAGCAACATTAGACTGATGGACTACAGGTAGACACCAGATGAAAATGAGTCAAAAGTGAACACCTTTCTAGGTTCTAAGATGCATTGGACCCATGGTGAACTGGCCCTTTAGATTCAGAACTGGCTTGCCTATCAAAGACAGAAAGTATTGGTGGAAGGGACTTATTCCAGCTGTAGGTCTGTTATTAGTGGAGTTCTTCAGATATACTGGAACCTTTGCTGTTTGTGATGTATATAAATGACCTGGATGAAAATGAATACGGGTGGGTTACTAAGTTTGCAGATGATACGAAGATTGATGGTGTTGTGAATAGTGTAGAAGACTGGAAAAGAATGCAATGGGATATAAATGCAGAAAAAAGGCAAATGTGAAATGTTGCACCTCAGCAGAGCAAATGAATAGAGACAATATATTGTCAAGGGCAAGACCCTTAACAGTGTTGCTGAGCAGATGCATCTTGTGGTCCAAGTTCATAGCACCCTGAAAGCAGCTACAGTACATAGGTTGATGGGGTGGTTAAGAATTCATATGGCACACTTGAGCCTTATTAGTTGAGGTATTAAGTTCAAGAGTCAGGAAGTTATATTTCAGCTTCATAAAACTCTAGTTATGCTGTATGTGGAGTATTGCATACAGTTCTGGTCACCCCCATTATCGGAAGGACATCGAGGCTTTGGAGAGGTTTACCAAGATGTTGCCTGAATTAAAGTGCATGTCCTATAACAAGAGATTGGACAAACTCGGGTTGTTTTCTCTGGAGTATCGAAACCAGTGGGGAGATCTGACAGAGGTTTATAAGATTATGAGAGGCATAGATAGAGTAGGCAGAGAACATTTTCTCAGGGTTGAAATATCTTATGCCAGATGGCACGCACTTAAAGTGAGAGGGGGTCATTTCAAAGGAGATGTGAGGGGCAAGTTTTTTTACTCAGAGAGTGGTGGATACCTGGAATGCACTTCTTGGGAAGGTGGTAGAGGAAAATACATTAGAGACCCCTAAGTGATGCTTAGATAGGCAGAAGAATGTGAGAAAAATAGAAGTATACAGGCATTGTGTAGGCAGAAAATATTAGTTTAGTTTGCCATTTAATAACTAATTTAATTAGTCTGGTATAACATTATGGGCTGAAGGGCCTGTTCCTGTGCTGTAATGTTCTATGTTCTATGTTAAGTTTTAGTCTATTGACACTGCTACACCCTTCAGTTATAGACGGTTTGCTTTGTAATATGCAGTCATTGACGTCCATTGGCAAGGGCAGAAAGGAGTTTGGTTTAACATTTCATCTAAATGATGCAACATTAGTCACAGCAACACATCCTCAGTATTGAATTGGAAGTTCATTCTCCATTGCTGTCAACTCATATAAGCCGACTGTGATACTGATATGTTTGAGCTGGCATTTCGTCTTTTACACACCCATGCTTTGAAGTGGGACTCCTATGTTAGAGCTGATCTTGATTATCAACTTACCAGCAATGGGCCTTTATTCAAAATCTTCCATGATAAAACTCTAATCTGTCTAATATACCACCCGGTGTTACCTTGCTGCATCACCATACAGGCAATTTTCAAGCAAGAACTCAAATTTTACTAGCCACTCTCCAATAGTTCATCATTTGCAATAAATCAACCTGTATGTTGGTAAATGTACAAAAGTCTAGCTCTTCATGTGCACTCATACAGATTGAGAGTATACTCCCATAATGTTCATTTTTTTTACCAAATCCGTGAAACAGAATACCAGTAGACCTTCCTTCTTTTCCCCTTAAATGCAGCAACAGCACCGTATTCTAAAATACTGTATGTTAATAGCAAGCAGCGTGTTTATCTATCTGGATACTTATAATTTTTAGAGCAAGTTTGAATATCATATGTACTAACTAAGTTGCTCCTAAATTAAGGCATCCGTTAGTCTTGCAAGACCATGGATCTGCACCTGGAAAGTCTTCACACTCCAGGGCGCAGGCCTGGGCAAGGTTGTATTGAAGACCGGCAGTTGCTCATGCTGCAAGTCTCCCCTCTCCACGACATCGATGTTGTCCAAGGGAAGGGCAAAGGCCAATACAGCTTGGCACCAGTGTTGTCGCAGAGCACTGTGTGGTTAAGTGCCTTGCTCAAGGACACAACACGCTGCCTCAGCTGGGGCTCGAACTCACGACCTCCAGATCGCTAGTCCAATGCCTTAACCACTTGGCCACAAGCTGTTAAATTACAATGGCAATAAATATACAGCATACATTAACAGATTTGTGTAATCAAGTTATAATGTTCAAACATTAAAATTTGTATAAAAACAATTGAAGATCTTTGTCACACATTTGGTAACATTTTTAGAAGTTATCTTGACCATGCTTTGCATTATATTCTCACATTCATGGTAAAAGATGGGCACATTATCTGCAGCTTGGTTTTAATAGGTTCTTTGTATAAACCATGTAAAGCATATGTGCTTAATGGGTTTCAAACATCCAACAATATCCATTGCAAAGTGTGCAAACTATTGAAGGTGAGGCACAAGGTGTTCACACAAATTTGTTTAGTTCATTCAAGTGCTCTTCACAGACTGCCTCTGATCTTATTGTTAGAAGAGTTATTAGCCAAATGACTCAATCCTTAAAGATGTGACATTCTTAAAGCAACAATTAATGTCCTCAAAACAATATTTTATATGCTTCACAGGTCCACAAAAATAAACAATTCTTCTCTGCAATTAAAGAGCAAAATAAAACATTTAATTAAGTTTTCAAAATATTTTACTGTCTGTGAAAATAAGTAAGGGAGCTAATCAACAATTTAATGTTAGTCATATTTAGTAGTATTTAAATTTGTTCTAGCAAATATAATAAAGTATTTTATAAACAGGATGATGATTACAACAGTGATTGTGTAGGAGATGTTTTGGAAACTGGATAGGAACTAAGTCTGGTAAAACCACCAGAAGATTGATAAGAACTTACTAATTCTCATGCTTTCTATGGGTTCAGTTGAATGACATGGCTTGGGGTATAATGCAGGACTAAAATAATACATTTCATAGTTATTTTTTGAGAAATCTAGCCTGCTGTGACTAGCCATACTATACGTAATAACTATGCATAAGCAGAGGAATATGGTCACCAGATCCTACTGTGAAAGGCACAGGCTAAACTCTGTGATGGTATCAGCAGTCAATAAGGAAAAAATCAGGAATATAAGAAATGAGGCAACAGGGATTGGAATTCCTCAATAATCATCTAAGACCATCCACGTAATGTGAGGACATGGCTTTTTGTACATATTTAAACCAGAACATCTATGGCAAAGAAACCAGTTCATTAAAATTCACCCCTAGCATTGCTCTAAGACATAAACTGCCAGAAGCATGGAATACATATTAAATAATTATGATGTTGAAAATGTCTCCATAGACATACTGTAATTTGTTTCATCACATTTGAAAGCTTGTTAAAGTAAGGTACCTCTTTTGTATTTGTGGTTAGTCCCATCATTGTGCCCTGCATAGGGGAAAGAAAAGCACAATGTCAAAGTGAGGAATTTATTTTGACTAAATAAACTGTAATCATACAAATTTGTTCTTGAAGAACAAAGGTAAATAGATTTTTTCATAGATATAATCACCTCAAATAGATGACATTTCAACTGATTATATGGTATTTTTCACAGATATCTGTAGAATAGGACTCAAGTTTTTTTTCCCTGTTTGTATTGAAACTGTGTGACTACTAGTTATCTTATTACTCAGAATTTCACAAGCTCTGCAATCCACTTACAAGGCCTGCAGAAGTCAACCAGACACAGTGCAAAGATTATTGATAAATTTACATTTTAGTCACAGAACAAGACATAGCAGGGTGTAACCAGACACCAAAGAAGAACAGGACAAACATGTCCACATGCTTTAGTTCCTATACAAGGCTGTCTATTGTCAGAATGAAAACTATTGATATTAGAGGCCTTGAAAATGATCTGATTATCCAAACCAATCTTCACCCTCATATACATGTTGGCATTTAACTCATATTCCTATTTTGAAATGGTAGATAACAAGAAAAAGCACCTTTCTCTTTCACATTCTCATCATTTTCTTCTGAACATGGCCTTGTCTGTGATTTGCTCACCAAAGCTGTGGCTTTGTTATTGCCCCAAGGACTTTGTTGTCCGCTGTCAATGCTTTGATTTGTTTTGTTGACTCAAATGAAATTGCTTCAATAAAATGCTGCTAATAAAGACATCTTGAATGCAGCCACGAGACCCGGCAATAACATGCAAAATGAGTTGCTTGTTGTCATTCACAATTTCAGCAATGATAAGTGCAAACCCTCAGTTCTGATACATTCAGTGACAACTTTATTAGGTACAGGAGTGGAACTAAGTGTGGTCTCCTGCTACTGCACCCCATCCACATCATGATTTGATGTTTTAGGTGTTCAGAGATTCTCTTCTGCATGCTAGTGTAGTAATGCAAGATTATTTCAGATACTGTTGCCTTCAAGTAATGGGCACTTGAGCCAGTCTGGTCATTTGCCTCTGACCACTCTAATTAACAAGCCAATTTCCCACACATAACTGTCACTCACTGGATTTTTAGCACCATTCTCTATAAACTCTAGAGACTATGAATGAAAATTCCAGGAGATCAGCAGTTTGTGAGATACTCAAACCACCCCATCTGGCACCAACAATCATTCCATGGTTAAAGTCACTTAGATCATATTTCTTCTCATTCTGATGTTTGGAATGAACAACAACTGAACCTCTTGACCATGTCTGCATGCTTTTATGCATGGAGTTGCTGCTACATGGTTGGCTGATTAGATATTTGTATTAACAAGTAGGTGTACATGTTAGAATAATTTTTGTGTTCAGCACATATAGCAAATAACTTCAGCCACCAATCTTCAAATCTGAAAATAGATTGTAGATTAAATTTAAAATGCAGCTCTGTACAACTGGTCCCTAAAAGCCTTGAATCACAGGCTAGACAATGCTGTTTAAAATTCATTTAGATATCTGTGGTGTGAGTGCAAGTCGGGAGGTGTGAAGTTTATGTGTAGTTTCAAAGAAAATATTGTAGATATATTGTAAATATGGAATTGTCCTTTAATGTTTGGTACATACAGGTAGCATTGGGCCAGCCAGATCTTCTTCCACTGAAAGGGGTCTCAATATGATGCCTGCTGTATCTTGCTTTGTTGAATAAAGAGGCTGCTTCATACCTACCAGTACTTTTTTCCAGTCACTTCATTCATGCAATAACAGTACAGATGTAACATTAATGAGTAAATGGCCACATGCAGAATAAGAGTCATTAAGATATGTGTCTGTGTAAAGGCACTCTGCAGTGGGGAGATTCATTATTTTGTTGATCTGTGAGCTAGTGTGTATCTGGAAAAAGTTAAATGGAGTTTGCGCCCCCTTTAACAGGGTACGTTTAAGATCTCCTTTACACAATAGAGGTATTGCAAATACTATCCCCAGCTCTGCAGCCAAAGGCACACAATCATTGTCACACAGTCCATGGCAGCTATTGGCAAATAGTTTTGGCATGCTCTAAGTTTAGCCTTGTAGTTGGCAGATTTCAGGCAATAATGCCTTGGGACTGTAGATATCCTCACACCTTGGTCTGCACTAAGGATCAACTAGCCAAAATTCTCCCCAACTACTATGGGCAAATATAACAATCTGCTAACAGTCCCATCAAACTCATCCTGCTTTCAGCAGTAAATGTTGATCCACATGCTATCTGCTGAATCTCCTTTCTCTTCAAAGGGGACACCCAAATTCTGCAAGCAACAATTATGTGCAGTCTTTCAAGCCTTCAGTAATTAATTCTACACCAGGCTTGCATTTCCCAAAGACATTCTCAGCTACAGAAAACCATGCCTATTTTGTAAATTTGTAGAAAGAACAGAAAGAAATCCTTCAGCAATAAAACAGTAAGTAGATGATAATCCCTTTAATTTGCACTAGTGGGGATTTCTTCCGGTTACTCAATGGTTTTCCAGCTGTGCATGGGTGAGAGAGGGCATTTGTTGGAATATTATCATTCAAATTAGTATTATGTACTCTGCAGAGCATTTGTTGTGTTTATGTTAACATTTGTCAATTGGGATAATTCTCATTTTGTTCTGAGTGTCCATGTTTCATGGATGGCATTTTAAAATATAAGAGCACTCCAGTAATGCCTAGTTTCACTTAGTCTACCTTCACTTCCTGCATGTATGAGGCAGAAAAGCAAATTCTGGAACCCTAATGATATTCATGTCAGCCTAATGCAGTTAATGAACTTGAAAGGTATAATTAAAGAAAAAAAAAGCCAAAGTCTTAATAAAGCTGATTAAATCTGCTAAACTACCTCAATTGCTAAGAGTACAAAGGATATCCAAGAGGTCAATTAAAATGCATAAATGGTTGAAACTCAGCAATGAAAAACAAAACTCATTGCACACCTCGTAATACATAATCATCCAGCAACCAATTATATTGTATAAGAATTACATTAAAATTAAAATACCATTGACCTTCAACATCCCCAAAACCTTGAAACTCAAGAAAGGGCTAACCAGATATTGTGTGCCTGGGGCTGACTTCTGGTGCAGTGTACATACAAAGCAATTATTGATTAGCACTCTGAGTTCAGTGAGTTAAAGTACCAAGCTGTGTAGGAAATTTACTTCAAAAGATCTGCTGGACCTAATTGTCACAAGCATTGAAGCAAAGCCTGCCTGTCAGGGGAGAAGACACGCAGCATAGACCCGAGGAATTAACAGAGGCCCTTCTAAACAGAAGATGTCAGGCAACAAAATCATGATATATATTACTGCAAAATCAGAAAAAAATATATTATTGAATGCACTTTGCAAAGCTCGGCAAACCCAAGGGTGTAATTTGAAATGCAGCCACTCTTAAGTTTTACTGTGCTTGCAAGATGCAGTGGCCCGTTGCAAAACAACACCAAATCAGAATTTATTGATTAATCTTAGATTTCAATGCCATTGTTGGCCAGTAAAAGGGTATGCAACAAGGGATACAGAGCAATGAAAAAAAAGTCAGATCAGCATTAGAATCAGAGTCAGGTTTATTATCAGAGCTATGTAACATTAAATTTGCTGTTTTACCACAGCAGTACACTGCAAGACATAAAATTTACTAAAGATACAAAAAAGTGTAAAAAATGAATAATAAGATAGTGTTCATGGAATATTCAGAAACTTAATGTTAGAGGGCAAGATGTTGTTCTTAAAACTTTGAATGTTGGTCTTCAGTAGGGTTGCCAACTGTCCTGTATTAGCCGGGACATCCCGTATATTGGGCTAAATTGGTTTGTCCCATACGGGACCGCCCTTGTCCCATATTTCCCCCACTAAGGTAGAGCGCTCCTATGAAACCTCTTGTACCGAAATGGCGTAAAGCGAAGAAGCAATTACCATTAATTTATATGGGAAAAACTTTTGAGTGTTCCCAGACCCAAAATATAACCTACCAAATCATACCAAATAACACATAAAACCTAAAATAACACTAACATATAGTAAAAATAGAAATGATATGATAAATACACAGCCTATATAAAGTAGAAATCATGTATGTACAGTGTAGTTTCACTGAACAGAATTGCCAAAACCGATTTGTAGCAAAAAAATCGGCACGTACACGCATGCGCACACAGGTGCCCACGCAAGGCTTCATGGGCACGGTAGTCTTTCTCGGGGTAAACACAAGCGTCCCGTATTTGACTGCTATTTTTGTCCATTATTTGGGAGTGAGAAAGTTGGCAACCCTAGTCTTCAGACTCCTGTATCACATCCCAATGGTAACAACATGAAAAGGGCATAAGTGTCTTTCATGATGGATACCATCTTCTTGAGGCTTAATTTCTGAAGAAGTCCTTGATGGTCGGAGTGTTGTGTCATGATGGGACTGGCTGAATCAATAACCCTCTGCAGCCTCTTGCGATTTTATGCATTGAAGCCCCCCATACTAGGCCATAATGCAACCAGTCAGAACATTCTTCACGATACATCTGTAGAAATTTGATAGCCTTTGGTGACATGCAAAATCTTCATAAAGGCTGAGTGGAGAGCCAGTGAGATTGCATCATCCGCTGTGGACCTGTTGTGGTGACAGGCAAGTTGCAGCAGCTCTAGATCTTTGATCAGTCAGGAATTTTAATCTAAACCATGACCACCCTCTCAGAGCACTTCACTACACTAGATGTGAATGCTACTAAGTGATAGTCATTGAGACATTTCCCCTACTCTTCTCGGGCACCGGTATGATTGTTGTCCTTTTGAAGCAGATGCAAACCTTAGACCACTGCAGTGAGTGGCTGAAGAAATACTTGAACACTGCAGCTAGTTGGTCAGCATAGATTTTCAGTACAATGCCAGGTAAACCATCGTCACCTGTCGCTTTGCAAGGGTTCACCTTCTCTGTGAATGTTCTGATCTCAGCCCCTGAAACCGAGATCACAGTGTTGTCAGATGCTATGAGGATTTTCACAGATGCAGTGTTATTCTCCCTTCCAAAGCTGCTAAAAGGCATTGAGTTCACTGGACAGTGAAGCATCACTGCCATTTACACTATTTGGTTTTGACTTTTAGGAAGTAATGGCACACAAGCCCTGCCACAGCTGACGCATGTACAATATGTCTCCAACTTCACATGGAATTGCCTTTTTGCTTCTCACAATGACCTTTCATAGGTTGTACCTGGACTACTTGTTTTGTTCCGGATCACAGGTCTCAAACAGCACAGATCCAGCCTTCAACAGACTGTGAATCTCCTGGTTCAACCAGGGCTTTTAATTTGGGAAGACTTGGTATATTCTCAAAGACACAAGACATACACATATCGACACAGGTCTTGATGAAGCCGGTGACATCTGTGGTATATTCATTAAGATCCACAGATGAACCCCTGAAAATGGACCTATCTACTGATTCAAAGCAGTCTTGTAACCATTCCTCTGAATCCCTTGATCATACCTTTGTCGTGCTCACCACAAGTGCTGTGATCCTCAGTCTCTGCCTCTCTGCTGGGTGTAGAGTACAACCAGGTGATCAGACTTACTAGAGAGTGGGTGTGAGGTAACATGCTAAGCATGATGGTAGTGTACTGTGATGGAGCATGTTGGTCCTCTCGTTCCACAGGTGACATGGTATTTGATTGTCAAGAGACTTTTTCAAGCAAGCCTGTTTGAAGTCTCCTGCGATGATCGGAAAGGCGTCATGGTACGCTGTGTCATGACTACAGATCATGGTACTCGGCTCCTTCAGTACAAGCTTGACATTGGTCAGTGGTGGAATATACACTACTACAAGGATGATGGTGGAGAATTCCTTCAGCAGATAGAACAGGCTACATTTGGCCATCAAATGTTCCAGGTGAGGGGAGAAGGAATGAGACATGCTTGTGCATCATAATGACTTAATCATGAAGCAAACACTGCAGCCAATATAAATCTAAGTTTAAAAAAAAAACCCTGGTCTTTGATGTCACATTGAGAGCTATATTTGCATAAAGGTCAGAGGGCCAATAATGGAGGGCATCAGAATGGCAGAGTTCACCATTCAGAAGAATCCATGAACTTGTATGAGTTCAGAATCGGAAGTAGAACTCAAGAGCCGGGTGTTGGGTCAAAGGTTATAATACTAAGGCCAAACTACTTCTCCCTTGAACTAGTTCTATAAATCTATGAACATTTTTCAGAATCTGGTCCCAAGAGATTGTGAAGAAACACTGGTGTTAATCTGAGTTTTGGGTAATGTTTCCTTCAAGAAAAGTCCCAAAACCTCAGCCTGCTGCCTTTGGTTTTCTCAGATCAGTCTGAGGTGGCCAGTTTCACCATCTAAGTTAAAGATCACCTTTGACAAAAGCCCTCAATTTCAGAATTCTCATTACCACTCTGAATAGCAACCCAAGACAGACTCAGAAAACGTGGGGAGAGGATTGAGCCCTGTAATGTGGTATGAAGAGAGGACCAGTTGCTGTTTTAAAGTAGGTCACCATCTTCTGGCTGACATATCTGAATGAGATATATTGTCATGAGTGTCACTAGCACATAATGCTTGATAGGGTGGATGTTTCCCCTGGGGTCTAGAGCCAGTTTCAAAGGAGTGTGCAGTTCATGGTAGAGATGAGGAGAACTTTCTTCACCATAAAGCCAATGAATCTTTGGAATTTTCTACTCAGGGACTGTGGAGGCTCAATCCGTAAGTATTTTAAAAAGAGACTGAAAGATATTTTGATATCAAAGAACTAAAAGGATACCGTATAGGATTAGTGTAGGTAAGTGAAGTTAAAATAAGAGAGCATAAAATGAACATATTAAATGGCAGAACATGGTCAAGGGGGTGAAGGGATTATTCCTGCTTCTATTACTTATGACCTTGAATTCTTACGACATCACATCATGCAACATCTGTTCACTATTTTCATAGGATATTGCATATCCCTTGAATATGAGTTCTTGTTTCTCCAAGTATTTTTTCACCATGTAAGGCATCTACTTAGTGCTTTTATGAATCTTTTCCCAGAGATAATCTTAACCAACTGTTCCGTCAACTGCTCAAGCAACTTTGCTTTCAGAACAATCCTATCGCAAAGGAGACTACTGCCCCCACCTCCCATCCCTCTCATTCACTCATCACCTTCCACTCTTATCATTTTCACACGCTTCAGCTCTTTGTTGCCTCTACTTATCAGATCCTACCCTCTGTCACTATCTCTTTCCTTCCCCACTCGACCCCCTTAACCCCTTGTCCTTGGATCCACCCATTGCTTGTGAGCTCTTCCCCCACCCATCCTCCTCATCACCTTATATTAGTGATCCGCCCCTCAGATTTTTAATCTTGCTTTATTTTTAACTTCTAATTGTACCCGCTCTCCCAATCTATTCCCACCCACTCCATCACAACGTTGGCCCGGCTACTCCCCGACAACATCAGGTCTGCATATTCCCAGTTAATTGTGTGTGCCCTCACTGCCCATCAATGACAGACTCGATGACCTGGAAAATCTAAAGCTAACAGTAGCTTAGTATTTGCAATCAGCAGTTAGAATTACATTAAATATTTGTTTTAAATGTTTTATATTCATCGAAATGGACATTATTGGCAGAGTTACAATTTATTGCCCATCTCTCTTGTCACAAATTGGGGAAGCAATTAACAATTAATGCGTACCTGACTCTCTGTACAAATTAACAGATTGTACTGCTGTGAGGTACATTAATGAACTGCACAATACTTTTTTATCACAATCCAATGGTTTTGTAGATGCTATTAACTGATACTAGATATCTAACCCGGATTTATTTAACAGCCACGATGGGATTTCAACTAGAAGCTTTTAATTTAACCACAATGCTTTCATGCCTAGCTAGCAATAAGTAAGGAACAGAGATTCCTCTCATAAGTAGTGTAATTGACAAGTTGGCATTGAATTTACCTTAGTAAATGACAACATCTCTTCCAATGATACCCATTGTCCAACCTCAGCAGTTCAGGGAACATGGGGCTCTCACCAGATTTCACATTTCACACATGCTTGATCCTAGCTTTCATGAGCGTTCACCTGTCTGTGGCAATATGCTTTCATTGATTAATAATGATAGTGTCACAGAAAAGTACAATACAGAAACAGGTCCTTCAGCCCATCTAGTCTGTGCTGAACCAATAACTTTGTAACAAATGTCTTACGTACATCATGAATCATAGAGCCTCACAATACAGAAACAGGACCTTCTGAGTCCACTGCGTCCATACCAATTGACAACCACCCATTTGTTTCAATTTTACATGAATCCCTTTTTATTATTCTTGCCATCTCTTCCACAGATTCTATCACTCACTTAGATACTCAAGGAAATTTACGCTGGCTTATTAACCTACCAAACCACATATCTTTTAGGGTATTGCATGAAATGGGAGTACCAAGAGTAAACGCCACAAAGACAGCAACTGTAAGTCAGGATTACAGTCTACTAAACTGGACCACTGCGCCACTATTAGCCAGGGTCACTAATTTGTTTTGGCAGGTATATTACGTGACCACCTGTTGGATGAATCATTTGCCACAATCTTTATTGATTAACCAATCAAAGCTGCTGAAACAGGCATTTTATTGTGAGCTTTGACACAGGGTTACTTGGGAAGAAAATACAAATATCTACATGTAGAAATTGATTAAGCAATATTGCTGCAAATTTACAGGTGTTTCCTCCAAGAACATGCATTTTATATTCCTTAGTTTTAACAACTATCACTCAAAGAGAGATGCTGTTGAAGTCTGAATTGGTAGCATAGTGGTTAGCTTAATGCTGTTACAGGGCCACTTTAAGACCAGGGTTCAATCTATAAGGAGTTACGCATTCTCCCCATGACCATGTGAATTTCCTCCTGGCGCTCTGATTTCCTCCCATATTCCAAAGATACACAGTTAAGGTTTGTGAGATTTGAGCACGCTGTATTGGTGCCTGAAGTGTGGCAACACTTGTGGGGCTGCCCAGCACAACCCTTGCTGATTTGATTTGACACAAGCAACATATTTCAACTGTATGTTTCGACATACAGTACACATGTACATGTGACACATAAAGCTAATTTTTATCTTTGGTGAATTGGTTGTTGTCCTTAAGAATCAATCTTTTTCCACAAGACTCTGTGGCCAAAAGAATGTCAGTCAGGGTGATCAGTGTAATGTTGTGGAATAAGCATCACTCACTGGTACAAACTATAGTACTAACCCCAAAGCTCAAAGAAACTATCGGTTCACTGTTGATATAAGGTCTCAACCTGAAATGTGAGCAGCTGCTTTCCTCTCACAGATGCAGCCTGGCCCACTGAGTTTGGCCAGCAAATTGCTTGGTGCTCCAGATTCCAGCATTTGCTGTCTCGTGTGTCTTGGTTCCCATCCCGCCTGATCTGACACAACACCTCTATTTAGCAGTTTTGCTGCACCAATCCTCAGTGGCTGCATCGCTCTCAATGACCTTAAGAAGCAGTTCTGCAACCAACTCACAAGTGGCAAGCAGGCCACGAGTGCCAATCAGGGTCCCAGCTGTCACACCCTGAGGAGTCAAACACCCTTCAGACAGTTTGCCCTGGCTTGCTCCTTTACTCCCCCAACCAATTGATTGGATAATCTAAGGCATTTACAAAGAATTGAACTTGATAAAATTAAAGAAAATACAATTTCACACATTTAAATCCAAGTATAATTTTGAAAGCATAGCAATCATTCATTAATTAATGATAAATGTATTGAGAATTGTAGAAAAATAAACTAAAGCAGTTAAAAATTTCAATTAGAAAGATTAATGAATGGGGCCTGGCTAGTTCCAAGGTAAATTCATCAAACTGTCAAGTTAATTTAGTTTGTCTCTTACCACATGTGCTCCCTAATCTGCTGGGTACTTCACCATTCTCTTCTACTACTTGTTTTTCAGGAAGATGTAGTATTCCATATCTCCCATTTCAATCACAGTATCTTTTATTCTCTGAACTCA
This sequence comes from Mobula birostris, assembly GCF_030028105.1. NCBI lineage: Eukaryota > Metazoa > Chordata > Chondrichthyes > Myliobatiformes > Myliobatidae > Mobula > Mobula birostris. Next base: position 70,153,055 of record NC_092373.1, on the reverse strand, counting down.
GTCCTCTGCTATTTAGTGCACTTTCAGATAGATCAACTGCAGTTAACATGTCTTTGCTACCCTTTCTCAGAGAGTGCCAACACCCCTTGTATATTGTTTCCCTTGTCACAGACATTTCATTCCTTTTTTCCGACCCGCCTCCTCTCTACCACTTAAAAGACCTGTTATTTTCAACTGTTTTACCAGTTCTAATGACGGGACCTGAGAAATTACTTCGGTTTTTCTCCCTCACCTGCTGGTTTTCATTCATGGCTCATGTAAATCTGAGGGGCCAGCTGTAAAGTATATCCAGTGATTCCTGGGACAGCACGATAACCTTCAGCTCACAGTATACTCCAGTCCATGTGCGGGAGCCATAGTATACCAAAACTGGCCAGCCGTTAACTGTAGATGTGTGTCACCAAATGACAGCAGATCCAGCCCAAAGTTCTGAGAAATATTTCACAAATTTCTGCTTCGACATACAACAATAAGTAACAAAAGCCTATTGTTTTTGTTACATCTATGATTTAAGGATGCTTCCAGGGACTGGAGGACTTGAGTTATAAGGAAAGATTAAATTGGTTAGGACTTTATTCCTTGGAACCATGGAAGACTAAAGGAAGATTTGATAGGGGTATACAAGATTATGAGGGGTATAAATAGGGTTAATACAAGCAGGCTTATTCTACTGAGTTTGTGTGGGACGACAACCAGAGGTCATGGGTTAAGGGTGAAGGGTGAACATTTTAAGGGGAACATGAGGGGAACCTTCCTCACTCAGAGGGTCATAAGAGTGTGGAATGAGCTGCCAGCACATATGGTGCAGGCAAACTTCATTTCAACATTTAAGAGCAGCTTGGACAGGTACATGGATGGGGAAGGTTATGGAGAGCTATGGTCCTGGTGCAGGTCGATGGGAATAGACAGTTCAAATGGTTCAGCACAGAACAGATGGTTGAAGAACCTGTTTCTGGGCTGTACTTTTCTATGACTCTATGATTCTCTAAGCATCATGCTTCAACCCTCAAAGTTCATGGTTTGAATTTCTCAACATGTCTGCTGCCCTTTGTTACCCGTTGCTAATTCATTTGTAAGCATCCAGCTTTTCCCTAATTTTCCAGATTATTACACAATTTTGCAAAGGAGCCCATTCACAGATAAGCACTGGGGAATGTCAGCTGAAACCTTCCACAATACACTTGATCACAAGGCCAGAAAAACCTGCAAACATTGGACAGACATCTCATGATGACAGAATCCAGTGATTGTAATAGAGTGTGAGTATTCAGACATTTACTTGGTCCCAACTCTCTTTGTTTTGTCATGTACTGTAAAAGTACTTTAACATCTGTAAAGAGAAGCCTCTAGGCAATTTGTCTACACCTTCAACTTACAGAATTTGTCAGAAAACACATGCAAGTAAAAAATGATTCATCAATCTATTGAATAAATAAACAGCAATGTCATTTGCAGCTCTAGTGATCCAGCATCACCCAGTCAGGCTTTGACTACGCAGAATTTTTCAACTCTGTGGACACATTGGACATTTCAGCAATTGGTTGTTAATTCATGATCTGTTGGTAATTGTACTGTCTGCAAATCAAGAGAGATAGTTAATTTGCAAACATAACATGAGTTTGTATGCTTCTGCAAAAGCCTAAGTGTTCCAGTCACAATTAAGAAGCAGGCATATTATAACATTCTTTCTGATAAGTCGAGGCACAATGTAACAGAAAGTTACACTACTCTGTTAATATTTTTAATTAACACCAGAAACAATTTTCTTGATATAGCTTTGACATTTTTAAGTGATGTAAGTAACTTTGATATACAAGACCATAAGACATAGGAATAGAATTAGGCCACTTGACCCATCAAGTCTGCTCTGCCAATTGATCACGGCTGATTTATTTTTTCTCTCAATTTCATTCTCATGCCTTCACCCTACAACCTTTGACACTCTTACTAATCAAGAACCTCATCAACCTCTGTTTTAAATAAATCTGTGGTGGCTACTTGAACAAATAAATGCCGCTGATTGAGACCAAGCACAGGAAGTTAATCTGTACGATGTGCCTTCTGATCCAATGAAATAATAATGCCGAAGAGTCAAAGAAAGGTCCTTTATTGAGCAACTGGCAAAACAATCTCGAAGCGATAAAACTAATGAAACTCAAACTAGTGAAGTTAAGCATACTTAAACAGAATTAAGTGGTCAACAAGAAGATATCACACCTGGTTGTCTCTAGCTCTAAATGACTCTAACCAAAGCATGAACGCGTTAACTAAACTCTTCGCTTTTACCACACTCCCAGCCACATGACTAAATACCATAACAAACATTGTAAACATGCTATAAAGAATACAGAGCAGATACAGACATCCCACCTCTCCCGGAAGTTCCGTGAATCTCCCGCATATTAATAGTGGCTCACCGCTGCCCGCAAATTATATAAAATGTCCCAGAAAATGATTTTTTTGAGAGCGAGCGTGAGAGAACGCGTGAGAAAGAGCGAGAGAGCGAGCGCAGGAGCAAGAAAGTAAGCACGAGACAGCGAGTGCGAGAGAAAGCGAGAGCAAGAAAGCAAGCGCAACTGACAGCAACCATGAGAGAGAGAGCGAGAGCAGGAAAGCAAGCGCGAGTGAGTGACCACGAAAGAAAGTGTGAACGGGAGCGAGAAAGCAAGCGCGCGAGACCGAGAGAGACAGAGCGAGAGCAAGAGCAAGAGCGAGTGTTCCAAAAAGAGAAAGTATGAAACGTATGTCACCCCAGACTACACTATAGTGTACCTCTGCCTAATAGGGGTCAAAAATAATGACAGTGTTGCTCGCTGCACTGTTTGCAACAATGACTTTTCTATTGCCCATGGTGGGTTAAGACTGTAAAAGACATGTTGAGGTGAGTTTAACAGGTGTCATTCATTCATTAGCATAGCTAATGTTATTTAAACTAGCTGGCCAGCTGCTAAGGAGCTACTCTATTGTAGACTCTATTACTCTATTCCACCTGTCCCGGAAGTTCCGGGAGTCTCCCGCAAATTGATGGTGCTACCTCCTGAAATGAGTTTTTGCAGGGTGGGATGACTGCAGATAGAAAACAGATACCTGGCTCCCACAATACCCAATAACAGCCTCCACAGCTGTTTGTAGCAATGAATTTTACAGATTCACCACCCTCTGGCTATAGAAATTTCTCCTTATCTCTGTTGCAAAGGGATGTCCTTCTATTCTGAGGCTATGGCCTCTGCCTGACTGTGGTGTTCCTTCAACAAATTGTTGATCCATTGTGACTGATTTCATCAACAATCCAAAAATAAAGATTGATTCTACAGAACAATAATAATGGCATATACAGAATATATATGGGTATGTTTTGACAAAGTGAACTAATGAATATTGGAATTTTGACCGGAGCAGTCAGCTGAGATAAAGGAATTGAAACTCTTATACTATTTACATAACTATAATTGTGCTTTCTAAGAATTATACTAATCCGTCATTAAGTTTTTAGAGCAGGGGTTCCCAAGCTGGGGTCCACGGACCTCTTTGTTAATGATAAAGGGCTTAATTAGGAAGAAGAAAAAAGATTATGAGAGAAAACTGGCAGGGAACATAAAAACAGACTAAAAGCTTTTATAGATATGTAAAAAGGAAAAGACTGGTAAAGACAAATGTAGGTCCCCTGCAGACAGAAACAGGTGAATTGATTATGGGGAGCAAGGACATGGCAGACCAACTGAATAATTACTTTGGTTCTGTCTTCACTAAGGAGGACATAAATAATCTTCCAGAAATAGTAGGGGACAGAGGGTCCAGTGAGATGGAGGAACTGAGCGAAATACATGTTAGTAGAGAAGTGGTGTTAGGTAAATTGAAGGGATTGATGGCAGATAAATCCCCAGGGCCAGATGGTCTGCATCCTGGAGTGCTTAAGGAAGTAGCCCAAGAAATAGTGGATGCATTAGTGATAATTTTTCAAAACTCGTTAGATTCTGGACTAGTTCCTGAGGATTGGAGGGTGGCTAATGTAACTCCACTTTTTAAAAAAGGAGGGAGAGAGAAACCGGGGAATTATAGACCGGTTAGCCTAACGTCGGTGGTGGGGAAACTGCTGGAGTCAGTTATCAAGGATGCGATAACAGCACATTTGGAAAGCGGTGAAATGATCGGACACAGTCAGCATGGATTTGTGAAAGGAAAATCATGTCTGACGAATCTCATAGAATTTTTTGAGGATGTAACTAGTAGAGTGGATAGGGGAGAACCAGTGGATGTGGTATATTTGGATTTTCAAAAGGCTTTTGACAAGGTCCCACACAGGAGATTAGTGTGCAAACTTAAAGCACACGGTATTGGGGGTAAGGTATTGGTGTGGGTGGAGAATTGGTTAGCAGACAGGAAGCAAAGAGTGGGAATAAACGGGACCTTTTCAGAATGGCAGGCAGTGACTAGTGGGGTGCCGCAAGGCTCAGTGCTGGGACCCCAGTTGTTTACAATATATATTAATGACTTGGATGAGGGAATTAAATGCAGCATCTCCAAGTTTGCAGATGACACGAAGCTGGGTGGCAGTGTTAGCTGTGAGGAGGATGCTAAGAGGATGCAGGGTGACTTGGATAGGTTGGGTGAGTGGGCAAATTCATGGCAGATGCAATTTAATGTGGATAAATGTGAAGTTATCCACTTTGGTGGCAAAAATAGGAAAATAGATTATTATCTGAATGGTGGCCAATTAGGAAAAGGGGAGGTGCAACGAGACCTGGGTGTCATTATACATCAGTCATTGAAAGTGGGCATGCAGGTACAGCAGGCGGTGAAAAAGGCGAATGGTATGCTGGCATTTATAGCGAGAGGATTCGAGTACAGGAGCAGGGAGGTACTACTGCAGTTGTACAAGGCCTTGGTGAGACCACACCTGGAGTATTGTGTGCAGTTTTGGTCCCCTAATCTGAGGAAAGACATCCTTGCCATAGAGGGAGTACAAAGAAGGTTCACCAGATTGATTCCTGGGATGGCAGGACTTTCATATGAAGAAAGACTGGATGAACTGGGCTTGTACTCATTGGAATTTAGAAGATTGAGGGGGGATCTGATTGAAACGTATAAGATCCTAAAGGAATTGGACAGGCTAGATGCAGGAAGATTGTTCCCGATGTTGGGGAAGTCCAGAACGAGGGGCCACAGTTTGAGGATAGAGGGGAAGCCTTTTAGGACCGAGATTAGGAAAAACTTCTTCACACAGAGAGTGGTGAATCTGTGGAATTCTCTGCCACAGGAAACAGTTGAGGCCAGTTCATTGGCTATATTTAAGAGGGAGTTAGATATGGCCCTTGTGGCTACGGGGGTCAGGGGGTATGGAGGGAAGGCTGGGGCGGGGTTCTGAGTTGGATGATCAGCTATGATCATAATAAATGGCGGTGCAGGCTCGAAGGGCCGAATGGCCTACTCCTGCACCTATTTTCTATGTTTCTATGTTTCTATATGGGTCCATGGCATAAAGAAGGTTGGGACCCCTGCTTTAGAGTCTGACAGATATCTTTATAGTTTTGAATTTAATCCAACCTTTAGATTGTTTGGTCTAGACGTGAACTCTGAGAAGATTCTGTATCTTTGTCAGTCAGGCTTCCAATTATTTTTCACTTCCCGAAATCTGCTCTGGATCCATTATGAACAACTTGATGGTCACCTGGTTCATCATCTAGACTTGGTTCCTCTACATGACTACTTCGGATTTTGTCATCAGCTTCAAGAATATTATCTCTTGGTGCCTGTAACCTTAATATGGTTTCTACCTCTCCCCAGTGTTGTCAAGCTGGAAGAACTAAGAACAGCTATTTACTTGTTTTGCTTGAAATTGCACTCCTCTGGCGTAGTGTCATACTGATCTTTTTGACATAATTGCTTCTCTTGAGCTACAAAAAAAAGCTGAACGTGGCTCAAGCAGATTCTCAGAGATGTTCAGGAAGAATCTACAGGTGATGATACAATGGTGTGTGCGCAATTTTTCTGTACTTCAGCAAGAAATAGGCTAAACGATGTTTCATGGCAAGGGTTAAATAATCCTGCAACATTTGATGCATGACAGTCTGTTGCAGCTGAAGCCAGGTTATGTGAAAGAATAAAAGTACATTTAATACCATTCATTTCTATAAATTCACTTCATAATTGTCACAGAAAAGGGGAAAACTTTTTTTGGGGGGGGAGGGGTATTGACATTATCAAAAAGAGCTCCTTTGGTGAGTGGTGATTGGACACAGATATCATTTTATCTACAGAACCCATATCTTTGACCTGCACTAGGAAGCTAATATTCCCAATTTCACAAAATGCATACCACCATATATACCTAATTGATGCAGTTCCAATGTAACTCGGTGGGACAAATGCAGAACTATTTTATTTCCTCATCTGTACACTAGTCAAATTTTATCCATTCTTTCTATATTTCTTCATGGACAATTTTTCACCATTACACAAAAATAAACCCAATTAAAACATGATGCTAATAATTCACAAATACAGCAATTTAATCAAAAAAGTACTGTAACTTTAAAGTAGTTTTTTGAAAAATGAAAATTTCCAGAGAAAATAGGAAAAGCATGCAAAGTAAAATGCTGCGCAATGTCCACAGTATTGAATTAGAAACACTTAATAGTCCAATTGTTTTGCATTCTGACTGTCAATCTAACTTTGACCCAAGCTGAACTTTCATCAGTAGCACTATGAGCAAGTTTAAGTACAATCTGACATAACTCCATCCATTAATTTGCAGGTAGGCATATAATAACTTCAGAAAGAAGATTAAGTTTGCAAATAAAACATACATAGAACAAGCCTTTCAGCTGATGACATTGTGCTGACCTTTAACCCACTCCAAGATCAATCTAACCCTCCCCTCCCATATAACCCTTAATTTTTCTTCCATTCATATGCCAATCTAAGAGTCTCTTAAATGCCCTGGTTCTACCATCACTTCTAGCAGCATGTTCCATGCACCCACCCACCAGCTATTACAGCTCAAGGTGTTCCCAAGTTTGGAGTTCAATTATTCATTTTTCTGTAAGGAGCCTCAGTATGTCCTCCCCATGGAAAGCATAGGCTTTCCCTGGGCACTCTGGTTTCCTCCCCCAGTCCAAAAATGTACCAGGTAAATTAATTAATTATTGTAAATTGTCGCGTGATTAGGTTATGGTAAATTGGGGTTGCTGGGTGGCATGAGTCAAAGGCTGGATAGGACTACTCCGCACTGTTAGTAATAAATAAATAAATATACAAAGAAACAAATAAACAACCTGCTTCCGACATCCTCCCTATACTGTCCTCCAATCACCTAAAAGCTATGTCCACTCATATTAGCAATATCTGCCTTTGGAGAAGGTCTCTGATTGTCCACTCAGTCTATGCCAATTATCATCTTATACATCTCTATCAAGTCACCTCTCATCGTCCTTTGATCCAAAGAGAAAAGCCCAAACTCACTCAACCAACCTATCTTCACAAGACATGTTCCAGGCAGCATCCTGGTAAATCTCCTCTGCACCTTCATGAAAGCTTCCATATCCTTCCTCTAATGAGGTGACCAGAACTGAACACAATATTCCAAGTGTGATCTAACCAGAGTTTTATAGAGCTGTAAATTTCCTACATGGCTCTTGAACTTACTCCCACAACTAATGAAGACCAACACATACGTATGTCTTCATAATCACTCCAACAACTTGTGTGGCATCTTTGAGGGATCTATGGATGTGAACCCCAACATTTCTCTCTTCATCCACAGTGTTAAGAATCCTGCCATTCGCCTTGTACTCTACCTTCAAATTCAATCTACCAAGTGAATCAATTCACACTTTTCCAGATCAAATACTATTGTCACTTCTCAGCCCAGCTCTTCATCTTTATCAATGTCTGTATTAACTTCACAACCTTCATGCCATCTGAAATCTCACTAATTCACCCTCCCACTTCCCCATCAAAATCATTTATAAAAATCACAAAGAGCAGAGATCCCTCTGGAACACCTCTGGTCATGGCCTCCAAGCAGAATAAGCTCCATCTACATCCAGTCTCTTCTTTCTGTGGCTAAAACAATTATGAATTCACATAGCTAAATGTCCCTAGATCCCATGCCAATGTTTACATTATTCCGTTAATGCTCCTCCCGTTCTTACCCCATCCTTTAATTAATTAATTAATTAAAATTTCCCCTTTTTTTTCCCTCTTCCTCTCTTTTTTCTCTCTCTGTCCCTCTCACAATCACTCCTTGTCTGCTCTCCATCTTCCCCTGGTGCTCCCCTCCCCCTTTCTTTCTCCTTCGGCCTCCCATCCCATGACCCTCTCCCTTCTCCAGCCTTGTATCCCTTTTGTCAATCAACTTTCCAGCTCTTAGCTCCATCCCTTCCCCTCCTGTCTTCTCCTATCATTTCAGATCTCCCCCTCCACCTCCTACTTTCAAATCTCTTACTATCTCTTCTTTCAGTTAGTCCTGACGAAGGGTCTCGGCCCGAAACGTTGACTGTGCTTCTTCCTATGGATGCTGCCTGGCCTGCTGCGTTCCACCAGCATTTTGTGTGTGTTGTTTGAATTTCCAGCATCTGCAGATTTCCTCCTGTGTCCATGTGTTTTATATCCAGTTCCCTCAGAGTTGAGCAATTATAATATAACCTTCTATTCCACAAATCGTATCCAATTAGTACTCATGGCTCATACATCTTGTAAGTACTGCCATGTTTCTTATTAGAGACTGAATAGTATTCTTCCAGCTTTTTTTTAACCTAAATGCTCATTACTTCTTCACTAATGGGCTTCTGGTGCGTGAAATTAGAATCCACCTGGTAGGATGACCTTGTGGAATAAGATAACACATTCAAGCCAAGGCTGTTACTTAACATACAATCCAAGAGTGTTCATCAGGCTATCAAAAAGGAAAGAAATTAGAATCAGATATTCAAAGTATTAATCAGGAAAAAACTATCTCTCAGCAAACACCCAGTGAAGCTGGGGTCACTCTTAAAAGCTTTTCTTAAGTATATTGTGATAGCTTTCAGTGCAGTATTTTGCATTTCAAGATATTATTTTAAACAAACACCTTTATCAAACTACCCTACAATTACATTTTGCAAGAAAAGCTGAATATCCAATGAGTTTTTTTTTATGCTGTATGATCCATTAAGGGCCACCAAAGGGTATCCTCCACGGTTTGATGTAAAACTACCTCAGAGACTGACATTTGACCTGACCTGATTAATTGTCCTTGTACATAATTCAAAAGGTTGCAAAATCAGCCTTTAGAGTTGGCGTCAAGTCAATAAAAGCTTGGAGGAGCATTTTAAAGATGAACTTTATCCGAAGTTTGAAACTAACAAATTTGAATCAGATAGCTGAATCTTCTTTACTTCAGACAAACGAAGTTTTACCCTCCCACTATATTAATATCTGCATTAATGTCAGGGAAAATGAAATGGGAGTGACTTGCAAAAAAAAAGATGGGGATGTAATATTTTTTTTAATTTAACCCATCCAAGAGAAAAACGATTGGCTCAGATTGGCACTCCGTTTCATATAATTAGTAGAAAAGAGTAACGAGGTTTGATTGAAATCGCATACAAGAGAAGAGGAGTAAAATAACACAGGGACTGACTTTGTGCTTTTATGTCACTTTTTGATTGGATATTTTAAATCTATGATAAGTTCTGCAGGTGCCAAAATCTGAAGTAAAAACTAAAAATGCACTCTAGGTCAGACATTTAGTTTTATATCTTATGTATAGTCAAAAACTGTAAAATCTAACCATGATGTTGAAAGGATATTATGCCATAACACTTGTAAAGAGGTTATCATACTCCCTTAGCCAATTGAAAGCAGCAATCATTCCAGTAATTGTAATTTTCCTGGAATGGTCAGTAATTTACGAGTTAAAATGTTTTAATGAAGTAATTTACTAATTTAGCCAATTCTCTCTGTGAAAATCCATACAAGCAAATGTGTCAGTTGTAGTATCAATTAGAGATTATGTTCTGACGTTAAGTACATACTCAGAGCACGTCATTTGAGCTTGCTCTCCAATATTTCCCACCAGCTAATTCAACAGCAATAATTGGAAATGTGGAGAAGGATTAATTGACTTCTACCTCATTTGGGAATTTAAAGGTAACTTGATGACTAAATGACGGATCAAAAAAGTAACACTCAGGTCAAAATTAATTATTTGCTGACTTTTTTCCACATTTTGAATACAAGAATAGGCTCAGTTTACCTAGAATAACATGTACACAAATCAATTTGCATCAGAATTCAGTTTGTAAACTTATTAAAATCAAAAGAGAAAATTCAACCATGCACAGGCATACAAGCTTAAACTTAATATCAAATATTATTGTGATATTCAATTTTAAAGAAGTAATTAACACAATCAGCTTGGCGGGGCACATGTGGAGTGTAAGATGAGTGTACACTTATCTATCACTTTTCAAGTCAATTTTTTCTTATCCATATTCTACTACAAGTAAAACATAATTACAACTACAGGCTCAGTGAAAATCTTTAAGTTGGCGGGGGGGGTTGGGTTAGAATTTCTCCATGGCCGCTCTCTTGCATGTTAACGAGAGGCTGAAGAAAGAGTGTTACGCTTGGTAGAATGGAACTGGTACACACAAACTTTGACCACAAATGGAGGGAGGGCAGGACAGCACAGTGACCATGGGGTAGAATGGTTGTTTTATATGGTAGACTAAGAGGGACAGGAAGTAGATCACTGGATTTAATTGAACAGTAGGTTGGAAGGGAACAAGGATTGGAAAGGGAGGTGGAGGGCTAAGAAGAAATTTGGAATGGAATCAAGAAAATGGAGAAAGGAGAAATAATTTGGGCATTGGCAAAGAGACAGAAGGAAGGCTGAACACAAGTATGAGTAGATGCTTGGGGAAGGAGGCTAGAAGGAAAATTAAAGATCAATGATATTGGGTAGAATGCAAGCTTTCCTCATACTGATAACTCAATTACACTCAGCTGGCTTGGTTGAGCAGGCATCATTATTTATCAGTCAGCCACCCAAAACAGACAAGGGATTACCAATCAGGCTGAATAGAAGATTCAAGGATGTTTTTAAAGCCTCCTTGACAAAAATAATATGCGCCCAACTGACTCTTGCAAACCCCTGGCCACTTAAAAAGTGAAATACGATTGTTTGAGGGTATTGATATCAAAACCATTTTCAGGAGCCAAAGGTAAACAGTGAAAGAAGCCCATCACCTCACAGCACCCTTCTTTCTGTCTACCTGCCTCATCAGGCACTCATTGCCCCAAATGTGGAAGAGCCTATTGTCTCCACAATAGCCTCATCATCTTTGGTCCCAAGGAACTTCCTATGAAGAGGAAGAGGTGTCTTTTAAAAGCTTCCAAAAAGACAGCACATGCTCCATTGCATTGTAACATCTACTAATCATATATAACACATCAGTAAAGAATGGTCTATTGAAATTATGACATAACACAGCAAAACCCAGTAAGCTGTTCATGACTAAAACAATTCAATTTTTTACTCTATACATTTCTCTTTCACAAGTAACTTTCAGTGACCCACTAACTGTTTTAGCAAAACTAAGCAATGTGAAGCAACTTCTATCTCCTCTCCCCAGCTGCTGTTATTGTTATACTGTAGCAGAATGAATGATGCAATAGAGATTGACCTTGAAATTATAGTAGATCAATGTCTGAACTTGCAGGAGGCATCAAATGAAATGCCACAAGAAACTAATTAAGAAGCATGCAGATAATAAACATAGAAACAACTTATCGATGGCACTGAGAGAATGATTTTTTTTTCATTCCAGGAGGCTGTTTATATTGTTTTTCCCTCAAGGTCAGGTTTTGGTACATTTGTCTCTGCCATTTTTAGGGAACAGCTGATGATGCAAAACTCTATAATGCAATAGATAATACTGAGGATAGTGACAGAGTTCCAGTTGATAGAGGAGGGATTGTCTAACTGGCAGAAATTGACAATGGAAGTTCAATGCAGATACACTTTGGAGAGTCTAATTTTGACAGCTCATCCATTATCAATGGCACAACTTTGAAAAGTGAGTTAAGATAAACATTACTGCTAATACATGCATTCTGGAAGGTGGCAGGGAAAATTGCCGGAAAATGGGAAAAACAGTACATACAAATTTAAATAGGTTTATAAATATATGCAGAATGTTTTTATTCATCCTGATGCAATTGAAAATCAACAAAATCAACCCCCTCCACCTGCAAATGTGTGTGCGCGCGCGCACACACACATACACACACACACACACAAATTAGACAAAAAACCAAAAACTGTTTCCAGGCTATTCCAAGTTACTTCAGACATTCAACCAGACACTTGTACATTGGATGACATCATCTGACCCCATATCCACAAAAACCAACACCCATGTGCAATATACTCCAACACCTCTGATCCCTCAAATTTCTTTCCCTAACCATGCATCTGTGCTAGTATTCTTCTTCCTCCACACTTTGACCATCTGTTAGTCATTATAGACCTCCATGACTGAACCTATGACCAATTTTGAATGTTGAACATGCATATTGCCTGCTTATTTGCACCCTAGGGCACAATTAAGCTTGCAATAGAGGCAAATGCTCTTTGATTGCCTAGTACCACAGCTTTCTTGCATTTCACAGTAGGACTAGAATTCCTGGGCGAGAACATTCTGGAACTGATTAAGCCTCAACCTGAGGATTATGATTGAGCATAACTATTAGTCCAAGAAAAAAAATGGTTCTCATGCACTGAAAAAGATTACCAGTATATTATAACTGATGAGGGACATCAGTAATGAGACATTGAAAAAGTTAGAGCTATTCTCCTTGGAATGCAGAAGGTTAAAAGAAGACCTGATAGAAATCATCAAGAAGTTCTGTTAGAGAAAGAAGAGAAAATCTCTTTGGTTTCATGAGTGGGTCTTGGATTTAAAATTGTTAGATATTGCTCTAATGCCGAGAAAGGAAGAACCTTATTCATTCAGTAACAGTTATGTAAATGTGTATATAAAATTAATCAAAATCAGAATCAAGTTTATTATCACTGACGTGTGTCATTAATTTTGTTGTTTTTGTGGCAGCAGTACAGTACATTAAAATTACCCTGTGACAATAAAAAATAAATAAATAGTGTAAAGGAGGATTGTTCAGGAATCTGATGGCAGAAGGGAAGAAGCAGTTCCTAAGACAAAGTGTATGTCTTGAAGCTCCAGTACCTCCTAAGAAGAGCGCATGTTTCGAGTCATGGGCGTCCTCAATAGGGGATGCCACCTCCTTGAGGTATCACCTTTCGAAAGTGTCGTTGATGCATCAACTTAATTCCAAAGAACTTATTTAAAAGGGAATTCTAGAGTTAGTTATGGGCCAGGAATTATGTCAACTTCAATCTAAATACAGGAGTGAGATATTGAACTAGTATATCATAATTAACTAAACGATCTCCCTCAGTGCTGAAAATTTCTACAACACATTTGTGATTTTTTTCCCCTAAGTGTTTGATAAGCAACTGGTGAACAATACTGAAGGGACTTCTCAGCTCCTAGGCTTTAACCTACTGTGAGGATGGAGTCTATTTAAAAATGTTCTGAAGTACTCCCTTTAGTCCTTTTGAATTGTTCATCCATATTCCACTGGAAGTCAATGGGCACATTAAAAATAGGAATGTCAATACACAATTTTTTTGTTTGAGTTCTGTTCCTGCAGCAACATACAGAGCCAAAATCCATTACCATTGAATCAGAGCACTGCTAAAAGCTCTGGAAACAATGCCACAGTATGTTAAGTTAAATAATAAGGTTTTTAACCTAACAGGGTCTGTATGACTACTGTCAGAATGCATTACTAGCAGCTTTCCTTAAATGCAGAAATGCATTTCTTCTGAATGAAGAAATTTGATTCAAAAGAGCATCTTCACCACCCGAGGGCTAACATTAAGTATGTTGGAAGTAGCGAAGAACAGTAAAAATGTCTGAATGTGAGTGCATCATGAATGTGAGTAGGGGTTATGACTTTATTAGAGGAATACGTACATTTGCTGATTTGATATGATTTGATTGTTCCATTAACATGCATTACAACTCAAGCTATCAGCAGATATGAATACTTTGCACAGCCATAACTCTGAATCCATTAGTGACACACTGAAATTTTAATCGTTCAGTTCAAACCTCTTGATTTATTTCTTTGTTTCATCATTAAATATGTGGATTTCTTCTATCACTGATGTAGACTAAAAAGCCCATGAGCTGAGTATTTCTTTTGTTTAAAAAAAAACTGTCCAATGGGAATCAAATACGAGGGGTGATTGATAAGTTCCTGGCCTAAGGTAGAAGGAGTCAATTTTAGAAAATCTAGTACATTTATTTTTCAACATAGTCACCTCCTACATGTACACATTTAGTCCAGTGGTCATGGAGCATACGGATCCCTTCTTTGTAAAAGTAGTCCACAGCAGGGGTGATTGATAAGTTTGTGGCCTAAGGTAGAAGGAGATGAGTTATTAACTTCAAACTTTCTGCATTATCACTCAGAGTTGAACTGCACATGCATGTAATGAGAGCGTCTTGGACCTCCAGGTGGTCCACAGCAGGGGTGATTGATAAGTTCGTGGCCTAAGGTATCTTGTTACATGCACGTGCAGTTCAACTCTGAGTGTAAATGCAGGAAGTTTGAAGTTTTTCCTCATCTCCTTCTACCTTAGGCCACAAACTTATCAATCACCCCTGTTGTGGACCACTTCTGGAGGTCCAAGACACCAACTTCTACAAAGAAGGGATCAGTATGCTCCATGACTGCTAGACTAAGTGTGTAAATGTAGGAAAAATAAATGTGCTAAGTTTTCTAAAATTGACTCCTTCCCCCTTAGGCCACGGATGTATCAATCATCCCTCGTATGTTTGAAAACAAATTAAGTGGGAAGACACTGGAATGATGGGGTGGGCTGTGAGAAAAATGGTAGGGGTGGGTAGGAATGAAGAGAAAGTCCTTGATCATTACCCAGACAACATTCCCCCAACCATTCCTGCATTACTCCAACTCAGCCTTCAATAGTTTCAGTTCTCTTTCACAGATTCTGAATACACATTAATCACTTTCCTCAAAGGTGTTTTTGCAAACTCCCCCAAGGCATATTTTACTACACTTGTGGCTTTTATTTTGTTCAATGTGTTATTGGAAATATCCATCACTAAGTGGCACTGGAAAGTATAGAATTTTTACTTTGTGGATCCTGCTGCAAATTTCTCTCTCAGCCACCGTCACCAAACAAATTATTTGACCTATGTTATTTTAATGCTTGCTAGATCTTGCTGTGTGCAAAGTTGCAGATGCATTTCCTTAACTATAATAGTGATAACACTTCAAAAGCATTCCATTAGTTGGAGAGAACTGTGGTACATGCATAAAGGGCCACATAAATGCAAATCATTCTTTTTATGAGAAAAATGAGCAATGACATTTCCTCTTTTGTTGTGCTCTTTCATACCACAACTAAATTAGATCAGCAAAATGAAAGATGTCTAATTAATTATTCATTGCGCAATTTGAATAACTGACAGCAAGGCAATCCCCCATATTTGCCTTTATAAATCATCTTGAAAACATTCAACTAACAATTTTCATCCTTAAGTTAAAATGTCACAAATGTATAAATTGCCTTTGGAAAATTATAGTTCAGTAATTCAAAGGACAAGATAATTACAGAACGAATAATTAACTGGTGGTAATGGGTTAGATGAAGTCTCTCAGACATCAATTTCCCCTGCTACTTTGTTTCTGTTCAACAGTGCAATCCGATACCAGATCACGGTTATCGATAGAGCACAAACAAATTTCCCAGGCATTTATGTGGGTCTAATGACCCGTTGGCTTAAATTTTATTTGTAACAGAGTAATATTTAGTGATTTTTTTTAAACCTTCACACCCTACTACCATAAGACATAGGAGCAGAATTAGGCCATTCAGCCCATCGAGTCTGCTCCACCATTCCGTCATGGCTGATCCCAGATCCCACTCAACCCCATACATCTGTCTTCTCTCCATACTCTATGATGCCCTGACCAATCAGGAAATGAGCAACATATGCCTTAAATATACACATGGACTTGGCCTCCACCGCAGTCTTTGCAAAGCCTTCCACAGCTTTACTGCTCTCTGGCTAAAAAAGTTCCTTCTTAACTCTGTTCTAAAGCATCATCCCTCAATTTTGAGGCTGTGCCCTCTAGTCTGGATACCCCCACCATAGGAAACATCCTCTCCACATCCAGCCTATCTAGTCCTTTCAACATTTGGTAGGTTTCAATGAGATCCCCCGCATTCTTCTAAATTCCAGTGAGTACAGGTCGAAACCTGCCAAACACTCCTCATATGTTAACCCCT
Source organism: Mobula birostris (assembly GCF_030028105.1). Taxonomy (NCBI): domain Eukaryota; kingdom Metazoa; phylum Chordata; class Chondrichthyes; order Myliobatiformes; family Myliobatidae; genus Mobula; species Mobula birostris. Next base: position 70,136,662 of record NC_092373.1, on the reverse strand, counting down.
TCATTCCCCGAATCATCCTTGTGAACCTCCTCTGGATTCTCTCCAATGACAATACATCCTTTCTGAGATTATGTAGCCGAGAGCTGTTGACAATACTCCAAGAATGGCCTAACTAGTGTCTTATAAAGGTTCAGCATTATCTCCTTGCTTTTATATTCTATTCCTCTTAAAATGAATGAATGCCTTCTTTACCACAGGCTCAACCTGGGCATATTGTACTAGAACTCTCAAGTCCTTCTGCACCTCTGATATTTGAACCTTCTCCCTATTTAGATAATAGTCCGCACTATTGTTCCTTTTACCAAAATGCATTATCATGCATTTCCCAACATTGTATGCCATCTGCCAATTTTTTGCCCATTCTTCCAACTTGTCTAAGTCCTGCTGCAGTACACACTCCTCCACCTATCTTCCTATCATCCTCAAACTTTGCCACAAATTCATCAATTCTATTATCTAAATCACTGGCAAACAATGTGAAAAGCACGGTCCCAACTCGGACCCCTGTGGAACACCACTAATTGCTGGCAGCCAATTAGAAAAGGCCATTCCAACTCACTGCCTCCTGCCTGTCAGCCATTCCATTATCTGTTCAAGTATCTTTCCTGTAATGTCATAGGATTTTATCTTGTTCCGTAGCCTCATGTGTGGCATCTTATCAAATGCCTTCTGAAAATGCAAGTAAATGACATCCACTGCCTCCCCTCTGTCCACGTTGTTTGTTACTTCCTCAAAGAAATTTAACAGATTTGTCAGGAAACATTTCCCTTTACAGAAACCATGCTGACTTTGACTTATTTTATCATTAGTCTCCAAGTACCTCAAAACCTCATCCTTAATAGTAGACTACAACACTTTCCCAACCACTGAGTTCAGGCAAACTGGCATATAATTTCCTTTCTTTTGCCTTCCTCCCTTCTTATAGAGTCAAGTGACATTTGCAATCTTCCAGTCCTCCAGGACCATGCTGGAATCAAGAGATTCTTGAAAGATCATGAGCAATGCATCTGTTATCTCTTCAGCAACCTCTGTCAGGACTCTGGGATGAGGTCCCTCTGGCCCAGGTGACTTCTCCACCTTAGGACCTTCAAGCTTGCCTAGCACTCTTCCTTTGTAATAGCAATGGCACTCACTCCTGCTCCCTGACACTCACAGACCTCTGGCACACTGCTAGTGAATTCCACAGTGAAGACAGATGCAAAGTACCCATTAAGTTCATCTGCCATTTCTTTGTCCCCCCATTACTACCTCACCAGTATCAACTCTCACCTTTTTACTCCTTATATAACTGAAAAAACTCTCAGTATCCTGCTTTATATTTTTGGCTAGTCTGCCCTCATGTTTTATCTTTTTCCCTCTTATAGCTTTTTTAGTTGCCTTTTGTTGGATTTTAAAAGCTTCCCAATCATCCAACTTCCCATTCACTTTTGCTACCTTACATGCCCTTTCCTTGGTTTTTATGCAGTCCTTAACTTCCCTTGTCAGCCACGGATGCTTAGCCCTGCCGTTTGAGAAGAACTTCTTCTGTAGGACATATCTATCCTGTGCCTTGTGAACTATACCTAGAAACTTCAGCCATCTCTGCCCTGCCGTCATCTCCGCTAGTATCCTCCTCCAATCCAACTGGGCAAGCTCCTCTCTTATGCCTCTGTAATTCCCCTTATTCCATTGTAATACTGATACATGTGAGTTATGGCTACTCCCTCTCAAATTTCAGTACGACTTCAATCATATTATGATCACTGTCTGCTAAGGGTTCCTTTACATTAAGCTCCCTAATAAGATCTGGGTAATACACAACACCCAATCTAAGAAAGCCTTTCCCTGAGCAGGCTCAAGCTCAAGATGCTCTCAAAAGCCATCTCATAGGCATTCAACATGCCATCTTGCAGGCATTCCCTCTCATGATCCAACACCAACCTGATTTTCCCAATCCCCTTGCATATTGAATTCCCCCATTACTATCGCGACATTACCCTTATTACATGCCTTTTCCAGCTCCCTTTGCAATCTGAACCCTACATCTTGGCTACTATTTGGAGGCCTATATATGATTACCATAATGGTTATTTTACCCTCGCATTTTCTTAACTCCACTCACAAAGATTCAACATTCTCTGACCTTATGTCACCTCTTTCTAAAGATGTAATTCCATCCCTTACTAACAGAGCCACATCGCTGCCTATGCCTTCCTGCCTGTCCATCATTGTTTTTTAATTTGAAGAACATAAGACCATAAGAAAGAAAGAGCAGAATTAGGCCATTCAGCTCATCAAATATGCTCTACCTTTTTATTATGGCTGACTTATCATCCCAGTCAACCCCATTCTCCTGTCTTCTCCCCATTACCTTTGACACCCTGATTAATCAGAACCTATCAACCTTCGCCTTAAACATACCAAGGGACTTGGCTTCCACAACAGTCTGCATAATAAATTCCACAGATTCTTCACCCTCTGGCTGAAGAAATTTTTCCTCACCCGTGTTCTAAAAGAATGTCCCTCAATTTTAAGGCTGTGCCCTCCGGGCCTAGACCCCTTCATTATTCGAAACATCCTCTTCTACTTACGACATACAAAATTTGATAGGTTTCAATGAGATCACCCCTCATTCTTCTAAACTCCAGTGGGTACAATTCCAGAGCCATCAAACACTCCTCTTATGTTAACTCTTTCAATCCTGCGATAATTCTCGTGAGCCTCCTCTGGACCTTTTCCAATGCCAGCACATCTTTTCTTAGACTCGGAGCTCAAAACTGCTCACAATACTCTGTGCGCTCTAACCAATGCCTCTTAAAGCTGGTTTCACCTATCACCTTGTGTTTCTTCCTCCATTCCCCCAACCTTCTTATTCTGGCTCCTCATCTTTTTTTCTCCAGTCCTCTTTTCCACAGATGCTGCCCGGCCTGCTGAGTTCCTCCAGCATTTTGTGTGTGTTGCTTGGATTTCCAGCATTTGCAGATCTTTTCTTGTTTGTGCTCAGAATTACATCCTGCTTTTGTATTCTAGTCCTCTTGAAATGAATGCTAACATTGCATTTGCCTTTCTTACCACTGATTCAACCTGTAACTTAACCTGTAGGGAATCCTGCATGAGGACTCCCAAGTCCCTTTACACTTCTAATTTTGAATTTTCATCTCATTTAGAAAATAGTCCACACCTTTATTCTTTCTACCAACTGCATGGCTGTGCACTTCCCTACACTATATTCCATCTGTCACTTCTTTGCCCATTCTCCCAATCTGTAAGACCTTCTGTAGAAACCCTGCTTTCTCAATGCCCTTCCACTTATCTTCCTATCATCTGAAAACTTGCCCACAAAGCCGTTAATTCCGTTTTCCAAATCATTGACACCTAACATGAAAAGAAATGGTCCCAACACCAACCCTGTGGTACTCCACTAGTCAACCGACACTTTGCCTCCTGCCAGTTAGCTAGTCTTCTATCTATGCTAATATCTTTCCTGTAATAAAATAGCTTCTTATTTTGTTAAGCAGTGTCAGGTATGGCACCTTGTCAAAGGCCTTCTGAAAGTCCAAATGAACAATATCCACTGATTCTCCTTTGTCTACCCTGCCTACTATTTCCTCAAAGAATTCCAACAGATTTGTCAGGCAAGATTTCCCTTTAAGGAAACAATGCTGACTTTAGCTGACTTGTCCTGTGCCTCTAAGTACCCCAAAACCTCATTCTGCAACATTTCTTCAACCATTGATTTCAGCATAGCTGGCCTGTTATTTCATTTCTTTTGCCTTCCTCCTTTCTTAAAGAGTTGGGTGACATTTACAATTTTCCAGTCCTCCGGAACCATTCTAGCATCTTGTGGTTCCTGACAGATCATTACTAATGTCTCCTCAATCTCTTCAGCTACCTCTTTCAGAACACTGGGATGTAGTCCATCTGGTCCAGGTGACTTATCTATCTTCAAGCTGCTTAGCTTCACAAGCACCTTCTCCTTAGTAATCGCAACAACACTCCCTTCTGCCCCCTGACACTCGTGCATTTCTGGCATTCTGCTAGTGTCTCTCTGCATTATTATCTCTCCAGCATCATTTTCTAGCAGTCTGGTATCCACTTGTTTCTCTTTTGCTCTTTATATATGTAAAAAAACTGCACCCTCTTTTATATTATTAGCTAGCTTACCTACATATTTCATCTGCTTTTTTAGTTGCCTTCTGGTGGTTTTTAAAAACGTCCTAATGTCTATCTCCCCACTAATTTTTGCTATATTATATGCACTCTTCTTTTTGTTTTAATGTTGTTTTTGACTTCCTTGTCAGCCATGGTTGTCTCATCCTTTAGAATACATGTTCATCTTTGGGATCTATCTTTCCTGCGCCTTCCTAGTTGTACCCAAATGTTCTAGCGATTGCTACCTTGCCATCATCCCTGCTAGTGTCCCCTTCCAATCAAATTTGGCTAGCTCCTCTCTCATGTCTCTGTAATTCACATTACTCCACTGTAATACTGCTATATCCGATTTTACTTTCTCCTTGAACTGCAAGGAGAATTCTATCATATTATGATTACTGCTTCCCCAGGTTCCTTTACCGTAAGCTCTCTAATCAAATCTGGGTCATTACATAAAAATCTAGATCGCTGTTCCCTAGTGGGCTTAACAATAAGCTGCTCTAAAAAAAAAAACTCATAAGCATTTCTACAAATTCCCTTGTTTGGGATCCAGCACCAACCTGATTTTCCCAATCTACCTGCATATTGAATTCCCCTATGTCCATTGCAACGCTGCCCTTTTTACATGCTTTTCTATCTCCCATTTGTAGCCAACGTATCGGCTACTGTTTGGAAGCCTGTATAAAACTCTCTTCTCTTGCCATTTCTTAACTCTACCTACAAGGATTCTACATCTTCTGATCCTACGTGACCTCTTTCTAAAGATTTGATGTCAGTTTTTTTTTTACCAACAGTGGTAACCCACACCCCTGTGCCTACTTGCCTATTCTTTCAATACAATGTGTACCTTAGATGTTAAGCTCCTAAGTATGATCTTTCAACCGCAATTCAGCGATGCCCACTGTATCACACCTTCCAATCTCTAACCATGTTACAAGATCGTCTATCTTATTTCGTACACTGTGTTCATTCAAAGATAACACCTTTAATCCTGTATTCATCACCCTTTTTGATCTTGGCTCCCTATTACACTTCAACCCATCTCACTGACTGCAATCTTGCCCTGTTACCTGTCTGTTCTTCCTCACAGCCTCATTACACACTGCACCTAGTTGTATATCAACTGCCCCATCCTCAGCTTCCCATCCCCCTACCAAATTGGTTGTAGGTGAATGTTTGTGCAACTTCCAGCATTCAATAAATTTTGCAACAAATGCACGACATTCATCTAAACTTGAAGCAGATGAAAGCTAATACATCATTGACACTTGTAAATGGAAAGTTTCTGGAATTACGATGGTAAATAATGGTGTTAATTTATGGAGCAAAGCTGTTTTCAATTGGCCTTCAGTATGCCCCTTCCAATAAAAAAAAAGAGAAGGTTGCAAAAGTGATATTGATTGTTCAGTCAAGCAAGAGTTAAACAAATTCATTAGAATTAATCCATGGAAACATTTAGTCAGTTCTGAATTAATGTAACTTTAACAATATATTTAAAATGCATCGCCAAGCTACCTATGCATTTTCTTGTCAAAATTCTCTCATCCTTTTACTTGTACGGTACAATAATGGTTGGAAGTCATTGTTGGGGCAGTTACACAATAAATTTTTCATTTAATATTGTAAGTGTACTAGAATGCCATATGAACAGTTTATGTCATCCAATACTCTTTTTAACTACATTTTTTTGGATATTACTTTAGAAAAATCTAAATCCTGCTCTCATGACTATACCCCTCCCCCACACGAAATCACCACGGTGGGCTTCACAGCTGAACAGGTGAGAAGAAAGCTGAAACGTCTCAACCTAAGCAAGGCTGCAGAACCGGATGGTGTCAGTACCAGGGTGCTCAAAGCCTGTGCCCCTCAGCTATGTGGAGTGCTTCGCCATGTATTCAACCTGAGCCTGAGCCTCCGGAGGTTCTTGTACTGTGGAAGACGTCCTGCCTCGTCCCTGTGCCGAAGACGCCACGCCCCAACGGCCTCAATGACTACAGACCGGTGGCATTGACCTCCCACATCATGAAGACCCTGGAGAGACTTGTTCTGGAGCTGCTCCGGCCTATGGTTAGGCCACACTTAGATCCCCTCCAGTTCGCCTACCAGCCCCGACTAGGAGTTGAGGATGCCATCGTCTACCTGCTGAACCGTGTCTACGCCCACCTGGACAAGCCAGCGAGCACTGTGAGGGTCATGTTTTTTGACTTCTCCAGTGCGTTCAACACCATCCGCCCTGCTCTGCTGGGGGAGAAGCTGACAGCGATGCAGGTGGGTGCTTCCCTGGTATCATGGATTCTTGATTCAGGCAGACCACAGTATGTGTGCTTGCAACACTGTGTGTCCGACAGAGTGATCAGCAGCACTGGGGCTCCACAGGGGACTGTCTTGTCTTCATTTCTCTTCCCATTGACACCTTGGACTTCAACTACTGCACAGAGTCTTGTCATCTTCAGAAGTTTTCAGATGACTCTGCCATAGTTGGATGCATCAGCAAGGGAGATGAGGCTAAGTACAGGGCTACGGTAGGAAACTTTGTCACATGGTGTGAGCAGAATTATCTGCAGCTTAATGTGAAAAAGACTAAGGAGCTGGTGGTAAACCTGAGGAGAGCTAAGGTACCGGTAACCCCTGTTTCCATCCAGGGGGTCAGTGTGGACATGGTGGAGGATTACAAATACCTGGAGATACGAATTGACAATAAACTGGACTGGTCAAAGAACACTGAGGCTGTCTACAAGAAGGGTCAAAGCCGTCTCTATTTCCTGAGGAGACTGAGGTCCCTTAACATCTGCCGGACAATGCTGAGGTTGTTCTATGAGTCTGTGGTGGCCAGGGCTATCATGTTTGCTGTTGTGTGCTGGGGCACCAGGCTGAGGGTAGCAGACACCAACAGAATCAACAAACTCATTTGTAAATGTTGTGGTGTTGTGGGGATGGAACTGGACTCTCTCACGGTGGTGTCTGAAAAGATGATGCTGTCTAAGTTGCATGCCATCTTGGACAATATCTCCCATCCACTACATAATGTACTGGGTGGGCACAGGAGTACATTCAGCCAGAGACTCATTCCTCCGAGATGCAGCACAGAGCGTCATAGGAAGTCATTCCTGCCTGTGGCCATCAAACTTTACAACTCCTCCCTTGGAGGGTCAGACACCCTGAGCCGATAGGCTGGTCCTGGACTTATTTCATAATTTCCTGGCATAATTTACATATTACTATTTAACTATTTATGGTTCTATCACTATTTATTATTTATGGCACTACTGTAACGAAAACCAATTTCCCCCGGGATCAATAAAGTATTACTATACTATACTATACTATACTATATACTAGATATACTATAAAAATACCCCAGAAGAAAGCATGTTAACTATTTGAACAGCTAACATCATCATGGTAAACTGACTGCTAGTAAGAAGCACCATGACTTTCTTGTAGATCAGTCAAGTGTACCACTTGTCTTTTTTTTTGTCTGGGGTGCTGTATTTGGACAAGAGCCCACTAGGATTCCACCCACCGATTACCTTAAGATATGAGTTTCTGTGTAGACAAGCAAATTCAGTTCTAGACAGTAAAACTATATGATTCAGTTCTGCATCTCTGGATCAGAGTTGGATTTCATATCAATACATAACTATAATCTCAACTGCCTAGAAAGCTCAAGTATGCAAGCCTCAGAAAACATTGGATTAGTCAATTTGCCACCTGTGGAATGAAACATAGCCTGACATGCCAAAAAAGGTTGATTCATATTTGAGCAGCCACTGTAGTTCTTCTTCTACCCTTTTTCAGCTAGTGCCATCATGTAAAAACTTTGGCTGTCCCACGAATGTTCATAACAGGCTATGACTAGTGGCAAGGTATTTAACAGATTGCCATTGACTATTTCCATTATTCATTGTCTCTGTAAAATGGCTCAACTGGGACTAGAATTAATAGATTAAGCAACTATATAAAAATTCACAAATGACACAACCATGGTGTGTCAGATTTCAAATAATGATGAGATAGGGTACAGGAAAAAGGTGAAGAACTGAATGACATGGTGTCATCAGAACAACCTTTCCCTCAATGACAGTAGAACGAAACAGCTGATTATTGAATTCAGGAAGCAGGGCAGAGCACTTGGCTGTGTATGTATCAATGGTAATGAGGTGGAAATGGTTAGGAGCCACAAGTTCCTGGGTATAAACATCAGCATTAACCTGTCCTGCTCCAGCTACATTGATATCAAGGCCAAGAAAGCACACTAGCAACACTACTTCCACACATAAGATAAAGCATCTTAGGCTGGCATAGCAATTGCTCTGACCAAGGAATTGCAGAGATTTGTGAACATAGCTGATCCCTTCAGAAAAACAGCATCCACTCTATGGACTCTGTTTACACTTCCCGATACCTCAGTAAAACAGTCAACATAAACTAAGGCTCCTCCCACATCAAACATTCTCTTTTTATCCCCTCCCCCTCCATGGGGCAGACATTACTAAAGCTTGAAAACCCATACCACCAGGCTAAAGGACAGCTTCTATCCTGATGCTATAAGATGTTATATGTTAATGATGAACTTTAGACCATACAATCTACCTTGTCATTGCTCTTGCTTGTTGCTTACCTGCACTGTACTTTATCTGTAACAGATATTCTGCATCCTGATATTTTTTCTCTTTTCTACTACCTCAATGTACTTATTTATGGAATAATCTCTCTGGATAGCATGCACACAAAAGCTTTTTATTGTATCTCAGTTCTCGTGACATCAAAAAACCAATTGCCACAAAGGTAGGGAGGGAAAACCACTGATGTCAATAAATACAGCTTTATTCACAATGCCAACAAAATAGAAACAAATAAAATTGTATTTAACATTATCTTGCACTGATGCTATTTGTGGCAGAAATGAAAACATCACAAACTAGTTTTGCATTAAATATCTAATGCTATCAGCTAGTTACCTCAGATCTTCAGCCACCCACTGCACCCACTACATAATGAGTACTATTCACTGCCGTAAGGACATAATGAGTGTTTTTACATGCACTTGTGTTTTATTTTGCATTCTATTATTGCTTTTTCTTTGTACTACCTCGACGTACTTATGTTTTGAAATGATCTGCGTGGATGGCATACAAAATTAAGTGTTTCACTGTATTGTGGTACACGTGACACTAATACATCAATTCTTATTCTAACTGTGTATCGTAACCAGATTAAATAATTTAGCATTATGATTATGTGAACAGGAAACTCCCACAAACAAAATTACTACAATGATCACCCAACCTTTTCTTTTTACAAAATATTCACTCAGAGAGAATCAATGGCAAGACATAGCAGCTTCTTAATAACTTATCTCCAAGAACAATATAGTCACTTTTCCACATTAGAAATAAGTTACTTATGCTTTGTATTGGATTAGATCAATGAGCGGAGTTTTAACAAATATACTTGCTTATGTAAATACTTTTGCCCTTCAGTCAGATTTTGTACATTGATTTGAAAGGAGATGACAATTTTGCAGGATACAGCCCTTTATGGCTTAGCTCATGTCAAGCCCGGCAGTAACATGAAACAAGCACATACTGGCACATATGTCCACAATTCAGACTATACATTCCAATAGCATAGCAATACAAGAAGGTGTCTGAGCTATTTTGATTTTTTGAAAATTTTGTTCATATCTTAAATATCATTTTATGAAAAATTTTAATGATGTGAACTTTAAATCATCTTTCTACTTTTTTTTATATTGACAACCAAGAAGTTACCAAAGGCCACCAAGCATTTCTGGGGCAGAGCATCCCTCAGAATGGCCTTGTCTGTCATCTGCTGACGTCATTGAGCCTGATCCAACTAACAAGATTCGACTCAATTATTGACGGACAGCTTCTGGACTTGACCAGCTCACTGGCCTACTACTTCCAGATATGGAATGAATAGATATCACAGGCAGTCCGCCAACCCCAGTATAATCCACCTTGATAGCAATAAGGAAAACATGTTGGCGCTGTAATACAAAATACAGAGTGGAAGAAAACACACACACACACACACACACAAATTCCGGAAGGATGAACCCAGAATGAAGTCTTGTTCAGGATAACTTTTCATCATGGCTGAATTTTTAAAAACAGCATGTATTTCACTCTTATTTACGATGTTAACTACTCTTATCCATCTTTTTGGTCTTTATGGGCCTTTCATCAACATAATTTTAATTTTATTTATTGGCATAATGATATTCAACATACCACTGTAGTGTAACTATATATACATTTAACACCAATCTCCCAACATCTCATTAAGAAGAATTACAGTTACTATATAATTATAAACGTATATTAATATGATCACAAACAAAACAGCCTATTTTAATATTCAGGAGCTATAAGAGATTATGATAGCAATAACTTGTCTAAAATAAGTATTTTACAAACATGAAGACCAAAACTCGTAGAAGGCAATATGAACAATGTTTTGAAAAATCTTTTCAAACAACATGTTTTACAATCATTTAAGGCCAGCATACAACGTATAATCTGGACTGATATTTAATTTCGCATAATAGGGCAATTATATTTCTGCTGTAACCTTTGAAAGTCAAATTATAAACATTTTTCTAGATAATTTTCTGTCATTTGTCCTATACTTTCTCATTCTAATATCATCCACAAAAATACGTTTCCTCTCTTCAGAAAATGCGACATAAAAAATTTAGATTTGCCATACCTGTTAAAAAAGTTATTTTTCATATTTGGAGATTTGATGAAGTGTAGTTAATCAAACCACATTAAGTGTGTTAGCATTTTCCAAAGCAGCATTCTAATTAGCATAAACCTAACCCAAAACAGCATTCTCCCCTTTCCACACCCCTGTTATATTCCTACAATAAACTACTGAACAAGAATCTCTCAAATAATGTGTACTGTAAGGATGTTCTTAATGGTGATTGATACTGTTTTATAAAGGAAAGGTAATTAATAGCACTTACAATGCAGATATATGAACTGTTTCCCATCATACACTTTACAGAATAGCAATGATATAGTTAATCAAAATGGCTGCCAGTGTAACTGTAAAAATACAAATTAGCCATTGTAATTTCAAACCCATCAACTGCATAATTTAATACAGCACAATTTATTGCAGAATTATATTATCAAAGCCTTAGTGGTGCTTTGACTTAATAGAGCAGATCAGTAACACTTGATTTCAAGGATTACAATACATGCTTAATTAGTCCCTTTCAGGTTATACAAGAAAGAACAGGCAACATCTATTTAAATCCACATCTTTGGTAGGCAACAGCATTGTGTGATACAATGTAAAAAAAAATTTGCTGGCAACTGTATTGATTAACAATATCAATACAACACTGTGGTCAAAAAAGTGCGATTTTATGCAAAGGCATTGTTTTTCTCTGCATTTTTATGGCAATGCACTGTTTGAGGATCAAGGGTATATATGGAGATGTTAAATTCTCTCCATTGACCGATTATTATGTCTAGAACATATTACATTTCATAATACTTTCCAGATCCTACTATCAGATTTCTTCCCTTTACAACAACAAATTCCACTGAAGTCTATGCAGAGTAAATAAAGGAACCAAAATCAATAGACCCTCCTCATAAATTAAGGGACTGACTATTTATATAAGATCTGTGAATTTTTTTAAAGAAGAGCCATTGCACATAAGTCATTCAGTACATTTGCATGTAAGTTCAGTAAAACATTATATATTTTGATAGAAAGAAACTTACAGGAGATATGCATTGCAGAGATATATTCTGGTTACTTGGCAGGACCAAACTTGTATTGGGGATGAAGTGAGTTGCCTTAGGCCACTTACTTTGATATACACTTCAATCCAGTGAGCAACCACAATAAGCACCAAGTTGGCTGGTTCCTCTGGAATTGTAAAACTGGTTGTGCTACAAACAATCTCAAACTGCTGAATATGATGGGCATGCTCAGAATATGCAGCAGAGAACTTGTGGAAGCTGTGCTTGTGATATATGAACTTAATAAGAGGAAGCAGTGCACTAAATAAGCATGGCTTTAAGCATTAGCAGGGATACCAAGTAGCACTGATCCAGGTCTAACAAGGTTTCTTAAACACAGAATAATCTGCAGATGCTGGGATCAAAGCAACACTCACAACACGCTGGAGGAACTCAGCAGGTCGGTCAGCATCCGTGGAAACGATGAGTCAACGTTTCGGGCCGGAACCCTTCGTCAGGACTGAAAAGGGAAGGGGCAGAGGCCCTATAAAGAAGGTGGGGGATAACGAGGCCCTATAAAGAAGAAGGAAGGAATTGTTCTTCAAGGCCTAATATTTTATTTATTTACTTTGCAATACAGCGTGGAGTAGCCTCTTCTGGCCCTTTGAAACGTTGACTCATCGTTTCCACGGATGCTGACCGACCTGCTGAGTTCCTCCAGCGTGTTGTGAGTGTTGCTAACAAGGTTTCTCCTTGTGCTTGAATCACAAGTGGTGGGGGGCCTCTCTGTTAGCATCCAGGAAGAAACGGGGTCACTTGTTTAATGACTCATGTAGGGTGATTGAAAGAGAAGTTAACACTTTAATTCTTACCTTTTGATATCTTTTTATGCAAGAGCCAACATTCGCTCCTAGCATTGGACACAATTTGAAATCTCCAGAAAGCAAGACCAAGTAAAACATATCCCCCTCTCTTTGCCTCCTCTCATCACAGTGCCGTACCTGTCTCTGGAGGAGTAGAGACTGTACAGATCAGGGACAACTTCCAGGAGGGAAATTAACTTGACAAAGGCAGATTTTCCTTTCCATCCAGATCATATCTAAGCCACAGGCGTTCCTTTCCTGCTCCTTGTTCAACTCTCTGTTTTATTTCTTGACTTTAAAATGACTGACTGACAATAATTCCTGCCATTTTGTGTCACAGAAGGATCAGTAAAGTGAGAGGATCTGCTTAGAGTTGCAGTGCTGATTCAAAGGAACGAATAGGGTAGGCAGGAGGATAGGAAGGAATTGTTCTTCAAGGCCTAATATTTTATTTATTTACTTTGCAATACAGCGTGGAGTAGCCTCTTCTGACCCTTTGAACCACACCATCCCAGCATGCCCAACAAACCCAATTGACTCTAACCTAAACAATGATGAATTAGCCTACTCAGTACATCTTTGAACTGTGGGAGGACACCAGAGCACCTGGGGAAAACTCATCCATTCCACAGAGAGAAGGTACAGACTCCTTATAGATGACGCCAGAATTGAGCTCCAAACTCTGGAATGCCCTGAGCTGTAATAGCATCGTGCTAACTGATATAATTGGAAACCAAATATCTTCTTGAAAAACAGAATAAACCAGGCATTTTCTGTTGCTTTCTTTTGACTTTCACTTCAAGGCAGATGAAAGATCATCTCCAGGCCAACTGTTAAGGAAATATTAAATTTCTCTCAATAGAAGCCGTTGGCCTCCAGAGGACCTTTGTATGTACACATGGGCGGACACAAGTTAAATTTGGCTTTATTGAGTTAATGGTCTACTACTTTAAGCATGGCTTCACTTTGTCAGCTGGTGACTTAGTTGTTTTACAAAATGCAACAAACAGAACATAGAATAGAATAATGCAGTTTCACCCACAATGTTGTACCAACCGTTTAAACTTCTTCAGGATGAACCTAACCTGCCCTTCCGGTTTTTTTCGTCCATGTTATGATCTAAGAGTCTCTTAAGTGTTCTCAATGTGCCAATTTCTACCACTACCCAACAGTACATTCTCGGCACTTACCTTCCTTTGTATAAAAACAAATTACTTTTGACAACTCCCAATAGCTTTCCTCCAAACACCGTAAAAGGATGTCATCTGATTTTAGCCATTGCCACTCTGGGAAAAAAGATGCTGGCTGTCCACTCTGTCTATGCTTCCTATCATATTATAGACCAGTATATATGCAGGTATTATATGTAATAAAACCATTTAGAGATTTTAAATAGCCAGAGAGGATCCAGGGTTATTATGGTGGTTGACCAGATTTCTGTCTTAGTGGAAGCTAAAATGTATTGAATTAATTAAATGTGTCCACTGAGGACATCCAATTGGAATAACGAAAGACCTGGCCATAACAAGAACATTCTCCCAGAAGCTGCACACTTCAAACAGAAAATAAATTATTTTATTCACTGTGGAGCATAAGTTTGACTCATTCTGGAATGTGGGAGCAGGACAGCTATGGTGCACTGAATGTGCAGCTACAGTTTGAGAAAGCGCCACAGATTTATTTACATAACTGTGATGGATGGGAAACAGCAACAAAACCTTTTACTAATTCAGCCAAGGAGCAGAATTGATTTGCAATGCATGCAGCTGATGTGCCAATGACTCTGAATAAGGTGTGTGTAGGGTGTGTACCAATACTTTGTTCTAGGTCCCTCCAACTGATGAATAACTAAACCCACTCACCCAAAGGCAAATGGTGCAGTTAAGTCCATCTCACTACCTAATAATAATACTTATGGTATCAAATATTGTTTTATTGGCCAGAGGTTATTTCTTTGCCGTCTGCCTGATGTTACTACTTAGTTAGCCTTGTTTATATTTGCAGAATTAACCTTTAGATATTTTAAATCTGCTCATGCAGCATCAGCATGTACATATTGATATATTTGGCATGTTTTAGACAAACTTCAACACCCAAGAAATATTTAATAGATAAATGTCCTCAGCCACTGTATAATACTTTGACAAAACAAAGCTGTATTCAAACCTCATGAAAAAGAAATTGATTGCACTTAAGGCAACAAAGATCCAAGCCAATTTTATTATCAAGATATAATCAAAATAGGTTATTGAGTTCAGTCATATACATTATAATGTAGATCATAAAACATTTTGGTGTGTCCATTAAACGTGCAGTGATAAAACTTGCAGTAAGATTATTTTTATTCCCATATTCTTTAACACCAAAAAGAAAGGAGATTCCAGTAGCAGCATTTTCTGTTAAGTTGAGAGAACTTTAAGTTTCCTATCTGGGTTTTCATCCTCAAGAATCAATACTCATTCTGTTCTATAGCATTTGCTAACACGAAGATGCTACTATAGCAGCCTAATTTCACCCAGATATGTTTTTAACTCTTATTTTTATTTACACTTAGGCTACTACTTAAAAATTCCTTTTTTATTAGCATCCAGCATCCAACATCCATCATCAGGGACCCCCACCACCCAGGGCATGCTCTCTTCTTGCTGGTGCCTTCAGGAAGAAGGTCCAGGAGCCTCAGGACCCAAACAAAAGATTAAAATTTCAATGCATAGAGAAAGAGAGAAAAAAAACACAAATTACGCAAACAATAGAAGCAAACAAAGCATTCTGAACGAAATTGAGTCCTTAGGTCCAAATCCCCAGAGCAACCCAGAATAGGCGCAAAGGCTCGGTATTCAGTTCATCATATTCGCGAGGCAAATCGGCGTGAAGCTTGCAGTCACAAAGAACAGCAGCCAGGGGCAGTTTCACAGCCTAGACTCCACAGAGAGAGAAGTGAATATCGTGGGAGAGCGAGTAAATTTGGCCCAACTCTTGCCTCTGATCCCAACACCCTGCCTTTCCAGTTGATCTGGAATGGCATTTAAATTGTCCAAACAGTGCATCAGGACCCAGGCCCCAGTGCAGCAAATCACATCGGGCCTACACCACGCTTCTCAGCGGTTCCGTCTAGGTCTAGATTTCACTGGCCTGGTCAAAGCCTTTCTCGATCGCTCCAGATTGGCTCAGCGCTTACAGTGATCCAACTTTGCACCCACCAGGTTCAGGAACAGTTGTTACCCTTCGACCATTAGAATCTTGAACTGGAGTGGATAACTTCACTCACCTCATAACTGAACTGTTCCCACAACCTATAGATTCGCTTTCAAGGACTCTTCTTCTCATGTTCTCAAAATTGGTGATTATTTGTTTGTTTGTTTGTTTGTTTTCTGCTTCATGTTTGCACCATTTGTTGTTATTTGCACATCGGTTTTTTGTCCATCCTGTTCATTGATTCTATTGTGTTTCTTGTATTTATTGTGTATGCCCACAAGAAAATGAATCTCAGGGTTTTCTATGGTGACATATATGTCCTCTGATAATAAATTTACTTCGATATGATTTGATTTTTTTATTTCACTTTGTTTATCCATACTATCAGAAAATTATAGTTTGGAAATTCTGACTGACTTTCTCAGTCCTACACGTGTTGAGAAAATGCTTATTTACAGTATAGAATCTGGCTTGTCTGTATTTTTGTCTCTTCTTGGGGTCCCTCTCTCCCAATACCTCACCATAATGATGTTCCAACCTCTATCCACCTACCCTGTCTGTGGTTCCAATCTCAAGAGCCCTGCAAGTTTTGATTTGCCAGCAGAATTTTCCACCTCTCTGCTCCCCCTCCTGTCCCAGGCCCCAATCTGTCTCCCTGCATCTGCCTCTCTCGCACCCACACAAAGCATAACTGGGTCCAGCCCCTGAATGGCTAACTTATCCTTACACTTTCTGCAATAAGAAATTATTAGCATTCAAAGCTCAGGAGCAGAAAAAAATTTGCAGTAGGAAGTTCATCGTAATTTAAAGTCATGGGTATGGTCACAATGACTTTGCCATGCAACTTTAACAACTCAGATCAACTTCTATGCACTTAGCCAATTAGATTCTTGTTTCTCAGTAACTCCTACTGAGTTTATGATGTTGTTGATTCCCTTTATCAGCATCATGATAATCAACAGATTTCACATAGGTATGGATTGATACAAAGGTATATTCACATGGGAACAGAAGTTCTATTCTTGCAGATTTAATATAAAAAATTCTGTTACTCCCACATAAACTTAAGTGCTTTGTCTTGTATTGAAAGCATTATTTTCCTCTTAACACTATGACAGGATTTCCCAGGATCCAGTATAGCAGAAAGTCCTTGGCTGTGCATTCAAATGCATTATTCAACAGCCTGTATCCTCCCAGTCTCTGCTTCTTTGAAGACCCATTCTCTCCCTCCACCCACTGTACCTGATACAATGAACACTGAATGGAAATGATGTAACAGAAGCAGTGAGAAAGAAGAAAATTGAAAAATAGAATGTACAGAAAGAAGAAAATGATGAGAAAAATGTCAAAGTAAGGTAATCCCAGTGTTCATTGCTAGCAAAGGCATATTCAGCTCTTGTTTCTGTAGTGTTGTAGCCAGGGAACAGAGTGAGAGGTACACCAACAATATGACAAGAAGTCGTATTAGAACATTTAATAACCGATCCATCACATGCTAATAATGTATTGGTTATAATCTACAAAATTTCATTGCTGACATAAGGCTGGAGTCTGGAACAACACGAAAATGCTGGGGAAACTCAGTTTGTCACGCAGCTTCTACAGAGGGAAATGGATACTGGCCACATTGGGTCCAAACTATTCTTTTGGAGTAAATGTTTGAGGGTAGATAGCCAGTAATGAAAAGGTGGAGGGATGGGGTGGAGCCAGCAAGTGGTAAGTGGATCCAGCTGAGGAGGGGTGACAGGCAGGTGGAGGAGGAAACAGCGCCAGAAGCTGGGAGGTGATAGATGGAAGGGAAAAAAGGCTGACAATGCAATACAAATGGGCAATTCATCAAATATGTATTTTCATCGCAAATGTGTTTGTAATTTGAAGGCAGCTATCTCTTAGTGTTTCCAATATTTGATTCAGATTCATTTGCACAGTAATGTAATTGATAAATAGCAATTACCGTGAGTCACAACATAGATCACTACAGCACATTACAGACCCTTCAACCCATGATCTTGTGGTGACCATTAAACCTACTCTAGGAACCATCTAACCATTCCCTCTAACATAGCCCTTCATTTTTCTATCGTCCATGTGCCCATCTCAGAGTTTCTTAAATGTCCCTAACGTATCTGCCACAACCACAACCCCTCGAAGGGAACTCCATTCACCAACACTCACTGTGTAAAATTCTTATCTCTGACATCTCCCCCTACACTTTCCTCTAATCATCTTAAAACTATGCACCCTCTTAATAGCCATTTCAGCCCTGGGAAAAAGTCTCTGGCTATCCATTCGATCTATGCCTCTTATCACCTGGTATACCTCTATCAACATGTCTCTCATCCTACTTTGCTCCCACTGAAATGTGCCAGCTTGCTCAACCAATCCTCATAAAGTATGGTCTCTAATCCAAGTAGCATCCTGGTAAATTTCCTCAACATCTTCTCTGAAGTTTTCACATCTTTCCCATAATGAGGCAACCATTTACATATAGATAAGGATTTCAAAGAAATCTACATATCACATTAAATATTGTAGACTATACTATCCTGCAACTGCAGGTCACAAGGGAACATATCACTTTTCTGACTCTAAACCCAGTCAGAAAAATAACATATTGCCTTCTAAATTGCAGTTACAGAGTAGTATAGCTTATAACAACATGATATGTACATTTCTTTTGAAAGTCTAATTTAAATGTAACTGTTTCACACTGTCTGTGTAGATCCCATCTGTCCTCAGGGAATACAGACTGGATTTGAAGAGGATTACAAAACTCAGTGAGCCCATCTTCACTTGTTTAATTGATTGGCAGGTGGATTTTTTCCCCATATAGTGCACTGTGGAGGAAGCATTTAATCCACTGCATTAGCAGGATCTCAGTACAGTTAACATAACAAATCCTCCAACTGCCACTGCAAGGATTCAACAGAACAAGATTTTAAATTCTCTCATAATTTTGCTTCAAGAAGTGCCTACTAATTTCTTTGACAGAGGCATGTCAAATCTAGGAAACGAAGGCACAGCGACATACAACAAACAGGACCGGTGATTGACCTACGTGAATGGAAACTTGAACAATCACGTAGGAGTTCTCCTGTGAAAGACTCAATACCTCTTTTACATTCCCAATGGCAGGTTCAATTTCTTCCACTTATGTCATTGTCATCTTCACTTTTTACTGTCAATTACCAGTTTTTTGTGTGTGTGTGTGTGTGTGTGTGTGTGTGTGTGAGAGAGAGAGAGAGAGAGAGAGAGAGAGTGAGTGAATGAGTGAGTGAGTGTGAGAGAGAGAGGGAGAAATAGAGAGCGAGTGAGAGAGAGATGTAATCCGCATGTTGATTGTCTCTGTGAAATCAATTGGTCTTCCTCATTGCAGGGTTTAATTCTTTGTATTCTCTCTAATCATATTCTACTTGGAAACAATTCAATGATATACGATTCTGATAACAGTGCCTACAGCCATCGTGAGCATATAAATACAAAATTTATCAAGTTAAATTTTGAAAATGAATCAAATTTATCCGGCAATACTGCTACAATTATTTCCTTTCCTCAACAGCTCTCACTAGACACATGACTAAATCAGAAATTTCAATTCAGCTGGTGCCATTCAATCAAAATGACAGCTGTACTAACAGGATATCAGAGCCATCTGCTCTGCCCATTCCCATATCGAAAGATTTTCATTTCCTTTCAAATAATGTCATCAGATTTCACTTGTACAAATGCAAGCCTGCTCACTTCCACATTTTCTTCCTCAGCAAATAAGTGACCAAATTCTGAATTTATCTGGTCATCAGCAATACAGTTTTCAGGACTGGACACACCACTCAACAATACTCCAGGCAATGTGTAACTTGTCATAGATCAAAACTGGTGCCAGGTTAAGACTGGCTGCCTGTTTGCAACTCCAGCGACCACAATGGAAAATCTACGTGTGAAATGGAATTCCCAGGATCCAAGACAGCAGAAAATCCTTGGCTGTGCATCTAAATGTATTACTCAAAGGCCTACATCTTCCCAGTCTCTGCTTTCTTGAAGGCCTATTCCCTCCCTTCACCCATTGCACCTGATACAATGAACGCTGAATGGAAATGATGTAACAGAAGCAGCAAGAAAGAAGAAAAGTTAAAAATATAGCATATAGAATGGAGAAAATGATGAGGAAAATGTCAAAAGAAGGTAAACCCGGTGCTCATTGCTAGCAATGAAATTTTCAGCTCCTGGTTCTGTGGTGGAACAAAGTGAGACGTACACCAACAAATATTCTTGGTGTGGCCAGCAGCAATGATGATAGAGCAAGAACAAAATAGTATCAAGGTAAAACTAAAATTGACATGTGCTGGAAAGAAATGTAGCAATTAACTGCTTTCTGAAGGCAGGTTGGAGAGTGGACAGGCAGAATGGGAAAGGTCAAGGTAAACAGCACAAATGTATAACCTATTGAAGGAAGAGTGAGAAAAACTACCTTGTGAAAGTGGGGGTTAGGGTTCCACCGAGTGCAGAAACCAGAAGAAACAACTAACACAATTTAGAACTAAAACTGATTAAAAGGGTAACCACACAGCCCAGCAGCATTCATCATGCTCCAGTCTTCAATTCTCGAATGGAACTGCTCTCCCATATTTCCCTATTTCCTTCAATTATTCCTTGCAAAGCAATTAATTGTTGGCATTCCAAATCTGAAAGGTGACATATGGATTAATCTTCCAACTCAGATTGCTGTGTAAATCCTTATTCCAGGTAGAAGCCATGATTTGCTTAATTTACAAACATTTTTTATATAATTTCATTTCCTATTTTTAAACAAATTTCATCAAGGTGACATGACTGTGCAGCCCATGAGGATGTAAACAGCAAAATAATGACCCTTTAAATTCTGCAGTATCTGAAATGGCATGGTAAATGAGGCTCACAGAGTTGGTGGGGTCAAGGAAATTTCTTTTCTGCTTGATCCGTGTTACAAGGCCAACTGAGAACAGGAAGACAAGGAGTGGTGGGGGACCATGATCAACCATTGAGGGTAAGAGGAGTGATTAGTGTTGCAAGTGCCACAGTCCAGCTGGGCAACCTGGGACAGAGCTGCACTGAGGGATAAGTTAATTAGAATGCAACTATGAGACTCTTGACTGGGGACTTACATGGAGAGCGTGCCTTTAACTTGCACTGAAGCAGGTATTGCATGCTTCTTCCACAACATTGAACAGCACAGCACAAGAACAAGCTTTTCAGCCCTCAATGTTGTGCCAAACTCTTTTTTCTCTCAATCCATTTCAAATCACACTGCCCTCCCTGCGGACACTTGCTTAGTTAGTTGCCCCTTTGCGCTGTCCATCCTGCTGCTGATTCACCCTACACGGTCCACAAATCCATCACCATTTCAGATCTGCTTGAGCTGAACTTTGGATTGTCCCCTTCAGGTCTGCTTGAAATGGATTACCTTTTGGTCTGCTTCCGTGCTTCTACCTGCTATCCACGACCACTCTGCCTTGTTTCCCCCTACTCGATATACTGACTGGGAAAAGCGAAGATAACTGGCAATCGCTGCAGTTTGGCTGGTCCATTTCCAACATCCCTGTCCTCATGGTTTCACGCTGTCAACAACTGCTGCTGCACATTCCCGAGCGGTTGATACCTCTGAGCATGTACTCATTGGAGTTTAGAAGAATGAGGGAAAATCTCATCGAAACCTATCGAATATTGAAAGACCTACAGAGTGTGGAAGTGCAGTGGATGTTTCCAGTAGTGTGAAATTCTAGGACCAGAGGGCACAGCCTCAGAATAGAAGGAAGTCCATTTAGAACATAGATGAGGTGAAATTTCTTTAGCCAGAGGGATAGAAGTCTGTGGAGTTTATTGGCCACAGATGGTGTGAAATCCATATCTTTGGGTATGTTTAAAGCTGAGGTTGATTGGTATTAATTAGCAAAGACGTCAAACGTTATAGGGAGGAGAAAGGTGAAAGGAGTTGAGAGGGAAAATAAAACAGCCATAATCAAATGGCAAAGAATCTTGAAGGGCTGAATGGCCTAATTCTGTGTTTATGCCTATGGGGTTATTCCTTGGTTAATTGCCTCTGCAGCATGACCATCCCTGTCCCTTGTTCACTCTATGTATTCTGCTTGGCTATCACTGTTTCAGGTCTATTTGAAATCCATGCTCAATAAAAAAACAGAATTTTCATTTGTTTGTATATCTCAAGGATGTATGACTTAGTTTCTTCTACTTCTGAAGGACTGTAAAATTGTGATAAATTGGTGAAGTGGCAGTTTTTACACTGGACTCATGCAGTGTGAAGCAGTGAAGCTCCAGCATTCCCAGTGGGTGACCTTAGTAGTCCAATACAGGACAGCATGGTAGCGTAGTGGTTAGCACTACCGCTATACAGTATCAGCGACCCGGGTTTCATTCCTGCCACTGCCTGTAATGAGCTTCTACATTCTCCCCATGACTGTGTGGGTTTCCTCCCACAGTCCAAAGATGTACCGGTTGATAGGACAATTTGCAATAACCAATTAAACCTATCCACCGGTACACCTTTGGACTGTGGGAATTAAATCAGGGAATTGATAGACAGGTGGCTCGAGGGGTTGGGAGAGCCCTCAATAAATGATGTCTCTCAATAAATAAACAAACATTTTTCTTGCAGTCCTGGGTTTAGACAGACAACATGAACCTTTAATTCTACGAGTGCCCCATGCCACCTTTAAATGGTAAATGAATGTCATGCAAGAAATTCCCGTTCAAGCTCGAACTATCAGCTACAAGTAAAGGTGACCCCATGTTACCAGCTCAGGCAGCCCTGAAGGAAAATGGTGAATATTGTGAAGCAAACACCAAGTTCCAGTTTTCCTGCAAACTTCTACTGCCTCGTACATTTAAATTTTGCACTATCCTACAGAATTTCAAGGTCAAAAGATTCAATGAAACACCAGATACTGGCCTCACATTGCTGCAAATCATAATCATTATTAGTTATTGGATGATTTCATCCAACTAATAGAAAAGGTAGATTAAGGTAATTGCAAAAACTCAAAAGCTACTTGTTTAGACTTACCAATTCATCAATTTGCGGTATTCTGTTTGAGGGCTGACCACCAGATAACTTGGTGGTGTGCAGGTTCCAAAATACTATTTGCTGTTCATGGGTCCTAACCCTTGAATACACCTTTGCTTTGCAAGTTTTACCGCTATGGGGCACACCAAGAAGCTTGAGTAAGACTAGGGTTCGTCTGCAAGGTGAAGGGAGCTAACAAGTGACTGAGGAAGTGACTGGGGAAGTGAGTGGGGGTAGGGAAGGAGGGTCTGGTGTCAGGTTTCAGAGAATCGGAGACTGGAAAGTGAAGAGTCTTTGGGCAGGAATCAATCTAGGCCTTGGGCCAGGAAAACAAAACAGATTCCAGCCAGGATTTTGTTTGGGACGGATGGTGGGTGGGAGGCAAGGGTTCAGCAGTGGAGTTATGTGGTGATCATCTGCATTGGGATATGACAGATTAGGAGGTTGGAAGGTTGTGGACAGGGAATTTGGAAAAGGGACTAGCTTGGGGTTCTACTACTTGTAGAGGTTAGTTATGCTGACGGGCAAAGCAGAGCGGATGAGCACATTATTTAAAAGGCACAGTGCTAACGTGGCTTAAACGAGTTTGCTTCAGGCAACAATGAGGCAGGTCGCAGAAGGACAGAGCACAACTGTAGCTGCGTGAGTTGCTTGTTCTGTCCATGGAGAGTCCAGACATGGATGAAAATCCCAGTGGGATTAGACATGCAGTACACACTACAGATGGCAGTGTTCACACTTACGCTCCTCTATGCATTATCCCAGAAATAACAAGAGGGACTTTCTGTAATTTCCCTTGCCTTCAGTATTTCTCTTGTAAACAAAATCATAAAAAATCTATTTTCTAGGCAATTGAGTTTACAGCTGATAATTTATACTGTAGCTCAGCAAATACTAGTCAACTGCTTTTAAATCAGATTAAAATGCTTTTATTTTGAAAGAAACGTTACTCAAGAAAAAATATTGTATGTGGATATGCATAGATCTGCAGCAGAACGGGGTCTATGTCATTACAGAAATTTACATTGAAGTATGATCATTGTTTATAAGTGATGGAACATTCTGTGTATGTAAAGATGTTATTTAATCTGTGTGTTTCAATGACATCTGTAAACTACTTGAATTGACCATGTTGTCATATACACAAGAGATTCCACAGATGCTGGAAACCCAGAGTTACATTAGTCCTTTCCATAGATGCTGCCTGATCTGCTGAGTTCCTCCAGCATTTTGTGTGTGTGTTGCTCATGACGTCATACGTACCTTGGGACTAAATTAAAGTTTACTGCTTACCCACAATTGTGTCATTTTATATTTATAACCTGCACGGAAAAAAAATATCCCAGAATGGGAAAATGACATAATGAAGTCACTTAAATTGAATATCCTCAGTGTTCATTTATTCCAAAGTCCAACCCACACTGTTGAATTCATCATCCCAGTTTAAAAACAACAATAACCGTCCCAAAGAATCATAGAATCACACAGCATGGAAGCAAGTTATTTTTCTCAAATTGTTCTCGCTGACCAGTGAGCAGCTTTCTGTATTAATCCTGTTGCCCCATCCTTGGCTATAGACCTCTATGCCCATTGAGTCAAGTGCTTATCTGGACACTTTTTACACACAGTTTGTGACTGAGCTTCAGCCACACTCTCAGGCAGTGCTTCCATATACTCATCATTCACCAGGTGAAGAAGACCCCCCTCCAGAATATCTTCCCCCTTACATTAAATCTATGTCTTTTAGTTTCACTGTCTAGCCCTGATATGGAGAAAGGTTTCCTGCAATCTACTCTACCTATACCACACATTATTTTATACACTCAGTAGGCAATTTATTACCTACCTCCTGCACCCAATGAAGTGGCCTCTGTTTGTATGTTTGTGATCTTCTGCTGCTGTGGCCATTTATTTCAAGGTTCAACTTGCTGTGCATTTACAGATGCTCTTCTACACAACATTGTTGCACCACATGGTTATTTGAGTTACTAACACCTTCCTGTCAGCATGAACCAGTCTGGCCATTTCTCCTCTGATCTCTTTCATCAACAAGGCCTTTTTGTCCACAGAACTGCCACTCACTATATGTGTTTTAACTTTTTTTGTTTTTCAGACCATTCTCCAAAAACTCTAGAGACTGTTGTGCATAGAAAATCCCAGGAGATAGCAGTTTCTGAGATACTCAAACCGCCCCATCTGGCACCAACAATCATTCCACGGTCAAAGTCACATGTATCATATTTCTTCCCCATTCCAATGTTTGGTTTGAACAACAACTGAACCTCTTGATGATGTCTGTGTGCTTTTATGCGTTGAGTTGCTGTCTTGTGTACGGCTGATTAGATAATTGCATTAACAAGCGGGTGTACAGGTATACCTGACTAAGTGGCCACTGTGTGCATACTTTTTAACCTAGGAAAAATTGACCCAGCCTTTCCAATTTCTCCTCACAACTGGCTAGCAACTTGGTGAATTTCCTCTACACCCTCTCCAGCATTATCACATCTACTACCTTATTCACATCAATGTATTTTATTACCTTCAGTGACATTGATCAGACAAGATCAGCCCTTGACAAAGCTCTGCTGATTGTCTCTGATTAGTCCCTGCCTTTCTAAGTGATCATTAATCCCCTTCTCCAGAATTTTTCCAGTATCTTTCCCTCCATTGATGTAAGCTCACAGTTACTAGACTTCTCTCTGCAAGCTTTCTTGGAAAAGGGAACTGCATGTTTTTGCTGTGGTCATATGATATCTCATTTGTGGCCAGATTTAAGTATCTCAGCCAGAGCTCCAGTAATCTTTTTCCTTGCCTCGTGTAGCAGTCTGGAGTCCATTTGCTTCTGGGCTTTATCCATTTTTATCCTCCTCGTTATTTATGGAGATCTCCATTAGACATCCATCAACTCTTGCACCAAGTCTTGAACCATATTATCAAATGTCCAATTTTCTCCATAGATGCTGCTTGACCCACTGAGTTCCTCCAGCATCTTGTTTGTTCCTCCAACTACAAAGTCTGTTTATCCGTTTCCTTTGTGAGTACTGATGAAAAATATTCATTTCAGACCTCACCTATGATTTCTGACTTTACACACAGACTTTACATCTCAGACAGACATGTGAGTATAGAGGAACATCTGGAGAAACTTCTGAAATGCCTGCTTCACTGCCGCTGCTACTGTGTGATAACCGGAATCTCCAGAGCAGAAGGCCCAGAATCCTCGGCTTTGCTTGCTTTGGCAGCTGGGGCTAGGTTGAAGGCGCTTGGCAGAGGATGGTGCTCGGGAGGGTGTATCAGAGGGGCTGGTCGGAGGCTCGAAGTTTTTGGATGGATGGACTAGGTGTCGGCTGTGGTCGGCTGCTTCCAATGCATCGGCAGTTGTCGGTGCCTGGAGGTTTATGGCAGGGAGTTCCTCCCTTTTGCCGCCTGCCATCGGGGACTCGGGAGTCAATCGGGACTTGAGACTTTTTCTTAACGTGCTCATGGTCTGTTCTTATCAAACTATGGTATTGTTTTGCACTGCTGTAACTATATGTTATAATTATATGGTTCTGTCAGTGTTAGTCTTTGGTTTGTCCTGTTTTTCTGTGATAACACTCTGAAGGAACATTGTATCATTTCTTAATGCATGTATGCATTTCTAAATGACAATAAAAGAGGACTGAGTGTTCTCATAATCTAATCTAAGAATGTCACCAATGGTTCTATATTTCCCCTGGATATTCTTCTGCTCTTAATGCTTTCAGATCGACCTCAATTATATGTGCCAGTGATTTCTCATTAACCCTCTTACCTCTTCTAATTTACTTCCTAAGCGTTTCCCTACACAGCTTACACTCTTGATGCCCTGCCCACTCATCATTAGTTCCCTATACCTGTTACACACCTCCTTTTGCTCTTTTTACAATCTTCAATAAACCTCAACATCCAAGATTTCTGACACTTATTACCGCTATTACCATCACAAGAACATGATGGCATTGAACTCTTGGTATTTCTCCCTTGAGTGCTGTCATTTGCACCACGACTGTCAAGTACACATTATCTTCCTAGCTTTATACATGGATTTCACTTTCAAGACTACATGCTGGCCATTGTGTGCACACTTTCGAAGTTCGTGTGATTTACTTAGTTATGTGGACTGGAAAGAATTCCTTTATTCTATTCTGGATCTTAATGTTCCAACAAGAGCCTATTTTAATTATTTTCCTAATGTTCAATAAATGTACATTTCCAATGGCCCGATTAAACTGAAACTAATATGCACATAATAGTCCCTGGGCATAGACTAACCAAAAGCATTAAAACTATATTCATGCATGAATAACAAATGTGTATCTTTTAGTAATAACTGACTGGAATAAGTGCAGATCATAACCTAAGTGAACTGCTTCATCAGCTTATTATTATTCATTACTCAAAACTTATTAGAATTATATGTTCATAATTGTTAATATTCTTACTAAGCAGTATTTAAGGTGGACTAAATGAATATTTAAGACTAAAAAAATCAAAGGTATTGAATCCATCTTCTATGGTTACAACTGCAATATTGACAATAAATTTAATTTGCCGACATTTTCAACCTCTCCCTGCTTCCGGTTGTGGTTCCCTCCTGCTTTAAGACAACCAGTAACATCCCAATACACAGGATAAATAAAATAACGTGCCTTAAAAACCACTGCCCAGTGGCTTTGTCATTTGCCATTACAGACTGCTTCAAGAGGCCGATCTTGGTATGAACCAACTGCTGCTTTCCAGACATCCTTGGCCCATTGCAATTTGCCTACGACCTAATCAAGTCTACAGCAAACACCATCTTCCTGACCCTACACCTCTCTCCAGAGCGTCTGGACGATAAAGACGCCTACATCAGACTATGCTTTATTGACTACAGCTCTGCTTTCAATACTATAATTCCAAGCCATCTTATTACCAAACTCCAGACCCTGGGAGTCAATGCTTCCCTCTGCAACTGGATCCTTGACCTCTTGGCTAACAGATCACAGTCAGTAAGGCTAGGTAGAAACACCACAGCCATGATGATTCTTAACACTGTTGCTCCACAAGGATGTGTCCTCAGCTCCCTACTCTAATTCCTGGACATTCAACGACTATGTGGCCATATTCTGCTCCAACTCCACCTAAATGTTTGCAGATAACATCACTAGTCAGTTGTATCTCAAATAACAATGAAATGAAGGACAGGAAGAAGAGAGAAGGCTTAATAATATGGTGTCATGGCAACAACCTTTCCCACAACGTCAACCAAATAAAAAAGCTGAGTATTGACTTCAGAAGGGGAGGTGGTGCACATACTCCTGTCTACCTCAGTGATGTTGAAGTTGTGAGGGTTCAGAGCTTCATGTTCTGAGGAGTGAACATCACCAATACCCGGTCCTGATCCAACCATGTACACACCATGGTTAAGAAAGTTCACCAATGCTACTATTTCCTCAGGAGGCTAAAGAAATTTGGCATGATCCCATTGACCCTGACAAATCTTTATCAATGTACCACAGGAAGCATTCTATGTGGTTACATACCAGCTTAGTATGACAACTTTTCTGCACACGACTGCAATAAACTACAGAGAGCTGTAGACAAAGGTTAGCAGATCACAGAAACCAGTTTCCCTTCTATAGACTCTATCAATACTTTTCACTGCCTCAGTAGAGCAAACACTATAATTGAAAACCGTACCCACCCTGAGCATTCTCTCTTCTCTCCTCTCCCATGAGGCAAAAGACACAAAAGCCTTAAAGCATGTACTACCCAGCTCAAGGACAGCTTCTAAACTCTTGAATAGACCTTTTGTACAATTAGCGGAACTGTTGGCTTCGCAATTTACCTCGTTATGATCTTGCATTTTATTGGTTCATGCACTGCTTTACACTTTATTCTGCATTGTTACTGGTTTACCTTATTCTACTGGTGGAATTCTTCATTAAGATGGAGAGTGAAATAGTTAATTCAGAAACAAAGGTTTCTGAAGAGGGGTAACTTTGAAGGTATGAGACGTGAATTAGCTAAGATAGACTGGCAAATGACACTTAAAGGATTGACGGTGGATATGCAATGGCAAGCATTTAAAGATTGCATGGATGAACTACAACAATTGTTCATCCCAGTTTGGCAAAAGGATAAATCAAGGAAGGTAGTGCACCCGTGGCTGACAAGAGAAATTAGGGATAGTATCAATTCCAAAGAAAAAGCATGCAAATTAGCCAGAAAAAGTGACTCACCTGAGGACTGGGAGAAATTCAGAGTTCAGCAGAGGAGGACAAAGGGCTTAATTAGGAAGAGGAAAAAAGATTATGAGAGGAAACTGGCAGGGAACATAAAAACTGACTGTAAAAGCTTTTATAGATATGTAAAAAGGAAAAGACTGGTAAAGACAAATGTAAGTCCCCTACAGACAGAAACAGGTGAATTGATTATGGGGAGCAAGGACATGGCAGACCAATTGAATAATTACTTTGGTTCTGTCTTCACTAAGGAGGACATAAATAATCTTCCAGAAATAGTAGGGGACAGAGGGTCCAGTGAGATGGAGGAACTGAGCGAAATACATGTTAGTAGGGAAGTGGTGTTAGGTAAATTGAAGGGATTAAAGGCAGATAAATCCCCAGGGCCAGATGGTCTGCATCCCAGAGTGCTTAAGGAAGTAGCCCAAGAAATAGTGGATGCATTAGTGATAATTTTTCAAAACTTGTTAGATTCTGGACTAGTTCCTGAGGATTGGAGGGTGGCTAATATAACCCCACTTTTTAAAAAAGGAGGGAGAGAGAAACCGGGGAATTATAGACCAGTTAGCCTAACGTCGGTGGTGGTGAAACTGCTGGAGTCAGTTATCAAAGATGTGATAACAGCCCATTTGGAAAGCGGTGAAATCATCAGACAAAGTCAGCATGGATTTGTGAAAGGAAAATCATGTCTGACGAATCTCATAGAATTTTTTGAGGATGTAACTAGTAGAGTGGATAGGGGAGAACCAGTGGATATGATATATTTGGATTTTCAAAAGGCTTTTGACAAGGTCCCACACAGGAGATTAGTGTGCAAACTTAAAGCACATGGTATTGGGGGTAAGGTATTGATGTGGATAGAGAATTGGTTAGCAGACAGGAAGCAAAGAGTGGGAATAAACGGGACCTTTTCAGAATGGCAGGCAGTGACTAGTGGGGTACCGCAAGGCTCAGTGCTGGGACCCCAGTTGTTTACAATATATATTAATGACTTGGATGAGGGAATTAAATGCAGCATCTCCAAGTTTGCGGATGACACGAAGCTGGGCGGCAGTGTTAGCTATGAGGAGAATGCTAAGAGGATGCAGGGTGACTTGGATAGATTGGGTGAGTGGGCAAATTCATGGCAGATGCAATTTAATGTGGATAAATGTGAAGTTATCCACTTTGGTGGCAAAAATAGGAAAACAGATTATTATCTGAATGGTGGCCGATTAGGAAAAGGGGAGGTGCAACAAGACCTGGGTGTCATTATACACCAGTCATTGAAAGTGGGCATGCAGGTACAGCAGGCGGTGAAAAAGGCGAATGGTATGCTGGCATTTATAATGAGAGGATTCGAGTACAGGAGCAGGGAGGTACTACTGCAGTTGTACAAGGCCTTGGTGAGACCACACCTGGAGTATTGTGTGCAGTTTTGGTCCCCTAATCTGAGGAAAGACATCCTTGCAATAGAGGGAGTACAAAGAAGGTTCACCAGATTGATTCCTGGGATGGCAGGACTTTCATATGAAGAAAGACTGGATGAACTAGGCTTGTACTCGTTGGAATTTAGAAGATTGAGGGTGGATCTGATTGAAACGTATAAAATCCTAAAGGGATTGGACAGGCTAGATGCAGGAAGATTGTTCCCGATGTTAGGGAAGTCCAGATCGAGGGGTCACAGTTTGAGGATAAGGGGGAAGCTTTTTAGGACTGGGATTAAAAAAAACTTCTTCACACAGAGAGTGGTGAATCTGTGGAATTCTCTGCCACAGGAAACAATTGAGGCCAGTTCATTGGCTATATTTAAGAGGGAGTTAGATATGGCCCTTGTGGCTACGGGGATCAGGGGGTATGGAGGGAAGGCTGGTGCAGGGTTCTGAGTTGGATGATCAGCCATGATCATAATAAATGGTGGTGCAGGCTTGAAGGGCCAAATGGCCTACTCCTGCACCTATTTTCTATGTTTCTATGTTTACTGTACCTTAGTGCACTATGCAATGACTCGATTTGTATGAACAGTATGTAAGATGAGCTTTTCACTGTTTCTTGGTACATGTAACTATACTAAACTAATACCAATATGCTAACATAGGAAAATAATTTTCAGTTGCAAACTGTTTGTTCACAGCCTTGGGATCTTTATAGAAAACTCAGGTACATTTGAAGTACAGACACAAAATCATGTGAACCAAATCTTCTTTATATGCTGTTTAATGGTTGTACTGTTTTCCGCGCACCAGATCTCAGCTCTGTTACTATCCTCAGTTCACTGTTCTCTCATGCTCATATGGTCTTAACAATCAATAGCTGAAGTCAGTTTACAAGACATGAAAGCCTGAGAAAAAGAATGTGCAGCAGATTCATTTTCAACAGTTACATCTTCTTCTAATTTACAAGTACTTTCATATTAATATTTATTGATTGCTCAGGAACTGGAATTCATTTTCCCCAGAGGTCACCTTCTGTTTACAAGTTCATTTCACAGGACAATTATAAGACTACGTTTAGTGGGCAACATAATGGCCAGTTCATTCCCAATCTCATAAATCCTCTTTAATTTTGTGATGTTGAATCAATGAACAGTAAATTGCATTCTTAATTCAAGTTTGTAATCATATCCCTGTATATATACAAATATGCAGGAATTTTGCACATTTTCTATTTAAAAATGTTTACCGTGTATTATTTTGATATGGATAGAAATTGTGTTGCAACTGTGAGGGAAAATGGTTCCTATAGCCACCACCTACGTGGTAGTATGCTTGCATAATATTTTCAGCCATTTCACTTGCCGAGAAGCAAGTCAATCAAAAGTATGGATCACAAGTTGCAGGCAGTCTAAAATCCAAGCCCAACAGATGAATGTACATCAATGCAGAAAAATATTTCTGCTTGTTCAATTTTAAACTGCATGGTTGATGATTCCAAAAAGATTATTCTCACTTCCAAATAGCAAAGAATGTCCGTATGTAATTTGCATTACCTCTTGGCACCAGGGAAGGATTTTTCTTTTTGTAACTGGCATGCAGCAATTAAAATATGCCAATTCAGCAAAGTTCTCTTTAAATTATTACCCGGGATAAAATGCAGATAATTATGTTCAATTAACTGATAGACTATGATTTTTAAATAATTGCTTTGATTCAGCCTGCTGTTGTTCCAATTAGATGTGGATTATCTATGTCCAGAAGACAGTGGCAGGCACAGCCTATGACCAGGATTGTTTATAGTACCAACAATTACAATGAGCGAAATCTCATCTATCCCTGCAGTGCACCACAGTGGAAGTAGAGTCATCGTGCAGTTTGGTGCAAATATATGATTATCATACTTTAATTCATGCATGGTTCAATTACAGACCAGCCAGTAGCTTGAGAAGGACTATCTCCACCCTCAAGTATGAATAGACAATAAATGAGGTCATTATATAGTCATCAAAGTCACAAGAATGAATATAAAGAAAACAACATTGACAATTGCTTTGGAGGAGCATTTCCTGAAGGTCCAGGTTTACGAGTTCGCAGAAGAGGCTCACTGAATTTTAGCCTTCTTTTTTGTCTGTCAGATTGCAGAAATATCTATGTTTATTTGAACAGTTAACTTATATACAAATCTACTTTCACCACCACTTTTAGAAGAATTTGATATGGTAAAGTGTTCAACAAACACCACCAATTTTATTCAACAGAAAATAGGTTGCCCACTCAAAGCTGAAGAAGTTGAATTTCATGGACAATAATGTGAATGGATTATGTACTCGAAGATACCATGATGGTTATGATTTTCACTCTGATTTTTAAAAGGAGTGTTAAAGATCCATATTCTATTTTTGTAAATTTATTAACTGAGTTTTATATTGTGCTCTAGATGCACTTGACATAGTGAAAAATAATGTTCAAGAGAATTCACATTTTACCTCACCCAAAGGTACGAAGGTTGAGTCATTAATCGATTGGACTAGAAACCAAAGTTCCAGACATGCAAGTTTGAATCCCATCACAGTAAAATTAATTTCAAGTAAATCAATATATCTGGAACAAGATGTAAATCTTGATAATGGTAAGGTACAAACCTCCCTGCTAGTAACAGTGCATTGTCACCAGCCCTAGTGTAATTAGCCCTGGTGTGGGTCGGTGTTAGAAGAATCAGGGTGGAGTCGATAGTTATGAGGGAGAGCATAGGATGCAGGTAAATAGAAGGGAAACAGAACTGTTAGCCTGCATACATTCCATGGCCTGAAATGCCTTTTTTCATGAAGCATAGTATATGATTGTCATACATCCTATGTGGTACAGTAATGTCCTTTTGGGAATGAGGATCATTTTTACCTAGCACACATGCAGTCCAAACCCACCAGGATTGCTGGTTCATAACTATCAACTCAACTTGGAGTACTAATAGATAACCTATGATCCTCTGAGTAAAAACATGGGTTTTCTCCATTTTCCCTTTGGCCTCTCTTCTCCACAGCAACCATAATGTCTGTTACTGTTGTCCAGCTGATAAGGGTGGGGGGGGGGGGGGAGTCCACTGTTTAGTGGCTAATGCTGATCTAGGATTGCTCCCAACCAAACACTTCCAGCTGTATTAAACTGGATGAGGCATTTTCTTGAATTGTGCAGGTCCCTTTTATGGCATGGTTCTAGATGAAAATCACCACAGCAAGAGTTTCATTTTTTTCTACGCGGACTACAATTAGCTCACTAACAAAATGTAATATTCAATTTTAGATATGGACTCCTCGTTCTGTTTTATGCTAAATTTATAGTTCGCATCAGATAATGAAGGGGAAGACATGATTAATAAAGGTTCCTCTTCTTGCTTCTTTATGACTCTTCACTAGACTGATCTGGAAATACATCAACATTCCTTCATGGTCACTTGAACTTCCCAACCAATGGCACTGTACAATCACCATCACCGGATGATTTCTAATGGTTTAGAAAATGTCCTCTTCCACTTTTAAGGGCAAATAAAATAATCAATAAATGATGGGCTGCCAGCAACATCCACAAGAGGAATGGCAGAATTTAAAAAGGTAATGTATTCATAAAAAGGACACAATAGGCCACATAATTGGTCAGCGCTCACCTTCTCATTTACAACGAAAAATTGTCACTTGTCTGATCTTAGGGCTGAGCTTTTGGGAGTCTTTTTAAAAGCAGGACTGGCCTGGATATCCTTAACAGCAAAAAACACATTCTTTACATACAGTAGCTAGCTTGGGATTGTGCCAAGGTTTCTCCATCTACTGCTCACAATGGTGAAATAACAACATCCGAACACTGAAGAGATTAAATCTAGTTGCACCTAAATTGCAGTCAACAGAATTCTCATACCTCAGTTTACTATTTTATTAACGTACCATCATCCAATTGAAAAGATGTCTTTTCCCATTATCTTTTTCAAGTAGCCAGGAACAGCTATAGAGGAATCAATCACAATCTGGTGTACATGGGACCATACATGACAGTTCCATAGAAGTCTCATTTACTCCTTTAGCAGTGCAATAAAACTTAACATTCGTACTGATTTAAGAATAGAGCCGCAGCAAACAGCAAAGTTATAATTATGAATTTCTGTGATGATACAGTTGCAAAATTTTAAGCACATGTCACAACAAACATGGACAGCTGTCCTGTAAAAAATGAAGCAATTTATATAATGGGATCTCATTATGACAATTTCTAAATTCTGGCATGATGCAAATTCAATTATGCAAAATTTTACCTTTTTTAATAAATTTAATTCACCACAAATTAATTTAACCTGGCTCATCTCAGCTATTATTGCTAAATTCACAATTGCACTCTGCTTTTACAGCTGGTCTGAATTCCAATGAGACATTTAAAGTACCTAGGTTAAAAATGGATATAGTCAAATATATACAGCTTGTAATGGATCAGTATAATCCTCCCGACTACTGAAGACCGAGCAGATAAGAATATCCCATATCTAATTTAACCTCAATGAGAGAAATTTCTTGTGTTACCATCAATTTTGGTACAATTATGGTAATAAGAGGAGAATATTAAGATCTTTAAAACTACTCTCCTAAATTTGCACCAAAATACTGTCACTGCATTTTCTTCCTACAGAATTGTAAGCCCCTTCAAGGTCTGCTGAAAATGGTAGGCATTCTATTGGGTGCAAACAATCTTTTGACCATTTCCCCAGGTTTACCATCCTTAAACCTATACACTATAAATAACATCCTTAAAATGTGGAAACAGTGCTACATATTGGAGGGGACTATTTGCATTTCTTTTTCTGCAGGGCAATCTATGAAGAACTGAAAACAAAGGGACAAATCTTTGTTGCTATTTTAATTAGTTTTGCTCAAAGAATTGCTTAGCACACTGACTATGCATTTCCTACTGGGAATAGTTTTATTTCTGAATTATAAATTAGAGGTGAATGAGTAAATGGTAGTGGCTTGCTCTAAATGAGACAAATTGGCAGACTAGTAAGATCCCTTTGGGCTTCAGAGACCCAGAGGCTCTTGCTGCATGGTAGCTGATACCCCCATAGGAATTAGAATTTGTCAGATTACATTAGTAATAGCAGGAGTACTGTATTTATACGTTTGGCATTCACTCCTGCAAGGATTTAAAGGGAGCCATAAATGAGACAGAACTGGCAGTCTCACGACTGACTGTGATGTTTGCAGCCTTTGTTTAGAACCAACTGATACAGGCCGAGAAACGTTATCATATGATGACATTTCTGTCCAATTATTTCAAATCAGCTCCAAACTGACGGTGTTGTTCTGCTGTTTGTATTCATAGAGACTCTGGTGGTTATTATTGATCTGAGAAGTTCTTATTTGCTTCTTGTCATATTCACAAAGCACTATGAGACACTTTGTGTAACATGCTGTGGGCTCTTCAACCAACCAGCTACATGCATTGAGACAGTATCCCCCATTCAATCTGTACTTCGTGATCATATTTAAACATTCATAGCAAGAGAGCTTAAAAAGCTGAGATCCCATACTCCCATGCTACAGACAGCAGCAGCTTCCTCTACTCCACGAAGCAGCTTGCTTTTCAGGTCCCTAACCCTCATTTCCACAAGCAATTATGGCTTCTGAGCCAACAGCAATTCCTCCTTCAGAGCATTGTCTACATACACCACTGCCTCAACTCATCTGCAGCTGAAACTCTCATGTAGGCATTTCTTAGATTCCGTGGTCACTTTAGTAGATACCTCCCGTACCTAATCAAGTGGCCAATAAGTGTGTGTTTGTGGCCTTCTGCTGCTGTAGACCATCCACTTCAAGGTTTGACCTGCTGTCTGTTCAGAGATGTTCTTCTGCTGCTCCTCTGCACAGCACTGTTGTAATACATAGATATTTGAGTTACTATCACCTTTCTGTTAGCTTGATCTGTCATGGCCGCTCTTTTATGACCTCTCTCATTAACAAGGCATTTTTGTCCACATAACTGCCACTCTCTGGATTGTAATTTGTTTTTTTTTTTGCACCATTCTTTGTAAAGGTTAGAGATTGTTATGCATGAAAATCCTAGGAGATCAGCAGTTCTTGAGATACTCAAACCACCCCATCTGGCACCAACGATCATTCCATGGTCAAAATCACTTAGATTACATTTTTCCCTTTTCCGATGTTTTGTCTGAACAACAATTGAACCTCCTGACCTTGCACTGATTTGCTGCAACATGTTTGGCATTAATGATCTGGAGTACAGGCGTACCTAATAAAGTGGCCATTGAGTGTATTGCTGGAACTTGACTATTCCAAGCCACTCCTGGTCTTCTTTCCTTCTGGTAGAGATCAAAAGTGGAGTTACCCGTATCACCCTTGCTGTTTTTTTTTATTAATCAACACAACCATTTGAAAGTTCTCATCACTATTCTCACTCTATCTCTACAATTTCATCAGCCAAAAGATCTCCTCTGGTTCTGGACTACTGAACATCCTAGGAGTTATCTGATTCACCATTTGCCGCGTTAATCTCTGCCTCTCTTCACTCTTGGAAATGTTGTTTAAAACATCTTCTCTACCACCTCTTGATCAGCTACTCATTTACCTCAGTTAGCTCAGCATCATTAAAAGAGAAGTGATAAAATCCTTGTGGCACTTGAGGTATTTTTGCTCTCTTAAAAGGTATTATACAAATAAAAGCTGCTGTATCTTCACCCTGATAGTAGCAGTTGGTCTCTTATAAATACCTGGCAAGTGGAAATGTTGATTCCCAAGGGTAAAGTACTGTGGTGGAGTTGGTAATGAAGTTATTGTAACAACAGTTCAAGGAAGAGAAGTGGCTCTTACCTTGACTACATCCGACAGTCATAGAGTTGTTAACCTCATCTTATAAGATACTGGAAGGTCCTTAGTTAACCGTGGAAATAAGCTAAGTAAAATTATATGCTATTGTTGACATAGCATAAGAGACAATACTATGTAAAATCACCTCAGCAAATCTTAAATAGATTGAGCTCTCAGTTCATCAGTCTTGCCAGTTTGATAAAATCCCATGTATTTTCCCATACTCCTGCCCCAAATTTCATATTCCTGTGGCCCCATGGAAGAGTACTGGCCTGGTAACTCATGGGCTCATAGGCAGAACCCAGTTCCTCCTTGGTAACCACAAAATTTAAATTTAGTTATTATACCTGGAAAAGGTTCAAGAGCTGATTTATATTGAAAAGTACAAATCTATCAGGTTACCATTAAAATGGCTTTTGTGAAGATCTCAGGAGGTAGTCTTAGATAGAACATCTATTCCACATTTGACCTGCTAGGAATAGCTTGATATGGACCTTGCTCAGGCATATGGGATTACTTTAGATTGATACTGTACCCGACATAGATGTTATGGGCCAAAAGGACTGTTCTTGTACTGCACAGTTTTATGGTCCATCTTATTCACCAATTTTCCTTGGGGGATATCTTCTACTCTCACATGATTTGGCCTATATGTGACTCCTGGCTCATGAACATGGTTGAAACTTAATTACCCTCCAAAATAACCCAATAAGTCACTCAGTTCAGAGAGTATTAGGAATGGCCATTGAGTGATGGCCTTGACAATGATATCCAGATTCTGAAATCAGAAAAAAATAATGAAAAATTGTGCACTTGCTTCTTCCTTCCCAATTACATGTACCAGTTCCACGTGGATATTCATAGACTGACCTTTCTGACTTCCTTTAAGACTACTTTTATAGATGCTGCTTAAAGCCATTGAACTGTTGCCACACCTGAGACTGTTGCTCCTCCAGCATAGGAGAGTTCAGAGCTGTAAATATCTGGACTCTGTTCAGCATAAATTTCCCAACCTTCCTTCCTAGAGACAGTAAGCCAATGAAAGGCAGCATTTTAGCAAACAACTCATCTTGTGCGGTTACAGTGTTCTCTGAATGTATAGTGCTTCAGAACAACTCACATCAACATTAAATGCAAATAAGTTCCAACCAACATCTTTGACCTTTATCAAAATTTCTTCACACTTTACTAATTCTATCATTTATTTGTAATTCACTGTAATCTGCAGCATTGTTAGAACTGACAGTATCACATAATGGAAAAGCTGTCAAGGGTAGGAAATCAATTCCAAATTAGACTAATGAACACTGTTGGACTATTGATTAAATACTGGTCTAGAACAATATACTAGTAAGGATACAACTGCTTCAGCTTAATAATTATCTACAATAAAATCTATTATATGGTGCACTTTAGCAGTTTCTTAACTGCGCCCTTTGATTTTCTAGGTAACTTTATTTAATCTTAATTAAATGAGCTGTCATGCTGGGTGATGGAACAGAAAGCTACTACAGGTACAACAATGACTAATCAGAAAACAGAAAAATCTAAATTAACAGAATGAGGTGAGACTGTGAGCATGATGGTGTTTTTGGCGGCAATTTCTTAAAAATACCAAATCCCGATTTCCATTTCTAGAGATTTTGTTACACGGTGATGTAGCTTGCAGAGCTGCTGTCTCACAGCTCAAGTATATACAACACTGAGTCATGTCATCTACAGAAATTCTCTGATGACTCAGCAATAGTTGGTTGTATAAAGGGAGGATGGGAGAATGATTACAGGGCCCTG
Source organism: Mobula birostris (assembly GCF_030028105.1). NCBI lineage: Eukaryota > Metazoa > Chordata > Chondrichthyes > Myliobatiformes > Myliobatidae > Mobula > Mobula birostris. The sequence goes on along the minus strand of NC_092373.1, from coordinate 70,097,372 downwards.
GTAGAGGACTTTGTCAAATGATGCAACTGAAGCATCTGTAGCTCAATGTAGCTCCCTGCTACTATTGATAGTGAGGATGTGGATGTGGTGAGGACCTACATGCACCTGTGGGTGCACCTGGATGACAGACTTGAGTGCAGCACCAACACAAAGGCTGTGTACAAGATCCTGAGGAGACTGCGGTCCTTTGGAGTACGCAGGCCTCTTCTTCACATATTCTACCTGATGGTTGACATCAGTACAATCTTCTATGCAGTGCTGTGCTGGGGCAATGGTATCAATGCGGGTGATGCTAACACACTCAATAAACTGATTTGAAAGGCTGGCTCTGTTATAGGAGTCAAACTGGGCACACTGGAGGCTGTGGTAGAAGAAAGGACCTTTCGGAAAAATCCTGGCAATTTTGGACAATGTTCTTCATCCTGTGCATGCCGCCTTGGCTAAACAGAGGAGCACTTTTAGTAATAGACTAAGACAACTGCACAGCTCCAAAGAGCGCTAAATGAGGTCATTCTTACCCTCAGCCATTAGGCTCTATAATGAGTCAACCTCTAGCTAGGGAAGTGATAACTCTCTCCCCTTAAACTGAGGTAACTTAATTTCATTCTTTCTTACTTCTCACCTAAGATTTGTATATTTGTATATCAATACACTTTTAATGCTACTGTGACACTGTATTTTTTTCTGGAATCAATAAAGTATCTATCTATCTATGTATCAATGTGAATTGAACTCTGACCTCAGGTGCTGCATATGTGGAGTTTGCATGTCATGTCTGTGACTGCATTCCCCAGGTGCTCCATTTTCCTATCACATGCTAAAGATATAGAGGCATGTCAATTCACCAGTCACTATAAATTGCTCATGGTATGTAGGCAAGTGATAGAGCCAGGGGAGAGGTAAAGAGAATATGGTGGTAAAAAGATAGAATTAGCTTAAGATAGCCTGTTGGATGGTTGGTATGGACTCAGCTCACTGAAGGACATCTCTCCATGCTATACAACTCTGTAACTTCAATTTTGAGTGACACCATAATAATCTAGAGAATCCAGGCATACAATAGGTATGAGCTTTGCACATTTGACTGAGAAATGTTTGTATGAACATTAAATCAATGGCATGTTGGAAATAATGGCATCCAGCATATTCACAGTTGAATGAGTGTCCCATATTCTGCTCAGGAAAAGGAGAACCAAAATTAGCAGCAACAGCCCAATTCTATAACTGAACATTAGGTCGGGATTTGTTCCAGAGTTTATAGGCCCCACTCTATAGTAGTATTGCCAAGAGGCCAAATAATTAAGCAAGAGATTTGCCTTTAGACATTCCAAGAAGCAAACCTTACAGTTTTCACATACATAGTTGGTGTGTTTATGTTATTGCAGCTTCTGTTATACCAGCTGACCTCATAAACACGATGATATCTAAAGCAGCAGGATAAAAATAAATAAAAATGCAGTCTGCCGAAGACATAGCTACAGCTGTGTGAAGTAATACCTTGAAATAATTTCCAAAACTCTAATTATAGTTATGATTAAAATACATGGATTATTTGGTTCCTTACATTAGTTTAATTTGCTTCTTTAGTATTAGAACTATTTTTCCCACTTAAGGTCTATGTTACCTTGTTCCAGTTGACTGTTTATTCCCCTCCATAAACGTTGTCTGACTTCATTGAGATGTTCCAGCATTTTGTGTGCAATACTCAAAATTTCCAGTATCCTCAGAATCTAGTGTTTACAATCTGCCAGTGTCTATTGCCAAATGTTCATAACCATTTAGAGGAATGGTCCTGGACGCCAACTTTATAGGAAAATGTACTTCACAGCATAATGACTCACTGTTTACAACTACTGTATAATAACCTTAGCTATCCCACAAACCTGGTCTTGAAACCTGTTTTAATATTCAGAATGGTAAATATTTAATTATTCACAATTACCGTGATGTAAAGTAGCTTAGCCTTTTTTCATTAAACAACAATTTATATTTGTGTTAGTTTATCTTTCATTTAAAAACTACCACCCATTTGAAACAATGGTATAAATAAATAATAATTACATTTTCATTGCTTCAATTAAGTAACATTGGATAGACTGTTATTTCCTGTACTACTAATTGAATACATCATTCGAAATATAATAACATGTGTTTTGCCATGCCCTGCTTTTGTAAAAAGAAAGTGGAAATTTGATTTCCATCCTAGCTCATTTCCTTTTGATTTCTAGGACAAAATTACATACTTACTTCAATAACCACTCTGGGAAAGAAATATAAAGAAAGCTTCAGTCTCCTAGACCTTATCTGAATTGATTCTAATCTATTAACATCCTTCCTTAAATAAAGAGACAATATTGTACACAGTGCTCCAGATATCCCAAAAATGCCCTCGTTCAATACAGCATAACCTTCAAGACTTAAATTCAATTCCCTTTACAATAAATAATATTCTGTTAGCTTTCTTAATTACTTGCTTTTTTTTTTATAAATCATGCACACAGATTCCTCAGAAAGCTCAGCACTCTCATGATTTAGAAGATACTTGTCCTTTATTTTCCTGCCAAAATGTGGGACAATTTCATATGTTCCCATATTATTCTTCATCTGATAGATTTTTGCCTACACATTTCACTTATCTGTATTAATATTCACAAATATGTTCTCCTCACAGTTAACTTGACCACATTTGTTAGTGTCATCAGCAAATTTAGCAATCATATCTTGTGCATCCACTATCAGTTATAGAGTTGTAGGCCTAACATTATGGTACAACACATTACAGTTGACCGCCAGATAAAAGACCTACTTGAGCCTCTTCTACTTCTTGCTCACCAGCCTATCAATGCCAATATGTTACTTCCAACACCATAAACTTTGTTTTTCTGCAATAACTTTTGATGTTACACTTTATTAAATGCCTTCTGCGAACCTTGGCATTTCTTGCTTCTGTTTCCCACAGCAGTCAATCTAATAATGAGTAATGTGGTATTCTAGATGTATGGCTCAATGTTCACAAGCTCAAAATTTAACCATTTAGGTGGATTTATCATTGGTTTAATATGCTTTGAGCCACAAATCCAAACCATGCAGCATCAGGCCCTGTGCATCGTCAGTCATAACAGCTGCCTACAATAATTTTGAGTTATATCATAACTGAGACCAAACTTAATGTTTAAAGAGATTGCACTGAGCTAATAAGAGAAGTTATTTTGAATTCTTTGAAAATCATTTCTATGGAAAGCCGATTGTCTCATGGTATCACTTAGTTCATCACCAGCTTTACATCGCAAACCTCAGTTCATGTCCAAAACTTTTGTGGCCACATTCCGGTGTGTCCCACATCACTGCCCTATATGAAAGCGTCAGATGCAGAAGGTCGTTCCAGCTACCCCAGTTCAACCTTGACCTTTCTCTTTTCTTGCTACTACTATCAGGCAGGAGATACAAAAACCTCAGATTCCACACCACCAGGTTCAGGAAGTTAACACATTTTATCCATCAAGCTCCTGAACCAGTGTGGAGTACTTTACCCACCACAACTCAGCCTACAGACTCACTATCAAGGACTTTTAACAATTCATCTTCTCAGTATTCTTTTTTATATGCACATTTTTTACTTTGTCTTCTTTTGCACATTGATTGTCATCTTAGTTATGTAAAGATTTTTGTAAATGAATGCAAAAACAATGGATCTCAAGATAGTATATGGTAACATACTTTGATAATAAATTTTAGTTTAAGTTTAACTTTGAAGGAGCTTTGCTTATGCCCATGCAAGGTACTTGTTCCCTATGGCGAATTGGGAAACCGGCACCTTTCTCTGAGCCACACCATTGTGATTCTATTGCTTTGCCAACTAAGGCATTTACCACATACTAGCATAATGTACGCTAAGTGCCTTAGATATTTTTTCATCACACAGACTAACTAAAGGCATTCACCTGTGATGGAAGACATTTTTGATATGTGTTCAAAGCCAGTTAAAATTAATATTAAGAGTTAAGCTTTTCAACTTTATACCATTTTTGTACATGCCATATGGCAATTTATAACTTGTAATCTTGGTTGCTAAAGAATGATGTATTTCACCTAAGTAATTACATAAATAAACTACAGACAATTACATTGTTCAAATACAATTCTGGGGTCAAAATCAAAAACAGCAAATTTTAATTAAACAAAGCACTTTCTGATGCATTTTTTATCCTGTCACACATCAGAATGAGGATCAGGTTTAATATCACTGGCTTATGTTGTGAAATTTGATGTTTTGTGGCAGCAGCATATTGCAATATATAATTATAAAATCTATAAATTACAATAAATACCTAAATACACACACACACATACACACACACACACACACACACACACACATATATATATATAAATTAAATGAGTAGCCCCAGAAGAATGGAAAAAAATACTCCGGTTTGTTTTCATGGGTTCATCATCCATTCATAAATCAGATTGCAGAGGGGAAAAGAAGTTACTCCTAAAACATTGTGTGTCTTCAGCTTCCTCTTCTCCTTGATATTAATAATGAGAAGAGAGCATGTCCTGAGTTGCATGAGGGCATGTTTGTGTTGAATGCTGAGTTGTAGTCAATAAACAGCCGCCCAACACAGGTATTACTATTGCCCAGGTGATCCAAGGCCAAGTGGAGAGCCAATCAGGTTGCATGGAGGCCTCCTTCAAGTTCTGAAGATCGTGCTGAAAAATCTATTTTTATTTCAAATGATTGTTCAAGTCTATTCTGTGCATTTGCAAACACATGAGTTATCAATTACCTTCATGATATACCTCTTAGGAGCATACAAAATTGAGATTTAAGGCAAAAGCCCAACAGAAATTCACTTTCCATTTTAAATCTCTTAACATCCGATGCTTCAAGACCTTATCAGTTAAACACACAGCAGTGCAAATTTAATGTGGTTTCCTGAATATTCAAAACGTGAAACATATCAATAAAGTTCAAGATATTTTTGAAAAATGTTTAATGGTTCAAAGTAACTTTGCTCACCTTCTGTAGTTCATGTAGATATTTGAAGACCTTTTATAAGTACTATTAAAAAATGTCCCGGTCCCTTTACTTCAAGAATTCTAACATGCAGAAACATCAAGAAGACTGCTTTAAATAGATGCAACAATTTAAATAAAATTTTCTTCGTATCTTGCAATTTTTCTTCTGACCTAGTTGTTATAGAAACATAGAAAATAGGTGCAGGAGTAGGCCATTCGGCCCTTCGAGCCTGCACCGCCATTTATTATGATCATGGCTGATCATCCAACTCAGAACCCCGCCCCAGCCTTCCCTCCATACCCCCTGACCCCCGTAGCCACAAGGGCCATATCTAACTCCCTCTTAAATATAGCCAATGAACTGGCCTCAACTGTTTCCTGTGGCACAGAATTCCACAGATTCACCACTCTCTGTGTGAAGAAGTTTTTCCTAATCTCGGTCCTAAAAGGCTTCCCCTCTATCCTCAAACTGTGGCCCCTCGTTCTGGACTTCCCCAACATCGGGAATAATCTTCCTGCATCTAGCCTGTCCAATCCCTTTAGGATCTTATACGTTTCAATCAGATCCCCCCTCAATCTTCTAAATTCCAACGAGTACAAGCCCAGTTCATCCAGTCTCTCTTCATATGAAAGTCCTGCCATCCCAGGAATCAATCTGGTGAACCTTCTTTGTACTCCCTCTATGGCAAGGATGTCTTTCCTCAGATTAGGGGACCAAAACTGCACACAATACTCCAGATGTGGTCTCACCAAGGCCTTGTACAACTGCAGTAGTACCTCCCTGCTCCTGTACTCAAATCCTCTCGCTATAAATGCCAGCATACCATTCGCCTTTTTCACCACCTGCTGTACCTGCATGCCCACTTTCAATGACTGGTGTATAATGACACCCAGGTCTCGTTGCACCTCCCCTTTTCCTAATCGGCCACCATTCAGATAATAATCTATTTTTGCCACCAAAGTGGATAACTTCACATTTATCCACATTAAATTGCATCTGCCATGAACTTGCCCACTCACCCAACCTATCCAAGTCATCCTGCATCCTCTTAGTATCCTCCTCACAGCTAACACTGCCACCCAGCTTCGTGTCATCCGCAAACTTGGAGATGCTGCATTTAATTCCCTCATCCAAGTCATTAATATATATTGTAAACAACTGGGGTCCCAGCACTGAGCCTTGCGGTACCCCACTAGTCACTGCCTGCCATTCTGAAAAGGTCTCGTTTATTCCCACTCTTTGCTTCCTGTCTGCTAACCAATTCTCTATCCACATCAATACATTACCCCCAATACCATGTGCTTTAAGTTTGCACACTAATCTCCCGTGTGGGACCTTGTCAAAAGCCTTTTGAAAATCCAAATATACCACATCCACTGGTTCTCCCCTATCCACTCTACTAGTTACATCCTCGAAAAATTCTATGAGATTCGTCAGACATGATTTTCCTTTCACAAATCCATGCTGACTTTGTCCGATCATTTCACCGCTTTCCAAATGTGCTGTTATCACATCTTTGATAACTGACTCCAGCAGTTTCCCCACCACTGACGTTAGGCTAACCGGTCTATAGTTCCCCGGTTTCTCTCTCCCTCCTTTTTTAAAAAGTGGAGTTACATTAGCCACCCTCCAATCCTCAGGAACTAGTCCAGAATCTAACGAGTTTTGAAAAATTATCACTAATGCATCCACTATTTCTTGGGCTACTTCCTTAAGCACTCTAGGATGCAGACCATCTGGCCCTGGGGATTTATCTGCCTTCAATCCCTTCAATTTACCTAACACCACTTCCCTACTAACATGTATTTCGCTCAGTTCCTCCATCTCACTGGACCCTCTGTCCCTTACTATTTCTGGAAGATTATTTATGTCCTCCTTAGTGAAGACAGAACCAAAGTAATTATTCAATTGGTCTGCCATGTCCTTGCTCCCCATAATCAATTCACCCGTTTCTGTCTGCAGGGGACCTACATTTGTCTTTACCAGTCTTTTCCTTTTTACATATCTATAAAAGCTTTTACAGTCCGTTTTTATGTTCCCTGCCAGTTTTCTCTCATAATCTTTTTTCCCCTTCCTAATTAAGCCCTTTGTCCTCCTCTGCTGAACTCTGAATTTCTCCCAGTCCTCAGGTGAGCCACTTTCTCTGGCTAATTTGTATGCTTCTTCCTTGGAATTGATACTATCCCTAATTTCTCTTGTCAGCCACGGGTGCACTACCTTCCTTGATTTATTCTTTTGCCAAACTGGGATGAACAATTGTTGTAGTTCATCCATGCAACCTTTAAATGCTTGCCATTGCATATCCACCGTCAATCCTTTAAGTGTCATTTGCCAGTCTATCTTAGCTAATTCACGTCTCATACCTTCAAAGTTACCCCTCTTTAAGTTCAGAACCTTTGTTTCTGAATTAACTATGTCACTCTCCATCTTAATGAAGAATTCCACCATATTATGGTCACTCTTACCCAAGGGGCCTCTCACGACAAGATTGCTAATTAACCCTTCCTCATTGCTCAAAACCCAGTCCAGAATAGCCTGCTCTCTAGTTGGTTCCTCGACATGTTGGTTCAAAAAACCATCCCGCATACATTCCAAGAAATCCTCTTCCTCAGCACCTTTACCAATTTGGTTCACCCAATCTACATGTAGATTGAAGTCACCCATTATAACTGCTGTTCCTTTATTGCACGCATTTCTAATTTCCTGTTTAATACCATCTCCGACCTCACTACTACTGTTAGGTGGCCTGTACACAACTCCTACCAGCGTCTTCTGCCCCTTAGTGTTACGCAGCTCTACCCATATCGATTCCACATCTTCCCGGCTTATGTCCTTCCTTTCTATTGCGTTAATATCTTCTTTAACCAGCAACGCCACCCCACCTCCCCTTCCTTCATGTCTATCCCTCCTGAATATTGAATATCCCTGAACGTTGAGCTCCCATCCCTGGTCACCCTGGAGCCATGTCTCTGTGATCCCAACTATATCATAATCATTAATAACAATCTGCACTTTCAATTCATCCACCTTATTACGAATGCTCCTTGCATTGACACACAAAGCCTTCAGGCGCTCTTTTACAACTCTCTTAGCCCTTATATAATTATGCTGAAAAGTGGCCCTTTTTAATGCTTGCCCTGGATTTGTTGGCCTGCCACTTTTACTTTTCTCCTTAGTACTTGTTGCTTCTACCGTCACTTTACACCCCTCTGTCTCTCTGCACTGGTTCCCATCCCCCTGTTGTGAACTAACCTCCTCACGCCTAGCCTCTTTAATTTGATTCCCACCCCCCAACCATTCTAGTTTAAAGTCACCTCAGTAGCCCCCGCTAATCTCCCTGCCAGGATATTGATCCCCCTAGGATTCAAGTGTAACCCGTCCCTTTTGTACAGGTCACGCCTGCGCCAAAAGAGGTCCCAATGATCCAAAAACTTGAATCCCTGCCCCCTGCTCCAATTCCTCATGAATGAGCCTAGTGATGGCTCATTCTCTTGATAACTTTGGAAAAAAACATATCCTGCCATTCCACACCATCTTCAATGCAATACACCTGAGATCAGAACTCAGCTCCATCAGCAAAAAGCAGAATTTCCTGGTGGCCAACCATTTCAATTCCCATCTCCATTCCCATCCCAACATGTTGGTCCATGGCCTCCTCCTCTGCCATGATGAGGCTGTTCTCAGGTTAGAGGAGCAACACTTCATATTCTGTCAAGGCAGCCTCCAACCTGATGGCATGAACATCAACTCCTCCAACTTCCAGTAATGTTTTCTCTTCCCCTTTCCCTCTCCTTCATTTCCCCACTGTGGCTTCTTATCCCTTCTCCTCACCTACCTATCACCTCTCCCGGTGCTCCTCCTTCTTCTCTTTCTCCCATTATCCACTCTCTTCTCCAATCACATTCCTTCCTCTCCCATCCTTTGCCTTTTCCACTTACCACCTAACTTCTTACTTCATCTCCGCTCCCCCACCCACCTGGCTTCCCCTATTACCTTCAAGCTTGTCCTACTGTCCCTCCCCCACCTTCTTATTCTGGCTTCTTACCCCTTCCTTTTCAGATTTGATGAAGGATCTCAGCCCCAAACGTCAATTGTTTATCCATTTCCATAGATGCCGTCTGACCTGCTGATTTCCGTTGGCATTTTATGTGTGTTGATTACAACTGAGTGGAAGGTTTTATAACACTATGTATTGCTTCACCACACTTTGAATGGTGACCATTTTAAAAATCCTTTATAAAATTTGCAGGGTTTTGTTATACTATCATTGTCAAGTGAAAGGGCACAAGTCTCTCTGAAATTACAATGTTGCCAAAACCTTCAGCTTCACCACCACAGTAATACAACGAGCAACTCCTGCCATCTGCAAATAGGAAAACCAGTGTCTACTCTTTGTGGTATCTGGTTTTCCATGGATATCACTACCTTTTCCTTCAGTCAGGAGTAATGGGCAATAATGGCAAAGACCAGCATTTATTAAGAACCCCTAAATGCCTTATGGTACAATGTGACAGGCGGCCTTCCATGTATTCTATAGAGTAAAATTATCTGCTGTTACATAATGGATTTCAGGATTTAGCACAAATGACATGAAAATGGAAATACTCTGCGGCTCAGAAGGAAACCTGCAAGTAAGAAAGTATTATCCTTTGACCATTGACCAGGCTGGCACAAACTAGATGGGCTGAAGGGCCTGCTTCTGTGTTATTAAATGTCAAGCATAGGCGGGAATGACATTTTTATGTTAGAAATGGGCACTACCCGGCAGGTGAATGGTATGTGCTAAATTATCAAGCTAATGTCAAATACACAAATTCAAGCAACAGAGAAGCAATGATTAGAGAATATGTTCAACTTCTTAAACACAAATCTCCTTGTATAAACAATTAAAATGCTGAATAAATGCAAGTGATTATAAACTGCAAACTAACTTTTAGTAACTACTGAGTAATATATTTGACCATTAAAACCTAATTTAAACTGTTAATTTTGAAGATGATAAGTCTTTACTTTTCATTTTTAATTTTGCTTATATTTCAGCATTTATTCCCAATCTATGTTTCACTTTCTGCAAAATAATTAAAACATGAAAGTAGTTTGGGATTTATTTTTACTTTTTGATTTGCTATATGAGAAAAGTACTTATTCTGATTGGCCTTTCAGAATACTTTCTTGACATCGCTTGTCAAATAAAACAAACCCTTCTTGGTTGGCACCTGATAGGATGTCATGTGAGGAGAACAAAAGGTATGTTGCGGAGGCTCTTTCATCATGGTCAATGGAGATAGCCATTAATTAACCAGAAAATCTAGGCTACAAAATTACATATTTAATAAAAAGTAGAACTCATTTAGAATGCTGACTATGAAATAAGTTATAATTGCATTTTAGCAGTAGATTACTACTTTGCTTGTTCTTGATAAAATGGGATGTCATTGTGAAATAGCATGTAATCTCCCTTACAATGAACAGAATAGAATATAGCTATAAATACCTCTATTTCACACCTATTGATTTGTTGAAATGCATACTTTAATCTAAGTTATGACCATGATTCTAGCAGTAGTAGAAAGTGAGATGTTTAATCTGCTGGAAAGAGCAAGCAAATATAAGGGAGTTAGCAAATATAAACAGATGTAGCTGTTTCACTGCATTATTGGTTGAGTTCTTATTCATGTTGTTACTTAATTAGTTTGATACTATTTTGACTTCCAGGAGGTCATGGCTACAGCAGTGCACACTGATGAGCATCTTACTTGCATCTCTAAATTTGCTTAACGCCTAAAAGAAAAAAAAACAGGAAGTGACAGATACACTTAGTAACTCATACAACATATTTGGAAAGGAAATAGATAATGCTTGAAGTCCAAGTTGCTTTGTTAGAACTGTGAAAGATTTTTCTTCTCTTTTAAGCAGCGGAGGCAGTTACCAAAAACCAACTTGTTGTTTCTTTCTCCCTTCCAGTTCTGAAGAGGGGTCTTGGACCTGAAACATTTGTTGATGTTTGTTTTCCATAGGTGCTGCCTGGCTTGCTCAGAGTTTCCAGCATTTTTTTGTTGTTAATTTCAGGTTCCCAGCATTTGCAGCTCTTTTGCCTGTCATTAATCTACCCCTTTTTCCATTGCATCCTCAATTCAGAGAGGCATCTTCACCTTCAATGCTCAATAACCCACCAGTCCCCACATACCCACTTCCTGAACTGATATTGGCAATGAGATCAGAGTTATCCTGATGTTTCCATCAGATCCCTGTCAGGTGTCATCTTCAGGAAACTACACCAGTATGCTCCAGTTTAATTCAACAGGGAACTTGCCTGGACATCATTAGTAGAGAAGGGCAACTTTCTGTTCAGCAATCTAACCACCAGCCCAGTTTGGGAGTTGCCCTCTTAGCATTGAGTACCAAACAAGTGAACCTTGTTCGTAATTTTCCCAAGATAGATATTCCTCATCAGGCAGTGCACAGCCACTTACTAAAAACAAGAGCTAAATACATTTTGGAAAAAATGTGAAGTCATGCATATAAAATGGGTCAGTCAACTTAGATGATCCTTAATTTAGAAATCTGTTAATAGTATATCCAGACCCGTACAGCAACCTTATTATAGAACTAGAAGCGGGAATTATCCAGATGCCAGTTATATATTAAACATGTTGTATTTGTTTTTTTTTCCCCGAGATGAAGAAGCACTAATCTTATGAAATGAATGTCATTCATAGAATAATTAAAGGAAAGAGAAGTTAGTACATAACCAGAATGTCTTTATTTATGGAAGAGGGTAATTCACACTGCCATTTATTCCGGTGGCAATGAAAGTCTGCCAGTATCTGGTGTGGTTGCTATTCTTGGGGCTACTGCTTTAGGAGAGCGAGAGTTAGCATTGTATTGGACTGAGAGACAAAAAAAAATTAGCAAAATGTAACAGTATTTTTGGACTCAACCAAAAGTGCCCAAGAACTGAATGATGCCTCTAAAGGCAAACTAAAGGATAATTTACAGTTGGCCTACAGACATTCTGTCAAGAATCTGTTGCAAAATAAAGTGACACCCAAAGCCTGAGGAGTTGCAGACAACTATGTAGCCCGGACAGGAAAAGGACATTCTTCAGTCTGCTTGGATAAGACCCACTCCAGAAGGCTGAAAGCAAATGAAATAGCCAAAGGGAAACAAATATCAGTTTTACTGAAGTGTACTGGATTTAAAGGTACAATGATGGAAATCTGAGGCAACACACAAAGAAAGCCAGAGGAACTCTGTAGGCCAGGAAGCATCTATGGAAAAGATTAAATTGTCGATGTTTTGGACTGAGACCCTTCATCAGGATTTAAAGACATACAGCTTGCTTAGAAATATAATTGCTCCAACCAAACCAGCTGAAATGAGCTTTGAAAGTAACACAGGAATATTTAGAAACAACACCATTGTAGATTGCAGAATGCTTTAGGTTTCATAAATGGAATCAAAAGGGATTCTAGTTCAGTGTACATGGTTGAATTGAAGAGATGGTCTGAGCTTTGTCAGTTCAGTGATAGACTTAATGAAGCACCAAGATTTCATTTAGTTTGTGGAATCTTACAAGAAACCATTCAAAAACTGGAGCACGATACACATTTAAAAGAGCAGTGGAAATTGCTGTACAAATGGAAACAGCAGACAGAGATGCAATTGAGTTGCAGTCAGCAGTGAAACTGTGCCTGAACAAAATTGCAGTGCCTAGGTAGAGGTCTGCCTGACTGAACGAACTGAGTTGCCATTGTTACAGGGGCTCACATACACCAGACTAATGCATATTTAAAGGACAACTTGCAGAAAATGTAACAATGTAGGACACACACAAAGAGCATATTAGGCAGACAAAAATAAATGGACTGTACAAGGAAGAGAAAAATATAAACATTTAAGCTCCAATATCTGTATGCTGTTGTTGTACGGATGCGAGACGTGGACACTCACCAAGACGATGCGAAAGTCTCTAGATGGTTGCTATACACAAATGCTCTGGACGGCTTTTGATGTGAGTTGGCAACAGCACATGACGAACGTCGAGCTCTGTAACAACTTACCGATGCTCACCACTAAAATCGAGGCGAGAAGACTGCAACTAGCGGGGCACCATCTATGTCACCCTGAGCTACTTGCCAGCCTAGTCATCATATGGGAGTCCAAGCATGGGAGGAATGACCCTGGGCGCCCTCCCAAGACTCTGGTCAACATGCTCCTAGAAGACAGTGGCACGGCAAATGTAGATGAACTGAACACACTGATGAGGAGAGGGAGAAGTGGAGAGTCTGTCATCGTGCCCGATGCCGGACCCCTAGGCCTGAGCCAACGTAGTAGTAGTAGTTGTTGAAAAATCTGGTAATGATGAGACTGACACTGGACTGTGCAGCAAAATGGTTTACACCAGAAGTGAACAGCAAATTAATTAAAATGGATTTGGACACTGGCTTGGCTGTTTCAGTCATTCCACAAAATTAGTTTGAGCAGCATTCATTGTACTGAACCCTGCAGATATCCAACTAGAAACATACTGGAGGGAAGATAACTCCTGTGGGAATGACATTTGTCACTGTAAAATACAAAAACCAACAAGCCACATTGCGTTTGTATGTGGCAAAAACAGAAGGGCCATCATTGTGAGTGTCTGAGACAACTACAACTTGATTAAAGATCCATCCACCATTGACTTGCCACACCCGGTGCAATAGAGTCAATTGAAAGCTACTGGACGATGCCACAGTGTTGTTCAAGGGTAGCAGTGGAAAATTCAAATGTATCAAGAGTAAAATGGTGTTAAATGAAAATGCCACAACTATGTTTTAAACTTACCTGTTGAAGCACATCGAAATGTTTGAGTTCAAAAAAAGTGCACTGAGGCATTCGAGTTTTTAAAAAAAGAGCAGCGTGCTTTCTTTGCAAGAGGAGAAGACGTTTGAGTTTTTTAAAAGCCAGAAAACAGACACGTTTGTAGCTTCATAAACAGTGAGTACTGGGTGATTATAATCACACTGGGTGATAATAATCATAAATTAAAAAAGCAGAAATGACTGGCTACATTGGAAAGATGCAAGTCAAGCAGATCATTGAACCTGGTATGGGCAGGTGTCCCTAAGAAGAAAGATTAGACAGGTGAAAGGTCTTTTGATGAAAAGTTACAAGATATGAATGAATCATAATCAGGTAAATGTAGAGAACATGTTGTGGGAGAATTTAGAACTAGAGATTACAATCAAAATTAAGACAAATAAGAGGCAACAGTTCTTCTGTGTAGGGTTACAACTCTTTGAAACTTTTCTTCCTTTGCAACCGGATGTGGAGGCAGTGATAATATGGTGCTAAACGGCGGCTCCTTTGCATCTTCGGAATCAGCTCTATTTCCATATTTAATATCTTTATTTTTCCTTTTCAGGGTTCTTTTGAAGACCCTGACCTGGAGTTACATGCAGACTTTGGTTCTTTGCGGGAATGGGACCGGTTCTCGGGGTTTCAGGACTGGTCATTATCTGACATGCCAAGGGTTCAGCCTAAGAGTCTCGCTCGTATTTGGAAGCCTAAGATCTCAGAGCTCTGGAGACAGGCAGATTGAGGTTTGGTGTCATGGCAGGAGACTCATGTGTCGTCGGGGAGGCCAGAAAATCTTTCACAGTGGGCCCGAAGACATGAGAACTTTGCAATCTGCAGGCACAGAGCTCGTAAAAAGCGACGAAACGGACTTTTAACATCATAAACTAGCGGGTTGTTGATATGTCTCCCGCTCGCTGTGAAAATGGGGGACACCTCCCTCTCCCTTATTAGGGAGAGAGAGAACCTGTGGTTTGTTGAATGCCGGATGAAATGCGAAGTCCTTGTGCTAACTGCAAGTCTGTGTCTTTGCTATTGCCTAGCTCACATTTGTGCTCGGTGGTGATGCTGATGCTCGCTGCCGTTTACATGCGGGGGGTGGAATTTGGGGTCCTCACATTTAACTGTCGTTCATTCTATGGGGCACTTCTCTGTTTTCATGGATGGTTGCAAAGAAAAAGCATTTCAGGATGTATATTGTATACATTTCTCTGACATTAAATTGGATCTTTGGACTTTTGAACCTTAAAAGGGCCAGTGGAGGCAGAGTTATTGAATTAACTGAAGCTGAGATAGATAGATTTATGATAACCAATGGGTGAAAGGTTACCAAGGTGCCAGCAGAAGACTTAGGTCCCACACCACCAGGTTCAGGAACAGTTACTACCCTTCAACTATTAGGCTCTAGAAATAGTGTGAATAATTACCTCAACACTGTACTATTTTACAAACTATGGACTCAACTTCAAGGACTCTACAATTCAAGTTCCCAATATTATTTGTATTTTGTAATTCCACAGTTTGCTTTCTTATGCACGTTGGTTGTTTGATGTCTATGTTTCCATGCAGATTTTCATTGATCCTATTATGTTTCTTTGTATCTACTGTGAATGCCTGCAAGAAAATGAATCTCAGGGTAGTGTATTGTGACATTTATGTACTCTGATAATAAATTTCCTTTGAACTTTGTGGACTGCATAGTTGGAATAATAAAAAAGCAAAATAGGATTGAGACCATGTGCCCTTCCTCCAAATTTGGATGATTGTATGTCTTTTATGTTTGTAGCTGACATTGCACCAGGTACTGCACCACTTAGGATGCCATTCTATATACCCAGCATTAGGGAGTGTTATACACATATCGGACCGAGAAAAGGGGAAAAGAAAATCACATATTACATGGCACTGCACAAAGTGCACAATTTTCATTTGAGGAAGACTTTTTTGCACCAGCATTTTATTGAATGATGATGAAAAACAGGCCACTACCCCTTTCTATTTTCTTAGCATTGGATACTGCAGCCAAACACTTTAGATTGAGTTAATTTCGCTCATCTGCACCTTGTAAGAAACTTGTTAAGCAGACTAGAAGTTAAAATACCAACCAGCCACATGACTCAACACCCATACAAAATTGCTTATTTATCTTTTCTGCACCCTATTAGGATCTTCTTACAACTTTACCAATAAACAAACGTACTTCTAAATTCTCATCAACGCACCCAAAATGTTCCAATATAATTATACCTGCAAGAATAAGACTGAAGATTTCTTCCTGCAGGTCAATTGAGTGCCACCAGCCTTTTTCACAAGGTCAATTTATTTCCCTGTCGAAGATTGTTCTTTTACACTAGCACAATGCCAGTAAATGCCTGACAACTGATGTTCAGTCATGGATTTGTGCTGCATGACATCTTCCCATATTCAATTTATGCACAGGCCAGGTCAGATTTAATCTTCTATTAGATTCCACTGACAGCTTTTCATTTGACTTTCTAATAATATTGTTAAATTTACAGTTAACCCATACACAGTTCAGTTTAAAACATTATTATAGAAGGAATGCACTGAAGAAATGTCATTGAAGAACCTGATCACTATATTGTCCAGAATTGAAATGTTGACAAAGACACTTCATCCAATTAAATGTTTCAGGCTGAACTGCATCTATCCAGGGGTGATGAAAATATTAAAATAAATTGCTTCAAATTTCATGTCAGTGGTTTATCCTATCAGGTTCATTGCATCTTTCCATTACATCTACAAAGATAACTATTCTGAAGATATTGCATAGAGTTTATTAGTTAAAATCAAAGCAGGTAAATTTAATGATCTCACAAAACATGCAAAAATGTTGTTGCATGACCCACAGGCAATAACCTGCTTATAGTAGAAGTATCAGCATCCACACACTGTTAACCGAACTCATCAGATGCTTATGTACCAGTAAGAAAAGCGGCCAATTTAATGAGCGGTTAGAATCAGTTTAGGGTAGATGTACTGTTTCAAATTAGACTGCACATCCTAAATCGAAAGAGTCATCACCAAGTTGGCTGTGTCTCGCCAAAGAATTCAGGGCGCAAGATAAAAGAGCACAGGCTTCACATTTTTTTGGATGCTGCGCTTCACTAATGTGGAGATGTCAAGGAATGTTCACAAGGTGTATGAGTCCACTCCTGATATTCCCCCAGAGACAGCAGAAGAAGCAAATTCCAGTGGTCAGTGCCAGGAGACAAGGCACGAAGATCTGAATGTTGCATTTCAAGAATTTCAAAGAGCTCAGGGGCAGTGAATGTAACATCAAATACCATTTCCAACCAAGTGCATAACTCTATCACTCAGCACTTCTATCACCATTATAACCCATCAAAATCCTCTATCAATCAGCACTTGCATCAAACATTCATTATTCCACCATACACATGAATTGTTTAAAACTTCACACCCAAAATTCTCATCTGCTGCCAGTTATTCAACCAAGATAACCAGATCGTTCCAACCACTTTGTTCAACTCTCATTTATGGGATAAACTGGAAATAGCTGATCAATAGGAAACAGAGGCTGTATTTACTGAGAGCAGTGACAACAACTTGATCACCCAATGGAATTGGCCAAATTTCACTTACTTTTCTCCCTTCTCTTTAGTTCAGTGTGCGAATGGTGGAAAGGAATAGCAAACACCCTATGAGTATGAAGTCACACACATACACTTAACCAATGGGAAGTTTGATGGAGAACTCCTTCACAGCATCCCAGGAATTGGATAGGAGTTTTGAGCTTACCAAAGGTCTGCTCTTGCCCACTGTTCCCCAATAGATTTAAGACCAGCGAAAGTGTCTTGCTTCATCTTTTGGCTTGATGTCCTGGGACAAAGTCAGATTGTTTATTGGCTTGTTACTGTCACTAGTACCAAGGTACAGTGAACAACTATTTTGCATGCCATCCACAAAGATCATTTCATCATATCACTACATTGAGGTAGTACAAAATGGAAACAATAGCAAAATGCAAAATATAGTGTTACAGGTACAAAGCACATGCCATGCAGGCAAGCATTAAGCTGCAAGGCCACAATAAATTAGATTGTGAGGTCAAGAGTCCATCTTCTCATACATAGGTCCACTCAATAGTCCTATTACAGGGTAGAAGGTATAGCTGACTGGTATGGGGGAGAAAGCATCATGACTGCCAAAAAGATAGTAGTTATAGTTGCAGTAAACCTGGAACAGAATTCTTTTCATCTCTGGTACAAGGAAAGGTGAGGAACATGCCACCAGCTGCACTCCGGAGAAGAACGCCAATCTTTCCAAAACCATGCAGTCTCTTCACCTCTTTTTCTCCAGCAACAAAAAATGAATGACTTCAGAAGCCAAAAACAAACTGCTGGAGGAATGCAACAGATCAGGCAGCATCTGTGGTGGGAGGAGGATAGTTGAGAATTTTGGGTCAAGACCCTGCAACGGGACTGAGAGCAGAGAGAGGAGCTAGCTAGTATAGAGAGGAGAGGGAGAGATGAGGCAGGGTCTGGCAGGTGACAGGCAGAACCAGGTGAGAAGAGTGACAATGGCCATTTGGGCTAGTTGGGGGAAAAGTGTGTGAAGGTAGAGGCAGAGGGTGGAATGTGATAAGTGGAGACAGCAAAGGGCTGCAGATTCTGGAATTTGATGTGAGGGTAAACACAATCAATTTTCTCGCATAGCACAGAGGCACAGCTGAGAGAGCTGCTCTTCACAGCTCCAGCAAACTGGACTCGATCTTGACCTGAGGTACTGTGCATATGGAGTTCGAGCAATTCTCCCATGACAGTATGGACTTACTCCAGCAACTCTTAGTACGAAGATGAGCAGTAGAATCTGGAGGAGATTGAAGGGAATGTGGACAGAATGAAAATGTAATTAGTCTTGGATTTGTAAGTGTGTTACATGGATTCAGCTGGCTGAAGGGCCTGTTTCTAAACTGTATAAATTCATAATTCTTTGAACAAAGGGCTTCACTGGCCGCCCTCATGGAAAGATGAATATTCATCCACCCACAAACCAACAGCCCACCAACCATAGCTGTATTCAAACCCACTCAGATTTTGCCATTTTGGCTACAGAGAGTGCAAAGTTTATTGAAACGTAGATGCCTCATGTACTCCTTCCCAAGGTTCCGTTTGAAAATTGTACGCTGGACGCTCAGTGTCATCAAGGTCCTTCTCCGCTGATTTTCAGCAACCTGACCTGCTCTATATGCTCTCTCCTCATTCTCCCAGTCACGCTGCCTGGAACACTCAAAAATGCACACCTGCCAGGAGCAACTTGTTTGTGCAGAAGCCTTGAAGTGAGCAAATGGTTCCTCAGCATCAGCCATACTGCTCCCTGAAGATTTCAGCTGCTTGAAGCAAGAATAGTAAACAACAAACATGTAGAATTGTGCCAACAGCCAGAAGAAGCTTACCAGCAATGAACCTAAAAGAGCTGATGATTCCTTTAAAGTTCTCTGAAGAACAATCTTTTTTGCTGCTTCGTATGTATTCAACTGTATAAGGTTAAAATGGGACTTTATCTTAATAGTTGAGCTCCATAATGAAAACACTGGCTTCAAATCAGTGCTACATCATGATATACCTGTCCTACATACTTCCAGTAGACATTCGCATGTGTCCACACTAGTGTGACATCAACACAATTTGTAGACAATTCCGTCAGATTCAAAGTGCAAATGTAGCCCCAAAAGAGCATCCACTAATGATACAAATTCATGCTTATTTACTTTCCAGTAGCATACTCCACTTGGCATCCATACTGCAACATGACTTTGTAAATCTGATTTTTATTAGAATCATAACTATCTCACTAAATTAATACACAAGTGGCAACACTTCAAACAAAGTTAACAAATCTTCTGAACATGTCATCCTGATTACAAAATAAATTTGGCAATTTCTCCAACATTTGGTTCATTTCCATGAAGGGTCTTATACTTTTAAGATCCCATTGCTCTGTGACCCAAATTTTGCTGGTTTAACTTGCCCATAGATAACTGTGTACAGTTTATCCAAACACAACATCTCTGCCATAATAGAATATACAACAGACCCAGCACAGCTGGCTCTGGTGACTTCAAGTTGGCCTTTCAGCAGCATAACACATATTAGAGGTGGATTTATTGCACAAAGTCTTTTCATTAAAATGCAATTTACCTTCCTGTCAACTCTCATCTCCAACTGAAACTAGTCACCTCTCTAATCCAGCACGTATTAAATAGTTCACATCTTTATTGGATTTCAGGTCGAGGTTT
Organism: Mobula birostris; assembly: GCF_030028105.1. Taxonomy (NCBI): domain Eukaryota; kingdom Metazoa; phylum Chordata; class Chondrichthyes; order Myliobatiformes; family Myliobatidae; genus Mobula; species Mobula birostris. Next base: position 70,077,225 of record NC_092373.1, on the reverse strand, counting down.
TTGTTTCCAATACAAGAGTGTGCATTGATCCTCATGTTAGTAACACTGCAATATCTTTCCACTGCTCTCTTTCAAATTATTTTTCTTCCTCTCTTTAACTTCCAAGCCTCATATAATCCCGAGGCCACTGTCATGATTCAAGCTGTCATTTTAAAGATAATTGCATTGGACATCCAAGGGTAAGTTTCACTCATCCTGAGTGAAAGAGGTTTACACCCCGTCGCTCTGTAAGGAAGATTCCTCCTCATCTGTTAGAAACTTTCTTAGCATCCTCCAATAAATAACTGGAACTGGCAGACTCTGAGTTTAATTCTGAAAGCAGACTGCAACACTCAATAAAAAAATATTTTGAATAATGGAAAAATAAAAGCCAAGTGAGATACAAGTATTTTTGAATCTGTCAGCATCTGTGCAAAAAAAAACCAGACCATATTGTGCTGATGGTGGTTCCGTGGGATACTGCTGTCATCTGTGTGGTGACAGGTTCTGGTCTTGTATATCTGCCCAACAGTCACTGTCAAAACTCTTAAGTTGTGGAAATAATTTACTGCATATTAGCAGCATTAAAAATGTGAAAAAAATTGATTGAAATTCAAATACATAATCAAAAAAGCATATAAGCAAGTTAGTTTATTAGTGTTAGGGAAAGAAAATGCAGGAAACATTCAACAGGTCAGGAAATAGCTGTAAAGAGATAGTTAACATTTTAGTTTGATAATCTTTCGTCAACACCATAACGTTTCAGATAGTACTGGTTTAATCAAGTACAGAACCAAAGGAAGGCGAAGTGGGTGGGGTTTGGTTGCGGAGTGGATGGAGAGGGTCATAATCCTCTGTCTGCCCAGGGCTCCCAAACTCTGAATTTCTGATGATGCTGAACCTTAACTCTTCACTTCATCCAATCCCTGACATCCTGTCACACCAACTCTGTGATGAATGCATAACTACTATTCCACATGTACCTCACAGCAACCACTTCCTTCCAATCCTTCACTCTTATCCGATCACTATCCCCAAATCCTATTCCCAATCCTCCATCTAATCGTTGTGAAAGACATGCACCCTCCAAAATTCACAACCCCCTACCTTCCTTGGCAATTTACACTTAACTGCATCCACAGGCCTTCTCTTCCTCTCGTTTGCATATCTACCCATCTCTCCCGTGAACAGTCATGCTCAGCCTCAATCAGAGCCGCATATTTTACATTGTGTAAATGTAAAATATAATAATAGCACCCAAAACTGCCACAGCAATTTACAGATAGGCCCACAAAAGAAATGAATGTTAGAATCCTGCCCCAACACCCAATCTGAGCATTCCTCTGCCTGCTCGAGGATGACAACTGCATTTGCTTGCAAAGGGATCAACAATATTTTTGGAAGAAACTAAAAGGGTAGATCATCTCTTCATCCACTCAGACATCTAAACTGCATATGGAGTATTATGAGTAGTTTTGGACCCCTTATTTAAGAAAAATCCGTCATTGGAAAAGGCCCAATGAATATGCCAGAGAATGAAAGGGTTAATGTATGAAGAACGTTTGACAGCTCTGGGCCTGTACTCACTGGAGTGTAGAAGAATGTGGGAGTATCTCATTGAAGCATATCAAATATTGAAAAGTCTAGACAGAGTGAAGGTAAAGAGGATATTTCCTATAGTTGGGGAGCCTAGGAATAGAGAGCACAGCCTCAGAAGGATGTCCCCTTAGAACAGAGATAAGGAGGAATTTATTCAACCAGAGGATGGCAAATCTGTGGAATTCATTGCAACAGACAGCTGTGGAGGCCAAGTCATTCTGTAAATTTATAGAGGAGGTTGATACGTTCTTGATTAATAAGGGTGTCAAAGGTTTTGAGGAGAAGACAGGAGAACAGGATTGATACGGATAATAAATCAGCCATGATGGAATGATGGAACATACTTGATGGGCTGAATGGCCTGTTTCTGCTCCTATGACTTATAGTCTTATCATCTAAATAGGAGACAAGAATTTTACCACTCAGTGGCATGAAATGAAGACCTGAAGGAAGAAAGTCAATTGAATAGGGACATTAGCTTTTGTCGGAACTGCAGATTTTTACAATAGATTCAAATTTATATTTCACATCTTCAGGCCTCCTGGCAATAACATAATTTCAACACTCTCACTGCAATTATTATTTGTCTAAGTAAATTATCATGCCTCCTTCACACAGTTTAAAAAACTTTATTTGCTGATGGCAGTTTTATTTTGATGCATAGCCCCCAAAGTATCGAATGCACAGAAATTAAATTCTAGAGATATCAGAAATGTCGCAGAGCTGCTGCTATGACAGCACAAGGCTCAATTTAAGTTAATACAATTCAGTCTTCCCAATTGAATCTACCAATAAAGCTCAAAGCAAATTAAATGGAAGAAACATTTAAAGCTTCAGTCTGTACTCGAGTACAAGCTTAGTACTGCTCACTTACAAATCTGCCAGGTTCAATCTCTTAAAGGATATTCTTCTTCAAACCACATTGAATATAAAGCATTGTCCATCTCAGATTATTCTTCAGTCATAAGTATTTTTCTCAAATGGACCATATGAGCTAGCCTCTAATGTTCTGGCACTCTAGAAAGCGAGAACATTTTAAAATATTATTACGTCTCAGATAAAAGCAATCCAATTTTAGTGAGGTGGTTGTGGGGCAGGAGTATGAATTAAATGCTAAACTGCAGACGGCACCAGAACTGGAAAATCAGGTAATAGCTCATCCCATTTAAAGCCATCACAACATCCTAATCTCCTCAACAGCTGACAGTCTTCATGTAAATACTTCAAAATTATCTTAATCAACCATAAGTCTGCATCACAGCACTGAATACCCAATTATATTTTCTTGTGGCATTTTCTCACCAAATTACTGAATGCTCAACTGTTGACCCCATTGTATAACATACTATGAAATCTTCCTATCTGCAGTGCATTTAAGTAAAAGGTCCACAGTAAAATGCTCACACTTTGCCCTTACTGCTTCATTTCTATAAAAAGTTGTATCATGTTACTTTATTCATAGAAAGAACATGATATTTGAGTAGTCTTCCTTAAGTTATCATAGCGTTATTGAGCGGGAAACAGGCCTTTCAGCCCAAATGGCCCATACTAACCAAGATGCCCAACCAAACTAGACCCACTTGTCTGCATTTGCTCCATATCCTTCTATCCATGTATTGTCAATAGACAATAGGTGCAGGAGTAGGCCATTCGGCCCTTTGAGCCAGCACCGCCATTCACTGTGATCATAGCTGATCATCCACAATCAGTACCCCGTTCCCGCCTTCTCCCCATATCCCTTGACTCCACTATCTTCAAGAGCTTTATCTAACTCTTTCTTGAAAGCAACAAGAGAATTGGCCTCCACTGCCTTCTGGGGCAGAGCATTCCATATATCCACCACTCTCTGGGTGAGAAAGTTTTTCCTCAACTCCGTTCTAAATGGCCTACCCCTTATTCTTAAACTGTGGCCTCTGGTTCTGGACTCCCCCAACATCGGGAACATGTTTCCTGCCTCTAGCGTGTCCAATCCCTTAATAATCTTATAGATCAGATCCCCTCTCATCCTTCTAAATTCCAGTGTATACAAGCCCAGTCGCTCCAATCTTTCAACATATGATAGTCCCGCCATCCTGGGAATTAACGCTGCACTCCCTCAATAGTAAGAATATCCTTCCTCAAATTTGGAGACCAAAACTGCACACAACACTCCAGGTGTGGTCTCACCAGGGCCGTGTACAACTGCAAAAGGACCTCTTTGCTCCTATACTCAACTCTCCTTGTTATGAAGGCCAACATGCCATTAGCTTTTTTCACTGCCTGTTGTACCTGTATGCTTACTTTCAGCGACTGATGAACAAGGACACCTAGATCTCGTTGTACTTCCCCTTTTCCTAACTTGACCCCATTCAGATAATAATCTGCCTTCCTGTTCTTGCCACCAAAGTGGATAACCTCACATTTATCCACATTAAACTGCATCTGCCATGCATCTCCCCGCTCACCCAATCTGTCCAAGTCACCCTGCATTCTCATAACATACTCCACACATTTCACACTGCACCCAGCTTTGTGTCATCTGCAAATTTGCTAATGTTACTTTTAATCCCTTCATTTAAATCATTAATGTATATTGTAAAGCTGTGTCCCAGCACCGAGCATTGCGGTACCCCACTAGTCACTGCCTGCCATTCTGAAAGAGACCCGTTAATCCCTACTCTTTGTTTCCTGTCTGCCAACCAATTTTCTATCCATGTAAGTACCCTACCCCCAATACCACGTGCTCTAATTTTGCCCACTAACCTCCTACGTGGGACCTTATCAAAGGCTTTCTGAAAGTCCAGGTACACTACATCCACTGGCTCTCCCTTGTCTATTTTCATAGTTACGTCCTCAAAAAATTCCGGAAGATCAGTCAAGCATGATTTTTCCTTCGTAAATCCATGCTGACTCGGACCGACCCTGTTACTGCTATCCAAATGTGCCGCTCTTTCATTTTTAATAACTGACTCCAGCATCTCTCGGACCACTGATGTCAGGCTAATAGGTCTATAATTCTCCGTTTTCTCTCTCCCTCCTTTCTTAAAAAGAGGGATAATATTTGCTACCCTCCAATCCACAGGAAATGAAACTGAATCTATAGAACATTGGAAAATGATTACCAATGCATCCATGATTTCTAGAGCCACCTCCTTAAGTACCCTGGGGTGCAGACCATCAGGCCCTGGGTATTTATCAGCTTTCAGTCCCACCAGTCTATCCAACACCATTTTCCACCTAATGTGAATTTCCTTCAGTTCCTCCATTACCCTAGGTCCTCCAGCCACTATTACATCTGGGAGATTGTTTGTGTCTTCCCTAGTGAAGACAGATCCAAAGTACTTGTTCAACTTGTCTGCCATTTCTTTGTTCCCCATAATAAGTTCACCCATTTCTGTCTTCAAGGGTCCAACTTTGGTCTAAGTAATATTTTTTCCTCTTCACATACCTAAAGAAGCTTTTATTATCCTCCTTTATATTCTTGGTTAGCTTACCTTTGTACCTCATCTCTTTTTCCCATATTGCCTATTTAGTTATCTTCTGTTGCTCTTAAAAAGTTTCCCAATCCTCTGGCTTCCTGCTCATCTTTGCTATGTTATACTTCTCTTTTATTTTTATACTGTACTTGACTTCCTTTGTCAGCCACTTTCGTCCCTTACTCCCCTTAGAATCTTCCTTCCTCTTTGGAATGAACTGATCCTGCACATTATGTATTATTCCCAGAAATACCTGCCATCGTTGTTCCACTGTCATCTCTGCTAGGGTATCTTTCCAGTCAACTTTGGCCAGCTCCTCCCTCATGGCTCCATAGTCCCCTTTGTTCAACTGTAATACTGACATGTCCGATTTTCCCTTCTCCCTCTTAAATTGTAGATTAAAACTTATATTATGGTCACTATCTCCTAATGGCTCCTTTACCTCGAGTTCCCTTATCAAATCCGGTCCACTACACAACAGTAAATCCAGAATTGCCTTCTCCCTGGTAGGCTTTAATACAAGCTGCTCTAAGAATCCATCTCAGAGGCACTCCACAAACTCCCTTTCTTGGGGTCCAGTACCAACCTGATTTTCCCCGTCCACCTGCATGTTGAAATCCCCCATAACAACCGTAGCATTATTTTTGCGACATGCTAATTTTAACTCTTGATTCAACTTGCACCCTATATCCAGGCTACTGTTTTGGGGCCTGTAGATAACTCCCATTAGGGTCTACAGCTGTCTTTTAAAAGTTGTTTGATATTATTAAAAGAAAGGAAAGAAAGAAGAAGCCACCCGTTAATGGCTCTCTAAGTTATCAATTTTCCTGTTTGTTCAACATTATCACTGTGGATTGTTCTTCACTAAAGCATTTGTAAAAAAATGAATTTACAGATTTTGCACTTCCTTCAAAGAATTTCTTTCAAAGGAAATGAAAATGGTTTGCACTAATATAGTTATTAATTTCAATCAAATTGAAATTATGCTGCTGGTTAAGAGGCTACACACTTGACCAATGGATTACAAAATTAGCTGAAGCTTGAGATATGACGTGCACTGAAGATCCAGTCTGTTCCACGGTACATCATTTGACTTACAAGGCTGGAAGATAATTCAACATTAATAAAGAGATACTCTGCATATTCTTAATGCATGCACTGTCCAGTAATGTAACAGAGGCATTCATTCACATTTCAAAAATAGATTAGTAATGAAGAAAAAGATTGGTACAAAGATTAACAAAAGGGTCAATAACTGATTCTTTTGTGACAGTGTACTCTGTGAATTCTAAATTAACTGCATATTTAATCATGGTTTCACAATTCCCAAAGTATCTGTAGTTTTAAGTTGACCAAAATCTTATACTTCTACAAACAAGGAAATGTAAAACTAAAGGATTGTTTAAAAACTCTGCTCCTGTTACTGCCTGTTTTCAATTTTCTTTGTTCTATTAACACTTAATAAAATGATCAGGAAGCAACAAGCTTTATGCCTCTTTGTCAACTTCCAAAAGAACCTTGGATTAAAAGTATCAAAATCCAACAAGTTGGCATAGTCAGCAGGATAGTTGCGAAGACTTAAGGGTGTGGAAGAATCACAAAGGAAGTGCAACTTATTCGGTATGCAACAAATGAGATAAGAGAGTCTCCTAATTCAAAATTGTCTGAGAGAAAGCCTAGTCCTGGCTTCAATGTATTATTGGATGGAAGTAGAATTGAGGAGATGATTTTGAAAAGTTGCTATTTGAGAGGTTGCTATGTTGAAAAAAAAACTGATCAGAAGAGCCAGAGGAGCGCAAAGATAATCAAATATGCAGAAGTGATGGAGCATGAATATGTGTAAACCAGTGGAGTGTGAAAGAAGTTAAATACTTACAAGCCATGGGGCACAATACATACAAGCTAGGGGAGTGAGTGAGTAGACTTTGGGTTGCAGGACAACCTATTAATACTTTGAGATCACGGTCAAAGCAATAAACAGTATGTACAAATTAAGTATAATGAGATGGAATTGTGACAACGGCCAAAGTCCCGAAACCAATTACAGAATCTCCCATTACATATGAACAGATAACTGAGGGTTTGAGTTCTTATTTGAATTCCAGTTTGATAAATTTAATGAAAAACTCCAGACAAAATATACCATCGATGTTGAGTCTAGTGAAATATAGTTCTTAGATAATATGTGCAACTATGGAATAAGATCCAGAAAATAACTTCAAGCAAAAAAGACCACCTGGGTGATGGCAATTTTAAAGCAGTTAAAAAAGCATAAATGCACTAGGTCAGAAGAATAGCTCAAGCTAACACACTGTCAGCTTGAGAATCAAATTTGTGAGTTAAATAAGCAAGTAAATAACTCATCAATTCAGGAAAGAAAAGACAAGATGAATTACAAAAACAGCATTTGGCAGATGGGAACCAGAGTGCCTGAACAGTTAGAGGAGATGTTGTGGAGACAGATATCGGTCAGACTTCAAAGTCAGGAATCAAAAGGTTGCATATGGTGTGACTCGTGTCCTTAGCTGCGTATATTTCAATGCAAGAGGTATTGTAAGAAGGGCAAATGAACTTAGGGCATGGATCAACACCTGCAATTATGACATTGTGATACTTGGCTGGGGGGGGCGCGCAGGACTGGCAGCTCAATATTCCGGGGTTCCATTGTCTTAGATGTGACAGAAGGGACTAAACGAGGAGAGGTGGTATTACTAGTCGGGGAAAATATCACGGCAGTGCTCCATCAGGACAGACTGGAGAACTCAACTATTGAGGCATCATGGGTGGAAATGAGAAATAAGAAAGGTATGACCACATTAATGGGGCAGTATTACAGACCACCCAACAGTCTTAGCGATTTAGAGGAAGAAATTTTATAGAGATCGCAGATAGTTGCAAGAAGCATAAGATAGATAGAGTTGGTGATCTTAACTTTCCACATATTGACTGGGACTCCCATACTATAAAAGATCAGATGGGATAGAGTTTGTCAAATGTGTTCAGGAAAGTTTCCTTAATCAGTACATAGAAGTCCTAACAAGTGAGTATGCAATATTTGATCTGCTATTAGGGAATGAGACAGGGCAGGTAACAGGACTATGTGTAGGGGAACACTTTGCTTCCAGTGATCACAATGCCATTAGATTTGAAGTAAATATGCAAAAAGAGAGGTCTGGTCCATGGGTTGAGATTCTAAATTGGAGAGCCTTTCTGATGCTATCAGAAAAAGATCTGGCAACTGTGGATTGGGCCAGGCTGTCTTCTGGAAAAGGTGTGCTTGGTAAGTGGGAGGCCTTCAAAAGTGAAATTAATGAGGGTACAAAGCTTGTACATGCTTGTCAGAAAAAAGGTAAAGATAGCTTGTGTAAGGGAATCTTAGTTTTCAAGATATTGAAGCCCTAGTTAAGAATAAAAGGGTGGTGCCTAGAGGTATAGGCAGGTAGGAACAAATGGGATGCTTATGGAGTACAAGAAATGCAAGAGACACTTATGGAAGAAATCAGGAGGGCTAACCGAAGGTATGAAGTTGCCCAAAGGGATTCTACAGATATGTTATGAGCAAAAGGATTGCAAAGGACGAGATTGGTCCCCTGTAAGATCAGAATGGAAATCCATGTATGGAGTCAAAAGAGATGGGGGAGATTTTAAATATTTTTTTTTGCATCTGCATTAACCCAGGAGATGGGCACAGAGCCTGTAGAAGTAAGGCAAAATGACATAGGAACATAGAAAATAGGTGCAGGAGTAATTTGTCTTAACCAATCTTTTCCTTTTCACATATCTATAAAAGCTTTTACAGTCAGTTTTTATGTTCCCTGCCAGCTTTCTCTCATAATCTTTTTTCCCTTTCCTAATTAAGCCCTTTGTCCTCCTCTGCAGGACTCTGAATTTCTCCCAGTCCTCAGATGTGCCGCATTTTCTTCTTTGGAATTGATACTATCCCTAATTTCTCTTGTCAGCCAAAGGTGCACGACCTTCTCTGGTTTATTCTTTTGCCAAATTGGGATGAACAATTGTTGTAGTTCATCCATGCGATCTTTAAATGCTTGCCATTGCATATCCACCATCAACCCCTTAAGTATCATTTGCCAGTCTATCTTAGCTAATTCACGTCTCATACCTTCAAAGTTACCCTCCTTTAAGTTCAGAACCTTTGTTACTGAATTAACTATGTCACTCTCCATCTTAGTGAAGAATTCCACCATATTATGGTCACTTTTACCCAAGGGGCCTCGCATGACAAGATTGCTAACTAACCCTTCCACATTGCTCAATACCCAGTCTAGAATGGCCTGCTCTCTAGTTGGTTCCTCGACATGTTGGTTCAGAAAACCATCACGCATACATTCCAAGAAATCTTCTTCCTCAGCACCCTTACCAATTTGGTTCACCCAATCTATATGTAGCTTGATGGGTGACATCAACTTTATGGACCCTGTACAGATTAAGAGGAGGAGGTGTTTGCTACCTGTGGCAAATCAGGAGGGTTAAATCCCCAGGCCTGACCAGGCGTTCCCTCAGATCCTACAGGAGGTAGTGCAGAAATTGCCAGGGCCCTAGCAGGGATATTTAAATCATCCTTGGCGACAGCAGAAGTACCAGAAGATTGGAGGATAGCCAATACTGTTCTGCTGTTTCAGAAAGGCTCTAAACATAACCAGAAAATTACAGGATGATGAGTCAGTGTGGGAAAGTTATTGGAAGGTATTCTAAGGGACCAGATATATAAGTACTTGCGCAAACACGAGGAATTCTGCAGATGCTGGAAATTCAAGCAACACACATCAAAGTTGCTGGTGAACACAGCAGGCCAGGCAGCATCTCTAGGAAGAGGTACAGTTGACGTTTCAGGCCGAGACCCTTCGTCAGGACTAACTGAAGGAAGAGCTAGTAAGAGATTTGAAAGTGGGAGGGGGAGGGGGAGATCCAAAATGATAGGAGAAGACAGGAGGGAAAGGGATGGAGCCAAGAGCTGGACATTTGATTGGCAAAGGGGCTATGAGAGGATCATGGGAAGGGAGGCCTAGGGAGAAAGAAAGGGGGAGGGGGGAAGCCCAGAAGATGGGCAATAACAGATGGGGTATGAGGGGGAGGTGGGGCATTAACGGAAGTTAGAGAAGTCAATGTTCATACCATCAGGTTGGAGGTTACCCAGACGGAATATAAGGTGTTGTTCCTCCAACCTGAGTGTGGCTTCATCTTTACAGTACAGGAGGCCGTGGATAGACATGTCAGAATGGGAATGGGATGTGGAATTAAAATGTGTGGCCACTGGGAGATCCTGCTTTCTCTGGGGGACAGAGCGTAGGTGTTCATCGAAACGGTCTCCCAGTTTGCGTCGGGTCTCGCCAATATATAAAAGGCCGCATTGGGAGCACCGGACGCAGTGTATCACCCCAGCCGACTATATTGATACATGCTTTGATAACAAATGAATCTTTGAACCATTTATTTCTTAGAACATAGAAGATAGAGACCTGATAAAGGCATACAAAATCATGAGGGGTATACATTGGGTAAATAGAAGCAGGCTTTCTCCAGTGAAATTGCGTGGGACTACAACCAGAATCCCTTGCTTCTCAAAGTACGGAAAATTCGAATTCAACGGCACGATTTTCAAGAAAAAATGGTACATATAATGGATACATCGTCATAGAAACATAGAAAATAGGTGCAGGAGTAGGCCATTTGGCCCTTCAAGCCTCCACCACCATTCAGTATGATCATGGCTGATCATCCAACTCAGAACCCTGTACCGGCCACCTCTCCATACCCCCTGATCCCCTTAGCCACAAGGGCCATATCTAACTCCCTCTTAAATATAGCCAATGAACTGGCCTCAACTGTTTCCTGTGGCACAGAATTCCACAGATTCACCACTCTCTGTGTGAAGAAGTTTTTCCTAATCTCGGTCCTAAAAGGCTTCCCCTTTATCCTCAAACTGTGACCCCTCGTTCTGGACTTCCCCAACACCGGGAACAATCTTCCTGCATCTAGCCTGTCCAATCCCTTTAGGATTTTATACGTTTCAATCGGATCCCCCCTCAATCTTCTAAATTCCAATGAGTATAAGCCTAGTCGATCCAGTCTTTCCTCATATGAAAGTCCTGCCATCCCAGGAGTCCAGTCATGGACAAGATAATAACTAGGCCCTTCCCTGCAGTTCTTGCCTACCTTGAAAGAGCAAAAATTAGATGGCTTACAATACATGTTAACTTATTGATTGGAAATGAATTTGCTGAATTCTTATAGGATACAGGTGCTGATCTACCATGTATAACCAAATCTATTGCCCAGAGGTGCAAAATACCATCTGTAAATGTGTATATGGTGGAGGAGATTTGAGGAATATAGTAATCAAAAGAAAACCAGTCAAGGTACAACTTGATCCTCAACTACAAGAAACACATTTCTGGGTAAGAGATATCTCACAACCTTCTCTTGGAAAGGATATCTTGTTAACTTTAAACTCCACCCCCGAATTGGTAGAGAGTAAAGTAGTTTGGAATTTCATGCAGTTGGCCATTGATTCCACATGGTCAAAAAATGAACGATTGTAACCTGCTGAAAGTGAATCTTATTGAGATTGCTGGAAAGATACCATTTTGTACCAAGCAGTATCTTCAGAGCAGATCAGCTACAGAACTCATTTTACCTATTGTCAACCAACTGGAGGAGCAGGGGAATTTGGTTAAGACTCACAGCCCATCCAATAGTCCATTCTGGCTTGTAAGAAAGTGAATGGTACCTGGAGACCAACAGTGGATTACCAGGTTGCTAATCAAGGTATTGACAGTCTAGCCTCTTTGGCGACAGATCTATCAAGCATTTCTAATGCTCTGAAACTGTTACACAAGTGGTTTACCCGCATTGATATGGCCAGTGGGTCTGGTCAGTGCCACTGGTGTCTGACTATCAACCATGGTTGGCTTTTACAGTTAATGAACACACCAGTGCATGTATCTAACACAAGGGCTCTACAACAGTCCGACTGTCTATCACATGGCTTTGAGACAACTTCTGCGGAACTTACCAGCCATTGATTCAACCATCATACAATACGTGGATTATGTTCTGATGGCATTCAAAGCTGCAGACCAAGTTGAACATAGTGTGCTTTATTTGCTTGATTATCTATCCTCCAAAGGTCACAACGCTAAGTGACACAAGGTACAGTTACAACAAGAAGCAATTTTCTTGGAATAGAAAATTTCCTTGGGAAATCACTGAGGATCATGCAAAAGCTGTTAAGTCAGCAAAGCCACCTATAACAGACCAGCAACTATTTCTGGGTTTGTGCAACAACAACAGAGCCAGGGTTGACTCATGTACTGAAATTGCTCAACAATCTGCTGAAGGGCAGTAAGTGCTCAGATGACCCTGTGACTCTTAATGAAGAACAGCTGAAAGCATTTCAAACTTTAAAGGTGACACTGTACAGTACACCTGCATTGATTGAGAAACATGCTACATGATGGCAGTCTGAACTCAAGACCATGGAGACCTACAATGTCCTGTTGGTTATTACTCTGCTAAATTGCATAATGTAGCATGAGCATGGGGCATACATTTATGGACAGTGCAGACAACCTATCTGGTAATCAATGTGTGCGACCCAGCTACACTGTTACTGTTAGACATGGAAGACTATGATGGCCATGACTGTGCTAAACCAATAACATGCCATGAGGATGGAAATTATTACAAAGAAACGTTTTTGTGGAACCCAAATATGATTCTGTACACTGATGGCTCCTTAACCATTGAGAGAGAAATTTGAATTGCTGGATGGGCCATTATTTCTGTACCCGAAGTGCTGGCGTCAGGAAGCATGGCTCCTGGTAACTCTGCGCAACAGGCAGATTTAAAAGTTTTGAAGCCTGTAAGTTGACAGAACATAGAATAGTACAGCACAGTACAGGCCCTTCGGCCCACAATGTTGTGCTGACACTCAAACCCTGCCTCCCATATAAGCCCCCACCTTAAATTCCTCCATATACCTGTCTAATAGTCTCTTAAACTTCACTAGTGTATCTGCCTCCACCACTGACTCAGGCAGTGCATTCCACGTACCAACCACTCTCTGAGTAAAAATCCTTCCTCTGATATCCCCCTTGAACTTCCCACCCCTTACCTTAAAGCCATGTCCTCTTGTATTGAGCAGTGGTGCCCTGGGGAAGAGGTGCTAGCTATCCACTCTATTTATTCCTCTAATTATCTTGTACACCTCTATCATGTCTCCTCTCATCCTCCTTCTCTCCAGAGAGTAAAGCCCTAGCTCCCTTAATCTCTGATCATAATGCATACTCTCTAAACCAGGCAGCATCCTGGTAAATCTCCTCTGTACCCCTTCCAATGCCTCCACATCCTTCCTATAGTGAGGCGACTAGAACTGGACACAGTACTCCAAGCGTGGCCTAACCAGAGTTTTATAGAGCTGCATCATTACATCATGACTCTTAAACTCTGTCCCTCGACTTATGAAAGCTAACACCCCATAAGCTTTCTTAACTACTTTATCCACCTGTGAGGCAACTTTCAGGGATCTGTGAACCCCCAGATCCCTCTGCTCCTCCACACTACCAAGTATCCTGCCATTTACTTTGTACTCTGCCTTGGAGTTTGTCCTTCCAAAGTGTACCACCTCACACTTCTCCGGGTTGAACTCCAACTGCCACTTCTCAGCCCACTTCTGCATCCTATTAATATCTCTCTGCAATCTTTGACAACCCTCTACACTACCTACAACACCACCAACCTTTGTGTCGTCTGCAAACTTGAAGGAAGATCAGCTAATATCTATATTGATTCTCAATATGCTTTTGCAATTATTGATGGTTTTCGAACCTTTTGGAGCCAAAGAGGATATCTTATGATTGTAGGAAGCTCAATCAAAAATGGCCAACTAGTACAAGAACTTATGGATGTCATTCAATTGCTGTCAGAAGTTGCTGTATTAAAATGTAAAAGCCACTCCAGATGGCTACAACAGAAAGCTGTGGAAGTGCACTCACAGATGAAATTGCAACAAGAGCAGCATGACGAAGGAAACAAAAGAAGAAGAAATTCCAAGTAAATGTGCATTGAACCTGTTAACTGGAATTATGAAAACAAAGTTGAACCCTGTCTCACAGATGAACATACAAGATTATCGAGAGATGCTTTAACTAGGATAAGTGGTTGTGGATGGAGAATAGTGGGAAGTTAAGCAGTGATGGAGCATGGAGATATGGCACTAGTCATAGACTTGTAGCTCCATTTACACTGCTTCCTTATCTGACACAGCAGACACACTCCCTAGGACACAATGGAGTAGAAAAGATGATCGACAGATTCTTCTAATGGTGGTGGAATCCAAAGTTCAGGGCACATGCATGAAAAACACTTGGAAGTTGCATGACATGCCAGAAAATGAATCCTGGAGCAATGGAAAAGCTATCACAATTAAGTGTTCCTGCCACACATTTTTACCTAACTTTACCAAGGTGTCAACAGTACTCAGATGCACTGCTAATAGTGGACAAGTTTCAAGATGGATGGAAGCTCATCCAGCAAGGATGGCTACTGCCACATACACAGCAATAAACTCTGATCAAGGACCATATTCCTAGATGGGGACTGCCATGTTACATTGAATCTGACCAAGGGACACAACTCACTGGGAGTGTTTGTCAGGACCTATGTCGACTAATGAACATTGAATGGTCTTTTCACTGTCCACATCAGCTGAAGTCAAACAAATGAATGGAACGATCAACCAACGACTGACTAAGCAACATGAAGAAGGCATACTATGGCCTGCGACTTTTCCTGTGGTCTTATGTTGCATCAGAGAAACCCCAAACAAGAAAACTATTTGAGGTGGCATCCATGTCCCTGCCAGGAGCACTCTATCTCAGAGAAGCTGTAATACCCATTGGGGAGACAATTTAATTAACTATCATGTGAAATTAACCTAAGCTGTCCAGTCTGCTTCTCAGCAGGTTGCTGCTGCCTGGAGTGATCCATCAGAAGGACATATTTTGATTCCTGATGAATGGATCCTGATTGAGGAACCACTGGGATTACCTGCTAGTATTTTCACATACTTACTTATATACTGTACATTTAACTGTTTAATGTTTCCTCACGCCACAGTATGTATATGCTGTTGTTCAGTACGTCCCCAGTTGCTACAGTTCTTTGTAACGTTCTGGAAAATGCTGGAAGCTTCTCTGGTGCTGCATTATATGAATAGGACAATCTGATTGGTTAGCTCTTATCTACAAGTTTGAATGGATTTTTTTTAACTATAGGGTATAAAAAGAGCTGACCACGCTGCTCTGCCACCTGTTTACTTCTTCTCTCCCTTCTGCTCTGGTTACTGTCCATTTTCAATTTTCTTTGGGAAGTATTTTAAGGAACCACTGGGAGCTCGATGGCAAGGTCCTCATCAAGTGCTATTAATTACTAACTCAGCAGTGAAGGTAGAAGGTAAAAGTAAGTGGATACATGCCAAACACTACAAGCGAGCTAAAGTAGTACCTGACAAGGACAACAGTTGTGGTTAACCTGATTGTAACCCCTGACACAGTGTCTGCGCTGCTGGGCTACAATGAGCAAATCACTAACCAGCTAGAAGGCTTCAAACAAGTTGATAAAGCTACTGGACATTATGAAATTTATTCTAATATTAGTTGTCATTATATTTTTGCCAATTCCCTCTGATTACAATTAGTACTAATTTGCCTTATCATAATTTATATCTGATTTACTTGTTGAAGGGCTATCATTAACAGAATATTTCAAACTCACGAACGTGTGGCTACTAATCTACCTAACCATGAAAAAATCCCATGAATACTTTGAAGAATACTGTATATGCCTTTTATAATACTGAGGTAGTTTTTCATTATTTTATACTTAACAGAAATATCATGTTGTGCTGCATCTGAATTTTAAGATATAATGAACCTATATGTGTGATTTAGAATCAAAGGGGTCTTGTTGGATTAGGCAATTTAATTGTCGTTTTTTTGCAGTTTAACAATATATGCCTGCTGGTATTTTTTATAGCTACTGATATACATGGAACTGTTTGGTATGTTTCCTAGTGGCTACACTATGTACAGGTATATGTATTTGTTCAGTGTGCCCCTAGTGGTTACAGTTCTTTACAAGTTCCGTAAAGTTCTCCTGGCATTGCATTATTTGAATAGGGACTATCTGATTGGTTAACTCATATCCATGAATTTAAATGGCGTGTTTCTCATCTATGGGGTATAAAAGCAGCTAACCATGTGGCACTGCCATTAGTGCATCTTCTCTCTCTTCCACAACTAGCTTCTGCCTTCTTACTGTCCATTTTCAATTTCCTTCGTTCCATTGAAGCAACAAGTTTTATGCCTCTTTCCTGACTTCCAAAAGAACATTGGGTTAAAAACATCAGAATCCAATGCTATGGAAGTCCCAATGGCAACTGGTGGGGGGGGGGGGGTGGTCCCTAAGGCAGCCCTTACACATTCTGCCTTGATGCTTATCATGTAAGCTGCCCTAACATACACAGATAAATTCCTCATGGCAACCCAACCAGGCAGCACAAATTTCTGTAGTATTTTCAGCTCTCCCATTGCAAACACAGCAGTCCCATTAAATTAGTGAAATCTATTGCAAGAGGTATTTTTAATTTTGTTTTAGTATCTGTTCGTTTTATAATGCGCTAATTTAGAAAACATTTATTTTTATTTCAAATGAGGTGAGCGCCTCCGTCGGTCAGAGTTGACCATGGAGATTGTATCCTAGCTGCCTAGATACACAAGTCTGGGCAGTACGGTATGGACAGCAAGCTGTCACCCATGTAGCAAGTTTCCCCTCTCCACGCATCTGATGAACCCAAAGGAATGGCAGTGATCAATACAGTTTGGTACCAGCAGTATTGCAGGAGTCGCTAGTCAACATTAAACTCAATGTAGGACTGCCTTAGGGACTCCAGCTCCAGATTTTTCCCTCGGGGTTTACTCCAGAAGCCTTCCCCATGAATAGCTATAGCTGCAAGGCAGCTGAGGTCTGAAATCAGAGTTTTCCTTCTCCTAGATGAGCTGCCAACCATGTCTAATGAGCCCCACCTGCCCGAAGTGACTGGTTTTAAGGTGCCAGTAACCTTCCTCTGCCCCTTCTCCTGTCAGTAGAAACAGTTCTGCCAGGCTTAGTGGCTAAGCCATACATGAAGGCCAGGAACTGAACTTGGTTGTCAGAGGCTACCTGAGGCACACACCATTGGGAGCATTTAATAGGTTAATGGGAGCATATGCCCATTACTACCCTTGGCTATAACAACCATAAGGAACTCATATGGCTCTCAAATATTTGAATGTATGCAAAACCGAAAGATATTCACAAACTTTCAATTTCAGCAACAGCTCTGATAGCTGGGGAACTTCATCGGCTGTGAAGGCCAAAATACACATGTATAAGCACTATACTGGTCTACACCACACCAATGCGCTTCAATGTAGAACTTAGCAGAGGACTGTACCAAGGACCACAACAGAGAACCATCGTGGCCCAGCATCAGGTACACAATCATCTCCAGTGCTGCTGAAGCATCTCAGCCTGAAATGTGGACTGTACTTTTTTTCCATAAGTGCTGCCTGGCCTGCTGAGCTCTTCCAGTATTTCTGTGTGTTGCTTGGATTTCCAGCATCTGCAGATTCTCTCTTGTTTGCCAATTATATTGTAGCTTTGATGAAGATTTTCATCTTCAGCACTTGGACAAAATTTGATTGACCAGTAGGTCTCCCTGATCTTTGGAACGTGACTACCAAAATTTGCTTCTCCAGCTTAACAAATCCTACAGTAGGTTCTTAGTAAATGTAAATAGTGCAAAAATATTTCAGAAAATTCAAAAACAAATCATGAGAACCAACAGAGTTCACTATCCATGATTGAGTTCAACAATCAGTATGCATAGTACAACCTAGATAATTTAAAGTAAATATGCAGTTTCCCTTGTACATGTCAAAGGTGCAGGTAATACTATGCCCATTTAAAGTGTGTCACGCATCATGAATCTAATAAGGTTTTTATGATCATAATTTGGTTTTTAATGATCTTTTTGTGTTTCTGCTTCAAGTAAATTTCTACTATTTTGCACATATTCTATTAAATTTCTATAATCCACCTTTAGTTGAGAAGTATGAGGAGAGACTGTACAAACGTAATTAGATATTTTTGGGTGTCTTACAAGTATAGGGATTTCTGAGGATTTATACACTCAAAGGGCAGCAAAACAAGCTGAGTAAATTGTGAAGGTAACATCAAAGCACCTTAGTTATTTAACAGAGGGAAAGGTGTGCACAAGTAATGAAGTTATATGAAGCCTTTGTGAAACTCCGTTCAGACCCAGTTTTATTTAATTCTAAGCACGATCTTTAGGAGATGCTCAGACTTGTTAAGTGCATGAGGGGAATCACTGGAAGGTGACTTCAGATGTAAGGAGGAGTGATGAGAGTTTGAAATCTGAGATGGTTCTCTATGGTGCAGAGATAAGTTAACTCGAAATCAGGAAAAACTACTTCAATTTCAGTGAGTCAATAAGCACAGGACACTAATGTAAAGTACTTGTACATATACACAATCGGCAAATTGTTCTGATCGATCTGGAGTCCACAGTCTGGAAACGTGGAGGATGTGAGTCCAACAGAGACTTCCAAATAACTGAATGTATTTATTTATTTAGAGATATAGCAGTAATATACCAACGAGCCCAGGCTGCCCAAATACACACATGTGACCAATTAACCTACTGACCCATACATCTTTGGAATGTTTGAGAAATCCGGTGAACCCAGAGGAAACCCACGTGGTCATGGGGTGAATGTATAGACTCCTTATAGACAGCAGAGCAATGGAACCTGGGTAGCTGGTGCTGTAATATGATTGCTCTCATGCCATTTATAATCTCTGAAGGAATACCAATCAGTGTTGTGCTGTGGAGAAATAAAGGGTCAACAGGACCGATTGGAAAGCAGTATCTAAAGCCAGTCTAGAAACAAATGACCAAGTGGCTCCTTCATTGTTGTAAACATTGAAGTCTGCAGATACTAGAAATCCAAAGCGGCACACTCAAAATGCTGGAGGAACTCAGCAGATCAGGCAGCATTTACGGAAATGAATTGACAGGTGACATATGTCATACAGAAAGCTTTCAGCACATTGGCCTTCATAAATTAATGTATTGAGTACAGGAGATGGGATGTTATGTTGAAGTTGTTTAAGACATTGGTGAGGCCTAATTTGGAGTATTGTGTGCAGTTTTAATCACCTACCTACAGGAAAGATACAAACAAGGTCGAAAAAGTGCAGAGAAAATTTACAAGGATGTTGCTGGGTCTGGAGCACTTCAGTTATAAGGAAAGATTGAATAGGTTAGGACTGTTTTCCTTAGAATGTAGAAGATAGAGAAAAAAATGATAGAGATTTACAAAATTATGAGGGGTATACATAGGGATAATGCAAGCAGGCATTTTGCACTGAGATTGGGTGAGCCTCCAATCAGAGGTCATGGGTTAAGGGTGAAAGGTGAAAAGTTTAAGGGGAACATGAGGGGAAAATTTTTCACTCAGAGAGCTGTGAGTGTGTGGAACAGTGGTTCATGTGAGCTCAATTTCAACGTTTAAGAGAAGTCTGGATAGGTGCATAGATAGTAGGGGTAAGGAGAGCTATAGTCCCGGTGCAGGTTGATGGGAGTAGGCAGTTTCAATGGTTTTGGCATGGACTAAATGGGTCTATTTCTGTGCTTTACTTCTCTTTGACACTTTATTTTAAGCCAAGACCATTCTTCAGGACTGAGAAGGGTGAAGATGCCAGGATAAAAAGATAGTGGACCATAGGAGAAAGGGAAGGAGGAGGGGTCCCAACGGGAAGTAACAGGCCAGTGGGAAGAGGTAAAAAGTCAGAGTGAGGAATAGAGGAAGGGGTGTGGAGAGAAAACTGTTTACCAGAAGGAGAAATCAATATTTATGCCATCAGGTTGGAGGCTATCCAGATGGAGTATAAGGTGTTGCTTCTCCTCTCTGAGGGAGGCCTCATTTTGGCACAAGAGAAGCCCATGGACTGACGTGTTGGAACAGGAATAAGAATCGGAATTAAAATGTTTGGCCTCCGGGATGTTTCACTTGTGGAGGATGGAGTGGAAGTGCTCAACAAAGCAGTCCCCCAATTCATGATGGCTCTCACCAATGTAGATGAAGCCGCTTCGGGAGCACCAGAGACAACAGATGACCCCAGCAGATTCGCAGGTGAAGAGATGCCTTATGTGGAAGGGCTGCCTGGGGCCCTGAAGGAGCTGAGGGACGAGGTGTATTGGCAGGTGTAGCACTTGGACCACTTGCAGGGATGAATGCTGGGAGGGGGAATGCTTGTAAGCATTCAATCATTCTGTGACCATCTGACAAGCTGATTACCCAATATTACAACAAAGATCATACTTAGAAATATAATTCATGGCTGTAAATCATTTTAAAACATTGTGAAATGATTGAAAGGTGTCAGATGAATGAAAATTCTACCTTCCCTCACCATGTTTTCATAATGCATTAATTCTCAGCCTTCCATCTATACCAATGAAATTATTTGTGATTTTAAAACCTCAGCTAGCCGCCCCTTCTTAAAATATGACAGATGCTACTTGGACCGATCGTGTTTTCCATGCTAATATCCTTGGTGAAGGTCCTGCCAGTGACATTTGTTATTTTGATGCCCTCAAAACATTTCAAGCTAACTTTATCCCTGCTCTTACCTTCTGTCAGTCAGAACATTGATTGCTACATTATTCAAGGAGAGCTTCAATTATAGTCCTCCTAGCCCAAACAGCTACTCTTTCCAAACTTATTTTAAAGTACAGCATCATAACTGCCTTGACATTTACTTTGTATCCTAAATGATACTTTGCTTATAAGGCCTTAAGACCATAAGATATGGGGGTAGAATTAGGCCATTTAGCTCATCGAGACAGCTCTGACATTTCATCATGGCTGATCCATTTTCCCTCTCAGCCCCAATATCTTGCCTTCCCCCTGTATCCCTTCATGCCCTGACTAATCAAGAATCTGTCAACCTCTGCCTTAAATATACCTAATGACTTGGCCTCCACAGCCACTGTGGCAATGAATTCTACAGGTTCACCACTCTAAGGCTAAAGAAATGTTTCCTCATCTCTGTTCTAAAAGGATACCCCTCTATTCTGAGGCGGTGTCCACTGATTTTAGACTCCCCCACTATAGGAATCATCATCTCCACATCCACACTTCTCTCATTAAAAAAAAGCCAATCAACTTGCCTCACTTTTCTCCTCAAATCTTATTATAATGATCTTTTGAAAGAACCATCCACCACCGCTTCATTTTATCTACTGAGTGTAATCAGTTTCATCCTGCCTGGTATGGCAGATCTCCACCTTATAGCATCCATTTAGATCCTGGCTCCAATGTGTTGTCCTTCTTCTTCCTTCTGACCTATAAACTCAAACTAACCATGGTCTACATCTGACTATCTATGTCATGCAAGGCATAGCCTTTGAAATATTTTCTCATTCCACAAGGAACAATAAACTAATTATTTTGAGATAAATACCTATAGATTCTTCAGTGTTTTGAGCAGTTAAATGCATTACATGCAACACATCCATTTTTGCAAAGACACACTGCAGCAAAATTCTAATGCGCTATAATTCAAAGGCATATCTGCAACTTTACAAACCTTACACATTCAAAGGCTTCCCATTCATTGTGCAATTGGCTTGGGGGAAGCGGGAGGGAAGTTGGTATCTGAAGGGGTGTAATCAACAGTTTGAGCTGGCATGCACTCGGACCTCAAGGGTCAGCTGACTAACAGGGCAAGACCATAATTAGAAGTAAGAAGAAAGCCCCATGAAATGTCTGGAAAATGTGTCGAAACACTTTTCTTTTTGGCTGGAGAGCAAAGATAAGCTTATCTCAAAACAAGACTTCCAATGTTTTTTTTTTGCTATGCTGCACATCATCTTGCAAATCATATATAGTACTTCACAGAGTATTAAAATATTCAAATATTCACTAAATGTCTTCAATAAATACATCTCTACACTGATCAGCACAAGTTTCTCTATTTCAACTACATATTTTCTTGTGTATTTTCTGTTCATAGTTGGTCACCTAATATTTCTCAAAGCGAAAAATTAAAACTGTCCATCCAAAGGCAGCAAATTCTTCACTCAGTGACAGCGACAGACACCCTTCGGTGATTCATTTGAACAACCTAGTAAAGTTTCCAGCTGGATGCAGACACTTACAAGAATTTAGATTCAATACATTATGCTTCATGTTGCAAAAAGCCAAATCATAACTCACCCATGGGATTATTTGGTGACAGAATAAGTTGCTTTACAGTTGCAGAATAACGTGCTAATTCCATCATTCTTGGGTACTGAAAAGACAGACCTACTTTTTACAGTAGCAGTACAGATAAAACTGTATTAGAAGAAGACAACCCCAGTGGTCCAGCTTAAAACTTAACCTCTGGTGCTGACTGTGTTGAGTTTGCATATTCTCACTGTAATTACATGGATTTTCCCTGGGTACACCAGTTTGCACCCACACCCCAACAATGTGCAAAATTGGTAGTCTATTTGCCAACTGTAAATGACCCCTGCTTTACCGGTGAGTGGCACAAACTGGGAGAGATTGATGGAACTACAGGGAGAATAATAGGTTGCAGTCAAAATTGGAGGTCGGGGGAGGGGAAATTTTGATTTGAGCTTTCTAGTATCTAGCTGTCAAACAACAGATTACCAACGTAATTAGCGTATCTAACCATAAGAAATAGCTTTACAAAACTTTGCAAGAAAGAAAATAAGGACTGCAGAGTGAAAGGGAGCAACTTTCAGGAGAAGCATCTTGGGAGGTCTAATAAACGTAACATATACATTATAAATGGTAGAGCTCAAGGAAGCAGTGAAGAACAGGAGAGACCACAGTGTACAAGCTCACAGATCCTTAAAGATGGCAGCAAAGGTAGCTAAGGTCGTGAAAAGCACATATAGAATATTGGCCTTGGTGACCCAGGGAACAGAATATAAGTGTATGGATGTCATATTACAACATTATAAGACTTTTGTTAGGCCACAGCTGGACGGACCATTGTAGGCAGATCTCATCATGGCACAATAGTAGGGATAAAATTGCACTGTAGAGAGTGCAAGGAGATTTATCGCAATGTTGCCTGTGATGAACCATTTCAATTATGAGGAGTGACTAGAGTGTTGCCATTGTTTTCCTTGGCAGAGGAGGAGTCTGAAGGAGAAGCCAGACAAAAGTATACAAAATTATGAGATACATAGATGGGTGGAGTGTGAGAAATTTTACCCCATAAGAGACATCTAAAACCAGCCAGCATAAATTTAAGATAAAGAGTTAGAGAAGGTTAAAGGATTTTTTTTTTTAGCTAGAGGTTGCAATAGAGAACACTGCCCAATAACACTTCATAAGTAAGCAGGAAGCACTAGACCTGCCACATGAGGTGCTGCAATGGGAATTAGTTTATGAACACTTGATTGGGGAAATGGACATGGTGTGCTGCACAGCCTGTTTGTGACAATAGTCTGTACAAGGTATTAACTATCAGCCACTCACTGAAGTGTCCTAAATTCATTTTCTTTTGACTTGATAAAAGCAAAAATTAGAAGAGACTGCCAATCTTTTACACCCTGTTCCACACTTTCACCAAGTACCCTCTTCCCTTTCTCATCTCCACAACTTGCAACTTTTGAATTGTTCAATTAATTATGGTGAATTCTCGGCATGTTTTGTGCACAACTGAAGGAAGCAAATGTATAAAGAGACTTTATAAAATGGGGATATCTAAGCAAAGCATAACATATTCTTTCAAACAGCGTTGAAATGACTGTTACTCATTATTAACCAATATACACTTCTGAATGTAACAACAGTGAGATTAAATTAAAGAAAGCTAAATGTTATCTACCATTAAATTACTAAACCAAACTGCTACTACTATTGCATAATGAAATAAGATTTGATAATTCAAAAGGCCACACATCTTTCTGGAATGCACATGCTTAAATGTCAATATGCACATTTAAAGTGATAAATAATCCACACACCTGGGTTCTGCTGAGCTCTTTACTGACCTGGATCAACCATGATTTTAAACCCAAATCAGTTCATACTGGCTTTGTGAAAGAAGTAAAAGTAATGGATTAAAAAGTAGGAGAGGCTGACCTTAGAAATACATTGTCTGAAATGGACAGGAAAATTAAGAAAATATTCTGCAGATCATATCCTTTGCAGTGATAATAGCAATGATTATAATGTTCTCATATTTTTGAGGTTTCTAGTGCCTTATATGTTTTTATAAATCATCCATACAGCTTCGATATTCTTGCACAGCTGATAACAAAAAGACTCTTCCCAGGTTTCTGTCAGCTCAGTATACAATGGCTAGAAAATAATGTAAGAGTAGCCTGAAGTGATTGATACAAACAGCTATGGTTGCCTCTACTGAGAACGAACTCATCCGAGGAGAATTGCTACAGACCCCTTACTACTAACAAGTTATGACTACAGGGTATATGGTGCAAAACCAAAACCGCAGACGTTGGAAATCTAAAACAAAATAGAAAATGCTGGCAGCACTCAGCAGGTCAAGTAGGATCAGTGGAAAGGGAAGAGAGTTGATTGGAGGAGAGCTGTTTTACTCAGGAGTTGATCGGTTATGACCTTCCTTCTTATGAATTAATAACATTGGAACGAGGGAAGCAGAGAACCTTCAGTGCAAATGTGAAAATTAAAAATGGTTTACTAAGCTGTGAAGAAGAAATTTTAGCTTCTCACCCCTAACAATTTCACTTCAGAAGAATAACTAATGAATTATCAACGAGATGCAGAAGTCCGCTCTGAAACCCAGAGGCAAAACTTTGATGCAATTAAAACAGCCCTATACAGATACAAAATGACCACCACTATTTTAACAAAATGCCTTCCAGTTGGGAAGACTGATTCCTTTCATTCCTTGAATATTTATCCTCACGCTTCATCTCCTTTTTTTTTGCCCATGGGAAGTTTTATGCTACCTGACGTATACCTTGAGTACTGGCATTATTTGCTTTTACACCTTGGGCAACTCATATGTTTCTCTCTGCAAAAGAGATCACAAATTCACCCTGAGCGGACAAGTCAGTTGAAATCCTACTTAGTAACAATGCATCAGACTGTTCTTTCTCCTTCAATATAAACTACACACTGCAAGCACCAAGAGGAACAATGAAAAAAATCGAAGTCATTACTTTGGCAAACTTGACTCTTGGTAACCTTGGCTAAAAAGTTCTGTCATGGATATACTTACATCTTAGAGTGAGTATGATATTGCTAGTTGTGTCTGTTTCAGGCAAGGTTATACACAATGTCATGCTCAGAATCAATTAATAGTTCACTATCAGCCTATCGTAGCAGAATAACTTACTCAGCTCATAATGTCTATTTGCATCATCAGCTTCACAAGTCAAGTAGCTGCCAATACAATGAAGAACCAAGGAATAATCTCCATTCATTTAATAATCTCTGAATCTCAACAAGCCAAGATTAATTTTTTTTTGTTGGCACCATGTTTCCCTTAAGTATCATTTTGCATCTTGTAGCAAATTATGCTCCAAAATTTTGCAGCTGTAATACGTTGTGTACAAAAAAAAGACACATTAGACCGAAAAGGCAATGCATAGCCATTATGTTCTGACCCTGAACAGTTATCAGATGTATGCACATGGGCATTCATGTCAAATTTAATCACATCATGAATCTATTGCTTTTGTATAGATTTGTAAGTTTCCCAGTAATGCAGAAGTGAATGATCTTGACTGCCTTAATATGGTCAGGCAAATAAAAAGTTGTATATAAAGCTATTCAAGCAACTATACAGAATGAAAGGATGTATTGCTTTACAGCTAATTTGTAAAATACAAGGACAAACATTGCTTTAGCCTACAACATTTAAAAAGCGAATCCAATTATATTCATGTTCTGCTTCTTTTTATTTGAGATTTACTTGTGAATGAAATATGTCATGTGGAAAATCTTTAACAAAAACAAAATATGGTACAAGCACTCAAAATGTCAAGTCAGATCAGCGGGGAGAGACACAGAGATGAACAATATTGTAGGCCAAGGACCCTTCATTTGAATAAGCTTGTCTTAAATTCAAGAGAATACTGAGGAAAGAATTGAAGGAGTATCTGTGATACAGTGTGGACTGATGTTGTTAGTTGACAGGTACCTTGAAAACCCGTAGCTGGAGATAGAAAAGGAAAAAGTTGAAACAGAAAGGTCCAGCACATCTATGCAAAGAGACAAGAGATGTTCACTTGAAATTGTTAAAATAATATTATATACCTTTAAGGCTACAATATGCTTGGACAGAAAGTGAGGTGCTATTGTTCAAGCTTGGGCTTTTTAGGAGGTTGAAGAATGAGAGGAAAGGATGGGAGTGGGATGGAGAACTAAAATGACAGGTCACTGAAAGTTCACTGTCATTGCAGATTAAATTGAGACAATCCACAAAACAGGTAACCAATCTACATTTGTTTTCTCTGATGAGGAGGAGACCACATTATGGGCACCAAATACAATATACACTAAAAATGCTCCAATAATGGTCAAAATAAGCACCTCATCCTCTCTCTGGGCATATTGCACCTCTTAAGACTTAATACTGAACTTACAATTTTCAGGGATTGAACCCTTTCCTTCTCCCCAGAAGGGTGTTTTACCTTTGTTTAAATATGATTCCTTCTCCCTGTCTCTAACTGCTGTTTTCAAAATTGTTACCTGGACAACTCTGGTTTGCATTCTATCACATATATGCCTTCCACCTCCTCCAGGTAATCCAAACAAGTCTGAATGGTTTTGCTGATTACCCAGATGCATAAACAAAACCACGCTCACAGCATACTTCACATTCAGCAAGCAGATTAGCGTCATCCGTAAAGAGAAATCCTTAAAGGACAACATTTATTTTCAGATTTACATTAAATATTCTTCTTGGGTAAAATGGGCACACTGAGCACAGTACCTTTAGAAGTCAGTCAATCTACAACTGTGTTATCAAGGACAGGCACCCTCAATGATCTGAACTAGTTGTCGTGACCTTCAATTGTACCCTCATTAGGGTTACTCCCGTCTTCCAGATGGATGGCTGAAATACTGTATGTTTGAAAGGGAAGGGCACATACAGTTGTTTTTATTTAAATACTGTTAAGCAAATCTCACTTTAAACAAATGTTATCTCTTTTATATGAGTGCAAACGCTTTACAATCCCAACTAAAAGAAACTCTTAACAGTTCTTTCTAACCGCAAGTATATCTCGGTTGGCCAGTGCACTTTCTGTAACGAGGTCAGCCCCCTCTCCAACAGCCATTGGTACCTTTCCACCTATTCCTTAGTTCCACTTCCCTTCCTGTTCTTGATAAATTGGAAGTCTGTAGTTCTGAAGTCTTGGTCATACCATAACCACCATGAAACCCCTATACATCAAGAGTTAGCTCCCACTTCTCAAGAAGGAACTTTCGAAAAATCTTCTCTTATACCCAGAATGAATGGGAAGCAAGTTCAATTTAATAAGTCTGCTGTGAATTAATGAATCATCTCAGTCTGAACTAGACCGTGAGATTTGACACCCTTGTAACAAATTGGTAGAAAATTTAACCAAATGATTTTCTTTACAACATTGATTATTAACACATTGAAACTCCTTACCCTATATTCATACAAATTGATTAATTCATAATATTAATTAATTCAGTATAATGTATTTGATATATTTCTTTTTTCTTGAACTCTGTATTCTCCTATGTAGAAAATTAATAAAAATATTGAAAAAGTTTATTAACACATTGCAGATTCCACAAGTTAGTGCATATACTGGAAAATATGTAAATTGTTCACCAGTACAAAGTCAAGTCTCTGCCAATCTATTGCTTTTACACAGAACCAGATACAAGTATTAGTAGAGCTTAATGGAATTAATACGATTTTATCACAAAACAGGTGCTTAATGCAGTTAGGTAGTATTGCTGTAAGAAGTACACAACTACCACTGGAAGAGTTAGCAAAATATTCTTCAGAAGATAAAATCTCTAGAAGGACCACAGGTTTTGTAAATCATGTTAAACATATTGATTTGTGATTGCTTCACAGATAATCCTTCAAACATGCCTGTTTCTTTGTCAGAAGCAGAAATGGTGAACCATGATCACTGTTTTTTTTGTTTTGGTATTTCAACTGGTGCTTGTCTTGTACGGGCCGATCTAGTGCTGACGGGGCATCAAACATCACCAGAGAGAGAAAATGGGAAAATTAAACTTCTGAAAAAAATTTATTTAGTTTCAACGGTGATTTACAGGACATGCCAAGCTATTTTCTGCACCTGCAGGTCCAGACTACCAGCCCCAAAGGCTTCAAGTCACAGCAGGCAAGCTGACCAAGGAGAACAATGACAAGAAACTGCGAAGATTGGATGTACAAGGTAAAGTGCTAGAAACCCAGAACAACTAACGTGGAGATAGCAGAGGAATTAATGTGCCAAGTATAATTCATTTGTAGAAACCGGGAGATATTACAAATAGAATTTGATTTAGAATGTTACTTCTTACATCCATCTCACAACATGAGGGAGTAAAAATCTTTATGTTGCATTCTGTTGCTAAGTACAACCAGTAAGGAAGGGAATTTTTATTTTCATTTTTATTCATTTACAGGATGTGGGTGTTGCCAGCTAAGCCAGCATTTATTGCCCATCCGTAGTTGCCCTTGAGAAGGTGGTGATGAGCTGCCTCTTGAACCACTACCGTGGTTAAAATGTGGGAGGATATTGTCCAAACCCTAGGATTGTATAGGTAATTGTTTTGTGTAAATGTATGTACAGTCAGATCAATGTGTGTTGATAAATCTGATGGTCTGGTGAATGTGGCTGTCCTGGAGCCTGTTGGTCTTGGTCTTAATGCTGTGGTACAGTCTGCCAGACAGAAGCAGCTGAAACAATTTGTGGTTGGTGTCCTTGATGATCCTCTGGGCTCTTTTTACACACCAGCTGCTGTAAATGTCCTGACCAGAAGAACGAAATAGACAGCACTTAAGGAGGTACAAGATAAAAGGAAATGGGTGATAAGCAACAAGCACAAATGAAAAGAAACCAGATGCCTTGAAACATTTTTGGTGCAAGTAAAAGATGGCTCAGAAGAGTGACAGTGGAAAGGTTTATGAGAGAGTCAAAGAAACAAAAGAGATCAGCCTAGAAATTCAAGCATGCCATTCTATTTTCACCTAGTGCCAGGCAATCCAATGTCCAGAGTGGATGTGTTCATAGTCATTCCTGTGCGAAACTGCAGCATATTTTGAAAGTTTTAAAGGGAGCCCATGAAGTCAGATAGCTGAAGCTAATGAGTGCCTGATCTCATGGGATGTATGCATCGCTGTCAGAATCAAATGCTAGAGGTACCATCTCCTCCTCAATTAAAGAAAAAAGAGGGAATATTTATTTGCTGGTAGGATGTTGGGAGACTTTGCTGATGCGTGGTGAGCAGCAAATTTTGCAATATAGAAATTGCATGAGGAAACAAAACAAAAAGGTATTGTATTTTTTGAAGCAGTGCTAATATACCAAAACTCCTTTGAGGTGTTACCACACCACAGGAGGTTGTAAGGGTGGCACCTATTGATAAGAATGGTGTGCAGAGGTCACAATTAATCTTTATTTGTAAGCATTGTTGCATTATTGCAAGACAACCTCTGCCGAAGAAGGGGTTTAAGCCTTTATGAGCACTTTCACCATTCGGAGGAGGATAGTATAGTCATCCCCATCCTTGGTGATTAACTGAATTCTGAATTCACAGGAGACCTCCCTCCTTCCTCTCCACACCACTACAACACCTCCCCCCCACCCAGTGTGGTATTTCTTTCCAACTCCCTACTGTTTTTAACTCAGTAGAACCACTAAACTTCTCATAATCTTGATCTTGGTGAGTTCTAAAATTTGTGTGAAGTTGTCGAAGGTAAAATCTTAACATTCAAGGAAGCAGGGTGGGAGGTTTTAAAGGAGATAGTGGGATGTTTGGATGGTTTGTATGTTTAACTGTCTGTGTATGTGACTATCTGTAAGTGAATGTCTATGTGCATGTGATATGTGTATGAGTGCTTTTATAAGTGAGTAGCATGTGCAGATCAATTGGGCAAACCTTGCAAGATCATTAAATTCTTTTCTACATTGCTGTATTCTTCAGATTTTCTTATTCCTACGGGAGACAACTGCGTTCTGGCAGGCACTGATGGGCTTGGCAGGTCCACTTGTTCTCCCCTAGGCAAAAGACCCCGTTCTTGACAGGCATTTCACATACAGCACTTACATTTTTTTCACTCTCTTTTCAAGTAGCTTCCACTTCCAGGGTTGCCATAATTAGGCAAAGAAGGGGCAAACAGTTACAGCTGGAAGTGCAAGAAGATTGGAAGGAAGAGAGGATTAAAGAGAAGGACACTTTAGAAGGAAGTAGAAATGGGAGGATGAAGGGCAAGTGAGGTGCATTAGTGGGGTACTAAAGGTTGAAAGGTACAAAATGTTGATTAGAAAGGGATGAAAGACTGAAGGGCAGATACTGCTGCAGAAGTTGTAGAAGGCTAGAAAGAAAAGGAGAGAGATGGACAGCTGAACAAAAGCGAAAAAATCCCACAGAGCTGCTTCATGTCAGAACCTGTAATTATTTTGATGACTTAAAATTTAATCCAACAAAATATGTCACCAAAGTATGAGCAGAACAAAAATTGATGTTTTCTATAGTTTAGTAGGCAGAGGATTTAATTGTATCCTAGGTACTAGAAACCATTGTTGGCACTTCATGGAAGAAAACCAAAACCTGTACCAGAATTTTCAGATGGTGAATTTTATGTATAACTGCTGTACAGGATTACTTGAAGCTCACAAATGCATTATGTGAAATAAATAGGTTAACACATTCATTAAAACCAGCATCTGCATCAAATATAGCAATGGAGTATGAAAGCAGACAACCAAAATTTCTAATCTTCTGTCGCTAGGGAGACAGTGCTGAAGATTAGTAAAGCAAAGATAAAAATAAAGAGATAGATTTAATTCAACTGAAAATAAACGGTGTGGTAGCTTGCCAGTGTGTGGCTGGTCCACACCTCATGTTCAGCCAACTGAGAGAAACAAAATATTTAAGATACTTACCAGAATAGGGATAGTAACAAATATCAACCTTTTCTGTTAAAACATCAGCTTTTCAGTCACAGATTTAACCTAATTCTGCCTAAAAACAAAATATCCTCAATTTAATCTTTTGAAGCAATTTGAAAGATTCCAATGTCTGAAACGTTTCTTGTAGACATAAATTACAGCTCATTAAATTTTAAGTTCTCTTCTTTTATAGTTCCAAGTAGCACAAAACAGATGGTTTAGCATTGGGATTTTGTGGGGGAGATGGGGAAGGCAGTGTAGATGGTATATTTCATCATTCCATGGATAAAACAAACTGCAGCAATTTCTTCCTGAAAATCGATAACCTAATAGCAACTTCGAATTCACAGAAAATGAATCTCAAAAATTATCTTCCGACAGTTTAGTTACTAGGTTTATGAAGCAAGACCAAAAGTGCTAATGTAACATCAAGAAAATGTTAAAAGCTTAAAATGCATTAAAATTAATGTGATGCAGCTTTTGTTGATCAGTTGGTTATAAAAGCACACAAGATACTTTTGTTTGCCAAAGCACATCCTACAAGAGCCGGGAGAATGTGTTAGATTTGTGCAAAATTCTAGACTATGTTTAAGAATAAATTAGAGTTCTGGTCACAGGATTGCAGAAAATGATTGCAATTGAGATATATATTGGGGATTTACAAAGATGCTGCCAAGTTTAGATACCAGTAAAGACTGGATGGGTTGGGGTTATCTTCTTTGGAAGACAAGAAATATGGAGAGATTACACTGGGTATACAAAATTATGAAAAGCCTATACAGACTTTGTGGGAAATATTCTCCACTCTCAATAATAAAGGAACATTTATGTAAGTTAATTGCTTGAAAGGAGTGAAAGGAAATGAGCGGAATA
Source organism: Mobula birostris (assembly GCF_030028105.1). Taxonomy (NCBI): domain Eukaryota; kingdom Metazoa; phylum Chordata; class Chondrichthyes; order Myliobatiformes; family Myliobatidae; genus Mobula; species Mobula birostris. The sequence continues at coordinate 70,045,047 of NC_092373.1, read as the reverse complement.
TATTTACCCATGGGGTGGTGGGAGTCAGGAGCACATTGTCTAAATGGGTGATTGAGGCTGGAAAGATTATAGTAGTGGTATTAGTTTATTATTGTAACGTGCACCAAGATGCAGTAAAAATATTTTATAGGACATCCATACAGATGGTTGTTGAGACAGCATGAAGGAAAACCAATATTAGAATGTTGAATATAGTATCACAGCTACAGACAGCCTGCAGTTCAGGTAGACAGTAAAATGCAAAGGTAATGATGAGGTAGACTGCAAGGCCAAAAACACATCTTCAACATACAAGAGGTCCAGTCAAGAGTCTTATGACAGTGAGATACAACATCTTAAAAAAATACTTGAATCCACATTTTATCTGTTAGAGTCCAAGTCTTGGGATGTGAAATGACAGTGCACTGCTTTAATTGGCAGTGGCATGCAGACTAAATGGTTTTATTCATGACTGTATGACTCTATGATTATTTTATATTTACCTGCTGGGATGTGGGCATTTACTGTACCTGCATTCACATCATCTATGGCAATGGTGCTTGTATGCTATCTGGTCCCAAGGCCTTCCACAAAAGCTGGAACATGGATATTGGTATGATAATGTGTCACTAGACAATGGCCATTTGCACCAAGGCAGATGGCACACAACCAAACAACAGGATGCCTGCTCCACTTTTAGCAATAACCACATGGTTTTGTGAATCACTATAACTTCATAAGCAGCAACCTTTGGTTCAAGGTACCCAATGCTGATTGGAGCCACTGATCATCTCTACAAGGGATGTAGTTTCAGAGACAGAATTGGTGGTGAATGTCATTGCATCAGTCCTCAGATCTTGCTGAAAATGGGGAAAATGGGGAAAGAGTGACCACTAGGTTTTCATTGGAGCCAAGAGGTCCTCTGTCCATAAGAAGTAAAAAGCTTCCCAGGTTTTGGATCAGCGGCAGAAAGTGTTGGTGGAAGGTATAGATGCTAAGCATACTATTGCCAGTGACTGGGTATTCCAGAGAAAAAAGTAGGGTATGGTCTAATTTGATGACACTGTCATTAACATAATATTGTATAGTTATTATCATCCCAAATCAGCATACTCTGTGACATAATTACTACCATCCTTTTCTATATGGCAAATGGTGCAAGTTACACACAAGTTTGGGTACAGTCATCACAACGCAAAAATTAAAATCAATCAATACATGTCAAAGTCAAAGTCAAATAACCTACTATCCAACTATTCAAAAATCTTGATGGCTCAACGTCTGGCTTACCAGGTGATATTTGCTATGCCCCCTTCCAAATGATCAGGTTCAACAGATTGTAACATCAACCATAAATGTATTTGGGTGGCACAGTGGCACAGCTGGTAGAGCTACTGCCTCACATCTCCAATGGTCCAGATTCAGTCCTCAACTGCAATGCTATCTGTGTGAAGTTCATATGTACTCCATGACTGCATGGTGTTTCTGAGTACTTCAATTTCCTCCCACAAACCAGAAGTGAGTGAGTAGGTTAATTTGTTACTGCAAGTTGCCTCTAACGTGTCAATCAAGGGTTTCTAACCTGGGGTCCACAGACCGCTCAGTTTATGGTAAGGCTCCATGGCATTAAAAATGTTTGGGAACTCCTGATCCAGATGAATGGTAGAATCTGGTGATTTGTTATGCATGTGGGAAGAATAAAGCAGGTTAGCATGGGATTAAGTAAAAGTGGCTGGTGGATATGGACCTGTTTCTGTGCTCTCTCTCTAAAACTGCAAAGGTGGATGGGTTACATCCAATAGTCCAGAAAGTCTGCCAGGCTAATACCAAAGTGGATTATTAATGTTTTTACTATGACTAGTGCTATATATTGCCATTGATAATTCCTGTAAGAATGTGATTCAGTAGCAACAGATTAATAAGAGCAGAAAGATACAGTTTAAATGGCTGTATTCCAATATTTGGTATTACCTTCTGGCAAATTGATTTCACATTAGTTACTTTTTGCAATCTAACTTTCAACACCACTGTCCAATTTTCAAGTTGATCAATATCTATATCCTGTATATAGCCTGAAGTTGGTGGGGTGGGAGAAGATTCTTCATTAGTTCACTCAGCCATGAAGACTAGCTACATTTTCTTTTAAATATTAATACAAGTAAATGGATTAATAAATGGTTTACCAGATATCAATGCCGAATAATACGTAGTCCAATGGAGCAAAGAAACATTCACTTAATAATAACTACAGCATTACAGAATCACAAATTTGCTGTCTACTACTTAATGAGAAATAATTAGTTACTGATGACAGATATTGAAAGGTTGTGGCAAAATGTTATGTTTTTATTTTGCTTTAATGCATTAAGCTTGGGCCTGTTTTTATCTGGGCACTCTAACAAATCATGCAATTAAATTTACCTCAAAGCAAGAGTCATGGCATCAATAATATTACTTCTGTGGCCATCCATATTCTGTGATAAATTAACAGATACTACTATGTAGTAAGCAATTCAAAATATTCTATCATTGTAGAATTATTAATACCCATTTCAGAGAAACGCCTGTGCTTTGTTGCTGAAAAACCGAATGCCAACTTTGGTGGAGTTGTCATTTGAGATCCTGTTTATGATTTATTTATTTATTTATTTAGCAATATGGTATTGAAAATGCCCTTCTGATCCTTCGATCCATGTCGCCCCAGCAAACCCACAACCTAGATTTACCCTAACCTAATCATGGGACAATTTACCAATTAACCAACCTGATACGTCTTTGGACTGTGGGAGGAAACTGGAACACCTGGAAGTAATCCACACATGCCATGGGGAGGATGCACAGAGACCCTTATAGAATGGTGCTGGAAGTGAACTCCAAACTCTGTGATGCCGAAAGCTGTAATTGTGTCGGGCTAACTGCTGCACTACCGCGGTGTCCAATATGATTTAATATTATTACAGTACATGAAAATTTTAATCATTGCACTTACCATTCTTTTATTAAATGTTTTAAAATTGTATCCCCAGTTACTTCCATGATTTTGATTAAATTCTAGTAGATGCAACACAACATTTCTTTGTTATTGTGCAATACAGAGAATAGGCATTCTTAGTATTTTCTCTCATCTTAGGTGTGGACCTACAATGAACTCTTGTCATTGCCTCTAAGTAAAACTGCTCATTTATAAGAGGGCAAGTTGAAAGTCACAATATTTGGATTTAAAAAAGAACATACTCAGATCAGATGCCAAGGACTAAAGGACTAAATAGATATACTGTAGATCTATAATTTGAATTTGCAAGTCTTAGTGAATGACATTTTTTAAAAACAAATCTATAATATATGTTTATTTTTAACCTGCAAATTTATGTACAGTAGCAAATACCTGTATGTGCACACAGCAGACAGGTAAACATACACAGCTTAGATTGGGGTAGATCATATCTGATTAAAAACAATATTAACTGGTAAATTCAAGGTCATTCTAGATTTTAATCAACTGATGTATGCAGCTATGACAACAGCCAATGATATTAAGTATTAAGTTGATTTTAATAGATCTTCCATGATTAAACCAAATATATGATCTAGCTCTTCTGAAAATGACAACAGACAAACATGACTCCCAGTGCAGTTGATATAATCAGCACCTTGCAAGATAATTCCAAATTTCAGCACTCCTTTACTGGCAGATAGATTGTTGTACAGTGATTTTTTTTTTGGTAAACTCACCCAAACATAATGATAAAAATACAGTACTTGCACGTCATTTCTGAATACAATACAGTGATTCAACTATCAGGTGTAAATTCAATGAAGAGAAGATATATTTATTAATCCTTGTGATATTAGATTAGAGACAAAGTACATTGTGTGGAGGTCTGAAAAAATTACACAAAAGGAAAACAGATTATTTCATCATACGTTAAAGCTGAATTATTCATCTTCCCAACAACCTTGTTGTTGTACTTTGTCTAACTGCACTGAACTTTCTCTGTAGTTGTAACACTGTCTTCTGTATTACTTCTTTCTTTTTTGCTATCTCAATGTACCTTTGTATGGCATGATCTGCCTACACAGCACACAAACATGTTTCCATTGTATCTTGGTGCACGTGTCCTGTGTTAGCGTGCCTTATGCTGATCATCAAAATTCGCTTCCGCTGTGATTGGTTAGTTTGAAAGTGCAGCTGCTTTTCCTACTGGAAAGCTGCCTGGTGTCCAGTTTCAGCTATCCTGGGTATATAAAATAGCACATGGAAGGGGCTTGCTCTCTTCTTCCTTTGTTTAAGGCAAGGATGCACGTGACAATTTGAAGGTATGCTCTGCACACACTTTCAACTAAGTATGTTTGTTGAATATAGGTATGTTTATTGAATATTCAGCTGTGTAGTGTCTGTAACTTGGGGAACATGAATGTTTGGTCGAATGCTACTGTTTGTAAATAAATTATTAATATACTTATTCAAAGTCAGTGCATTTACTGTCTCACTTGCCGGACCTTCAAACCTGATTCAATAGTACAACATGACAATCATAGAAGTTAATGAGGTTATCCACTTTGGTAGGACAAATTGTTCAGCAGAATTTTATTTAAATGCTGGCGATCAGAGAACTTTGTATGACCTCATAAGAAAGTGATTACGCAAGTACAAGTAACAATTAAAAAGGAAATGCAATGTCAGCTTTATTGCAAGGATGACACAAAAAAAAGTGAGAAAGAAATGCAACTATAACAGCAAGACTGCACCTGCAGCACTGGTACAGTCTTAGGTTCTTCACTTAAATGAATTTACAGTTGCCTTGGAAACAACAGAGAGACAGTTGACCAGATTTACTCCTGGGAGAAAATAGTTGCCTTCTGAGAAATATTTGAGTCAACTGGGCCTTACTTTCTAGTGTTCAAAAGAATAAGAAATTATTGTATTGACAGTCATAAAATTGTGAGGGGGCTTAACAGGTAAAATGCTCTCAGAATGTTTCCCTAGAGAGCATGTTCACAATAAGAGACTGAGATGAGGTGGACTTCTTTCTCTTCAAAAGTTGAGAATCTTTGGGATTTTCTTTTCTAGAGAAATGTGAGGATTGAATCATTACATTCAAAGCCAAGACTGATAGATTTTTTGGACAATGGGGAATTGAGGGCAATGGTAATCATACAGAATACCTTTGAAGCCAACAACCAGACCAGCCATAGCATTAAATAGTGCAGCAGCCTCAAGTTGTAGTGTGGTCCATGGCCTCTAGTTCTTACCATCTAAAGTTTCAATACAACAGATTATATCATAATGCAAGCAACTTAAGAGTGCAGGTACCTATTTAATTAACAAAATATTAAACATTTCTACGCATCTTTTCATGAAGTTAGGGAGCAAATTTTAAAGTGATGCAATAGCAAAACTCTTTATTTGAAATGGACAGTCATGGCCTAAATCATTAAACCTCTCAAAATGAAGAGATCTATTTCAATCTGAAGCAAGGCCATTTTGCTCTCCTTCACTCAAAGGCTTGTGAATCTTTAAAACTCTCTACTTGTGATCTGAGAATGCTCACTTGTTTCAAACATTCAAGGCAGAAATCAGCTGATTCTTGGTCATTAAAAGAATGCAGATTGTGGGGAAAAGTGGACATCAATCGTTATCAATGGCAAAACATACTGGAAAGACCTACTATTGTTAAATTATTTATTTGCAAAGTACCATTCTTTTAAACCATCTCCTTCAAATGAACAGAAAAAAACACCTTTCCATCCTGTCAAACAGGCCAGTGTTAAAACATGCTTATCTCAGTGGATATCCATTAATGGTAATAGCAGGAACATTCACAGAGTTATTAACATATTCCTTTAGTTAACAACATTTTTCTTTGCTGCCTAGACTGTAGAAATATTATAAAAAATTATCTTGAAAGTTCATTAATTTACTCCTTGTAGTTGTGAAGATTGGACAATCTTTGTAATTAAGTATGATGGGTAACAGGTAATTCTCATCTCAAAATTTCCTTCGTACATTAATTGCCATTCACGCATCTCATCAAAATGCAGATAGTTTGCTTAATTAGTAATTTTTGTCAGGAAGTAGACAAGATTAGCCAAAAATATCTCAGAGGAGCATTGTTTAACCATCAAAAAAATTTTATTAGGATGAAGATGCTTTGTTTCTCGAATGAAACAGAATACTTATTGGTTTAGCTAGTAATCTGTCCAGAGGGAAGGAGTTTCGAAACCTGCATCAAATGACTCCAATACATACCTGTAGCATCTCCACCAATGAATCAGTCTTCTTACCCTATTATACTGTGCTCTATGAAAACAGATTTTTGGAAGATTGTATGAAAAAGTAAACGGTACTTGATCTGTACCACATGCTGTGCATGTTGTCAATACAGCCCACAGTACATAGAGAAATATTTCATTTTTTAACATTCTTTATTTTGAGTATCACAGAATTAAACATTTTTGGATACTTAAACACTGTCAATAGTTTACACAGGATCATCTGGAGTACAGAAACATGGTTTCTGATGCTGGATATCTACAGTATTTCCTCTCACCATTGCGCTTACCCAAATTTATCAAACACACTTCTTTCTCTTTCTCTCTCAAGGATATATTTACCTTTCATAAATCCATGCTTTTTACCTCAACCACTCTTTGAGAAATGATTCCAGATTCTAACTATTATCTAGATAAAGCAGTTTCATGTGAATTTCCAAAGGTTTTATTTGGGACTCAATTATACTTATAGATACTACTTCTAATCTCCCCAGGAAAAAGTAGCACCATCTCTTCATTTAAGATATAAATTAAGTTAATACATCTAAAATGTATTTCAGTGAATGAAGCAGCCCATGCCCTCATGCACAATACCTAAAGAGTATTTGGGCATAAATTAATATAAGCAAAGAATATTTGCACCACAAATATGATAAGCAATGCCCATTTCTAGCCAGGCAGTTTTTTCAGCTGCCCTCTATATTTACTGAGTTTATCAAGCATCATCAAGTATCCCACTATCAACTATTAGGGATTTATCATTAACCAGAAACTCAGTTAAACCAATCACAGAAACATAATTTTTCCCAACCTCTAACCCTAAGTAGTTTAGATATCATATAGGTCACTTGCCTTCATTACTTGGTGTATTAATATAAGACCAGGGGAGATATGCTCCACTTTATAAAACACTGGTCAGTCAGAGAACTGCCTAGGGCAGTCTACGACTGTGTAGGTTACCTTTAGGTGTGGTTTAACAAAGGTTTGACAATACTGAACAAACTCTCTGCTTTTCCTCCTTCTAGTGATTTTTGAACCCATGATTTCCAGTATCCTCTGTCTCTTTTAGATTAATTCTCCAAACATTATGCAGCTTCCTCATGTAATTGAAAGAATGTTTCCAAATGCTCATCTTCAAATGCTGACCTTTATCATGACAATTAAATACCATACATATCAAACAGCAGTTACCAAAACAAATTAAACCATCTTTATTTCTAAAATAAACTGCTATCAATTTCCATCCACTGAAAATTGTATTTACCTTAATGTGGCATAATAACCTTGTATTGTGGAACAACACTTAACATGCCTACCATCAGCATAATATTTCTTTTTGCTAAACTTTAACTATGGATCTCAGCCATCAACGGCATGAAACTTGTGATAATTACTTCCTCCACTGATGGATGATTTTCCCTACACCTATGTTATAACCTCAAACATATTTGGTAGCAATTTCAATGTGGCAAATGTCTCGTGAGATACAAATTAAATTTGTGAATATAGTTAGCTTTTTGAATAACATGGCCCTTTTAATTAGATTTCAAGCTTGTAATTATTCATGGGCAGATGAAATGGAAGGAATTTGATAACCATGAGGGCTTGTTATTTCCAAGCATGCATGCCAATTGGAGTTTATTATCCCCAAACACAGATTTGCAAATACTCACAGAAATCCAAATGTCCCTAAGCATTATCATGCAACCATAGCAAATGACATTGCAGAAAAGAATGCAACATATTCACATTTCCTCTGCAAGCTCTTCAGTACATTTATCAAGTTATTGCGCTTGCTTGCCCTTTCTCAAGTTTCTTTCCAGTATCTGTCCAGTTGTCCTCTAAAGGCATCTTTAAAATTCGTTTTGCCAAATTTTCAGGTGAAGGATACCAAGCACATTATAAATTTGTCTTTATTATGTGTCTTCTCATTTCTCCTTTTCTTTTTACTATATCAAACCTATTCATGAGCTAAAACACCTGCCTGCTTTAAAGACAACAACTTCAATCTCCTCATGTAGTTTCTCATACTTTTGAAGTTCCCTTCCAAACATGCCCGTTCAGTCCTGTGGTCCATATCTTCTTGATGCCAGTTACCATACCCACCTCTTACTGCATTTACAAAATAAATGTTATCCACAAACTTCAAAATACCCATCCAGGCTACTAATTCAGATTAACCAAGATGGCTTTTCTCTTTGGTTAAGTATGTTTACCTGGAAGTATGTTTATTTTTTATTAGCATTGGATGACAGAAATCAGTTTATCACAGAAATAAAAGGAATTACAAACATTCCTGGTCAATTCTTATCTTATTCCATGGTTGTTTTCGATAAGATTCATATTTGTACACTTGATACTAATCAGCACTGTAAATATGACCACTCTACTGCAAGCCTTTCAAGCTTCTCCTACTACAAGGTGCTGAACAACCCACTCCTGGTTGTTCAGGCGATGACCCCTTGATCTCACTTCCTACCCCAAATCACGGCCTAAGGCTCAAGACCCTGACAAAAACCTCAATTTTCACATTACCCACCAGCTTGATCACCTTCACTCTCTTATCCCCCCGCCCCACTGGCTCCATCCTCACTCACAGAACACTATCTCTTGTCTTTTACCTTAGGCCTCTACTGAAGGCCTCCGGTCCCCTCTTTCTTTCCCCTTCTGCCCACTGCCTTCCCAATACCCTGAAAATCAAATCTTGATTGCAGGGGGCACATTATCAGCTACAAAAGTGTGTCACTTCTCTTCAGTAACACCAGAGGCCTTCCTCTTGGCTGTTAGTCCTCCTGTGTTACTAGTCCTCTAGTGTCTGACCCTTGATTCCAATGCAGCTACTGGCACATAACAGGCCAAATTTCTATTTAATTTAACTCAGGAATTTTTAAAGTATTTGTCATATATCTGGTTAGTGGCAATGGAATACCTGTAAATAAACTGAACAGATGCTCTACCAAATGATCACAAACTCAACAGATACTGACCCTTATATATGGCTCTGTCTCCTTGCTTGCCATCCAGATGGTTAAAAAAAACAAAATGTAATGATTGAATGAGATTCTAAATTAGTAAAACTCACTTACACCAGCTGTAATTTAATAATAACACAGACTAGTCACATCAATTGTCAACAGCAAACATCAGGGGGTCATATTTGACATCTGTTTGAAATTAAGAGGTATGGAATCCAGCTGATTAATTACCTACTTCAAAAGAAGCACAATGTATTAATTGTATTGAGTGCTGAATGATGCAGTTTTAAATATTGGCAAAGTCAAGTTGTTGACACTATAAAGTATCACTCTGTGTGTGTGTGTGTGTGTGTGTGTGTGTGTGTGTGTACACATTGTTCACTCTGTGAGCATCACACGAGCAGAGTTTTATTGCACTCTGGTGTATTTGCCAATAATCAAGTCTGAATCAGAATCTGTTTTACACCTCAGGTCTCTGCCGAATACATCGATCATTTATTCTCCTTCTTGGATGCTCTTTGAGCTGTTGAGATCCTCCAGCATGTTTTGTATGTTACACAAAAGTGAATTGTTTTAAATGTTTGTATTGAGAAATGCACCTGAGTATCAGTTTAAAAAAAACTACTCAGCATTTTCTACTGCAACACTCAGTAGCCACTTTATTAAGTATGGGAGGTACCTAATAAAGTGGCCACTGAATGTATGTCCGTAGTCTTATGTTGCTGTAACCCATCCAGTTCAAGGTTCGACATGTTGTGCATTCAGAGGTGCTTCTCTACACACCACTATTGTTAATGTGTAGTTATTTGATTTACTCTTGCCTTGGTATCAACTTGAACCAGTTTGGCTATTCTTCTGTGACCTCTCTCAGCAACAAGGCATTTTCACCCACAGGACTGGGTGTTTCATTTTTGTTTTTCACACCATTCTTTGTAAACTCTAGAGACCATTAGGCATGAAAATCCCAGGATGTCAGCAGTTTTTGAGATACTGAAACCATCCCATCTGACACCAACAATCATTTCACAGTCAAAGTCACTTCAATCATATTTCTTCCCCATTCTGATGCTTGGTCTTAAAAACAACTGAATTCCAATTCTTTGCTGATTTTGCCGATTATAACGTCGCGGGGGACTGAAACATCAAGACAGCAGGCGGTGTGCACAGGTGTCAGAAGCATTTATGCACTGATCTGGTGATTAGATATTTGCAGGCGTATCATTATACCTAATAAATTGGCCACTGAGCGTAGTCAGTTAACCATGACTGTTCTTGTTCAGTTCAACTTGCCATTGGTTCTAATATAGATTATTTGCCCATCTTCAAGGTTCACCTTATCACCAGTGGCACCTTGAACAGTATTATATTTCAAGGATTTACGCATGACTATCACCAAACTAAGTGACACTGTGCAACAACAGTAAATATTAAGATGCATAACCTAAGTTTATTCAAAGAAGTAGGTTTCAAGGACCAACTCAATAGAGAAAACTAAGATAGGGAGAGTGACTATGGGATGAATTTTCAGACATCACTGTCTAAATAACTAAAGACATAACTCAGAGATAGAGTGAAGGACGCTTGGAATGTTCAGACCATCATAATGTTCTTGGAAGACTCTAAAGGTTTACTGTGAAAGGAAGCCATGGATTGACTTAAAAGCAAAAGTATGCATGTAAAAATGGAGGCATTGCTGGAACAAAAGTAGATGAGAAACCACAAAGTAATAGGTTGAGTGAGACCTTGGGGACACTGAAAATGCTCAAACGTATAAAATGGTATTAAAAGACATTCTGTATAATATTAAACTGTGGAAAACAATCATGACACAAACTGCCTTTCAATGAAAAAATTGGTACCAATTCACCTGTCAGATCTGGTCGGGTGGAATACGTCCCTGATTTTAAGTGGCTTACCGAAGCATTTAGTCTAAACACAATGGAACAATAAAGAAAAGAGAGAAAGAATGTGAAATGGTTATACAAGTATGAAGGTCTTCAAAAGCAATTTAAATTTCTGGAGTGGTTCCTGCAGCAGTGTATTTGTAACATTTGAAAAAAAAAATGTTTTTCTTTCAAATGTTTTCCAATAATTGCCGATCTCTGAATTGTAAAAAAAACATTAAATTCTGACTTCAAAGAAAATAATCCTTCCATGCAAGTAATTCTCTCCGCCTTTTTTCAATGAACACAAGAGACATGAACTCAGATTGCCACACTTATTCTTAGAGAGCAAGACATTTCTGGAGGTGGGTCTCTGCTCATTATTTAAGACACTGCGGGGCTGATAGGGTGCTATTAAGCAAAAAGATTTTAAGCACATTTACAGGACTATCAAATCATGCTTAATAGCTCACTGATTCAGACAACATGCTCCTCACTTGCTTAAATTAAAATAATTCTTAGTAACGACAATAGCAAAATACTGTATCTCATGTTTCAAATAGAATGTTAAAAAACCATTGAATTTAATTGGATTAAGATTTCAATCAAAATCACAAATAAAAAAGAAAGCAATGCAAACACCTAATAGAACAGATAGCACTTGGGAAGACAGAAACACAGTTAACAGATGAGGAAGCAACTTTTAAACTGTTCTGATGAATTTGCCAACCTGAAATATTAACTCCTAATCTGCTGAGTATTTCCTGCATTGCCTGTTTTATTTCTGAAACATGATATAATTTTTTCAAGGTGCAAGATGCTAACATTGATAATAAATATGAGCATACAGTCAGTACAGGTACACCTATACACCAGTGTAAATATCTAATCAGCTACTCATACGGCAGAAACTCAATGCATAAAACCATGCAGATGTGGCCAAGAGGTTCAGTTGTTGCTTAGACCAAACATCACAATGGGGAAGAAATGTGATCTAAGTAACTTTGACGGTGGAATGATTGTTGCTGCTAGAGAGGGAGGTTTGAGTAATTCAGAAACTAATGGTCTCTAGGAATTTTCATGCATAACAGTCTCTAGAGTTTAGAAAGAATGGTGTGAAAACCAATCAAAAAACATCCAGTGAGCAGCAGCTCTTGTGAGTGAGCATGCCTTGTTGATGAGAGATGTCAGAATAGAGCGGCCAGACTGGTTCAAGCTGACTGGAAGGCAGCAGTAACTCAAATAACTATGCATCACAACAGTGGAGTGCCGGGGAGCATCTGAGGATGTACAACACGTCAAACCTTGAAGTGGATGGGCTACAGTAGAGGAAGACCACAAACATACACCCAGTGCCCAGTTTATTAGGTAACCTTGTACATAATAAAGTGGCCACTGAGGGTAGACTCAGAGAATATTAAACAAGGTACATAAAGAAAACTTATGAAGTATCTAAAGTATTTAAATTCAAAGAGTAGGGAATAAAAAGAGCGAGATTGAATTGAGCAAGCTTTTTAACATGCATTGGAAACAGAAAGCGTAACCAGCGTTCCTGAAGCGTTTGGCCACATTGCCTCAGTCTCTCTTTTGAATTTGAATATAATGAGTATATAATGAAGTAAAATGAAAGCAGTAATGCCAGAATTCCACATTATCTGTGTTTTCTTTCAGATGAACACTGACTCCTTATTTGCCTTTGTGGGCTCAAAAGATCGCATGATATTAGTCAAAGGACATCAAAAAATTTTACCATGCTGAGGCAACATGTGACTTCCAACACAAGAACAGATCACATGATTTTGTTATGTTGCTACAGGTGACATCAAGCTTACTGAAGGTAGCAGCCCTGGTCACCTACGGTAGACTTCAAAGATACTTCATTGACTTTCAAGGCACTTTGGTATAGCGAAAACATATCCTGTCTTAAATTATTATTCTACTGCTGATTAAAGGAAGTTGTTGTGAATAGAGCTGTGCAAAATAAAGTGCATTCAGATAGCTTTGTGCCCTTCAAATCAATTTTTGTTGTCATATCTATTTCCTGGCCATTATTTAAACAAAGCGAAATAATACATTTTATTAAAAATGTTTTTTATGGTAATAGGAAGTCAACTTCTCCAAATTGTAACACTATAAGCTTGAAAAGCATCCAATGAAGCACTAACAGGCTATGAAGGCCACATAATTCATTAGATACTTTCATAAATAAATATATCTGTCCTATTCTCAATGGATATTACCATCTCCTTCACGTATGAGCACCTTCAGCTTTATGGATACTTACAATAATCCTGATTTGATTATTAAATAATAATTCCCATTAAATAATAATCAGAGAAGCAGATGAAATATGATTCATGATTATTATTCAGAAATATTTAATTGCAAGATAAACAAAACAGTATGCTTCAGTGAATAAGCAACCAAGGCATTGTTATATTTTATGCTTTGCTATTCATTGTTTGCAAATAATGTTTCAGGTATAAACAGTAATTCATGGTTTCCACAGGGGAACTTTACAAGTTGAGAGGCCAGACAAGCGATTCTGAATTTGTGCCCTATCAAGGAAGATAGATTCCAAATCAGAAAACTAAGAGAGAAATCCTAACAAGCTGATGTAGTAAGAAAAAGTAAAACCCAGCAGACTCAGTGTGCAGGGATAGTGAATAAGTTTGCAATGCATACTTAGAGATTAAATTATCCCTGGGGAAATGATATAGCTTTCTCACCATCTCTTTACTCAATTTAGAATTGGCTTTAATTTTGCAGAATTAAGAGCCAAGTACAATTTATCTATTGTGTGCTGCTCTGGCTATCTACCTACAGAAATGATATCAATAAGCTTGAAAGAGTGCAGGGAAAATGTACACGGCTGTTGCCATGACTCGCAGACCTGAGTACAGGGGAAAGGTTGAACAGGCTAGGCCTTTATCCTTTGGAGTGAAGAAGAATGAGGGGAGTTTGTATAGGGGTTTACAAAATGATGAGGGATAAGTCAGGTGAATGTATGCAAGTTTTTTGTGCCCTCAGATTGTGTGAGACTAGAACTAGAGATCATAGGTTTAGGGTGAAAGGCAAAATAGTTAAAGGGAATCTGAGGGGGATCTTCTTCACTGAGAAAGTGGTGCAAGTATGGAACAAACTGCTAGCTGAAGTGATAGATGCTGGTTCAATTGTAACAATGAAGGGAGGTTTGGATAGGTAGTTGGATAAGAGAGGTATGGAGAACTATGGTCTAGGCTCAGATAAATGCTACTAGGCCGTAAACCAGGCCAGCATGGACTAAACGGGCTAAGTGGCCCATTTCTGTGCTGTAGTGGTCTACGACTCTATATGCTTCTGTGGGTTAAATAGGTAAATAGTATGGGTACTAATATTCAGGTGAATAAGAGGTCACGTTGAAGAGTGCTCATGTTTCTGTGGGCGAAGCCATACTTGGGCTGTTCAATATGCATTCAGAATATTCAAGCTTCAGTGAAAGAGCTCAAATCCAAGAGAGTATATGATGTGGATTTGGGAGATTCTCACCATTTCTGTTGGTTAACATATTACACAAGAACAATATCAGTCCAGTGAACAGTAACTGAACTCCCTCAACCCAGATAATCCAACTAAGGCAAAAACAGATAAGATTGTTCAATTACTGATCACCAACTTGACCCTCATGGACTTCCCAGATCTAGTTGCTTCTTATGGCTCAAATTTCAGACGACACCAATGTTATTCTGAGGGACATTTGTTTTCCCATCCAGAATATAGCGCGCCGGAGAGTGATGGTAAAAAATACTCAGCAGCCATTACCTCCTCCTACCACTGTGAATTGCTGTACTTCTGATGCTCACAACATATTGACAACATCCTCGCTCTACCTCAGATGATGTCAACCCAGGATACAACTGATCCAGCTCTCACTCTCTGAAGGCATTTCATCTATCCAGCCATCATGCTTGTTCCACAGCAATTCTCCTTGGGAATGAATACTCTGATTCCAGCAAGTAAAACTATTTTCCAGTGAGAAGTCATCACAGAATAGGAGCTTGGAATAATCATCTATAATCTATGTTTAATCAATAATAACACTGCCGCTGCGCTTGCTTCTTCTTGGCACAGCGCTGAATGACATGTTAATAAAGTGTCTGTATCTTCTCATCTTTGTCAGTTTCTGATCTTATTCACTTTTACTAGATAATGTATTTTCTCATCAAGATTTCTCATCACAAATATCTTCTGTGGTGAAAGATACGTTGGTGGTAACTCCCATTTACTTTCCTGGTTTGTACTGCAGTGTAATCACAACTCTCAGACCTAAGAGTAATTTCTGCAGTCTTGCTGATGTGCTGTGTAGGTTTTCCCTCTGGGTTTGCTCTAGAGGTTGATAATATAACCATATAACAATTACAGCATGGAAACAGGCCATCTCAGCCCTTCTAGTCCGCGCCGAACTCTTACTCTCACCTAGTCCCACCGACCTACACTCAGCCCATAACCCTCCATTCCTTTTCTGTCCATATAGCTATCCAATTTAACTTTAAATGACAACATCGAACCTGCCTCAACCACTTCTGCTGGAAGCTCGTTCCACACAGCTACCACTGTCTGAGTAAAGAAGTTCCCCCTCATGTTACCCCTAAACTTTTGCCCTTTAACTCTCAACTCATGTCCTCTTGTTTGAATTTCCCCCACTCTCAATGGAAAAAGCCTATCCACGTCAACTCTATCTATCCCCCTCATAATTTTAAATACCTCTATCAAATCCCCCCTCAACCTTCCACGCTCTTTCTACTACAAAATGTCCTTCTGCAGTGATATGTGCAGAACTTCTGTTTATTTCTAGTGGTGACAGTGCTTTGGATGCAAAGCTATCCACAAGCCAACTAGGTACTACCTGCATTTAATAGAGGCTTGTGTCAGTTGTCCTAAAGTTGTCATAGCCAGGGGTGGTAGTGGGCATTATCTCCCACTACCTATAAGGTGCTCCAAATGGCATATGACTCTAACAGCCTCTGACAACCAGTTCCAACTCTTGGCCTTCAGGTGTGGCTTTGCTATACTAGGCCCGGCGGAACTGTTTCTACTGACAAGAGAAGGGGCAAAGGCGGACCACTGGCGCCTCAAAACCACTTGCTTTGAGCAAGTGGGGCTCATCAGCCTTGGACGGCAGCCCGCCTAGGAAAAGGAAAACTCTGATTTTAAACCTCCGCTACCTTGCAGCTATATTCACCCACGGGCAAGACTTCAGGAGTAAACCCCGAGGAAGATATCTGGAGCTGGGGTCCCTAAGGCAGTTTGATGTTGGTTACAACTTCACTCTGGCAACCTCTGCAAACACACTGGTGCCAAGCTGTATCAGCGCTTGCCCTTCCCTTGGTCAACATCAGTGACGTGGAGAGGGGGATCCCACTGCATGGGCAACAGCGAGTTCCTCAAATTTTCCCGCCCAGGCTTGCACCCTGGAGAGGACACAGTCCACCAGGGGCACAAACCCATGATCCCCTGGGATTGATGGCTGTCTACTAATGTATCAGTTCACAGAACCTCAACATACATCATAGGATAGTTTATACTAGTATTTGGCATCTTCTTTTTTAGTGCTCTCACGTGTATGGTAGGTTCTGAAAATTTAGGAGCAAAAATATTTAGAGATTGGATCAGCTGCAGTTCTTTATTGTTCTTTGGTTAATTGGTCATTATAAATTATCCTGAGACAGCCTGGGGTTAAATAATTTGTTTGCTAGGCAGTGCAGCTCATTGGGGCAGAAGGGCCTGTTCTGTGCTGTATCTCTAAATAAACAAATAAATATTTCTGGGACAGGTTTAACTCTGTTCTTTCTCTTTCCTGATGTATTCACAGGATTGAGCTCAAACCTAACCTCTCTGTCTTTATCTATCAACTCTTGGAGATGACAATTTTGGGCTGTCATCCATTCCATAGATTAGGACATTGTCTGTACATCTATGTTTCCTATATATCCTATGTTTTGTCTACCTTTGCTGAAACATGTACTGGCTCACCCCAAAACCAAAATTAGATGTTTAAGGTGTGTATCATACAAATGATGTGCTATATAAAATCAACAATGGACTTTCTTCAGACTTCACATTCTATTAACTGCTTCTGATATCACATTTGCTGCAAGCATTGTCCTCTGTCACTTGTGGCTTGATTTCTTCCATAGTTGGGGAGTAGCCCTTCTTAATTCAAGTCTCTGGGTCTGGATGTATTATTCAACGTTCGTTCAGTTCTTCCTCAACAAATGAGTGCCCCATAGCTTCAGCTTCCTTCCCTTTCTGCTCTCTATTGGATTTTCTTTTTTGATCTTTCTTTTCAATGGCATTCGTACTTCATACAATGGGTATGTCCACCAGTTTCACTTGGAAGTTCACAGTAAAGTGAGATGCAAAGCACTCAAATGTTTCAACATGGCAGTCTGGGTCCATTTAAATTAGGTCTATTCTGTTTCTTACTAGAGGTACATAAATACTGTAGCACATTGCCTTCATTCTTGGTGTTATCACTTAATCTGCTGGTTTAGTTAGCAAATCGATACTTCTCTTTTTCCAGGGAGTACATTTAGGGATAATCTGAGTGGCATGCCATTACTTTGTGTTCCTGTATCCAGTATTAGCTTGAGATTGATGATGGTGCCTTTGCTTTACTGAGAACTTCATTTCTCCAGGAACTGTCATATCCAGTCACCCTATGAAGATGAGTTGGTCCAATATTCAATATGTCCTCAAACTCTCAATCATCATCAATGGCGGAGGAGTTCTGATTTATTTCTTTACATTCATACTTTTACTCCACCTTTGGGTATTTCCATTCTACATTTATACCTCTGATTTCAGTATCTTCTCCCACTGATAACGCTTGCCATGTAATCTGAATCTGGATACCGGAGAGCTTACCTGTCAACTAATGATTACTGGCAGATGCCGGAGAGTTCTTTTTCAGTCAGGTTTTCATTCTCTTGTTTCTGCTGTCTAACTGCATCAAACCTGATTCTGTTCCCAAAGGTTTGCTGAATGAATAGTTTGGGAGTCTGTGTTTTAATCAGTCTACTTGTGGCTTCCTGCATTCTCGCTGTATCTGCAGCGATCACAAATTCCTCCTTCTCAATCAAAGCTTTCTGCCCATCTCCCAGAAGAGGTTAGTCACCTAAACTTTCATCTGTTTACTTGAATTTACATTTACTGTCTGTGTTTCTAAAACTTGAAAAGGAAGTTGTCAAACTTCTTGCCTGGCACCTGCCTCAGGCTTTGTAGCATGTTATCTATGAATCCAGAGGCAAAAGGAAATTTTCTAAGATCTTGTCTGAACTTTTATTCTCCAGCTCTCTTACTTTAAACCATTGAAAATATCCAGTTTTATTCTCCCTTCCAGAAAACAATAGAGCTACACCCCTATTCATCATTGTGCCTTTATCAAAAATGTTGAATGAAATAGTACCATGCAATCACCACAGCCAGCTTTCACACTATCCATACATGTAATTACCACAGGTTAGTGTTGCTTTCAATTGAAGAGTCACCTTTAGAACATCATTCACATGGTAGAGAATCTCACTCCTCCAGAGCACTGCCATTGGATCATATCCATTGTTCCCACCACTATTACTACATTAGCCCATAAGATTCGAATCTGGCCCTTAATTCATACTTCCCTTCAGAATGCAGGCTGTATGCCACGCAGAGATACAACACATATTTTCCAGAGATCATAATGTAGTAGTAAGGGATGTACAAATAATGTAATTGTGTTTGTTATTGTTTCCCACTCCATCAGCTTTAAGAAAAGCTATCTGTATTTCCCTTCAACCAGCTGGTTCTTGAACTATCTGCACAACACTAATCATTACCTCAGCTATGACTACTTTATATTATGAGGAACTTGGCTCTATTTTCTGCTTTTATTTCTGGTATTTTCTTCCATAATTTATGCCTAATTTATGTTTTTTTCCATCTGATTGTTGTGCTTCTAATGTTGTGTGTCTATAATGCTGCTTCAAGTATAGTAAGTTCTACACATACACAGAATTTTGCATATTGCAACAAAATCATCTTGACTATTTCAATCAAAATCCTTTATTTTTTAATAACACAAGCCAGGCTGGTAAACTTGATTGTGGTTGACGTCTGAAAGGTGGCTTTTCTGTTTGCTAATGTTTGGGAGCCATTTATGTCCAAACTAATAGTTCTGGGTTTTCTTATAAGTTCCAGATTCAGAGGTTTCAATGGACTCACCACTACTGATCCTGCGACAGTGAGATTTTGCAGCCTCCAACCGCACCCCCACTATGCCATCTACATCATCCCTCCCACTCATCTCAAAGCCAAAACCCCATTAGCTGAATTCAAGTAAGGTTATCATGGCCACCCTCGAGTCTCCACTGAATGTATAAACCATTTTGAAAATTCTTCTCCACAATGTTACTGGGCTCAGGTGGGATTTCCCTGACACAATGAAGCTATAGCATAGAGGATAGATTTTTAGCATGTCAGTTCTGAGTAGAACAATCCTATCAGCTCCATGCCCCTGCTCTCATCCCATAACCTGCAGATCATCATCTCTCAAGTACTAGTTGAATTCCTTTTTGATAACATCTTAGTCAAGTAACCTTGCAACCTTTTTTACTCTCAGCAGAGCAACCCCATCTTCTCCAATGCAGCTTTTTAAAATTGTCAAGTCTGGTCACTCCATTTTTCTACCTTGATCTATTTGAAATCCAATAAAAACACATTAAGAGGGTTAACCTAGGTAGTTATAAATGACGGGATACAAGTTATCATTTGGGCCTCGCAATTATCTAATTCTCCTAATTATCCAGGCTGTTACCACTTCTGCTAATTCTAGCCCTTTTTGGCCCCTGCCCACTATCTAAAGCATCAATCTTGCTTGCATACACATCTTCACACCATCGATGTTGCCAATGGACTTGTCAGTTCTTCCCAATTATGGTAGCTTAACTTCGTTTTATCCAGCAAATGTATGAAATATTTGGAATATGGCAGCCAGTTCAAACCAATAGATTTATTCTGATAAGTTGTCTGTATATATGACCACTCTGTTTAGTTAATAATGATCTAATCCAGGAAATAATATAGCTTTAAAAAATCTAAAAATAAATACTTGTCTACATGTATTGTAAATTATAATATAACATTCTAATTGTTGGGTGAGGAGCTGGGAAGAATGAGTCCATTAATACTTTAAATGTTTAAAATGTTTCTATCCTCCCCAGTAAATAAAACATTTCATATAATCATATATTAATGTTAACTCTGCCGACTATATTCTCAAGGAGAAAATTTCATTCATCTCATACCTGTGAAAATCTACATGACTACTAATTTAGAGAGTAACCTTTTCAATATTTACAACATCTTACATTTACAGTCTTTTATGTTGCAAAACAAGGTGTTTTACAGGAACATTCTCAAAGAAAAATGAATGTAGTGGCAGGTGATGAAATATAAGGGCAGATGACTGAATAACTGCTGGACAGCATTGGTTTTAAGAAGTGTACTGAAAGAGGAATTGAAAAGCAGAGAGGGATCCATTTTTCTGTTTAAGTTTTGTAAGTTTCTCATTTATATATTATTATATTCTTCCAAAGCTAAATAATGAAGGTACAATGAGCATGATAATTAAACACATGCAACAAAACTGTGCCTTGAGTTTCAACAACCAAACATCTGTTCTGGTTGACTCTATAGGGTTTCCATTATCTTTGCATGAAATGTAGACTTCTTACATGAGGTCAGATCTTCAAAGAAATGCAAAAGATCATGGTATGCTGAGGAAAGTGTTCATGTGATGTTTGGTAAACTCATTTAGCTTACCTAATGTTACAATTATTTTACTGTAAAGCCAGAGCCAGCTTACATAAAAAGCAAAGTTGATTTACAACTTGTCTGATTATAAATAATCATAAAATATATAATCGTGAGGATTTTCAGCAAAGTTGTGAGGAAAAGCAATTTCAGTTGATAACATGAAGCGTTACTAATGGCACACTAGAAGTATGAAATAATTATAGTAGGCCAATAGCAATTTTGAACAAGAGATGGTTATCCTAGGATTGCTCAGGTATTGAACCAAGAACCAACTGCAACATAGCCGATTGTTCAGCCCTTGAAGATAAGTTGAACAACTGCTGATCTATCTTATTTGGTCCCGGAGGTTCACAAATGGCTATTCTTTAGTTGCTACCTGATGTTTTTTGCTGTGCGATTTATCAAAGATTTCTTTCCATCGGCAGCATAGACAGTAATGGAAATGGCCATTTAAGATCCATGGAGTTTGTTTTCACCTTGGATGATCATGAGTAATTTTGGTGATATTAATTCAGTCACCCATTCCTTAAATGAACTAAAACTCTGCAGTACGAAATGAGAGATGCAAGGTAAAATAGTTGGGTATGCCTGATTTATGGCAATCTACACATTCTCTCCTAAAACCTCTCCATCTACCTGCCTTCAAGATATCTTATTCAGAATTATGGTCAACTACTGTCAGTTTTCCTTGTGTGTCTCAAGTTTTGCTTGTGCACACTCAGGTCAAGCTCTTAGATAAACAAGAGAAGAACTGCGGATGCTGAAAATCCAAGCAACACACACAAAATCCCAGAGGAACTTAGCAGGCCAGGCAACATCTAGGAAAAGAGTACAGTCGATGACTCAGGCCAAAACCCTTCGGCTCTTAGATATTTTATTAAGTAAGTACTATTTATTATTGCATAAATACCAAAACACTTAACAGGAGAAGCAACATATGTGGAAAAAGAAATAAGATTATGTTTCAGGTCAAATGCTGTTCAGCAAAGAGGCATGAAGTTACTTGAACTGAATTGCTTAAGTCCCAGATTACTTCAACTCTTAGCCTGTATCGAGCATCAGGTTAACAACCAATGTTGTTATAAGCCATTTACAGAGCTCCTCTTGAAGTATATGTTTACCTAGTATTGTACTTTTGCTTCCAATGAAGGCCCATTGATCTGGAATGTTACTTGATAATTTTGCAACAGATGACCTGTCAGGTTCATGCATTTTCTGTTTTTACTTCAGATGTCAAACATCTGCAGAATTTTATTAACAGTAACTTTTGCTGCTATTCAGCAAGTTACTGTTGTTGCTACGCAACTCAGAGGGCTATCCTCACAAGTGATTATCAACAAGGACTTTGAAATACACTCTAATTGATATGTCACAAATTATTATAATCTGGGGCAAGGAAACTAAAAATGAGTGAACCATTCCCCAATAAAACTCTGAAATCCAAAGATGTGGTTAAAATCTTGATTAAAATATTGATTGGGTGGTTACTGCCATTCACGTACTGAGGCATTCTCAATAGCTTGCAATGTCACTTGTCAATGCACAATGAAATGTATGTGGTCTTATCATTTTGCATGGGATGGATTCTGGCTCTGAAGCAGTCCTTTGGGCATTAAATTGTCTTTATTCCAATTCTGGAGGCTTCCGAAAATCTAATGAGACTAACGCAAGACCTACAAACTCTGCCACCAGGCCAGCAAAATAATGCATAAGGCAGCAGGTGGATAAATCCTTGCATTATTTATGCTAAACTCCTGTCAAATGGTTCCCTATATGAGGGAACTTAGCCCAAGGGTTTCCACCAGTTGGTGGAATGTTCAACTATTTCAGAAAGGATTTTAAGAACACGTTTGACTGTTTTCCTTGGCAAACTGCCATGACAGAATTTAGCTCAGCGCATGCACCTGGGAAAGTGCAGGCTTTTTTATTTGATGGAGGCCACATTGGAGAATGACGTTCCACATTCCATCTCATTTTTTTTTGTTGTCAATGCCGGTTGAGGTCCCTGCCTTTCGATCGGAGATGGCACTTCGTAGGGAGCATGTCCTTTATGTGTCGGGATGGGCAAGAGACAGTACGATCTAGAAACCACCTTCCTGCACCATCGGAAGGAGGAGCAACGGCAGCGCACAAGACGCAGCCTGACAGCGGGTCGGGTAGCATCTATGCAGGGAACCGGCCAGTCCAAGTTCTAAGTCTCGACTTTCACCTGGACTGGGCGGAGCCTAGTGATGACACCTCCCGTGCAAGCAGCACTGAGGCCTCTCTGAGTTTATTACATTCAGGGAAAATAGTACAGAAGATCGCAGATGCAGTTCTTAACCTAAAGCAAGGCTGAGCCATGTGGAACAGCCTCCTCTTAGATAGTTTGAGACAATAACGTACAAGGCCAACGCTGTTATGTGTAACGCAGCTGACGGCAATGAACACTGCGGGAGACAGGTAGAGCCGGGGCAGGGGGTGGAATTCGAAATATCACCGAATATTTAATCATCCACATGCATTCAACATTAAACGAACTACAGTACTTCCCAGGTCATATCATTACCCTGTAGCTTTTAGAATAGCCAATAGGCAGATTTTTCATCAGTTTGCGTGTTACCATGGCTCACCGTTTGTCTCAGAAATTCAGGTTGGCTTTTCTCGTCTTTTTTTTCGTTCAAAACATTAAATTGCATTTTCCCTAGAACGGACGCGCGCCATCTATCTCACAGTGGAAGGTTATCAATAATTATAACCCGCATCAACCAAACAGAAACCTTCACTCGAGTAATGTCTTCGTGAAACTGACCAATGTTTAAACTTTAACCAAAATATCCCATTGTTAAATCCGAAGGAATGGCAACTCAGAAGGCAGCGGACCTTCATTTCATTCATTGCTCACTCTTGTAAATCGAGTCCCGTGACCCAGTGGGACTATGCACAGATTGTCTCTCTCATACCAGCGGAGTTTAATAGCCCATGTGATGAATTCCGCCTTGTTTCTGATTTACGATCACTTCGTAAATCTTCAGAAGAAAAATGGGAAACTTAAAGGAAAAAATCAGTCGACCGTCAGATTGTTTTTATATAACGCCCCCAATCTGGCGCGTTTAAAGCGAAGTGAAATAAAACTTTGAAACATAAAACCAAATGGTCTATTGGATTTCGATCATTAAACCCGCATTGTATGACTGCGCTCTCTTAGGTGGGATTTATGCACCTATGTTTCGTCTGTACAGTTTTCAGAGGCTGTACATAAATCATGCCCCATTAAAATGACTGAAGCAGCTGCTATCACAACCGTGAGACAGGTTTTGTGGTCATCCTGATACTGTCCAGTGTAATCTGAATGGTGTGCAACTTCAACTCACCCTCACGCTGTTATTCGTCTGTTAAACTTCATATCTGCTACCTCACTGCGCCAATCATATATTTATGCAAATCGAAGTAGTATCGCATTAATGTTTTTAAGCAGAACCGTCTTGAAGTTCAAAGACAACCCTTGAAGTAAAATATACATTAAGCAAATTGTGGAAAATTGCATCATGGCAGCAATTCACTCACTCAGATGCCGGCGCGCATACACAAGGAGAAATAAGACTGTAGGATAATTATCTTCCTTTAAAAACGGCTAGCCTTTAACGTAAAAATAATCTGTAGGTAAGAGAGCTGAATTTTTGATACAGACCATCGTTTTCAAATACTAAACTGACTTCCCAATCTTCTCCCTAACACGGCACTTTTTGCATAGCGACAGTTCCGGCGCAAGAATGTCCTTACGGTTCCTGGAGGGGCGCTGAAGTCAATCCAGAACACCCAAGTGCCAGATTTTGTTAATTCACACCAAATTTAAATGGTTCAATGAATATTACATGTACATTATCACCAGGTCCTGTCGTCCTTTACTGGCTTTTCTTTTTAGCAAGTGATTGAAAACTAACGCAGAAGTCCATTAGTCAAACTGGCTTCCTGTCCTGCATTTCCAAGGTGCAATAGAAAGCTGAAGGGTTCAGAGTAATTTAAGACAATCCTTGCCACTTTCAACTCCTATTCTGGCATTTTCTACACGGAAGTGCGCAGTTCAATATCTGTGGGTCGTGGCGGCGCTAGATCCGTACACCCGATTATGCTAAATTCCCCACTATTTCCTATGTACACGCGTTATTTCTCACTCAGATTGTCAGCAGTTTCCACATTCCATTACAGGTTGAGGTGCACCGCTGAAACAAACATTCGCGTCTACCTGTAGCACCCTGATAGCCGAAGTTAGAGATGCGCAGAGCTGGGAGGCGCGGGAAATGCGCCAATTAACCCATACATTTCTCTCTTTCACAATGACGCCGTCCTCCGTGTTTAGTATTACAGTATTTATGCAACCTATTCAACTTCAAGTATCCACCACGCAATCCTCAGCATACACAGATTTAAACTCTGACAAGTCTCTACACGCTGTTCACTGTTTTGCCCATTGGGTGTCCGGTATAGTGTTAAGGGCGTGGGGGAAAACTAATATGACTGTAACATATGTGACAAAAAAAGACGCCCTCGTCAAATCAGTCTCCCAGATATCTTAACAGCCCGAGGAAAAATCAAGATCAGATGAAGAGATTCATTATCCCAAATCACGGGCGCAAAAGCCGCTGCCACATTTTGTACTCAGCGCAGCAACAATCTCACAAGCCCCGATTTCTTCCCCCGATGGTTTTATTTTTGCATACATTTTAATCGCAACCAACGTTTTATTTATATACTCTCCAAATAACCCGTTGTTCTACTTATCGGAAGAGGAACGCGGCTTGCGAAGCGGTTGGTGTGTTTTAGGTTGCTGTGGGGGTGAGAGCTCATCTCGTCCCGGGAAACCGGCGAGCACCCTGTGTCAATGTACAACAACCTGAAATGCGCTTATGTTCATAATCCCCTTCTGTGCAAGAGTTCACGGGAAGAGACTGATTAGTCTATCATGTCAGAATGTAACATACAATAACGCGCATTACGTAAGTTTGAACGTTTCCGGGTAGCAAACCTTGTAATAAAATATCACCCTTAGAGTTTCATAGCGGGGACTTAACAATTCTACAATTAAACAAAAGTATGTCTACCAAGTCGTCTCGGATATTATCGCTACTGCTATCGACAGTTTTTTTAAACAAAAATTAACTGCAAATCAATATTTGCAAGGTTACGGTGCACTCTTTCGCGCCGAGTTGTCCTGGCTATACCAGTACGACCGAGGGTCTTGCCCGGTGCCCGCTGCCCGGGAGTTCTGCTAACCCACCTCTGGTTGCAAGGACGCTGCAAAGCCAGGCGGTCACCAAAATAAACGAGCTTTTCTGGGCGCACGATATTCTCAGCAGCATGACGGTCACACGTTGATACTTTTCCCCCCTTTTCTCCAAGATCCTTATCTGACGCTGAATCGATATGAAAACGGACGCTGTCTTAAGGTTATCACCAAGAACTCAGCGCTGGCCGATGTTAAAAACCGGCCAGTACCCGCTGTATTAAAGGCAGAGCGAAGCACAGCACAGCGCAGCCCGGGACCACGGCGACGTCACGGAGAAAAGAGCTGGAGGTTCATGCATATTCATTGGTAGCATCAAGTTCCAAACTCCTGTCAGTCCTAGTCAATAGGGTAGTCGGTGTCTCGTAATTTACCGCACTCCCCAAGCCCTTTGCAGCGTTACTTCTTCATTCAAACTTGTTCTGTTATTTCCTTCGCCTTCAACTCTACAATAACTCCGAATCAAACCTGCATTAATCTTCTGTCCCTTGTCACACAGACTATTTCCTGCACAGATTTTGTTTGAAGTTGGAGAACGTTGTTTTGTTACATTGGGCTGCATCTCTGACGCTAAATATTAATCTGTTCTAACCGAGAAATTGTAATTATAATGCTCCCGAGAAGAGTATTCATTTTGGAAAGTTGATGTTTCCAAAGACTAGGCTACAGCAATTTATATTTTCACAGTGCCCCTTGCCGAGTACATCATTAGAAAGGCTTCAGAATAACGCAACCAGGTAACAAAATAGCTCCAGACTAATGAAGTTTTAGGAGTGACTAAGAGTCCCAGCGGGTTCTAGATTACTTTCATTCATTCAGGGGCTTTCAACGGTCTTTTTTATTCTTGCGGAGATGGTGAGCCACCATCTTGAACTATTACAGTCCGTGAGTTGTCGACCAGTGCGTTCACGAATTTGGCAGCAATGAAGAATCGACATTGTATTTGCAAGTCAGGTTGGTGCATTATTTGGAGAGGAACACGCGGATGATGCTGTTTCCAAATTCTTGGTCCCCTTATCATTTTCAGCAATCGTGGTTCGGGGTGATTTGTGGAAGAAGTCTCGATTGCCTGCTACATTTCATCGTATCAGGGCTACAACTGCAAATACGATGTTCGACAGATGAGGCGAATGAATGTTTTAGGAAGGCGGGTGATTAAACGGATTGTTGTACCCTGTTTGGTGTTGGAGTAGTACTCATTTAGACAAACGGGACAGTAGTATTTTACACACACATTCCTGACTCGTCTGTGGCTTTGAGAAGTAAATGATGTATCTATTTGCTGTAGAATATCCTGCCTTTGTCATGATCTTTCAGCTAAAATATTTACATCTGATTCAATTAACCTTCTGGTCAGAGGTGATACCAGTCCCAGCAAACAACCTCCTTCCCACCACGCTCTTAATGTTGTATCATTCATCTAACGGCAAAGTTAATGGATGGTAGTCAATCTCCCTTGTTGATGATGGCCAATCGAGTTGTGTGCTACTACTGTTATTTGTTACTAACCGGTCCAACTTGAATCTTGTTGCATATGGGCAAGGTGAGTTTTCCATTTTAAATTTTGAAAGATCATTATTGACAAACCTACTGAAGATTTTTTTTTAAGCTTAGCAGAACAAATGAGGATGAAGCAGTAGGTATAGCGTACATTCTTCTCAGAACATTTGATTAAAACCCCACGTAAATTTCAGAATACAAAGTTAAAGCACAGAGCTTTGGGGCTAATGTTTGCCATGGAATGAAAATTGGTTGATCACTAGGAAAGAAAGAGAAGGAATAAACATGTTGAGATGGGAGTCTGTAACTAATGGGTGTTAATGCTTTGGCCTTGGCTATTCACAATATTAATCAATGATTTGAGAGAAGGAACCAGTTTGCAGATGAGATGATGAATTGTGACAAGGATACAAAGAGGCTTCAAGGACACATAGATTGACAAGGTGAGCAAACACACACAAATACAGTAATAATGTGAATATACATACAATTAGGAAGAACAAAGATGCAGTACATTATTTACATGTCATTAGATTGGGAAGTATTGACGTACAAAGATACAAAGTGTTCTTGTGCAATAACCTCAGAGAGCAGGCAATATGGTATAATGAACAGTTAAAAGATAAATGGTACAACGATCTTCATAGGAAGAGGATTTAAATAGAGAAACACAGATGCCTTGCTACAGTTCTTCAGGACCTTTGTGAGACCATATTGTCTTATTATTGAGGCCTCCTTACATAAAATATACCTAACAGGAGTACAACAATCATTCACCGGACTGATTCTGGGATAGCACTGCTGTAGGATGAGACAATAACCTGACTAGTGATAATAGCTCTGCTGGGTGAGCTTAATGCACCAAGCTGCATCAGTGGGGGAGGTGGGGTGTCAGGAAACATTGTCATTTTGGATCAAACGGTGCATCAAGACTTAGATGACTAAGTTTGAGATCACTGGTATTTAGAACGAGTGATCTAATTGAAACATACAAAATTATGACAGAGCCAGACAGACCAGATGTGGGAAGAATATTTCCCTTGACTGAGGTGTTAGGAACAATGGTTCACAGTCTCAACAGGGGATGCATGTCTAGGATGAGAAGGCATTTCTTTACTCAAAGGTGGGATACCTACAACTCTGTATTGCAGACAGCAGTGGAGATTGTCACTGAATATATATTAGAATGAGATGAATACATTTCCATATGCAAAAGGCAACAGAGGATATAGGAAGCAAGTGGAAATATGACATTGAGATAGATGATCACCACGAATATTTTGAATAGTGGAAAAGTCTCAGAGGACCAAAAAGCACACTCCTATTTTCTCAGTTTAATAACCTGAAGAATAGCAAATTAAAATGAACACTCTGCAATCACCAACTCCACTTCTGGCATTATGTTGGTGACAGCATTACTGTTGAAGCTGAAGATGGTGGGGTTAAGACAGTCCTGAAGAAATCTTGCACCAATTCCTATATGGATGACATGATTCCAGCTGTTGACTTCCCCATTTGATGCCCATTTCATTCATGTTGCTTGATTCCACATTCAGTCAAATGTTGCCTTGTTGTCAAACAGTGGTGAGGTCATTCTTGGCTCACCACTGGAATTCAGCTCTTCAGTCCATATTTCACCAAGTGTGTCCAGAGCTGAGTGGTAGAACCCAAACCTAGCAACTGTAAACAGTTTATTTTTGTTAATGAGGTGACAGTTGGTACCACTCTGATGATGAGGACAATCTAATGGATGCTAATTCACCAGATTTGATTTATTCTGATCTGTGTGAAAAGTTCTTAAGTGGGCAGTTTTCTACTTTGTCAGAAATATAGGATTGTTTCAGTTGTACTAAAACAGTTGGATACAAAGCAACACATGCAAAATGCTGGAGGAACATGTTTACCGAAGGGAGAAATCGATATTTATGCGATCAAATTGGAGGCTACTCAGACAGAATATTAAGTGTTACTCCTCCACCTTGAGGATAGCCTATTCTTGACACAAGAGGAGGCAATGGACTGACACATCAATTCAGGAATGGGAATCGGAATTAAAATTTTTGCCCACTAGGATGTCTCACTTATGGTGGATGGTGCGGAGGTGCTCGATGAAGCGGTCCCCCAATTTATGACAGGTCTGGCCACTGTAGAGGAGGCCGCATTGGGAGTACCGGACACAACAGATGACCCCAGCAGGTTTGCAGGTGAAGTGTTGCCTCACCTGGAAGGACTGCCTGGGGCCCTGAATGGAGATGTATAGGCAAGTGGAGCACTTGGGCTGCTTGCAGAGATAAGTGTCTGGAGGGAGATGAGTGGGGAGGGACGAACCGACAAGGGATCCGTAGAGGCAGCGATCCCTGTGGGGGGAGGGAGGCAGAGGTATGTTTAGTGGTAAGATCCCTGTAGAGGTGGTGGAAGTTGCGGAAGAAAATGTGCTGGATGTGGAGGCTGATTGGGTGGTAGGTAAGGATAAAAGGAATTCCATCACTATTAAGGCAACAGGAAGATGAGTGAGCGCGAATGCACAGGAAATGGAGGGGACCAATAGTGGAGGAAGGGAATCCCTGTTCTTTAAAGAAGGAAGACCTCTCTGATGTCCTGGAATGGAAAGCCGCATCCTTTCTCCAGATGCAGCAGAGCTGAAGAAACTGAGAAAAGGGAATAGCATTTTTATAGGAGATTGGGTGGTAAAGGTATAGTCAAGATAACTGTGGGAATCAGTAAGTTTATAATGGATGTTGGTTGACAGTTTGTCTCCAGAGATGGAGACAGAGAGATCTGGAAAGGGGAGGGAGATGTCAGAGATGGACCGAACTAATTTAAGGGCAGGGTGGAAGTTCGAGGCCATGTTGATAAAATTGACTAGCTCAGCATGGGTACATGAAGCAGTGCCAATCCATGTAGCAGAGGAAGAAGGGAAGTATAACTGGAGAAGGCTTTGAACATGACCTTTCTAAATAGCCAACAAAGAGGCTGGTATAGTTGGGGCCCATATGAGTGCCCATGGCTATGCCTTGAGTATGGAGAAAGTGGGAGGAGCCAAAAGAAAAATTGTTCAGGGTGAGGACCAGTTCTGCAAGACAGGAGGGTGGTGGTGGAGGGGGCTGGTTGGTTCTGTTGTCCATAAAGAAACAGAGAGCTTTGAGGCCTTCTTGATAGGGATAGAATTGGGAAGAGACTGAACATCCACAGTGAAGATGAATCAGTCAGCGTCAGTGAATTGAAAGTTACTGAGTAGATCAAAGGTGTGAGAAGTATGTTAAATATTGGTGGGAAAGGGTGGCATACGATTTGGACTCAATCTTTATCAGTGGTTTTTCTGCCCTACCTTTGAAATATTGCTAAATCCCATCATCTTAACTCTGTAGAGTGCACCGTTATCTCTTATTATCACACGGTGTTAAACAAACCAGCAAAAAATCAGAATCATTGAAGAGCAGAGGCAGAATCCATGATAGTTCATTTCCTGTTTCCAAATACTTCATCATCAACTTTTCAACTCCAGTGCTGGATTCCACCATCTTTGAGGATGAGGGTATTTAAGGGGCTTCTTTCATTCATTTTCTATTTAATTGCCCACCAGCTCTCAACAATGGCTGTGGAAGATAAACAGAGATTAGATCTAATGCATTTAGTATGGGTTTCCACAGCTCTGAATGTTATGCCTGTAGTTCTTTCTTGCAGGTTCGCACGCCATTTTAAGGAGACATTGTGGTATTCCTGACATGGACTCCTAGAAGCTTTATGAATTTTTATAACCTTGGTTTCATGGCTTAGTGGAGTGAGGAATATGATGGATTATGAGTTGAATTTTTTGATTTACATGAGTAAAGCATACTTTTTCCATTAACAAACCTCTATATCATGGAGCCATAGAGAAGTACAACGTAGAAACAGGCCATTTTGCCCATCTAGTCCATGCCAAAACCATTACTGCCATTGACCTGTACCGGGACCATAGCCCTCCATCCATGAACATATCCAAACTTTTCTTAAACTTTGAAATTGAGCTCACACGCACCAATTGTGCTGGAAGCTCATTCCACACTCTTATGGTCCTCTGAATGAAGAAGCTTTCCCTCATTCCCCTTACACTTTTCACCTTTCACCCTTAACCCATGACCTCTGACTGTAGTCCCATCCAACCTCAGTGGAAAAAACCTGCTTGCATTTACCTTATCAGTACCACTCATAATTTTGTACACCTCTATCAAATCTCCTCTCAATCTTCTACATTTTAAAGAATACAGTTCTAACCTATTCAATCTTTCCTTATAACTCAGGTGCTTTAGACCTGGCAACATATTTTTAAATTTCCTCTGTACTCTTTCAACCTTGTTTACATCTTTCCTGTAGGTAGTTGAACAAAAACTGCATACAATGCTCCAAATTAGGCCTCACGAATGTCTACCTATAACGCCACTTACAATAAATTATGGACCTATATTCCCTTTGTTCTTCCACACTCCTCAGTTCACTGTTCACTGTGTAAGTCCTACCCTGATTGAGCCTACTGAAGTGCAAAACCTTGCACTTGTCTGCATTAAATTCCATCTGCCATTTTTCAGCCTATTTTTTCAGCTAATGCAGATCCCTCCGCAAGCCATGATAGCCCTTCTTGCTGTCTACTACATTCCCAATCCTGGTGTCATCCACAGATTTGCAGATCCAGTTAATCACGTTATCATTCAGATCGCTGATATAGTTGATAAACAACAAAGGGCCCAGTATCGATCCCAGCGGCTCACCGTTAGTCACAGGTCTCCAGTCGGAAGGGTAACTATCAGCTGTCACTCTCTGGCTTCTCCCATAATGCCAATGTCTGATCCAATTTACTACTTCATCTTGAAAGTTGAGCAACTGAACCTTCTTGACCAACCTCCCAAGCGGGGCCTTGTCAAATGCCTTGCTAAAGTCCATGTAGACAACATCCACTACCTTGACTTCATTCACTCTCCTGGTAACTGCCTCAAAAAACTATATAAGTTTGTTTAGACATAACCTACCATGCACAAAGCCATATTTACTATTCTTAATCAGTCTATGTGTATCCAAATACTTGTATATCCAGTCACTTGGAGACCCTCCAATAACTTTCCCACAACTGATGGCAGACTCACTGGCCTATATTTCTTGGTTTATATTTAGAGCTTTTTTAAACCAGCAGCCCAACATTGGCTATCCTTCAATCCTCCAGTACCTCTGCTGTTGCTAAGGATGACTAAAATATTTCTGCTGGTACCCCGGAAATTTCTGCACTTGGGACCGACGGAACACCGTGTCAGTCCCTGGGGATTTATCCACCTTAACTAGCCTTAGGATAGCAAACATTTCCTCTGTAATCTGTACAGGGTCCATGAAATCGATACCACTTTGTCTCACTTCTATAGATTCTGTGTATGTCTCCTGGCTAAATACAGATGCAAATAATTTAAGATCTCCGGCATCTGTTTTGGCTACACATATGAATTACCGTTCTGATCTTCTGGAGGACTAACTTTGTCCCTTGTAATCATTTTCTTTTAGCGTATATTTAAAACCCCTTAGGATTCTCCTTTCCCTTGTTGGCTTGAGCAACTTCATGCCTTCTCTTAGCCCTCCTGATTGCTTTTCTTATATTCCGTAAACAACTCATTTGTCCCTATGTACAATGTCCCTATGTCATTCCTGCATGTACACCTCCTTTTTTCTCTTAACCAGGGCCTCAATATCTTTTCAAAACAAGGTTCTCTACACTGGTTATCTTTACCTTTTATTATGACAGGCCCATACTCTCAAAATTTTACATTTGAAAGCCTCCTACTTATAAGTACACCTTTGCCAGAAAACAGCCTGTCCTATTCTACACTCGCCAGATCAAAGTTGGCTTTCTTCAGTTTAGAATCTCAACCTGCAGACCAGACCTATCTTTTTGCATACAGTATTAACTTTGAAAATAATGGCATTGTGGTCACTGGGTGTGTCATGGTCCCGATTGTTAACTCACTATCTTTCTCCTAATTTCCTTTGATTGTGCCACGGTTCCAACCATTAATTTCCTATTTGCTTCTAATTCTCCTTAATGATGACACACCTGGTTTCCATCAACAACTGCAGCATAAGAACCCCGGCATTACAACCACTAGTCGCCAGATCATTGGTTTTGCCTATGTGGTGATTAATGTTTCCCGGCCACTTAGGACCATGTGTTCTAAGTTTTGCTCCAGTTTCAAGGTCTACCTATGAAACTCCATCTCTCCGTGTCAATTCTCCATGTCTAGATCCCTCTTGTTTGCTGTTCCGTGCCTGTGTCCTGCACTTGGGTTCACTTCATTCACTCACTGAAGCAGAACGATCTGGCCACAATGGACCCAGCAGACACAAATACCCTTCAACAAGCCCTCGCCAGCCAGGGCTTCCTACTAGGTCTGCATGATCAACTTCTCCGGGATGTAATGGAGAACCTCCATTCCCTGTCTGCTAACGTAATGAAGATCGGTGATCAGGTGGACTGTGTATCCACTCATTTTACCCCATACGCTCCTGGAACTCTGTCTTACCAGCCCAGACAGCCTGTAGCGGCAACCCCCTATGTGTCAGCAACACCCCTGCCAAGAGAGCCACAAGTACCTGAACCAGAACACTATGCTGGGGATTTGGGGAAATGTCAGATCTTCCTTCTGCAATGCTCCTTGGTGTTCGAACAGCAGTTATCCACGTACTCCACGGATAGGTCAAAGATTGCTTATATCATGGGGTTGTTGCGGGGACATGCCTTAGTGTGGGCTACAGCTGTTTGGGATAGTCAACCAGAGATCTGCTCTTCTTTCCCCACCTTTATCACAGAAATGAGAGAGATCTTTGGACACCCTGTCCATGGTGAAGATGCTACTAAGCGCTTACTCACTCTCCGCCAGGGCTCACGCAGTGTTGTTGAGTATTCCGTGAAGTTTCGGACGTTAGTGGCTGACTCAGGGTGGAACGATGAGGCACTCCAAGGGGTATTTTGGGATGGTCTCAGTGACATGGTGAAAGACGAGTTGGCGGTAAGAGACGACACCGACAGCCTGGATTCCTTGATCTCCCTAGCCACCAGGTTGGACAATTGTCTTTGAGAATGCTACAGGGAAAGAACTGGTCATCCACCACCTTTGGCCACTCCATGGCACTCATAACCGTCTCCCACTAGCACAAACCTCTCTTCTCCTCCTGCTCCTAGAATAGCTCCCAGCCTGGCCATTTCCACCGCGCCAGGAGAGGAACCCATGCAGCCTGGATGGAACTGTCTTTCTCCCAAAGAGCTACTCTGGAGATTGAGAGCAGGTGAAAGTCTATATTGTGGCCAATCCGGCCACTTCCGTGCCACCTGTCCCCTTTGGCCAAAAGGGAAGGCTCACCAGTAGAGAGGGGGACCCTGGTGAGCCAGACAACATTCCCTTTCATCCCCTGAACCCCAATGCAGATCCCAGCTACTTTACGTTACAACCAACAGTCCCTGCCTCTGTCAGCTGTAGTGGACTCTGGCGCTGAGGGAAACCTTTTGGGTGAAAACATAGCTTCCTGGTCTGGAATTCCTCAGGAGCCGTTGAGTACCCCTCTGGAAGCCCGGGCACTGGATGGTAGACTCCTGGCCCGAGTCACACACTGCACACCACACCTGTCTCCTATTCTCTCCAGGAACCATAGGGAACAGGTACGATTTAACCTAATTTTCTCTCCTCAAGCTCCTATAGTTCTTGGGTACCCCTGGTTAAGCCGCCATAATCCCCACATTGACTGGTCCACCAGGAAGATAGTCAGCTGGAGTCTATTCTGTCACTCCGCTTGTTTACAATCGGCCCTTTCCCCTGTGAAAGTCACTGCGATCTTGTCTGCCGCTGAAACCCCCGACTTATCCAAGGTTCCAGCAGAGTACCATGATCTGGGAGAAGTGTTTATCAAACAACGGGCTCTTTCCCTGCCCTCACACTGCCCTTATGATTGTGCAGTTGACCTTCTCCACGGAGCCCCTCTACCCACCAGTCGGCTGTATAACCTGTCCCGGCCAGAAAGGGAAGCAATGGAGGCTTACCTTAATGACTCTCTTGCAGCGGGCATTATCCAACCCTCATCTTCCCCTGTAGGTGCAGGTTTCTTCTTTGTGGGGAAGAAAGACGGCTCACTGTGCCCCTGCACTGACTATCGGGGCCTGAACAGCATCACCATAAAGAATAAGCATCCCCTGCCCCTTATCAACTCTGCTTTTGAACCCCTTCACAGAGCCACAATTTTCTCTAAATTGGACCTACAAAGTGCCTACCACCTGGTTAGGATAAGGGAAGGAGATGAGTGGAAAACAGCTTTTAACACCCCTCTTGGTCACTTCAAATCCCTGGTCATGCTATTCGGTCTCACAAATGCTTCTGCCGTCTTCCAAGCCCTGATAAACGATGTCCTTAGGGATTTTATTAGTCGTTTCATTTTTGTTTATTTGGATGACATCTTAATCTTCTCCCGCAGTCTTCAGGAACACACCCACCATGTCCGTCAGCTTCTGCAGAGGCTTTTGGAGAACAAGCCCTTCGTTAGGGCAGAGAAGTGTGTTTTATGTCCGTTCTGTCAGTTTCCTGAGGTACATCATTGAGAGTGGGCAGGCGAGAGCGGATCCCGAAAAGATCTGGGCGGTGACGGAGTGGCTAAAACCCACGGCGCTCAAACAACTCCAGCGATTTCTGGAGTTCACAAACTCCTACCGTCGCTTCATCAGGGATTACAGCCGGCTGGCAGCACCCCTTACTCGACTCACGTCTCCTGTGACCCTTTTTCACTGGACTCCCGAAGCAGACTCAGCCTTCTCGGAGCTGAAGAGATGTTTCACTTCCGCTCCCATCCTGGTCCAACCTGACCCCTCTCCCCAATTCATTGTGGAAGTTGACGCCTCCAGCTCTGGGATGGGAGCGATTGTCTCCCAATGCTCCATCCCAAACCAAAAGCTCCATCCCTGCGCCTTCTTCTCTCGCCGTCTATCCCCCGCCGAAAGGAACTACAACGTTGGGAACCGGGAGTTGCTGGCCGTCAAACTTGCCTAGGAGGAGTGGAGGTAACTGAACATCCATTCATCGTCTGGATGGACCATAAGAACCTGGCATACGTCAAAACCGCTAAACACCTGAATTCCTGCCAAGCCCATTGGGCATTTTCTTTTGGCCGTTTCAGATTCACACTCACCTATTGTCCTGGTCTAAGAACGGGAAGCCCAATGCTCTCTCCCATCAATACATCTCTGAGGAGGGCCTTTGCAACCCCGAGAACATCCTTCCACCATCCTGTGTGGTGGCTGTCCTCACCTAGGAGATCGTATCCATAGTCAAAGAAGCCAACGGACTCAAACTGATCCAGGCAATGGACCTCCCAATCGCCTCTTTGTGCCTGACTCTGTTCGGTCTCACGTTCTCCAGTGAGGGCATACTTCTCGTTTCGCCTGCCATCCCGGAATCGATCGGACTCTGTCCTTTCTGAAGAGACATTTCTAGTGGCCCTCCGTGGATGCTGACACTCGCTCCTGTGTCTCTGCCTGTTCTGTTTGTGCTCGCGGAAAAGCCTCCCATCAACCACCTGCTGGGTTGCTTTGTCCCCTACCTGTCCCTGGTCGCCCTTGGCCTCACATTACTCTGGATTTCGTCACTGGACTACCCCCTTCACATGGGAACACTGCCGTACTCACTGTGGTGGACTGCTTCTCCAAAGCTGTGCTCTTCGTAGCCCTTCCCAAACTCCCTGCAGTGAGACAGCTGACCTCCTTGTTCATCACGTCTTCCGCCTTCATGGTTGGTTTCGCCTGTGTGGTGATTAACGTTTCCCAGCCACTTAGGACCGTGTGTTCTAAGTTTTGCTCCAGTATCAAGATCTACCTATGAAACTCCATCTCTCCG
Organism: Mobula birostris; assembly: GCF_030028105.1. Taxonomy (NCBI): domain Eukaryota; kingdom Metazoa; phylum Chordata; class Chondrichthyes; order Myliobatiformes; family Myliobatidae; genus Mobula; species Mobula birostris. The sequence continues at coordinate 70,007,450 of NC_092373.1, read as the reverse complement.
TGTCAAGGCTCCGTGTCCAGATTCCTCCTGTTTGCTGTTCAACATTCACGTCCATGTAAGCATCCTAACTGAATCTCCTTGCCTGTGTCCTGCACTTGGGTTCACTTCATTCGCTTGGTGCAACATGGATGTAAAGTGTTCCCCTACACTAACTTCTGTCAGGTGGTGCTGCCTTGTTCCCTAATAGCAGATCCCGTATTGCACATTCTCTCATTGAGACTTCAACATACTGATGAAGGAAACTTTCCCAAAAACATTTGACAAACTCTATCCCCTCTAGTCCTTTTACAGTATGGGATTCCCAGTTCATATGTGGAAAGTTAAAATCATCTGCTATAACAACCTTATGTTTCTTGCAGCAGTCAGCGATCTCTCGACAAATTTGTTCCTCTAGATCCCTAGGACCGTTGGATGGTATGTAATATAGCCCTATTAACATGGACATATCTTCCTTTTTTCTCAGTTCCACTTATAATGTCCCAATAGACGAGTTCTCCAGTCTGTACTGTCTGAGCACTGCTGTGATATTTTCCCCGACTAGTAATGCCACCCATCCTCCTTAAATCACTCCCTCTCTGTCACATCTAAAACAATGGAAACCCGGAATAGGAGAGGCATTGGTCGTGTGGATAGTCAGAGGCTTTTTCCTAGGGCCAAGATGGCTACCACAAGAGGGCACAGTTTTAAAGTGCTTGGAAGTAAGTACAGAGGAGATGTCAGGGGCAGATTTTCACACAGAGGGTGGTGAGTGCGTGGAATGGGCTGCCAGCAACAGTGGTGGAGGTGGATACCATAGTGTCTTTTAAGAGATTCTTGGATAGGTACATGGAGCTTAGAAAAATAGAGGGCTGTGGGCAACCCGAGGTAATTTCTAAAATAAATACATGTTTGGCACGGCATCATGGACCAAAGGGCCTGTATTGTGCTGTAGGTTTTCGATGTTCTATGTTCTAATATTGAGCTGTTAGTTCTGTCTGTCTTGCAATTAAGTCTCACTATGTCATAATTCCAGATGTTGATCCATGCCCTGAGCTCATCTGTCTTTCCTACGATACTTCTTGCATTGAAATATATACAGCTCAGGACACCGGTTGTATAATGCTCAACCTTTTGATTCCTAACTTTCTCTAAGGTCTTACCAAAATCTGTCTCCTCAATCTCTCCAATAATTGTTTGGGCACTCAGGTTCCCATCCCCCTACGACTCTAATTTAAACCCCACTGTGCAGCATCAGCAAACCTTCTCACTAGGATATTAGTCCCCCTGCAGTTCAGGGGCATACCATCTCTTCTGTACTGGTCCCAACTTCAGTCCTGGAAGAGAGCTAAATGATCCAAAATTCTTATGCCCTCCCTCTTACACCAACTCCTTAGCCAGCTGTTAAACTGTCTTCCTACTTCTGGCCCACAAACATGTGGCGTGGTAAGCAATCCTGAGATCACAACCCTGAAGATCTGCCCTTTAACTGTGCAGATAAATAACAGTCATGCAGAATTTTAGTGATATACTGTTAATATAGAATACCAGAACAATAAAGAGCAGGCAGAAATGGGCTGGAATAAAAGGAAAACAATTTTTTTAAAGATGATTTAAGATGTAGCCTGAAGTAGTTTGTAGTTGCTACTTACAGTATATTGATTTAGTTGTAATGTATAGAGAATAAAAGTTGAAAGGCAGGGGCCTGGGGAAATTTGTTGAACAGAGAGACCTAGAGGTACAAATATATAGTTCCCTGAAAATGGGAATACTGTACAGGAAAATGGTAAGGAAGGTATTTGTTACACTTGCCATCATTGGCCCAAGCATTGAGTACAAGAGTTGGGAAGTTATATTACAATTGTACAAATCAATAATTAAACCAATCTTTTAAAAGCCATTTCTTTTTATTGTGAATATTAAAATCTTTAATAGTGATTTAGGATTAATTCAGAATTTTGACAGGCAGCGAGAATGAAAGATCAATCTTCCCAGAATATTGGATTTTGCAGATTGGTCTAAATGTAACACCATGAGGATGCCTGCACCCTGGAACATGCTGGAAGAAAGTCTTGTTTAAGGGCAGGCAACCAGTGAGTTGCAGTGTCTATCCAACCAATGGAAGACCTGCAACATTACGTTTTTATACATTTTTAAAATTTTGACATTATTGCCTCAGAATTAAGTTGCATGGCAATGATTTTCTTGAGTTGCGTATTTCAATATCCATATAACCTAGTATGAATCATGTTTTGAATCATGTCCAGACGAAATTGCACCAATCACTAAATTGGTCTGGGCACTTCTGGTTAAAATACACATGAGGTCCTCTGGCCTTTTTCCTAATATTTTAAATGCATCTAATAGTGTTAATGAACAACGCATAAACAGAAAGTTACAAGAGGAGAGCAACCTCCATCTAGATTCCATTGTGTTACCTGGCTCAGACTGGGACAGCTCCCAAGCTCAAACATCCAAGAAAAATGTTCAGATCCTGCAAGGTGCCCACACATTGCTCAAGTTAACAGATTTTGGAGAATCAAGCAACACACATCAAAGTTGCTGGTGAACGCAGCAGGCCAGGCAGCATCTCTAGGAAGAGGTACAGTCGACATTTCGGGCCGAAACCCTTCGTCAGGACTAACTGAAAGAAGAGCTATTAAGAGATTTGAAAGTGGGAGGGGGAGGGGAGATCCAAAATGATAGGAGAAGACAGGACGGGGAGGGATGGAGCCAAGAGCTGGACAGGTGATTGGTGAAAGGGATATGAGAGGATCATGGGACAGGAGGCCCAGGGAGAAAGAAAAGGGGGAGGGGGGGAAACCCAGAGGATGGGAAAGGGGTATAGTGAGAGGGACAAAGGGAGAAAAAGAACAGAGAAAAAAAGAATATGTGTATATAAATAAATAACGGATGGGGTACGAGGGGGAGGTGGGGCATTAGCAGAAGTTTGAAAAGTCATTGTTCATGCCATCAGGTTGGAGGATACCCAGACAGAATATAAGGTGTTGTTCCTCCAACCTGAGTGTGGCTTCATCTTTACAGTAGAGGAGGCCGTGAATAGACATATCAGAATGGGAATGGGACGTGGAATTAAAATGTGTGGCCACTGGGAGATCCTGCTTTCTCTGGCGGACAGAGCGTAGGTGTTCAGCGAAACTATCTCCCAGTCTGCGTTGGGTCTCCCCGATATATAGAAGGCCACACCGGGAGCACCCCAGCCGACTCACAGGTGAAGCGTTGTCTCACCTGGAAGGACTGTCTGGGGCCCTGAATGGTGGTAAGGGAGGAAGTGTAAGGGCATGTGTAGCACTTGTTCCATTTACAAGGATAAGTGCCAGGAGGGAGATCGGTGGGGAGGGATGGGGGGGAACGAGTGGACAAGGGAGTCGCGTAGGGAACGAACCCTGTGGAAAGCAGAGAGTTGGGGGGAGGAATAGATGTGCTTGGTGGTGGGATCCTGTTGGAGGTGGCGGAAGTTACGGAGAATAATATGTTGGACCCGGAGGCTGGTGGGGTGGTAGGTGAGGACAAGGGGAACCCTATTTCTAGTGGGGTGGCAGGAGGATGGAGTGAGAGCAGATGTGCGTGAAATGGGGGAGATGCATTTGAGAGCAGAGTTGATGGTGGAGGAAGGGAAGTCCCTTTCTTTAAAAAATGAGGACATCTCTCTCGTCCTGGAATGAAACGCCTCATCCTGAGAGCAGATGTGGCAGAGACGGAGGAATTGCGAGAAGGGGATGGCATTTTTGCAAGAGACAGGGTGAGAAGCGGAATAGTCCAACTAGCTGCAAGAGTCAGTAGGCTTATAGTAGACATCAGTAGATAAGCTGTCTCCAGAGATAGAGACAGAAAGATCTAGAAAGGAGATGGAGGTGTCAGAAATGGACCAGGTAAACTTGAGGGCAGGGTGAAAGTTGGAGGCAAAGTTAATGAAGTCAACGAGCTCGGCATGCATGCAGGAAGCAGCACCAATGCAGTCATCGATGTAGCAAAGGAAAAGTGGGGGACGGATACCAGTATAGGTTTGGAACATAGATTGTTCCACAAAGCCAGCAAAAAGGCAGGCATAGCTAGGACCCATACAGGTGCCCATAGCTACACCTTTAGTTTGGAGGAAGTGGGAGGAGCCAAAGGAGAAATTATTAAGAGTAAGGACTAATTCCGCTAGACGGAGCAGAGTGGTGGCAGAGTGGTGGTAGAACTGGTTAGGTCTGCAATCCAAAAAGAAGCGGAGAGCTTTGAGACCTTCCTGATGGGGGATGGAAGTATTTAGGGACTGGACATCCATGGTGAAAATAAAGTGGTGGGGGCCAGGAAACTTAAAATCATCGAAAAGTTTAAGAGCGTGAGAAATGTCACGAACATAGGTCGGAAGGGATTGAACAAGGGGGGATAAAACCGTGTCGAGGTATGCAGAAATGAGTTTGGTGGGGCAGGAGCAAGCTGAGACAATAGGTCTGCCAGGATAGGCAGGTTTGTGGATCTTGGGTAGGAGGTAGAAACGGGAAGTGTGGGGTGTGGAAACTATAAGGTTGGTAGCAGTGGATAGGAGATGGGACATCAACCGTCTCGACTTCATCGCACCTTGTTCCCATTCCAACCTTACTCCTTCCGAACGCTCTGCTCTCCACTCCTTCCACACTAATCCTAACTTTACTATAAAACCTGCGGATAAAGGGGGTGCTGTTGTAGCCTGGCGCACTGACCCCTACCTTGCCGGGACACAGCGACAACTCGCCGATACCTCCTCTTACTTACCCCTCGATCGTGACCCCTCTAAGGAGCACCAGGCCATTGTCTCCCACACCATCACCGACTTTATCTGCTCAGGGGATCTCCCATCCACTGCTACCAACCTTATAGTTCCCACACCCCACATTTCCCGTTTCTACCTCCTACCCAAGATCCACAAACCTTCCTGTTCTGGCAGATCAAATGGCAGCAACTGCAATAAATTAGAAGATTATCATTATATTATTAGAAGGTCATAACCTATGACTACTGATAAATATCATACTAAAATCCCATCTTTCTTGATTGCTGCTATCTTCATCATATCTTTGCTTAGACCTGATTTAACATTGATACAACAATTAACACTTTATTAGTGTACCAAAAAAAAGTAAAGTACATTTTCTAGGCAAGTGCAATTACGATGCACTTGTCTCTTCTTGTTCAGTTTCCTTACACTATGAGCATAATTTACCCCTTTTGTCTCATTACTGGATCAATTTGCAAAAAGACATACTGTAAGCAAGACAGGTTGTCCTAAGATGGGATTTTAAGACTTGTCTATTTTCCCAAAAGATTTTCTCACAAGTGAGTGCACATCTTTAAACCCAACATGCAGCCCTTCTCGCACGTTAGCACAAAATTAATGTCTGTCCTATCCTCTCTGCTTGTCTCATTTGATCAAGTTACGGTCATTAATTAAAATTGACAGTTCTTTTGATCATTAATTCTTTGCATTCTCTTTCCTTGTTCAATTTCCCATGAAATTATAGGCTCTGCTTGGGAAACTGCTTGCTTCTCTACAGAAGGCATTCAGTAGAGAAGCAAGCAATTCTCTACTAAAGGCATTTCAGAACACACATTTTAATCAATTTCATCAATATGTGTGAATATGATGGAGTTTTTTTTTAAGTCTGCTTCAAACACTGGTCTATCTATCCGTAGTGTTGCAAGAGCTTCTCCAAAGTATATTTTAAATATCTGTCAGATTTCAGACTGCTAGCTTCTGTTGCAAATTTTGAACATGTTTTCACCATCTGTATGGAGCAAAGTAACAATCCCAAATTGTTGGCAATGACTAATAACTTCTCATCGTCACAACAGTGATATTATAATACTACATCTGCTTTATCTTTTCTGAAATATCATTTCATTAATAAATGATTAAATGGAGACCACAAACATCAATGAGCAATACATCAGTCATCCATCAGTAACCATGCACAAGGATTTCATTTGCATGTATAATACAGAGAAAATAATTTTGATTTAGGATTCAAGTGGAAAAAGTGAACATTAAGTGATCCCTGTAGGGGAGACTGGGAACATCTGGCTAGATGCCAACATGTCACTGTTATGGGATACACACAAATAATCTCAGTGGCAAGGGTCTAGATTGCTAATAGCAATATTACATTTTTAGTGTTGTTCTTTGCATTATCAAGCTAATTTTAATTGTTGCATCAAAAACTATCAAACTATTATATTTTTGAATCTAAGTGTTTTGTACTGAATCATGTTGAGATGCAAATTCATCCTTTATTTAACTTTTTAAAAGCTGCTCTACGACCAGTTAGATTGGGCCTAAGTGAAACTATCTCCAAAGTATAGTTTTAATTTCCTTAACCTAAATAAGGATATGCTTAATGGTGCACCTGACTGATTCTGGGGATAAGGATTTTGTCCTATAAAGAAACACTTAGAGTAGACTAGGTTTATATTTCCAAGGGATGCATGCAATGAAGATGATACTTCAGAATGGGAAACCTAGAATCAAGGGATTAGTAAAATGGGGCTGTGCTCCTGTTTGCTACTTCTCTAATATTAAGATTTTCTCCCCTCATTACAGATTGATATCCCTATTGGAGTATATTCCTTCTCTGTGTAAAACAGATTAACAAAGTAATAAGTTAACAAATTTCACAAAACATGCCAGTGATATAAACCTGATTCTGATTCTGAACTTGCTGATCCTGCTTTACTACTATTTACATACCAATCACATCATATTTAATCATTCATATTCAAGGAAAGTCCAGCAGATTTATGCAACTTGACCTGTTAAGTTAATAATTTAAATGCAATAATTGTTTTGTAAATTTAAAAACCTTCCAAATCCACTGTATCTTTCCTGAACTATGTACCCCAAACCGAACAAGCTGCTTAAGCAAAGTACACAATTGGAGGATGATCTCATTAACAATTTGATCTTAAGACACTTCTTGAGCAGAAATCACTAAAAATACTCTCTCAAACTGAAAAGGAACATCACCACTTCTTGAAAAATACTACACTTACATTGACACTATCATATTGTGTTGAAAGAAAAATAACTGTACCTCTGCATTGATCTTAAACCACTTAACAAATACCCTCAGATGTAATAACTACAGAATGTGAAAGAAGAAAAATATAGAAATGAACATATTATAGGTTACAAATTTTCTTAGGATTGAGCAGGTGGAGAAACTAGGATGGGTTGAGAAAACGGGTTGTCCAGAATAAGGTTTAGCTTCAATCCTCATGTAACTACTTTCAACTAGGTAACAAGCTGCAACTGAAATTTCCGGTAAAAGGACTAAGGATAGCATGTTACCTGCTTCTACAGTTTAATGCTGTAGCTTAACTTTGAGTTGTGAATGCTATGAAAAGCCAAATTTCCATGCCCAAAACTATAGATACTTCCTCAAATAACACAAACCGAGCATAAAGTTGTCATGGTCCGGTCCGTGAAGTCCGCATTCCGGTTCACGGTCCAGTCCATTGACCCTTGCTCCAGGTTTTCCTGCCTACCCTGTTTCTGTTCCTGTGAGCACTAATTGAGGCAGCTGATGCTCGTTGGGGCTGGCTGCATAAATACTTTCAGAGACCAGGGAGTGGCTGCTGGATTGTTCTTGTCCTTGCTCCTCGTATCCCTTCCCCTGCCTTCTGTTTCCTCACCTGAAGCCTTGCCTTGTCTTACCGGTAACTCTTGTCTTACCTGAAGTTCTTGTCTCGCTCGCATTGCCTGAAGCCTTGCCTTGTTTTGCCAGTAACTCTCACCTCGCCTGAAGTCTTGTCTTGGAGCCACCCTGTATCTATGTCCCTTCCTGTCCCTTGCCTCCATCGGGTAAGTCAGGCCAGATTGTCATTACCCTGTGGTGGGCCCTGTCCCTTCCTGTCCCTTGCCTTCATCAGGCAAGTCAGGCCAGATTGCCGTTACACTGTGGTGGGTTCTGTCCCTTCCAGTCCCTTGTCTCCGTCGGGTGGAGATCTGCGCCCTGCCCAAGAGGAGCTGCAAGACCTCAAGTCTCTAGTCGAGCCGAGTCTCAAGTCTCTAGTCGAGCCGAGTCTCAAGTCTCTAGCTGAGCCAAGCCTCAAGTCTCTAGCCGAGCCGAGCCTCAAGCCAAGCTTTAAGACCCCAAGCCTCAAGTCTCTGGTCTCAAGCCTGAAGACTCCAGCCTCGTCCTGCCTGCCAGCCTAGTCAGGTCCTTGCCTAGTTCAGGGATCTGAGCCAGAGGCAAGACCCATGTTCTGGGTCCTTGTCCAGTCTCTGGCTCGGAGTCCAAGCCCGGGCTTCTAGCTCTCTTGTCCAGTCCTGTTCTGGGTTCCCGGTTTTCATGTCCATGTCCTAGCCCTCACCCTATATCCTAGTCCTGATCCTAGTCCTGTCCCTAGTACTTCAGTGTCTGTGTCGTGCACTTGGGTCCAGTCCCAGCCACCCCCGTATGACAAAAGTTGCTTTTCTCTCATTTTCATACTGTTTCAGTACATCTCTCCATGCATTAGTGGCCAAAAATTGTTATAAAAAGCTTAGTCAGAAACATAGAAAAATAGAAAACCTACAGCCCAATACAGGCCCTTTGGCCCACAATGCTGTGCCAAACATGTACCTACTTTAGAATTGTCTAGGGTTACCATAGCCCTCTATTTTTCTAAGCTCCATGTACCTATCCAAGAGTCTCTTAAAAGACTATATTGTACCTGCATCCACCACTGTTGCCGGCAGCCAATTCCACACACTCACCACTCCCTACATAAAAAAAACTTATGCCTGACATCTCCTCTGTACCTACTTCCAAGCACCTTAAAACTGTGCCATCTCATGTTAGCCATTTCAGGCCTGGGAACAAGCCTAACTAGCCACACTATCACACTATCAATGCCACTCATCATCTTGTACACCTCTATCAGGTCACTTCTCATCCTCCGTCACTTGAAGGAGAAAAGGCCAAGTTCACTCAACCTATTCTCATAAGCAGCTTTGAGTGCCCTGTGGACTCAGACCCCAAGATCCCTCTGATCCTCCACACTGCCAAGGGTCCTACCATTAATACTATATTCTGCCATCATATTTGACCTACCAAAATGAACCACCTCACACTTATCTGAGTTGAACTCCATCTGCCACTTCTTAGCCGAGTTTTGCATCCTATCGATGTCCTGCTGTAACCTCTGACAGCCCACCACACTATCCACAACACCCCCAACCTATGTGTCATCAGCAAATTTACTAACCCATCCCTCCACTTCCTCATCCAGGTCATTTATAAAAATCACATAGAGAAGGGTTCCCAGAACAGATCCCTGAGGCACACCACTGGTCACTGACCTCTATGCAGAATATGACCCATCTACGACCACTCTTGGCCTTCTGTGGGCAAGACAATTCTGGGTCCACAAAACAATGTCCCCTTGGATCCCATGCCTCCTTATTTTCTCAATAAGCCTTGCATGGGGTACCTTATCAAATGTCTTGCTGAAATCCATATACACTACATCTGCTGTTCTACTTCAATCAATGTGTTTAGTCACATCCTCAGAAAATTCAGACAGGCTCTTAAGGCATGACCTGCCTTTGACAAAGCCATGCTGACTATTCCTAATCATTATGCTTCTCCAAATGTTCATAAATCCTGCCTCCCAGGATCTTGTCCATCAACTTACCAACCATTGAAGTAAGACTCACCAGGCTATAATTTCCTGGGCTATCTCTACTCCCTTTCTTGAATAAGGGAACAACATCTGCAACCCTCCAATCCTCCAGAACCTCTCCTGTCCCCATTGTTGGTGCAAAGATCATTGCCAGAGGCTCATCAATCTCCTCCCTCGTCTCCCACAGTAGCCTGGGGTACATCTCATCCGGTCCCGGTGACTTATCCAACTTGATGCTTTCCAAAAGATCCAGCACATCCTCTTTCCTAATGTCTATATGCTCAAACTTTTCAACCCGCTGTAAGTCATCCCTACAATCCCCAAGATCCTTTACTGTAGTGAATACTGAAGCAAAGTATTTATTAAGTACCCCCGCTGTCTCTTCCAGTTCCATACACACTCTTCCACTGTCACACTTGATTGATCCTATTCTCTTACATCTTATCCTTTTGCTCTTCATATACTTATGGAATGCCTTGGGGTTTTCCTTAATCCTGTCTACCAAGGCCTTCTCATGGCCCCTTCTGGCTCTCCTAATTTCACTCTTAAGCTCCTTCCTGCTGGCCTTATAATTTTCTAGATCTCTATCATTACCTAGTTCTTTGAAACTTTCATAAGCTTTTCTTTTCTTCTTGACTAGATTTTCAACAGTCTTTGTACACCATGGTTCCTGTACCCTACCATCCTTTCCCTGTCTCATTGGAACATACCTATGCAGAATGCAATGCAAATATCCCCTGAACATTTGCACATTTCTGCCATACACTTCCCTGAGAACATTTGCTCCCAAGTTCCTGCCTGATAGCTTCATATTTCCCCTTACTCCAATTAAGTGTTTTCCTAACTTGTCTGCTCTTATCCCTCTCCAATGCTATAGTAAAGGAGATAGAATTGTGTTCACTATCTCCAAAATGCTCTCCCACTGAGAGACCTGACACCTGACCAGGTTCATTTCCCAATACCAGATCAAGTACGGCCTGTCCTCCTATAGGCTTATCTATATATTGTGTCAGGAAACCTTCTTGAACACACCTAACAAACCCCACCCCATCTAAACCCTTTGCTCTAGGTAGATGCCAACCAATATTGGAGAAATTAAAATCTCCCATCGCGACAACCCTGTTATTATTGCACCATTCCAGAATCTGTCTCCCTACCTGCTCCTTGATGTTCCTGTCACAATTGGGTGGTCTATAGAAAAACACCCTGTAGAGTTATTGACCCCTTCCTGTTTCTAACTTCCACCCACAGAGACTCAGTAGACAATCCCTCCATGTCTTCCTCCTTTTTTGCAGCCGTGACACTATCTCTGATCACCAGTGCCCCACCTCTTTTACCTCCCTCCTTGTCCTTTCTGAAACATCTAAAGCCTGGCACTCTGTGTAACCATTCCTGCCCCTGAGCCATCCATGTCTCTGTAATGGCCACAACATCATAGCTCCAAGTACTGATCCACACTCTAAGCTCATCAACTTTATTCATGATACTCCTTGCATTAAAATAGAAACATCTCAAACATCAGTCTGAGCACATCCCTTCTCTATCACCTCCCTATTTTCCCTCTAACACTGCCCTCAAGCTTTCTCTATTTGTGAGCCAACCACCCCTTCCTCCGTCTCTTCAGTTTGGTTCCACCCCCAAGCAAGTATAGTTCAAACTCTCCCCACTAGCCTTAGCAAACTCCCTGCCAGGATTTTGGTCCCCCTCAGATTCAAGCGCAACCCGTCCTTATTGTACAAGTCACGCCTGCCCCAAAAGAGGTCCCAATGATCCAGAAATCTGAATCCCTGCCTTCTGCTCCAAACTCTCAGCCACGCATTTATCCTCCACCTCCTTCTATTCCTATACCCACTGTTGCGTGGCACAGGCAGTAATCCTGAGATGACTATCTTTATGGTCCTGCTTCTCAGCTTCTTCCCTAACTCCCTGTAGTCTGTTTTCAGGACCTCTTCCATTTTCCTACCTGTATCGTTGGTACCAGTATGTACCACGACCTCTAGTTGTTCACCTTCTCGCTTCAGGATATCGTGGACGTGATCAGAAACATCCTAGATCCTGGCACCTGGGAAGCAAACTACCATTTGTGTTTCTTCCTTGCGTCCACAGAATCGCCTGTCTGACCCCTTAACTATAGAGTTCCCTATCACTGCTGCCATCCCCTTCCTTTCCCTACCTTTCTGAGCCACAGGGCCAGACTCTGTGCCAGAGGCACGGCCACTGTCTCTTCCCCCAGGTAGGCTCCCCCCCAATCCCCCACAACAGTACCCAAACAGGAGTAATTATTGTTAAGGGGGACAACCGCAGGGGTACTCTCTAGTATCTGACTCTTGCTCTTCCCTGTCCTGACTGTTACCCACTTACCTGTCTCCAGAGGCTCTGGTGTGACTACTTGCCTATAGCTCCTCTCTATCACCTCCTCACTTTCCCTGACCAGACGAAGGTTCCCTAACCCGGTCCCTAAGGAGCTCCAGCTCGACGCACCTGGTGCAAATGTGGTAGTCCGGGAGAGTGGGAGTCTCCCAGCCATCCCACATCCGACACCCACCGGCCTCGCAGACATACTTCCTATTCCTATTCTTCACAAGTAACTTACCTCGCCTTGACGCATTATTGCCGAGGCCCCGTTGAGCCAAGGCCCTCCTGACTCCCTTTAATCTGTCACCCACTCTATAAGGCTGTCTTGTTTTTAAACTCTTCTCGCTGGTCTAACTCACTGACGTCCACACGCCTGCGCAGTCGTGCCTCGATCAAACTGCTGAAGAAAAAATGCTCTCCTTTTTTTGAGCTAGTGTCTGTAACAATAGAGTTTTGTACAAACTAGTAGAATAAATTGATGCATAGAAACGTAACATGATGCATTTTAGTGGGAAGAATGGGGAGACACAACAGAGCATAAAGAACTCTGCCCTAAAAGGGTGCTTGATCAGAGGAGTCTGGTGGTATTCACGTATAAAGTTCAGAATGAATTTACAGTATTATCAAAGTACATATACATCATCACATACAATCCTGAGATTCCTTTTCTTATGAGCATGCTGAGTAAATCTGTAGAATAATAACCATATTGGAATCAATGATGACCACTCAACTAGGATGTAGAACTAGAGTGCAGAAGACAACAAACTGTGCAAATACAAAAAGAAAAATATCAATAATAGTAAATAAATAAAAAATAAATATTGAGAACATGAGATGAAGAGACTCTGAAAGTGAATCCATAGGTTGAGGGAACATTTCAACGATGGGTCATTTGAAGGTTAGTGAAGTTATCCCCCCACTTTGGCTCAAGACCCTGATGGTGGTAGAGTAATAACTGTTCTTGAAGCTGGTGGTATATGTCTCTTATACCTTCTTTCTGATTGCAGCAGCAAGAGGAGAGCACGACCTGGGTGACGGGCCCTTGATGATTATTGCTGCATTCTCACGACAGCTTTTTATGTGGATGTACTCTATGGTTGGGAGGGCTTTACCCGTGATGGACTGGGCAGTGTCCACTACTTTTTGTAGGATTTTCCACTCAAGGGCATTGGTGTTTCTATACCATGCTGTGATGCAGCCAGTCAATATACTCTCCACTATCTGTCTATAAAAGTTTGTCAATATTTTTGATGTCATGCCGAATTGCCGCATACTCCTAAGGAAGTAGAGGAGTTACTTTGCTTTCTTCACAATTACACTTACCGGTATGTGCTGAGCCCAGGACAGATCCTCCCAAATAATAACATCCAAGAATTTAAAGTTGCTGACCCTCTGATCATGGACCTCTGGTTTCCTTCTCCCGAAGTCTGTAATCAGCTCCTTGATCTGGCTGGCATTGAGTGAGAGCTTGTCGTTACAGCACCTCTCAGCTTAACTTTCAATCTCCCTCCTATATGCTGATTCATCACGTTTGATTTGGCCTAAGACAGTGGTGTCATCTGCAAACTTAAATATGGCATTGAAGCTGTGCTTAGCCACACAGTCGTAAGTGTAAAGTAGAGCAGGGGATTAAGCACACAGCCATGAGGTGCACCTGTGTTAATGGAGATTGTGAAGCAGATATTGTTGCCAATCCAAACTGACTGGGGTCTGCAAGTGAGGAATCAAGGATTTAATTGCACAAGGAAGTATTGAGGCCAATGTTTTGAAGCTCATTGATTTGTTTTGAGGGAATGATGGTATTGAATGCCGAGCTGTTGTTGATAAAGAGTGTCCTGATGTATGCATTTTTGCTGTCCAGGTGTTCCTGGGTTGAGTGAACTGTGAATGAGATGGCTCTGCTGTGGATCACTGAAAGTTCCAAGGCAACATGAGAAGCAGTTAAACATTCACTATATTGAGGTTACAGGAGTGATCATCTCCTTCTTGTTGCAGTGGTGAAAACGAAGTTGAGAAGCACTAAGATTAGAGTGCATGTGCAAAGATGTTTTGATATTGAGTATCTCAAAGCCACCAGTATGAGATCTGCATTTACATTCAGCTTAAGAATAGATTTTAGGCCTTGCAAGACTTTGAAGAGGATGTGTCAGTCAACAAGATCGACACAATACCTCAGTCTTTAAGTAGAGCAGCAAGACTTGTCTAGAATATAGAGCTGGAAAGAAGAATAAAGAATGGATACAGGGGGAAACATGGACAGCTTTAGAAAAGTGTAAAACTAAGAAGGAAGTACTAGAGGCAAATTCAATGTGCTTAAGGTGAAACTGCAAATAGGATATTATAAAGCTGACAAGAAAGTGAAGAGAATCATCAGAAAAGATAAGAGAGTCTACATGGAAGACCTTGCAGTTCAGATTGAAGAAGCTGCCAATGAAAGTAGCCAGGGAAATGTAAACAAGATTTCAAAATTGGTATGTAGAAAGTTACAGGCCAGATCCATTAATCCTGTGAGCAATATTTTGGAGAACACAACCAGATGAAGAACCTAATACGAGAGAACCTTGACTTTAACACAAGAATGAAGAGATTGTTGCTGTGATTAAATCAAATCACTAAGGAACAGCAAAACTCCAGAACAGTTTGAATGCTGAACTGTTCAAAGTTGAACCAAAATTTGCAGCAGCCATCCTGAAACCACTGTTTACTATGATATGGAAACAGACACAAATACCAAAGGAATAGACAAAGGGAGTCATTGTTAGGATCCCCAAGAAAGGAGTGCTAAGTGATGGCAACAACTGGTGTGGCCTCACACTTCTGTTAGTGTCCAGCAAGATTCTTGCCAAAGTCATTGTCCAATGGAATACAAATGCTGTTGATATGTGCTTGAGGAAGGAGCAGGCTGGCTTCAGGAAGAACAGAGGCTGTGATGACCACATCTTCACATCATAGGGCAGTGCACAGAGTGGCAGAGACAACTGTATGTAAATTTCATGGAATTTGAAAAGGCTTTTTATAACAGCCACAGGGAAAGCCTCTGACGAATTCTCAGATCATAGGAGATCCCTTCCAAAATCTTCCGGCTCGTCCATAGTTTCTATGCTAACTTCACTTGCACAGTTAGAGACAGCAACTTGAGCTTTGAAGTCAAGACAGGAGCCAGGCAAGGCTGTGTGATGTTGGTAATATTGTTTAACCTAGTGATTGATAAGCAGAGAGGCATTAGGTGGACTCTATTCTCTACTTTAGAAGACCTTGACTTTGATGATGACCTTGCATTACTATCACTTACGCATCAGCACATGCAAGAGAAAACTCAACACCTGTGTACCTTTGTTGGATGGGTAGGATTCAGAGTCAGCAGAGAAGGACTGAGACCATGACCTTCAAAGCAGAGTCTCCTCCTCCTGTCAAGGCATACTGAGTCAGCTTACCCAGTTCTGGTAGATTTACCTGTCTGGGCAGCATCATTCGGCAGGATGGCAGGTCTAAGAGTGACATCCAGTGCAGACTCAGCAAAGCTTGAAACATCTTCAGAACAATGAGCAACATATGGGGATTAATCTAGTACAGCATCCACAACAAGGTGAAGCTGTACCAGAGCTGTGTTCTGTCCACACTCAGAATGCTGGTGTACGACAGAGAGCGACCTTGCCAAGCTGTTGTCATTTCGCATCACAAGCCTCCGGAAGATCCTCCGTATCTTCTGGCCAAGAAAAATCTCCAAACGCAGCCTTAAGTGCTATCTGTAAACTTGCTGATGATATAAACATTGTTGGCAGAACATCAGATGGTGAGGAGAGGGCATACAGGAGAAAGATAAACCAGCTAGTTGAGTGGTGTCACAGCAACAATCTTGCACTCTACATCAGTAAGACCAAAGAGCTGATTGTGGACTTCAGAAAGGGTAAAACGAGTGAACACACCAATCCTTATAGAGGAAGCAGAAGTGGCGAGAGTGAGCAATTTCAAGTTCTTGGTTGTTAATATCTCTGAGGACCTAACCTGATCCAACAAATCAATGCAGCTATAAAGAAGGCAAGACACCGGCTATATCTTGTTAGGAGTTTGACGAGATTTGTGATGTCATCTAAAACACTAAAATATTTCTGCAGATCTACCATGGAGAGCATTCTGACTTGCTGCATCATTGTCCGCTACTGGCAGGGGTGGAGAGGTGTGCTACTGGACAGGATTAAAGTAAGCTGCAGAGAGTTGTAAAATTAGTCAGCTCTCTTCTCACTGTTACCATCAGGAAGGAGGTACAGAAGCCTGAAGGCACACACTCTATGATTCAGGAACAGCTTTTTTCCCTCTGCCATCCAATTTCTGAAAGGACATTGAACCCATGAACACTACCTCACTATTTTTTATGCAACACACATCAAAGTTGCTGGTGAACGCAGCAGGCCAGGCAGCATCTCTAGGAGGAGGTACAGACGACGTTTCAGGCCGAGACCCTTCCCTGCTGTTCACTATTTTTTATTTATGTTTTTACACTACTTATTTAACTATTTGATATACATGTATGTACTTACTGTAATTCACAGATTTTTCCCTATAAAATCATGTATTACATTGTACTACTCCTGGAAAGTTAACAAGTTTCATGACATAAGCTTGATGCTGATTCTGATTCTGACTCTGAGGACATGGCTACAATCATAATGTGGAAAAATTGGTGATGGATTGGGCACGTGATGAGGAGAGGCCAACTCCATCATCAGAACAGTACTTCACTGGTCCCTAAAGGGCAGAGGAAAGAGGAAACGCAGGAGACCAAAGACTACTTGGCACTGTTCCATAAAGGCAGAAATGAGGGCCCCAGCCACATGTTATGCACAATAGGGAAGACAGCCAAGGACAGACAGATATGGAGGACCTTCCTTGCTCCCCTAAGCACCATTGGTGTAACTGGCAGTAAGTAACTAATACTGAGCTTTATCAATAGAGGCATGAATTATAAAAGAAGGGAGGTTATGCTGGATCTTCATTTACAAAAAGAAATGGTTTGGCCTCAAATGGAATACTGTGTTAAATTCTAGTCGCAACATTATAGGAAGGATGTGAAGGTATTGACAAGGTGCAGAAAAGATTTACAAGCATGGTTCCAGAGAAGAGAGACAACATTTAAAAAGGTGGATTATAGAGGCTGGACAACATTTTTGGAGCTGAGGCAACACTTGGTTGAAGAATATAAAATTATGACGGATCTGAACAGAGTAGATAATGTAAGATTGTTCCCTTCGGTGGAGTGTCAAAGATAAGAGGTTACAGGTATAAAATAAAGGAGAAGAGAATTAAAAGTGACATGAGGAAAAAAAAAACTTTTTGATGTAGTTTGTGATTTGAATCTGTAATGCATGTGTAGTAGAGGCAGGTCCAAACATTATTTTCAAGAGATAATTACATAAATATATGTAGAGTGAAGAAAAATTTGTAAGGCAACAGAGAAAAGGCCACTAGGTAGAGATCGAAGCAGATATGATGGGCCAGATGGCTTCCTTCTGTGCTATAATGCTACTATGACTCGACACAGATGGAGCGCTGAAAAATTCATCGACTGCAGTTTACTGGACTTTAACTATTGGCAAAATGCAAAATATTGCAAGTGGTTTGTGACAAGCCAGATTAGTTTCTGAAGATGGGCTCATGTTGGTTAATGTTCCCTTTGAAAAAAAAATCACTAGCCATTTTGATTTCAAGTTGTGATGAACTTTATTATAATGTTCAGAAAATGGCACCTTTTGCAGGCAACAGCAAACAGATGGCTTTCACCTGTGAAAAAACAAAACCATCTTGACTATTTGCAATCTTCCCATGAGAAGCTGTGGAAATGCCAAGCTGATTATACATATTTCTCATTTAAGGTCCTTCAGAGTTGTAAGGAACAGTTTATGAAATGACCCAAACTATTTATACCTATAAAATGAGATTTGCATTTGTCTAAGTCACACCCCCAGAATCAGCCACAAATATCAAAATATTAAAACTTATTCAAATGCTTCAAATATTTCTTAATGTTATTAAGACATTCAAAAACATTTTAAAAATTAAACAAGCTAAAACATGCCAAAATATTTTAACGTCTCTTTAACATATTTAAAACATCTAAAGAAAACCTTGGAAGGATTCGAGAATATGTAAAAAACTAATGAGTGACCTATTTTTTTAAAAAAAGATGACCAGAATTCCTACTGAGGCTTGGGTAGACCTGATTGAGGAGACTTTTGAATGTAAGAAAGCCAAATACCAGCAGCTGGTAGAGCAGTGCTGTAGACAGGGATGGAGGGTATGAACTGAGCCTATTGACGTGGGGTGTTTGCTGTGCAGAATCTACTCTCTCCTTGGCATTACAGGGAATGCGAAGAAAAGAGCCATCAGGACTATCGCAGAGGCTGCACAGCTAGCCTCCAGATGGCTATGGATGAAAAGTTGTGTCCTGTGAACCAGTGCTACTGGGACACAAATCAGGGCCTGACCAACTCTGGCTGTGTTGCCTGGGTGAGCACGTTTGATATTGAGAGACCCAAGACATCACCGATGATGTGTCTCAGCACAGCCAAGGATGCATCTCAGCATCACAGCTGTTGACTTAGATTAAAACAATGGTACCATATTCCTTGTATCTCCTCAGATCTGGCACAGAATCTGCTTTAGCTGGAGGCCAATATTGTTCTTAGCTGCTATAACCTCTGTGATTGAATATCTGATGATTTTCTTTGCCAGAAAAATAACAACATTTATAAAACTGTAAAGAAGCAGGAATGAAAATTGAGACAAAGTAAAAGGAATTGAATAATTGAATCAAGCTTTTAAGTGAATTAATTAAGGAATATGTACACTTTGGCATTAGAAAGATAAGATTCTATCTAACTTGCATTCACTAATTATTCAGTACCAAAACTTTACCAATTGTGAGAGATATATATATTCCAAGCCTGCCACATCAATATGGTTCAGATGCTGCCCATTCACAGCCTCATTATCACATTCTCTGTGACTTTGACAAGATTTCACTGGCTCTTTCTGTCAGCAAGATGGCTCAGATTCTTATTCTGGCTTCTGCCGCCTTCCTTTCCGGTCCTGATGAAGGGTCTCAACCCAAAATGTTAACTGCTTATTCCCCTCCATAGATGCTTCCTGACCTGCTGAGTTCCTCCAACGTTTTGTGTGTATTGCTCAGAGTACATGAACTTGGCTCAACTGAAAACGCAAAATGTGATAAGTCTCCCAAGTTATCAGCTTCACCATCAGGAAACCATAACCAGGGAACCAGTGCTTAGGAATAAGACTCTCCCAAAATATCATGCTTCAAGACAGAAGCAAACTTCATACTTTCAAAGGCCTAAAAACTAGAGTGTTTTGCAATGTTAGGCATTGTAATTTTATTGAAAAACAATATACCAATAAAAATCAGGGTCTTTGAGTAAGCTGTATAAAAGCTTATATTTTCATTCAGGGACCTCCATCACTCTAGGCTTTATGCATAGGTGATTCCAACATGCATAATCATGTCTAACACTGTATAATGCATTTCTGAGTATGACTTAGAGGATTTACTGTGAGCTTTAAATAGGACATAAGACATAAGACATATGAGCAGAATTAGGACATTTGCTCCTCCAGGTCTGCTCAACATTGCTGATTTATGATCTCTTTCAAACCCATTCTTTTGCCTTCTTCCCATAATTTTGATGCCCTGATTTCTCAATGACCCATAAACCTCCGCCTTAAGTATATTCAATGACTTGGCCTGCACAGCCAACTGTGGCAACAAATTCCACTGGTTCACCACCTCTTGGCTAAAGGAATTTTTTCTTATCTCTGTTCTAAATGAATGACATTCATAATTAGAGTCTATGCATCGGGAATCTCATTCATGTACAGTAACTAGTTTTCTTACCTGAATCTTCTTTTCTCATTTTCAAATCCTCAGCCAACATACTCTCAGCCCTTCAATCTCCATACTCAATAACTCCCCAAGACACTGCACCCCATTATTTCCCACCTCCACACCACCAATTTCAGACCAATAACCATTTATGCTACACACATCAAAGTTGCTGGTGAATGCAGCAGGCCAAGCAGCATCTGTAGGAAGAGGTTCACCAGCAACTTTGATGTGTGTTGCTTGAATTTCCAGCATCTGCAGAATTCCTGTTGTAACCATTTATGCTAGTACACATTCTCTTATATCTGTGGCACGTGGCCCTTTCTCTGCCCCGGATCTCTCGCACTTTCAAATATCTGCCCTTAATATCCCGCACCAGCAAATGAAAGAAACTGGGTATATTGAGGGCAGAACATGCCAAGAAAAGGCCATGTTTGAGCAAGGCATATTCAGTGGCACAAGATGACTTGGGCAAGGTACAAACAAAACCTTCATATGCAACCCCAGACAGATGCCAAGACCTTGATACAATCTCGTCACTAACCATCTTTCAATATAATGTATAACAATGTAAAAACTCAACCTTCTCCACAAACACATAAAAATCTCACAGGATATAAATTCTTAAAATAAAAAGTCAGTTTTAAAATAAGCCGATGATCACTTAAAGCAGTTAATGAGATCACTCTAAACATTAAATTAAATATAGTTTTTTGCAAAAGTATTTGAGTGAAAAATGCCAAATACATAAGGAAAGACATATGTTGTTTCTATCTCACTTAATGTACACTGATTGCAAAGTCTACTCAAATTTACTAAATGTGCAATTGCAGCCAATTACAAATTGCTATTGCCAATTTCCAACTTTTTTGTAAAAGATCATTAAGTAATTTATGGCTTGAAGAAGAATTATTAGACTCATTGGCCAATTGCAATTATTTGAAGCAACTCTTCTCTTTTTTTATATAAACTACTTCAAATACAAGCCATGAAATCCATCTAGTATTGTAGGCTTAAAACTGGAAGTTAATATAAAAAAAAACTTTTGACCAACTAACACTGACCTTCACATCCTTAAATGGTTTCTGAATTGGCAAAACAATGTTCTTTTTTTGAAATTGGGGACATTGTTAAAATTTTTTCTGTAATCAAAAATACTAATGAATTGAGGTTCATTCAAAAGTAATTAAATTTAAAGCCAATTAAAGTTATAGTTTTCAGTACTTACATGTAATAAAAAAAATAAGATTCTGTATTCTTAAGACCATATAAGCATTGGCAGATATGGGAAGAGCATGGAGGAAGAACCATGCTGAAGAGCAACGGAATTGACAAATGAAAACATAAAGTAATAGGAATATTGTTTTTCACATTTTTCCAGGATACAAAAAATCTTAGGATGTACAGTAGCTCTATAATAACTGGCTTGTTCTGCAGTGGTACATCCGATTGGATTATTAAGTCACTATTTCTCTCTATATTATTATACTCTGACCTGCAGGACAATTCTCACACCTCTGTATTTCATAGCTTTTGTAAGTTTCTTCATTTGCATTCATTCTCTGTAACTATCCTCATTAACCTAACAATCCAAGAATTCTTCAAATTCCTATTGGTGTAGCCACCCATGCCTCACCCTGCAGAGATCTTCTTGTCCTTCCCATACCAAACCTTATCCTTTCTGCAACTGTGTTTTCTCTCTTTTGTCAATTCTGATTTGGGTCTCTGACCTAAAACATTAGTCCTATTTCCTCAGATGCTGCCGGACATTAAAGTGTTTCCAACATTTTCTACTCTAATGCAGAATTCTATGCATTGTTTCAGATATTCTAGTCAAATTAGAAAATAAATATTGCTTTGATAGACCTTATAGGTAACACAATTATGAATAAAGTTTCACTTAATATTAATATCATGCTGCATTTATAAAATACATGTAGTATTAAGCAAAAGTGTAAATTTTGTTTTATTAATTTTGTATTTTAAGGATAATATTGCATGAGAAAGTCATTCTTGATGAGCAAATTGTTTTATTACTAAAACATCTATTTTAGTCTGTGAGCTCGAAACAAAACCCAATATTTTTGTTGTGCATTTATGAGGTGTCAGCAGGAGTGAAGCCAACATGTATCATACAGCCCAAATTGTTGAGCAGTGTCCCAACTGAAATTCGATTTCAGATTTATAAGTAAGACTGAGCCTGTGCCAGCCGTTAGAAAGAAGATTTTAACAAGTGGACAGTGTAGTTTTCAAAGGGCCACCTTTTAGGTAAGCCACTGTTTTGAGATGAAAATAGTTCTGCAGTGCAGTTGGCCAGTGAATTCCAAAACTTAGAATCAAATGATAGTCTTTCCATCATGTTCCCTTTACCACTGTAAAGAAGTTTACACTCAGATTGACATAGAGGCCTTGAGTCTGGTTTAGGCTGTAAAACATTTCTACCAGTACCTGTATGGGAGAGTGTTTTCCTTCATTACTGGTCATCTGCCACTGGTGCCCATTTTGAATCCACAGAAGGGTGCTTGACTAACAGCAGCAGCACAAATGCAGAGATGGGCTCTGTTTCTTGGAGGGCACAGTTACAAGACCAAATTCATGAATGTTATGAATTCATCAAATCATGAAAATGTTGATGGATTGTTCTGTGTACCTTTGGAAAAGGAAATGCCAGAAAATTTTATAAAAGTGGACACTCCTCTTGACATATTCTCCCTAATTCAAATTGAAAGTTTCCCTATTATGGCAGAGATAATGTAAAAGGAAGCCAAAAAAGATCCTCACATTGTCTGAGTTCGACGTGGCAACCCAAAATGGCTGAACTGTGAAGCAGAAATTCCAGTTTCCCCCATTTTTATCAACACCGGAATAAACTTGCCCTTGATGGGAATTGCCTTGGTGGGAATTGAGAGTTGTTGTAACATTCAAGCTGAGAGCTAAAGTGTTGGAGGAGCTACATGATGGCCACCTAGGTTTGGTCAACATGAAAGCATTGGCTTGATGTGCTGTCTGGTGTCCTGGGACAGACCAACAGATCAAGCAGCTTGTAATGCACTGATTGGGATACCAACTTCTCCAGAAGATACCAAGAGCAGCACCTCTCTATCCTTGGGAATAGCCTGCTTTGCCTTGGCAGAAGATACATGTGGATTTTGCTGGGCCATTCATGGGCAATAATTTCTTGGTAGTAGTGAATGCAGCTACAAAATAGCCAAACGTGTTCCTAATAGCATCCCCTAAAGCCATGCACACTGCTGACATGCTGAGAAGTCTTTTCTCAAGGACTGGCGTTCCAGAACACTTAGACAGTGACAATGGACGACAGTTTGTTGCAGAACAGTTTCAGCCATTACTGAAAATGAATAGAAGAAGACATATTACATTTGCACTGTATACTGAGCCACAAATGGCTTGGCAGTAATGTTTTTCCAGAATCTGAAGTTCACACCGCAAGCAATGTCAGCAGAACACACTACACTGACACTGAAACAGTATTTTGCCAATTTCCTCCTTGCATATTGCAAAGCAGAACCTCCCACAACCAACAACTCACCAGCTATCAACCCCTGCCTGAGATGTGAATTTGTCTACCTTCACAACAGGTCAAAATCACATGCCATTTCATTGGCTCTTCATTCAGCTTTGGAACATCTGGTTTGTGAAGATGCATACATCAGGATGCTTTTCATTAACTACAGCTCAGCATTCAACATTAGCATCCCCTCTAAATTCATGAATAAGCTCCAAGACTTAGCCCTCAAAACCTCCTTGTGTAACTAGATCCTTGATTTCCTCATTTGCAGATCACAGTCAGTTCAGATTGACAACAACATCTCTGCTGCAATAACCATCAGCACAGGAGTACTACAGGACTGTGTGCTTAGTCCCCAGCTTTTCTTGCTTTATACTTATGACTGTGAAGCTCGGTACAGTTCTAATGCTATATTTAAGTTTGTAGACAACACCACTGTTGTTGGCCAAATCAAAAGTGGTGATGAATCAACCACTGTAGGAGAGGGATTGGAAGTCTGGTTAGGTGGTGCCATAACAACAACCTCTCATTCTATGTCAGGAAAACAAAAGAGTTGATTATTGACCACAGGAGGAAGAATCTGAAGAATCTCTATAATCTAGCCCTCATTAGGGGATCAGAGGTGGAGAAAGTCAGTAACTTTAAATTCACTTCAGAGGATCTGTCCTGGGACCAGCACATAAGTGTTGGACAAAGAAGGAATAGCAGTGCCTCAACTTTCTTAGAAGTTTGTGGAGATCTGGTATGTCATCTAAAACTTTAACAAACTTCTATAGATGCACAGTGGAGAGTGTCAAGACTGGTTGCATCTTGGCAAGAAAACACTCATTCTTGGCAAGAAAAGCCCAAGAATTGAAAATCCTACAAAAACTGGTGGATACAGTCCACTCCATCACAGGAGAAACCCTCCCCTCCGTGGAGCAGCATCCATCATCAAGGAGCCCAACCCCACCATCCAAGCCATGCTCTCTGCTTGCTGCTGTCATCAGGAAGGCCTGAATGGGACAATGGGAGGCCTGGGTCCCACACCACAAGTTCAGGAACAGTTATTACCCTTCAAGCATCAGGCTCCTGAATCAGCATGGTTAAGTTCACTCATCTCAACACCAAAATTATTTCACAACGTATGTACTTGCATCCAAGGATTCTACAACTGATGTTCTCAGTACTATTTATGTGCTTGCTATTTATTATTATTATTTGTATTTGCACAGCTTGCCTTCTTTTGCACGTTAGTTGGTTGTCAGTCTTTGTGTGTAGTTTTTCATTTTCTATTGTATTTCATTGTTGTACTGTGAATGCCTGCAAGAAAATGAGTCTCAGGGTGGTATATGGTGACATATGTACTTTGATAATAAACTTACTTTGAACTTTGAATACTGTCATCATTTTGCTGATGATTGAGAGTACACTGACAGGTGGTAATTGTATGTATACTGCTTGTGAACAAGTAGATACCTGGGCAGTCTTCCACATTGATGGCTAGATTTCATAGCTTTTCCTTTTGCTGAAGGTACTAGTATGGCTTTTGCTATATCTTGTACACTCAGTTATTTCTGCTCTCAGTTACTGTAAATTAAATGAACTGCAAAACTGACTTATGTGAAAGAGGACATTTTGAAAGTGCCTGAGATAGATTCTCCATTCAATATATCTAGCTGAAGATAATTATAGGTGTTTCACTCTTGTCTTTGCCTTTTTTATATGCTGAGCTTCACCATCATTGAGGATTGGGATGTTCTTGTTTGAGGTTTCTCTTCTCTTTAGCTGTATATCTGTCTAACACCATTCATGACTAGACTGCAGAGTTTTGATTTAATCTGTTGGTTGCCAGGTCACTGAACTCTGCTGAGTGCACAGCGCTTATACTTTTTAGCATGCATATGTATCACATCTTTGTCACATTGACACCTCATTCTTATGTAAGGCTGATGCACTTGCTGACATGTCCTTCTACACTTACGAGATTGACCCTCTGGCTCAATAGTAATAATGGAGCGAGTGAACAGATTGTTTATATATGTATGATTTTGATGCTGCCACTGGAGCTGTTTTGAGTTGACAAGTCTGTACTGAATATATCCCATTTAGCACAGTAATCATGCCACACAAACATGCTGAGGTTATCTTCAATATGGAAAGTCATTTTTGAGAATACATAGGTAGCATGTGGGAAAGTAAGGGGACATCTTAGAGAAACAGACAAAAGTATAAACATGGTAAATGCAGGCATGTTTTTCACACTGAAGTCGGATGAGACAGAAACTAGGTGTACGGTGAAAGGTGAGAGAACTTCTTCACTTAGAGGGTGGTATGAGTGTAGGATGAATTGCCAGTGAAAAGAGGTGGATGCAGGTTCAAATGCAACATTTAAGATAGTTTTGGATAGGAGAGGTATGGAGGGTTATGGTCTGGGTGCAGGTAGAAGGGACTAGACAGAAAACCTTTTGGCATGAGCTGACAGGCCTGTTTCTGTGATGTAGCGTTCCATATCAGTAAATTTTAGGACCAAAATTACTGAAAAAAGGTAAATTGAAGAGGATGAGGTCAACATTGTCTTTCTGTGCATTGGCTCTCTCACTATGTTTTGTAGATCCAGTCTGGTAGTTCAGGATTTAGATGGCTGGTCAGTGCAGATGCTACCAAATGACACTTGATGGAATAACTTGCGACATGGTAAGTTTGCTCTGGGAATTGAAATGAAGCTGCAAAAGAAAGACATCACAATGGCATCTTACATATATTAGTATAGGTAAGTCCTTGGGGCTGGATGACATATACCCCAGGTCACCCTGCAAAGCAAGGGAAGAAATTGCTGTGCCTTTGGTGATGATCCTCATCTCCTCGCTGACTACAGGAGTAGATCCAGATGATTGGAGGTTAGCAAATGTTATTCTTTTGTTCAAGAAACGGAGTGAGGTTAACTTTGGGTATTATAGACCAGTGAGTCTTACTTCACTGCTGGGCAAGTTATTGAAGAAGAGTCTCAGGGACATAATTTACAAGCGTTTAGAGAAGCATAGTTTAATGAGTGAAAGTCAACATGTCTTTGTGAGGGGCAGGTCATGCCTCATGAGCCTGAATGGATTCTTTGAGGATGTGACAAAGCACATTGATGAAGGTAGAGGATGTGGTGTATATGGATTTTAATAAGGTGTTTGATAAGTTTCTTTCATTGGCTCATTCAGACATCAGGAAGCATGGGGTCCAGGAAACTTGGATGTGTGGATACTGAATTGGTTTGCTCATAGAACCCAGAGTTGTAGATAAACTGTATACTACCTGGAGATTAGTGACCAGTGGTGTTCCACAGGGATCTGTTCTGGGACCACTGGTCTTTGCGAATTTTAGAAATGACTTGGATGAGGAAGTGGAAATGTGGGTTAGTAAGTTTGCAGATGACATGAAGGTTGCTGGAATTATGGATAATGTGGAAGGTTGTTGTAGGTTCCAGTAGAACATTGACAGGATGCAGAGCTGGGCTGAGAAGTGGAAGATAGAATTCATTCCAGAAAAGTGTGAAGTAATTGCTTTGGAGGGTTGAATTCGAAGGCACAGTATAAGGTTAATGGCAGGATTCTTAGCAGTATGGAAGGAACAGAGGGAGTTGGGAGTCTACAACATTGGAGCCCTCAAAGTTGCTCTGGTTAGACTATACTTGGAATATTGTGATCAGTTCTAGCCAACTCATTAGAGGAAGGAAAGGGAAGCTTTAGAGAGGGTGCTGAAGAGGATGCTGCCTGGGCTAAAGAGTGTATCTTATCAGGATATATAGTACAAATACTGTATTATAATCTGGTATAGCAGTATCAAAGCCTTGAATGGAAAATCCTACAAAAAGTAGTGAATATGGCCCAGTACATCACGGATAAAGCCCTCTCTACCACTGAGCACATCTACATAAAACACTGTCACAGGAAGGCAGCATCTATCATCAAGAACTCCCACCACCCAGGACATGCTGTTTTCTTACTGCTTCCATCAGGAAGAAGGTACAGGAACCATAGGGCTCACACCACCAGGAACAGTTACGGCCACTCAACCATCAGGCTCTTGAACCAAAGGGGATAACTTCAGTTGCCCATCATTGATGCTGTTATGGTTATTATTCTCTAGATTTATTGAGTATGCCCACAAGAAAATGCATCTCAGGTTTGTATATGTTGATATATATGTACGTTGATAATAACGTTTACTTTGAATTTTAAACAGTGAAGCAATACTAGTTGGGACTTTACCTTTGGCTTAAGAGGATACAAAGCCCCAGCAATCGCCTCTCTTGCCTTTTCCAATAATCTGGGACAGATACCATTGGGTTCTTGGGACTTGGATGTCTCCATCTTCTTCAAGAGACCTAATACATCCTCCTGGTTAAAAAAAAGCATGGTCTGGAATATCAGTATACTCCTCCCTGATCTCACTATATTCTATGTTCTTCTCCTTAGCAAATACCGATGCAATCACTTGTTTAGTACATTGTCCACTTCCTCGGGCTCCATATGTAAGGGTACCCACTTCTACCACTTTTGCTGACAGCTTGTTCCATACACCCACTGACTTCTGAGTTGAAAACTTATTCCAAAGGTCCCCTTTACATCTCTTCTTCTAGCCTAAAATGAGTAAGGTACCGTATATAGCAGTTCATTTGCCACAATCTACTTGACAATCTTTGCCCTGTTCTAAAGTTACAGTTGTGGGTGCAGCAGATAGCAGTTATAACTGAGAATGCATACTTACTGAAGGCAGATGTTTCCTACACTGGGTTCAGATTATGTTGCTGACTTCTTGTTCTGCCCAAGACTCTCGGTTCAGTCCAGAAACATTCTATAAAGTTCAGAGCTGTGGGCAAGATATAATACATCAAATGAGGCTGCTTCATTCAAAAGATGTTGTTAAACATAGTTAGAAGTTTATTTCTCTACATATTTATATTGTTAATTAAGTTAAAGTAATTCAGCATACTTTAATGTACTTATTTTATCAGGTTTTCTCTTTTCCAATTGAATTGATTTAAATGCCATTGATAAGTAGATCTGTCAATGACTTCTGGGGACGCACTAGAGATAGAACCTCATGAAACATTGACTGCTCATGCAGCAATGGCCTAGAGGTCACAGAGAACTTCAGAGCTATTTGAAGGATAGTGTGTGGCATGGGATAGCACAGGGGGCAAGCAGAAGGGATGGGTCACATTGAGTGTAATCTTGTCTTTTTTTCCCTATTGAGACTGAATTGGGTGAATGGCTTTTTGAGATCCTAAACAAATGTTGTCATCTACGATTTTTTCCTGTCCACTTCTCTTTTTCGACAGCTTGATCTCCTTCATGAAGTCTTTGAAGTCAGCAAAAAGTCATTTCATTATAGACTCCACATAGATTTTAGCAATTTCACAGAATCGGAGAAACACTTATAAAATTGTGCTAGCTACAGAAACAAACAATCAGCAGCTCCCCAGGAATCACTAATGGGTGTTTCTTTCCTGCTGATTAGTGTAAGCTCTCCCATGAGAGCTCAAGTGAGGGCAGTAGTGGAATACTGATCTACAGCATTGTCTTAATTCATCAATATGTAGAGATTGATCTCATTATCCTGCTCTGCATATTTCTGACACATATTTACTCTGCTCCCACTCCTCCTTCCTAAAACCACCCTCACCAATATAATGTCTGGTGCAATTTATCAGAAATCTGCATACATGCTGTGGACTAAATTTTGGAGCACTTAAGGCATATATCGTCTTAAGTGACTATATAAGCTGACTACTCACACTATGATTGCAGATGTTCTGGAAATGCAGGAAATAAGAATCAGAATCAGGTTTAATATCGTTGGCATACGTTGTGAAATTTGTTAACTTATGGTGCAGCAATGTTTTACATTACTTATTTTAAAATGAAATATCTAGATTCATTATCAGGTTAGTGATATTATTATATAATACTTATTATAATTCCAGCTACTTTTCAAAATCAACCCTGTTCTTACTTCAGTCGAGGTCCTCATTCCACTTTCATTAAATCACAAATATAACCTCAGTTTCTGTTCCTATCTCAACAAAACAAATAGTTTTCTGTGATGTTATGGTGACTAGTTAAAAATATGTGTGAGACACGTTAATTTTAACTCCGTGTTCATTTGACTTTATATCAAGTTGTTCTTTCCTGGTTCTCTATACCTCTGCTAATGATCTTGATCAAACATAATTTTTATTGCTTTTTATTGATTATTGAACTTAATTGATTTTATTACTTACATCCTTCAGATACATGGAGTAAAAATCTTTATGTTACGTCTCTGTCGAAATGAGCGAAGTACAGTTTATAGTAACTTATAATAAAGATTATGTACAACAGGACAATCAATATTATACAGAAATACAAATACCTCTCTCTGCAGAATCCTGCGATTGAGGGAAGTACAGTTCCCATACCAGGCAGTGATGCTGTCAGCCAGGATGCTCTCAATTGTGCTCCTGTAGTAAGTTCTTGGGATTTGGAGGCCCATACCAAACTTCTTCAACCGTCTGAGATGAAAGAGGCGCTGTTGTGTCATTATCACCACATAGCCGATATGTACTGACCACGTGAGATCCTCAGTTATGTCTATGCCGAGGAACTTAAAGTTGTTCACCCTTTCAACCCCAGATCCATTGATGTCTATAGAGGTTAACCTGAGTCCATTCTTCCTGTAGTCCACAACCAGATCCTTTATTTTTGCGACGTTGTGGGAGAGGTTGTTTTTTTGACACCACTGTGTCAGGTTGATGACTTCTTCTCTATAAATTGCCTCATTATTATTTGAGATTAGGCCAATTAGTGTAGTATCATCAGCAAATTTAATTAGCAGATTGGAACTGTGGGTGGCGACACTGTTATGGATATACAGAGAGTAAAGTAGGGGCTTAGGACACTGCACTGAGGGGCACCTGTGTTGAGGGTCAGAGGGGCAGAGGTGAGGGACCCCACTGTTACCACCTGCTGGTGATCTGACAGGAAGTCTAGGATCCAGTTACACAAGTCAGGGTGAAGGCTGAGGTCTCTGAGCTTCTTGTCAAGCCTGGACGGAATTCTGGTGTTGAATGCTGAACTGTAGACCAAGAATAGCATTCTCACATAAGCATCCCTCTTCTCCAGGTGTGAAGACAGTGTGAAGAGCTGTGGCTATTGCATCATCTGTCGATCAGCTGTTTTGGTAAGCGAATTGTAGGGGGTCCAAGCGTGAGTGGTAGCATGCTGCAGATGTAGTTTTTGACCAGCCTTTCAAAGCATTTGCTTATTATTCAGGTGAGTGCGACAGGATGTCAGTCGTTCAGACGTGTTACCTTGGTCTTTTTAGGTATAGGAACAATGGTGGATGTTTGAAGCAGGAGGGCACTCTGCGCTGGGAGAGGGAGATCTGTGAATGGAGATGCTGGTGTTTCCGCTTACATTTCTACAACCACTGGATTCAAATTGCATGGAGAGCAACCAATTGTCTTTCCCCAGGGTTGTGTCATGGTCCGGTCCGTTAACTACTCATTTCAGTTAATTTCCTCTTCCTCGTGTTCCACTGGGCTCCTGATTAGGGCATCTGATCCTCATTCAAACCTGCAGCATAAAGACTCCGGCTTACAGCTACTCACAGCTGGTTCATCACCGTAGCCAGTGCGGCTATGCTTATCCCAGAGCAGCCGAGAATCGTGGACTCTAGTTGCTTTGGTGCTTGTGGCTGCTTAGTGAATTCAGTCAATTTCAGTCACTTGCCAGCTCTTTTGCTGCTACTCCGAGCTAAGATGTGAATTCTGTTGTTTTCATGTTCAGCTGAGATTTGTTGGCTGATTGTCGCCACTCTGAGCTGCCAAGAATAAGGGACCATCTTCCGAGCCGCCAAGAGTAAGGGACCATTTTCATGAGCTTCTCCATATCTAGATAGAATGGGCTGTCATTGTTTGGTTTCTGTCGTCTCATTTCCACCTGAGTAAGTCCGGCCGTTTGCCGCTACTCTGAGTCGGGAATTCTGTCTCTTCGTTTCCAGCTAATTTATTGCTGGTCGTTTGGTGCTTCATGAGCTACTCCATGTCAAGATTTGTATTGTCAGTCATTGGTTGGTTTAGTCAGCTCATTCCCAGCTGAGTAGGTCCGGCCGTTTGCCGCTATTCCAAGTTGAGAATTCTGTCTCTTCGTGTCTAGCTGAGGATTGCTGGCTGTTTGCCACTCCTCTGAGCCAAGATCTGAATCGTCTGTCTTTGTTTGGTGTTGTTGTTCCGTGTTCCAGTTCCAGGTTCCGCGTTCCAGTCCTGGTTCCAAGTTCCAAGTCAAGTCCGGGTACTGGTTCCGAGTTCCAAGTCAAGTCCAGGTCCTGGTTCCAAGTTCCAAGTCAAGACCAAGTCCTGGTTCCGCGTTCCAAGTCGAGTCCAAGTCAAGTTCCGAGTCCAAGTCATGTCCAAATCCATCTCTGTGTCAAGTCTCTGTGCTTGTGTCCTGCAGTTGGGTTCTCCTCAGTCACTTCGTGCAACAGGTTGACTCTGCCTTCAAGAATATAGAATGTTTTGGATACATAATATCAGCTACAACATTCTACCCATTTCAAAAAAATGTTTGGTTAAACATCGTAAAAAAGCTTTTACTTCAGAAAGGTTTTGTTCAAACTAGGACAGTACAATGGCAGAGCTGATAGAGCCTCTTCGCAGTGCTAAAAACTTGGGTTCAATGATGATGTCAGATGTTGTTCGTGTGGAGTTTTTACGTTTTCCTTATGACTGTGTGGGCTTCCTCCAAATGCTCTGGTTTTCTCACACATCCCAAAGATGTGGGATGGTAGATTAATAGGCTGTTGCAAGTTGCTGTATTGCATGGGTGGATTCTGGGTAAAACTGATAAGAATGTGAAAGGATACAGAATGGGGTTGATGGTTAGTAGTTGATGTGGGCTTGGTGGTCGAAGGTCTGTACTTCTATGACTCCACGATTTTAGGCTGGGGTTGAATTTTGCAGCTGCTATAACTCAAGCTAGGCTCAAACTGTGACAGCTACACATGGTTTGACTAAACTTGTTCACAATGTCTTTGGAGAAGTGACAGCTGTAGAGTCTTTATCATGCAGCAAAGAAACAGGCCCTTTGGCCCATCATGCCTATGCTGACCTTGTAAAGACAAGGACTCATTTTCACATTAATGATACTACAAATGTACTAAATGGGGTAGGTTCCGAACAGACCCAGCAGTTGAAAATGATGTATCAAAAAGGCAGTGAACCACCAAAAACAAATGCAATCTACACCACCAAATTGTGTAACCTCATGGATCAGCAAGTGCCTCCCGCCGCTGTGAGTCATGGAGAAGAGCTTGCTGTGATATGCACTAGACAAACATAAAAAGGATGAGATAAAGCTACAGTACACCATGTGAAAGATTAAGCCAAGTATGGGGTCAACATTCACTAGAAACTCAATACTCTAACTATAACTAGAGATCAGGGGCTAAGTATCCTGTGACAAGTGGCTAATCAAATCACACACCATGGCCTCTCCACCATCTGCAATGTTGGAGTATGAAGGAACACTCTCTACTTGCCACGATGAGTGCAGCAGCACCAATTTTTAAGAATCTGTTTACCATACCACACAAAGCAGTTGATTTGATGGACACCCCATCAATTACAATAACTGTTCATTCTCTCCAAACATTGGATACAGTGACTAGACAATGTACTTCCTACACATGCAATGTTTTTACTCATCATAAATATTCCAACATCATCTTCAAGTTCTGTGAACACTTCCACTAGGTAAGGACAAGGGCAGCAACATTACTGCACGTTACTCTGATTTGGAAATGCATCACTAGAGGTTACTCACCACAGGTTCTACTGGGTACTATGCTACGGAAGATCCTATCCCAAAAGAAATACAAAGATGCAGTGAGGAAAATCATCATCATTTTCTCAAGGGAATTAGGGATAAGCAATCAATGCTGCCCTTGTCAGCAGTGCCAACATAAATATAATAAAGATTTTATAGTTAGGAATGTTTATTTAAATCCAGTGATGAATGCAATAGTGATCAGCTTTGGAGTGCGCAGTGCAGGTTCATTCAATCCCCTTGAAAAAAATTATCCCATTGTTCCTTTCCCTTTCTACCCTACCACAAGAACCATCAGGGAACTTCCTTCCCCACATTTTCTGAAGTACTGAGAATCACTTGATGCTCTGGATTTCAGCAGCCACTTTCTGCCTCCTTTCTAACCGTTCTCGGTAGAAGTGAGCCAACATAATGCTGGCTGCGTATAGTGTCAGATTGCCATAAGTGCACAGGAATCTCACGGAATCCAGTGGTCGTCTTCTTCTTCTTCTGACTTTTAATGGTGGTTGGCAGTCCAACTTAAAGGTGCATTACTGCCACTGGACTGGAGTGTGGTGTAGAGAGTTAGGAAATAAAACCCTTACTGGTTCTTTAGCAAATGAAAACTAAATAACCCCAAAAAGCCCAATAGATTGTAAATAGTGAAAGACAATATCATGAATTCAATCAAAGTCACTCCTGTAACTTAATAAAGTTCTTAAGTGAAAACTATCAACCCCCAAAGACAGTAGTGAAGCATGCATTTGATTTCTTTCAACCTTATATGCTTCACACTGTAATAGAATGTGTTCAATTCTTTCATAATGATGACAAAACCTACACAATGCACAGTGATATTTTCCAACAAGATATAGGAATAATTAAGCATAGTATGCTCAATTCTAAGGCAAGTCAAGAAGATTCCTTTCCTTCTTGTTTTACACCCTTCTTCCATCAAACAGTTTTGTGTATTCTGTAAAGGTGTTTCTCCTTGTACCCATTATCCCAGGTCTTGCCATAATCCCCTAATTCTTAACCCCACCAACCCCTTAGCTTCTGATTTGCTAAGCTGTCATTGTCTTCTTCTTCTGACTTTTAATGGCAGTCAAATCCAGTGTTAATTGCCAGAAGAACGTAAAAAAAAGCTACTTCTTATGAAACAAACAGTTGGTTAAGGACTACTACTGGTATTAAGTTTATCTGGTGATTAAGTCAGCAAAAAGCTTGGATGGAAATTCTGCAGCAGGTGATTCTATCTAAACAATTAGAATCACTGCTCATTTAGATAATGCCCTGAGCTAGATAACATCTACTTAATTAAATAAGGCAAATATTATTCACCTATAGGCATCAATAATATCTGATTCTGGGTGCCTCTCCAACTCTTAGCGAGAAAATACCATTACTTTCTTATTGATTCTATGCTTACGTTTAATGGAGTGCAGGAAGAGGACATTAGGTCCATTATACTGGTTCTAGTTTTGTGAATATCCATTGTTCTACTCTCCAGCTCTTTTCCATGGCCTTGCATTTCTTTTTAATGTAGTAATTTTTGAATCTGCTTCTAACATAGTCCAGATCACAGCAATGTAATGCATCATTTTCCCCCTCATGGATCCTTCAATCACTGGTTAAACAACTCTTTAATCACTGGTAAAACTTTTATCTTCATTTCTCTATCAATCCAATTCAAGATTTCGAAACCTCCTATTTAAAGCATTCTTTCCCCTCTTTAAGAACTGTCACAATTTGTGTTGTTTTTTCCCACTTAAATAAAGGTTCTTGTTGCTGGAACTTCTCTGGTAACCTCTACTGCACCTTTTTCCACGTCCTGAGCTATCATGTGTCACAAATCTATCATGATACTGAAAATGGCTCTTCAGCCTTTTAAATGTTTGCTGGCTCCAAGCAGAGCAATCCCATCACCCCCACCCCCACCCCCTTCTTTTATTCCTCTGTGGACCTGCATCTTTGTCCTTTCTCACCTGCCTGCCAACTTCCATTTTTGCTTCTCTTTGATAGTTTTCTACATGATGGGGAAATCAGTCATTAGTTAACTCACCAACATCTTTGGAATGTGGAAGGGGATCAGAGCACCCTGCAGAAACCCACTTGGTAACACGCAAACTCCAGCATTCATGATCAGAACCGAATTTGTATCCTTAGAGGTGTGAAGCAGCAATACTAAGTGTTATACTACCACGCTAAGTCTCATCAATGTGTGACATGCAGGACTGGTCACCAGACTGCAGTTAATTTATAAAAGTATCATGAGTACTTCCTGTATTCTTTAGTTCTATTAATAAAGGCAAAGGTTCCATAGATATTATGAACTCGGCCTGGCACATTTAAGACAGTATATATGCACCCACTGATCTCTGTTCATATGAATTTTTGAAAATAAGATCACTTATTTAAAAATGCTTCTGTTTTCTTACAAAAATAAATCTCTTTGGTTTACTCAGTTTCATCTGTTGTACATCTGCTATTTCACAATACCATATGTCCTACAGAAGTTTTTCACTAAACTTCCTAGAATTTCCATAATTACAAATTTCATGTTATTTTCAAACTTTTTAATTTAAGACATCCGTTGGTCTTGCGAGGCCATGGATCTGCACCTGGAAAGTCTTCACTCTGCAGGGCGCAGGCCTGGGCAAACTTGTATGGAAGACCAGCAGTTGCCCATGCTGCAAGTCTCCCCTCTCCACGGCACCGATGTTGTCCAAGGGAAGGGCAAGGGCCGATACAGCTTGGCACCAGTGTGGTCGCAGAACACTGTGTGGTTAAGTGCTTTGCTCAAGGACACAACACGCTGCCTTGGCTGGGGATTGAGCTCACGACCTTCAGATCGCTAGTCCAATGCCTTAACCACTTGGCCAAGTGCCCACGTTTTCAAACTTAAGGCCAGATTATTAATATCAAAAGGAGCAGAAACCCTAGAAATAAGCCTTAGGAGAGAATCTGTACATTTCTCTTTGGTCCAACTATTTATGCTTACCTTTATATTTTTGCAGTAGTGGATACAGCCTAGGCCATCACAGGAATGTAAAGGGAATGTAAAGGGAATGTGCACCCTCCTGAGTTTAAAGAAAATGCAAGAACCAGGTCGCCAATGTTTTAAATGGTGTGTAGAATGAGTGCATCCAGTGAGGCAAATACAGAATCATCAGAATTTCTGAATAATTGAATAAAGAAATGATAGAACGTTACTTCACAAGAACTTGCAGAATCTAACCAGCCGAAGCCAGCATTTAAATAGTCTCCTGCTGTCATTCCTCATTTAATTCCATCAGCATAATCCTCTATTCCCTTCTTTCTCATTTGCCTCCAACCTCTCCTTAAATGTATCTATGCTCTTTGCTTTACCCATTCTTTTGGTAGCAAATTTAACATTCTCACCATACTTTGTATTAAAAAAAACATGTTCTGAATTCCCTTTTGAATTCCTCAGTGGCTCTAGTATTTCTATTTCCCAAAAGTGGAAACATTCTTTTTGCATGGAGTCCATTAAATTCCCAATTGTAAAGGCACTAGGTTTTTTTTTTCTCAAGGAAATTAAGGGACTCAATCTCTTCATTACTTCCTGTTGTACGTAATCTCTCATTTCAGACATCCCTTGTAATTTTTTTCTGTGTCCTCTCCAGCATCTCTATATCCCTCTTGTAATATAGAGACCAAGAATGAATTTACCATTGATATATGAAATGTCATCTAACCAAGGTATGATACAGGTTTACATAACTTTTCTTTTCAGTGAATTCTTGACTAATTTCTACCTTATTGACTCTTCCTATTGTAGCAAACAGCCAAATGCATTTTTTTCTGAATTCTCTGTAATAGCTCATGACTGTTATTTGGAACAAGCTCTCCAGCAAATCTTGATTCCTCCATAAATCCTGCAATAAATCCAGCTATTCTTCCACCACAGGTGCCCTGAGCCAGTGTTTAAGAAATGTGAAAACACCATTTATGTAGTTATCCAGAACAAGTAACAATTCAGGTATTTCAGCCAGGCAACTAGGCTCATTTGCTCTTTCATTTTGATTAAGTCCATATATTTATCAGATCTCATTCAGTGGGTTTAACCTTGTCCTGTTTATTATATAAATAAAACTTCCTCTGAAATTTCATTTAATACAAATTGAACCTCTTAACATTAAAAATATGTCATTTGTTAATTTTATTATCAATAGATCTGCTGAAATATTTTGATTAGTTGCTTATTCATGTGGTGTTGCCCTCGGTTACTGTGCACATTCATCACTTTAGATCCTGGTTCTCATTCTCACCAAAATGCTTACTACTCTGTTTAGATGATTCACACAGCAATCCCTAGTTCTGGGTTCACAATTCTGGATCTCTTCTTTCCACAACATTTCTTCTCTCTGGAGCACAGGAAATAACAGTTGGTGTCCACCTTCTTCCTATAATGGAGTAACCAGGACTGAACGCAATACTCCAGATGCGGCCTAACTAGAGTCTTGTAAAGCTGCAACACTTGAGCTCCAATCTTTGAACAACAAAAGCAAGCAAAGGTTATTTCAACTCTAAAACCGTAAACAAATTGAAAGCAAAAGATGAGAGTCCAAAATGTGAGTCTAATAGAGTCATGATGTAGGCAAATCACATATTTAGTACATATAGCCATAATGAATCATTTAAGCAATTAAAAATGCTTAATTAAACAATCTACAGTGTTCACAATATTACTTAAATATTACTGATATATTAAATACACAAATCTCCTTACTCAGCCATAAACTCCAACAAAATATAGTATGCATTTCAACTTATATACAGTATACTATATAATACAAATACAATAGAGACATCCACAGCATAGTAAATTTTGTAATTGTCCCATTCAGGCCCAAAGATTTAATCATTGTAGAGGCTTTCTTACTCTTGTGGGATAACATCTTTCATGACAAGGGGGAATCACGGGCTTGACGGGTGAAACTTCTGGCTGTGAAACAATCTCAGGTTCTGTGGCTTCCTCCGTGGTGGTTGTAGGAGTGACTCTGAGACTGCAGGAAGTGCTTTTCACAGTTCTGGCAACTTTTTTCTCTAGCAATGGCCACTGCTCTCTTCAACTGATCAATGTGTCATCTCCAGATAATATCAGACGCAATTTTCACTGTGTAGGAGAATGTTCCATTTCTGTCCTTAATCTTTCCAAGTATTCTCTTTTGATCACACCTGTAATCCCTTGCCAGGACTGCTTATCCAGGAATGAAACACCGAAACTCCTTGTTTGAGAAACCCTCAATTTGTCTCAGCTGTCTGTCCTGTTTACTCCCTCTGGGATTGGGTTTGAGGAGATCCAAGTGTGAACCCAAGAGGTGACCCACGAACAGTATAGCTGATGAGTGGTTGGTTATGGAGCGTGCTACGTTACGATAGGCAAGGAAGAAATTGGTGAATTTCTGCTTTAGTGTTAATGTAGTGTGTTCTGCTGACATTGCTTGCACTGTGTTCTTCAAACTCTGGACAAGCCTTTCTACCAAGCCGTTTGTAGCTGGGTGATATGGTGTAGATGTAATATGCCTTATTCCATTCTTTTTCAGGAATGACTGAAACTGTTCTGTCACAAACTGTGTTTATAGTTACTGACAAAGTGTTCTGCAACACCAGAAATTACAAAGAGGTTTCTGAGCACATCAACAGTGTGTGAGGCTCTTGTGGAGGCTATTGGGGACACCTCTGGCCATTTTGCAGCTGCATCTACTACTACCAAGAAACTTGTGCCCATCAATAATCAGGCAAAATCCACATGAAGTCCCTTCCAGGGCAATGCAGGCTATTCACATGGATGGAGAGCTCTTGGCAACTTCTGGACATGTTCACATCCCACACAGTGCATGGCAAGCTGCTTGATCTGCTGATCTGTCCCAAGCCACCAGGCATAGCTATGAGCCAACACTTTCATTTTAACCAAGCCTAGCTGACCGGCATGTAGTTCCTTCAACAGTTTAGATCTCAGTTTGGGAGGTACAAGAACACTCAATCCCCACATAAGGCAACCACAATGAAGGGCAAGGCAGAAATCAGGGAGCAGGAGATTCTGTTGCATATACCAGCCATTTTGGGCGGCCATGTAAATATGTGATAGTATGGGGACTCTTCTGCTTTGCCTCTGGATCATCTCTGCCCTAATAAGGAGATATTCGACTTGTGTTATGGAAATACATCAAGAAAAGTATCCTCTTTTGGAAATTTTTCAGTAATTTCCTTTTCCTTTGGTAAATGTGACAATCCATCAGTATTTCTATGATTAGTCAAACACTTAAACTCAATCTTGTAATTGTGTCCTCCAAGAAACAGAGTCCATCTCTGCATTCATGTTGCTGTTATTGATGGACACACTTCTGTGGATTTAACAAGTGGTTGATGATCAGAAATGAGGATAACTTCTGTCCTATACAAGTACTAGTTACACCACAAACCAGACTCAACGACTCTATCAACCTGTGTGTAATTTTTCTCCACAGCAGTAAGGGAATGTAATGCAAAACTATGGGGTGTTCATTTCCATCACTGATAACGTGTGCCATGACTGCACCTATACCATAAGGTGAGGCATCACAGGCAAGCTTCTCTGGATGATGTGGATTATCATGTGTGAGTACAGTGTCCAACATCACCATTTCCTTTACCTTTTTGACAGCCACCTCACATTGCTTTGCCCATTGTTATTTCTTCACGATTTGTAGTAATGAATTCAAGGGGCAGATTTGGCAAGAACCTTTTTATAGTAATTAGCAAATCCTGTAAAGGACTGCAACTGTGACACGTCCTTTGAACTTGGGGCATCCACCACTGCCTGAACCTTCTCAACACACGTGTAATTCTTGTGAGTTGATGGTGGGACCACAGTAAGTAATGCCTGGATTAAACAATCCATGCTTGTTCTGTTGAGCTCTCATAATCTTCTAATCTTTTTAATGCTGTCTTGAGATTTTAGAGATGTTCTTTGTCTTCCTTACTGGTAACAATAATGTCATCCAGGTAACTCTGAATGCCTGGGCAGCTTTGCAGCACCTGGTCCATAGATTTCTGCCAGAGTGC
This sequence comes from Mobula birostris, assembly GCF_030028105.1. Lineage (NCBI taxonomy): Eukaryota > Metazoa > Chordata > Chondrichthyes > Myliobatiformes > Myliobatidae > Mobula > Mobula birostris. The sequence continues at coordinate 69,967,159 of NC_092373.1, read as the reverse complement.
AGGTGCAGATGCTACTCCAAAAATAAACCTATTATAGCGATAAAGTCCCTTGTGAGTGTTTATGATGAGAAACACTTTGGACTCCTCTTCAATTTCCACCCGTATACAGGCCTCAGCTAAATCAAGTTTGCTGAAGTGTTTTCTTCCAGAGAGGTTTTTGAAGATATCCACTATCCTGGGTAGAGGGTATTGATCTACTTTCAGTGTAGATTGATGGTGATCTTAAAATCACCACCGATCCTGACAGATTCATTCTTCTTGGCTACTGAGACCACGGGCATTGCCCGTGGACTTCACTCAACTTTGGAAAGAAATCCTTTAGCCACCATGTGATCCAGCGCACAGACTACTTTATCACAGATGTTATAAGGAACCGGATGGGCTTTGAAAAAATTAGGTTAGACATTTTCATTTAACACTATTTAACCCTTGATATATTTGAGTATTCCAATGTTATCCAGTACCTTTCCTAATTCACTTTCAATTGACTATTGCAGGGGATGTGGCATGCAAATGGAGGATCGGAGGATGGATCAATCAATCCAATTAAGGCTGCACAGTACTGTGTCACTCTTATCATTATTGGGTATTTCATCAACAGTATTCAGATTAGTGCTCCTTTTGAAACTTCAACTTGATTTTTTACCTTCCCTATGCAGTCTATTTATTTTTGTCTGCCTGACATACCCTTTGTGTGTGTCCTGTTTCAGTGCATTTTTTTGTGAGATTCACCTTTAAACATGCATTGGTCTGATATATGAGAGCCCCTGCTGCAACAGTAACACAATTTGTTCAGCCTGACTGGTTTACATTTAGATGTTGCAATTTAGTTCATGCTCTCTTTCACTCCTGACTGCAACTCTATCGTGTCTGTGTTTCCATTGATACAGCTATTTCAACTGTTATTTTAAATGTAAGTTGTGCTTCAATTAGCAGCTGTTTTTTGAATGCTTCCCTGTCAGATTCCACAAACTAAATGATGTCTAAGTGCATCATTAAGCCCACTACTGAACTGACAATGCTCAAACAACTTCCTCAATTCAGCAACACATACACTAAATTGGACTTCTCTTCCTATTGATTCTACTTGTGAAACCTAATTCATTGCACAATCGACAATGGTTTTGGTTCTAGACGATCCTGCATTACTCTCCCAAAATCAGCAAAGTTCATTTTGGCCGATTTGGTAGGAGTGGTCAAACTTCTAAGTGAACTGTATGCCTTTAATCCAATGCTCTCAGCAAAATTGTTACTTCTTTCTCATTGGCTATTCCATTTACTTTAAAATACTGTTCAATCCATTTTCTATAAATATCCATTTATCTGTGGTGTCAATCATTTTGATGTAACCAGCCATTTCTGCTCCTTATTTTACATTTATTATTATTTGATACCCGCTGTTTGTGAACTCATAAATTCTTCCATTTTCTGCCTCTTTTTGACTCAACAGTCTCTTGTCCATTCCCGAAAAAATATGTGCTGTGCTGCTGTTTCATACCTGACTGTGTCTTTCTGCAATTGACAGGTAGGAAGTTGTCTCAGGTTCATTTCAAAGATACCTCGCTGTCACTGTTTTGTAACTCCAAAACTTTAAACCAATTGAAAGAAACATAGGATTGTGAAATGTAAGTCTAAGTTTGTTTTTACGTTAAGTGAGGTACACACATATTACATGGTAGCCTCATGATGTAAGCAATTCACATACTTAGTACATATAGCCATAATCATTTAAACAATAAAGAATGCTTAGTCAAACAATGTTCAGTATTTACAATATTATTCAAATATATATTGATATATTAAATACACAACAATTTATATATATGAACAGCAGAGGTCCCAGTATGGCCCCCTGCAGAATGCCACGTCACAGACCTCCAGCCAGAATAACTCCTATTTACTTATTCATATATGTATATACTCTATGCATATGAAAACTTAATCAATTTATTTTATTGAGCTCTGATTTTGGTTTCCATTTTTCCATCTTGTATCCCCTTTTCTCATGAGTTACTTAATCCTCAAAAATTTATAGAAAATGATAAAGTATGTGTAGCAAAATCATAGAAACTGAAATATATCAAAGAGTTTGCCTGAGGGAAACTGAAATACAACAACAGATTGGGATGAGTTTAACTAGAAAATTACCAAACAGCTAAGGTAGTACAGTCGTTCTTGCATAAAATATACCCATTATAAGAGTATCGGTTCTTTGATGCCCATTAGTAAAAAAACTTATCCTTACTAATACTTACACAATGACATGCATCAGGCTTATATTTGTTTAATATGAATTAATACTCAAACAGAGTGTTACTCAAATAATCAGGCCTGAAAATTCTAAGATAAAGCTTCATTCCTTTATGAACTACCGGATAGAATTTCATCCAAATCTCTATTGATTGTGAGCATGCTGGTAACACAGTTCTGGATTTTTGTCTGGGGATCTCCATGGACTTCATGGGAATACCAATGGAGCCTGCTGTGAGAACTCAGGGATATTAAATGCTTATCAGTGCTTCTTATAACGTTACCCACAAAAACTTACTATCCAGTTGAGATCTGTAAAATAAACACAGCCCTCCCATTGTGAGGCAGTCCTGAACCAGAGATTTGAGGGCTGCCTTCATGTCATTCAAACATGATGCTTGATCATTTTGACTTAGAGAGGACATGGCTAGGGTGAAAGGGGAAAGGTTTAGGGGGAGCATTAGGGGGAACTTCTTCATTCAGAGAGTGTGGAATGAGTTGCCATCTGACGTGGTAAATGTGGGCTAACTCTTAAGTTTTAAGAATAAATTAGATAGGTACATGGATGGGAGAGGTCAGGAGGGTTATGGACTGGGTGCAGGTCAATGGGATAGTGGAATAATGTTTTGGCACAGACTAGAAGGGCCAAATGGCCTATTTTCTGTACTGTAGTGTTCTATGGTTCTATGGTTCCCCAATCCTTTCAATCCCTCTTTCCTCCATTCCTCTCTTTCTTGACTCCTGTCCCTCAATCTTCCTCAAATCCCCTTTACCCCCATACCAAATCACCTTTCCCTTTCCTCCCAATCCCATGTTTTCTCTCCCTAAATCATCCCTGATTCTGATTTCCCCTACTCCTAATTTCACCCCCCCATTCAAACATTCTCTAATAGCCATTTTCTCTATCACTGATTGATACCTGGTGGTGTTCCCACCATGATCATCTTACACACTAACTCTTTATCCTCTCTTTGCCTATCTCTACCCCCTCAATCCTCTCACTATGCGTCATTCCACTTATTTCCTCTTCTTCCCAATATTCCCTCTCCCACTTATTGTCTGTCTGGCTGTCTCTCTCAACCGCTCCAATCCTACCTTCCTTTCTGTTTTCCCACCTTTTCTCCCTCAAGGAGGCAAAATTTACTAAAGATCCCCTGCATCTGGGCCATGCCATCTATGCACAGCTATCATCAGGCAAGAGGTACTGATGGTTCAAGAACAGCAGCTTCCCTTCTACCATTCATTTCTTGAATCAACTGGCAAAACCCTGATTACTACACATTTGCAACACCATGATCTCTTTGCACTAGAACAGTGTTTGTTTTTCTGTTTTTCTAATTGTACTCTTTCTGGTAACTGTTTAATTTTGCTTTTCTTGTGGATGTTGTGTATCTGACTCCATGTGCCTGTGACGCTACTGCAAGTAATTTTTCTTATACCTGTGCAGGCGCATGTACTTGTGCATATGACAATAAGCTCGACTATGATCTTCACTAATCCACACCTTTCCATAATCCCTCTATCATCCCTTCTCACTCTCAACTACTCATTTTTCAAACCTTTCCTCAATCCTTCTCTCCTCCTCCTCTCATTTTTTCTTTCCCCAATCCTTTCACTCCCTCTTTCCTCCACTCCTCTCTTTCTTGACTCTTGTCCCTCAATCTTCCTCAAATCCCCTTTACCCCCATACCAAATCATCTTTCCCTTTCCTCTCAATCCCATTTTTCTCTCCCTAAATTATCCTCTTTCTTTCCCCAATTCTCCCTCTCTCCCCTCAATTTCCTATCCCCATCTCCAAACTTCATCTACTGACTTCGCTTCAATCTTCCCTCTCTGCATTATCTCACCACACAGTAAGCTCCACTCTTTCTAATGGTAGGACCTGCAGGTGGTTATGCATATAAACCTTGTTCAAGTGCACACTTCACCTCAGGCCTCGTACAAAACAGAATATTCTGTTCATAACCTTGCAAAAAAACTGGAGGTGGTCCCCTGGTCAGCAATGTTTTAATATATTATTTCAGGTATGTTACAACTTTTGGCTCTTTGTTTCTTCGGAAACAATCTGTACATTTGCTTCAAATCAGAAATTATTAAACTGCTATTGATTCAATCACTTATTAAATCAAAATTCTTTGGTTGCATACTGGAAAGAGAGATCTGCACACAGGCAGTCAATCAAATACAATGACCTTTCTTTGAGAGATTAATAAGCTGAATGAACTGATATTGACATTTTGGAACCTAAACATATTTTTTTCAGTCTGCCAATCTTTATCCATGAGCAACATTTATTATAAATGTAATAGTAACTTTCCAATTGGAATGCACTTTTCTACGGTTGAATATTTAGTTGAAGCAGGTAAGTTGAAAACTGAGCAGCATAGACAATGACATAATACTATAGAAAATATTTAACTGGAGAAAACGGGCCCTGCAGATGAGGGGATTTCCAGAAACATCATAAGGTTCTACTCTATTTGACTTTAAACAAGTTTCCTAATCAAAAGCTAACCTTATTGGTTTCTTGGCTCCCTTTTACATATGGAAGGCTGCATGAAGGACAGAAAACAAGAAGGGAGAGGAGAGACAATCAGCGATCTTTGAGTGGAAATTCATGATGATGAAGCCTCCATTGGTTACACAAAAGGAAGGGAAAGACTCAAATTCCTTCCACCCCCCAGCATTTCCAATTGAATAACCTTCATCAGAAGTGGAAAAAAGAGAAAGACAAATTAGTTTTAAGTGCAGAGAAAGTGGGGTGGGGTTGTGGGGAGTGTATGATAGGGAGCAATGGGTAGGATATAGGGATCATCTGTGAAATGCTGAGGCCAGGATTGGTTTGTAGTTGACTTGTAGTTGATAGCAGCATTCACAGTGATGATCCAGGCAATGAAATGGAAAATATTGCAAAATGTGGTCTGTAAAACATTTGCAGCGAATCAGGCTGTAATAAATATATAGGAGAACTGAGACAATATAACATATGGATGAAGCTATTTTTAATCTTGAGAGAAAGAGAGTTATCTGAAACTGTGGAGTTCCATGTTGAGTTCAGAAATCAGTAACATGCCCAGAAGGAAGGTGAGCTGTTGTTCTCCAAACTTGCACTTGGTCTCATATCAGCAAACAGACTGGTCAAAGTGGGAATGGGATGGAGATTTAAAATAGCAAGCAACCGGATATTCAGAGTGATCCCTGCAGATTGAACACAGATGTCTCTTAAAACTGTGGCCACATTGGAAGCTGGGTTCTCCAGCATAGGAGAAACCACATCGAAGGGACTGAATGCAGTATACAAAATTGAAAGAAGTGCAAGGGAGTTGCTGCTTCACCTGGGAAGACTGTTCTAGGTCCCTGGATAATGCAAGAGGAGGAAGTGAAAGGATAGGTGCTGCATCTTGTGCATTTGTGCAGGAATGTGCCATTAGATGGAGAGAGGTTGTTAGGGACAGAATGGAAGACCTGAGAATCAAGAACGAAATGCTGAAAAAGGAGAAGATATGTCTGGTGGTGGAACCTTATTTGTAGAAAGTGTTTCTCTTGACATGTTCGTCTTCTTCCTCCCACACAATTAGATCTGGTGAACACCATACCCATTCCCAAATACTGTATCTATCCTCTGCCCTTCCGCATTTCTAATTTGCATGCAGCCTCTCTGAGGGGTTAGCTATCCACCAATTCAGGCCATTCCTGAAGTCTTTCACCTTTTAGTTTCCTAAACTTAATGTTGCTACGTACATGCAATGTATTGTTCAAAATAAAGCATTTTAAAATAAAATGTTTGCATTAAAATAAAGCATTTGGCATTAAATAAAGGTACTTACTATATCCAAAAATATGAATCAGTTTGCTGGTGATATTCGAGCTTGTGATGAAAAAGCAATGATAAGTCAATAAGCTGTAGACTTTTAAAAACACTGGGAAATAGGGCAAGACTCCACCATGCCAAGCTATTGTTTAAATTCTTCGTAGGGAGGAAACAAGGGTTATTGCACTGATTGTACATATCACAGAGAAGAAAAAAGATTTCTAAGAAATGCACAAAGAATATCCATGAGATTCTTGCAATAAATTGATTCTATTCACCGTTTAATGCCACAGAAGGAAACATAATTCTGAAAGAAGAAAAATGAGCCTGAATGCCACAGGGAACAGCTTGTTCACAGTATGTAGGTCACAGGGAAATGATGGCTGCAGAGGATTCTTGATCAGGATAATGTACAAGTTGGAAAGAGTAGGTAAAGAATGGTGAACTGAAGCTAAAGAAGATAACAGTAAATAAATAAAGGATAGACAGGAAGCGCACATTACATGTTGTTCATCTGTAACTCAGTGATTTAGAATTTCTACAAACATTTCTGCCACACTGCATTGACTCTCAAGGATGAGAAATACAAATATTAATAGCTTTCCAATATTTGTGAAATGATTAAATTAAAAATCTTATGAAATAGCTGACAATTAGTTGTCAAAATAATACTAACAGAGAGCATTTTTGGGAAAAAAAGATTGATGGTTCAAATTCTTCATGAATCAAGTAAAAAGGCGTATGATGATCATTAAATAGTGATCCCAAATCAGTTAAATGGATATGTGAGGGAGATAGGAAAAATTAGCCTGATCACAGACAAAATAGAATGCAGGGTCAAAAGGTGTGAACTCTATGCCCTCACAGTCCTATCCTTAAGCTTGCACAGCCAATATTAAATGGCACAAAGATTCCTAACCAGCATTATTTATAGACAACAACCATTTGCAAGTCTGATACCTGAAGCATTTCTCCTTGTTTTTGTCACAATTTTTAATAATTGCATACTTATGTCAGCAACGTTCCTCACCCCTACAGCAGGTGCTGAGGCATCTATGGTTAAATGCATTCAGACTTGTTCTCCACCCACTTCATTAATTCCTGCATTATCCTACTGTGCACCTGCTTTTTCTGTAGGTAGTAAGCGTGCCAGTGAATGCTGTGCATTCAGTACATTTGGATGATAGGGCTGTTGTGATTTGAGATGTCGTGCAGCAGTACCAGGAGTGCAACGTACAAGCAAGTCTCATAAATATTGAGTATAATCTCAGTTAATAGAGTTCCCTGAGAAAATATACATGTTTTTATGCAGGGAATAGTTCAGACTGAGATTGGTGTCTTTATTCATAAAATGTGGCACTTGAGATATAATGACCTTGGCTATTCTATCCAGATTGTTAGTGCTATATTCCTGAGATTAATTTTGCCTGCTGTCTCTTAATGACCTCTGTATTTGCATCTTGAGTGCCACTAGTACTTCAGAGTCTACAGCAGGGGTTTGCAAACATTTTAATGCCATGGACCCCTACCATTAACTGATGGGTCCATGCACCCCAGGTTGAGAATCCCTGCTCAATAGCATATGTCTCCCCATACTCCATCTTCCCTTTAAGATGTCTAGCTAGTTTTAAATAGATGTATTTATTCATTTAAATAAATAAATAAGCCAGTGATTATTGATTGTGCTTTGATTCCCGGCACTGTCTGTCAGGAGTTTGTATCTTCTCCCCGCGACCGTGTCGAGTTTCCTCCAGGTGCTGCACTTTCATCCCATATTTCACAGACATGCAGATTAGGATTAGTGAGTGTGAGGACTGCTATGTTGGCATGGGAAACGTAACCACTCTTGTGAGCTGCACAGCACAATACTCGATTTGATTGGATGAAAATTACACATTTCACTGTATGTTTCGATGTATATCTGACAAATAAAGCTAATCTGTTTAATCTGCTTGAAATATGTAACGGTGCATAATATTTGGTGCACTGATACGTGCAAACAATAAGTAGAAAACAAAGCAAAAATTGTCTGTCGCAATCATTGAAATGAGAAGCCAAGTAAAAGTTAGAGACATTACTGCATTTTAATCAATAGTACAGGCTGTAATCTCTATGCCTGTGCTTTAAAATGTTATCCAATTTAATACGCTAAAAATAAACACCAACTATGATATAAACAGAAGGCAGAGACCAAATGTACTTTAAAGAATACTCAAGGGAAGGAAATTTATTTTAAGAAAAGAGTTCATTCTACTCAACCCAACAAGCCGAGTTGCTCAGCATGAGCGTTGATACATGTGATGCATACTATGGTACTAGAATGCTTATTTAGTGGTAGTAAAATATTATTCTGCCTATGAAATTCATTCAATTGAAGTCATTTATTATATTGCACATATCTTACTGCTACCTAAAGAATATAAGTGATGAAAGTCAGATTTATGAATCCATTAGCTTGATGTCTACTCTGGGAAATTACTATAGTCAATATTTACAGATAGAATGGCCAACATGAGTGAAATGTTTGGTTAATCAGAGAAAATCAGCTTCAGTTTAGAGGTACGGTGTTATATAATTGACTTAGTAGGGCCTAAAATATAAGGCTGCTGCTTGTGTGGATTGGGAAGATATTCAATAAGATCTCATGGATTCGACAGTAGCTATATTTCTTTATGAGCTTCAGGAGATTTAGTATGCCCGATCACCCAGGACATGCCCTGTTTTCATTGCTACCATGAGGAAGGAGGTACAGAAGTGAGAAGACACACACTCAGCGATTCAGGAACAGCTTCTTCCCCTCTGCCATCCGATTTCTGAATGGACATTAACACTACTTTACTACTTAATTTTTATTTTTTATTTTGCACTACATATTTATTTTAACTATTTAATACATATATACTTATTGTAATTCATATTATTTTTCTCTAAGTCTTGCATTGTACTATTGCCACAAAGGCAACAAATTTCACAACATATACCAGTGATATTACATCTTATTCTGATTCTGATTCTGATGCCGTGACCTGATGAGGCACTGGTTGAGGGCTGTAGATAAAGAGAAGGGATAATAAACAATCAGACAGGCTGTATCTAGTTATTTTCTCCATTATTTACAGCTAGAATGATTGCAGGTAAAGCTACATATCCAGGTTTGCTCCTTGCTTAGAGATAAACGGCAACTAAAGTAGTGAGGGTAGATGAACAAAATTACAAAGAGATATTGGGTCAAACTTCATTTGATCCACAATTTGACCTCCCCTCCACTGAGCTCATCTATAAGGAGCATTCATCATAAAGGACCCTTCACCTTCAAAGTCATGCTAGCTTCTCGCTGCTGCCTTCAGAAAGGAGGTACAGGAGCCTTAGGTTCCACTCCACCAGGTTCAGGAACAGTTATTACCCTTCAACCATCAGGCTTCTGAACCAGTGTGGATAGCTTCACTCACCTCAACTCTGAACTGATTCCACAACCTATGGGTTCACTTTCAAAGACTCTACAATTCATGTTCTCAGTATTATTTATTTACTAATTAGTTTATTAATATTATTCTATTCTACTTGGACAATTTGTCTTCTTTCTCACATTGGTTGTTTCATCAGTCTTTGTGTGTAGTTTTTCATTAGTTCTATTGTGTTTCTTTGTTCTATTGTAAGTGCCTTCAGAAAAATGAATCTCAAGGTAGTATATACTGACATATATATACTTTGATGATAAATTTACTTTGAACTTCTGATTTCCCCACACTTGCCTTGAATGAATGTGCAGGGCCAATTGAGAGATTCTCCATACCTACTGATGTGCGGGGAGAGGCAGCAAAGCTTCACTTGTGAGTAGACTTCAGGCAATATTTTGCTGAGATCCTGACACTGGAATAGTCTGAGAGCCATTGCCGGGAAAGCCCAGTGAGAGATACTTTTTACTTACAGTTTTTAAATGCCTGATACTCAATGACATGTGAAAAGGATTACGATTGTTTTAAGTAATTCCAAAGTAAGTAATAGAATTAAAATCTCAAAACAATGGGAAATAACTTAAAATATTAAAATAATGTAGGTAAAAGGCAAGTACCTTTTCCATCCTAATGTCCAGGCTAAGAACCTTCATCCAGAATGTGGACTCACCCAATTAATCATCAGCAAACTTAGAGTAATGAAGATAAGTATGACCAATTTCCAAACCCATGGGATTGTCATGGGATTAATAAACTACTTTTAATGGCAAAATGTTGAGGGCTCCCATCATGACTAAGCTCTGCTGTTGAACTCCTCCTGCTGACCAGCAGCAGAATAGAGTGACAAATTGTTCCTATGCCCTTCCTGGGCTAATAAGAGGTACACATAAATCTGCGCCTTATCTGGGAGAGCTGAGCTTCTTTTTGAAGATACACTTTGAAGTAGAGGATAAAGTTTTGATGGACTTAATATAGAGCTAATGTTTCCAGAGATCATCAACATAAGACAGTCATTACAAACGTTAATTGGTAATGCAGCAAAAGTTCATTACCCAAAAACTTTGGAATTGCTGTTATGGGGAGTAGTTGAAGCAAGGAGTATAGATGTGCTTAGGCAAAAGCTGGACAAGTACAAAGTAGAAAAAGGATTCAAGAGTTAGGCTGATAGATTCAACTCCATAAGACCTAGAAGCAGAATTATGCCATTTGGCCCATCTAAACTGACCCACTATTCAATCATTAATTCAGTAATTCATTTCAACCCTATTCTCCTGTCTTCTCCTCATAAGCTTTAACATCCTTACCAATCAAGAACCTATCAATCAACCTTCAGTTTAAATAGATCCACCCAAAACTTGGCCATTACAGCCTCCTGTGGCAATGAATTCCACTGATTCACCACCCACTGGCTCAAGCAACTCCTTCCTGCTCATCTCTGTTCCAAAGAGTCATCGTTTTATTCTGAGGCTGTACCCTCTGGTCACTGACTCTCCCATAACTGGAAACTAGAAACATCTTCTCCAGGTCCACTTTATCCAGGCCTTTCAATATTAGGTAGGTTTCAATGATATTCCCCACACCCCTCAACCTTCTAAACTACAACAAGTACAGGTCTAGAGCCATCAGTGCTCCTCATACATTAACCCTTTCATCCCTGGCATCATTCTGGATCATTTGGTTCCTCTCCAATGCCAAATTTCATTACACTGATATAAACCTAAAATTGCCCATATCAAAATGTGATACTCCAAATATGGTCTGCAACACATTTAGCTGTGCAATGACAGAAGGCTTGAGTCAAACATGAATACTGACATGGACTGGAGCAAGTGGCCTCATCCTTCTTGAACATCAATGGAACTGTCAATCACAGTTCCAAGATCAGATGATAATGAGAGACGATATAGGATCAAAGGAGCAGAATGTTGAATCCATCTGGGTAGAGATTAGGAATGGTAGTAAAGGAAAACAAAAGTCATATTTAAAACTCAGAGCATTTCTACCTTAAACATTTCTGAATTCTCATCAGATTTCTATCTTATTTTGAATCATTAAATCATTATCTTGAATCTTGAAACATTATAAAACATTTCCAAATTACAAACACTTTCCAAAACACAAATCAATTCCAAAACACAAACCATTTCAAAAACTCAATGCATTTTCAAAATACAAAGCATTTTTAAATGCAAAGGATTTCCAAAACATGGGTACAATCCCTGTAATCTAAAAAGACACATCCAAAAGTCGTAGACAAACAAATTGCCTGTCTCAGAAATTAAAGCTGGAGGAATAGTTTCTTGTTCACCCTGTATTTCTTCTATTGTTCTTGATGTTCCTAACCTGATTCCTAATAATCCTGAAATGCTCTCTACATTTATACACTTTTTCTACCACTTGTGTGACTTCATACATATAAGATATTTCCTCAGATATCCTTTTAGCACAAGTAGTCTAAAAGCATTTTTGGAGATAAAGATCTTAGCTAGCTACCATTAATGCTTTAAATATAACTTCTATGAGTGTCAACTATAAACACATCAGTTATTGATATGCTAAATGATATAATCCATCTTTTCTGCAAACTTCCTTGAACTAAGCAACTTAAGAGTCAGCTTGTCTGTTTGAAACAACATAACTGAACAACCATAGTCTTCTACTACAATATTTCCAGCAGTAAAGCAGGTGCAGTATTAGGCATTTGCTTCTACAAAGATAGAGCATCTTCAAAACAGCTTTGTTGCAAAGCTGTGTTTTTAACTTAGGATTCTGAAAGACATAGTGTTAAAGATTGTACTGGCATTAGAAATGATCTTTCAAAAATCACTGGACTCTGGCAAGATGCCAGAGGACTAGAAAATTGCAAATGTCACTCCACTCTTTAAGAAAGGAGGAAGGCAGCAGAAAGGAAATTATAAACCAGTTAGCCTGACCTCAGTGGGAAGATGTTAGAGTTAAATGTTAAGATTGAGGTGATGGAGTACTTGGTGACACAGGACAAGATAGTACAAAGTCAGCATGGTTTTCTTTAGGGATAATCCTGCCTGACAAACCTGTTGAAATACTTTGAGGAGATTACAAGAAGGATAGATAAAAGGGATGTAGTGGATGTTGTATATTTGGACTTTCAGAAGGCCTTTGACAAGGTGCCACACATGAGGCTACATATGAAATTAATAGCCATGGTGTACAGGAAAGTTAAAAACATTGGCTTATTGGTAGGAGGCAGTGAGTGGGAACAAAAGGATCCTTTTCTGGTTGGCTGCCAGTGACTAGTGGTGTTCTGCAGGGGTCTGTGTTGGGACCACTTCTTTTTATGCTGTATATCAATGATTTAGATGATGGAATAGAGGGCCTTGATAATAACGAAGATTGGTGGAGGGGCAGGTAGTGTTGAAGGAACAGGTAAGATGCAGAAGGACTTAGACAGATTAGGAGAATGTGCATGCTAGTAGCAAGTGAAATGTTGGAAAATATATAGACATGCACTTTGGTAGTAGAAATAAATGTGTGGACTATTTTGTACACAGGGAGAAAATCCAGGAATCTGAGATGCAGAGAGACTTGGGAGTCCTTACACAGAATAGCCTAAAGGTTAACTTGCAGGTTGAGTTGGTGGTGAGGAAGGCAAATGCCATGTTAGCATTAATTTCAAGAGGTCTAGAATACAAGAGCAAGGATGTGATGCTGAGGTTTTATAAGGCACTGGTGAAGCCACACCTTGAATATAGTGAAAAGTTTGGGTCCCTCATCTTATAAAAAATGTGCTGACATTGGAGAGGGTCCAAAGAAGGTTCCAGGAATGAAAGGTTATCATACGAGGAACGTTTGATGGCTCTGGGTCTGTACTCACTGGAAATCAGAAAGATGAGGAGGGATCTCATTGAAACCTTTCAAATGTTGAAAGGCCTAGACAGAATAGATATGGAAAGGATGTTTCCCATGGTAGGAGAGTCTAGGACAAGAGGTCACAGCCTCAGGATAGAGGGACGCCTTTTCAAAACAGACATGTGGAGAAATGTCTTTAGCTAAAGGATGGTGAATTTGTGGAATTTGATGCCACACGCAGCTGTGGAGGCCAGGTCATTGGGTGTATTTAAGGCAGAGATTGATAGGTTCTTGATTAGACATGGCATCGAAGGTTACAGGGAGAAGCAGGAACTGGGGTTGAGGAGGAGAAAAAAAAAGGATCGGCTATGATTGAATGGCAGACCAGACTCGATGGGCCAAATGGCCTAATTCTGCTCCTATATCTTATGCTCTTATGGTCTAACTTCGAGCTGATTACTGCTCTTTATTTACATTTTAAGAACTGAAGATCGGCTTCCTTTTATGACCAGAAACCAAGCAAAATGTTATTTGGAAGTTACTTAGATCTGTTTGTCACCTTGCAAATGGCAGCTGCTATTTGGAAAGCAAGCTTAGCAGAAAACCAAGGAATGGATATATATCACAGTTACTGAATGTACAAGGGAAGCTACCATGTTAGATCTGGTACTGTGCAATGAGACAGGCAAAATAAGCAATCTAGTTATTAGAGATCCTCTTGGATGGAGTCATCCCAGTTTGATTAAATTTCTCATACAAGTAGAGGGTGCAATAGTTTGATCTAAAACCAGTATGCTTAAACAAAGGAGACTAAAACAGAATGAGGAAGGAGTTGGCTAACGTAGACCAAGAACACAATCTAAATGATGGGACAGTTGTGGAACAGTGGAAGATTTTCAAAGAAATTTTTCACAGTGTACCCAACAAAGTATATTCCAGAATGTAAAAGTATGGAGAGCCAGCCTTGGATAACAAAGGAAGTAAAGGAAGGCATCAAACTAAAAGTTTGTGCATGCAAAGTTACCAAGATTAGTGGGAAACTGGGAAAACCTTAGAAAACAATAAAGAACCACAATGCAAGGAATAAGGGACGGGAAGATAGATTATGAAAAAAGTAACACAAATAAAAAATTATGATAAAAGGTTTTATAATTATATAAAGTATAAAAGGGTGCCTTGGAAGATCAGTAAGGGAAATTACTGAAAATATGGCCATGGCCTTGAATGAGTATTTTATGTCAGTTTTTATGGTGGAGGACACATCTAACATGCCAAAGAGAAATATTACTGGTTCAATAGGAGATGAAGACTTTGATATCACTAAAGAAGAAGAGTTAAGGAAACTAAAAGGTCTAAAGTAGACCTGATAGGATGCATTCTAGGGTACTGAAAGAAATGGCAGAAATGATAGTGGAGGTGTGTGTGATCATTTGCCAAATTTCTCCAAACTCTGAGCTAGCTGTGGTGGATTAAAAGACAGAAAATATCATACCACTTTTTTAAAAAAATGTAATAGATGTAGACAAAAGGCAGGTAACAATAGACCAGTTAACTTAATACCTGTTGTGAGCTTGAAGCTATCATTATGGAAGAAATAGTGAGATATCTGGATGGAAGTGGTTCCATCAGGCAGCCATGATGTGGATTCAGGAAGTTAGGTCCTGCTTGACAAACTTCCTGGAGTTCTTTGAGGACATAATGAGCAGAGTGGATAAAGGAAACCAGATGGATGTTGTTTACTTGGATTTCCAGAAGGCATTCAGTGAGGTGCTACAAAAAAGAATAGTCCTTCAGATAAAGGTGCATGGAGTCAGGGATAATGCATTAGCAGGGATAGAGGATTGGTTAATTTGTAGAGGGCAAAGAGTTGGTGTTTCTCCGGTTGCAATCAGTTTTGAGCAGAGTCCAGTAGGGATCAGAGGTGGTCTGAAATGGTTCGCAGCCTGCATTAATAATTTACAAGAGGGGACAGAGAGCAGCATATCTAAGTTTACTGATGATATTAAATTGAATGCAAAAACAAATTGTGCAGAGGATACAGATAATCTGCAGGCAGATATAGATAGGTTAAGTGACTGGGCAAGGGTCTGGCCAATGAGTACAATGTTAGTGAATGTGAGGTCATCCACTTTGGAAAGAAAAATTAAACATCAGATTATTATTTAAATAGTGAAAGATTGCAGCATGCTATGGTACAGAGGGACTTGGGAGTGCTTGTGTATGAATTGCAAAAGTTTGGTTTGGTTTGCAAGTGTAACAGAATATCAAGAAGGCAAATGGTACATTGGCCTTCATTCCTAGACATATTAAATTTAAGAGCAGGGAGGTTATACTGTAATTGTAGAAGGTACTGGTGAGGAAGCACCTGGAGTATTGCGTGCAGTTCTGGTCTCCTTACCTGAGAGAAGATACCTGGCCTTGGTGGTGGTGTAGCGGAATTTCACCAAGTTAATTCCGGAGATGACAGGGTTAGCATATGAGGAGATATTGAGTCACCTGAGACTACACTTGGGGAATTCAGAAGAATGGGATCTTATAGAAACAGATCAAATTATGAAAAGGATAGATAAGGGAGAAGAGGGAAAGCTTGTTTCCACTGGTAGATGTTTTTCAAACTAGGAGACATGACTTCAAGATTCCAAAGTTTAGACTTAGCATGGAGATGAGTGAAATTGCGTTTTCCAGTGAGTGATGAAGCTGTGGAATTCTTTGCCTAGGGTAGTAGTAGAGGCTATCTCATTAACAACATGTACTTTGTATGTAAGACACAGATAGAATTTTTGCATTGTATAGGGGAAAGGTGGAAATGAGTCCACGGCCAGATCAGCTATGATCTTATTGACTGACGGAGCAAGCTTGATAGGTCAGATTGCCTGTTTTTCTTATATTCTTTACTTAATATTCTTTATTATTATTTATTCTTTATTTCCTGTATTCTTATTTAGAAAAACAATTTATTGGAATAGTACCTGAGATAAATTATGTGGAATGACTGGAGATGCTGGGTTGATGTCCTGAAAGCAGAGTAAATTAGCTGGAAATTTGAAAGAGGTATTCAAAATAAAGTTGGATTTTTAATAGCATAATTAAATAGAAACCATATGCAGTGGTTGAAAGATGTGTTACCACAGATTCAAGAAGATTCACACAGGAATCAGAGGAAGCATTAGGAAACAATTTGTATATGGCTAGGAATGTGCTTCTTGAAGATGGTCAAAGTTCAAATTAAATTTATTATCAAAGTACATATAAGCTATCATATACTACCTTGAGATTCATTTTATTGCAGGCATTTAGAGAAAAAAGGAAATACAATTGAATTTTATGAAAAACTATACATAAGCAGACAAAGACTGACAGACAACCATTGCGCAAAAGAGGACAAACTGCAAATAAAAATAATACTGACAGCATGGGTTATAAAAAGTTCTTGAAAGCGAGTCTGTACATTGTGAACGAAAGCACTTCCAACAGTAACTTTCAAATGTAGATACCCATGACCAAGAAAGCTTATCAATGCCTCTACTTCCTCAAGAAGTTAAAGAAATTTGGCATGTTCCCATTGACCTTTACCAATTTTTATCAATGTACCGTAGAAAGCATTCTGTTTGGATGCATAGTAGCTTGGAATGGCCACTGCTTTTCATGTGACTGCTAGAGACTGCAGAGACCCTGGAACACAGCTCAGCACATCACAGAATACTAACTCCCCTCTATGGGCTCTTGTCTATACTTCTTGCTGTCTCAGTAAAGCAGCCAGCATAATCAAAGACCCCATCCACCCTGGGCATACTCTCTTCTCCCCCCTGCCATTAGGCAGAATATTCAAGTCTGAAAGCAGGCTCAAGGACAGATTTTACACTGCTGTTATAAGACTATTGGTTTCAGAGGTACACATAATGTCAGAGAAATGTGTATAATATACATCCTGAAATTCTTTTTCTTTGCAACCATCCACGAATACAGAGGAGTGCCCTTAAGAATGAATGACAGTTAAATATTTGAACCCCAAAGTCCCCCCCCCCAGCTCCCCCCTCCCATGAGTAAGCTGCAGCAAAGCAACAATCCCCACCTGCCCCACCAGCAAAAAAAGCATTGGCACCCCCCCCCCCCACCAAGTACTCAAGCGTGCAGCAAAGCATCAATAAAGACACAGACTTGCAGTACCCCAAAGACTACATTGTTCACCCGGTAATTCAACATACCACAGGCTCTCTTCCTCTTTAATAAGGGAAAAAGAAATGTCTCCATTTCGCAGTGAGAGGGGAGACATAACAAACAACTCACTGATTTACGATGTCAAAAGTCCAACGCATCGCTTTTTCTGAGCTCTGTGCCCAAAGACCTCAGGTCTCTGGGCGCACAGCCAGCAGCTAGCTTGCTGCTTTTGACCTTCTGTCTCCCATGACACACCGATTTCCTGCAGAGGCACCGACCTTGAGTCCGCCCACCTCCAGAGCCACAGAATCACAGAACCCTGAAGGCACACCAATCTTCTAGACCATGTCCTTGGTATATCGAATAGCAGCCAGTCGTGAGCCCCCAAGAGTGGGTCCCATTCCCGCAAAGAACCGGTCAGTGGGTAACTCCAGGTCAGAGTCTTCAAAAGAACCCTGAAAGAAAAAAGAAGGTATTAAAGATAGAAATAGAGCTGTTTCCAAAGATGCAAACAAAGGAGTCGCCCTTAAGTGCCATCATCTCCTAAGTTCCACCCCCTATGGAATGATTCCTTAGTAAAATAAGACGAACTCTTGACCACACAATCTACCTTATTTTCTACCTGCACTGCGCTTTTTATTTCTGTTGCACTTTGTTCTTCATTCAGTTTTGTTTTCTCTTGTATTACCTTGAAACACTGTGTAATGAATTGATCTGTATGAACAGTTTGCAAGATGAGCTTTTCCCTGTACTTTGGTGTGTGTGACAGTAATAAAGCAATTCCAATTCCAAAAGGAGTTTGAAATAAGGACGAAGAATTTGCATAGATTTACGTGGAGACCAAATAATTCTAGCAAAGAGCTAGGATAGGCGTGATAAATCAAACGTTCTCCTTTTGTGTCTTGTGGTATTCGAAATTATTTTCAAGAACATGCTATCAAAGGCCATGAGACCTGAAAATAAACCAATGTGCAGAGGGGAAATGTAATGGAAGATATTCTTATGGTACTGTATAGTGGGAGAACTGACAGTAAAAAGTGTAAGTATGCCAAAATATTAAAAAATTTAAAAATGCTGGGGATTAATGCAAAGTAACATATGCTTTAAATGTATCAAAAATGTTGTTGTTTTTACTTCCAGAATCTAGCGAGAGATTAAAAGAGGAAATTGCAAGGGCACTGACAATAATGAGTCAATGTGCAACAGCACTGAATTAGGCATATGCTGCTTTCTTGGAAAAGATGACAAGGGAGAAACAGGTTTCCATGTATCAATTGGTTTCACTGCCATTCCGCTGATTAAAATAAACCTGAGGTTTATCTGTACAACAATCTAGTTAACAGCAGTCAACATACAGCCTTTCAAAAGCCATTTATTAAAGTTCCACATGAATGATTACTAATTAAACTGTAAGAACTAAAGGCCATCGTATGAATTTTCAAAAATAAGTCAAAGATAGATAAACAGATATCCTGGTCAGAGTAACAATGACATGATTTGGTGCCCCAGGGTGGGGATCTCTACTGTTTTTGATTTTGTTACACGAATCGCCCCTTGTAATAATGATCAGTGAGGTACAGAGAATCCGTATTTACCGACAAGTAACTCCTATTATTTCAACTAAGAAGCACATGGGTTCACACTCTTATTTCCCTATGTGCTCCCTGCTAGAAACCCTGACACTCCATGAACAGTCAATGAAGAGAAAAGGTATTGCGCTGGCCCCGATCTCCATGTGTCATTGGGGTCCTGATCTCCACGTCTCTGTGGGGTCCTCCCTATCTGCGGTGGGCAGTCTCTAGTTGCTGGAGAGGTATCACCTCTGCATATTTGGAGCTCCTGTGTCTTATACTGTTCTTCATCAATTGAGCCGTTGGATCTCCATCCCATTGGCTCAAGGTCACCCGACCGACCTGGGTTACCTTCTTACTAGTTATTGTACAGGGCTACAACCAACGTTTTTCATGGCTCTGCACAGCCCCGCCTTGTGCATTTGTACCTTTACACTCTAACTGGTCCAAACCAGTTAAATGAGGCAACTCAGACAGAGTCTAATGAGATTACAGATTGCTTCTTTGGTAGGTCTGCCATTTTTTCATAACAAGTTGCTACCCCTCTGAGAATGGTCTCAGGTTTATTGCTCTGATTAGATCATCCTAGAGTCAAGAATCAGTTCAGAGTCCATGCCCTTTACATAACAGATGGCCGCTTGTTTGAGAATGTTTTCACGTTTAGCAGATCATTACCTGAAGCTCCCTGTGTCCACATTCAGTTGCTCTGATTAGCTTATCCAAGAGCAAGAATCAGTTTAGAGTCTACAAAATGGAGGGAAACAAAGATAACTGGTTTGTCTGCTTCCCCTGTCCTTGATCATTCAGTAGTTTCTTCTAGCCAACATCTCCCTCCTCTTGATCCAAACATATTTATCTTAGGATCATTATCGTCCTCTCATTCAGTTGACTGCCCATAAGACTGCCATGGAACCCCATTAGGTGTGCAACACTTACATTCTATAAAAGTATTAACATTTACTAACTAAATTCACCCAATTTATATGAACAATCTGCTGTTTCATGAAAGCATTATCCTTGAATTTTTCCATTATTTCAGCCTTTCATCTTTTCAGTTGATATACATTGAGCAATACAATTATCAGGGTACATAAATTTACTACTACAGCAGCATGTGATACTATTTTTACCCATGGATGTACTTGAACATTTGTCCCCCAATTCAAAAACTTACTGCAAAAGCCTGGGTCACTCAATATTTCATTTGCATTACCAGCGTGTGTTTTATTAACTTTAGTG
This sequence comes from Mobula birostris, assembly GCF_030028105.1. Lineage (NCBI taxonomy): Eukaryota > Metazoa > Chordata > Chondrichthyes > Myliobatiformes > Myliobatidae > Mobula > Mobula birostris. The sequence goes on along the minus strand of NC_092373.1, from coordinate 69,946,847 downwards.
TGTTTAGTCCATTGATGAATGATCTCCTTTGCCTCCTCCACAACACATCTCCAGTCTGCAGTCAAGTGAGGAACTGATGGCAAATCAGATATACATCTGCATCAGTGTGTTGGATCTTGAAGTTCTCCTTCACTACTGTATATAATACAAATATCAGTCTTCCATTTATTCTTTGTTGGACCATATTACCCACGTCCGTTGTGAAGATATGTTTTTGTTCCCTCACGGAGTGGTTTCCAAGCAATGATATTACTGTTGACACATTTGTCCACTGTGCTGGCTCTGGAACAAGAGTTACCATGGCCCAGTCATGGTAAATTCCATCGCTACAAAATACATCATTCTCTTCATGTTGAATTAAGTCTGTAACACGCAAGGGTAATATCTGCTCTTGTTTCCATTTTAGATCTTAAATGATCTTAAGTCCATATTTTCTATCTGTTTTTCTAACCCACCTAGTCTAGGTTCCCAAATGTCTTTGGACTCAGGCCGTCCATCTTTTCTCACCCAGTTTCATTTCAGGATAGGAGGGACAAGCACTGGCTTATCTTCCTTTTCCTTTGATTTTTTTTTGACAAAACTTCCCTGATTCTCAGGATGAGGGTACTGAAAATCACCCCCTTGAGAGGATCTGTTCCCTTCTTCTTGGAAAAATTGTTTCCATCCTCGAGTCTCCCATATCAGGGCTATCATGTACATCAATTGTTATGTGCCAATGGTGATAACATTCCTGTTTTTCCCCCACCAATTTAAGCTGGTTGATATGGTACCACTAACTTTTATCTGAAGAAGTCAGTACTTTGTACACTGCAGGACTTACTTTGTCTATAATTTCATAGGGCTCTGCAAACCTTGGATTTAAAAATGAGGTGGATAGCTGTTTTCTAATCATCACTCTTTGTCCTGGGCTTAATTCTATGGGACTGACTGTTGAGTCAAAATAGGCTTTACTCTGTCGCTTTTTCTTTCCTGTTTGGTGGCCTGCCACATACCTGGGCTCGTTCATTGTCTCTACCAATTGTTCTTTTTCAAACTTTTTTATTAGTTTCATAATAATAAACATACCATAATATTGATACAAAGTTATTTGGAATACATTGTTATAGTTAACATAGTTAAATATAAGCCCAGTTGACACATAAGTATTAAATCTCCCAATCATACAGGATACAGATGTAATATACAAAACAAGAAAATATATCTAAAAAAATCATGAAAAAGGGAAAAACAATACCTCAAAAACCTAAACAGTCTCTACCAATTGTTGTACCCACTTTTCTGACACAATCCCATCGATTTTGGGTTCTGACAAATCTAATCCTGACAACTCCTCCAACCCTCTCATGTCCCTTCCGGTCATGAGTTCATACAGGGTGTAACCAGTTGAAGATGCCACTGCATTTCTTATCCTCATCAAGACATAAAGCAAAACTACTTACTATGTCGTTCCATGTTGTTGCACCATTTCTGCAATCTTTTATTTAGTTTTCGATTCATCCTTCCCAAATTCCACTGGACTGTGTTCTATAGGGTATATGAAATCTCTGCTTGATCTCTAAAAGTGCCATGATATTTTTTTTTATCTGGGCTCTGAAATGTGTGTCTTGATCTGATTTGTTATAATGGGGCAGTCCCCAGCAAGTGAATATCCTTTCCAATAAGATTTTTGTAGTGGGCTTTGCTGTGTTTGTCTTAGCCGGGAAAGCTTCCAGCCACTTCGTAAAGGTATCTATTACTACCAGAATATACTTGTACCCTCCTGGGGTGGGCGGTAAGGGACCAACATAGTCTATCTGTAATTTACTCCAAGGCCCTTCCACTGGTCTGGTGTGTCAAAGGGCTCCTTTCTTTACATTTCTATTAGGATTATATTGTGTGCAAATCAAGCAATTTTTGACATAATGTTCCACATCATCCATAGATCATGGTACCAATGGATCATCTGGTTTCATCCTCCCTCTGAAACCACAAGTTCTCCTTCATGAAGGACAACTCCATCTTCGACATCTTTGACTCCCTTGTGCTCTTCGCATATTTCAGACCCTGCACCTTCTATCAATTTTTTAAACTCTTCATCCTTCTTCTGCTCCTCTGCTAAATCCATAACCTTAACCTGTTGTTCTTTCTGCCTCCCAACCTCCCCAATCTGTGGCTGTCATTCCTGCCCAAATAAAGCACCTTGCTTCGTCAATTTGTCAGCCTTTCTATTTCCCTCAGGAGATAATTTAGAGTGGGCTTCTTTTCCCTTTGCTTCTTCAAATATATATTGTAATAAAGCAGCAGATGGGAGGGGCTTCCCGTCAGCTGAAACGAACCCTCTGGTCTTCCACAGAGGCAAATGTCCTGTAAGGCTGTGACAAACATACATACTATCAGAGTGCATGACTGACCCTGGCGGAAAACTTTCTGGGTGGCTAACCACATATGCTACAGCTGCCAATTCTGCTGCATGTGCACTCATGGTTTTGGGTAACTTTAAAGCTATACTATACCTTTCCTGGCCATGTTCATCCTCTACTTATATATGCCACACCCAGTCCTCCTCTCACCATCCTATACTGCTGAGGGTCCATCCACAAAAAATTTAAAGCAAGGGTTTTCTTTTTGCTTTGTTTCTTTGTTCCTAGTCACTACTTTATCTGATCTGCTTCCACAGCCTCCTTTTTCTTTTGATACAAATGGATCCTTGGGTTATCGGCTAACATTGAGGTAGTGTTTACTCGCATTTGTACTAATATTTCTTCCTTGCAGCAGTAATGTCCATCTAGCAATTCTGTTTTGGCTTACAGAACCATCTTTAATCCTTCCACGTAACAGTAATTGCATGGGGGTGTGTTCTGTCAGTGTTGTAAATGGACTAAGTCCCACTATGTAGGCGAAATGTTGTACCACCCAGAAAACCGCTATGCAAGTGTTTTTCACATACCCCTGTTCTACTGGTGAGAGCATAAGTGGTGCATACGCTACTGGTCTTAACTTCCCATGCGTCTGCTGTAAGAGCACTGCTGAGAGGGTGGTATCAGTTGTTGTCACCTCCAGTGGGAATGGTTCATTTGGATTTGGGGTTTTTAGAGCAGGCCTAGTGGCCAACGCTTGCTTCAGAGCTGTGATGGCCCGGGTGTGTTCTGATTTCCATCCCCACGCCACATTCTTTTTCAGTAACTCCATTAGAGGAGCGGCTTTAGTGGAAAACCCATCAATGTGATCTCTACATTATCCTACCAGTCCCAGCAAGGACCTCAGCCCTTTCAGGTCTCAGGAAATAGGCAGTTTCATAACCAATTCTGCTCTTTGCTTATCAATTTCTCTTTTTCCCAGAGTCAAGATCATTCCCAAATAACTAACTTCTTGTTTCATCACCTGTGCTTTTTTAGGGTTTACCTTTAGTTCCAATGCAAGTAATAGTTGCAACAGTTCTGTCAATAGCTGATAATGTTCCTGTTTGGTTTCAGTCTGCAGGACTAGATCATCTACATATTGTACCAAGCACTCAGGTTTTGAAAACCGTTTTAACTCTTCACCTAAGCATTGGTGAAATATAGATGGGGAATTATGGAACCCCTGTGGTAGGGCAGTCCATGTATACTGCTGTCCCTGAAAGGTAAAAGCAAATTTGTATTGACATTCTTGCCCTAGTGGGATAGATCAAAATCCATTATTTATGTCTAAAACTGTGAACCATTGCACTCTTTCATTCTGCTTGACCACTGTCTCTGGGTTAGTTGCGATAGTTGGGGCTGTTAACAGAATTACTTTATTCAGCTCTCGGTAGTCTATTGTCAACCTCCAACTACTATCTGGTTTCCTCATTGGCCACATGGGTGAGTTGTAAGTGGAGACTACTAGCCTCAGTACCCCTTGTTATTCCAAACTCTGTATTACCTTACCTACATCTTCCTCTGCCTGTTTGGGAAACTCATATTGCTTCTGTGGTTTGGGGTCTGGACCTTGTATGCATACACTACCAGCCATCTTTCCGCAGTCATGCTTGTGCTTGTGCCTTGCAAATGCCCATGAGTTCTGTGCAATAATTTGCTGCACCTTCTGATCATTGCTCATCTCCTCTGATTTTATCCACATTTCACCCATTGTGCATATTCTATCCTGATATTCTCTTACTGGGATCTGCATGTGGTGTATGTTATTCATGCCAGTTGGCATCTGCCAAATCATACGATTAACTCGGTCAAAATAAAGCCCTGCTTTGGATATATAATCACTCCTCAGTATATGTTCCTGCTCCCTGGGCAATTCCACCAACACTATCGAATGTTTCAATGCTATGTCTCCTATTCTAACTTCCTTTCTTTTCAAATCTTCTTCTTATTATTATCTAAAATTAACAAGAGTACATCGAAGTAGGCAACACTTACAATATCTCAAGAAAAAAAAACATTGTTTCAAAGATTGAAAAAATTTTCGTGACAAAAAAAAACACTACTAAGCAAGAAAAAGTGAGGAAAAAAACCATTAGCTGTTCAACCCCAGAGCCATGCATCATACAAGAAGCTTCTAAAGTTAAACATCAAACTTTCAGCAAGAAAAAGATACCAAAAATTTACAACTAGATCATGGAAGAAATCTATCAATTAACTCAAATGATAGTAATGAGCAAATGAACCTCATCTTTTCTCAAAATCAAACATAGGTTCAAAAGTTTGACTTCTAATTTTCTCTGAACTAAGACATTGCTCACTTGAGAGAACCATTGTGACAAAATAGGAGCCGATGTGTCCTTCCACTTCAATAAAATGGTCCTCCTAGCTATTAACGTAACAAATGCAATAACATGTTGGTCAGACAAAGATATACGTGGATATTTTGAGGAATTATTCCAAAAAGCACAGTTAATTTGTTAGGTTGTAAATTAATTTTAAGTGCTTTAGAAATTGTAGAAAAATCTGACTTCCAGAACTGTTTCAGTATAGAACAGGACCAAAACATGTGTGTCAGTGTAGCTGTCTCAGTTTTACATCTATCGCAACAACTATCAACATTAGGGAATATTTTAGACAATTTCTCCTTCGTCAAATAGTAACAATGTACAATTTTAAATTGAATCAGTGAATGACTAGCACACATCGAAGAAGAGTTAACCAACTTCAGAATCCGTGTCCAGTCTTCCGTCATAAAATTCAAATTAAGTTCCTTTTCCCAATCTTGTTTAATCTTAAAGAAAGGACGCCTATCTATTATAATATTAAATTATGAATTCTTCCAATGGATCCCTTCATCAAAAGGTTCATACTCGTAATAGTATCTAACAGGTCAGCATCCAATATGTGAGGAAAATTACTTCAATATTTTTGTAAGAAATGTCTAACTTGAAGGTATTGTAAAAAGTGTGGTATGAAAGAGAATAATTATCAACTAATTGTTCAAAAGACATCAGTCTATCTTCTTTAAATAAATCCAGAAAAGAGTTAATACCTTTATTTTTCCAAAGTAAAAAAAATGGATCACTCAAAGAAGGCTTAAAAAAGTAATTTTGATAGATTAAACTACAAAGTTTAAATTTTTGAAGATTAAAAAAATTATGGAACTGGAGCCAAGTTTGTAAAGAATGCTTAATCACAGGGTATAAATTTAAATTAGCAACTTTAGCTAATTGTATAGGTAAAGCAGCTCCCAATAACGAGGCTAGATAAAACTGTTTCACAGCTTTCAATTCCAAATCTACCCAAATTGGCCGTTCGTTCTTATCAACTCAGTGTAACCAAAAGGACATATCTCGCACATTAACAGCCCAGTAATACATTCTTAAATTAGGCAAAGCGAGACCTCCATCCTTTTTCAACATTTGTAAGTGACATTTACTAATTCTTGGTCTTTTATTATTCCAAATATAAGATAAAATAATAGAACCACTCCGATCAAAAAACTTCTTAGTCAGAAAAACAGGGATATTCTGAAATAAATATAAAAATGTTGGTAAAATCATCATTTCTACTATACGGATGTGACCAGCAAGTGTAAGTGGGTTCCATCTACTAAATAAATACTTCATAGAATCTACCAAGGGAAAAAAATTAGCTTTATAAAGGTCCTTATATTTTTAGTGATTATAACACCTAAATACCTAAAGGAATCCGTGACTTTGAAAGGAGTATTATCATATATAGAAACAGATTCATTTAAAGGAAACAGTTCACTTTTACTAAAATTTATTTTATATCCTGAAAAATCTCCAAATTCATTAAATAATTTTAGCAAGGCAGGAATAGATTCCTCGGGATTGGATATATAAACCAGTAAATCATCAGCATGAAGAGAAATCTTATGAATGGTCTCATTCACAAAAACCCCAAAATATCTTTAGCTTCACAAACAGCAATAGCAAGGAGTTCTAATATTAAATTAAATAACAAAGTACTTAATAGACAGCCTTGTCTTGTCCCCCGAGAAAGCTGAAAAAAGGGAATCTACTGTTATTAGTAATAACAGTAGCATAGGGGTCTTATATATCATTCTAATCCAATCATTAAAATTAACACTAAAGCTAAATTTCTCTAAAAAATTAAATAAATATTTCCATTCGACTTGATTGAATGCTTTTTCAGCATCCAAAGAGACAACGCATTGTGGAGTTTTAAAAGAGGACGAATATATAATGTTAAATAATCTCCGAACATTTGAAAAAGAATAACGAGCCTTTATAAAGCCTGTTTGAACTTTAAAAATAATTTTACCCAAAATATTCTCCAACAAATTGGCTATTATCTTTGACAGAATCTTAGCATCGACATTCAATAATGAAATAGGTCTATATGAGACACATTCAGTAGGATCTTTATCCTTTTAAGAATTAAAGAAATAGAAAACTCATAAAAAGTAGAAGGTAAATCACCTTTCACAAAAGAATCCTTAAACATTCCAACATATATGGACAAAGCAATTTTCCAAATTTTTTATAAAATTCTACAGGATAGCCATCAAGTCCAGGGGCCTTACCAGACTGTATTGAAAAAATAGCTTTATGAATTTCGGCTTCAGCAGTTTGGGCATCAAAGTTTTTTGATCCTCAACAGAAGTTTTAGGAAAGGCAATCTTTTGTAAGAAAGCATTCATTTTAGAAGAATCTACTGGACATTGAGATTTATAAAGTTCAGTATAAAAATCTTGAAAAATCTTATTAATTTCTTCATATTCCCAAGCCAGGGTACTATCTTTCTTACAGATTTTCGAACTTTGCCTTTTGGCTCTGGTCGTTTTTAACTGAGATGCAAGCAGTTTGTTATTTTTATCTCCAAACATATAAAAGTAGCTTTCAATAGGATGAGTCAATAATAGATTATATTGTGATTGAAGTTCCACCATTTGTTTGAATAAATAAATGTTAAGGGAGATTGCATAAATATTATCTTTAATTTGTTTTGAAATCTTATATAATTCTACTTTAGTCTGTTTTATATATATAAATATATATATTTAGGGGAGGGTTCAATTACTTATACAATATTACTAGTTAGTATTTTTGAAAATTTAGTTGGGTTATATGCTATCAACTTTTTTCTGCTTTATTATAGCGTCTTATAACCAAACTTAAAGCTTTTTTTAAGGGATTTAGATTATGAAGACACATAGTCCTCTTTTATTGTCATTTAGTAATGCATGCATTAAGAAATGATACAATATTTCCTCCGATGTGATATCACAAAACACAGGACAGACCAAGACTGAAAAAACTGACAAAACCACATAATTATAATATGTATTTAGGGGAGGGTTCAATTACTTATACAATATTACTAGTTGGTATTTTTGAAAATTTTATATATATATAGCCCCATTAGTAGGAAAAACTATCAATTAGTTAATTAAGAAAGAAACAAAAAAAAAATCAAACCAGATACAAGGTTAAAGGAACAAGTCCCTTTATCTTCTTTTTCTCAGTTGAATGTCCGAATAACCATTTAAACAGTCATACTTGAACCATAAATCTTCTTTCCAAAAAAACCAATGATACGCAATAATGAACAAATCCCCTTATCTTGTTCTAATCGTCTCTCAATGAAGTGTCCAAGTAATCATCATAAATCTTCTTTCCGAAATGCCAATAATATACAGATAACCAAGCAGCCTTCCAAGACAGTTCATTCAGCAGCTGCAGCAGGTATAGTTTGAACAACTGCCAGTGCAACTTTAGGTTCAAAAAATGTACGAGGAGGAGAATTAGGAGGAAAAACTTTAATTCTTGTTGGGTAACGCAAGGAAGGGAACAGTTTCTTATCATATGCCTGTTTCGTTACCAGAGCAAATTTTGATCTTTGTCCCATTACCTCCTTCGGATAATCCTCATAAAACCGGAGCTCAGATTCCTTAAATCTAAAAACTCTCTGTTTTCTTGCCTGTCACATTATTTGATCTTTAATTTTAAAGTGATGAAAACAAACCAAGACAGACCTTGGTTTATTTGGATCTTTAGATTTTGAAGTAAAAGCTCTGTGCACTCTTCCTATAGTAGGCGGCTGTGATAATATGGTAGGAAAGAGGGTATGAAAAAGCTTACCAAAGTAAGCAGTTAAATCTCCATCTTCGGCTCCTTCTTGCAGCCCAACAATTCATGTATTGCTTCGGCGAGACTAGTTTCCAGGTCTATAATCTTATTTCGATATCTTTCCAAACGAGTTGTAGTTTCAAACAATTTTTGCTTAGTTATCTTCAATTCCTCTTCGTGTGTAATGACTTGAGTTTCCAGGTCTTTAAGTTTTCCCAGAAATTACTTCATTTCATTACTATTCTTTTCCGGTTGGTCCTTAATTGACCTGTTCTGATCTTTAATTGAATTCAGTGTCCGAACCATATCTTCAGCCCGTGGTGGCATTTCATCAGATCTTTCTTTTTGCATCTTTCCTTTCCCATTATCTTTATCGCTAGGTTCAGACAAGTTCTTCCCACTCCTCGCAGACGTAGGCAGGTTGTTCCCTGTCAAGAATCAGCAAATAAAAATTTTAAATTTGAAGTTTAAACTGGGGAAAGGAACAAAACTGGGAGCAGCACAAAAACTGCTGCTACTCCATTTACAGACAGGCACAGTCTTGCCTCCTATTCTAACTTCCAATGGTACACTCACATGTCCCACTTGTGAATGTCCTGTGAATCCACTTCGGATAATTTTATCTTGTGTCTCCCAATTTATGTTATTTATAGTAGTAGTGTTGACGGCGGTTCGGGATCCTCCAGTATCCCATAAAGAGGTAACAGGTAGGGCCTCTGACCCTACCACTCGCTAGAGGTCTTCTGGTTTCATCCCACCTTGAGTCACACACCCAAGTTGCTGAGGCCTGACACTGTCGCTGAAGCTCAGGGTATAATTCCCTGGATGGTGGTGTCTCCACCATGTTATTTTATGGGCTTCCTCTTTCTGACCCCTCCACGGACAAACCACATTGCTCTGCTCTTTCTCATCTTAGGTTTGGACACTCTCTCTCACTGCACCCCTGCTGACCACAGTTATAGCATTTAATTACTCCACCGTCAGTTCTCACTGTTCCTGGCCCTGTTCCATTTCCTCTGCCCTGCCTTGCCCCTTGACGGAGTGGCAGGGAGGCCCTCAGGGCGGGTCCCCTCCCTCATTCCTCCAGGCAGGTGCCTGACTTTTAGTAGACATCACCTTCCCATTAAAGAGTTCAGATGGTCTTTGTACCTCCTTTTCCCACACTCCCTACTCATTCTCCTCAGTACCCATGCCTCAGTATGTGTGGGATCAGAAGAATCAAACATTTCCAGTGCCATTTTAGATTCATCGGTACAGTGAGATACCAGTGTCCTCAATCATCTATTTGATGCCTCTGGTCCTAAATGGTGTCCCATAAACCTCTTGGAACACAGTCCATAATCAGGATGCAAATGCAGTTGGATGTTCACATCTCCTCTGCTAATATTTGGCTAGCGCGTCTACTGGGTCCCTCTGTTAACTCCCATTACAGTCATTATTGTGTTTTTCAGTTCCTCACTTGTTTCCCCACCATGTCATTGTATATCTGGAAAAGCTGAGTGTGTATTTGGGTGTAAACACATAATCAGTTTCCTTTCCTCAGAGTCGTAGGCCATGTATTATTCTCTGATGACTAGTTGCTTGGAAAAGCTCTTGAGGGTCGTCTCTGAGCCCCGATATCCCGAACAATATATCTAAGCTGCTGTACGCCGAACGATGTGTGTGTTATATTCTGATTTTGATCTGCTCCCCCGGCCCCCCACTCTCTGATAGTAACTGGGGGTGTCAATCGTGCAGACGGTAGCACCGGCTTCCGCTGGTTGGGTGTCGGTCGGAATTACTCCGGGAAATGGTGCTTCATAATTACCATAACCATATGTAATAGCTTTATCTGCTAAATCATGCCAATCAATGTCACCATATTCACCTTCCACCCCTTTTTCAGATCAAAAAGCACATATTATTCCTCGCTGTGTAGCAAATTGGTCCTGCAGCTTTTGTGTCTGCTTTGAACACTCTGCATGATTGCCAATGTTACTCGTCCTTTCCTGTGCTGATTTCTGAATCATAATCATAGCCATCACTGCACTATTTCCTTAATGCTTCCACTTCAGCCTTCGCTAGTTCGGCTGCTTCGTCTAGTTTACTTTACTCTTTAAGTAATTTCTCACACTTCAGCTGAAACTGGTTCATATGCATCAAGTCCACACCTCTCTGACCCTGTAAATTAGTAACCCTTTCTCTAAAGGTTTCTACCTCCTTTTGGAGCCCTCTGTGTTCTCCTAACCTATCTCGCTCGGCTTCTGCGTTATGCTGATATTCTAGCATTTCCTGTTGTAACCTACCTTGCTCGGCGTCAGCTTTTTGCCAATATTCTATGATTTCCTGTTGTAACCTATCCCTCTCGGCATCAGCTTTTTGCCAATATTCTATGATTTCCTGTTGTAACCTATCCCTCTCGGCGTCAGCTTTTTGCCGATATTCTATGATTTCCTGTTGTAACCTATCCCCCTCAGCGTCAGCTTTTTGCCGATATTCTATGATTTCCTGTTGTAACCTATCCCTCTCGGCATCAGCTTTTTGCCGATATTCTATGATTTCCTGTTGTAACCTATCCCTCTCGGCGTCAGCTTTTTGCCGATGTTCGTTTTCTAATTCTAATCTATGTCGTTCTGCCTTAGCATTTTGTCATAATTCTATCAAATCCTCAATTAAACAACCATCTGCTACTGGTTTTTGTGATCGGTTAAACTTCCTGCTTGACAGCTTCCTTTGACAGATTTACCACAGGGCATCACCAGCAATCTTCCCTTCACAACCAGGGTGACTGACAAACTGCTCATGTTGTGGCCACTTCCCCAACACGTATTTCTGAAGGTATCCCTTCCAATCAAAACAATCCAAGTCCTTTGGTCTTGCAAAATTTCCTGAATTCTTCATCCTGGGTCATTGACCACTAACTACCCAGCCCCAGATCTCTCTGTACCTCACCCATGTGGTCTGACTCGAGCCTCTCACGGAACAAAGAGATTTATCCTCAAGTCCACCCAGGGACACCAATTCTGTTACAAGAATCACCCCTTGTAATAATGTACAGAAGTACAGAGAATCTGTATTTACCGTAAGTAACTTTTATTGTTTCAGCTAAAAGCACGTGGGTTCACGAAATGTCTCCGTGTGCACCCTACTAGAATCACTGTCCCTCCAGGAGGAGTCAATGAAGAGAAGAGGTGTTACCTGGGAAAGGAGTCCACGCTGGCCAGGCATTTCTCGTAGTCTCGATCTCCACGTGTCTGCCTTATCTGCGATAGTTGACCTCTAGCTGCTGGAGAGTTATTTCTCCTGCATATTTGGAGCTCCTGAGACATATACTGTTCCTACCTGGGTCACCTTCTTAAATGGTCATTGTACAGGGCTACAACCAACATTGTTTCATGGCTCTTCCCACCTAGCATTGTGTATTTGTGCCTTTGCATTCTGACTGGTCCAGACCAGTTAAATGAGGCAACACAGACAGAGGCTAACGAGATTACAGATTGCTTCTTTGGCAGGTCTGCCATTTTACATAACAAGTAGCTATACTTCTGAGAATGGTCTCAGGTTTATTGCTCTGATTAGATCATCCCAGAGTCAAGAATCAGCCCGGAGTCCAAGCCCTTTATATAACAAGTGGCCACTTGTTTGAGAGTGGTTTCATGTTTAGCAGATCATTACCTGAAGCTCCCTGTGTCCACATTCAGTTGCTCTGATTAGATTATCCAAGAGCAAGAATAGAGTCCACAAAATGAGGGAAAACAAAGGCAACTGGCTCGTCTGCTTCCCCTGTCCTTGATCAGACTGTAGTTTCTTCTGGCCAACAATTTATACCTAATTTAGATTTTGGAGGTAATGGACATCTAGACTTTCAAATTTTACTGATCTATAGGTGCAGTGAAATCAAATGGGGCCATTGAGAAACTAAAGAATAGGTTAAACAGTTAGCCAGCTGCATAATTGGAATTTAAATGTAATGTAGAAATGATGAAATATTGCACATCAAAAAGAAAAATAAATAATAGTGTTGAAATAGCTGAAAAGTGATTCTGAATGACATCTATGTCTAAGTAGTTTTACTTCTGCCTTTGCCATCCTGTAGCAGGCACAGAATTTAATGGGAAACTGAACATGATGGGGTCTGGTCCATAATCTCTTCAGAAATTTTAAAAAGAGACTGCAGATGCTGGAAATATGAAACAACAAAAGAAAAAAACTGGAAAATCTCAACAGGCCACACAGCAACTGTGCAAAGAGAAACAACCAATATATTGGGTTGATGACCTTTTGTCAGAACTAATTGGCCAGGCTCATCTCTTATAACCAAGGCCTGCAATGCCTCCATCCTGATCACGTCCAAAATACACTGATCAAGAAGGTTCTTTTAAATGTACTTCAGAAACTCTCATCCTTCTATGCCTTCTCGTCGCTTTTTAGATGGTTAAAATCTCCCACCAGCACGATATGACTTTTTGCACAACAACATCATTTCCCTGCAAAACTGTTCCTCACGATGACGGTGATGATGGGAACTTGATGACGATGAGGACAATATGTGTGAGGTTGATGATCTGGAGCATGTTGATATTCAGGGAGAGGAGGTGCTGGAGTTGTTAAAATACATTAGGACAGATAAGTCCCCGGGGCCTGACGGAATATTCCCCAGGCTGCTCCACAAGGCGAGGGAAGAGATTGCTGAGCCTCTGGCTAGGATCCTTATGTCCTCGTTGTCCACGGGAATGGTACCGGAGGACTGGAGGGAGGCGAATGTTGTCCCCTTGTTCAAAAAAGGTAATAGGGATAGTCCAGGTAATTATAGACCAGTGAGCCTTACATCTGTGGTGGGAAAGCTGTTGGAAAAGATTCTTAGAGATAGGATCTATGGGCATTTAGAGAATCATGGTCTGATCAGGGACAATCAGCATGGCTTTGTGAAGGGCAGATCATGTCTAACAAGTCTGATAGAGTTCTTTGAGGAGGTGACCAGGCATATAGATGAGGTTAGTGCAGTGGATATGATCTACATAGATTTTGGTAAGGCATTTGACAAGGTTCCACACAATAGGCTTATTCAGAAAATCAGAAGGCATGGGATCCAGGGAAGTTTGGCAAGGTGGATTCAGAATTGACTTGCCTGCAGAGAGCAGAGGGTGGTGGTGGAGGGAGTACATTCAGATTGGAGGGTTGTGACTAGTGGTGTCCCACAAGGATCGGTTCTGGAACCTCTACTTTTCGTGATTTTTATTAACGACCTGGATGTGGGGGTAGAAGGGTGGGTTGGCAAGTTTGCCGATGACACGAAGGTTGGTGGTGTTGTAGATAGTGTAGAGGATTGTCGAAGATTGCAGAGAGACATTGATAGGATGCAGAAGTGGGCTGAGAAGTGGCAGATGGAGTTCAACCTGGATAAGTGTGAGGTGGTACACATTGGAAGGACAAACTCCAAGGCAGAGTAAAAAGTAAATGGCAGGATAATTGGTAGTGTGGAGGAGCAGAGGGATCTGGGGGTACATATCCACAGATCCCTGAAAGTTGCCTCACAGGTAGATAGGGTAATTAAGAAAGCTTATGGGGTGTTAGCTTTCATAAGTCGAGGGATAGAGTTTAAGAGTCGCGAGGTAGTGATGCAGCTCTATAAAACTCTGGTTAGGCCACACTTGGAGTACTGTGTCCAGTTCTGGTCACCTCACTATAGGAAGGATGTGGAAGCATTGGAAAGGGCACAGAGGAGATTTACCAGGATGCTGCCTGGTTTAGAGAGTATGCATTATGATCAGAGATTAAGGGAGCTAGGGCTTTACTCTTTGGAGAGAGGGAGGATGAGAGGAGACATGATAGAGGTATACAAGATATTAAGAGGAATAGATAGAGTGGATAGCCAGCACTTCTTCCCCAGGGCACCACTGCTCAGTACAAGAGGACATGGCTTTAAGGTAAGGGGTGGGAAGTTCAAGGGGGATATTAGAGGAAGGTTTTTTACTCAGAGAGTGGTTGGTGTGTGGAATGCACTGCCTGAGTCAGTGGTGGAGGCAGGTACACTAGTTAAATTTAAGAGTCTACTGGACAGGTATATGGAGGAATTTAAGGTGGCAGGTTATATGGGAGGCAGGGTTTAAGGGTCGGCACAACATTGTGGGCTGAAGGGCCTGTACTGTGCTGTACTATTCCATGTTCTATGTTCTATGTTCTAATATCTTTCCCACTGCTTGGCACTGTATACATTAGCCCCAGTTGTATAATCACATCCCGATTTTTTTTTGTCTCTGTTCTAAGAAGTTTATGTCCTAAATCTTTGCAGTACATCTCCCTGTTCTGCTACTGTGATATTCGTTTTAATCATTGCTACCACACCTTTCTATAATTTCCTCTCTTTCCCTAGAATCTTTGTCCTGCATGCTTAAAAAACATTCCAACCCTTTTTTTAGGCAGGTCTCTTTTTTTTAGCCAGAACATAATAATAATTTCAGATGGTTTTTTTGAGTTATCAACCTTGTTAAATGTTTCTTAGATTTAAATACACTTTCTGTAAACCTGAAATGGATTTCCTATGATATCTTGGCTGAATCCTACATATACAAAAATATTCTGGTGTACTTATCTTTCCCAATCCTTTTTATGCCTGCTCTCCTTTTTCAATTCCATCTTCCTCTACCTACCTCGATCAAATTAGTTCAAACTTCTCTCCACAATACTGGCACAACTCCCCATCAAAATATAGATGCCAATTCTGTTGGAGTACAATTTAGTCAGCCCGCAGAGCTCCTTCCTGCCCCAGAAATGATCCCTGTCTTCCAGGATTTCTGGAGCATTTCTGAAGCCATATGTTATCCTTGGAGGGAGTAATATGGTGAGATCCTACTTATTATTTTCTCTGCCAAATTTTAAAATCTGTCTGCAAGATCTTATCTCTTTTTTTTCTACCTTTGTCATTGCTTTCAATTTAGAGAATGGCCCTTTGCTCATCACTTACTTCAAAGTTTACAGCAGTACCTGGTGATATCTTCAACTGTAGATAGGCAGTAGATTTTCCAGAGTCACATACACAAGCACAGAAACTACCTACCAGTTCTCCTCCTCCTAAAGTGGAATCTCCCATAAATATTGTCCTCCGTAACCTTTCTCCTTTCCTCCTACACTGCTGAAACAATTGTAGTGCAATGGACTCAACTCTGACTGCATTTTCTCTTTGATACTGGTTAGACAGCAAGGTGCCCACAAGGGCCTCCTGTACTACCTGCCAGATCTTCCTTGATAGTCAGGTCACATGCTCCCTCTCTGTCTACATTCTTTTGAAATGCAGAGCAACTACTTCCTATTCGCACATCATTTTGTCTCACAGGTGGACCACAGTAATACCAGCTGCTTCTCAAGCTCCAAAATCAAGATTTTGAGCTTTTCCAGCTGATGGCACGTCCTGCATCTCCAACACTCTCTCAAGGTATGGAATGCCCATTGCCTGGTTCCAATGAGCCCTGCCATGTCTTTACTTACTTGGATTAATTCAATTAACAGTTAAAGAATGTACTTAAACAACTATCAGGATTAAATTTTTGTTTTGCTTACCTCAAATTAAGTTTTTTTTTAAAAAGCATTGTTCATATCTTATTTCAACCAAATACCTTCACTCATTGGGACTTTTCTGCATTTCTTTGCATGTTTTTTTTGCATTTCTTTAAGCAGCAGTATGGTAATGTAGCAATTAGCACAATGCTTTACAGTACAGGTGATGTAATGTATGAATCTATTCCTTAGCCCTACTCATTGACCTGTTGTCCATGCATGTGCATTGTTCTCTCTCTCTCACTGCAATGTCTGCTTTTACTTAATATGTGTATAGTTGTGTACAGATACAACAAATTAACGATGAGTACGAGCCTGAAAGTCAGAAAGTATCACAAACTACATTGACAATTACGGGACAAACCAGCAAGAGTTAAACAGCACAAGAAACTTGAAGGACCCGTGACTAACAGTGAAAGGCACGCTGAATTTAAAGTGAAAGTAATGTGACAATGGCTTCAGTCAGGAAAGTTGATGAATTTGATAGCATTAGTGAAGTTTGGGAGTCTTTATATAGAGAGGATTGAACTGTATTGTAATGCAAACAATGTGGAGGAGCAAAAGAAAGCCCCCACACTTCTTAGCTTAATGGGACCAAGAACGTACCGTCTCTTACACAACTTAGTAACACCTGAAAAGCCAGCAAGCAAGACATTTGATGAAATTGTTACAATTTTCCAGAATCACTTAAGCCTTAAACCATCGGTAATAGCTGAGAGATTTAGATTTTACAAAAGGGACCAGACAAAAGATGAAGGCCTTTCTGAATAATTGCAGAACTGTGCAAATTTTGCTAGTGCTGTGACATTAGAGATGGACTTTCTGATGCATTAAGGGACATGTTAGTTTGTGGTATGCATCGTTAAGGCACTTAAATGAAGCTACTGGCAGAAAGAGACATAACCTTAGAACAGGCATTGACTATTTCAACGTTAACCATATAACCATATAACAATTACAGCACAGAAATAGGCCATCTCAGCCCTTCTAGTCCGTGCCGAACTCTTACTCTCACCTAGTCCCACTGACCTGCACTCAGCCCATAACCCTCCATTCCTTTCCTGTCCATCTAGCCGTCCAATTTAACTTTAAACAACAACATTGAACCTGTCTCAACCACTTCTGCTGGAAGCTCGTTCCACACAGTTACCGCTCTCTGAGTAAAGAAGTTCCCCCTCATGTTACCCCTAAACTTTTGCCCTTTAACTCTCAACTCATGTCCTCTTGTTTGAATCTCCCCTATTCTCAATGGAAAAAGCCTACCCACATCAACTCTATCTATCCTCCTCATAATTTTAAATACCTCTATCACGTCCCTCCTCAACTTTCTACATTCCAAAGAATAAAGACCCAACTTGTTCAACCTTTCTCTGTAACTTAGGTGATGAAACCTAGGTAACATTCTAGTAAATCTTCTCTGTACTCTCTCTATTTTGTTGAAATCTTTCCTATAATTCGGTGACCAAAACTGTACACAATACTCCAAATTTGGCCTCACCAATGCCTTGTACAATTTCAACATTACATTCCAGCTCCTATACTCAATGCTCTGATTTATAAAGGCCAGCATACCAAAAGCTTTTTTCACCACACTATCCACATGAGATTCCACCTTCAGGGAACTATGCACTATTATTCCTAGATCCCTCTGTTCTACTGCATTCTTCAATGCCCTACCATTTGCCATGTATGTCCTATTTTGATTAGTCCTACCAAAATGTAGTACCTCACATTTATCAGCAATAAACTCCATCTGCCATCTTTCAGCCCACTCTTCTAACTGGCCTAAATCTCTCTGCAAGCTTTGAAAACCTACTTCATTTTCCACAACTCCACCTATCTTAGTATCATCTGTATACTTACTAATTATGGGGAGCAAGGACATGGCAGACCAATTGAATAATTACTTTCTGTCTTCACTAAGGAGGACATAAATAATCTTCCAGAAATAGTAGGGGACAGAGGGTCCAGTGAGATGGAGGAACTGAGTGAAATACATGTTAGTAGGTAGTAGGGAAGTGGTGTTAGGTAAATTGAAGGGATTGAAGGCAGATAAATCCCCAGGGCCAGATGGTCTGCATCCCAGAGTGCTTAAGGAAGTAGCCCAAGAAATAGTGGATGCATTAGTGATAATTTTTCAAAACTCGTTAGATTCTGGACTAGTTCCTGAGGATTAGAGGGTGGCTAATGTAACCCCACTTTTTGAAAAAAGAGGGAGAGAGAAACCGGGGAAATATAGACCGGTTAGCCTAACGTCAGTGGTGGGGAAACTGCTGGAGTCAGTTATCAAAGATGTGATAACAGCACATTTGGAAAGCGGTGAAATCATCGGACAAAGTCAGCATGGATTTGTGAAAGGAAAATCATGTCTGACGAATCTCATAGAATTTTTTGAGGATGTAACTAGTAGAGTGGATAGGGGAGAGCCAGTGGATGTGGTATATTTGGATTTTCAAAAGGCTTTTGACAAGGTCCCACACAGGAGATTAGTGTGCAAACTTAAAGCACACGGTATTGGGGGTAAGGTATTGGTGTGGGTGGAGAATTGGTTAGCAGACAAGAAGCAAAGAGTGGGAATAAACGGGACCTTTTCAGAATGGCAGGCAGTGACTAGTGGGGTACCGCAAGGCTCAGTGCTGGGACCCCAATTGTTTACAATATATATTAATGACTTGGATGAGGGAATTAAATGCAGCATCTCCAAGTTTGCGGATGACACGAAGCTGGGTGGCAGTGTTAGCTGTGAGGAGGATGCTAAGAGGATGCAGAGTGACTTGGATAGGTTGGGTGAGTGGGCAAATTCATGGCAGATGCAATTTAATGTGGATAAATGTGAAGTTATTCACTTTGGTGGCAAAAATAGGAAAATAGATTATTATCTGAATGGTGGCCGATTAGGAAAAGGGGAGGTGCAACGAGATCTGGGTGTCATTATACACCAGTCATTGAAAGTGGGCATGCAGGTACAGCAGGCGGTGAAAAAGGCGAATGGTATGCTGGCATTTATAGCGAGAGGATTCGAGTACAGGAGCAGGGAGGTACTACTGCAGTTGTACAATGCCTTGGTGAGACCACACCTGGAGTATTGTGTGCAGTTTTGGTCCCCTAATCTGAGGAAAGACATCCTTGCCATAGAGGGAGTACAAAGAAGGTTCACCAGATTGATTCCTGGGATGGCAGGACTTTCATATGAAGAAAGACTGGATGAACTGGGCTTGTACTCGTTGGAATTTAGAAGATTGAGGGGGGATCTGATTGAAACGTATAAAATCCTAAAGGGATTGGACAGGCTAGATGCAGGAAGATTGTTCCCGATGTTGGGGAAGTCCAGAACGAGGGGTCACAGTTTGAGGATAAAGGGGAAGCCTTTTAGGACCGAGATTAGGAAAAACTTCTTCACACAGAGAGTGGTGAATCTGTGGAATTCTCTGCCACAGGAAACAGTTGAGGCCAGTTCTTTGGCTATATTTAAGAGGGAGTTAGATATGGCCCTTGTGGCTACGGGGGTCAGGGGGTATGGAGGGAAGGCTGGTGCAGGGTTCTGAGTTGGATGATCAGCCATGATCATAATAAATGGCGGTGCAGGCTTGAAGGGCCGAATGGCCTACTCCTGCACCTATTTTCTATGTTTCTATGTTTCTATGTAATCCAATTTACCACCCCATCAATATTGTTAGAGAATGCAGCAGAACTACAGAAAAGGAGGTTAGAATGTGAAATGCACAAAATGTGCCTGAATGGTGCAAAAAGCAAAAGATGTTATTGGTGTGGAAAATAAGTGACTGTTGGTCGAAGGAAACAGTCTGCAAAACATGTCACGGACAAGGTCACATAGAGAGAATATGTAATGCAGACAAAAAGCACAATTGAGTGAAAAGTCTCAAGCACAAAACTAAGCAAATGTATAAAGTTATCAAATGTAAGACAGCTTCAGACAACATAGAACATAGAACATAGAACAGTACAGCACAGTACAGGGCCTTCAGCCCACAATGTTGTGCCGACTCTCAAACCCTGCCTCCCATATAGAGTCTGACAAAGGCAAACTGTCATGCTTAGAACAGCATAGTATTACAGGAGCAGATCACAGTATGTGTGTCTGGTGTACAACTGAAAATGGAGCTGGATACAGGGTCAGCTTTGTCTGTAATTCCCGAGGCTGACTACAACAGACTGTTTTCTAAGATACCGTACCATTAGAGAAGACCTCAGTGATGCTAAAAACCTACACAGGTGAAAAAGTGTCCCCCAATAGCAAGCTGAAGGTGAATGTAATGTATGGAGGCCAAACACAGTAATTAGAACGTTAAGTATTGTATAGTGGAAGGCCAGCACTTTTTGGACGTGAATGGTTGAGAAAAAATCCAACTAGACTGGCACTCAATCAAAGCACCTGGTGTGGCATCAACAGGCAATGGCAGCCCAAAAGGTAGCACTAACCAGAGACTGGCACAGCTGCTTAATGCTAATGAGAAGGTGTTTGAGAAGGGGATTGGTAAACTCAAAGGCATGAAGGCCAGAATTGAATTGAATGAAGAAGCAACACCAAAATTCCAACAAAGCCCATCCAGTGCCTTATACACTACATCCTAAAGTGAATGCTGAACTACAGAGCTTGGAGGCATCTGGAATTCTCTCCAAAGTTAAATGGATCAATTGGGCTGTACCCAATGTTCCAGAGATCAAGAAAGGGAAGGCTGGAGCCATTCGCATATGTGGGGATTTCAAAGTGAGCTGGTGTTACATACTGTGCATTATCCCCTGCCATGAATCGAAGACAATTTTGCATCTTGGGCAGGTGGGGAGGGGTTTTCAAAGATTGACTTGTCATAAGCGTATCTGCAAATGGAGATTGAGGAGTCAAGCAGGAAGTTCCTCACAATCAATACTCACAGTGGACTGTACCAGTACAATCTTTAGCGTCAGACAAACTCCAGCAATTTTGCAAACAGAAATGGACCAAGTGCTCGAAGATATCTGAGGAGCACAATGTTACCTTGATGACATCATCTTGACTGGCAAAAATGATGAAGAGCACCTCCCGAACCTTGGTAAAGTGCTGACCAGGCTAAGTGAATATGGTCTGCATGCAAAGAGAGAGAAATGTTGTGGACATATCATTGACAAGCATAGCTTACTTCAAACACAACAGAAGATTGAAGCAGTGCTACCCAAACTGGAAAATGTGTCACAACTCAGATCATACTTTGGCTTTGGAAACTTCTACCACTGGATTTTCCTAAACTTTGCGACAGTGCTGCATCCAGTGAATGCACTGTTACAGACAGGAACAAAGTGGGAATGCTCAGAAAGATGTGAAAAATCATTCAAGGAAGCAAAGAGACTAATAACATTTGATGAACTTCTCACCCATTATGACCAATCGCTGCCCATCAGACTGACATACAATGCGTCCCCTTATGGCTTTGGAGACATGTTGTCACACATTATGAGAGGTGGATCTGAATTTCCGATTGCATTTACTTCAAGATCACTGACGAGCACAGAATATAACTATGCATAGATTGACTGTGAGGCCCTTAGTATAGTACTGGGAATATTGAAGTTTGACCACTACCTCTACAGACAAAAATTTACGCTAATGACAGATCATCAGCCTCAGGAATCGGATTCCAGTGATGGCTACTACCTGGTTACAATGTTAGGCAGTATTCCAAGGAGTCCATTCTTATGACATAGAGTTCAAAGGTACCAAACAACACATAAATGCTGATGGCTTGTCACGCCTTCCACTATTGTCAACTGAAGAAGAAAAGTCTTCATACTGTGACCAACAGAAGTGTTCCACAATGCATTGATGGACCAATTGCCAGCAACAAATTCTGAAATACAAAGGGAAACAAGGAATGACCCGACATTGTCAAAAGTCTATGAAATCACCATGCAATGATGGCCAGCTCATGGTAACCCTATGTTTCCAGAATTCTCAGCGAGACAAGACCAACTGTTGATATGTCAAAATCATCAGGGGTGATTGATAAGTTCGTGGCCTAATGTAGAAGGAGATGAGTTATTAACTTCAAACTTTCTGCATTATCACTCAAAGAGTTGAACTGCATGTGCATGTAATGAAAGCTGTATAACTCATCTCCTTCTACCATAGGCCACAAACTTATCAATCACCCCTGCTGTGGACACTTTCTGGAGGTCCAAGATCCATATGCTCCACAACTGCTGGACTAAATGTGTAAATGTAGGAGGGGACTATGTTGAAAAACAAATGTGCTAGGTTTTCTAAAATTGACTCCTTCTACCTTAGGCCACGAACTTATCAATCACTCCTCATACATGCATGCTGTAATTATGTTTTTTCACTATATTTTTTTGTCATGTATTTCATTGCACTGCTGCAGTAAAGTTAACAAATTTTACATCATATGCCGGTGATATAACACCAGGTTCTGATTCTGAGTCTGAGTTGTATGGGTTTTACTCCAGGGTCCCTGGCTTCCTACCAAAGTCCAAAGGCCTATCGGTTGGTAGGTTAATTTGTCATTGTAAGTTGCTCCATGATTAAACTAGGATTATGTCGGGGGAATGCTGGACGGCATTGCTTGAAGACCTGGAAGAGCCTATTCCGCACTGAATCTCAATAAATTAAAAAAAATGGCAAATCTGATTCGATAACTCATTTAAATTCACCAACTTTTTGCTTGGTGCGCTTCTTTTTCTGACCAAGGGCTGTGTTTTATCATAGCAAATTTCTTTTCTGCTCTCTGTTTATTCATCAGCAATGCTTTTTCCAGCATTGCGAAAAGGGACTTGTTTTCCTGCACTTCCTTTACTCACGGGGATTGCATTTCCCTTGCTCCCTCACTCCCAAATAAAGCCTATGACATTTTCATGGCCATTTTAAATTCAATGTTACTTTATTTCCATTTTCAGTGATGTTCATTTTCCCACACTGCCTTTAAACTGAACGGAACTGTGTTCCCATCCCACATTTGCTCACTGGGACTGCCTTCTCTACTCCATTTAAATTCAAAGTAACTCTGTTTCCACACCTTTCAAACTCGGTGGAACTTCATTTCCCATGCAAGTTTTGCTCCCAGGCACTCTATTACCAGTGCTCCTTTTGCTCACTTGCAAATGGGTGATGTCTGAAACATGCCATAGGAGTTAGTTCAATTGAGCAATTGAAAGGAGTTATAAATGTATCTGAAATAAAAGAATAAAGCTGGGTTGCTTTAACATGGATCAGGTATGGAGTTGATGAGCCAAATGGGCCTCCTTCATTTTGCAACCAATTTCTGACTCATTAAAACTCTTGGATTATTTTATAACTCCAACACTTCCCCAACCACTGAGGTTAGGCAAACTAGCCTATAATTTCCTTTTTTTTTGACTTCCTCCCTTCTTAAAGAGTGGAGTGACATTTACAATCTTCCGTTCCTTTGGGACCATGCCAGAATCAAGTGATTCTTGAAAGATCATGATCAATACATCCGCTACCTCTTCAGCAACCTCTGTCAGGACTCTGGGATGTAGTCCATTCGGCCCAGGTGACCTGTCCACATTAAGACCTTTGAGTTTGCCTAGCACTTTTTCCTTTGTAATAGCAATGGCACTCACTCCTGCTCCCTGACACTTATGGACTTCTGGCACACTGCTAGTGTCTTCCACAGCGAAGACAGATGCAAAATACCCATCAAATTCATCTGCTTTTTCTTTATCCCCCATTACTACCTCACCAGCAGAGGGCTGAGGAAGAATGCTGAGGGTAGATGGAGAGTATCCTGGGGTGGAGGGTGGTGAGGAGAAAATGTCTAGGAGGGAAAGGTGATAGGGCAGGTATGGGAGAGGAGAAGTGATGGGTGGCTTCTGGGAAGGGAAGAAGGGTGGCAAGGGGAAGCGGGGAGAGATGTAAGGGAGTGGGGAGGGGAGAGAGGTTGAGGTATGAGGGGAAAGCGGGAAGGGAAGGGGTGAAGGGGAAGGGAGATGGAGGAGGAGGGAATGTGTGGAGGGACAGGTGTGAGGGGAGTGAGAAGGATGTTGGAGGGCATCTGGAAGTTTTAGGAGGCACTGGCAACCCAGAAAGGAAGGAAAGGTAGCTTTGCCGGTGCCCAGGAAGGAAGGGTTAGGTGCGATAAGGGGAAATATGCAGCAAAGGTCAGTGAATTGGTGGGTCCATGAGAAGGATAAAGGGAGCTGTGGGTGGAGAGTGATGGGATGGAGCTGGGGATGCTGGTGGGCAAACAGGAATCGGTGAACTAGAATAGGTAGGAAGTGGTTGGTGGGGCTATGCTGCTAAAGCATGAGGTTGTGGGAGAAAAGGTGGATTGGGCTTGAGGGGTGTAGCTGGTTCGTGTGCAGAGGAGTATGGATTAGAGCTGAACAGTTGGTGGACTGCATTTTCAACTGGTGACTGAAGGAAGGCAGGGCATGTAGGAGCTTGTGGTTTGGGCAGCTCGAAGATGGTTGGTGTGGGAGGTAGGTTTAAGATTCTGGTGAGATGGAGTATAGTCGTTATCTTACCTTCTTTACAGTTGCATCAATATGTTGGGACCAGGTTAGGTCCTCAGAGATCTCATATTCAAAGCAAAAGACCTTCTGGCTCCCAGACCTCATGCATCTGAGCTACCAGTGTCAGTTACAAATGAAACAGAAAAGTAACTGTAAGTCCTTTGATAATAGCAGCAATTTCTCATAAACTTTGAAATTATCCTGTGGGAAAAGTAGATGAACATTTATTGATTCCTTTTGGAAGTTCATACTGCAAGATTAGCTCACATCTGAACCAGTTTAAATAAAATGTGTTTGTTAAACTAGTGGAGCAATGGATTTCAGAATGATGTTTACAATCATCCTTTCGTGGCCTTCATTTCTTTCTTGTTACATTTGCTTATGTCTGATACTGTAATAACACTGAACTAAAACATGAGCCCAGCTGAATTTGGCAGCTTATTAAATGTAGTGTAGAACAGGACTCACATCAGGGGAGACAAAACTGGAAATCTAATCTCACCCACAGTCCATGTTCAATCACTTGTCTCTAGAGAGAAAATTTAGCTTCAGAACGCCTTAACCATTTCATTTGTTGTAGGTTAAGAATTCTTGCCTTGGGTCTGACCTTGGGATTGTTTTGTTGGACAAGATGATCCACCAGGACTTTTTGATACAGCCTAGGTGATGAGTTCTAATTCCAGGTGATTAATTGTCACAATTAACATTGCTCCCTTAGTCAGAACTGTTCAACATTGATTAACCAGCCACTTTCCTTGTCAATCTGTCATCTTGCTGTTTTGAAAAATACCTAACTGCATGCCCTAGAATAATTATAACACTTCGAATATATGACTTGTCTTTCTTGTTATTCAATTCCCAAACTTCCTTACAATATAGAAGGCCATTCTGCCATTTGAGTTAATGTAAATTCAAAGAAATCCTGTTTTCCTGCTGATTTTCCCTGAGGTCAATTTTCTCCAAATCCCCGATCAACTCTACACAGAATCTAACACTTACTAGGTATGATTCACAATGGTTGGTTATCCTACCAAACCAGATGTTCTTGAGATTTTGGAGAAAATTAGATTATTCAGAGGAAACCTTTATGGTCATTGGGACAACATGCATACAGACAGCACAAGAGATCAGGATGGAACTGAGGACACTGGCACAGTGAAACAACAACTCTCCAATTTGTATCACTGTGCCCCCTATGTAAATGACCATGTAGATTTTACATTTTTTCCCAGTTAATGCTGTTACAATATTTGGCATTATATCAGAACATATTTTTATCCCAACTCAATATTTCTTTCCTTCTTTCTTGGAAATGTTTTTAATTCTTCTGCAAAAATGGCTAGTGGATATAAACAACAGCACTGAAAGCAAAAATGCTGTTGTCTTTTATAAGGAGCTGAAGGACAAAGTGAAGTTGTGTTTACATTTATAAACAGCTGTTGGTTACAATCTTATGGAAGATTGTTCGTTTAGCTGGCCATTAATAGTTGTTCCTTGGACGTGGGTGACTGGCAGAATGAGCATAGAGTATCGACGAGTACAGTACAGGAACAGGCTATTCTGCCCACTATGTGGGCCAAACCAGCTAAAAAGCAAATCAAAAACACCCAAACACTAATCCCTCTGACCTACACAATATCCATATCCCTCCATCTTCCTGATGTCCATGTGCCTATCCAAGCATCTCTTAAAAGGCTCTAATGTATTTGCTTCTACCACCACACCAGGCAGCGCATTCCAAGCACCCATCACTCTCTGAGTAAAAAACTAACCCCTCACATCCCCTTTAAACCTACCCCCTCACCCTTCAATGCATGCCCTCTGGTATGAGACAATTCAGCCCTAGGAAATAGATACTCTCTGTCCACTCTATCTATGCCTCTCATAATCTTGTAAACCTCTATCAGATTTCCCCTCAGTCTCCAGAGAAAGCAACCCAAGTTTGTCCAGCCTCTCATGATAACACTCACCCTCCAAAAAAGGCAGCATCCTGATAAACTCTTCTGCACCCCCTCCAAAGCCTCAACATCCTTCCTGTAGTGGGTGATCAGAACTGTATGCAATACTCCAGATGAAGCCTGGCCAGAATTTTATAAAGTTGCAGTATTCCCTCCTGACTTTAGAGCTCAATGCCTCAACAGATAAAAGCAAGCATTCCATAATTCTTCTTAACCACCTTATCGACTTGTGGAGCCACTTTCAAGGAGCTATGAACTTGGATTCCAAGATCTCTCTGCTCAGCAACACTGTTAAGGATCTTGCCCTTGTAAATTGCAACACCTCACATTTATCTGGGTTAAACTCCATCTGCCATTTCTCAAGCATGTCATGTGAACATAAGGATTACTTGTCTAATTCAGAACCAGAACTACTGAGAATGTCTTTTCATACCAATTTATGCCAGTTAAAAGAACTCAAAAGATAAAGGATCATTTCTGGCATATAACCACCAGGTTGATTCAGTAGTGAAGAAGGCAAATGCAATGTTGGCATTCATTTCTGGAGGAATAGAGTATAGGAGCAGGGATGTGATGTTGAGGCTCTATAAGGCGCTGGTGAGACTTCACTTGGAGTACTGTGGGCAGTTTTGGTCTCCTTATTTAAGAAAGGATGTGCTGACGTTGGAGAGGGTACAGAGAAGATTCACTAGAATGATTCCGGGAATGAGAGGGTTAACATATGAGGGACGTTTGTCCACTCTTGGACGGTATTCCTTGGAGTTTAGAAGAATGAGGGGAGACCTCATAGAAACATTTTGAATGTTGAAAGGCATGGACAGAGTGGATATTGCAAAGTTGTTTTCCATGATGGGGGAGTCTAGTACGAGAGGGCATGACTTTAAGCATTGAAGAGCGCCCATTCAGAACAGAAATGCGAAGAAATTTTTTTAGTCAGAGGGTGGTGAATCTATGGAATTTGTTGCCACGGGCAGTAGTGGAGGCCAAGTCATTGGGTGTATTTAAGGCAGAGATTGATAGGTATCCGAGTAGCCAGGGCATCAAAGGTTATGGTGAGAAGGCGGGGGAGTGGGATGGGCCGAATGGCCGACTTCTGCTCCTTTGTCTTATGGTCTTATGGTCTTATATACACCTCAGTAAAATAGCCAAAAGATGAAGTACTCTTCATTTAACTCTTTGCAGCGACAGAACACATCTAATGTGCTAGCATTGTTGTAATGGGGGAAAGCAACAAAAAACACTGAAGAAATTAGATAACATTTCTTTTTGGTGAGAATGATTTAAGGATTAATATTGGCTATAGTGCCAAGGAGAATGTTCATGCTCTTTTACAAGCAGTGTCATGGGATTTTAAATTTCCCTTGAGAAAGGACAAGAATTCACTTTAATATTTCATATGAATGACAGCACCTCTGGCATTGCAGCACTCTCTCAATCATGCAATGAAATATCAGCTTCCATTATGTTTGAGTCTCGGAGGTGAGACTTGAACACACAAACTTGAAAGCCAAAAGTGAGCGTGAGAGGCATAACAATACATTTATAAGCTCAAACAGCAAGGGAGGAGTCATTAAAATTAACATCTAAGATTAGCTGTATTTGTCATATGTTCAGTACATTGAAATGCCAAAGAATACAATGAAATATGTTGTTTGTGTCAACAACCAACACAGTCTGAGGATGTGCTGGGGGCAGCTGCGTGTTCTCATGCTTCCAGTGCCAAAATAACATGGCCACAACTCACTAACACTAACCCACTGGTCTTTGGAATGTGGGAGGAAACCCATGTGGTTGCAGGGAGAATTACAGACAGCAGCGGACATTGAACCCCAATTGCTGGAGCTGGAAAGTTTGACACTAACCGCTACGCTACTGTGCCTCGGGGCTTGAAGTTGGCTAATTCTGACTGGCAGCAAGGATGTCACATTTTTAGCAACAGAGAGTGATTTTGGCAGCACCAAGAGGACTTTTAGTCCACCTGCTGAAACAGTCGCTGAAAACATGAATAAAACAAAATCTCAGCAATCCTCTTCGCTAAACAGTTGAGGTTGTATTGCACAAGTGTTCCCCTACAATGACCACTACTTTCACCCTCTGCCTCCTCCACTTCTTCCCCCTGTGGTGCTTGGCTGAGAGGAAGCTGCTCCCTGAATTGCTTTAACTACACATAGCATAAATTGGAATGCATAGTGTAGTTTATTTTAGTGACGGCGAATGTACTTTTCCCCAGAAAGAAATACCTTTACAACCTCTCCTCACATCACTGTGGAAAAAAATGCCTTAACAACCTTTCCTCTTGTCACTGTGGAAATTCGACTGATCTTTTCCCTATCATGCTTGCATCAATTGTAGTTATTTCTTGTGGAAAAATTAGGCCATGTTATCCCAGAAGTGCCTATCATGGGGCACTCCTGGGACACCATTCTTACATTGCACTCTGCTGGTCTTTAAAATTTATATGATATCTTGTTTTTGTTATTAGATGGTTTTAAATAGTGCATCTCAGAATACCTTTGTCAAAATGGATGAAATTATGAAGAACATTAAAGAGACTTTTTTTTGGAATGAATAGTGCCTAAGAAGATTGATGTGAGCTGCCTGAATGACTATCACCCAGTAGCATTCACTTGTACAGTGATGAAATGCTTTGAGAGGTTTGGTCATGACCAGACTGAACTCATGCCTCAGCAAGGACCTGAACCACTGCATTTTGCCTATCACCACAATAGGTCAACGGCAGACGCAATCTCAATGGCTCTCCGCGTGGTGGAGATGCCTTAGACCATCTGGACAATGCAAACACCTATGTCAGGATGCTGTTCATCTTCTATTGCTCAGCATTTAACACTGTCATTCCCACAATCCTGATTGATAATTTATAGAACCTGGTCCTCTGTACCTCCCTCTGCAATTGCATCTTCGACTTCCCAACCAGAAGACCACAAACTGTGCGAATTGGTGATAATATCTCCTCTTCGCTGACGACCAACACTAGTGCACCTCAGGGGTGTGTGCTTAGCCCACTGCTTTACTCTCTGTATACACAGGACTGTGTGGCTAGGCATAGCTCAAATACCACCTATAAATTTGCTGATGATACAACAATTGTTGGTAGAATCTCATATGGAGACGAGAGGGTGTACAGGAGCGAGATATGCCAACTAATGGAGGGGTATCACAGCAACAACCTTGCATGTAACATCAGTAGGACGAAAGGGCTGATTGTGGAGTTCAGGAAGGGTAAGACGAAGGAACACATACCACTCCTCATAGAGGGATCAGAAGTGGAGAGAGTGAGCAGCTTCAAGTTCCTGTGTGTCAAGATATCTGAGGACCTAACCTGGTCCCAACATTTTGATGCAGGACAAAGAAGGCAAGACAGCATCTATACTTCATTAGGAGTTTGAAGAGATTTGGTATGTCAACAAAAACACTCAAAAACTTCTATAGATGTACCGTGGAGAGCATTCTGACAAGCTGCATCACTGTCTGGTTTGGTGGCCTACTGCACAGGACCGAAAGAAGCTGCAGAGGGTCATAATTTTAGTTGGCTCCATCATGATCACTAGCCTACGAAGTACCCAAGACATCTTTAGGGAGTGGTTTCTCAGAAAGGCAGCGTCCATTATTAAGGACCTCTAGCACTCAGGCATGCCCTTTTCTCACTGTTACCATCAAGCAGGAGGTACAGAAGCCTGAAGGCACACACTCAGCGATTCAGGAACAGCTTCTTCCCCTCCGCCATCCAATTCATAAATGGACATTGATCTAGTGAACACTACCTCACTTCTTTTTAATATATATTATTTCTGTTCTTGCACAATTTTTTTTATCTGTTCAATATACATATACTGTTATTTATTTATTTTTGATTATTATTTTTATTTTTTCTTCTCTATTATGTATTGCATTGAACCACTGCTACTAAGTTAACAAATTTCACGACGCATGCCGATGATAATAAATCTGATTCTGACTCTGATTTCGATTCTGATTCATATTAATATTGGTAACCTAGTCTCAAGAATGAGGGTGGTGGTTTGGGACTTATATAAAGATACAGCTTCCCTTTACCAATCATTAAAAAAAGAGTTATTTCAGTAGCCAATAATATGTTGATTTCTCTGAACTTGCTCAGATTACTCTAAATCAGGGGTCCACAGACCCCTCAGTTAATGATAGGGGTCCATGGCGTAAAAAAGGTTGGGAACCCCTGTTACAATGTAAAGGAACTTGAAAAGATTGATAATGGGATCATATACGCCTTTAGTGGGTTCTATAGGCTGCTCAGTTCTATGGGTTCTACAAAGCGAATACATAAAAAAACACTGACAGTTTTAGATTAAGTACCATGAACAAGTTTCAAATGTTCTCCCCTTCACAAAACCCAGCCCACAAAACTGACTCATGTCTCTGTTGCTTCCCACCCTCCCCCACTTTAACCAGCACACGTTTTCCCTTCATTCCAGACATGACTTCCCCAAGACAACAAAACAATCTCAACCCAAAGGCACATTCTTGAATTCCCAGTTAACCTCCAAATACAATATTACATCAGCTTCCTCCTAACACTCCCATCAGCTCTCATACTCAAACTTTGCTCGTGCCCAAAACTAAGACCACCAACTCAAGCTACCATCAACAAATCAGGTGAGGTGTCACAGAAACCAGCAAATCCCCTCATCCTACCAAATCCATAAATCACATCTTTAAGGAGCAGTGTCTCAGAAAGGCAGCGTTCATTAAGGACCCCCAGCACTCAGGGTATGCCCTTTTCTCACTGTTACCATCAGGTAGGATGTTCAGAAGCCTGAAGGTATACATTCAGCGATTCAGGAACTGCTTCTTCCCCTCTGCCATCGATTCCAAAATGGACATTGAACCCATGAATACTACCTTACTGTCTTAATATCTATTATTTCTGTTTTTGCATGATTTTTAATCTATTTAATAGATATATACTGTAATTGATTGATTGATTTTTTCCCTTCTGTATCATGTATTGCATTGAACTGCTGCTGCTAAGCTAACAAATTTCACAACACGCAGTGATAATAAACCTGATTCTCATTCTGCTTTTGCTGTGAGTTATATATATTGAGCATCACAGCCCAGGTAGAGGTGCTTAGGGAAGTTGTTAAACACATGTCTGTAATGATCTTGGGAATCTTGGCTAAGGAAAGGGGACTGGAAACGAGCACAATTGCATGCTTAAGGCAAGATTTGACGACTATTTGAAAAGAATGTATAACTAATATTTACAATCTGAATTCTAGAATTGTAAATAAATGCTTTGATCTCTGCAGAATTTAAAAACACTCAAGAACAATAACATCTCCATTACCTATCACCACTACAGGTGATATCATTATAATCTGCTTTACCCAGTTTTACATTCACACCACCCTATCTGCAGATATTTTCAATTTTATCCTAAACTTGCTGTGTACTTTTTCTTATTTTGCATGTCTTCCTATGTTAAATTTCATCCTCTGAATCATCTTGAGAACCACTTGGATTAAGTACACCCTATTAATTCAATTACTCTATTTTCTTTCCTTTAAGCTTTAATTCTAATGATGGTGAATCCACTACAGGTTTGCTTGCTAAAATGATTAACAGAACTCTAGTTGTGTTGCTCACTGGTGACTTCTTCAACACCACCACATACACATATTCACACATTCGAACTTGCCAGTGATCATCTTCGTCAAAAGGGTAAGGGTTGTTGCAACTTTAAGTGATACTGTAATAGATGTGGTTTTAAAATGGCCGCAAGGCAAAATGAAATATTGAACCTCTCTTATGTCATTCCAAGAAGATTCAATTGAAAGTGATGTTGCTTTTAAAATGAATATGGATGTGAGAAAACTGAATGAGAGTGCTCCTTAATCAGAGGGTGTTGAGTAGATGACAATTAACTGATTATTTCATGACCTATTGTAAGTTAGTATTTGTCTGATGAGAGATGACAGCTCAGAAGAGACTAATGCTGTGCTGCATTTTGTATGCAGGCTATCAGTCCTTCTCAGTTTGAGTATAGTACAGGATGATAGTAAAGATCTCTTCACATTCTCCGATTCATGTGCCATTACTGTCATGTCAAAGGAATATGGCTATTCCAGCTGTTCTACGATTATTAATGATGCAGGGCTGTTTTATGTGCTGATTCCACATCTTTCTTTTATACTGAATGGTTTTATTTGGGCTTCTTAACAACGACAAAGATCATGTCTTCAACATGATTTCCAAGATCTGCTACAGTCCAGAACACCCTGAAACTACCTGTCATATATAGGGTATGGCAGTGAGTAGTTAGGGTCTGGGACTTGTACAATCAGTGGCTGTGGGTTTGAACCCCATTATGACCAATTGTGAAAAAAACTAGTAATTATTAGTAATTACTAGTAATCATTAGTAATTTAGCAACAAAAACATAGTGAAGTTTTAAATTTTTGTAATAATCCAATTTATTCACCTGTGTTCTTCAGGAAAGGCGGATTACTGTCCCGATTTGTCTATTGTCTCACATTATGAAATACCACCCAAGGCTCATAATAAATGGGAAATATCTCACCAATGTATAGTATGTAATGGCAAGAAATGATGTCAACAGAGAGATTTTTTTTGATCTGTAAAGTTGTATTTGGCTGCCAAGCTCAGAATACTGGTACCCATTGAATTTCTCATCAGGATGCTTGCAATTAATTTAACTTTCAAAAAAGGAAGCAATTAATAACTTATGAGTGACTAAAAGTACATGATCCTGGCTGGTACATGCATTAATTCCCAGGGCCGAATTTTATGGAAAGATCTTATTAGTTGGAAGACTGAGTGTAATGCACATATGTTCATGTTAAATTTTCAACTGAAGAAGCTTAATTAGCAAACTATGATTGTAAATGGTCAACACATGATATTGCAAAGAGTCGGTTACAATAAGTCTAAGATGACCTAATTATACTGTAAAACCTGTTCGCAGCATGAGAGATTCTGCAGATGCTGGAGACCCAGAGCAACATGCACAAAATGCTGAAGGAAATCAGCAGGTCAGGCATCAACTGTGGAAATGAACAAAAAGTCAACATTTCAGACTGAGACCCTTCATTAGACCTCTAATTGATGAAGGGTCTCAGCCCAAAACATTGACTGTTTACTCATTTTCATAGATGCTCTCTGACCTGTTGTGTTCCTTCAGCACTTTGTGTGTGTTGATCTGTTCCACAGTGTTTGTTTGTTTCATTTGACAACTGGATCAGACCTACAGTATATCCCAAATGTGAAGTGAGGGTGTGCCATCTTTTATCATGAGCATTATTGCAGAGTTTAAATGTATTCCTGGCTGATATGTAGAATTGAAAGGCTCAGTTTTCTATTAACACATTTCCATTGGTCAATGGAAAAGAAGATCAGGTGTTGATAGGTATCATTGGTATTTAATTCTTATTCATTGTGACTTTAATTGGAAAATAATTTTTAAAAGGTCTTTAGCAAAAAAGTTGAATATTTCATTAGTTGAACTGATCTTTCCACCTGGAAATAATGATCCCAATGTAGACGAAAACAATGAAAATACTGTTAGTTTATATTTTTAATCTTCCAGTGATGAAAGTGCCACTAGCAAAGTTCATGCTCATCCTTCACTGCTCCTCAAGATGTTGCGGAAGGCTTTCTCCAAATATGATCATCAGTTTTAAAATCTTATGTGTGGGAAATCAATGGAGTTTTATCAGTGATCAGATGTACTATTTGAACACACTGCAATTCAGTGCCTCCCATTTTCCTGCTTCAGTTTTGTCATGTTTCTGTTAACTTTCCTCCTTGCACCATTTCTAAACCTGTAAACTTTTTCTCAAGCTTGAGCTATTTAAAAGAATAATGCTGCAGTCCAAATTACTACCTTTTAGGTATTAATTGCCATTTAATCCCTTAAAAGATGAAGTGGTTTAAACCCAATCAAATCATTTGCATTGTACAAACATTTGACCCAATTAATTCATGCCAAAGTTTCTGTATCTGTACTGTGTTTTTTAAAACCTGTCATAATCTTACAAGTCTCTGTTGGATTATCCTTCAATCATTAAGAAAAGGTGTTCCGATTTACCTCTCAGTTTGTTTGTTGTAATGATTCTGATGTAGTGCACCCAATTACTTTATCTGTTTGATGTAAAACAATCATCTTTAAACTTTAATTCCACTGGGCGTTCAGTGGATAGCTGAACAACCTTTCAGGTGTATTTTGCTAATGATAGCATCAGAATAATACTATGGTAAGAAGGTAGCATTTATTCCCTATGGATATTTAGATTAGATTAGATTAGATTCAACTTTATTGTCATTGTGCTGAGTACAGATACAAAGCCAATGAAATGCAGTTAGCATCTAACCAGAAATGCAAAGAATAGTGTTATTTACAAAATAACTGCTAATAAAAAGTAAGTGCTACAGCACACAAATATAAAAGTACTGAGACAGTACAATATGGGTGCAATACTGCTTAGTGCTGTAATGTGAGGTTCAGCAGGGTCACAGCCTCAGGGAAGAAGGGCAGAGGCTCCTGTAGTGCCTACCAGATGGGAGGAGAGTAAAAGGTCCATGGTGAGGGTGAGATGCATCCCTGATAATGCTTTTTGCCCTGCCCAGGCAGCATTTATGGTAGATGTTCTCAATGGTGGGCAATTGGGTGCCGATAATCTGCTGGGCAGTTTTCACCACACACTGGAGTGCTTTGCGGTCCGATACGGGACAATCGTTGTACCACACTGAGATGCAGTTGGTGAGCATGCTCTCAATGGTACAGCGGTAAAAGTCCGTCAGTATCCTGGGACAGAGGTGAGCTTTCTTGATGCTCCACAGGAAATAAAGGAGCTGTTGCGTCATTTTGATCAGGATGGAAGAGTTCAGGGACCAGGTATGATCCTCGGAAATGTGAACACCGAGGAATTTTAAGCTTGATACATGCTCCACTACAGCTCCGATGATGTAGATGGGGACGTGAGTGTGGCTCCTAGCACGCCTGAAGACCACAATGATCTCCTTGGTCTTCTGGGTGTTAAGGGCCAGGTTGTTGTTGGCACACCACGCGGCCAGGTGCCGTCTCGTCATCCCCTCTGAATAGGCCAAACACTGTGGTGTCGTCTGCAAACTTGATTATGGAGTTAGAACCATGTTCAGGAACGCAGTCATAGGTGAAAAGGGAGTACAGAAGAGGGCTTAGCACACAGCCTTGAGGCATGCTGGTGTTCAGGGTGAGAGTGGAAAAGGAAAGTGTCATGGTCCAGTCCGTGAAGTCTGCATTCCGGTTCACAGACTGGTCCATCGATCCTTATTCCAGTTTTTCCAGTTTTCCCTTGTTCTGTTGGGTGTCTAAATTGAAGCACATGATTCTCATTTTGGGCTGGCTACATAAATAGCTCCTGGGTTCAACTTCAGTTGCTGGACTGTTCCCTCCCCTTCCATCTGTAGTCTCGCCTGCTACCTTTGCCTGAAGCCTCGCCTCTTACTTTTGCCTGTGTCCTCGCCTGTATCGCTGTCAAGTTCTACTGCTGGAGCAAGACCGGAGCCTTGCTGTGTCTAGGTAAGGAACTGTTTTTCATTGTTTGGAACTGTCTCTGTGTGTCCATGCCTTCGCTAGGTAGGTCTGGCCATTTGCCGCTACCTTGAGTTGAGAACTATCTCTGTGTCCACGCCTTCGCTAGGTAGGTCCAGCTGTTTGCTGCTACCTTGAGTGGAGATCTGTCTCTCAGTGTTCTGTGTATAAGTCATGGCCCTACGTCCTGCTCCCTATGAGGGGTCGTGACTCTGCGTAGAGCCCCGGCCCCATGTCCCAAGGGGGGTCCCGGCTCTGTGTTCCATGTTCCTGTTCTCCCTCGAGCAGGGCTCTGCGTTCCTGTTCTCCCTCGACCAGGGCTCTGCACTCCTGTTCTCCCTCGACCAAAGCCCTGCATTCCTGTTTCCCTCGACCAAGTCAAGGCTTCGTCTTATCATCCTGTCCGTGTGCCTCGCCCAGCCTGGTGCTGGGGTTCCCTCGTCCTGTGCTGGGGTTCCCTCGTCCCGTCCAGGAGTCTCACGTCCAGTCCTGTTGCCACTCCTCGTCCTGTAGCCATGTCTTTTCCTCGCCTAGATCCAGGATCTGAGCCCGAGTCAAGACCCAGGTTCCGGGTCCCCGTCCAGTCTCTGGCTCAGTGTCCTTGTCCGGGTTCCACGTTCCTAGTTCCTCGTCCAGATCCCACTTTCCTAGTCTAGTCCTAGCCCAGGCCCTGTATCCTAGCCTCGTCCAGGGCCTGTGTCTTGTCCAGCATCGTTTCTTCCCCACTTCCCTTGCTTGCTTGACAAAACTAGTCCTGTTCCTAGTACTTCAGTGTCTGTGTCTTGCATTTGGGTCCGCTCCCAGCACCTCCCTTATGACAGAGAGGTTGTCTAACTTAACTGATTGGGATCTGTTAGTCAGAAAGTCCATGGTCCAATTGCAGAGGGTGAGCTGATACCAAGCTGGTGAAGTTTGGCGATCAGCTTGGAGGGGATCACAGTATTGAATGCCGAACTAAAGTCAATGAACAACATTCTGACATAAGGCTTGGGGCTGTCCAGGCAGGTCAGGGCAGAGTGAAGTGCCGTGGAGATGGCATCCTCTGTTGACCTGTTGGTGTGATAGGCAAATTGATGGGGGTCTGGGGTAGTGGGCAGACAGAATTTCAGATGTGATAGAACCAGTCTCTCAAAGCACCTTGCAATGATGGGGGTGAGTGCAACTGGGCGGAAGTCATTCAGGCCCGTGGCAGTGGAATGCTTTGGCACTGGCACGATGGTGGCAATCTTGAAGCTTGTGGGGACAACACCCTGGGACAGGGACAGATTAAAAATGTCCGTGAAGATCCCGGCCAACTGCCCTGCACAGACCCTGAGCACACGGCCAGGTAGTCCATCCGGACCAGCTGCCTTCCGTACATTCACCCTGCTCAGGGTGGCGCAAACATCAGAGGTGGAAAGTGAGAGAGGCAGTTCACCAGGTGGGAGGGTGGCCTCCTTGTTCTCTCGGTCAAAGCGAGTGTAGAAGTAACTGAGCTCATTAAGGAGGGAAGCAGAGCTGGAAGGGGGCACAGTACTAGGTGCTTTGAAGTCTGTAATGACCTGTATGCCATGCCACATGTGCCGGGGTTCCGAGGAGTTGAAATGCGCCTCGACTCTCTGTTTGCATATGTGTTTAGCCTGAGAGATTTCTCTCTTCAGGTTGGACCTGGCTGTGCTGTAAGCCACCCAGTCTCCAGACCTGAAGGCTGAATCTCTGGCTTTGAGCAGGAGGTGAACTTCTCTGTTCATCCATGGTTTCTGATTAGGGAAAACTTTTTTTGTTTTTGTGCTGTCACTCGATCTACACACTCATTGATGTGCTCAAGGACAGAGTTGGTGTATAAATGAATGTTAATCTGAGAGTCTGTAGTGGCATGGGCAGCAAACACACTCCAGTCTGTGTGCTGGAATTGGTGCTGAAGAGCAGAGTCAGCACCCTCCAGCCAGATCTTAATAGTCTTCATTGTGGGTTTCACACGTTTAATGACCGGGCTATACTTGGGAAGCAGAAACAATGAAAGATGGTCAGACTGTCCCAGATGGGGAAGAGTAGTGGCTTTGTAAGTGTCAGCCACATTTGTGTAGACATGATCTAAGGTTTTATTGTGTAGACATGATCTAAGGCTTGCCATTCCCAGTACTTTGATATTTCATTGATATTATTCAAGTTTTCTGTTTATCAGCATTTTAAAAATATATTTATTTATTAAGTCTAAGTTTTACATACTGAAGGGGAGATAAAACCTGAAAATTATGAGAATTAACAAAACATTACAAAAATCATATTAT
The DNA here is from genome assembly GCF_030028105.1 of Mobula birostris. NCBI lineage: Eukaryota > Metazoa > Chordata > Chondrichthyes > Myliobatiformes > Myliobatidae > Mobula > Mobula birostris. The sequence continues at coordinate 69,908,516 of NC_092373.1, read as the reverse complement.
AACATAACGGCGTTTATTTTTCAAAAGGTGAACAATCATTGTAGGTATAGATTTCGGAAGTATGAATTTGTCATTCTCTTTCCCAGGAATTCACCTTGAAAACTGAAAAGTTCTAAATCACTGTCCATCTACGCTTCTACTCTCCAGATAGCTGGTAAGCCAATATTTCTAGTTGGACTATTAATCACTTTCTGACCATTTTCTTTCTGCACTTGAATCATCGTCTTTCCAAATTTCATAATTCCAATTTCTAAAAAAAATTATTAGCAATGCTGACTTTATGCAGTTGTTCCCCCCGCCAACCCCACAAAAGAATTAGAAATGGGGATGCTACACAGCAGTGAACCCTGGAGTTCCATCGAAGCAGAGTTACTATAATATATGATAAATTATTTTTCTGTAAAGAAAGTAGTTGCCCTTTGGGAATTCCAACATGTTTAATGCAACATTATTACAGGTTTCCCTCACCATCCGAAGGTAGAGCGTTCCTATGAAATGGTTGGTAAGCCAGAATGTCGTAAAGCGAAGAAGCAATTACCATTTATTTATATGGGAAAGTCGGAGACCCAAAAATAACCTACCAAGTCATGCCAAATAACACATAAAACCCAAAATAACAGTAACATATAGTAAAAGCAGGAATGATATGATAATTACACAGCCTATATAAAGTAGAAATACTTTTCCACAATCATCCTGAACTGTTCTCCATAGTGAAAATCTCAGGCAAGTGCTCTCCACAAAAACACGGCACAAGCGCCATCGGCAGAAAATCTCACGCAAGCGCTCTCGGCAGAAACACTCTCTCCTGTAACCTTTAAGCTATGAAGCTGCCAAATCATACCAAATAACATGAAAAAATACATAGCCTATATAAAGTAGAAATAATGTATGTACAATGTAGTATCACTTGCTGGAATCTGGAAGACAGCACAGAGCACACTGATGGTGTGTTAGGGTGAGTTGTCGCAGGTTGGGGTGGTGCAGTGGCCCCCACCCTCCGGGCAGCAAACCGATACCTATCAGCGAAGCATGCAGGGGTACAGCGGTAGCCGGGAGGCATCCAGCACATCTTTAAGAAAAAAGCCGAAATAAGCATACTAATTAATTAGGTGCCGCCCAGCACATAATAGTCGGCCCAGATCAGAGGCGATGCAATCAGCAATCGCCTTTGATCTGGGCCGAAAATTACGTGCCAGGTGGCACCCAATTAATTAGCATATTTATTTTGGCTTTTTTCTTAAAGATGTGCTGTGTGCCTCCTGGCTACCGCTGCATTCTCCACGAATCGGTATCTGTCTGCGGCCTGGGGGTTGGGGTGGTTGGACACTGGGGTGTCATCTCATTGTCATCTGTTTCCATTAGGGCAGTCAGCTCATCTTCTCCGATGACTGCCCACCTTGATGTTGAAGGTCGAGGTTCGTTGTCTGACGTGGAAGGCTTGCTTGCCTACTGAGCCTCGCGCGTTTTTCTATCATACAGTTCTTTGTAAGCACTCAAACTATATTGCAAATATGCCCTAAACCGATGTACTCTTTCAAAATTAAAGTCGTACTTTGTCATTGCAGCGAAAATCTCACGCAGTCACTTTTGGTCAGTTCGCTACTGCGTTCGGTTTCGATTGTTATCCTTTCCTCTTCCAATTGCATCAGTTCTTCATCAATCAGTTCTAGGCCATGGCATGCCAAAACCTCTTCAACATCATTTTCGTCAGCTTCCACAAGCCAAACTCACTTTGTCCTTACTTCGTTCACCAAGATCGAAATGCTTAATTATGTCTAGTTTTACGCTAAGTGTAACACCTTTACGAGTTCTTTTAGGCTTTTCCGATACCTTAGAACTCATCTTGCTAACGGCTGCTCACAGACATGTGTTTAAGCAATGGTGGCTAGAATGCAGTTCCGAATCCGGGGGAGAGCGGCGCTCGGGGCGTGCGCTGCCTTTTATCGCGTGCTGATTTTTTTTTCACGCGCTGTCTTTTTTCGTAACAGTGAAAACAGGTAACTAATGTAGGTCTTTTGTAACAGTGAGGTTTCGTAAAGTGAACGTTCGAAAAGCGGGGGACACCTGTAATTCACATCACCAGCGTAAATATCAATCTAATCCCCATGTTTACCATTTGACATGAATGTCCATTTTAATTCTGCACCCTTTGTGCAGTGGTAACTTACCCTACCTTTGTGTTTTGTAGGGCTGTACATGCCAAACGTAAAGTGAAAATGTTACCATAATGTCGAAGATTGGTAATATTTTGTACATTGACCAGCTTCTGAATCTTTGTAAATGGAGGATTGATACCATTATGTCAACCTATTTAACTATCAAAAAATGCTTCTTTGCTTCTTTGTAACGCTTCCTATCATAAACTTTGAATAATGATTTCAGGCTCTGCAGAGGACTAGTTTATGTACTTATTACAGAATTAGCTGATCTGGCTTGCATATTCCTGAGATATTAGCATCAAGCAGCAAAGTTCCATTATGAAGTTAAATTGACATCCCACAACTGTGTTGTTCGGTGATCTGGGGGAATATGAGATAAGGGTCTGACATTGGTGTCCTGGATGAGGTGATTTATCTTTTTCTAGGGGATTCCAGGGGTCGGTAAGGTGAGTCCTTGACACTTGATGCTTGGACGGTTGAAGGCATGAAGGTGTGGAGGTGGTTTCCACTGGGATTGGGACTGATGGAATGATAATACAGATGTAAGGAAATAGCTGGGCAATATAGAGGGTTAAGGTAGTGTCCGACAGAGATGGCATTACATAAGTGGTATTACATGGGTTACAGCAGTTCTGCAGTGGTTATGGTACTGAATGAGAAATGGGCTAACAATTCAGAGATGTGAGTTCAAATCCGAATCTGTCCAATTTTAAAGTAACTTAAAATATAGGATGTGACAAATACTTAAGCCTTTTTGCCTCTCATCCTGATATAATCTCCACCCAACTAGCCCAATTTACCTGACTAGCAAGGCTCACTTTCATTGAAATATTCAGGAATCCTTTGACTCCAACATGACACTCAATGACAATCTTGGATTTTCCCTTCATCGGAGTCAGCATCAAACAGCAGTGATGATATCAATCAGGTTAAGCAGCAGTCATATCGAAAAGTGAGCATCTTTAATTATCTAAGAAGAAATTTAATAAAATGGAACCACACATGAGATTCAGATAGAAACTGAAAACTCATTGATTTTTTTTAAAAATTCAATTATTTTCAACAGAAACTTTGAAAAATTTATCTTCAGGTAATTGGACTACATAAGATCAGCTTTGGAGAGCTGGTGAGATGTTCAGCTGTAACAATGGCTGAGTACACTATAAAAATTTCAATTGTGCTTCTTTCTAAAGGACTTGTATTTAAAGGGTTTATACAAAAATAGCTCAGAAAGTTACAATTTAATTAATTTCATTTTGTGAGGACTTCAAATGATGCACCCTGTGAATTCAGCTTCTGAATTTTAATGTCCAATTAACCATATGCAAACTCCAGAAATTGCAATTGCTTTCAAGTCTAATGATAGTAACGTTGGAGATGTTTTGCCACAATCCAGCCACAGAATACAAGCCTCTGTCAAGACCTTTATTCTTGTATTCTATCATACAAGGATCTGCAAATGAAAAATCATCACAATCTTCAGAACATCCATCGGCTACAGTTCAATAGCGACTGGGGAATGCAACTCTTTACAGCCAGAAGAGAATTTTTATTGCAGTTTCATTATCAATGATTTAAACCATGACTTTGGGGAAAAATGCAATTTTCTGGTACTTTTCATGATGTTAAATTAACCTTGTGCACCAAAATGATGACTGTGGCCCAAAAGTTGTAGTTGGATGCTGAAGAGAATGTTTCTGACTTCTCGGAACCTGAACTATGACCTATTTATAAAACAAATTTTTGTGTTCACTACCTGATAAATCTTACATTTCTTTGGACAGACATATAGAAATAGGGAAGTAAATATGAATATAGATGCTTTATGGTGTCCACATTAATGGCAGCAACATTATCACAATTTTTGTAATTAAGGAGGCATAAAGCTGTTGTTTTTCTCTGTGCATTGATAACACAAACAGGGAACTTCAGGTAACCTTGGAGGTTGATGAAAAGATACCTAGCAAAGAATATTGAATTTGTTTTGTGATGGAGTATTGCTTTCATGACAAACTAGCGATAAGGAGAATTGGTGTATATCTCTAAGTCCCTTGTGAATCATCCATAGTTTATTTTTCTTAAACATTCTCCTTTCTATACCCATGAGAATCTTATAATGTAGCCAGTCCCTCCCTGGTTACACTGTGTAATCTCCAGAGAACAGTTTTTGCAATGTCCATCTTTTGAATGCTTCAGTTATACAGCATTACAACATGAACATGGTCATAAAGATAGAAGCAAAATATCACATCAAGCATAACTAACCAGTCTGTGCTGTTCATTATCAATGTAATGATGGAACTGTCTGTAATCACCAGAGCAAAGGCCACTTGAAAACTATTATCTACTGCTGTCGTACATGAAGGCAGTAAAATGTTTTTTTCCCCTTTGGTTCAAAAATAATGTGAAGCCAGAGGTACAAGTATTATATTTCACTAGTGATTTCCAGCCCTAAGCACTTGCCGACCGATTTTAATAAGTTACTTTACCCAAGTGTGCAATTCATAACCAAGTGATCAGCAGTAGGGAGCTGTCTAGTTCATATCCTGCAACATGAGTTCAGTGATGGATAAAAATGACTTTTCTTTGAACTAGCCATTCACTTTTCACAAAAGCATGAAGCATAATAAATGCACAACAGGTCAGCAAACATTTATAAAGATAAGAAACAGACAGATGATTTAGATCTAACACTGTCAGAACTCAAAACTGAATGATAGGATTTTTTCCCAATAGAATTGGATAAAAAGATAGTGAGAAGATGATGTTATATACAAAATATTGACTGATTTCTTTTTCTTTCATAGCTGCAGACTGCTATGAATTTCCTGCATTTTCTGATTTTGTATTCACTCCCAGCACCTTTTTTTTTAGCTTGTGTTCTATGAAGCATCATGATGAAATCTTGAGATATTTTCTGCAGTGCATCAGTTGGGATATGCCTTGAACACCAGGCTACTCTGACTTACCTGCAGGATCATATTGAAAGCTCGGTGTGAAGAAATGAGAAACTAGCAATGATAATGAACTTCTTCTCTCATAATTCACAATTTGATGATTTGATTTTAACATTTAAGTATTTATTGCTCATGCACTGATGGTTGGTTTCTGCTTTTTAGTAGATTTTTCCCCATTCTATTGATTGTTTTGTTTTTAATGTTAATGGCAAAGTTACACTTGGTTGGTTTTTCATTTTCAATAAGTGGAGTCAATATGCAGTACTGTTCCTGTCCAAAAGGTAAAGCAATCATGTTGTGATATTTACATTTAATGGCAATACTCAACAGCGCAAGAAGATAAATTTGCTCTTTTTGACTCATTGTTATGTTCCCAACCTCAAGTGTGATGGTTGATACTGAATCAGGACCTACACTTTTACAGTTTAAATAGAGGGGAAATTTTATTCAAATACAGTTGTGATTTATTTGTACTTTCAGTGAACCAGGTTTAATTTAGATAAATTTACATGTTTACATGACTGCCCATATGGAGGCACATTTTTAAAATGGTTCCCTGAAAAAAATGAAAAATAAAACATTAATTAGGATGGATATTTCATGTGCATTCTTGTCCGCAAGCTGTGTTTGTGCTGGTATGTCAGTTTGTAGACACATTCCTTATGTGTGAGATCTTCAGTTTCATTCAAGATGTATGAGCAAATTGACAGGGGATGGGTGCTAGACAGCAGGAGCATGCTTACAATTTTTCAATAGAATATGGACACCACAGTAGCATAGTGGTTAGCCCGACATTGTTACAGCTTGAACGTTGGAGTTTGGATTTCAATTCTGACTCTATCTGTAAGAAATTCATATGTCCTTCCCGTGAAGCGTGCGGGTTTCCTCTGTGTGCATCAGTTTCATTTTACAGTCCAGAGACGTATTGGTTAGTTGGTTAATTGGTCATAGTAAATTGTCCTGTGACTATGCTAGGGTTCAGTAATACACGCAATATGCTGGAAAAGCTCAGCAGGCCAGGAAACATGTATGGGAAAGAGTACAATTGATGTCCTTGCCATCGCCCTGTATCCTAGTCCTGTCCCTAGTACTTCAGTGTCTGTGTCTTGCACTTGGGTCTGTGCCCAGCCACCGTCTTATGACAAAAGGGGGAGAAGCATCAGAGAGTGCAGGCAAGGAGATAAGGTGAGAGAGGGAAAAGGCAATGCAAATGGTGAAGGGAGGGGTGTGGTTCATCAATACTGGAAGTTCGATGGCCTTCTGTCCTCTCCTATTAGATTCCCCCTTCTCCAGACTTGTATCTTTTCCACCAATCAACTTCTCAGTTCTTTACTTCACCCCTCCTCCCTCCCGGTTTCACAAATCACCTTCTATTTCTTACTCCCCTCCCCCCACCTTCTAATTCTCATTCTTCATCATTTTTCTCTCCAGTCTTGAGGAAAGGTCTTGGCCTAAATCTTTGACTATACTCTTTTCCATAGATGTTGCCTGGCCTGCTGAGTTCCTCCAGCATTTTGTGTGTGTTGCTCGGATTTCCAGCCTCTGCAGGTTTTCTCTTGTTTGTTCTAGGTGGATTGCTGGGCTGTGTGGCTGGTTTGGCTGGAAGAGCCTGTGCCACACCGCATTTCTAAATAAATAAAAAATAATAAAATAAAAAATCCTGAAGTAAATGCTATGGAAAATATATGAGTAAATTCCCCTGAGCTGTGCATGCAGCTGAATTTAAGGAAATGTACAGAATTATTTGCCTTTCTTCTTGGTAAAGAAGAGAAATATTGCATGTGGAAACAAGCACAGTATGAGAGATTGCATTCCTGCAATTCTCTTAAGTCTCATATCTAACAGTATAGAACAGTTGAGACCAAAGTTGTGCTGGATTTGGGGTTTTTCTCCATCTTATGCAACGTATAGAAGGATCAATGAAATAAAACCATAGTCTTGGAATCACCAAATGAGCAATGAGTTATGTTTCCTTTCTGCAGTATCACTTACGGTACCTCATGGCCTTTTTGATATCATCATGATGGTAAAACACAAAAGGAAATTACCTAAGTAGTGAGATCAGGTTAGATGGGTAAAGTCGAATGAGGTCAAGGATTATTATGATGTCCACGTTTCTATTTATTACTTATCAGATGAGACATCTTCAAAAGGTTATGATTTCAGTGATGGAGTTTGGATGTCTTGGATGTATGTGTCCCAATTGTGATTTACTTACTGCAATGCTACTGCCTTTATAAAACAATACTTCTCAGAAGAACTTCAGAAGTGCTAAATGGGCTGAAAATAATACTTACTCTTTCATACTGCTACAAAGATGGATGAGATGAACAAAATTAAAATATGAAAACTTGCTTCATCATAAAGCACACTCAGAGAATTAATCAACTAAAAGCTAAGTGATTCTAAGTTTTGGGGACACATTCAATGCATGGCACAAACTCAATTTCATGACTTCAGTGGTCTGCTAAGTCATTAGGGGCATATTTTCCCCAGTAATTGACAGATATGGGAAGAAAGGATTGGTGGGAGTGAAGTATTATATTGTGATGGCTTAGTGTGCTTTGGAGATGTCTGAACTGATAATAGCAGAACCTTAGGTGAGTGGAGGTTTTTATAACATTGAGGTAAAGTTCACACTTCACCCTGTTTTATTTTGGAATTGTGCTGTGCTTTCAATTAGCTGATTGAGTTACAGATCAATCTACAATAAAATAGTATAGGACATTATTGCATGAGATCTCAGAAAGTAGCAGTTATACTTCATTTATCAACAACTTTACAATGATATGCATTTCCACTTTCTAGTATATATTTTGACTCTTCCAGATTAATTTATATGCATTATGACAGATTGTACTTTAATTTTATAAAGGGAGAAGCAAATTAAAAAAGGTGACAGTCTCTGAAATTTAACAACTGAATATTAACATTCAGACCTGTAAGTCTGATACAGTGTAGAAACTCCGACAGGGCTGAATAGCAATTTTACGTAGATCTCAGCATATAATGGCTTGCTCATTCTAATGTTATGTACATACTTGATTCAAGCATCTGTTGTTGACATTTGTAGTAGTTACTACAGTGCATTGCAGTGATGAGTCTTAAGCAGTTGTTATTTTGAAATTTTCTGAGCTTTTCTGTTGTACAAACATAATACAAAATCTAAACTTAAAATTAAATTATAATAAAAGTAGTGTATAAAATACTAGTATAGGTCGACCTTCACTAATCCGGCACCACTGGGACCTGAAGAGTGCCGGATTAGTGAAAATGCCGAATTACAGAAGGAACACATTAAGCATAATCAGTGCCAGATTATTGAAGGAACTTGATTAGAGATAGTCGGATTAGTGAAGGTCGACCTGTACTTGAAAACCATGAGTAACCGGTTTCACAAAATAGTTTCTTCGAGCCCTTCCTGGGCATTTTCAAAGTGTAATGCACCTGTTAATCTAGACAATGAAACCATAGAAGTGGCAGTATGGACAGCAAAGCAACATCACAATTAGTGGTGCTGCCTCACCGCTCCAGAGACATGGACTCGATCCTGACCCTAGGCACTGTCTATCTGGAGGTTGCACATTTCCCTGCAAACAATGGATCTTTCCAGGGTTCACTAGATTCCTTCTCAATGCTGAAGATGAGCTGGTTGTTAGCTTAATTGGCTACTGTAAACTACTCACAGTGTAAAGGTTCTCTGTGCTTGTGTGTGTTTATACCATTGTTGAAGGTGCAAGAGGAAAAATAGGATTGGCATACGTGGGTGCCTGATGGCTAGCATGAGCATGGGGGGCGGGCGCAAGGCCTATTTCTGTGCTGAATGTCCATGACTATGATCTGCTAATATGTACTACCTCCTCTGGCCTATGTATCCTTAACCTATGTATCCCAGTATCCTTGAATGATGTTTTTATCACATACTAATGTGATTTTGTTTTACACTTTTCAAATAGTTATTGGTTTTATTGTAATATATGTTCTATGAAGCCTTTGTGAGGATGAGGTTATCTAACATCTTGCTCTGTCTTAAAGTGATGACCTTCATTTTATTGGATTCTCCCCTCGATCTCCCATGCTTCACTGTAAGAAGATCAATTACATAGCGTATCTTTATAACTATCTTTGGTTCTCTGTATTACATCCTTTCAAGGCTCATTATCCTTTCTTTGTCTTCAGAAATTGAATTAATCCACAAGTGTTAGCCTAATTAATGGCACATGGAAAGTCAACCTCACATTTTTTTCATATCCTCGTGTTTTCTTACAACATAGGAAGAGGCCATTTTGCCCAATAGGTCTATGGAAAATTTCAGAGCATGCCTATCAGTCCCACCACCCCCACTTATTTTTATTCTCTCTCATATGCCTATAATTTCACTTCCTTGAAATTGCACCCTAGACAGAGCAATGACTGGCTCTAGTATATATAGTGCTTTCTATGTACTAAGATATTCCAAGTCTTTTCACAGGAATGTTAACAAGGTTGACACCATATGCATTATGCATAATGGGAAAATGAGCAAAAATCTTGGCAAGGAGAAAGGTTTAAAAATGTCCATAAGAAAATGAGAGACTGAAAGGGAGAGAGGACGTACAGTATATAGGAAGGGAATTATACAATGGTTTATCCTTCATTAGGAAAGCACAATCCCTAGAAGTAAACTCCTGCTGCTACTAGGGATTGTATTAGGGTTGGGGAGCAGGAGTTTTAAGAAGCCAGAATAGGAGGAGAGCAGAAATTATGGAGGATTCTTGTTTACGGTAATAGAGGACAACCCTAGGAAAGGAACAGAAAATAAAGAGGAGAATTTAAGAATATTATGTTGCCCTACATGTTGTCATTGAAGGTCAGAAAGTAAAACAATGATGAATGAATGGGATTTTGTGTGAGACAGAGTATGGGAAACTCAAGGCAGTGCATGGTAAGGAGGACGTTGTATGATCTCAAGTTAATGACAAAGAAATATTAATGAGGGTGAGAGAGTGACTGTGGAACAAACCAAGGGATGACAAAGTCGTGGCTGAGGTTTCCAGCAGCAGTGAAGTGTGAACTTGGGTTATGTCATGGAGGAGATAGTCTTTGTGATGAAGCAGACATGAGTTTGGAGCCCATCATTACAGAATATTTAATAACAAGGTTGTGAAGGACCTAGTTCAGACGTATATGGTTTAGGGAGAAAGACATGGAACTGGTGGCTAAGAAATATAAAATGCAGCATTAAAGATTTGATTATGGTTCTGTTAGTGTAGATTTAACAGTTGGCCTTGGATGTCAACTTGGGCAAAATGCTTGTTGTCCTTAAAATATTAACATTTAGGATTACCAACTTCTGTGATGTGAGGGGAGAAAATTTAGATTTATTTTTGAAATTCACCCCTTATACTTCATTTTCTATATCTTGTATCCCTTTTCCTGCTGTGTGGTATTCCAGTGCCATGAAATCCTCAACATAGTTTGTAATTTGGGTTATTAGATAATTTACTGGAGTCAACAAAATGAAGTTAGGTTTAGGCAGAGTGGCCATAGAGTGAGCAGACAGAATTAGAGTGGGAAAATGAGGCTTTGGCTCAAGAGGCTTCAGCAAGAAGAGCCTGCAAGTTTCTGTTTCTTTCTTTATTAGTGCCCAGCTGGAGAACCATGAACAAATCCAAAGGCAGTGGTGTGGCCCTTTTGCATGATGTGGAAGATCTGGGAGATCTCCAGTGTTCCTAAATGCTGCATCAGTAAAAAGTATATCAGGTTGCAACTTGTTGCAAACCATTTTAGGGATCTAGAGCTGGAAATGAATCACCTACGGATTATCTGGGAGAATGTGGAGTTGATAGAGAAGAGCTACAGGAGGAAGCTATTAACTGGGTGACTGTCAGAAGAGGGGATGAAAATAGGCAATCAGTGCAGAGTACCCCTGTGTCTATTCCACTCAAGAACAAGTGTACCACTTTGGAGACTGTTGATATGAATGTCATACCAGGTTCCTGCCACTGAGTATGGCTCTGTGGCTCAGAAGAGAAGGGAGGAGAAAGGAAAGGTGATACTAATAAGGGAATGTAGGAGAGGTTACAAAAGTGTCCAGAATAAATTTTGAACAGTTCCAAACGTGATAAGAATGTCATTTGATGGTAACATGGAGGCAAAATTGAAAAGGTTGATGAATGCAGGATTGAAAGTGTTATATTTGAATGCATGCAGTATACAGAATAAGGAAGTTGATCTTGTAGCGCAGTTATAAATTGACAGGTGTAACATTATGGGCATCACTGAGTCATGGATGAAACAAGATTACAAATGCAAGGTTCTGAAATTGATCCAGAAGACCAAAAATTGCAGATGTCATTACAGTCTTTTTAAGAAAGGGGGAGGCAAAAGACAGAAATTTATCCGCCAGTCAGCCTGACTTCAGTGGTTTGTAAGATGTTGATGTCCATTATTAAGGAGGCACATGATAAAAAATGCTGAAATCAGCGTGGGTTCCTGACAAAGATACCTTGACTGACTAATCTGTTGGAATTCTTTGAGGAAATAACATGCAGTATAGGTAGAGTAGAGGATGTTGTTTACTTGGATTTTTAGAAGGCCTTTCACAAGGTGCTGCATATGAGGCTGCTAGACAAGAAAGGAAATCATGGTTCCTTCCTCTCTACCAATCAGGGTCCCAAACAGTTCTTCCAGGTGAGGTGACTTCTCACCTGTGAGTTTGTTGGGCCTATATACTGTGTCCGGTGCTCCCGGTGTGGCTTCCTGTACATCGGTGAGACCCAACATGGATTCGGAGATCATTTTGCTGAGCACCTACGCTCTGTCTGCCAGAGGAAGCAGTATTTCCCAGTGACCACCCATTTTAATTCCACTTCCAAGGCCTATTCTGATATGTCTGTCCATGGCCTCCTCTACTGTCGCGATGAGGCCACACTCAAGTTGGTGGAACAACACATTACATTCCGTCTGGATAGCCTCCAACCTGATGGCATGAACATCGATTTCTCTAACTTCCGGTAATTCCCCCTGCCCTCTCCTTCACCATTCTGTATCCCCTTTTCCCTCTCTCACCATTTCTCCTGCCTGCCCATCGCCTCTCTCTGGTGCTCCTCCCCCTTTTCTTTCTTCCATGGCCTCCTGTTCTCTCCTATCGCTCTCCCCCTTCTCCAGCCTTGGATCTTTTTCACCAATCTACATCCCAGCTCTTTACTTCACCTCTCCCCCTTCCCAGTTTCACCTACCACCTTGTGTTTCTCTCTCTCCCCTCCCCCACCCTTTAAATCTACTCCTCATCTTTTTTTTTCTTTTGTCCTGCTGAAGGGTCTCGGCCCAAAATATCGACTGTACTTTTTTCCATAGATGCTGCCTGGCCTGCTGAGTTCCTCCAGCAATTTTGTGTGTGTTGCAAGGACCCATGGTTTTACAGGAAGGATCCAGGCATGGACAAGAGATTAGCTGACTGGCAGGAAGCAAAAAATGGGAATAAAGGAGGGCTTTTCCAATTGACTAGTGGTGTTGCACAAGGGTCGGCATTGGAACAACATCTTTTCACGTTATAGTTCAATGATGTGAAAGATGGAATTGGTGGCTTTATGGCAAGGTTTGCAGATGATATAAAGATAGGTGGAGGGGCAGGTAGTGATGAGGAAGCTGGGAGTTTGCAGAAGGATATAGACTGATCAGTAGTATGGACAAAGAAGTGGCAGATGGAATACAATGTCGGGAATTGAATGGTCATGCACTTTGGTAGAAGAATTAAGGGCCTAGACTATTTTCTAAACAGAGAACAAATTCAGAAATCAAAGGTGCAAGTGGATTTGGGAGTCCTCATGCAGGATTCTCCAAAAGTTAATTTGCAGATTGAGTCAGTGGTAAGGAGGACAAATACAATATTACCATTCACTCCACGAGGACGAGAATATAAAATCAAGGATGTAATGTAATGGTTTTATAAGGCATTGCTCAGGCCACACTTGGGCTCCTTTTCTTAGAAAGTATGTGCTGGCATTGGAGAGGGTCCAGAGGAGGTTCAGAAGAATGATCCCAAGAACGAAAGGAATAACGTAAGAGTATTTGATGGCTCTGAACCTGTACTTGCTGAAGTTTAGAAGGATGAGGAGGGGATCTCATTGAAACCTATCAAATATTGAAAGGCCTAGATAGACTGGACGTGGAGAGGATATTTCCTTTAGTGGGGGAATTCTATGACCAGCGGGTACAGCCTCAAAAATAGAAGGACATACGTTTAGAACACAGGTAAGGAGGAATTTCTTTAATCAGATAGTGGTGAATCTGTGAAACTCATCGCCACAGAGGCTGTAAGGGCCAACTCATGAGGTATATTTAAAATGGAGTTTGGTAGGTTCTTGATTAGTAAGGGTATCAAAGAATATGTGGAGAAGGCAAGAGAATAGGGTGGAGAAGGATAATAAATCAGCCATGATAGAAAGGCAAAGCAGACTCGATGGGCTGAATAGTGTAACTCCTCTTTTATGTCTTATGGTATTATGGCTAGTTAGAGGAACAGACAAGAGATTCAGTGAGCATGAAAGAGACTCCCAGATGCCAGGGCCAGGTGCATCTCATATTGGGTCCACAGCAATCTTAAGGCAAAGGGTGAGCAGCCAGAAGTCATGATACACATCGGTATCAATGACATAGGTGGGAAAAGGGATGAAGACTTGTAGAGTGATTATAGGAAGCTAGGGCAGAAACTAAAAAGCAGGACCTCAAGGGCAGTAATCTCTGGATTGCTGCCTGTGCCATGTGCCTTTGAGGGTAAGAATAAGATGATATGGCAGATGAATGTGTGGCTGAAGAATTGATGCAGGGGACCACTGAATCCAATCCCGGACAAAAGCCCCCAAATGTAGCCCCCCAGCCAGCCTCAGGGTCGCTCAGCTCGCTGTCATCTAGGGAAACAGCCCTCGGCCCAGATAAACTGGGTAATTAGTTTGTGTGGATGCTGTGTGATGTACCCCTCCCCGCCCAAATAACAGACAATACGCCAAATACGATTAAATGAATTACAGTTTATAGATATTACTGGAACTATATAACTAATAGAGATAAAATATAGAAGGAAAATAAAAGGCGCCACACTTATCAAAGTTCAATCTCTTCATGCACAAACAGTTGGAGCTCGGGACCCTCCTTCTTCACCCTGTGATCCCCTCGGACCACCCCAACCTGCTGCCTGGGGCCAACAACGGTGGTCGACCAGACGTTCCACACGAGTCTGTCTCCTCTCCTTTCCTCGCCAAACACCCTGGGCCTCGGACTTCTGCTCGGGGTCCGACCCCGTTAGCCAACTCACAGCACCTTGTCCATCCTCACTCTCTCTCTCGCACCTTCTGCCCAAAAACCCACGCATCACAATAACTTACAGACATACAGAAAGAATAACATCTATCCCAATTGGTTCGTTCCTTCTTTTATCAATAACATAATCCAAACAAACTACTAGCGGGAGGACTTTCTCAGCAGTTAACATAACAAAGAAGCCATTTCAATTGTAACATAACAAAGAAGCCACTTAAATTAGCCTACACAGTAACAGAAAAGAAGAACCCTCTTACACAAGGTTTCAGATTTTTGGATCATTGGAATCTCTTCTGTGGAAGGTATAACCTTCACAAAATTGATAGATTATGCCCTAACTTAAGGAGGACCAATGTCCTTGTGGGTAGGTTTGCTAGGTTCATTGGGGCAGGTTTAAACTAGATTGGCAGATAAATGGGAATGAGAGGATTCAATTAGAGGATGGAGCAATAGGTATAAAGGTAGATGCAATGTTTAGAGAGACTGAGGAATAATAGACAGTAATTGCAGTCAGCTGGTTTGGTTGAAATGTGTCTATTCTAATGAGTATTAGGAACAATTGTGTTGAATTTAGAGCATAGATCAGTACATGGTACAATGAAGTCTGCCCATTGAAGAGACTTGGCTATCAGAATGGCAGGAATGACTGCTGGATGTTCTGGAGTTTTGATGTTTCAAGAGGGTCAGAGCAAGAGGTGAAAGGTGGGGGTATGGCATTGCTAACAAGGGGCAGTCTCACAGCTGCAGAAAGGGAGAATTTCATAGAGGGATCATTTACTGAGAGTGTGGGTGAAAATCAGAAACAGGAAGGGAGCAATTTCTCTATTGGGAATATTCTATAGACCCCTGAATAGCAATAGGCACAAATGGAGCAGACTGGGTGGCAGATCTTGGAAAGGTATATAAATTACAGGGCTATTGTCATAGGTGACTTCAACTTCCCTAATATTGATTGACAGATTTTGGGTGCAAAAGGAATTTGTTAGATGTGTCTGGGAAAGATTCCTGTCACAATATATAGACAAGCCAACTGGAGGAGAGGTCATATTCGATCTGATGCTAGGCGATAAACCCAGTCAGTTGACAGATCTCTTGGTGCATGTGTTACAGCTTTAGATGCTCTAACCCTTCGGAGAACAGATAGCTGGCATGGCTCCTTTAAAGAATCAGGACAGCCCTGCTAAATGGAAATCATGTTTTGGGCACCAAGGATTGAGCATTTAAGGAGCTCCTGAACTGAGGTTCGGTGCTCAATTGTAAGCCCACTTGTGATTTTGTCTAGTGTTTACTTGGTCCAGTTTGAAACCATGTCTCAACCCTAGCCTAGGATACTCCAGCATCTGAGTCCAAGACATTCTCATCAAGGACTCCTCTCAGTACGATTGAGCCCAGTATGGATCCAGTGGGGTATCAGAGCCTTTCACCTGCCACAGCAAAGGTATTTTCTGACAGAGCCTGGAGATATATGATCTCCAGGTAACAGTTGGTCAACTTTTGCAAGGAGGAGTCCAGAGTCATTTGGGAGAACCAGCTTGTCCCACTCTGGAGCCAGTACATCTTCCAACCCTGGAGACTCGACGGTAATTTGGGTTCCTGCCACGGCTTTGTCATCCAGTGCTCCCTAGAGTTTGAGCTCCAGCCATGCTGGTTCCCATTGGAGCACAGAAGAGTGGCTTTCATTGCAAACGCAGGTTGGAGATTTGCTTGGACTTGGAGGAATCATGGCCACCATGAGGGACGTGTTTCATTACCCCGCTGGAGCAAGCTGAGCCTCAGATCGGACGAAGGTTCGACGAGGAGGATGGGTGGTGGTCATGTGATTGAATTTCGGACCTTGGCCCAGGTAAATGGTTGGAACGGGAAGGCTGTGCTATATTGCCACAGGCTCCAAGATAAACTGAAGGATGCCCTCGCCTTGGGAGAGCTAGAAGAGAACTTAAAGGTTCTCATCAACCATTCCATCCATCTCAATAATCATCTGGCAGAGTGTCAGTGGGACTACATTATGAGGTTGAGGATGGCCAGCCTGAGTCCGGACTCAATGCATCATTGTTCCACTCCCCAACTTAGGACCATGATCAGCCTGTCACCTGCTCAAGATCCAGTTGAACCAATGCAGATCAGTTGCACTAGACTCTGTTGATCAGAGGTCCAGTGCCAGAGTCAAAACTGCTGCTTTCACTGTGGGGAAACAGGCTACCTGCAGGCCGAGTGTCCAAAGCTGCAGCCACCTAGGGAACAGCTGAGACTGTCCAATGTTGTGTGGACTGTGACAGTAGCAGCCACTACTCCCAACCCCATGGAATCTGGTTTTGTGCTCAAGGCAGTGTTTACCTGGGCTAAGAACCTGAGGCAGCTGAAGGCTATTGTGGACTCTGGGGCAGTGGGTAATTTTCTGGATAGAGGAACTGCCTGTCAGTTCAACATACAGCTGCAAGAGTTGAGTCGGTCCTTGCCCACAAGTGTCTTGGACAGTCGTCCGCTAGTTTCCAGTCAGATCCAGCAACAGACTGAGGTGATGCAGATGAGGATAGGGGATCATGTGGAAGACATTAGTTTCTACATTATTGACTCTCCACTCATACCCCAGAACCCTGGGTACCTTTGGCTGTCTCAGCATAATCCATCTCTGGACTGGAGGGAAGGGAGAATCACTGCTTGGCCCAGCAATTGTAAGAGGGTTTGTTTTTGGCTTGGTATTCTGACCCACCCCCCCAGACTCTCCCAAGATCAACAGCCAACGAGGGGACAGACTTCCGCTCAGGGTAACCTGGAGCCTTCAGGAATCTCAGTCCTACCTTCAAGGGAAGACAAGCTGGCTCCAGCCAATAGGCTTGTACGAGTCCTGATCCAGTCAGGAGTGCGCTGAAATGAGATCTCGAGATCAAGAGTAAACCAAGGAGGTGCCTAAGCAGTGTGGAGCTCTAGTGAATAAGCCAAAGGGCTCCAGTTGCCAGGTACCATCCAAGGGGAAGGTTCCAAAATGGATATCCTTGGAACCTGGTCCCAGGAGCAGAAGGACCATTTGTTGCAGCTCACTGCCAATGTTTGAAGAGGGGGTCGAGAACTTGGACTGTGATTTGGCTTCTGTTTTCACTAAAGACTCTTGTGGACCTATGGAGGAGGCTCTGGGATCAGGCGAAGCACCTCCCGCTACCAACGGAGTCTCAGGAATCATCCTCAGAGGAAGGTTCAGGGGTAATTGCAGCACACAAGCCAATAGAAATCTCTTCTGTCTGCAAGGGTTCGGAAGAGGTTTTCAGTATGGGAAAGGTCTTGACTCTTCCATGGCACTGATCCAACGACCATGCAATAGATCTACTGCCAGGTACCTGTCCTCCGTGGGGTCAATTATTCGTGCTCTCAGGCCCAGAAAGAAGTGAGAGTATATTTAGAAGCCTCTTGCCCTGGGATTCATTCGGCATCAACCTCCCCAGCTGGTGCTGGTTTCTTTTTCATATAGAAGAATGGGGGTCCGCGGCCTTGCATTGAATATACAAGGCTGAATCGCGTAATGGTCAAGAATTGTTTCCCCTTTCCACTCTTGAACATTCAAGATTCTCCAAGGGGCAAGCATATTTTCGAAGCTAGACTTGCAGAATGCATACAACCAGGTTTACATAAAGGAGGGTGATGAGTGGAAGATGGCATTCAACACACTGTCAGGACACTATGAGTACATGGTCAAGTCCTTCACACTTTTGAACGTGCCAGCAGTTTTCCAGGCCTTTATAAATGATGAGCTCCAGGATGCTGTCCATAAGTATGCCTTTGTTTACTTGGATGACATCCTAATATCCTCATTGCTCACATAAGAGACATCCTAAAGAGGCTTCTTGATCATGGAATTTACATCAAGCTGGAGAAGTCCAAATTCCACGTAACCACTATTTCTTTTTTTAGGCTGCATCATTTCTAAAGGTAATCTCACAATGGACCCTATTAAGACCCAAGCAGTCGGAGATTGGTCACAACCATCTGGTGTGAAGCAACTCCATTGATTTCTGGGGTTTGTCAACTTTTATCAAAGGTTTATCAAGAACTTCAGCTCAGGAGCGACTCTGCTGATGGCATTAACCAAGGAATCCACGGGCCCTTGTGTTTGGACTACCAAGGCGGAGGCTGCTTTTGCAGAGCTCAGACAGAAGTTTATGGCAGCCCCCATTTTGGTTACACCTAACCCAGACCTTCCCTTCGTCGTGGAAGTGGACGCCTTGGATGTAGTAGTGGGTGCAGTGTTGTCTCGATGGACACCTTCGGACAATAGACTGTACCCGTGGGTGTTCTTTTCCAGGAGACTATCTCTGTTAGAGGTGAATTATGACATTGAGAATAGAGAACTCTCGTGGCCAAGCTGACTCTGGAGGAATGGTGTCACTGGCTCAAGGGGGCCAAGAACCCTTTTATCATATGGACAGACGATAAGAACTTGGCTTATATTCAGGAGACCAAGAGACTAAATTCCAGGCAGGCCAGGTGTTCTCTTTTCTTTAACCATTTTAATTTCATCCTGACTTATTGACTAGGATCTAAGAACCAGAAGTCAGATGCCTTGTCCTGTCAGTTTGACGAACCGGAACGAGAAAAGCAGCCTACCATCATTTTGCCCCAAGCCAAGGTGATAGCGCCAGTTTATTGGGGGATCAACACACTTGTTTGCAATGCCTAGGTACAAGGGGAGATTCCTCAGAACAACCCTTTGGGTAGTCTGTTCATTCCTAGTCCTATCCAGTCTCAGTTTCTTCAATGGGGACATGCACCAAGATTGACATCTCACTCAGGGATTGCCAGAACCCTCGAGTTCAATAAGAGAAGATACTGGTGGCCTGGAATGGCGAGGAGGGTCTGTCAATATGTGTAGGCATGCGAGATGTGTGCCCGGAACAAGGACCCCTGCACACACCCTCAAGGGCTCCTTCACCCACTGCCTGTTCCAGAAAGACCATGGACTCACATCTCCCTGGACTCCTCCTTCCAAGGGATAGACTGTTATTGTGGTAATTGTGGGTCAGTTTTTGAAGGCCTGTAAATACATCGCCTTGGGCAGACTTCCATTTGTGGAGGAGTCAGCTGAGATTGTCCTGCAGCAGGTATTCAGGATCCATGGTTTTCCAGCGGATGTTTCGTCGGATAGCTGTCCGCAATTTGCATCACATTTCTGGAGAGAGTTTTGCAAGCTGATTGGGGCAACAGCAAGTCTTTCCTTTAGGTTCCACCTGCAGTCCAACAGCCAGACGGAGCAGGTGAACCAATATATGGAAAGCCTGGCCTGTGGAATTCTGGACGAGTGGCACAGCCATTTGATGTGGGCAGAGATCGCCCACAACACGTTATGGCATTGGGCACATGGGATGTCTCCTTTTGAATGCCAGTTTGGGTGTTCTCCACCACTCATCCCTGAGCATGAGGCAGAGGTTAGGGTACCTGCGGCTGAAGATTGTGTCCGATGTCGCAGGGAGAGATGGACTAGGGCAAGGGAGACTTTGTTAGCCTCTACCCGAAAGGCTGAAATAAAGGCTACCTGAAAGAGAAGACAGGGACCAGTTTTGCAGCCTGGGCAACAGGTTTGGCTGTCGACTCAGGATTTGCCTGTCTGAGTGGAGCCCAGGAAATTGGTGCCAAAATTTATTAGACTCTTCAGGATTCTCAGGAAAGTAAACCCAATGGCCTAACCCTGCAGCTCCCCAAAACCCACAAGGTCAATCCCACTTTCCATTTACCAGGTTAAAGCCTGTGAACACCAGCCCATTAGCCCATCATCAGCCCCCCTGACACCCAGGTTTGTTGATGGGGAATAGACTGTTTTCACTCTGAGAAGAATTTTGGACTCGCATACTATTTGAGGTGTTTGGCAATATCTTGTGGACTGAGAAAGATTGAGACCGGAGGAGAAGTGCTGCGTTCCTGAAAGGGGCATCTTGGATCTGACTCTCATCCACGACTCAATCATCATCTTTCTGAGGAGCCAGGGCCATCAGGAGTCAGCCATAGAGGAGGAGTTCCTGTTATGACACACACCCATCCGTGCCAGTTTCCGAGGTTTAGACACTCTAAATCCCCGGAGTACCAATAGCTGGTGCGGCCCCTTTAAATATTCAGAACAGTCCCGCTAATTGGCAACCATGTTTTGGGTGCCAAGCATTGAGTATTTAAGGAGCACCTGAACCGAGGGTCGGTGTTCAACCATAAGCCTACTCATGATTTTGTCTAGTGTTTGTTTTGTGCTCAGATTCTTGATCCAGTTTGAAACCCTGTCTCAATCCTAGCCTCAGAAACTCCAGAATTTGGGTTCAAGCCATTCTTGCCACAGTGTGAGCATTTTAGTGACCCTAACCTTTTCCACAGCCTTAGACAGGTATAGGTGCAAATGGTATAGAAAATTATTTAATGGAGGTTGGTGATTTATAATGTTATTAGGCTGGAACTTGGGACCATAAATTGGGAACAGATGTACTTAGGGAAATACACATCTGAACGCTTTTTAGGGTTTGTTTGCATGCGGTTCTGAATTGGTTTATCTCATTGAGGCAGGGAAAGGATGGTAGGATGATCTTTTTGGCTTTTAAAAATCACTTGGATCAGGAAGTAGAAGTATGGGTTAGTGAGTTTGCAGATGATACAAAGGTTGGTGGTGCTGTCGACTGTGTAGAAGGTTGTCAAAAGCATCCACAGACATTGATAGGATGCAGAGCTGGGCTGAGAAGTGGCAGATGGAGTTCAATCCAGTAAAGTGTAGAGTGATACACTTCGTAAGGTTAAACTTGAAGACAGAGTACAGAGTTAATAGCAGAATTTTTTGTAGTGTGGAGGAGGGATCTTGGGGTCCTTGCCAAGAACTTTCAAAGTTGCCATACAAGTTGATAGGGTGATTAAGAAGGCATAAGGACTGTTGGCCTTCATTAGTTGGGGGACTGTGTTCAAGAGTGAGAGTTAATATTATAGCTCTATAGAACCCTATTTAGACCACACCTGCAGTATTGTGTTCAATGCTGTTGGCCTCATTATAGGAAAGATGTGGAAGCTTTAGAGAGAGTGCAATGGAGACTTATCGAGATGCTGTCTGGATTAGAAAGCATGTCTTATGGGGAAAGGTTGACAGAGATATGCTTTTTCTCTTCGGAGTGAAAGAGGATGAGAGGTAACTTGATAAGGATGTATAAGTTAAGAGGCAAAGATGGAGAGGACAGCCAGAATCTTTTCCTCAGGCTGGAAATGGCTAAGATGAGAAGGCATAATTCTAAGGTGATTGAAGAAAAGAATAAGGAGATGTGAGAGATACATTTTTTACACAGAGTGGTGAGTGCATGAAATGCACTGCCATTGGGTGTTGTAGAGGCAGTTACATTGGGGACATTCAAGAGGCTTAGATAGGCAAGTAGATGAAAGTAAACTGGAGGACAGTGTGGGAGGGAAGGGTTAGATTTATCTTGCAGTATGTAAATAGGTTTGCATAACATCGTGGGCCGAGGACCCTGTACTGTTCTATGTTATATGTTCTGATTGACTTGAATTAGTCTAGTGTTACTTTATCTCCAATGTTTTTTCTCCTGTGGAGGATAATGTTGAACCACTGCTCTGCATCCGTCTTTCATGGTTTAAATGGTCTGAGATTGTGAAAGGTTTTATATGAATTCAGAGCCTTTTTTTATGTGCGTTGTCCAGCAGCATCAGAAACTCACCACCTAATCTGGGAGAAAATTATAGTTCTGGAAGAATGTTGACTTCATTGACTCATTCCAATAGCAACACCTTAAAACTGAGGGTGGTACTCAAAGGCCTATAAAAGATCCTTCCCCTTGGAAGCTGGTCTCACTAGATTTGGCTGCTCGCAATCTACTGATTGTTTCCCTGCAGCCACACTACAGTCTCTGATGCTGGGGATGATTGTTGCCAAAAACTTATCTTGAGGGAATGGAAATCACCTTCTCCCCCTTCCTTTCAGAGATGGATGGCTGATATGATCTCAGTCATACAGATGGAGAAACTTAGGTTCTTGATAACCAATTCAATTAAAAAATTTTGACTAACTGGGATCCATTTCTTGCCTACCTGGATGAGTCCGGGGACGGATGAGCAATTTCCCCCCCAGCTGATTTCTTATGGCTCTCATGGTATGTTCTTGTTGACTTCATTGTTTGTTTTGAAAATTTTGAAAATAAAGTATTAAAAAAACTGAGGTGATGCTTTATTCAAGAGTGACATTTAATTATGTTCATTAATGAGCACTCGTGTAATTGGAATGTTTTTGTTTCTGGATCAGGACTGTACGATTATAGAATGGAAATTTGGCTGTTGTAACATTTCCAGCATTGCTGCATTGCCATTTTAAAAATGGCAGTTAAATTTCGACTGTAGTGCCACAATGAATCCACCTCTGCGCATACGATAAACATGATGTTCCATATGGAGCTAGGATTTAAATGTTTTATGATTTGTTTATTGACTTTCTGACTATTAATGTACTGTTAAGCTGAGTAAACTTTTTTTTCCCCGGCTGGTGGTGTTGGTTCAGACACTAGATTGGAATCCTGGCCTTTGAATGAGGTGATAAACACATTTGCTTGTGTTTAGTGATTATATTTTATGAGCTGCTTTTTCATTTTGAATGAGAAAACTGGAACTGCAGAACCAAGTTTTGATCCAAATGCAAATTAAAGTTTTATTGGTTCAGAGGTTCAAAGAATTGCTGAATTAGTACCAAGCAGGAAAGCTTAGGGGCAGGTTATTCCAGTTTCCATGGCACAGGGAGAATTTGAAACAAGCAGTGACACGAGCAGTGCAACGGAAGGTGTGAATAATCAATCGCGTGCAGCCTTGAGATATCTGTCGGATGCTTTACTTTGGCAGTGCACCAAGAGAGCAAGCCATTTAAATCAGAATTCTTCGGAGGCGAAGAGAAATATAGTTGCTTCCATAATTAGCCAAAGGCTTTATCACTTTGTTTAACTGATGACACTGTTTGCAAACAAAAGAGAGTATTAGAATTATCATTAGAGTAATCTGCTGCTTGTCATCAGAAAAATAGAATTCTGACAGTGTCAAATAAAAACTGAAAATAAGCCTGAACATTTTAATTACCCCACTAATCGCGTCCATGATCTAAACTCTGGAATTCCCTCCATCCTTGAAAACATTCCACAAAAACCCTCTGAGACCAGTCCTTTTGTCACCTGCCCAGAATTTTATTCTGTTGCATATTTTTCTACTTTGGTGACTTGGGATGATTTACTATGTTGTAAGTGTATATTACCACGGCTTATTCCCATAGATATTTTCTGCTTATGAATAGGACATCATATGATGTATAAAGAGAAAATTTCCCCATGAATTAAATTAATCATGGAATAATGTTTTTTTTTAAGCTAGACCTGAACAGTATGACATAAATTCTACATATAATTAAAAGAAATAAAACTAGGCTTTTGCATAAGTGGAGTGTTAGTAACTTAGTCTAGAAGACATGCATTTGAGGTGAAAGGAGAACATTTAAAGAAGGTGTGGAGAGCAAGTTTTTTTCACAGAGTAGCAAGCACCTTGAACTGTAATGGAAGCAGATACAATAAGAGGCTTTTAGATAGGCATATGAATATGCAGGGATGGAGGGATATGAATTACATGCAGACAAGAAGAACTTTAGTTTAATTTGGCATTATCTTTAGCCAGAGAATAGTGAATCTGGGGAATTCATTGTCACATGCGGATGTGGAGGCCGAGTCATTGGGTATATTTAAGACAGAGGCTGTTAAATTCTTGATTGGTCAGGGCATGAAGGGATATAGGGAGAAGGCAGGAGACTGGGGCTGAGAGGGAAAATCGATCAGCCATGATGAAATGATGAAGCAGACATGTTGGGCCACATGGCCTAATTCTGCTCCTATATATACCTTATGTTTAGCACAGATATTGTGGGTGAAAGGGCTTGTTGTACTGTTCTTTGTTCTAAGTCCATTTTGGAAAGGTAATAGATAAATTGGTTTGGATTTTGCTGGCAATATGCACTCCCTTAAGTGCCAATCAGCTTTAGCATTGCTGCACTAAAGGGAAGTTATAAAACTTATGGCTGACTGCTGGCAGTCCATGTGCTGCCTGCACTCCCTGTGAAGCCGATGACGGAGCTGGATCTCTTTGAGATTTCCAGTAATGACATTGGGAAATGTGTGCTCAGATCTTCTGCAAGGTTGGGCCTAGTGCAAGATCTGCAAGCCATTGATTCCATTGGCGATGCAGGGTTATAGGATAGAAAAGAAAATAAATTAAGTTCCATTTTAATTATTTCTGAATCATTTGATGTTTTTGAATTTTTCAAAAACTGCTCTTGTATTTTAGTTGTAAAATGTTTCTAAATGTCAGAGTTGGAGCTGGACATTACCAGTTGCTAAAAGACTTCCTGAAGTGTTCTGTGGACTTTCACTCCATTATGTCTTCGAAGGTCCTGCTGCAACTGAGGGCTTTGCCGGAGTGGACAGTATAGCACAAGAACAGGCACTCTGGCCCAAGATGTGCTGAACTATATTTGGATGAGTGGGTAAGTATGGGCAATGAGCCCCTGGTCATAAAATCCAGGCTTTTGTTATTATTAATGAAATGCAGAACAGAAAATTAGTTTTGTTTCCACTAGCATTCTAAATAAAGATAATTTGACAAAAGTGTAAATCAAGCTTATTAGTAGGCTTGGGGTTTTTTTTGTTAAAATTGGTAAAGTAAGTAAGAAATGAAGATTAAAAACAAAAGATGTCAGAAATGATAGGAAGGAAATAAAATATATTGTTGCAGGAATAATGGAAGTCAACCCAGAACCAGTTTGTTATTGTTTTTATTATAACAGTTGATTTAGTTGAAATCAACTGTTATAATAAAAACAATTTATAACAGTTTTGTTGAAACTAAAAGTTGATGCATTTCTTGAATGGAAAACGAAATATGTGATTTTCACAAATGAAAACTGTAAGGGCACCCCCCTCGCTGAACCAAACACAAAAAAAAGTAAATGTGACACACACAAAATGCTGGAGGAGCTCAGCAGGCCAGGCAGCATCTATGGAAAAGAGTAAACAGTCAATGTTTTGGGCCGAGACCCTTTATCAGGACTGGAAAGGGTAAATACCCATTTGACTGAGGTTTCAGTTTGGTTACTAATATGTTATGTTACTAAGGTATTCAGGTGTGATTGCCAGTGAGCATCAAGCAATTGGTGTG
This sequence comes from Mobula birostris, assembly GCF_030028105.1. Lineage (NCBI taxonomy): Eukaryota > Metazoa > Chordata > Chondrichthyes > Myliobatiformes > Myliobatidae > Mobula > Mobula birostris. Next base: position 69,882,901 of record NC_092373.1, on the reverse strand, counting down.
AATGAGAAAACTAGAGGGAGCCATGTTCAGAGGGGAAAGGTGGTAAAACTTCCATGAGAAACCGGAACAGAATCAGTTTCCTAAAGACAGAGTTTTTTTAGTTCTCCATTTTCTGCTACTTGTTAATGATCACATTTTGAATGGGAATGGTGGAAATTGTATTTACCAGTCATTGACAGATCCACCCAAGTCAATGATAGGAACTATTATTTGTTCAAGTTCAAGTTTATTGTCATCTGACGGCACACCTCGTACTGTGCTAAGGTCTGAGGCACATATATGTACATAGCTAGGGTGCCTAAGATTTTTGCACAGTACTGTATTTGTCGATGTGGAACGGAGAGTGAGTTTGTAAATCTGGCAGGAGCAAAGGATGTTGGGACTAGTGAGGGTGGAGTGCCACACGATGGGTGTGGGCCAGGTGGTAGAGAGGAAGTACCACGGACAGGGGGTGGCGCAGTTGCAGACACACCCAACCTTGAGACATTAGGCAAGGTCATTCGATTCCAAACAATTAGTTTATTAATCATTACCAAATGTGTCTCTTCCTTCCCGCTCCCACTCCTCTCCCTTCCCCTTTTCTCAGCCATGATTCACCTCTCCCAGGCCCCTTCCACTCTCATTCCACAATAGTGACCCATATCTGAATCAGGTTTATCATCAGTCACATATGTCATGAAATTTATTTTTTTTTTTGCAGCAGTATTACAGTGCAATACATAACATTACTACAGTACTGTGCAAAGTCTTAAGCACCCCAGCTATATATGTGTGCCTCAGACTTTTGTACAACCAAACATAACAAATTTCCTCCAGGTCACAATGCATTGACAAAACATATATCACATACAACACATAAAACAAAATATTACCACAAATAAGTTAATGAAATATAATTCAAAGTGCATATAGTGTGCAGCATAGGTTAACAGTAAAATAGTAAACAGAAATGTAAATAGCTCGCTATTCTAGTGACAAGATTTCGGTGATGGCAGTGTATTCATTAGTCTCACAGCCTGACAGAAGAAGCTGTTGCCCAGTCTGGTACTCCTAGTCTTGATGCTCCTGTACCTCCTTCCTAATGGTAGTGGGTCAAGGATATTGTGACAGGGGTCCTCAACAAAGCTTCAGGCCTGCCGTATACAACACTCACGGTAAATGTCACAAATAAGGGGGAGGGAAACCCCGGTGAACCTCTTGCCAGTTTTTATTGTCCTCTGTAGGGTCTTGCAGTCTGATGCCTTGCAGCTTCCATACCACACGATGATGCAACCAGACAGAACACACTGTCAGTGGTGCTCCTGTAGAAAGTGGTTAGAATGGGGGTGGGGGGTCTTGCATGTCTCAGTCTCCCCAGAAACTGTAGACATTGCTGTTGTTGAGTAGCTCGCTGAACTGGTTTGTTAGCTTGCAGATTTTTCGTTACCCAGCTAGGCAACATCATTAGTGCAACTTCGAATGAAATATTGGTAATTGTTTGTCTTTTATGCATCCTGTGATTAGTCTGTTTTTGTGTGTGTGGGTATATGTGCCATTTCTGTTGGTTACCGATTATGTAATCCGTGATTGGTTCATTAAAAGCCAATTAGGTGATAATTGTTGTCCAGGCTGAGTTAGTCGACCGTCATGTAGGATTAACGTTGTCCTCATTGATTGATGCGTGTAATCAGGTGTGAAATGACTCTTGACTCTGGATTAGCGACTTGACACTGAAGTGGGATGTAAACTGGGTTCATTTTGATGTGCTTGTTGATAGAATTCTGTGTGGAGTACAAAGCCTCTATTAAGAATTATGTTGTGCCTTCTTGCCTAATTGAAAGGGGTAGGTCTAGGATAGATATCTGTTATCTGCGTGCCAAGGAAATTTGTGCTCCTCACTCTCTCCAGGGCAGAGCCCTTGATGTGCAATGGAGACTGATCATCTCTCTTGTCTCGTCCATGTTGAGACTCAGTTTTTCTCACACCATTTGAAAAGCCTATCTACCTTCTCTCATTGTTGCTGTTGAGGTCAACCACTGTAGTACCACCTTCAAACTTGATGATACCTTTTGAGCTGGATCTGGCAGTGCAGTCCTGAGTCAGCAGTGTGAACAGTGGCAGGCTGAGTACACATCCTTGGGGGCACCAGTGCTCAGTATGATGGAGTTGAGGTGTAGTTGCCAGTTTGCTCTGACTGGGTCTTTCCGTCAAGAAGTCCAAGATCAAAATGCAGAAAGGTGTGTTGAGTCCCAATGAGGATGAGTTACACAAGTAACAAGAATAGTTACCCAATTTAAACATACACTGAAGACTTCATTTTTTCAGACCAGACTTGCATGAATGGAATACAAATGGTGGCCACTGACATTGTATGATTTCTGATTTGTGACCTAATTGTACATGCATGTACTTTGCACCATATTAGTTAATATCTTTGATTAAAGTAAGGCTATCAATATCAGATGTCAAAATTAATAATTGATAAAGCAGTAGCTGACATTATTCAATGAGAAGTAGAAACATGTGTCTCCCTTTTCACACTGAAGTGCATGCTAAAATCACTGGTGCAAGACCTGGTTGTAACAGTTTAGTTTTCTACTGATTGAAAAAAGGCATCTGTTAGTCTTGCGAGACCATGGATCTGAGCCTGGAAAGTCTTCATTCTCCAGTGCGCAGGCCTGGGCAAGGTTGTATGCAAGACTGGCAGTCGCCCATGCTGCAAGTCTCCCCTCTCCACGACACCGATGTTGTCCAAGGGAAGGCAAGGGCCGATACAGCTTGGCACCAGTGTTGTCGCAGAGCACTGTGGTTAAGTGCCTTGCTCAAGGACACAGCATGCTGCCTCAGCTGGGGCTCGAACTAACGACCTTCAGGTCGCTAGTCGAATTCCTTAACCACTTGACCATGTGCCCACACTGATTAGAACTACATTTAACACATTTTGAATGGAATATTGATATTTTTTTCTCTGAGCAAACATGAGCTCAGGTTTGCTTGACCTTGCCTTGTGAGTTGATTTATTTTCTTCTACAAATCAAAAAGGTATCAAAGCATAAGCTGCTAAAAGTCCATGCTGATAGAAATAAAAGGGCATCTGGTATATAGATGAAAATTTCAGCGCCAGGCCAGATTGAAAAGGTCAGTGTGCCGGAGCCGGAGGTGAGGGATGGGCCAGTTCAGCTCGCTGCTCTGCAACTTTTACCCTAGTCTGCGCTAAACTGAAGCTGTGGCTTTGTGTTTGTGGACAGGTTCTCCTTGGTAAACTTCAGTTCTGAATGCTATTTGCTTACTTTTACTGTTTGCACGATTCGTGTTCTTTTCTCTGCACTTTGCGTCTTTGTTGGTCTTTTTTAAAAAGGGTTCTTTAGGTTTCTTTGTTTTGCGGCTGCCTGTAAGAAGACGAACTTCAAGGCTGTATAATGTATATATATTTTGATAATAAATATACTTTGAATTTTGAAAAAGAGATTTGGAGATTTAAAGATTAGGAAAAGGAAAACAAGAGAATATAAATTTATGTAAGTAAATGGAGAAGAAAAACTGCAATATGATTTTAAAACAATGGAAAAGGAGGAAAATATCCATTAAAGATATTTAATTTCACAAATCCTTATCAATAAATCTGTGCTTTTACAACTTCTGACAAGGTGGTCCCGAAGTACAAATTGCTGTTCCCTATCCAGAGCAGTGAGAGCAAAAACATTGCAGAAACATTAATGTCCACATTAAGGAAATTCTGTTACTGTACTTAAAAACACTAAGTAGTATTTTCCTGAACTCACAGGGATGAGCACTCATGTTTCCATTGCTAATAGTGAAATGCTGCAAAATCTCCGACAACTCGGAGATAGTACATTGTAACACCTCTTGTTCGCCAGATTGCTGAATTATTTCCACATGGGAATGAGTGAGCACAGATGCAGGATCTGTGGTCAAATCTGCAGATGATACAAAGATAGGTGGAGGGGCAGGTAGTAATGAGGAAGCTGGGAGTCTGCAGAAGGACTTACTCAGATTAAGAGAATGGGGAACAAAATAGCAGATGGAATGCAATGTATGGTCATGTGCTTAGTAGAAGGAATAAAGGAGTCAGCTATTTTCTAAATTGGGAGCAGGAATTGGAAGTGCCAATGGACTTGGGAATCCTAGTGCAGGATTCCATAAAGATTAGCTTGCAGGTTGAGTCAACGGGCCAAATGGCCTAATTCTGCTGCTATGTTTTATGGCTTTACAGGATGCACATAGTGTTCGTGTCTTTGATTTAAGTAATCTGTCAATACTAACTGTGTTACCTGAGATTCTTGAGTGAGATCAGTTTTATGTGTGGCTCGCTGTAATTGAAGTTAGACAGCACTGATCAATATCTGCCTGCTACGTTTGAGGATGTATTGTTTAGCACAGTCATTGGAGCTTTGGGAACTTGTTATGATTATGGCTCATCCAGATTTCTGATGCAACACTGGATTCTTTAGTAGACAATGTGGTGAGGAGAAAAGGGTTCTTACATTCTTTCTCCTATCCTACACTCTACTCTCTGAGGGGAGATTGCAGCTGTACTCAGTTCACAAAGCTAAGATGTGGATGTACTGTTACAACAAATTCAATGACCTTTTACAATTGTTCTGAAAAGAGACTGTAGAACAGATAGTGACATGCAGAAGACTGGCACACAAGTAGCTAGCTGATACATTAGAAAGGAGATTTGGTTTTTAATTTACCATTGTGGGCATGGATACCAAAGTGATCAGCTGCAGAGGAAAGGAAAATGATCCTTGAAATGGCAGTGCAATCTGTCAGTCTGTGACAGCCTGGCCAAAAAGATGATCCGAATGTTGTCTCCTCTCTTCTTCCTTTCCTTCAATATACTGCCATCTCTTTCTTCCAATCCAAGCCCTCCATCACCAAGTTCCCCTTTATGCTCCATCTACAACTGTTGGCTCCTGAGTTGAATTCTCACTCTTGGCAGGCTGCAAAAGGACGCCATGAGAAAGGAAAATTCACTCCTTTGTATTCTTCAAGGCACCACATGGCAATCCAAGCAATAGAAATTTCTTTTACTTTGTAGAAAGGCAGATGCAAATGGTAGCACTGCTTTTGCTGTAGCCCACATGCTGTTTTTACATGAGGCTTTTTCACTAGAGAGGAGAGCAGGCAGACACAAAGTCAGCCTTTGTCTGACACTAACCATCCTTTTGGCCTGGTGTAGTGACTCAAAGATGAGGCACACATTAAATTGGTCAAAATACTCTATTGCTGCTCATGGTAGGGTACTGAACAGTGACCATTTTAATACTGTGGTTATGTTGTTGACCATGTTAAGAAGTAGAAGTAATTGCATCTGTTTGAAGTTGTGTGTTCAAATATACAAAACGTGAGTGCAATCGGTAACACTGGGCAACAAAAGGTTAGCAAACTACCTGCAGACTCCAAGGCAAAAAATTGATTTCTTCTCTTCCACTGTGACAAACATTTATCATCCCCTCTCACCCCCACCATTCCATGCAACAGTGTGCAGTGCCATCCTGACAGTGTTCTGGCCTCTGCAATCATTGGCAATGCAGTTCAAGCCCTAGTCTGTGGCAGCCACATTTAACATGAATCCATCAGCACCACCATAGTAAAGTATCATCCCCTCATTCTTGGCACCATACTGAGTTGAATGGAAGATAGAAATACTCTCTAAATCCCCATGCTGAATAACACCACTGCTATGCACGTTTTCACACTTTTATTCAATTTTCTGGGCTATAACCCAACAGAACTTTGCCCTCACTTTCCTCAATTTCAGCCGCCTTTTGCAGATTCACAATAGACAGCATAAAAGCGGATCATTCTCGCCATATTCAGAACAGCTTCAAACAGATTGTACCATTCACCATACGCGTTAGGAACTACTTACAATAGCTATTTAACCTACCAATCTGCAAGGGCTTTGGGATGTGGGAGAAAACCAGGGAATCTGGATAAAATCCATGCAACCATGGGGAGAATATGCAAAGTTGCACACAGACAGTACCTGAGGTCAGGTTCAATACTCATGTGTACTCATTCTGAAAAATCCACCAGTTTAGATCAACAGAACATCCAATGTCGAGCAAAAGGCTAACTCATACTTTATTTCAACCAGTCTCAAATAAGCAAGTGAGGATGATGTCACCTTTGCTGATACTACCAAACAATGGGTTGTTTTTACAAGCGGAATAGCTGGCGCGCACAGTCCATTTTGCCTTGGTGTTAAATCACCGTTGCCTAATGTTGATACGAAGGTCTGCATGCATCCGATATGCACTGCCATCATTTTTTCTGTCATTCCTGATACGATGGCTGATACCAATTGTACAATTGCTATACAGTACGATCGTGCAGCAATTGGTACTTTGTATCATCAAGACATAGACTTTGTGGAGACAAATTGCAGATTGTGTCTTTTGCTTACATTTGTCTTGAAGCTTCAGCTAACTTGAATGAATTTCTGCAGCAGGTTAATGTTCCTTCCAGTGTAGATGACAAGCTTCAGCAAATAACCACACTGTTCTCTGCTTTCAATTATTCAAACTATGTTGAGTTTTACTGCCTGTTCAATTTTCCAGCCTATTTTTAAATTTTCATCTATAGTGCTTTTCTAACCATATGTAGTCTAGTTAATAATGTAAGATGCATTGTGGTAAGTCAGTGGAATCGGTTAAAACATAAATGTTCCTAATATTTGAAATTAATATCTCTCCATTTTCCATTTCATGATAATCCTTGCTACTAAAATATTACTTGCCTCCCAAATGTTTTGAATTACTTTGTCTATTCAAATAAAAAGCAGTCCTGATTCTGTCTTCAAGCTCAATCGCAAAGACATATGTAGCCCATTTACTGACTGGCTTTTCACTGAAGAATAAAGTTTTCAATAAATAATGATGAATAATAAATAATTTAAAGCAGACTAATTTTTCTACTGTTGTACTCAGTCTACTGCTTTACTGAATCTAAACCATACAGCAAATCTTTACACTATGTGCTCAACAATTAGTGGCCTGTCTCTTACCTTTTGGTTAATCTGAGTTCAACATGTGCTTAGTCTATTTCATATTGACTGTGTTGACTTCTGCTCAAGAAAATGTTGTAATTATCATCTGAAATGTTCATCAACACTTCTCAAGGTTTTTTGTACAATTAACATATCAAATTATAACACTTCAAAACAGAGCTGCTATTGAAGAGAAGCTAGAGGGGAGGCAATATCCTGGCCAAGAGGATCAATTGTGCTAATCAGGAAGTCTTAAACTGGATTGGCAGGGGGATGGGAAGCAGAGCACCAGGCCAGAAAGTGGAAGGATGGGGAGGAAAGTAGCTGCCAGTGCCAGTAAAAACAGGCAGGAGCAAAGTAACAGATATGATGGGATAGACAGTGTGAAGTGTATGTATTTTAATGATAGGAGTATTATGGGTAAAGATGATGAATTTGGTGCATGGATCAATATGTGAAACTATGATGTTGTGGCCATTATATAGACTTAATTGAGAGAGAGAGAGAGAGAGAGAGAGAGAGAGAGGAATGGGTGCTTAATGTCCCAAGGTTTTGATGCTTTAGAAAAGATAGAGGAAATCAAAAGGGGTGGGGGGATTACACTACTTATCAGGGACAATATCGCAGCTGCACTCCGAGGGGACATAATTGGAAGGCTTGTCCACTGAGTCTATATAGTTATAACTTAAAAATAGGAAAGGTGTAATCACTCTAATGGGATTGTACTACAGATCTCCTAATAGCACCAAGACATTGAGGGATAGAATGCAGTCAGATTAAGTAAAGGTGTAATAAGCTTTGTTGTCATGGAGGACATCAACTTCCATAATATAAACTGGGATCTTCTTAGTGCAAGAGGCATAGATGGGGTAGAATTTGTTAGGTTTTCTTAAATCAATATGTAGATAGTCCAACAAAAAGAGGGACTGTACTGGATCTGGCATTGTGAAGTGAGCCTGGCCAGGTTCGCGGACCATTCAACGAGTGAGCAGTTAGGAATAGTGACCACAAATCCTTAAGTTGTAAGATAGCTATAGAGAAGAGTAAGTATGGACCTTGCAGAGGAGTATTAAATTGGAGCAGGGTAAACTACAAGAGTATTAATAGAAACTGGGGAGAATTAATTGGGAACAGCTGTTTTGGAGAAGTCTATATCTACTATTTGGAGGGTGCTTAAGGACCAACTGCACAGAAATGACAAGGATGGCAAGGTAACAGAATCGAGAGAGGTGATGAATTTAGTCAAGAAGAAAACGGAAAAGTATGTAAAGCTTAGGAAGCTAGAATCAAACAGAGCCCTTCAGGATTATAAAGAAGTCAGGAAGGAATTCAAGAAGGAAATTAGGAAAGCCAGGAGGAGCCATGTCAAGTCCTTAGCAAGTAGGTTTAAAGTGAATCCCAAGGAATTTGATACATACAACAAGAGCAAGAGCAGAACTAGGGAGAGGGAAGGACCACCTAAGGATAAAGGGAGAAAATTGGCTTGGATGCATAGGATGTATGTGTGGTCCTTAATGAGTAGTTTACATCAGTATTTACCGAGCAGAAGGATGTAGAGGATAGGAAGATCAGTGCTGAGCATATGGCTATGCTAGGGCATTTTTAGGTAAAGGAGGAGATAGTATTGGGTCTCTTAAAGAGTATTATGGTGGATAAGTTGTGAGGTTATCAAGTCTTCTCAAGCCAGAAGTGAGGTCCCAGAGTACTAGAGAGTAGCTAATGTTGTTCCATTAATAAAAAAGGGAACCAGGGGTAATCCAAGAAACTACAGATCAGTGAGTCTCACATCTGTGGTCGGGAAGTTACTGGAGAGAATTCTTAGCGATAGGATTTATGAGCATTTGGAAAACCATGCCCTAATTAGGGAGAGCCAGCTTGGCTTTATGTGAGGGAAATCATGTCTTACTAACTTGATCGAGATTTTTGACGAGCTGATGAAAATGATTGATCAAAGTACAGCTGTGGATATTATATACATTGATTTTAGTAAGGTGTTGGACAAGGTCCTTCATGGGAGGCTCATCCAGAAGATTGAGGTGCATGTTATCTGTGGTGAACTGGTTGTTTGGATTCAGAAGACAAAGGTTAGTGGTTGATGGGACTTATCCTAGCTGAAGGTCTGTAGTTATTGGTGTTCTGCAGGGATCTTTAATAGGATGTCTGCTGTTTGTGACGTATATAAATGATCTGGATGAAAATATAGATAGGTGGGTTAGTAAGTATGCGAATGATACAAAGACTGGTGTTATTGCTGATAGCTAAGAAGACTGTGAGATATAGATCAATTGCAGATATGGGCAGAGAAAGGGCAGATGGTGTTTAACCCAGCTAAATGTGAAGTGGCACACCTTAGTAGGTTTAATGTGAAGAGACATTACATAAGGGCAAGATCCTTATCAGTGTTGATGAGCAGAGGGATCTTGGGGTCCAAGTTCATAGCTCCCTGAAAATGGCTACGCAGTTTGCTAGGGTAGCCAAGAAGGCATATGGCATATTAGTTGGGGTGTTGAGTTTAAAAGTCAAGAGATTATGTTGCTGCTTTATAAAGCTCTAGTTAGGCTGCATCTGGAGTATTGCATACAGGAAGGATGTTGAGGCTTTGGAGAGGGTGCAGAAGAGTTTTCCCAGGATGCTGCCTGGTTTAGAGGGCACATACAATAGTGTGAGTTTGGGCAAACTTGGGTTGTTTTATCTGGAGTGGCAGAGCCTGAGGAAAGGTCTAACGAAGGTTTATAAGATTATGATAGGCATAAATTGAGTGGGCAGACAGCAACTTTTTTCCCAGGGTTGAAATGTCTAATACCAGAGGGTATGCATTTAAAGTGAGGGGAGGTAAGCTAGAAGGAGATGGGCGAGGCAAGTTTGTTTACACAGAGTTGTGGGTGCCTGGAATGCCCGTGGTGGTTGGTGAAGCAGATACATTAGAGACTTTTAAGTAGTGTTTAGATAGGAAATGGATGGATATTGTCACGCAGGTGAGAATCTGCTAGAAAGTTCAGCAGTCTAATGAACAAGGAGGCATTAAAAGAGAGAGAGAGTATGACGCGAGCTGAGACACGAGCTGGGAAGTCACCATGGTAACAGCTCAGTGCAGTTGAGCTAACGGACGCTGGAATTTTGGATGGATTATAAAAAGTTGATCCTTCGGTCTGATAACGACAGAGGAGACACGACATGCGAGAACTGGGGAAGCTACCCGGAGAAACCACTGGTGGAGTTTAAGACCACCACGAGGGTGGAGGCCACGGACCGATTAATTTTGACCCGTGATTACCAGTGCAGGTAAGAGCTTGCCTGTGGGGGTCTGCTGGTGGTGAACCCATGCCGTGGGTTAGTAGACCATTCCCTAGAAGGGGCTCTGTCCATCTCTGTCTGTGTGGGGGTCACACGAAATGACTCTGAATACTTCGGAAGCAGGAACAACTAAAGCTGCCAACTTGAACATCAACTCAATTAACTCTCTCTCTCTCCATCAATTCAACTCGATGCAACACAAAGTGAACTGAACTGTTTAAACTTTCCTGACACCGTAAGACTGATATCTACCTCCTGAACTATTATTTTTTTTTGTATCCACACACACATTTATGGATATATATATATTAAAAATAGTTTATAACCTGTATTGTATTATTCGGTTTAATGACATTAATTCATAGTAGTAATAAATATACTCTCATTTCATAGTAAACCAGACTCCAGGTGTGCTCCATTTCTGCTGGTCCTTTTCAACCCGTCACGGAGTTTGTGACAATATGGACATTGTGTAGCTGAAGAGATTAGTTTAGTTGGCCTTTTGATTACTAATTTAATTGAATTGACACAATATTGCAGGCCAGAAGACCTGTTTGTGTGCTGTATTGTTCTATGTTCTATGAAGGAGTCAATAATTTTTGGTTTGTGAATGGTACTTGTCCATAAGCTGTTGAGTGATATAAATTGTGTCTTGGGCTCACTAATCAGCAGAAAGAGATTTGAAAAGTTGAATACTCACCACTTGGCAAGTAAGAAAGCAGCCAAGTAAATTTGCCTGTGGCAAATGCCAAAGCATGTACGTCCACAGAAAATAATGTCAAAGCACTCTGGTGTATATAATTGGATTAGAAATGTTAAGATAATTTCTAGGTACATTTTTGCAAAGCTGTCACCAAAGTTCCTCACAGGAGCAAATTTAAAATGGGAAGAAGGTGCCAACAGCAAGATCAGAAAAAATTAGATTTTAAGGGCTGCCTTGAGGATGGAGGAGAATGAATACAATAATGGGGGAATTCCTTTGTTTGGGGTTAGAAGTCCAAATCAATGGCTATCTTGAATGAAATAAAGGAAATGGGGAACACAAAAGCCTATGCTGCAGACCATAGAGAACCTGAGGGGGTTCTACAACTGGAATTGATTACAGGATCAGGAATCAGCACAGCAAAATTTATCATGATCGTCACTGAAGTCAATAGAAGAAGAATTTAAAAAATGTTGATCTGTTATTACTATTGGTTGGATTCCAGGTCATGTCTTCAGCTGAATTATTTAAGCCTCTACGTACTGGTCCAGTAACTTAATAATTATGCTGCCATACCTGATATCTTCTACCAAGAATGATCTTTAGCAGTGACCCAGCTGCCTGCGCCTGAATGACAATGCTGTCAACTAGAATTTAGCAGGAGGTGAGTGAGCCATCACTACTTGACATTGTTTTCAGTGTTTATGACAATGCTATTAGAAGTACCACTACACTGTCCTTCCAGAGGAAAAGCTGGCCTTAAAACTGAATGCGTCTTCAGCTAGGTTTGACCCAATGTCTATGAATAGCAGCTATCTGTCAAAGAGTATTAACACTCTCTTTGATAACAGGGACAAACAGCAACATGTATCCTCAATCGATTAATGTTAATGATCCTTACAAATGAAAGTTCACAAAGAATGTTTTCATGAGCCCAGTGATTGTTAGATCTCTGACCCATTATTGAAAACTGTAATACCACCTGAAGCTAAGATCATTGAAGAGACGATGTTCATTTCAGCACCACGTTGTCAGCTGGTTCTCTTGTGGTGTCTGGAGAAGTTTGCTTATTTGGTGGATTTCAAAGGAGGAATCAAGCTTGCTTTTCAGATGGGAGCAATGACAAGCCTGTGACATACAATCACAAGACTGGAAATTTGGAACTGGGATCTGTGTGGTTTGTGGTGTATTAGTAGAATAGGGAAAATAGTGTCCACTTTCTGTGGTGTGAAGGTTAGTTGTTAACTTGGCTGCTAGATATTTCCATCCAGTGCTACCATGGGAAGGCCAAGTTGTCCAAGCATTGCCCAAAAATGGTCAAACCTTAGGCAGCATGGTCCATATTCCCCTTGCAATGCTTCATAGAAATGAGCATTGTTCTGGAAATAATGTCTTTCCATGCATCCTGATCAGGAAATTGGGTAAAGGCATAAGGATGATTTTAATCCAGAAATACCCAATCGATTTTCAAGAGTGATACAAAATGATCCAAAATAAACATTGTCACATTTTATTATTGGATCATTTCTTATTTGGATATCCATCTTAGAAAGTCATTACAGATTTCATTTCATTTACGTCTAGTATCATTTCTTTTATTTTGTTCCATTTTATTCCTAAGAATGTCTCAGAACAACGTATGTATCAGAGCTGCAATCATTTGACTATGACTACGATTCCCATGATAGGCCAGAAAAATAACATTTATATTTCTTACCTTTCTGTTTTCCTGTCCTTGACACTCTATCTTCAATCAGTGCATTCATTTCTTTATGTTGATAAAATATTAGTTTGGCCTTATCTTTAGAACTTGACTGTCTTTGATTCAGTTGCCATGTTTCTTCTTGTCACAGGTTTTATTAAGCTAAAACCAGTTACCATGGTTCTTATTTTGTTGTGTTTTCCATAAGTTTTATATGTTTGCTCTTTTTCTTTGTACGTATTCTCTTTTTACTTAGCAATTGAGAAGTTTAATACTTGTAAATTTTCACGAGTCTAGGATCTTTTAATCTAGCCATGTGGATTCTTAGCCTTTAATTAGAGGGCAAATTATAGCCGTCTGTAGTCATTTCTTTGTTATTACTTAAGAAAAACTCAGAAGCATAATTTAAACATTAAAAACAAAATAATTTTAAAATGATCATATAGCCATTTCAAAACATTTGAAATAAATTGGAATAGGACAAAGGAATGTTGAAACTAGAAATGGCAAAGTGTAACTGTTCCTATTTGGAGAGAAGATTTGATTGGTTATTATTGTGTATTTAACATTTCAGTAATTAATATTTGAGTAATATTTTAAATATATTGTTTGATTAAGCATTCTTGTTGTTTACATAACACATTACAGATTATATGTATAAGTACATGATTGGCATCATGCCACCATGTAATAGGCGTGTGCCTCACTAAAAGTAAAAAAGAAGTTTCCCAACTAATCAAACTAACATTTTGATTAGTTTTATGTTTTGGAGTTACAAATCATCACAGTCATGAATTAAGAAAGGTACTGGATGATGCTACAAAAATGTTCAGGGATGGCATTGGAAAACTCAAATATATCATGGGGAGAATAGTGTTAAATGAAAATGCCACAGCTAAGTTTTACAAATTGGTGATTTTAAAGTCACCATCAACCCAGTACTGAAAGTAGATCAATTCCTTTACCCAGGATAGAGGATGTCTTTACAAACTGTTCTAGAGGGAAACACTTCAGCAAAGTGGACTTAGCTGAGCCCTGCTTACAGATGGAGATGGAAGAAGAATCCCAAAGTGTTTCTCACCATAAACACTCACAAAGGGCCGTATTGGTATAATAAGCTTGTTTTTGGAATTGCATCTGCACCTGCACTCTGGCAGAAAACTATGGACCAAGTGTTGTAAGGCTGCCCAGGCACTCAGTGTTACCTGGATGTCATCATTGTTACCAGTAAGGATGACAAAGAACATCTTCAAAATCTCAAGTCAGTGTTAAAAAAGATTGTAAGATTATTGGCTCAGAGCACAACACAACAAGTGTGAATGCTTTAAACTGTGGTCACACCATTGACGCACAAGCTTTACACAAGTATGCTGAGAAAGTTCAAGCAGTGATGGATGCTCCAAGGCCAAAGGACATGTCACAGTTGCAGTCCTTTATAAGATTTGTTAATTACTATAAAAGGTTCCCGCCAAATCTGTACTCCACTGCTTGAACTCATTATTACATATTGGGAAGAAATGGCAATGGACAAAGCAGTAGGAGGTAGATTTCTAAAAGTCTAAGGAAATGGTGGTACCAGACACTGTACACACACATTTTGATCCATTTCTCCCAGTGAAGCTTGCCTGTGATGTTTTACCTTATGATATAGGTGTGGTCATATCACATATTATGAGTGATAGAAGTGAATGCCCTAAAGTCTTTGCATCATGTTCTCCAACTGCTGCAGAGAAAAAATATGCACATATCGACAAAGAGGACTGGAGTCTGATTCGGGGTGTAAAATATTTCAACCTGTACTTTTTGAGAGTGAGTTTGCCCTCATTACTGATCATCAACCACTAATGTCCATTTTCGATCCACAGAAGGGTGTTCCTCTAACAGTAGCAGCATAACTGCAGAGATGGACTCTGTTTCTTAGAGGACAGATTGAATTCACAAGAACAACTAATCATGGAAATGCTGATGGATTGTTCCGTGGAAAAAGAAAGATCTGAAAAATTTACAAAAGAGGATGCTCCTCTTCATGTATTCTCCCTATTGCAAGTCGAAACTCTCCCTATTATGGCAGAGATGATCCAAAGGGAAATCAGAAAAGAGCCCACACCGTCACTGGTCTAGATGGCAACTCAAAATGGCTCTTCATACGATAACCCATTCATTTCTGGGATCATGCTTGTGAATCTCTTCTGAACCCCCTCCAATTTCAGCGCATCCTTTTTTTAAATAAAGGGTTCAGAACTGCTCAAAATACTCCAAGTGAAGCCTCACCAGCATCTTAAAAGGCCTCAGTATTACATCCATGCTCTTATATCCTCTACTTCCTAAGAAGAATGAAGCAAGCAAAGCTTCCACCCCCCATCTTAACTGTGTTATACAGGAGCACCATTGAGAGCATCCTGACAAGTTGCATCTCCATCTGGTATGAGAGCAGTCAAGCATCGGACCAGAAGTCCCTACAAAGGACTGTGAGAACAGTGAAGAGATTCATAAGGGCCATCCTACCATCCATCAGGGATATTTATCAGGAGCACTGCATACACAGAGTCTTAGTATTATTAAGGATTGCACCCATCCATCCAGCATCCTCTTTGACTTTTGACCATCAGGCAGGAGACTACGATGCATAAGAACAAGAACGGTCAGGATGACCTCCCTCCTCCCCCAGGCCGTTAGGTTTCTGAACTCCCGGCTGCATAGTATTCAAAGTGTCACTTCTGTTCCGTTCATTATAATGCACTTTAATTTGTTCTTTATGTATGATTTATCTGTACCATTACCTTCATAAGTTATCATGTGTTATGTGAGTTATGTGCTTTATACCCTGGTTTGAAGAAACGTCTCATTTCTATATACATTATATACGTTATATTCATGTATGTAATTAACTGACAATAAACTAGACTAGACTTGATATTTTAGTTCTCTCAGAATGAATGCTAACATTGCACTTACTTTCCTGACAATTAACTCAACGTGCAAGTTAACCTTCAGGGAATCCTGCACAAGGATTTGTCCCTTAGCACAACAAATTTTTGAATTTTCTGTCCATTTAGAAACAAATCTCTGCTTTTGATCCATCTACCAAAGTGCATGACCATACATTTCCCGACACTGTATTCCATCTGTATTCACGTGAGGAGTGAATTACTTTCCAGGTCACACACTTCTGCATTCGAGTGCTTTGATTCCCAAGCTCATTTTCTGTACTTTATTCATAACTGAGAAAAAGATCATGTTGCAGTTGAATTGCCAGAGTTGGCCGGAGATTAACTTCTGTATTTACAGCACATTAGCAAATCAGTTTTAAAAGTCAGCTGTCTTTGCAGTTTGCAGTTTTGTAAAGGAAAAGTAAATGATCAGAACAGGGAACCTAGCCAGCAGCTAGATCCATTGCTTTATTGACATGAGCTTCACTTACTTTGTTTTGTGACAATACTGTCATAGTTCAAGTTGTGTTGCCAAATGGCCTGTGGTTCCAAAGAGAACTAACAGCCATTAGTCCCTCAATGTCCACATGTATCTGAGAGGCGCAGGAGTTCAGAAAGTGGCAACTTTCTTGCTAGATGTGCAGATGAGTCGAGCCAGCTGCTTATACCAGGGCAGGTGTATGATGGCAACTCCATGGAAAATATTTGAAATGCAACTCAGTGCACCTTGAGCCTAGCCAGCTGCTTTATACCAGGGCAGGTGTATGATGGCAGCCCATGGAAAATATTCAAAGTGCAGCTAAGTGCTTGACATATTTTATTTCATTTTACTTTTAAAGTATTTTTAGTTGAAGAGAAAATAAGAACATGTCTCTCAATCCTTCAAGTCAGTTCTCCTTTTTATGGCTGGCCACTATTAATTGTTTCCATTTATTTTTTATTTATTTTACGTTTGTATTTTGAGATACAACGTGGAACTGACCCTTACGGCCCGATGGGCCGCACCATCCAGCAACATACTTATTTATCCCTAACCTAATCACAGGCCAATTTACAATGACCAATTAACCTGTTAACCAATGTGCCTTTGGAAACTGAAGCATCTGAAAGAAGCCCACATGTTTATGGGGTGGATTTACAAAATCCTTACAGACTGAACACTGAACTCCAATGTCCTGAGCTGTATCAGCATCGTGCTAACTCCTACACTATCATGGTGTTCTAATCTAATTTTACAATTGGATAGCATTATTTCAATAGTTTTTTAAGTGTGTTAGGGTCTTCTTGATGGTTGGGATCCATTCTGTGCTGTGAAATGTCTCTTGGCTGAGGAGAGTTTGGCTCATCGGTCCTTGCTCATCAGAAGAAATGAGGGGTAGACATGGGTTTCCTCTGGAGGTTCCAGTTTCCTCCCTCATTCCAAAGACGTACTGGTTAGCAGGTCTAATGATGCAATAGATCAACATTGTGAAGTTAGATGTTTTTGCACATAATGTGGGAAAATATAATCTTAAAATGATGTTTCTGAGTATTAGCACCTTGTATAATATACAGACTGAAGTAGAGTTACAAAATCATGGAGTACAGAATTGAACTCATTGGCCCACCTCCTCCATCAAAACCAATCCCATATTCCCAAATTTGGTCCATTCTGTACCCAGTGATTGAAGTTTTTATCTTGATGCTTCTTAAATGTTGTGAGAGTGTCTGCCTCCATCAATTGTCATCTCACCAATGATTTCTACCATTTTCTGTTTAAGTCCTGCCCTGATTTAACTGATTAAAATGCAATACCAAATGAGTTGTATCCTTGGCCCACTTCCTCAGTTAATCTACATACTGTTGTAATCTTAGATAAATTTCTTTGCTTTCCACTACACCACCAATTTGATGTCATCCACGAACAACAGTGTCAACCAAACTGTTAATTTAGCTGATAAGCAATAGTGGACTTAGCACTGATTCCTGCCACATTTCACTGGTAATAATCTGAAAAACAGTCCTCCATTACTACCCTATAACTATTTCCACTAAGCCAATTTTGTATTCAGTTGACAAGTTCACCCTGGAACTCTTCTGAACTAACCGTTCAACTAGTCTACCATGTAGGACCTTGTCAAAGATAATGTTAATGTCCATACAGACAAAGTCAACTGCCCTTCTTTTGTTACTCCTCTTCATTGCTTCTTCAAAAACCTCAACTCAAATTTGTGAGACATGATTCCTTATGCACAAAACCACGCTGACAATAATCACTCCTTCCTTTCCGAATACTAGTAGATCTTATCCCTAAGGATCCTCTCCAGTAACTTTCCCCTGACTGGTGTTTGATTCCCTGACTTGTCCTTACAGATGTCTAAAGAGGGCACAACACCTGCCATCCTCTTGTCGTCTGGTGCCTCACTTATGAGTAGGGATGATGCAAAAATCCCTGCCAGGGTGCCTGCAATTTCTTTCCTCGAATAGACAGTCAGGGTCTGGGGATTTATCCACCTTAATATGCCTCAGAACCACCAGCACCTCCTTTTTTTTTTTTGTAATGTGGGCATATTCCAATACACCATTAATCCATTTCCTTCATTCCTTAGCCCACATGACCTTCCCAATAGTAAATGCAGATAAAAATAATTATTTATTAACAATTATTTAACAACTCCTCCATGTCCTGTAACTCCACATGATAATGAGCACATTGATCTTTAACTCTCTCTCTAGTTCCCCTTTTGCTCTTTACATGAAGAATATCTTAGAATTCTCTTTCATTTTATTGGCCAAAGCTATCTTATGTCCCCTTCTTGCTCATCTGATTCTTTTCTGAAGAGTACTTCTATATCTCTTATACTCTTCAAGAGATTTGTTTGATTCTAGTTACAGATGCCTGACATATGCCTCTTTTTAGCAATGCCTCAATATTCCTTATTATCCTCATATCCCTAAATTCTGCTGCCTTGACCTTCAGTCTAGCTCGAGGACTCTAGCCCTAAGTTCTCCCTATCTAACTTTTAAAAGCCTTCCACTTTATAGATGTTCCTTCACCTGCTAACAGTCTTCCCCAATCAATCTTTGCTGCAAATCTAGTGTTTTAAAAGTTTATCTTGCTCTAATTTAGAACTTTTTGGACCATTTCTTTCTTTTTCCACAACTATTTTAAAATTAATAGAATTACAGTCATTGGTCCCAAATGGTTACTCAACTGACACTTTAGACACTTGGCCTGCCTCAACTTCCAAAATGAGATTCAGTTCAGACTCCTCTAGGGTAATCTATGCATTGTTTAAGAAAACTTTCTTGGACACATTTTACAAGTGCCAAGCCACCCAAGCCCTTTGTACTAAAGCGGTCCTAGTTAATATGAAGAAATAGAAATCAATTACAATAAAAAATCATCAATCTTTTCCCTGCTCTAATTTCCATAAACTACTGGGAGGTCTGCAATACAATCCCTTTAAAGTGGTTATTGCCTTCTTATTTCCAAGTTCCACCCATATACCTTCACTGGACACACAACTAAGAATGTCCTCCCTAAGTGCTGCTGTGATGTTCTCCCTATTCAAACACGTGACTTTCCTTTCTCACGTATTTCCACTTCCATCATGCCTGTAGCATCTGTAATCTGGAACATTGAGCTGCCAATCCTGTCTTCCCTCAGCCATAATATTACAGTCCCACATACCAATCCATGCCCTGCGATCCTCTACCTTCCCTATCAGATTTATTGCATTAAAATAAATGCAGTTCATATCATGTTTGTAGTCTTAGTCAAATTTCCTTACTATCTATACCACCACCAGCTGTCACTTGATCAAACATAGGTAGCAACCATAACTTTCACCTAATTATCTTCCATATATACAAGACAAATAGTGAACTAAACATATTGTAGAGAAGTTAAATGAAATCAGCGCAAGGCTCGTTATATTATCTTATTAGAATGGTCCATTAGAAACCACTGGAATTGATTTCCTCAACAATCTAATCTTCTGCATATCCAAAGACGTTACAGGTTCACTGCTCTTTAGTAAATTGACATTTAGTTTTGCTGCTAAACATTGAGATAATCAAAGAGATGTAAACCTTAGAAAACTATTTCAGTTATTTAAACTAACTCATCAAATCATGTTAGCTTTAGCTCAGACACTTACTATTCCACTGGCAGCTCGTTCCACACTCACACCATCCTCCGAGTGAAGAAGTTTCCCCTCATATTCCTTTTAAATATTTCACATTTCACTTTATCTATGACCTCTAGTTCTACTCTCACCCAATCTTAGTGCAAAAAGCCTGCTTGCATTTATCCTATCTATACTCCTCATAATTTTGTACATCTCTTCCAAATCTCCCCTCATTCACCAATGCTTTAGGGAATAAGGTCCTAACCTATTCAACATTTCCATATAACTCAGGCCATCAGGTCCCGACAAAATACTTTCAAACTTTCTTTGTACTCATCTGCATGTAATGTCCAAAATTGCACACAATACTCCAAATTTTGCCTTACAACTTCGACATAACAGTAGAACTCCTGTACTCAGTACTCTGATTTGTAAAGGCCAAAGTGTCAAAAGCTCTTCTTTATGACTCTATCTACTTGTGATTCCACTTTTAAGGTCTTATGGATCTGTACTCCCATATCCCACTATTCTACTGCGCTCCTCAGTGCCCTACCATTCACTACATAAGTCCTACCCTGGCTTGTCCTCACAAAGTGCAACATCTCACATTAGTCTGCAATAAATTCAATCTACCATTTTCTGCCAATTTCACCAGCAGGTCCAGGTCCTGCTACAAGCTTTGATAAGCTTTCTTGCTCTGCACTATTCTTCCAATCATGGTGTCATCCATAAATTTGCTATTGCAGTTTATGACATCATTAACATCCAAATCATTAATGTAGATGATAAACAGCAACAGATCCAGCATTGATCTCTGGCACACAACTAGTCACACACTTCCAACCAGAGAAGCAACTATCTACTACCACTCTCTGTCTTCTCCTACTAAGCCAATATTGAATCCAATTTACCACATCATCCTGAATGCCAGGTGACTAAACCTTCTGGACAAGCCTCCCATGTGGGAAATCATCAGAAGCCTTGCTGAAGTCCATGTAGAAATGTCCACTGCCCTTCCTCCATCAACGTTCCTGGTAAACTCCTAGAAAAAACTTTATATGCTAGTTTAGACACAATCCATTGCACATAAAGCCTTGTTGACTGTTCCTAATCAAGCCCTGTGTATCCAAATACTTGTATATATCCAGTCACTTAGAATACTCACCAAAAATTTACCCACAATGGATGAAGTTGAGTGAAGTTTTCCCCTCTGGTTCAAAATGGCTGAGGGGTAATAACTGTTCTTGAGCCAGGTGGTGTAGGTCCTTAGGATCCTGTACCTTCTTCCTGATGGCAGCAGTGAGAAGAGAACATGGCTTGGATGGTGGGAGTGCTTGATGATGGATGCTGCTTTCCTGCAAGGTTGCTCCATATAGTTGAGCTCAATGGTGGGGAGGGCTTAACCTGTGATGGACTGGGCTGTACAAGGGTATTGTTGTTCCCATACCAGGCCGTGATGCAGCCACTGAATATGCACTCCATCACACAACTACAGAAGTTTGTCAAAGTTTTAGATAACATGGTGAATCTTCTCAAACTTCTAAGAAAGCAGAAGTGCTGTTGTGCTTTCTTCATAATGGCACTTACATGCAGAAGCCAGAATAGATCCTCTGAAATGATAACGCCAAGGAATTTAAAGTTGCTGACCCTCTCCACCTCTGATCTTCCAAAAAGTACTGGCTCATGGACCTCTGGCATCCTCCTCTGAAGTCAATAATCATCTGCTGGATTATGCTGACACTGAGTGAGAGGTTGTTTTTCTGGCACCACTCAGCCAGACTTTCAATCTCCCACCTATGTGCTGATTCACCTTTGATTCAGCCAACGACAGTGGTGTCATCAGTAAACTTAAGTATGGCATTGGAGCTGTGCTTAGTCTCACAGTCATCATTGTGAGTAGGGCAGGGGCTAAGCTCACAGCCTTGCGGTGTACCTGTGCTGACGGAGATCGTGGAGGAGAGGTTGTTGCCAATCCAAACTGACTGGGGTCTGCAAGTGAGGAAATCAAGGATCCAATTGCACAAGGAGACATTGAGGCCTAGGTCTTGAAGCATATTGATTAGTTTTGAGGGCATGGCGGTATCGAATGCTGAGCTCTAGTCAATGTAACGGTTTGACAACATCTTTGCCATCCAGATGTCCATAAAATCACAAGACATAGGAGCAGAATGGCCATCTGGCCCATCGAGTCTGCTCTGCCATTCAATCATGGCCGATCCTTTTTTCTTATCCCCTTCTCAACCCCACTTCCCGGACTTTCCCTCCTAACCTTTGATGCCATGTCCAAACAACAGCCTATCAATCTCTGCCTTAAATACACCCGAAGACCGGGCCTCCACAGCTGCATGTGGCAACAAATTCCACAAATTCACCACCCTCTGGCTATAGAAATTTCTCCTCATCGCTGTTTTGGAAGGGCGCCATTCTATCCTGAGGCTGTGCCCTCTTGCCTTAGACTCTCCCACCATGGGAAATATCCTTTCCACACCAACTCTGTCTAGGCCTTTTAACATTCAAAAGGTTTAAATGAGATCCCTCCCCCATCCTTCTGAATTCCAGCAAGTACAAACCCAGAGCCATCAAATGTTCCTCGTATGATAACCCTTTCATTCCTGGAATTATCCCTGTGAACCTCCTCTGGATCCTCTGCAATGCCAGGATTTCTCTCCTAAGATGAGGGACCCAAAACTGTTCACAATACTTAAAGTGGGGCCTCACTTGTGCCTTACAAATCCTCAGCTTCACATCCTTGCTCTTGTATTCTAGACCTCTTGAAATGAATGCTAACATGGCATTTGCCTTCCCCACCATTGACTCAACATGCAAGTTAACCTTCAAGGTGTTCTGCACAAGGACTCCCAAATCCCTCTGCATCTGAGATGCCTGGATTTTCTCCCTGTTTACAAAACAGTCCTTTTTTTCTACTAAAAAAGTGCATGACCATACATTTTCCAACATTGTATTTCGTTTGCTATTTTCTTGCTTATTCTCCTAATCCGTCTAAATCCTTCTGTATCCTACCTGTTTCCTCAACACTACCTGCCCCTCCACCAATCTTCGTATCATCTGTAAACTTGGCATCAAAGCCATCTATTCCATTATCTGAATCATTCATATACAGCATAAAAAGAAATGGTCCCAACACCGACCCCTGGGGAACACCACTAGTCACTGGCAACCAATGAGAAAAAGATCCTTTTATTCTCACTCGCTGCCTCCTGCCAATCAGCCAATGTTCGTAATGTTCCTGTAATACCATGGGCTCTTAACTTGGTAAGCAGCCTTATGTGTGGCACCTTGTCGAAGGCCTTCTGAAAATCCAAATATACAACATCCACTGCATCCCTTTTATCTATCCTACTTGTAATCTTCTCAAAGAATTCCTACGGGTTTGTCAGGCAGGATTTTCCCTGAAGAAAACCATGCCGACTTTGCACTATTTTGTCCTGTGTCACCAAGTACTCCATCACCTCATTCTAAACAATTGACTCCAACATCTTCCCAACCACTGAGATCAGGCTAACTGGTCTATAATTTCCTTTCTGCTGCCTTCCTCCTTTCTTAGAGAGTGGAGTAAGATTGACAATTTTCCAGTCTTCTGGCACCATGCCAGAGTCCAATAATATTTGAAAGATCATTTCTAATGCTGCCACAGTCTCCAACACTACCTCTTTCAGAACCCTAGGATGCAGTTCCTCTGGTCTGGGTGACTTAAACACATTTATGTCTTTCAGCTTTTTGAGCATCTTTTCTCTTGTAACAGTAACTGCACCCACTTCCCTTCCTTCACACACTACAACATCAGGCACACTGCCTGTGTCTTCCACAGTGAAGAATGACGCAAAATACTCATTTAGTTCATCAGCGATCTCCTTGTCCCCAGTTATTATTTCTCCTGTCTCATTTTCTAGTGGTCCTATATCCACTCTCATTTCTCTCTTATTTTTAACATACTTGGAAAACTTTTACTACCCACTTTGGTATTATTTGCTAGCTTGCTCTCACATTTCATCTTTTCCCTTCTAATAATATTTTTAGTTGTTCTCTGAAGGTTTTTAAAACTTCCCAATCCTCTATCTTCCCACTAATTTTTGCTTTGTTCAATGCCTTTTCGTTTGCTTTTACAATAGCTTTGATTTCCCTGGTCAGCCACGGTTGTACAATTTAACCATTTGTGTAGTTCTATATTTTTGGAATACACATGCCCTGCATCTTTCTTATTTTTCCCAAAAACACACACATTGCTGCTCTGCTGACATTCCTGCCAGCAGCTCCTTCCAATTTACTTTGGCCAGCTCCTCTCTCATACCACTGTAATTTCCCTTACTCCACTGAAATACTGCTATGTCAGACTTTACTTTCTCCCTATCAAATTTCAAGTTGAACACAATTATATTGTGATCACTGATGCCTAAGGGTTCTTTTACCTTAAGCTCCCGAATCACCTCCGGTGCATTACATAACACCCACTCCAGTATAGCTGATCCCCTAGTAGACTCAACAACAAACTACTCCAAAAAGTTATCTCTTTGGCATTCAACAAACTCACTCTCTTGAGATCCATTACCAGCCTGATTTTCCTAATCAACCAGCATGTTAAAATCTCCCATAACTATCATAAAATTGACCTTTTGACTCGCCTTTTCTATTTCCTGCTGTAACCTGTGGTCAATCTCCCAGCTTCTGTTGGGAGGCCTGTATATAACTGCCATCAACGTCCTTTTACCCTTGCAGTTTCTTAACTCAACTCACAAGGATTCAATATCTTCTGATCCTATGTCACATCTTTCTACTGATTTGATGCCATTCTTTTCCAGTAGAGCCACACCACCCCCTCTGCCTACCTTCCTATCCCTCTGATGTAACGTGTAACTTAGGACATTCAGCTCCCAACTACAACCATCCTTCAGCCACGATTCAGTGATGGCCACAGCATCATACCTGGCGATCTGTAATATTGTAACAAGATCATCCACCTTATTTCTTATACTACGTGCATTTAGATACAACACCTTGAGTACCATATTTGCTATTCTTTCTGACTCTGCATCCCTAATGATTTGATACTCAGCCTGTTGGCTGCAACTAAGTCCCATCACCTGCCCGCCCTTCCTGACAATCTGACTGCATGCTACCTTTACTTCTTTTTTACCATCCGTCCTATCTTGAGTCCCTTCGCTCTAGCTCCCACCCCCCCCCCCCACCGCCAAGTTAGTTTAAACCCTTCCCAACAGCTCTAACAAACCTGCCCGTGAGAATATTGGCCCCCTCGGGTTCAGGTGCAATCCGTGACTTTTGAACAGGTCATATCTCCCCCAGAAGAGATCCCAATGATCTAAGAACCTGAAGCCCTGCTCCCTGCACCAGCTTCTCAGCCACGCATTTATCTGCCAAATCATCCAGTTTCTACCCTCACTGGCGCATGGCATAGGCAGCAATCCAAAAATGCTACCTGGGAGGTCCTGCTTCTCAGCTTTCTACCTAGCTCTCTAAATTTTCTTTTTAAGACCTCATTGCATTTCCTTCCTATGTCATTTGTACAAATATGTACCAAGACGCCTGGCTGCTCCCTTTCCTTCTCCAAAATGTTGTGGACATGATCTGAGGCAACCGTGACCCTGGCACTTGGGAGGCAACATACCATCCTGCTGTCCCGTTCACGTCCACAGTATCTCCTGTCTGTTCCTCTCACTACCGAGTCCTCTATCACTACCACTCCCTTCTCTCTCTTTCCCTTCTGCACCATGGACCCATGTGCAGTGCCTGTAACCTGTGCTGTGGCGTTCTCCTGGGAGGTCATCCCCCACATAAGTATCCAAAGCGGTATACTTATATTTGAAGGGAATGGCCGCAGGGGTGCTCTGCTCTAACTGTCTATTTCCATTTCTCCTGATGGTCACCGAGCTACTTGCATCCCGCACCTTTGGGGTGACTACTTCCCTGTAACTTTGATCAATTATATCCTCGCTCTCCTGTACAAGCCAAAGGTCATCCAGTTATTGCTTCAGATCCCTAACATGGTCTTCAGGGAGCTGCAGCCGGATGCACTTCACACTTTTGTAGTTCCCCAGGAGACTCTGGGTCTCCCAGTTCTCCAACATCCTGTATGAAGAGCACACTGCAGCCACTTAACTGGTTCAGTAAGAGAGGGGGAGAAAAACAAAAAGGAAACCTTTACAGACGCTTCACACAGAGCCGACGCCTCTTCCGAGCTGAAGCCTCCTTTGAGCCAAAGCCTGTTGCTTCTACTCTGGCCACTGGTCTACTCATGTACAATGCTTGCCCCGACAATGGCTGCTCCGCTTATCCCTTCTGTACTTTTATTTAGTTCGTAGAGCTCTGTTGACACCACTGATAGGCCACATACAATGAACAATCGCTCCCGAAGCTCTCTTTTTAAATAAACGCCGCCGACTTGCGAGAAATGCCTCCTGCTAGAGCTCTGTTGGCACCGCTGATAGGCCACGTACAATCCCAGGATTGAGTGAAGAGCCAATGAAATGGTACCTGCGATTGACCTGTGGTGGCAGTAGGCAAATTGAAGTGGTTCCAAGTCACTTCTCGGGCAGGAGTTGATATGTTTCATAACAATCCTCTCAAGGCGTTTCATCACAGTGGATGTAAGTGCTACTGACAATAGTCACTGAGGCAGGTTACCATGTTCCTCATAGGCACTGGTTTAATTGAAGTCTTCCTGAAGCAGGTGGGTACTTCAGATTGCTGAGTCAAGAGGTTGGCACACTCCAGCCAGTTGATCAGCACAGATCTTTCTCACTCGGCCAGGCACCCTGTCTGGGCCAGATTCTTTCTGTGGGTCCACTCTCCTGAAGGATGCTCTCACATCGGCCTCAGAGACTGAAATCATAGGGTCATCGGGACTGTGGGAGTGCATGAAGTTGCCTCAGACTTTTGGTGGTTAAAGTGAGCATAAAAGGCTTTGAGCTCAGCTGGGAGCAAAAACTTGTTGTCACCTGTGTTGCTTGGTTTTACTTTGTAGGATGTTACTTAAATCCGACCACAGGTGTTGAGAATCCTTCAGTAATTCAAGTTTGGTGCCGAATTGCAACTTCACATATGAGATGCCTTTCTGGAGATCGTATTAGGACCTCTTATATTTAACTTGGTCATCAGACCTAAATGCCACTGATCTTGACCTCAGCAGGTTGTGGATCTCATGGTTCATCCAGGGATTCTGGTTAAGGCGGACTCTGAATGATTTTGTGGGGACTTACTCATTTTTATAATGTCCATGACAACCGTGGTATCTTCATTCAGATCCTTTTTAATGAGTTCTTGAACATGGTCCAGTCCACTGACTAGAAGCAATACCATAGCCACTCCTCGGCTTCCTGCAATCCCCTTTTTGTTGTCCTTACTTCTGGAGCCTCATTGTTTAGCCTCTGCCTTTATGCAGGTAGGAGGAGGACAGCCAAGTGATTAGATTTCCTGATGGAACTCTCTCTATTTGGAACCTCTCTATGTTTTTAAGGAAACTTTCTTGAAGACATTTGACAAACTAAATGCAATTCAGTCCTTTTCAAGTCTGGGAGTTCCAGTCAATATTTGGAAAGTTAAAATCACTTACTATTACAACCTTTTTATCTTGCATCTGCCTGCTATCTCTCCAGAAACCTGCTCCTTTAAATCCCACTGACAGTGATCATTTCTTTCCCATTTCTCAGGTCCACCCATATAGCCTCAGTAGATGGGCTCTCTAGTCTGTCCTGTCTGAGTACTGCCATGAATTTTTCCCTGATGAATAATACCAACCCTTCCCATCTATCTAAAACAAAGGAACTCCTGAACATTGAGCTGCCAGAATTGCCCCTCCTGCCATCAAGTCTAACTAATGGTTACAATATCATACATCCACGTGCTTATCAATGTTCTGAGCACATCTGCTTTGCCTACTATACTCCTCCATTGAAAAAGATGCACAATGTTCAACCTTTCACTTCCTGTCTTTCTACGTAGGCTTAGCAATATCCTTCTCCACAAGTACTCCACTGTCTTCCCTGGCACTCTGGATTCCTTCCACTTGCAACAGTAGTTGAACCACCCACCCTCCCAAACCTCGTGCACCCCCCCCCCAACCCCAGAGCAGCATTAGCAAACCTACCTAAGGACTTAGCTCCTCTTCAGTTCAGGTACGAACTATCCCTTTTGTACATCCCATCTTCCCTGGAAGGAGGGAGACCAATGATCCAAACATCTAAAGCCCTCCCACCTACACAATCTCCTTAGTCACGTCATAAACTGTGTTATCTTCCTATTCCTAGCCTCACTGACATGTGGCATAGGGAACAATCCTGAAATCACAACCCTGGATGTCCTGTCCGTTAACTTAGCTCTTAATTCCCTGAACTCACTTTTCAGGACCTCATCACTTCCTGTCATTGTCATTGATACCGTCATCAACCATGACCTTTGGATGCTCGCCCTCCTACTTAAGGATGCCGTGGACTCAATCCAAGAAGTTCCTGAGTCTGGCACCCAGGAGGCAACACATCATCTGGCAATCTCATTCTCGTCACAGAACCTCCTGTCTTTTCCCCTAACCAATGAATCCCTCATCAATAATTCTCACCTCTTTTCTCCCCTTACCTCCTGTGTCACAGAGACAGATTCAGTGCCAGAGACCCGACTGCTGTGGCTTTCCTCTGCTAGGCTTTCTACCCACCCCAATAATATCCAGAACAATATACTTGTTATCACGTGTTGTGGCCACAGGGTGCCCTGAACCAGCTGCTTATCCTCTTTCCTTCTCATGACAGTCACCCAGTTACCTGTGCAATGCACCTTAAGTTTAACTACCTCTCTCTATTTCCTGTAAATCAGCCCCTCTATTTTCCAAATGAGCTGAAGGTCATCCAGTTCCTAACAGTTTGTAAGAAGCTGGATGTACTTCTCGCAGGTGTAGTCATCAGGGATACGGAAGGCCTCACTGTCTTCCCACATCCCAGAAGAGGACCACTTCATTATTTTGATTGTCATTGCTGCTGCTAATAGGAAGGAAGGAAGGGAGAGATGGACGTAGGAACCTACCCACTCACCCACCGTCCTACCCAGGCCCACTGTGACAATGGTTGCTCTGCTTAAACCTAACATCTTTCTACTGGACCTTGCTAATTGCTTAATAACCCATGAGATCTCAAACTCTACAGAAAGTTTCAATGGGGCCCACTCACTTTTTAAATCTGTTGTATATCTCTTCCGCAAATAACTGCTTATGCAACCTCAAACCTCATAGAAAAATAACAGGCAGATTGTACCAGGTAGGGGAGTGGAGGGGAGCAGGGGTGGAGCTGTGGTCATCTCAACTCTCGACTCTCAATCCTGATGTAGCATTGTGACCCAAAACATCGTCAATTCCTTTCCTTCCACAGGTTCAGTCAACTGTGACTTGCTTTGGCAAATTGTTTGTTGATGTATCATTTCCAAATTATTTTCACCACAGGATTTCCTATGGATGAAATCTCAAATGTTTCCTTTTTTGTGCCTCCAGTACCTTTTGTCATTTCTCCTTTCCTGCACAGACAGCACATTTAATGTCATGGATATTCCTTGTCTGAGCAGTGAGCATGAGTTTGCTGTCAGGTAGTTATCCATGGATAAGTAGAGTGTCCTTCTCTTTAGTTCTCCTTCCTTCACTCTGGGTACCTTGCTTGAATATTAAATAGGATTCTTCTTTTTCTCTCTGTCTTCGTCTCTCTCTTTCTATCTCTCATACTCCTTTCCCTCTCTCTGCCTCTCTCACTCACTTCCACCCCCACCAACCTCTAAAAGAAGGACGGGCGTGACTCTAGAACAAAAGCTGGAACAACTGCAGATTATGAAAACTTGAAATGCAATCAGAAGATTATGAAACAACTAGCAGATCAGGCAGAAACTGTGGAAATAGAAAAAGTTAACATTTAAGATCTAAGACTGCCTCACTAGTTGCTCATCTGCTACAGTTTCCAGCATTTCCTGCTTTTATTTATTTCCCTAGAACCTGTGTTTATACGTTGAGCTGCCTTTCCAGTCTTATAAAGTACTTTTTCGTTTAGATGAGTTTGTAATCCAGGAGAAATTTACTGGCTCAAGTGAACATTCACAATTCTGTTGGATTATCTGAAGAAGAATAAATTTTGGCCCAGCACTGTGCTCCTTCCTGATCTGTTTATTCATTTTATGGGTGTATTGATTGTGCAGAATGCTGTGTAACAAACAGCAATTGCTCCAAACCATAATTTAGTTTATAACGTGTTTGAGATAGTGTTAAGACAAAGTGCATTGTAAGCAATTATTTTAGCTGTACCTTCTTGAGGAATTTTTAAGAGCTAACACACTAACACTGCATAGCTTGATGGTTGTATTTCCTTGACCCACATGCTTCATATGGTCAATTTTGATTTCAACCTGGGAGAGAAAAAAATCAAACAACAATTTTATATTAGAACGTACTGTGAAGATCTCTTATTGAAAATCTCTATGTGGAAATCATCATGAAATTTTCTACACAGGCATTTCTTAAGTAACAATATGATGCAGTTTCTTCAATCTGTTCAAGAGGATGTAAAGAAGATTCATGTGGATGATGCAGGAAATGTGAGGTTATAACTTTTTGAGAAATAGATAAGCAGATTGGGATGCTTTTCTGTTGAAAAGGAAAGTAGCAGATAGTGATGTAATCGAGATATATGACATTATGAAAGGTTTTGATGAAATTTCTAAATCTTTCTCTGGGCTTTATCCATCACATAACAAGTAGTATTTGTGTGTTACATGTTAAAATTTTTATCAGAATGCTATCAATACTTAATACACGGGTTGTGAAGATCACCGTATTGCTCCTAAACTATAGTGTGGCGACCCACTTTCTAGCACACACGACCCGGCTCACGAAACGGCGTGCGCAGGCAGAGGGCCGGCCCCAAAAAGGGCGCCCGGACATCTTCACCAGCAGGGGGAAAATCCCGCACGCGGGAAGGGTCTGGGAATATGCATTCCACACAGCAGTCCCACCCAGGGAGGGCGGGAACGGGAAGGCTTTAAAGCAGGCTGCGAAGTTTGAACAAATCTCTCTCATCGCAATTCCAACTCACTGACTACGTGTGGTTATTTTAGCACTGTGTGTAGCACACCGCTACAATAGTATGCCAACAGATAAAGGTGCTTGCTCATGCACAGTTGAGCTCAGTCATGTCCAGTGCATATCAGGACACCATTTCCTTCATGCTGAGAATGACTTCATTTTTCTGATGTCCAAGTGGTGGTTCTGGTGAATCACATAAATTTATTTAAAAGTAAGCAAGATAAGTAAAATATCAGACTGGAATGGAGAATTATAATGATGAATTTAATAAGAAACTATGGGAGGAGACCTGACTTGAATATACATATATATGAATTTGGGCTGACTGGGCTGAAGAACAGTTTTTGTGCAGTGTTTCTGCTGCTATTTTATGTTCTACTCTCTGCTGAACCATGATTTTTTTTCCCTGGTTGCCATTCATTTACAGTTGATGTTTTGGGCCAAAACCTGTCATTAGTCTAGCTTCTGTAATCATTTCTAGGTTTTGAAGATGCAGTATCATTCAAAAGTACACAGTGGATCAGGAACAGTGGGGAGGGTGTAAAAAAGTGAAATAATGGAAGTGGCAATGGAAAAATGATCAGAACTGGAGCATCCAAACCAAGGCTTAGTCCACTTCTACTCTTGACTTAGATATGGTGAAGGGATACAATCCTGAACAACTAGTTCGATATTTTACCATCCGTGAAGCCCATGTTTCGCATGGGGTATAAATAATATTTGTCCTTAACCTTGTGCTTGAAGTGTGAACATCAATTTGGGGAAAAAATCATGAGCTATGGATGACAGGCAAATACTTGGTGGGAGCACAATAGGATGAGGTTCAGATATTCCAGGATGAAGGAAAATCAGGCAGGTGATGGATGAAATTAAAAAGCTTTTGCTGAGGATGTATGTGATGCTCAATCAATAATAATTACAATTTCAAGGATATGTACCTGGATCAAAATGGTTCTTTTGGACTCACCAGCAGCAGTCCCTTTAGTCACTGTTGAATCAAGTGAATATATTACAGAGGCTAATGTGAATATGTCTTCATTCTAGTTACAAAGTTTGTCATTTCTAACACTGAGAAAGAGATCTGAAGTTTTCAGTGTCATAGTCTTTACATAAATAAAGTGTTTCACTGGTTGGGACTTTGGTGTATTTAAATTTTCAAAAGATGAAAGACTTCCATTATGATTTCTGTAATCTTCCAAAAGTGAATAACTGTTTTATTTGTTTTCTGCATACACTGGTTGTTGTTGTAGTGTCTTTTTTACCAATCTATTAGGTGATATAAGTCAAGAACAGGTATATAGAGTTGAATTAGAAGATACCCACAATCTCTTAATATGATAACACAATCTGAATTGGCTGAGAAAGTACCTCCATCTAACTCAGTTGTACAACACTGAATGGATTAATCCTGACATCTTTCTCACCCATCTAATTCACTCATGCACCAGCATCTCTTTTCTGTGGGAATTTTCAGAGTTGAAGAAACTCCATTAACCTCAGCAGACTACAGGGCCAGAGCAATTTCTGTAGGATAGGATCCAACAGAGCAGCAGTGTGCTGTAGTGTACTTTGGCTAGCAGCCTCTCTGCTACTTTGCAAAATTCTTCAGGAAGGATTGAAATTAGAAGGTTCTCAATTGAATCCAGCACTGCTCCTTCAAAACGCAAACAACAGGAATTCTGCAGATGCTGGAAATTCAAGCAACACATATCAAAGTTGCTGGTGAACGCAGCAGGTCAGGCAGCATCTCTAGGAAGAGGTGCAGTTGACGTTTCAGGCCGAGACCCTTCGTCAGGACCCTTCTGACGAAGGGTCTCGGCCTGAAATGTCGACTGCACCTCTTCCTAGAGATACTGCTTGGCCTGCTGCATTCACCAGCAACTTTGATGTGTGCTGCTCCTTCAAAGGTACCTGGCCTTCTATTGCCTCTGGTCATATGAGGTGCTGCAGGGGCTCAAAAATTTGATGCTTTTTTGACACAATTGACGGAAGATAGGTTAGATGGCTTATTCACTTTATTTGCAATGTGCCAGACAATACAGATAGGCGGCTTTGCTATTTTACACTGATATTTTTGGCAGAAATGCCCAACGCAGCTGAGGAGACCAGGTGGACAGGGGACACACTTCTGTGGAAATGACCCACTCCACAACTTAAGTAACCCACCCAAGAAATCACGTCAAGTTCTTCGTTAATTGATCTCTTAAGGAATCGTTGCACATTGAGAACATTGTGATAAGTCAGCTCCCGGGAAGCCTTGGTGAAATCATTAACCACATACCGTACATTAGTCATTGCTTTTATTTGTTTCATAGTGTTGTATAATATAATGTGTTGTAATAGAACCTGCTTATCAGCCTTTAACAGATTGGCTTCCAGATAAAGCTTTTCATCACACACATTTGACACATTCGTTTTTGAGTTGAATATTGTGCTTATCTGCCTGTAGCTGTACAAGGTTTAAATTACTTTGTGGAGCAGATGTTTCAAAAATGTTTCACATTTCTAATCTGTGGAAGGATGAACACATTGAAGAAACCATTGAGAAATTTGCTCTGGTTTGTATTAGCTGCAGGGATATAGACCTATAGGGATTTACTTATGAATCTGAAAACATCTTTAAATATAAACACGACATTTACATAGTGAAGCACACCGTGCTTTGCAGAAAGGAGATAGTGTAGAATATCTGCTCCGAGAAAATGTCAATGAGTACACTGCAGAGCACAATATTTATACTGCAGAAAGGAAGAAGAATATTAATTAAATCTTACAGCTACCAAAATCCCAGAGCAGCATGATAGTGAATGCTAAATGATGAAAGAGATACAGTAATTATCATAAAATAATTTAATTTGTGAGGTCAACAAATACATTGTTATTCATGATAAAAAGCAATGTCATGAAGGTGTTGAAGAAACTACATTGCATTTTAATTCAAATTTCTTATCTGTTTTTTATCTGGGCAGTCTATTAAAATCTATTGGGTCCAATTAGAGAGTTTTGTCTCAATACTGACTACAAGAGAAATGGATAGAAAGAAAAGCAGCAGAGCAAATGTGATGCAACCACTCCTGTGTTTGTCTAAATTCTAGACTGCTTTAAGCTATGGATCAGTGAGGCTGGAAAATACAGTTACTTGCACTATGGATTTGACCATGAGATTCAGAAATATATTGTCTTTTCTTTTTTATGCTTCTAGACGTCCTATTTGATGGCATTCAGAGAGATTATCTAACTGCAAAAGAATTTATGATTAGTAGTGATATTTGCTTAAGATGCCTCTAAACCTTGCATAAAGAAGTTGTCTCCATCTGTTAATAACAACACATGCAGAGTGACAAAACCTTGATGCAATAGCTTCATGGGGAAAAGGGCCATTAAAAGAAAAGATATACTGGATCATAGACAGCTCACTACACCAACTTCACTGATTGTCAGAACTTTTGAAAATGTAGAATATTTCTATATGTTTTTTTAAAATTTCCAAACCTCTACTACTCATTGCGTGTTTAATTATTTAGATCATAAGACATAAGAGTAGAACTATGCCATTCGGCCCATCAAGTTTGCTGTGCTATTCCATTCTGGTTGATTTATTATCCTTCTTAACCCCATTCTCCTGTTGATGCTTAGACCAATCAAGAAACTATCAACCCTCGCTTTAAGTATATTCATTGACTTGGGTTTCCAGTTACGTGTGACAATAAATTCCGCAGATTCACTATCATCGGGCTAAATAAATTCCTCCTTATCTCTGTTCTAATTGGACATCCCTCCAATCTGAGACTGTGCCTCTGGTCCTAGACTCACTCACTATAGGAAATATTCCCCCAACATCCATCCATCCTGAACTTTCAATATTTGATAGGGCTCAAAACTGCTCATAATACTCCGTGCGGTCTGATCAATGCCTTATAAAGCCTCAGCATTACATCCTTGCTCTTATACTCCATGTTAGCACTCTAAATGTGTGCTAACATTGCATTTGCCATCCTTACCACCAACTTAACCTGCAAGGTAACATTTAGGAAATCCTGCATAAGGACTTCCAAGTTCCTTTGCACCAGTGATTTTTGAATTTTCTCCCCATTTAGAAAATAGTCTGTGCCTTTATTCCTTCTACCAAAGTGCATGACCATATTCTATCTCCCAATCTGTCCAATTCTTTCTGCAGATCCCTGCTTCCTCAGTGCTATAGCCTCTCCATCTATCTTCATATTGTCTGAAAATCTTGCCACAAGGCCATCGAGTCTATCATTCAAATCATTGACATAGAATGTGTAAAGAAGCAGTCCCAACTGACCTGTGGAACACCACTGATAGCCAACCAGAAAAAGCTCCCTTTAATCTCACTGTTAGCTACCTGCCAGTTAGTCAATATCCTATCCACGCTGCCATCTTTCCTGTAATACCATAGGCTCATAACTTGTTAAGCAGCCTCTTATGTGGCACCTTGTCAAAGACCTTCTGAAAATCCAAGTTAAATTTCACTGACTCGTATTTGTCTATCTTGTCTGTTACTCTATCAATGAATTCCAACAGATTTATCAGGCAAGATTTCCCCTTAGGGAAACCATGCTGACTTTAGCCTACTTTATCATGTGCCTTCAGTTACCCCAAAACCTCAACTTTAATAATGGATTTCAATATCTTCCCAACCACTGAAGTCAGGCTAAATGGCCTATTATTTCCTTTCTTCTGCCTCACTCCTTTCTTAAAGAGTTGAGTGGCATTTTCAATTTTCCAGTCCTCTGGATTTGTGAAAGATTATTACTAGTGCCTCCACAATCTCTTCAGTTACCTTTTTCAGAACTCTGGGGTGTAGTCCTTCTGGTGCCTTTAGACATTTCAGCTTCCTGTACACTTTCTCTTTACAAATAGCAGCAACACTCACTTCTGCCTCTTGACTCTCTTGAATTTCTGGTATACTGCTAGAGTCTTCCATTGTAAAGACTA
The DNA here is from genome assembly GCF_030028105.1 of Mobula birostris. NCBI lineage: Eukaryota > Metazoa > Chordata > Chondrichthyes > Myliobatiformes > Myliobatidae > Mobula > Mobula birostris. The sequence continues at coordinate 69,847,127 of NC_092373.1, read as the reverse complement.
ATACAAAATACTTATCAGGTTTATCTGCCATTTCTTTGTCCCCAATTGCTACTGTTCCAGCATCATTTTCCAGAGGTCTGATATCTACACCTGTCTCTTTTTTATTCTTTATATATTTGAAAAAAAAACTTTTGGTATCCTCTTTGATATTATTGCCTAGCTTACTTCCGTATTTCATCTTTTCTCTCTTCATGGCTATTTAGTTGCCTTCTGTTGGTTTTTAAAGCTTCCCACACCTTCCCACTAATTTTTGCTATATTATATGCTCTTTCTTTTGCTTTTATACTGTCTTTGACCTCACTTGTCAGCCACGGTTTCCTCAATCGCATTTTACAATACTTCTTCATTTCTGGGATGTCTCTATCCTGCACCTTCTCAATTGCTCTGTGAAACTCCAGCCATTGCAGTTCTGCCATCATTCCTGCTAGTTTCCCCTTCCAATCAAATCCTCATTCATGCCCCTGTAATTCCCTTTACTCCAGTGTAATACTGATATATCTGATTTTATCTTTTCCTTCACAAACTGTATGGTTAATTCTATCATAGTATAATCACTGCCTCCTAAGAGTTCCTTTAACTTCAGCTCCCTAATCAAATCTGGTTCATTTCACAACACCCAATCTAGAATTGCTATTTGCCTAACGGGTTCAACCACAGGCTACTCTCAAAATTCACTTCACAGACATTCTTTTAAAAAAAAATCTTTTTATTAATTATTATTGAAAATCAACAACAGAGAAAAATACATCAAAATAATCAAGATAACATATCCATATGTAGAACAAGAGTAATACTATTAACCAGGCTGACCAGTATATCAATAATAATCAAAAAACAAAGTATTAAAGCTTTTTGTTTGGAAAAAAGGAAAGAAAGAAAAAAAGAACCCCTACTAACTAAAACAGATAAAAACCCCTAATAACTGAAAAAGGGGGGAAAAAAACCATTTGGAGCACAAACCCAGAGCTATGCGCCATACAAGCTTCCATAAAAAAAAGACATCAAACCACCAACCAAATCCATATACCCAAGCATCAGAAAAGGACCTCTTTATTAACTCAAGTGAAATGATAATAACAGGCTAAAGAACACCATAGACATTCTACAAATCTCGTCTTTTGGGGTCAGCACCAACATGATTTTTCCAATCTACCTGCTTATTGAATTTCCCCCATTTCTGACATTAGATTGCCCATTTTACATGCCCTTTCTATCTCCCATAGTAATTTGTATCCCACATCTGGGTTGCTATTTGGAAGCCTGTATATAATGCCCATCAGGATCTTTTTACCCTTGTAGTTTCTTAACACTGTCCACAAGGACTTTTCCAATCCTATATCCTAAGGATCTGATTACCACTCCCTACTCCCTCACCTCTCCCCCTGCTTTGGTGAAATATAAGAGTATGACATCAGAAATAGCAGGAGCAGGGCAAATGACCTGTTGAATTTTGTCACCCATTCAATAACATAATGGTTAGTCTAATCTCAGTTGCAGATCCAATTCATTGCCTATTTTCCATTGATCTTGACTCCAAAATCTGATCCAAAATTCACCCTTTTGTGGCCATGAATATAATTATTCAGTTTCCAAACTCTCTGGGTTAGAGAATTCCAAAGATTCATATCCCTGAGAGAAGAGCTTCCTCCTTAATGAACAGTCTTTATTCCAAAGATGCATTCCTAAGTGCTTAATTCCTTCACAAGTCTTGGTATCTGTCCTATCAAGGCTCTCAGAAGTTCATATTTAGAGTATTTGCCCAACGGTGCAAACTTTTCACACAGCACAACCTGTATTTCAGATTGAACTTTCTCTGAACTACCTAAAAGGCAAAGTTTATTCCTCTCTAAATAGGAAACTAAAACTGCAGCAGTTAACGTTGTCCAATTGTAGTTTCATCAGAGCCATGTACAAGACATCCTCATTTGAGTTATGAGGTGGGATCCCTGACCTCTAGCGTGAACTGGTTTCTCTTACCACAGATGCTACCTGCCTGCATGAGTTCTTCCAGCATTTTCCACTTTTGTTTCATTTTCCAATAGCTCCAGTTTTATTTGTTTCTATAAACAAAGGCTAACATTCCTTTTGTCTTCTTAATAACTTGTTTCCATGCTAATTTTGCTTGGGTATGGACACCCGTGTCCTTCAATAATGCAGCATTTTGTAATTAGCAGCAATTTCACAACACCAAAATGCCTTAGGATAAAAAAGTCATAATTGGTTCCATACGCATAAATTGACCGTTTGAATGCTCACACAGTATCTGCATATTAAGGGAATGATAGACTTTTCAATTGATTAAAGACTCTAGGTTGACATTGAAGCTCTTGAGCACTATGAGGGTGTTATTTGTTACTCACTCATCTTTTGTCAAGCCAGAAGTCAGGCCAGATCTGCATGTCTGTGCTACCTAGTGCAATTCTCATGTATCCAGCTGTAAATTCCAACTATGAGGCATTAGTCACTGCCCCCTCAAATGATCTCTTGAATAAAAAGTTTGCAACAATAATGCCTTCATTTCTAACAGTGTGTGTGGTTATACACTGGCTGGAGGTGACCTGCTGACTCTTTGAACAGGCAGATGTAAGAATGTGGCTCCCAGAGGACTCTTGTGGGACTGACCCCTTCTCTCCTTCTTATGTCAGCCTCTTGTATAGGGAAGAATTTGCCATTGTCCAAGCTTCTTCAATTGTCATTTCTACAGGTTCTGACTTCATTGTTTCCAACATCCTCTGCTCTACTCACTCACTACAAGTATTTGACAGGGGTATCTTTGATTTTGCTAAAGGTTGCAACTTCTGGATTTTTAGTCTGGATAATTATTATAATTGTTTTCATGTTGTGTTCATGTCGCATTATGGGTTTTGATGATGGTCGTGTGCCTTTCTGAAGGTGAGGACTTTAAAAATCAGACGGCAGGCCACAATAGCACATTCAGTGCAAAGCTGTTTCTGATGTGCCAGGGGTGAAAAACTTTTAGAAAAACATTGACAGTGCAAAAAATGGCAAAATAACAAAATGACAAAAAGAGAGAATACAGTTGGGCATAGTGAGATATGGCTTCCAATTGCCCTGAATCCTCACAGACCAAGACCACTTTGAAAGCGTTGAAAATGGAGGAGTGTCAGTGTAAATGACTACTTTTGCAGAGATCACCCAACAGCAAAATCATATATGGATTTACACACAATGATTGAACTTTCTGGATGGAGTCCTATTCAAACTGCCCTCCAGGGTAATTTCACAATAACTTGATGGCCAGAGAAAATCTGCCGATGCTGTATATCAAAGTAATACTCAAAAAATGCTGGAGGAACTTATTTAATTGGACCTCCTGATGAAGAGCCTCGGCCCAAAACATTGATGGTTTGCTCTTTTCCATAGATGCTACCTGGCCTGCTGAGTTCCTCCAGCATTTTGTGTGTGTTGCTTTGACACACAATGTTGTGCTGAATCAATTAAGTATGTAATCCTTGGTGTGCTGGGGCAAGTGCATCAACACAGGTAATGCCAATGGGCTCAATAAACTGATTAAAAAGGCTGGCACTGTTATAGGAGTCAAACTGGACACACTGGAGGCTGTGGTAGAACAAAGGACCCCACAAAAAACCTTGGTAATTCTGGATAATGTTTCTCATCCTCCGCATGCCACCTTGGCTGAACTTTTAGTAATAGACTAAGACAACGGCACAGCTCCAAAAAGCATTATATAAGGTCATTCTTACCCACTGCCATCAGGCTCTATAATGAGTCAATCTATAGCGGGGAAGTGATGACTCCCTTCCTGTTAGACTGTTTGTGGTAACATATTTTTTATTCTTTCTTACTTCTCTTCTAATACTTTATATCTGTGCACTTTTATTACAACTGTGATATCGTAATTTCCTTTGGGAACAAATAAAGTATCTATCTATCTATGACTAACTAATCTAATCACTTCTGCCTACACAATGTCCATATCTACACAATATTCCTTACATTCATGTGTTTATCTAAAAGTTACTTAAAGTCTCTACTTCTACCACCATCCCAAGCAGCACATTCCAGTCACCCACCACTCCCTGTATTTTAAAGAAAAACTTACTCCTCACATCTCCTTTGAAATAACCCCTTCACCTTAAGTGCATGACCTCTGGTATTAGTTATTTCAACTTTTGGTACAGATATTGTCTGTGTACTCTATCTGTGCCTCTAATAACCTTATAGACCTCTACCTGATCTCCCCTCAGCCTTTGCCACTTCAGAGAAAATGACCTAAGTTTGTCCAACCTCTCATTATAGCACAAGTTCTCTGATCCAGGAAAAATCCTGGTAAACCTCCTCTGCACTCTCTCTAAATCTTTGACATCCTTCTTATAGTGGGGTGACCAGAAATGTATACAATTTTCCAGATGCAGCCTAACTAGTGTTTTTTAAAACTGCAAAATAACTTTCTGACATTTGAACTCAATGCCTCGACTAGTAGTCGTAGTCATAGTCATAGTCATAGTCATACTTTATTGATCCCGGGGGAAACTGGTTTTCGTTACAGTTGCACCATAAATAATAAATAGTAATAGAACCATAAATAGTTAAATAGAATATGTAAGTTATGTCAGTAAATTATGTAATAAGTCCAGAACCAGCCTATTGGCTCAGGGTGTCTGACCCTCCAAGAGAGGAGTTGTAAAGTTTGATGGCCAGGTAAGCATGATAGTAAAGGTAAGCATGCCATATGCTTTTTTCGCCACCATATCTACCTGTGCAGACATTTTCAGTGAGCTATGAACTTGGCCCCTATGATCCCTCTGCTCATCACCACTGTTAAGGATCTTGCCCTTAACAGTGTACTGTCTCTTCACACTTGACCTATCAAGGTGCAACACTTCACATTTGGCCAAGTTAAATTCCATCTGCCTTTTCTCTACCCATATCTCCAACTGGTATATATCCAATTGTATCCTTTACCAGGCTTCTACATGATCCAAAAACACCACCAATCTTCATATCATCTGCAGACTTACTAACCTACCCATCTATATTTTCATCCCAGTTATTTACATACATCACAAACAGCTAATGTCCTAGAATTCAATAAAGTTAGTAAGACACAACTTGCCTTGTGCAAAGCCATGTTAGCTCTCCATTATTAGGCCATGATTTTCCAAATATTCATAAATGCTATCCCTAAAATTGTTTCCAAGCAACTTCCTATTACTGATGTGAGAGTCACTGGTCTTTGGTTTCCAGGGTTATCCCTGGTTCCCTTCTTGAATAATGGACCAACATTAGCTATTCACCTGTGGCTAGGGAGGACACAAAGATATTGGTCAAGGCCTCAGCAGTTTCTTCTCTTGCATCTCTGAATAACCTGGTATATATAGCATCAGACCCTGGGGATGTATCCACCTTAATGCTCTTTAAAGAGACCCCAAAATACCTCCTCTTTATCTCAAAATGCCCTAGCATATTAATATACTAGGCGCTTATCTCCCGGTCCTCCACGTCCTTCTTCATGGTAAATACTGTTGTAAAGTACTCATTAAAACCTCACCAACATCCTTCATGTCCAAGCAAATGCTCCTTCCTTTATCTTTCAGTGGCCCCAATCTCTCCCTGGTCATCCTCTTGCTCTTCTTGTATGTATAGAATGCCCTGGAATTCTCTATAATCCTACTTGCCAAGGACATTTCCTGGACTTTCCTGGGTTTCCTAATTATTTTCTAGAGTTCCTTTTTGGCTTCTTTACGATCCTTAAGGGTTCTGCTTGATTTTAGTTTCCTAAGCCTTACATAATTTTCCTTTTCCTTCTTGACTGAATTCACCACCAAAGTTGATACCCAAGATTCTCTTACCTTGCCATCCTTGTCCCTCCTTCTGAAGGGAACATTACTGTCCTCTACTCTGTGTAGTTAGACTTCTAACACCTTCCACTAAAGCACCCGTGTTACGTATTCATGAATATTTTGACCCTTAAGGTTTGCTGTCAAACTTTCCTGTGTGATATGTATTGAACGTAATGTGAAAGGGCATTCTGAGTAGATGAATCTGCAAACAAAATAAACAACGGCTCATTTGGCCCTCATCTCTCCATCTCTCGTGTGTGTTATTCACGGCCACCCGACTTCCTAGTACCACAAACATAACAAGCTGTCACCAATTAATCCTAGTTCCTGCCTAATGCTCTCACAATTTGCCCTGATCCAATTTAAGACACTCCTGCAAGGTCCATACTTGCCCTTATTATAGCTACTGTATCTTAAAACTTAAGAAGTTGTGATTACAATTCCCTCATTGTTCACCCACTGAAAGGTCGGTCACCTGGCAAGTTGCCTCAGTCCTTTCACTTACATTAGCTACTGTTTGTGTACAGTCCTGCCAAGAAACCTGAATACATTAATGTATATTTCCTCAGCTCCTCAGGTAAATTAGGTTGCTAGCTAACAGATGTGTAATATCAGCAAAAATGCAGATCAAGGCATTGAGGAGCAAATTTGTAAAAATGGTTTTCACAATTTAAGCCCCAATTAGAAACATAGAAACATAGAAAGCCTACAGCACAACACAGGCCCTTTGGCCCGTAAAGTTGTGCCTAACATGTCCTTACTGTAGAACTACCTAGGCTTACCCATAGCCCTCTATTTTTCAAAGCTCCATGCACCTATCCAGGAGTCTCTTAAAACACCCTATCGTCTCTGCCGCCACCGCTGCTGCCAGCAGCCCATTCCACACACTCACCACTCTCTGCCTAAAAAAACTTACCCCTGACATCTCCTCTGTACCCACTCCCCAGCACCTTAAACCTATGTCCTCTTGTGGCAACCATTTCAGCCCTGGGAAAAAGCCTCTGACTAGCCACACGATCAATGTCCCTCATTACCTTGTATACCTCTATCAGGTCACCTCTCATCCTCCGTCGCTCCAAGGAGAAAAGGCCAAGTTTACTCAACCTATTCTCATAGGGCATGCTGCCCAATCCAGGCAACATCCTTGTAGATCTCCTCTGCACCCTTTCTATGGTTTCCATGTCCTTCCTGTAGCCAGAACTGAACACAGTACTCCAAGTGGGGACTGACCAGGGTCCTATATAACTGCAACAGTACCTCTCAGCTCTTAAACTCAATCCCAGGGTTGATGAAGGCCAATGCACCATATGCCTTCTTAACCACAGAATCAACCTGCGCTGCAGCTTTGAGTGTCCTATGGATTCGGACCCCAAGATCCCTCTGATCCTCCACACTGCCAAGAGTCTTACCATTAATACTATATTCTGCTATCATACTTGACCTACCAAAATGAACTACCTCACACTTATCTGGGTTGAACTCCATCTGCCACTTCTCAGACCAGTTTTGCATCCTATCAATGTCTCGCTGTAACCTCTGACAGCCCTCCACACTATCCACAACACCCCCAACCTTTGTGTCATCAGCAAATTTAATAACCCATCCCTCCACTTCTTCATTCAGGTCATTTATAAAAATCACAAAGAGTAGGAATCCCAGAACAGATCCCTAAGGCACACCACTGGTCACCGACCTCCATGCAGAATATGACCAGTCTACAACCACTCTTTGCCTTCTGTGGGCAAGCCAGTTCTGGATCCACAAAGTATTGTCCCCTTGGATCCCATGCCTCCTTACTTTCTCAATAAGCCTTGCATGGGGTACCTTATCAAATGCCTTGCTGAAATCCATATACACTACATCTATGACTCTACCTTCATCAATGTGTTTAGTCACATCCTCAAAAAATTCAATCAGGCTCGTAAGGCATGACCTGCCTTTGACAAAGCCATGCTGACTATTCCTAATCATATTATGCCTCTCCAAATGCTCATAAATCCTGCCTCTCAGGATCTTCTCCATCAACTTAGCAACCACTGAAGTAAGACTCACTGTCGATAATTTTCTGTTCTGCTTAAATTTACCCTCAATATCAATCTGTAGGTCTAATAATTAAAAACAAGACATGTGTATCTGCATTTGTATTGTGTGCAATGCTGTATTGGTGCAAAATGTTCTGTTGAAAATACTAAAACTGGAAATATTAAAACTTCATAATGGTTTTAAGGATCATGGATAGATGTCATTATTATTACTGATTGTCTATGATCCATTTCAAAAGCAGGACAAGCTCAAGGATTTGAGTGACTGCTTCTGATTTCTGTGTTAATTTGTTCATTGTGGGCCTTCTGAGTAAGATCAATGGACAAAGAATGCAGTAAAGATTTGTCAAGGTATAACAAATGAGGCTTGAGTTATTAAGAGGAAAAAAACTTTGACAATTTCTTTTTGTCAGTCTGATAATATCGAGGTGCTGTAGATGAGAAGTTTTAAAATGAAGGCTCCTTATAAGTTAAACAAAGCAAAACCTATTTCCATAATATTACCATAATTTGCATATTTTAGAAAGAAAATTATAAATTAGAGTATGCAAATTGGGCAACACTTTGCAACTTGCTAATTTACAATCTGAGCTCCATTTCAGGTTAGTTAACTTTACAATCAAAACTGTGAGTAAAGAGGACAAATTGTTCAAATCCCCCTTTTCTCCATGAAAATTACCATCAGAAATTAACATGTAAATTAATGGAAATATGCTTAATGTACCTAAATTAGACTTGTTGACAGTGAAATGGAAGAGCCTGCCAACTCAACAGAAATACCTTAGATTGGCTCTCATTTTGTTTTGTTGTTGTATCGCACTTTTATGATTTTGCAGGCCATCTGGAATCCTTCATTAAATAACAGTTAAAACCTTCCACTTTCAAGGGGAGTGGAGGTAGGTAATCAAAGTGTGAACTCAGTTTGTTTTAAAATATGAGGACCATAAAAAGAAGTTATTTAATAAATGCAATTGATTTCAGCTAAAGAGATTTCTTAGCCTGTCCTGAGCATTCATTCTCGCGTTTTTCAAATAATCGGATCAAACAGCTCTCATTCTTAAACAAACTAATATAGGTCAGTGATAACAGTTGCTGCAAGTTTTTGAACACAGAGACGGGCTTGCAAACTGAAGTCTAACTTAGACTGCCGTCTGTTTCTAAGGAGTTGGAAATGCCAATTGATTTCAGCGGATACTGGAAAATGATAGCAAATGAGAATTTTGAGGAATACCTGAAAGCACTAGGTAAAAATTTTAGCCAGAAGTTTGAAGTTTTGTACTTGGTAGATTAAATTGATCCTTTTAGAATTAATAATTTGATTCATTTGAAATCATTGTAATTTTTCAATAATGTGCAAGCTTGTTCATTATGTGAGCACCCGTAATTGCCAGTTTAAATGAGGTTTATATTTTGAGAAGGAGGTTTTTGATGGCATTTCATAAAAGTCTTGTTAAACCAATTAAAACTATTTCATTGTTCGTAGAGTGTTTTTAAAACAGACCAAGGTAGTGAAATTACAATGTTAATTCAGGAACACTGGCTGATGAGAGATATTGAGACTCTGTTAAGGTAAAAAATTGAAAGCATATATTGAATATAGGCAGCTGGATACAAATAAATCCCTCAACGAATATAGAATATTTAAGATCAGGCTTATGAGGTAAATCAAGAGGAAAAAAATGGTATGAGATAGATTTGACGGGCAGAGTTAAAGATAATTCCAACAAGTTCTTCAGTTATATTAACAGTAAAAAGATGACCAAGGAGAGACCAGGTCCTCTTAAGGGCCATCAGGGTTACCCATGTATGGAGCCACAGGAGATAGCTGAGACTTCTATTGTTTATTTCTTCTCTTTATTTACAAAAAAAACTAACAGGGATACCAAATAAATGAGGGTAATAGATAGCGAGGTCTTGGATCATGTGCATATTATAAGGAAAGAGATATTTGTAGTATTGAAGGGCATTAAGGTGGGCACACTCTCAGGCCCTAAACAAGTCTATGCCTGGATCTTACACGAGCCAGGGAAGAAATTGTGGAGGCACTTGCAGAGAGTTCTGCTTCATCGTTAATCACCAGCAAAGCTCCAGAAGACTAGAAAGTGGCTCTGTGTTCCATTGTGCGAGGAGTGTAGCAAGGATAGGACAGGGAACTATACGTCGGTGAGCCTGATTCCAAGTGTAGGTAACTTATTGGGGGGAATTCTGGGGGATGAAATCTACCATCACTTGGATGGTCAGAATAATCAGCGCGGTTTTGCCCATGGGTGGCCACGTTTGGTGAATCTATTGAAGTTTTCAAAAGAAGTAACTGAGGGATAGTTGAAGGTAAGGCAGTGGATATTTTCTATGTGGTATATGTAAGGCCTTTGACAAGGTCTCACATAGCAGGCTGATCTGGAAATTTAGATTACATGGGATTCAGAATTGGCTTAATGATAGGAAACAGGGATTGATGATTGAGTGTCAATTCTATGACTGGAAACCTATAACTAGTGGGGTGATACAGAGGTTAGTGTTGGGATCTCTTTTTAAATTATTTATGTAAATGATTTGAATGTGAATTTACTTAATACAATTAGCAAGTTTGCTGAGGATACTAAATTAGGGGATGTTGTTGATAGTGAGGCAGGTTACAATGAATTGCAAAGAGATTGTGATTGGTGAGGGACTTGGGCTGAGGAATGGCAAATGGATTTCAACTGAGGTGAGTGTGAGTTGATGTATTTTGGACAGTAAAGCCAGAGTCGGACTTGTATGGTGAATGGTAGTACACTAATGAGTGTTGTGGTAGAGGAGTACGAGTGCACAGTTGGGTGAAGGCAGCTGTGCAAGAAGTCAGGGTGTAAAGAAAGCTTTCAGCATGCTGGTCTTCATCAGTCAGGGCATTAGTTTTAGGAGCTGGGATGTTATATTGCAGTTATATAAATTGTGAGGCCACACCTGGAGAGTTGTATAAAAGACATAGGAAAGGCATTGGAAAGACATCTAGGTACAAAACGAGAGGGGAGAGACTTAAAGAATCCTGAGAGGCAACTTCTTCACCCAGAAGACAGTGAGTACTTGGAACAGGTGCCAGAGGAAGTGTTTGAGGCAGGCACAATTACAACATTTAAGAGCCTTTTGTTTAGGCTACAGGTCCTATAGCCTTTTGGAGGAGAGGGGCTTGGAGAGTTAAGGAATGAATGTGGGCAACTAGGGTTAGCCAGGAGGATGCTGTAATCGGCCAGAACCATTTGGGCTACAGGATCTGTTTCCATGTTATATTACTCTAAGACTCTATGGCTCTAAAGGAGTGCAGAACATTAAGTTAATAGCAATGCTGGATCTTAGATCCTGATATTTATATGAAGTGGATATTTCAGTCATTATTACACTGCTGGCCAGCGATACAGTACAGTCGAATGTGATTGCATTAAGTCCAGATAAAATATAATATGCGAGAATATTCATTGAGAGTTAATTAATCTTTTCATGTTAAATTAATTTTCACCTTGCATTATGAATAATACACAGAGAAGAAAGGAAGAAGAGTGTCCATCTTGTTCTGGTTCAATACAAACAATGTTTTCTTTGGCTACAGATGTAAACATTGCTTTGAGAAAAATTGCAGTACTGCTGAAAGCAGACAAAGATATTATTCATAAGGGAGACCACATGGTCATTAAAACCATCAGCAGCCTTCGTAATTATATCATGGAATTCGATATTGGCAAGGAGTTTCCTGAGGATTTATCTGGAATAGACGATCGCAAATGTATGGTAAGCATTGTGCAATCATGGTATCACATGGTCTAAGAGGATCTTGTTAAGCTCCTGATCAGGATGGATTTGCAGCTAATTGTTGTGAATAAATATTAGAATGGTTGTGAGAATTAAGCACTGGCCAATTAGTGCCATGTAGACAATAACATTTTGTTCGAATCTCTGGAGAAGAGGGGAAAACTGAAAGAGGATTTTTTGACATAGGAGAGGCCATTTGGCCCTGTGGTTCCATGATGGCTCCCAGAGGAGTAATTCCATTAATTCAATTGCTTTTCATAGCCTCCCTATATCTCTCTGTTTTATTAAAACAATAGATTCTCGGATCGATCTTGATGAGACAGAAAAACTCCCAGCACCAATTATCTACTTAGAACTACAAAACTACATTTATAAGGACAGACAAGAGCAAGCATTAAAATACCTATCCAAGCATGCACCGGCCCCCTCATTGAAGCACACCTCCTGATCCACAGCACTGTTCATGACCATCCTACCAATGGGGCCTTGAAGAACTAGCCCAAGCCCCCTGATACTCTTTCCACTGACATGAAATGCTGCAGTAGGTGAGCCAATACATAGCACCATCTCAACCCACCGAATTAGAACCTTTCATCACTTGTTACCACTCTACCCAAGCCCCATCTCTGTGTTGAGCTAATTTTCATGCTGTTCCCACAGTAGAAATCAAAGCCAGTTCTGTTACATTCAAGGCCACTGTGCTGCTGAGACATTCAACAAGCATAAAGATTAACCCTTTACAATACCCTCCATTGCACATGCCCGTCAACTCACCTTTGATTCCTTTTACCATCAATCTACATCAAGGGATCATGTAAAGCAGCAAAATAATCTATCCACACATGTTTGGGATGTAGGAGGAAACCAGAGCATCTGACAGAAATGCACTGATGGAAAGAACATTCAACAACAAAATCTGAGGTTAGAGTCAGCGTTGGATACAGCAGGATTAACTATTGCATGAGCACAATCCTATCTTTAAATAAGGGGATACTTTAAAGGAATTAAATAAGAAGAAGTAAGACATATGTGAGTGGCAAATACTAGAATGGGTTTAGCATGTATATGATAAGAAACAGAAATAATTACTAGCACAGATTTAACTATGTGGCTTTGTAGCTTTTATCAGATACAGCTAAAACTAGGTCAGAGCCTGGGAAACACTGGGAAACAAAGAAAGGAAAACAGAGAGGAATAATGAGTATTTTAATCATTAAAGATACCTTCAACTTCAACAAAAAAGATATATTGAGAGCTAAGCATACGATGATGGAACTAAGAAATAGAAAAATGCAAGTTGTAACTGGAACCCTTGGCAGAAGTTTGAAGTGGCAGGATGTATTACTGTTGGAATTAAGGGGGCATATCACAAGTTGGAATCATTATATTTAGGGACTTAAACCTTCGTGTGGTTTGGGATGTTCTGACTAGCTCACATTGGTGTGTTGGATGTTCAGCATAATTTTCTGTAAAAACAGTTAGAGTGACAGGCAATATTTGATTTAACAATGAATAATGAGACAAATATTGCTAACAAGTTAATGAAGCAAAACATTTATCAAAGAGTAATATGATCAGATTCCATATTGCATTCAAAAGAGAAAATGGTGAACATTAGCTAACGTAAGTTCTGCACAGAGATAACTTCAACTGAGATGACCTGCTGGAAACTGGGAAAAATGGCTGATGGGCAATTTAACAGAGTATTAGTGGGAGTTCTTGAAAGAATTTTATGTAATTTGGAATCAAATTAGGTTCCTTAGGAAAGAACTTTTACTTGCATCCAAAACAACCAAAGATGGTTTAAACTAAAATTAAAGGCATATAAATTGCAAAAAAATTATGATAATATCATATTGAAAATAAGCAAATAAGAGACATGTCGAGTCACTTTGCAATATTATTTACAGAAGAAGAAAAGGAAATTGATATTGAATCAGGGATGAGAACTCACCAAGTAATATAAGCAAATGAAGAAAATGGAGTCTCTGAAAGATAACAAGTCCCAAGGCCAGAGAGTTTTAATCTCAGAATTTTAAAGGAAACAGGTTTCAATACTGCAAATACCTTACCTAAGTCCTTAAATGTTGCATCAATTCAGTAATCATGCCCTAAGATTGGAAAAATGCATTTCCCTCAACTATTTAACAAAGATGAGAGAGAGTAACAAAAGAGTTATAGATCTGTTAGCTTAACATTTGCTGTTTGAAAAATAAGAGATCCTGTAAATAAGGGTGAATGTCCTGATGAAGGGTCTCGGCCCGAATCGTCGACTGTACCTCTTCCTAGAGATGCTGCCTGGCCTGCTGCGTTCACCAGCAACTTTGATGTGTGTTGCGTGAATGTCATCTGATCAGAAGGATTTATAAAGAGTAAGTCATGCTTAGATAGAATTTTTTTTTGAGATGTAACCAAGGTCATGAAGAAGGTATACTTATGGGAATTATTTTCATGAATTTCCAGAAGGAATTCAGTGATGCCAATAAAGAATCAAATGAACTGAAAATATTTTGAAATAAGAACAAATTGAACTAATTAGGAAATTAGCTGGTGTAGGAATTAGAAAATAGCAAAAGATGGATAGTTCCTCAAACTGGAGCTGTAGAATCACCTCATTGACAAACAATTCAGATGATGAATTAAGGTGCTAAGTTTACTAAATATACAAAGAGGGACCTCAATGAGAGCAGATGAAAGCAAAATATTGTAATTTTTTTAAATAAATGGGCAAAACCGTAGAAAATACATTTTACTGGGGGAAGAGACATTGAGTTCACCCACAAAAATAAATGACAATTCATATTTGTCTTTAATCAACGTAAAGCTGAAAACAGTGCCCTCAAAGAAAAGGAAGGAACAAGCTACGTTTATGAAAATATCATGGAAAAGTAGAAAATTTACTTTCAGAAAAGGCATCACATAATAGAAAGGCTAGATCAAAGAGAAAACAACATGATAGGTCCTGGACTCCAAGATTTAAAGTATGAGATTGCACCAACTCGGTTTTTCTTTTTCTCCTTGAAATTTAGAAAGTTAAGGTTAAAGAATGAGAGAAATTGATAGAGTAGATAGAGTTTTGGTTCCATAAGTCTGTCATAGCCAGGGGTGGGAGGTGGGAGATGTCAGTGGGGATAAGCTTCCACTGCCTATTAAATGGTATGCATCTCAGATAGCCTTTGACTACATAGTCCAGCTCCTGACCTTCATGTGTGGTTTATCTACAAAGCTCAGTGGAGCCATTTCCACTGAAAGGAGAAGGGACAAAGGTAGGTTACTGGTGCATTAAAACCAGTCGCTTCAGGCAGATGGCACTTTTTAGCCATGGTTGGTAGCTCATCTAGGAGAAGAAAAATTCTGATCTCAAACTTACACTGCCTTGTGGCTATGCCCACTCAAGGAGAAGGCTTTGGGTGTAACTCCAAGAAAATATCCAGAGCTGGAGTCCCAAAAGCAGAGCCATTTGAGTTCAGCGCTGACTGGCAGCTCCTGTGACATTGCTGGTACCAAACCATATTGGTCTTTGATGTTCCTTCACACTGACTTGGTTTGTGTATTGGCTGAATGTAGACAGTGAGGACACAATATCCATGTTTGACTCTAACCTACAGAGGGCTTCTCAGATAAAGTTTTGATAAAGGTTCCTGATCCAAAGCAGTAACTGTATATTCTTCCACATGTACTACACGACTTGATAAATTTTTCCAACATGTTGCCTTTTACTTTTTTGTTTCTGATTACATTTCTAATTTTTGGCAATAATGACTATGTGCAAATAGTACTGATGTTTTAAACAAGGGCAGGTGCAAAGTTAAATAGAAATATCTGAAAAGTCTGCATTCTACTGTTAACAAGTTCCTAGACAAGCTTGTAATTATATGAGAATTTTATTTGATGGATAGATATGTATAAAATTCAATGTAATGATTTATGATGTGTAATGATTCCTTTATGTCCTCTTTCACACCATGATTCATGTTAATGTATGCCAATCTATGCCTTTGGCACTGGAATTTGGATATTGAGTTTCAGTCATAAAGTTTTCAAATTGCTCAGAATTATAGAGCAATTCAGCATGGATACAGGCCCTTTGGTCCATTGAATCTCTGTCGACAATGGTTCCTATCTATCTAGTCCCATTTTCATGCATTTGGTCCATATAACTCTAAGCCTCACCCCTGCATGCACTATCCAAGTGCTTTTTAAATGATACTATAGTACTTGCCTCTAATGCTTCCTCCAGCTGCTCATTACTGGAAATTTGGAAATGTCAAATTTTTTAAAAATGAATATTTATTTTTTCTCACTTACTTAATATAAGCTCTATTTGTCTCCATTTTGTGTTAGTGCCCAACTTGTAAATTAATTTATGCCCCCTGTACACTGTTCTGGTTCTGCATTTCCCAGTTCTTAGCTTCATTATGGAGCCACCCTGCACATTCAGATCTTAGAGGTACACACACAAACTGCTGGAGGAACCACCTATGAAGGAAGATGAACAGTCGACATTTTGGGCTGAGACCATTCATTAGGCCTCTGGTGTCCTTTTTCTCATATTCTGCTGTTATCAACAAACTTTCAGAAAAGTAGTGTATACAGTTGTTTAAAGATGAAGAGTGAAAGAGCTTAAGCATACAGCATAATGTCCCTTAAGACCATAGACATAGAAGCAGAGTTAGGCCATTCAGCCCATCATATGGCACTCCTGTATAGTCCTGACTGTGTGCTGTACTGTCACTACATCTGAACTGAATCTTCTCACAAATGTACACTTAAAATGTCCACTGGCAGTTTTCAAAGGCCAGTGTCCTCACCTACATTTAACTGATAAAGTTACAGCAGTTCAAGGGATTGTTTGTTTCATTGCTGTTAGGAGAAACTTGTTGTATGAAAATTAGTTGCAATTTTTTTTCTGCATTACAGAAGTGACTCCAGAAATAAAGTGGTGGAATCGGTAAGAGTGTGAAAGGCATTGTGTAATTCTGACAAAGGTTCTTCAGCCTGGAAAATTATCTCTGTTTTTTTTTGTTACCTGGGTTGCTGCGTATATCTATCATTTCCAGCAACTGCAGTATTTTTTAATTTCATATAAGCTCCTGTAAGCCGATGGTTACAATTGTAACTGTACGTGTGTGCCTGAACTGGTGACGGAATACTGCTGTCATTTCACTAAGTTAATAATTTATCAACTAATATCAGTTACTGTTGTTGGATTTGTTATGTGTGAAAGTACTGTGTAATAGCTTTTAACTTAGCTTGTATTTTAAAATTGATTAGGTGATGCTGGTTCTCATTAAGTTGTAGGATGCTGGGCAGTGAGGCAACCCGGGGCTGTCATTTGCCCTCAATATTTAATAAATATGGTAATGTATACGTGTTGTATTTTACTTGAAATTTTGGTCCATTGATTGTAATGAATTGTAGATGCTGAATTTGGCATACAAACAATGCTAATAAATCACCCTTCTGGCACAGATGATTTTAGATGTTTTTCATTTCTGGAGGTCAGTCAGCATTAAGATGAAAAGTCCTCAGATTCAGTGAGGTTGTGCTGAAGCGAGACATATTTCACATTGTTTATAGATATTCCCCCAAGGAACTGTGACTCGTTATGGACAAATATTCCTTTCCTGCAACTGCGTTAAATACCTATTTCTATTCCAGTCAAAATCAGAATCAGGTTTAATATAACTGGCATAGGTGATGAAATTTGTTGTTATGTGGCAGCAGTATATTGCAATAAATAATAATAAAAACTGTGAATTACAGTAATATGTATATATGTGTGTGTGTGTGTTAAATTAATTAAGTAGTGAAAAACAACAGTGAGGTAGATTTCATGGGTTCAATGTCCATTCAGAAGTCATATGACAGAGAGGAAGAAGCTGTTTCTGAATTGTTGAGTGTGTGCTTTCAGGCTCCTGTACCTCCTGTACCTCCTCCCTGATGGCAGCAATGAGAAGAGGGATGTCCAAGGTGATGAGGGTCCTTAATGATGGATGCCAACTTTTTGAGGCATTGCTCCTTGAAGATGTCCTGGATGGTGGGGAGGGTAGTACCCACAATGAGCCGACGAAGCTTACAACTTTCTTGTGTCTTATCAGTCTATCCCTTTAATTTCAGACTTTGAACATTTCTTGAAATCTGAGTTTGCATTAAGAAGGGATTTTTTCTTCCCTCCCACAGGAACGCTTCAACTATTCAAAAAGTACTTGAAAGTCTGGAAAAATATCAAAAGGATATTAGAAATTAAAAACACAGAACACATTCTAAAACATTCAACATCTAAGCGGTGCCCATGAAAAAAGGAACTAAGTTGACACTTCAGGTGGAACACAACAGGCCAGGCAGCATCTATAGGAAGAGGTACAGTCGATGTTTCGGGCCGGGACCCTTCGCCAGGACTAACTGAGAGAAGAGATAGTAAGAGATTTGAAAGTAGGAGGCAGAGGGGGAGAGTCCCCAAAATGATAGGAGGAGAGGGGTGGATCTAAGCTGAAAAGGGATACCAGACTGGAGAAGGGAGAGGATCTTGGGACGGGAAGCATGGGGAGAGAGAGAAGGGGGGAGGGGAGCCCGGAGGGTGGAGAGCAGGCAAGGAGTTATAGTGAGAGGGACAGAGGGAGAAAAGGAGAGAAAAAGAAGGGGGAAAAATTAAAAATATATTAAATAAATAAATAAGGGATGGAGTGTAAAGGGGAGAAGGGGTATTAACTGAAGTTAGAGGTCAATATTTATGCCATCAGGTTGGAAGCGACCCAGACGGAATAGAAGGTGTTGTTCCTCCAGCCTTTGTGTGGCTTCATCTTTACAGTAGAGGAGGCCATGGATAGACATATCAGAATGGGAATGGGACATGGAATTAGAATGTGTGGCCACTGGGAGATCTTGCTTTCTCTGGCAGACAGAGCGTAGGTGTTCAGTGATAAGGTCTCCCAGCCTGCATCGGGTCTCGCCAATATATAGAAGGCCGCACCGTTCTTCCACGTCCCATTCCCATTTTGATATGTCTATTCACGGCCTCCTCTACTGTCAAGTAGAGGAGGGGAGAAGCTGACAGCAATGCAGGTGGACGCTTCCCTGGTGTCATGGATTCTTGATTACCTGACTGGCAGACCACAGTACATGTGCTTGCAACATTGTGTGTCTGACAGAGTGATCAGCAGCACTGGGGCTCCACAGGGAACTGTCTTGTCTCCCTTTCTCTTCACCATTTACACCTCAGACTTCAACTACTGCACAGAGTCTTGTCATCTTCAGAAGTTTTCTGATGACTGCCCTAGTTGGATGCATCAGCAAGGGAGATGAGACTGAGTACAGGGCTACTGTAGGAAACTTTATCACATGGTGTGAGCAGAATTATCTGCAGCTTAATGTGAAAAAGACTAAGGAGCTGGTGGTAGACCTGAGGAGAGCTAAGGTACTGGTGACCCCTGTTTCCATCCAGGGGGTCAGTGTGGACATGGTGGAGGATTACAAATACCTGGGGATACGAATTGACAATAAGCTGGACTGGTCAAAGAACACTGAGGCTGTCTACAAGAAGGGACAGAGCTGTCTCTATTTCCTGAGGAGACTGAGGTCCTTTAACATCTGCCGGACGATGCTGAGGCTGTTCTACGAGTCTGTGGTGGCCAGTGCTATCATTTTTGCTGTTGTGTGCTTGGACAGCAGGCTGAGGGTAGTAGACACCAGCAGAATCAACAAATTCATTCGTAAGGCCAGTGATGTTGTGGAGATGGAACTGAACTCTCTCACGGTGGTGTCTGAAAAGAGGATGCTGTTCAAGTTGCATGCCATCTTGGACAATGTCTCCCATCCACTATATAATGTACTGGGTGGGCACAGGAGTACATTCAGCCAGAGACTCATTCCCCCGAGGTGCAACACAGAGCGTCATAGGAAGTCATTCCTGCCTGTGGCCATCATACTTTACAACTCCTCCCTTGGAGGGTCAGACACCCTGAGCCAATAGGCTGGTCCTGGACTTATTTCATAATTTACTGGCATAATTTACATATTACTATTAAACTATCTATGGTTCTATTACTATTTATTATTTATGGTGCAACTGTAATGAAAATCAATTTCCCCCGGGATGAATAAAGTATGACTATGACTATGACTAAGATGAAGCCACACTCAGGTTGGAGTAACAACACCTTATATTCCGTCTGGGTAGCCTCCGACCTGATGGCATGAATATTGACTTCTCTAACTTCCGTTGATGCCCCTCCTCCCCTTCACACCCCATCCCTTATTTATTTATTTAATATATATATTTTTACCCTTTTTCTCTCTCTCTCTTTTTTTTCTCCCTCTGTCCCTCTCACTATAACTCCTTGCCTGCTCTCCACCCTCCGGGCTCCTCTCTCCCCAGCTTCTGCTTCCCGTCCCATCATCCTCTCCTTTCTCCAGCCTGGTATTCCTTTTGCCAATCAACTTTCCAGCTCTTAGATCCACCCTTCCCCTCCTGTCTTCTCCTATCACTTCGGATCTCCTCCTCCCCCTCTTACTTTTAAATCTCTTTCTATCTCTTCTTTCAGTTAGTCCTGACAAAAGGCCCCGGCCCAAAATGTCGACTGTACCTCTTCCTACATATAGATGCTGCTTGGCCTTCTGCTTTCCACCAGAATTTTTTGTGTGTGTTGCTTGAATTTCCAGCATCTGCAGATTTCCTCGTGTAACATTTCAGGTGTTGACCTTTAGTTAGAACATCTGACCTATATATCTACCGCCACCAGGTTATGAAGAGATTTACTTTGTAGATTGTATCAACCAAATCCCTCTTTTTAAATTGATAATGCTGGCCCTAAGTTCTACAGTCATATGGTTGGGTAAAAAGCTTTTGTTCACCTGCCTCTTACAATTATAAGCATTTGAGTTGTGTGGAAATTGAATTTCAATGGAACTCAGAATGTTACATTCCATGATAATGATTGTTTAAGTATCATTAAAATCTGCTTTGTTGTTGGAATGAGATAAAAGGTAGAAAATCCAGATAAAGTTAAGAACATCTGGAAAATATTTACAAATGACTGCTTATAACAAAGGGTGTATTTAAGTACCTAATTAATTTTTCAAGATTCATACTATTTGCAACTCATGATTCATTCATTACTGGAGTTCCACTGTAGCTGTTTTAACATTGCGAAAATGTTGTTTGATTATTAACTGAATTAAAATATTGGGTACTTCAGCAGATTATGATTCATGATTTTGTAATTAGTGATATAAATGCATGCAGAATCCATTATGGAATAAATTAATGAGGAAAAATGTCTCTTTTTCCACCAGCATTTGAATCATCTCAATGTGAAACCTATCTTATTTTTATTCCATGCCTTTGATTTTATTTTCTTAGACTACTGTGAATTGGGATGGAGATAGACTTGTGTGTGTACAAAAAGGAGAGAAAGAAGGTCGCGGTTGGACTCACTGGATAGAGGGTGATGAGCTACACCTGGTAGGCAACTAATTGATATTTGCAGACTATTTGTATTTTCAAAGAGTTTGAAATGTTACAATTTTGAATATAGCACTCTCAACTATAAAATAACCTTGTTAGTGTTCAGAGCTGCAGTAAAATAATGGACAGATCATTTTCCCTTTTACGTTTAGAGACTAAAAGTTATTACATGAATTCTTCATTGCCAGTAAAGGGAACAGTTATCTTGTCTGTCAACACTAAATATTACAAATAAAGCCATTTTTATATTTCAATTTTTATAATCTTTCAACAGGAATTTAAGATTGATATAGAATTCTAATCACATTAATACATCATAATGGCTGTTAATGATGCAGAAAATAAGTATTTTTGTCTTCATATATTAGTCAGTCCAAGAGAAATGTCTTGGACCTGGCATATGGTCAAATGTTTTTGAACAAGTTGTAATCTTAAACATAGCCTAGTTTAGAAACCCCTGAGATTAATGGGACCTTGAAAAAAAAGCATGAAACGGCAACTTTAACTGCACCCACTTGTCCTAAACTCCCTGAATCAGCAGTTAAAATTAATCATTACTTCTGATAAGAAAACTACCAACAACTCCCACTGCTGAATTTGAACCAACTTTTAGTAAGGAGCATGGTCACTTATCTAAAGCTAGAATGGTCCTCCTTTACATCTACATGTTCAGTCTCTTATTAAGCCTCATCCACAATATTGTGTTTGCCTGACTATGCAGCTCTCAAGTAAAATAGGTGGATGGAATTGTGGAGAAGGAACACAGTAGATCAACAGATATAAAAGGAAAAAAACATTCAAATGGCTGGAGTCAATGCTTGCATAATAAAGGTGCCAGAGGTGGCCTGTACTGGGTTAGAGAACTGCCTGTGTGTGTGATCGAGGGGGAGGGTAGATGGCAGGGTGGGAATGGGCTTTTTTGCTGCTGTTACTCTGCTGAATATTGTGGCCATATTCAGTTGGTGCCAGAATGTGTGGTGACACTTGCAGCTGCCCACAGCACATCCTTAGCTTATGTTGGTTGTTAACACAAACATTGTATGTTTCAATGTACATGTGATAAATAAATTAATCTGAATCTGAATCCGAACAGAGGAAGATGGTTGTGGTTGTATGAGATCAATCGTCTCTGCCAGGGATATCTCTCAGTGCTTTCTCAGGACAGTGTCTTCCGCCAAACATCCTCATCTGCCTCATCAGGAACTCAGGAGTGGGGACGTTTAGATATTTATTGATGATTCCATTCCATTCAGAATTCCTCAGAGACCTGTGCAAACACAAGCTAATTAGAAGCAAGTAATTCTCATGCCACCAAAATTACTACTTCTGTCAAGAGACAATCTAACCACGCACCCTCAATATTTAATGGTTCATCAGTATCTTATGTAGGATACTACTGAACAGAAACTCATCTAGAGCAGGCACAAAATTACCATGGCTACAAAAGCAGGTGAGAGGCTGGGTGATGCTGGGGTGAGGTCGAGGACAACAAGCACATAAGAACACCATCACCTTGTAGTTTCCTCCTAGTTATTCACCTCCCTGACTAGATTTGTATATTGTCAGTTTTTCATTATTGTTGAGGCTAAATCGTGCAGCTCCCAGAGGTATTGTGGGAATACTTCCAGCAGAAAACTACAGTGGTTCAAGATGTCCACCTTCGCGAATCAAGTTTATTATCATTTAATTATATACATGCATATTGTCAAATGAGGCATGTTTCTCCAAACCAGGGTGTAAAGCACAGTAGTGCACATAACACAATAGCTTAGGAAAGTAAGGATAAAATCTAAAAATGAATTACACATAAATGTACATAGTAAAGTGCATAAATTAAATATTGTAAGGTACAGAACAGATTAACTGGTGACACTTCAAATGCGATGGGCAGGGAGTTCAGAATCCTAATGACCTGAGGGAAGAGACTGCTCTCGTTTTCATGCATTGTGGTCTCCTGCCTGATGGTAGAAAGTCAAAGGGGATGCTGGCTGGATGGATGGGTTCCTTGATTATACAAATGGCACTGGGTGTGCAGCACTCCTGATAAATGTCCCCGATGGATGGCAGGGAGCCATTCTCACATTCCCTTGTAGGGACTTCCGGTTCTATGCTTGGCTGCTCCCAAGCCAGATGGAGATGAAGTTTGTCAGGACATTCTCAATAGTGCTCCTGTAAAATTCAGTCAAGATGGGGGGCTGGGGTGGGGGTGCCTTGCTTGCCTCAATCTCCTGTGGAAATGGAGGTGCTGCTGCACCTTCTTGTTCAGGGAAGTGTTTTTGAGGGACCAGGTGAAGTTATCATTGATATGAACTCTCAGGAACTTGGTGCATTTAACTCTCTCTACGGAGGAGTCATGTATTTGCAGAGGGGATGGTTCGCTTGCAACTTCCTGAAGTCCAAAATGATTTCTTTGGTTTTCTCCATGTTGTTCTTCTCACACCAATCCGCCAGTCGCTCCACTTCCTCGCTGTACTCCAGTTCATCATCGTTGTTGATGCCAATGTTGTGTCATCCACAAACTTGATGACATGATTGGCCTGAATCCTGTGACACAGTCATGCATCAGCAGCCTGAACAGCAATGGGCAGAGCACACAGACCCTGGGAGTGGCAGTGCTCAGTGTAATGTTGCTGCTCACACAAACTGACTGTGGCCTTTCTGCTAAGAAGTCTGTACAGGATTTCTCCTTTGTTATGTTAAAATTTAAATGGCTTCTTTGTTATGTGAATCTTTTAAACTGCAGTGTATGTGAATTAAAATGGCTTCTATGTTATGTTAAATGTTGAGAAAGTCTCCAGCTAGCAATTTGCTTGGGTTATAACCGAAGCAGGCGTACTATCAGCCAATGGGTGTCCATGTCATTATTTCTTGGGGTGATATGCTGTCTCATATGACTGGGAACCAGGGGCTTTTGGTAGGGAGTCAGAGGAGAGACCGTGAGGACGACGGACGTGTGGGGCGGCCCAGGTCAATCACTCCAGGTGGCCCCCAGCTGCGAGTCGATGGGGTCCGGGTGGTCCCGAAGAGGTACCCGAGCTCCAAAGTGCGCACGAAGAAATTGAACTTTGATAAGTCTGGCGCCTTTTCCATTCCTTCTTTTGTATTGAACTAATATTAATCTCATAGACTTAGTAATATCTATAAAGTGTAATTGGTAAAACGTACAATGTGTACTGGCTGATGATTGAAATTTGAAGCTGAATTCGGTGGCAGTTGTACAGCAACTGACACAACCGGGAGACCAGGCAGGCGGAGTTTCCCCGAGATAAATACGAGCCAATATAACTGAGTGTTACAAGTCCGAAAGGCAAATAGTTCTGTTGAGAAGTCTCAAAGGCAAATAGGGAGTGGAAATAAAACGTTGGCCTTGGCAACAGTTTTCAGATCCTGAAAATTAATCTAAGCAAGTTGAATATTAGATTATGATTATGAAGACACGCAGTCCTCTTTTATTGTCATTTAGTAATGAATGCATTAAGAAATGATACAGTATTTCCTCCGGTGTGATATCACAAAACACAAGACAGACCAAGACTGAAAAAACTAACAAAGGCACATAATAATAACATATAGTTACAACAGTGCAACAATACCATAACTTGATGAAGAAGTCCATGAGCACAGTAAAAAGTTCAAAGCCTCTCAAATGTTCCACATCTCACGCAGATGGGAGAAGGAAGAAAAACTCTCCCTGCCATGCCCGACCACAGTCCGAATCTGAGTCATCCGAAAACTTCGAGCCTCCGATCAGCTCTCCGGCACCAAGTACTGAGCGCCATCTCTGTCCGAACAATTCGACCTCAATCTCGGTCGCCAACAGCAGTCAAAGCCGGGGATTTTGAGGCCTTCCTTCCGGAAGATTCCCGACCGTGCAGTAACAACAGCAGCGACTGGTGTTTCAGAAATTTCTCCAGATGTTCCTCTGTGCTTTCACGTCTGTCTCCATCAAATCAGAATTTTCCACGGCCCCTATTTAACGGATACGATATCATTTTTCACCGGAGGGCTGCGCCGGAAAGTTTATATATTGTTGAAGAGTACAGTGACAGTAGGATGACCTAAGTGATTTCTTACAATTTTTTTCAAATTAGATTCAGTGAAAGGATCATGAATAAGATCAGATGTTATTTCTGGAGCAGCAGATGAATATCCAGTTCATCTCATTATCCATTCATCTAAATCATGACTGAAACTAAAACTGGAGCCAGATATATTATTTTAATATTTGTATCCATAAACATTTTATTGACCTTTATGTTTGATATTGCAAAATGCATTTAATTTTTTTCCCATTTTCTGCTCTGTCCCTAACACCAGTAGATAATTCTGACATTTATAAGATGCCATATCAAGGAGTTCTTAATTAGCTTCAAAATTTACATGATTTGAGACTAAATCTTTGTTCACAAAGTGCCTGTAGATGTAGTATCCCAGAATAACTGGGTTCAGATTAGGAGCAAGTACACAGCCTCATTATATCTTCTTTCTTTTTCCTCATCTCAGGGGAAAGGGAAATAAGGCTTGTTGTAATTAAATTATTAAGCAGAGAGCTAGAAACAAAACTATGACCCACTTGAACTGTCTAAATATAACCAGATTCTATTATTATCATATTGTTCCCTCATTAAGTCATTTGTCAAAGCCCCCACTCACTTTCTGTTTTCACTACTCTATTTGCTACTAACAATGGATTTCAATGCATCACAGCCTGGTGTAGAAATACCAATGCTCAGGAACGAGAAAACTTACAAAATGTGGTGGATACAGCCCAATCCATCACAGGAAAAGCTCTTCTCATCACTGAGCACATCTACAAGTTGTGCTGTGCAAGGAAGCATCACCCATCATCAAAGACCCCCACCATCCAGGCAATGCTTTCTTCTCGTTGCTGTCATTGGGAAGGAGGTACAGGAGCCTTGGGTCCCACACCAGGAAGTTCAGGAACAGTTATTACCCTTCAACCAACAGACCTCTGAACCAGCATGAATAAATTCATTCAGCTCAACTTGAACAGATTCCACAATCTATGGACTAATTTTCAAGGACTCTAGAATTCATGTTCTCAATATTTATTTATGTGTTTGTTTGTTGGTTTGTATTTTCACAGTTTGTCTGTTTGCACATTGATAGTTAGTCAGTCCTTGTTTATGTGTAAGTTTTCATTGAATCTATTGTACCTCCATGTTCTACTGTGAATGCCTGCAAGCAAATGAATCTCAGCATGACATATCTATACTCTGATAATACATTTACTTTGATCTTTGCACAAATTATGGATCCTGAATTCTCTTCATAAGGGCATCAGGCAATGAGTTCATTCTCTTGGGCGCTTATGAAACAGCCTAAAATAATGTAATTAAAAAGCATCTGCAATATTCTATATTGAAAGATCTTCCAAATATGCTTTATAAATCCTCAAATAAATCAATGAATTCAGCTGCAGCAGCAAACAAAATGCTGGAGGAACTCAGTGGGTCAGACAGCATCTCTGGAGAAAAATGATCAGCTGACATTTCAGGTTGAGACTCATCATATGGACTGACCCAAAAATTTGACAGTCTGTTCCCCTCCACAGATGTTGCCTGATTTGCCGAGTTCCTCTGGCATTTTGTTCGTTGTTCCAGATCCCAGCTTCTGTAGTCTCTTGTGCCTCAATTAATTTAACCTTTTTATTTTCTCTCCTGCTCTGTTTTCCTTCCAGGAGCTACACGTTGAAGGTGTCAAAAGTAAACAAGTCTTTAAGAAAGTGGAATGAAGAACTTGACCAGAGGCAAAAATGAAAGAGGAGATATTGCCTTAAGCCAGAGACCTCAACACCTCAGAGACCTAAATTCTAAAGGCTAAGTCTGTTGATATTGTCAGTGGAAACAATAATCTTATACCTGTTCAAATGTTACAAAAAATGAGATATTGAGTACAAACCACTCAAATAAATTTTTGTATCAGTAGAGTCATTTCCTACAGTATTTCTCTTTGTTTGATGACTTAGCACTGTATGTATTTTGAATCTAATTTTGTCCTTCTATAGCTAGTAGTTCACTTACAGCAACCAGCTCAGAAGTTTGCAGTTGCAGCTATTTTTCTGTGCTGTATGTCCTTTCGTTATTTTCTTTCATCTTCTTTTCTATATTTCTGTCACTTTTTTATATGCTTCCTTTTCTATCGCATTCAATATTTTTCCTATATCTTGGTGTAGTTCTCCTCACTCTGTTCCAGTTAATGTAGATCATTTACTAGAATTACATTATTGGGAAAGATGATCTTCACCCCTATGTGCCAATGCAGTGCACTTTATCCTTACAGCTGGATTTCCCCTATTTCTGTGACTTTAACCTTACAAGATAAATACATTGTGATTAAATATACTGTATGTTACTGGTCAGCATATTTCAATAGCATTAGTTCAGCACCTGAATTTTGAACTTATTGAATGTTGCTACCATCTATATCAAGGTAGTATAATATTTGCTCAGAATTACTCTTAGTCATTTATAGACAACTAATATATGGAATTGTGCCTTAATCCAACTGAATCATAAAAGTTCATCTTTCTATAGGCAGCTCTTCGAAAACCTTCATTGCATTTGCATTTTATGATCACTGCCAAATGCTGTATGCTTCAAGCCACCAATTTTATAATCCACCACAAAACATTATGTTAATTGTGGTCTCAGAAGGAAAAACAAGGTTATTATATTGTATTATGTACAAATATAGAAGAGACCAGGAGTAGAACAAAATGTCACCAGCCTTGCAGGGAAAATGTTAGTAATAAGCTTTCAACACAATGCATGCTTTTGTCTTTTCAAATGAGCATTTTATTTTGGTAAATTCTAGTAAAAGTAAATCCAGGGCAGAAACGATGCAAGGTCTTTATTCTGTCAAGGTCAAGGTTGAGTTTAATGTCATAGGCACAAGTACATGTACGCACAGGAGTAACAAAAATCTTACTTGCAAACCACATCACATCATGTCGATCCCAAGAGTGAATTAATAGTTTGGAATTACTTGCTTTCCAACATTGC
The DNA here is from genome assembly GCF_030028105.1 of Mobula birostris. Taxonomy (NCBI): domain Eukaryota; kingdom Metazoa; phylum Chordata; class Chondrichthyes; order Myliobatiformes; family Myliobatidae; genus Mobula; species Mobula birostris. Next base: position 69,818,986 of record NC_092373.1, on the reverse strand, counting down.
TGGCAATAAAACTGTGGCACACGTGAAGTAACATTGCGAAGAAGTTCAGTAATGCATTGAAGCAAATTGAAGTCTACTGGTAGAAGATTAAATCTGAATGAAACTATCCTGCAGTAGCACTAAATCCACACTGAACCCACTGAATGGATTTGCAGGGACCTACTATTGACAGGAGACATAAAATTAAATCTGGTCTGACCTGCATGAATGGTAAACTTGGTTCTAGTCAATTAAAATCTGAAATTGTGAATAACCAGGGAACACTTTATTCTTTGATTGGAATTGCATATTGAAGTAATCTGATGAAATGGGAATTGTATATAATGACAGTAAATGGTTTAGTGCATTGAAATTTTATGCTTAAACCAGATCTGCACATTTATCTGTAGTCAATTATTAATCCCATTTGATAATAACTTTCGGAAAACAGTAAGTGATATTAAGTGAATTGATCAAGTGTTTTGACGGATCTGTTTCAATGTGATGGGGTTTGTAGTGAACCCAAACTACAAGTAATTGTCTTAAATTAATTTATTGAAGTTGCTTTCTCCAAAACCCTGTATAAAACTATCACAAAAAAAATGTCTTACTAATTTATGCAAGGATTAAGGGCAGAACTCAATACTGCTTGGTTTAAAGTCCATAGAAGTTACATATTTACTGCAGTCGTTTTTGTTGAACTGAACTTTAGCTTTGTTTTTCTACCACTGTTGGCAATGCGGCTATGTCAAAATTTCTTATCTTCAGTTGGCAATGATCAAAGTAATCCAAATCAAGGGAGCCTCTATATTTTCTTTTTGCTTCTACACTCTTCTCATCCTCACTAACTCCTGATTTATATTGGTAGCAGGTCATGGAAACTACCCCAGTTTCTTTTCTTTTGATTACCAAACACTGTTCCAGGAACTAGATATTATCTTTGATGTTGCAAAACTGTATCCTTCTTTATATTGTAGTTAGAAGCTTACCAATGATCCCATATACAGAAATCTGCAAATCACATGGCAGCCTCTCTTTGAAATAGTATTGCAAAAGGACCTTTTCAGTACAGCAAAAAAAATTAAGAAATCTAATAGAATTTTATTTATGTTGCAAGGAGAATTAAATACAAAAATTGGTAGGTTATACTGCAGTTGTATAGCATACTGGTAAGAGCTCAACTGGAATATGGCATATGACTATTCGTCTCTTTATTTAAATAAATAAGCTGGAAACATATTTATTCAACTAAAACATGGAATGAATGGGTTATGTCAAAAAAAAATGATTGGAAAGGCCTGGATTGTCTGTGCTGGAGTCCTGAAAAATCAAAATTTACTTGACTGAAACCTATAATATTCCGAGGGTCTTGACATGGTGGATGTGGAAAGAATTCATTGTCTTGTATGGGAATCTAGAACTGAAGAATTGTTTAAAAATAAGGATACAGTGTATGTTTCCACTCCTTGAAACTGTCATTGTTTAAGCTTCTTGAAAAGCAAGAAAATGAAAGGTTGTTGGAATTGGGTTTAATATCGTCGGCTTTTGTCATGAAATTTGTTAACTTTGCAGCAACAGTACAATGCAATACTTGATAATATAGAAAAAACTGTGAATTACAGTAAGAATATATAAGTATATCAAGTAGTTACATTAAATAAGTAGTACAAATACAGAAATAAAATAAATAATGAGGTAGTGTTTGTGGTTCCTATGTCCATTCAGAAATCTGATGGCAAAGGGGAAGAAGCTGTTCCTGGATGCTAAGTATGTGCCTTCAGGTTTCTGTACCTCCTCTCCAATAGTAACAACGTGAAGAGGTCATGTCTTGGGTGGTACGGATTCTTAAGGATGAGCCTCTATTTTGAGGCACCGGTCTTTGAAGATGTCTTTGGATACTATGGAGTCTAGTACCCATGATGGAAGTGACTAATTTCAAAACTCTCTGCAGTTTACTTTGATCCTGTGCAATAACCTCCATACCAGACAGTAATACAGCTGTTAAGAATGCTCTCCATGGTACATCTGCAGAAATTTTCGATGGTTTTAGGTGACATACCAAATTTCCTCAAACTCCTTATGAAATATAACCGCTGCCTTGCCTTTTTTATAGCTGCATTGATATGTTGGGGCCAGATTAGGTCCTCAAATATATTAACACTTTGAAACTTGAAATTGCTCACTCTCTCCAATTCTGATCCCTCCATGAGGATTGGTGTGTTTTCCCTTGTCTTACTCTTTCTGAAGTCTACTATCAGCTCTTTGGTTTTTCTGACGTTGAGTGCAAGGATGTTGCTGTGACACCACGCCACTAGCTGGTATATCTCACTCCGAGACTCTACTTCTGATCCCTCTGCCAGAATCTTTCGTGTTTTCTTGACTTACCCTTTCTGAAGTCCTCACATAACCTCAATGATGCATATTCACTCAATGACGTTAACGATCTCTGGTTGTGCCTATCCATAAGCCTATTAAGTTAAAACCAGGACCAAAATGAGGCAAAACTTATTTACTTGGGGTCTTGTAAATTTTTGGGAAGCTCCACCTGGGATGCTTTGTTACTGGGTTTACAACTGAGAGCACTAGGTGTAAACAAGGTACATGGGAATATGGCAGAAAAGTGTGTTAATGTTGAAAAGCTCGAATGGCATTCATGGTAGAGGAGGTTTAAAGTATAGTATGGCTTATTGCTGCTAAAATTTTTATTGCATCAGCAAAATATGTCACATTGAGAACAACAAATTGATATGTTGATAGCGTTGTAATGTCTACATGTAAATAGCCCAAAATGGGAGTAAGATATATAAGCTGTTTCAAGAGTAAAATCAATGCTTACATAAATGGAATTCTCGCATTGCACCATAGTCTCTATGGAATTGGTAAACAAGATTTTGTCATGATGTTGCAAATTGATCTTCAATTTGATCTCTGGTTATCAATTTTTCCCAACAAATTCTAATTTAACTTTTATAGTTTAAAAGTTTCCTAGGAATTAAAGAAATCTCTGGATATATTGAGCTCAAGGAATTAACCACGTGGTACAACTTTTTAGTTAATACAGATGTTTGTAGACCAGTTTTTCATGCAATACTTCACGAGAAAATCAAATTGAAGAGGGCAGATTTATTGCACATAAAGCAAGAGCGCCCAATAAGAAACAAAAATCAATTCATATGCTCAAGATGAATACGTTTACTGTCTTTATATTGAAACAAGCAGTTCTAAAAGCGTGAGTTTCACCCAGTTGAACCAACAAGCATGGAGCTGGAACTGCTACAAAAATTGCTTCTGAGTATTTAGCTTTTGTTCCCACAGATTTCCTGCTGACTTTCATTTTCTGTTTGGATCTTTGTTTAATCAACCAGGATGCCCAACAGAACCAATGTACAGCCCTCTGGAATACATGCAAATTTTGAGCACAATGTTGCCATCAGGTCTGTAGTGTGACAGGAATTCAAAATTACAATAGTGCACTTGCTGTATATAAAACTGAGCTTACGTTAGTTTCAAAGACTCTGGAAGGATTAATTAAAGAGCCAGTATAGTGAACAATAAGGATATGAGAGCAGTTCTGCTGTTTAGTCTGCTGGGAGAAGTTCTAGCTTCCAGATTGTTCATTCTGGTGTGTTTTTGTTTTATGTACCATGACTAAGCACGAAGAACTTATTGCAAGTGCCATTATAGCCACTTTAGATTGGATGACGAGAGTGAGACACTCAAAGGCCAACACTAGCCTCAACATTCAGGAAGAACAGCAGTAGAGGAGGGAGGGGAGGGGTATGTGGGAGTTGCTGGTGGAAGCTGTATTCAACCCATAGGGTTTAAATCAAAGGTGAACCTGGACTCAGTTTACTTTTAGCCATGAAGGTGCAGTCTTTTGCAATCTTCGGCAACAAAACCTGTTGAGCCAGTTATTGCCAATATGTTCACTCCTCTCTGCAGCTTCCTCAAGGAATACCTGCAGTAGATCTAAGTCTTTAGTGTACTTTTGAACAGATTAATGAAGCCCTCCTCATCAAAATAACTACCAGTCGATTTCCTCCAATTCTCTTCGACTCGCCAGAATTGGGAGGGAAGGTGTAACCAAAGGATTGGAGAACAGAAAATTTCATACATCCTTCCACATCTACTTGCATTGATAGTGCACCGTCAGCATTGTAAAATCTTCCAAGGATATTCACAGGAGCATTACCAAAACCAGAAGATCGTAAACTTGGTCAAAAGTATATGTTTCAAGGAGTGTCAAAGTGAGAAAACAAAATATAGTGGAAGAAAGGCTTTAGGTTGGAATTTCAAGATCTTGCTCGACAGTTAAAGACACAAGTAGTGCACGCTCAGTCCTCGTTGCAGTTAAACTTCCCTACTCCCGACCTCCTTCACCTCAGCACTACTCAGCCAGCTACTGATGATGAGTTATCTGAAGCTGTACCCAGAACTGCTTGAGTCATTCCTCAGTACAACATGGTACAAACCCTCCAGCCCATGATGTTGTCAACCTACTCTAAGATCAATCTGATACTTCCCTTCTACGAAACCCTTCACTTTTTATTTAATCCATGTGCCTTTTTAATTGTCTCTTAAATGTCCCTAATGCATCTGCCTCTACCATGAGACCTGGCAGGGCATTCCACACACCTACTACTCTGTAAAAAAAAACTATCTCTGACATTGTCCCGGTACTTCCCACCAATCACTTTAAAATTATGTCCTCTTTTATTAGCCAGTTCCATCCTGGGGAGAAGTCTCTGGCTGTCCACTCCATCATTGCTTCTTATCAACATATCCACCTCTTTCAAGTCACTACTCATCTTCTTCTGCTCCAATTAGAAATGTCTAAGCTTACTCAACGTTTTCTCATTTAAGACATGTTTGTTAATCCAGGCAATATTTTGGCAAATCTCCTCTACATTTTCTCTAAAGTTTCCACATCCTTCCTATAATGAGGAAACCAGATCTGAACACGATACCCAGGTGCAGTCTAAGCAGAGATTTATAGACCTATAATGTTAGCTTGTAGCTCTTGGACTCAACTCCCCCCCCCTCCAATGAAAGCCAATATTCTTCAACACTTTATCAATTTGCCCGTCAACTTTGAGAGATCTGTGGATGTAGATCCCAAGTTCACTCTGATCCTCCACACTGCAAAGAATCCTGTCATTAACCTTATACGCCAATGCATATTTCTGAATCAGAAATGACATATGCTTGTAATTCACCTTGAAGTTGTAAAACAGTGAGTTGGTTGCAGTGTTTTACTTTATGCTGTAGACATGGAGGTTGTTCCAATGCTAGCAGTGGCTTTGAGGATGCCACTTTGCACACATGTTGGAAAGAAGTGAGAGCTGGTGACAGAGGCTGCTGCTGTCAGCCACATGTGATGCTTCGCCCTGTGTGTTTCAAACTGCTCTCATAGAGGAAAGGTGAAAGCATTGGTCGGAAGGACACATCCTGTGATATCACAGATAAGATATTTTATTGTCAGATTCGGGTAGTTTCCCACTCATTGCAGGCACGCAGGAAGCTAACTGTGCGGGCTAGGCTTTAGTGATGTTGTTTATTTTCAAAGAAGAAATTGTTGGGGCATCTTGGATGGTTTGTGACAAGTTGCCAAATCTGAATACTGGAAAGGTCTTATCAGACTTGGGCAGTGTTTGTCTCATTGGGCCTATGTTCCATAGAGTGTATTCCCAGGTTACATAGGCATGTCCTATCAGCACCTCAGAGTGTGCCTTTAACAGAGTGTGCCTGCTTTTCTCTTCTTCTGCCAATTTCTCCAGTGCTGCCAAGTAACAGTCAAGTGCTGGCCCTTACAATTGTTGAAAATGTGGAGACTGCAGTACAGTAAAGTCTCTCTAAAGTGTACTACAGGATGTTCCTTGATCTGACTGATCACCTGAAACTCCTCTTGAGGAACCTGAAGGCTGCTTCCACAGTTCCCACTTGTCTCACCCGCATGTTGTAATTGCCCTCTCTGGTAATAGGAGGACTGAGGAGCCCAGGATTCAGTGGGTACATTCTCCCCAACAAATGCCACTCTGCAGTTCCAGTGCAGCAGCTGATAGATGGCAGGTACAGCTAGCCACCACAAAATTAAAAGACCCCTGTCACTTTCTGATGTGGCTGCCTTTCTTCTTCACATTCATCTTGATTCGTGTCTTATCCTCAGTCTCTGAGCTCAAGAAAAGCTTGATAACTTGGCCAATTCATTAGTTGTGTGCTGCCTGCTGTTCAAGAAAAGGAGGATGAATTTTCTTGTCCTTAAATAAAGAGCCTCTGCTAAGTTGTAAATACAGCACTGGATTGTATTTTCTTATCCAGAAAAGTTTTTTTTAAAACAAAATTTGCAAATACATGACACAGTGGATTCAAACGTCACCTTTCATGGTGCAAGACATTTATTTGTACCTGCTGACAAGATTTACATTATGTCAGCCTAATTTATTTGTCATCAACATTCCATGAGCAAAGTCTGAGAGAGTTTTACACAGCTTCCAGACCTTCAGTGTGCAATGTTAGGAGTCTCTTAAGTTGTAGTCTTTCCTCATAGAACCATTACAAATCCTAACTGCTGAAAACAGAACAACTCTTCAGATTTAATTTTTAGGTCTGCCTTTGTTAGTAGGGCTAGTTAATCAATTTGCTATTTAATCAAAAACTAAAAGAGATTATGCAACAGGTAAAAGTCGTTTTGCTTTTTTATGTGATAATATTATCTAATCTGTTGAACTATGGACTTTCATGATAAAACTATGAACAATATAAGAGCAAGAGCACATACTATAGTTTACAGATAGATCCTCTGAAAATTTTCTTTTCCTTGAATCTCTTTTTTTGGAGGAATACTGCCAAAATGCCTGCAGATTACAATGGTACATGGGAGATGACAGAAAATAAGAATTTTGAAGGTTACATGAAAGCTCTGGGTAAGTTTTAACTGCTCTATAATCATTTATTGGCAATGACTTTTTTATTTTTTTGCATAAGATATATGCATGCAATAATGGAACTGTAAGATATAAGCTATTATAAAGCAGGAGCAGAATAACCCAGGACCTGCATGTGAATATAAGTGATGTCTGACACCAACTTTACTTAATGCCTATAATAAAAGTTCCCTTAGTTTTTGCATTTGATAGTGGAGGGATAATGGTTTGTGATTTTGAAAGGTAACACACGTAATAGCAGGTATGTTATTTGGTTTCTGTAATATGTTTGTTAGGGTTTAAATTGGATTTGAGATTATGCATCTATATATTATTTATATCACTTACTGTTTGTTGAAACATGCTGGTGTACATTGCTTTCCGTGTTTTCCAGCAAAGTAAAAGATATTCTGACAAAAAATTAACTCAACACCAAATAAATATAGCTCAATTCTTAGCATTTGGTAAACAAATCCGTACACAGCCCTCTGCGAAGTGAGAATATGCTTTCCTTTTCACTGCTGCTTGAGTTCAGACTACAAGTAATTTCTGCTTGAAGGGGAAGAACGTGATCCTGATGAAAATGAGGGGAAAAGGGAAGATTATTATTTTGAGGTCAGAGAAATTGCGTGTGTGCCTGCAATAAAGCTGGGGAGTTGGATGTGATGATATTTAAGAAATGGATCTGTGGCAAGGTAGTTAGATAGCCCTATCCCCTCACCTTTTAAATCTACTCCTCATCTTCTTTTCTCCAGTTCTGCTGAAGGGTCTTGGCCCTAAATGTCGACTGTACTCTTTTCCATAGATGCGACCTTGTCTGCTGAGTTCCTCCAGCATTTTGTATGTGCTGCTTGGATTTCCAGCATCTACAGATTTTCTCTTGTCTGTAGATAGATACGTACATTATGCTTGAGAATTGAGGCTGAAGTATAAAGCTTCAGGGTATGGTAGATAAGGAAAAATTAATGCTGAGCTAAACATTTTGCAAGTGATGGCGTGTTTAATCTGCTGAAGGTACAAATATAATGTTAACACTTTTTAAATAAGGAGAAATTCTTACAGTATAATTAAATTAATGAAATACAAAATAATCTGGGAGTCCTGGCCTGAGTAACCTGAAAAGACTACTATCAATACCGTGCCCCCATTATGTGGATCCAGTTTTAACTTCATCTAATTTACTGAAGTGAAGTTATTATGTATTTGTTGGTTACTGAAGATCTGTAACTATTGTTTTGCATGATATAGCATTAACCTCAGGGAGGCTTGCTTAGTCCACTCCTCTACTCTCTCTGCACCCACAAATGTCTAGCTAGGCACAGCTCAAATGCTATCAATATATTTAACAATGACACAGCTACTGCAGGCAGAACTTCAGGTGGTGACGAGGAGGCATACAACACAGGAACAAGATAGATCAGCTGATGGTGTTCCAGCAAAAACCTTACCTTCAACATCGGTAAGACCTAGGAATTGATAGTGGACTTTAGGTAAAGAGAAGTTGAGGGAATACATACCAGTCCAAATATGCGCTGTGTGTTTAATATCCAAACGTTACTTAAAATGTTATGATGCTATTGACTTACTTATATAACCATACAACAATTACAGCACGGAAACAGGCCATCTCTATCCTTCTAGTCCGTGCCGAACGCTACTCTCGCCTAGTCCCGCTGACCTGCACTCAGCCCATAACCTTCCATTCCTTTCCCGTCCATATACCTATCCAATTTTTCTTTAAATGATAATATCGAACCTGCTTCTGCCACTTCTACTGGAAGTTCGTTCAACACTTACTTCAAGCTCCCCTGTCCTCCCCTGATAATTGATTTATCACTATATTCATGCGAGGAAAATATGCGCTGTGTGTTTAATATTAAATTGGTTAGATAAACCCTTTTAGAAACAAAATTGAGTGTATTAGCCACTTATCACTTATATTCTGGTCATGACTAACATCCCCCCCCCTCCCGAACAGAATCACCAAAAAGAATTTGCAGGGAGAAAAATCAGCAGGTCACGATGTGCATGCGCACTGGTGCCCGCGCAAGGCTTCATGGTCATTGTAGTCTTTCAGGATAAACAAAACGTATTTGACTGCTACTCTTGTGTGTTGGCAACCCTATCCGCCCCCACCCCACCCCCCCCGGGTCGGCCAGTCCGCAAGAATATTGTCAATATTAAACCGGTCCGCAGTGCAAAAAAGGTTAGGGACCCCTGATCCAGGACATTCCCTCTTCTCATTGCTAAGGAGGAGGTACAGGAGCTTGAAGACACACACTCAAAATTCTTCTTCTTCTTCCCCTCCTCCATCAGATTTCTGAATAGATAATGAATCCATGAAGACTACTTCAATATTTTACCCTCTCTTTTTGTACTAATTACTTAATTCAATTTTCTTTATATATATATATATTCGTTATAATTCACACTTTTTATTATATATTGCATTGTAGTGTCGTTGCCAAACAGCGAATTTCACAAATATGTGCCATTGATATTAAACCTATTTCTGATTCTAAACTTGAACAGTCATCAATTCAAGACTGTGTCTGCTTTAAGGCACCACTTTAGGTTGTTTTTGCAGATTTTTGGCCTAAACATTCAACTTCATGTCAATCTTGTAACATGTCTAAGTTGATTAGTCAATGTTCATCCTAACCCATCAGAATACAAATGCAAATGTTCCAATCACAAACAAGAGAAAATCTGCAGATGCTGGAAATCCAAGCAACGCACACAAATGTTGGGAGAACTCATAGGCCAGGTGGCATCTATGGGAAAAAGTACAGTCGATGTTTTGGGCTGAGACCACTGTTGAATTCCTCCAGCATTTTGTGTGTGCTGAATGCAAATAATTCTATCAGTTTCCCATTATGAAAATAAGCTGTTTTAAATTTTGTTCTGTTTATGTATTTAAGGTAAATTAAAAGTGTTAACCTATGCTAATTTGAGAAGAGAATTTGTTCTGAATACACACAATGCTTCTATTGACTAAAATGTCCCATTTTGCATTGCTTATCTCTTTGGATTAACTGATTTCAAACAGGGAGCCAAGTTGTATTGATAGACTTGACATTATAGTTACAATGCAAAAAGTATTCACTAACTACTGCTTCATCTCCTAAATGTTCTCTAATGACAATAAATTGCTCAATCAAATGTATATTTATAAGTAAATCGATCGTACTTTTTCATCTTTTGTCTGCGATGAACATTGAGCAGAAGTGGAATCAGATCATCATTTGAAAAGGGACATGGTGAGTTCCTTTTCTCCACGCTCATTTCTCCCCTGCTGTAATGTACATTATACTATGAGCATGCTAAGCCTTTTAGAAGCTCTAGTGGCAGCAGACCTATTTCACAGGAGAAGTCTGTGAAGACTGCATGTATGTGGAGGTGTGATAATTTGTGTCAACAGTGACAAGTTGCTAGCTAGTAAAGGAGTTCTCAACCTGATTTCAACTTATAAGGATTGAAAATACATGAACAAAAAATTTTCCAAAATGTTTTATTTGCCACATATCTTCCCAATAAAGATACAGTATAACAAAACAACAATTCTGTCTTTATTTAATCAATGGTTGAAAGACGAGCCCATAATTGTCAAGATCTATTCATGATTAATCAATGGATCCTATTTTTATGATCCATAACTTGCTTCTTTTCTCATGTGATACGTAGACTCATTATCTCAGTGTCATAACTATAATTGCACTGATGGGAAAGTTCACAATGTTATTAATATCATGTAATGTCATAGCAATTTAATCTAACACCACACAAGTGGTTTAAAGACATTTTTCTGAGCTTTTGCATGAACATTTACCCAGTTAGAGCCATTCAGCTGGCCATACAGCATCAATGGAAAGAGAAACAGAGATAAGATTTCAGGTTGAAAGTGCCTTGTCAGAAGTGGAAACAATGAAGATTTTTCATGACTTCTGATGAACTTTTTTCAACATGAAGCATTGACTTTGCATCTCTTTCCACCAATCTAGTCCAATGTACTGAGTGGTTCCAGCAATTTTGTTTTCATTTTATTTTTCCAGCATATACAATTCTTTTATTTTTATTGCATAAAGATGCCTATTTTTTTTCCATAGCATTTTTAGAGTTGAGTTAGCACACAACTTAACACATCAGGTCTCATGTTATGTCTCATTCCCATGTCATTTGGTTGAGATCTGTGGGAAGCATGGGATCAAGGTGGAGATGAGTGTTTTCCTATTCCAGTGTCACATCCATAATGACTACAGTTTGAATATCCCAGTATTGAGTTGCCAAAATGAAGTATGGCCTTGAACCCTAATCCTTTGCTATGGTCACTCATGGAAGCGAACAAATATTGGATTGGCTTCCTTCATTAGCCAGATTACTTTGAAGTTTATTGTACCGCTGCAAGGTTGAGTGACTTCTGAGAGCAAATATTAAGAATATGTTTAATTTTTTCCCCCATTAATGTCATTTCCCTTTATTCCTCATAAAATACTAATTTGACCTTCTCATTAATATGAAAATTAACATTATATAAGTTGCAATTTGAAATGTAGCACAATGAACAGTAGCCAGGGAAATCTGTTCAAAAGTAAAAGAGGGTGATTTCACTTAATCTACAAAAAAAATTCTTGTTTAATGAGAATCTTTCCATCCAGGGAAGTCTTGCACAGACTAAAGTGAACTGTGCCTAAATTGCTGATTAAAGGGCAAATTTGAACAATCAGTGGCAGGTCACAAGTTTTTGCAATCATTATCCACTTAATAGTGAGAAGGGAATTTCATATTAAACTGCATTAATAATAATCTCGCAAATAAGGTCATAATTAAGTCATAGCAATATGGAAAATATATGAAAGATCTTTGCATCCAGCATACAACTATATTGGGGGCATCTTAGAAATGAAACATGAGTGAAGTAACCCATTTTACTCAATCACTTCCACTCTGGTGCGTCAGGATAAGGTACACCGGATATCGTCTCATTGCCATATTGTGGGTTCTATCCACTACCAACAGAGAGAACCCACACTTACAGAGCAGCAATATGTTAAGTGAATGTAAAACAGGGAAATATTTTCTGTTTTTGTGCCAATTGAATGGGCACCTGATCAAATATCTGAACATCTAAGGTTTATAGAGGAGATAAAATTACTTTTGGGAGACCCAGTCTTGAGTAGATATCTATAGAGCTTGGACAGCCCAAATATAAGCAAGAAAAGAAACTGCTAGGTGTTAAACTTGCGAAGAATTGCTGTGGCCAAGCATGGCAACATTCCACATCCATATCGAAGTGCCTCCCCAACTAGATTAAAAGTACTCCTTCCACTTATAAATGAGCTGGGCATTAAGTATTCAATGTGATGAGTACATGGTTATGGGAACCTTAATGAACCTATATTTCAGCCAGACGGGTCTAAATAATATGAGCTAGTATCTATTTTTAAGTGCAAAATGTGTTGTTAGAGTCAACTGTAACCCACCATGTTAAACCAACACTTATAATTTGGCCACTAAAGACGATAAGACCATAAGGCAAAGGAGCAGAAGTAGGCCATTCGGCCCATCGAGTCTGCTCCGCCATTTTATCATGAGCTGATCCATTTTATCCTATTTAGTCCCACTGCCCCGCCTTCTCACCATAACCTTTGATGCCCTGGCTACTCAGATACCTATCAATCTCTGCCTTAAAGACACCTAATGACTTGGCCTCCACTGCTGCCCGTGGCAACAAATTCCATAGATTCACCACCCTCTGACTAAAAAAATTTTTTCGCATTTCTGTTCTGAAAGGGCACCCTTCAATCCTGAAGTCATGCCCTCTCGTACTAGACTCCCCCATCATGGGAAACAACTTTGCCACATCCACTCTGTCCATGCCTTTTAACATTCGAAATGTTTCTATGAGGTCTCCCCTCATTCTTCTAAACTCCAAGGAATACAGTCCAAGAGCAGACAAACGTTCCTCATATGTTAACCCTCTCATTCCCGGAATCATTCTAGTGAATCTTCTCTGTACCCTCTCCAACGTCAGCACATCCTTTCTTAAATAAGGAGACCAAAACTGCCCACAGTACTCCAAGTGAGGTCTCACCAGTGCCTTATAGAGCCTCATCACATCCCTGCTCCTATACTCTATTCCTCTAGAAACGAATGCCAACATTGCATTCGCCTTCTTCACTACTGACTCAACCTGGAGGTTAACTTTAAGGGAATCCTGTATGACGACTCCCAAGTCCCGTTGCATCTCAGAACTTTGAATTCTTTCCCCATTTAAATAATAGTCTGCTCGTTTATTTTTTCTGCCAAAGTGCATAACCATACACTTCCCAACATTGTATTTCATTTGCCACTTCTTTGCCCATTCTTCCAATCTATCCAAGACTCTCTGCAGACTCTCCATTTCCTCAGCACTACCGGCCCCTCCACCTATCTTCGTATTGTCAGCAAACTTAGCCACAAAGCCCTCTATTCCATAATCCAAATCGTTGATGTACAATGTAAAAAGAAGCGGCCCCAACACTGATCCCTGTGGAACACCACTGGTAACCGGCAGCCAACCAGAATAGGATCCCTTTATTCCCACTCTCTGCTTCCTGCCAATCAGCCAATGCTCTATCCACGTATGTAACTTTCCTGTAATTCCATGGGCTCTTATCTTGTTAAGCAGCCTCATGTGTGGCACCTTGTCAAAGGCCTTCTGAAAATCCAAATATACAACATCCACTGCATCTCCCTTGTCTAGCCTACTGGTAATTTCCTCAAAAAATTGTAATAGGTTTGTCAGGCAGGATTTTCCTTTAAGGAATCCATGCTGAGTTCTGCCTATCTTGTCGTATGCCTCCAGGTACTCTGTAACCTCATCCTTGACAATCGACTCCAACAACTTCCCAACCACCGACATCAAGCTAACAGGTCTATAATTTCCTTTTTGCTTCCTTGCCCCCTTCTTAAATAGCGGAGTGACATTTGCAATCTTCCAGTCCTCCGGAACCATGCCAAAATCTATCGACTTTTGAAAGATCATCGTTAATGCCTCCGCAATGCCCACAGCTACTTCCTTCAGAACACGAGGGTGCATTCCATCTGGTCCAGGAGATTTATCGACCTTTAGCCTATTCAGCTTCCTGAGTACTTTCTCTGTCGTAATTGTGACTGCGCACACTTCTCTTCCCTGCCACCCTTGAGTGTCCGGTATCCTGCTGTCTTCCTCAGTGAAGACTGATGCAAAATACTTGTTCAGTTCCTCTGCCATCTCCTCATCTCCCATTACAATTTCTCCAGTATCATTTTCTATCGGTCCTATATCTACTCTCACCTGTCTTTTACTCTTTATATACTTGAAAAAGCTTTTAGTATCCTCTTCGATATTATTTGCTAGTTTCCTTTCATAGTTAATCTTTTCTCTCTTAATGACCTTCTTGGTTTCCTTTTGTAAAGTTTTAAAGACTTCCCAATCCTCTGTCTTCCCACTAATTTTTGCTTCCTTGTATGCCCTCTCCTTAGCTTTAACTTTGGCTTTGACTTCTCTTGTCAACCACGGTTGCATCCTTTTTCCACTCGAAAATTTCTTCTTTTTTGGAATATACCTGTCTTGCACATTCCTCATTTCTCGCATAAACTCCAGCCACTGCTGCTCTGCCGTCTTTCCCGCCAGTGTCTCTATCCAGTCAACTTTGGCCAGTTCCTCTCTCATGCCACTGTAGTTTCCTTTACTCCACTGAAACACCGACACATCAGATTTCGGCTTCTCTTTTTCTAATTTCACAGTGAACTCAATCATGTTATGATCACTGCCTCCTAAGGGTTTCTTCACCTCAATCTCTCCAATCACCTCCGGTTCATTACACAATACCCAATCCAGTACAGCTGATCCCCTAGTGGGCTCAACAACAAGCTGTTCTAAAAAGCCATCTTGCAGACATTCTACAAATTCTCTCTCTTGAGATCCAGTGCCGACCTGATTTTTCCAATCTACTCGCATGTTAAAATCCCCCACAATTATCATAACACTGCCCTCCTGACAAGCCTTTTCTATTTCCAGTTGTAATTTGTAGTCCACATCCCTGCAGCTGTTTGGAGGCCTATAAATAACTGCCATCAAGGTCCTCTTACCCCTGCTATTCCTTAGCTCAACCCATAAAGATTCTGCACCTTCCGATCCTATATCACCTCTTTCTAATGATTTAATATCATTTCTTACCAATAAAGCCACGTCTCCCCCTCCCCCTAAAGAAGCCTTTTACTTCATGTAGACAAAATGACCTGGAGTTATCCATACAGAAATAATCAGATGAAAATTGGTAAGGAGACAATGGAAGAAATATTAGAAAGAGTATCCAAAAGCATGAACAAAGAGTTAAGTCATAGGTCAGAATATAAACAAGTACAGAAAAGGAGTTTAGGGAGTCATTTTTAGTATCTTGAGACTAGTCCTGATGACATTGATCCATTTGTGGAATAGTGGGAATGTGAGTTACACATAGACCCAAAGCTCATGATTATACACAGAATAACCTGGTGCATCCTCGGTTACATTTTTCACAGGAGCTAGTGGTATGCAGAGAATGGCAGAACAGAATTTATGAGTGAATGGCCTAATTCTGCTCCTACATCTAAAGTCTTTTGGTCTTAGTTATAGGCCTAGAGGAGCAGCTAGGTACCATTGCCCCAACTTTATAACCATTCCCCACATGATGACTGCTCTACACCCACCAATTTCACCTCATCCCATAACTTCATTAGTTACTCTATAACTGCCCATTTTCAAATAATCACTTAACATGAAATTCTTGACAAACAACAGAAGTGAGAAATCTGAAACAAAAACAGAAAATGCCAGCAAGTCAGGCAACAGCAGAGCAAATGGTAGGTCTGTTTATCATTCCACTAATTCTACCCAATCACTTAATGAAAAAATTACGGCCTTATGCCACAGAATTACCGTGTTTTCTAGGTGAGGGACCTATTGAAGACCTTCTTGACGTTCAAGGAAATTTTATGACTATAACTCCATCCCAGAGCTGTCAGAATTCGCTATTGATTTAGTAAAATAATGAATAACATTTACTCTGATGAACGTCTGCTGTCCTTCCTAGGCAAGTAAGACATTCACTTTAATCACAGATGATTTCAGCGAATGTGGCTGGGAAAGACTTAGGACAAAACCTTTAGTGAGATTTTTGAGCTATTGTACCTTAAGATATGAATAAATTGCTGAATTTGCTAAGGCTGGCCAGCAAGCTTATTAAATGAAATAAATGCTTCCCTAGCAGAGAGTGTTAGCAAGTCTGATAAATTATTCTGGGGTTGCTGCTGGCTGTATGATTCCCACTGCTCTGAAGTACATGCTCCAGAAGAAAAAATGTCAAACTTCAAAGCAGGATGGCATTAATTTAAATCAGAATTTATAATCAGTCATTTATTTCTGATTTATCCTATGCATGTTTCCAACTGACAATGTCAACACAATTCTACCCTGTAGTTCTCTGTGGTTTTCCAGAAACCTGTTTCTTTCAAGACGAATACAGCAAACCAAGTAATTTAGTCACTTAATAAGGCATGTGAGTTTCACTCTCTCTGGATAATAGTGCATTTCAAATGACAATCGTACAAATAACTAGCACTATACTTTATAAAGAACATGCAGTGAAAGAGTATTGAAGTTGCAGCATCTACTGATGAATATTGTCATTGAAACAACTTAAGAGTACACTGTCAGGCAATTTACTTATATATGCTTTATTTATTTTAAACCAGCTGCAATGCAGCTCTCCTTAATGGATTGAACTGTACATTATAATATTAGTACATTTTGACTTGCAGATTTGCTTGATCTGAGGGATATCTTCATTTTTTTTTTAGTGAATTAGGTGTAGGTCTCTTACACATTGAACTATCAGGATGGATAGACAACAGACACTCCATACAGTAATTGGAGTAATTGGAGTAAGTGCAAGGGAAAGAAACAAATAGAAGTTCAATGTTAGCATTGGTAGATGATACTGAATAAGAAAATAAAAGTCCAAAGTTCAAGGTTAATTAATTATCAAATTACGTATACATCACCATATACTACTTTGAGATTCATTTCTTGCAGGCATTCACAGTAGAACAAAAATATGATAGAGACAATGAAAACTTACTCACAAACAAAAACAACCCCTGAGCAAAAGAAGGAAAACTGTAATAAATACATAAATAAACGAATAATACTGAGAACATGAGTTGTAGAGTCCACACTGGTTCAGGAGCTTGATGGTTGAAGAGCAATAACTGCTCCTGAACCTGGAGGTTTGAGGCCTAAGGCTCCTCCCTGATGGCAGCAACAAGAATAGAGCATGGCCTGGATGATGGATGCTGCTTTTTTTGTGACAGTGCTCCTTGTAGATGTGCCCAATGGTGAGGAGAGCTTCGTCTGTGATGAAATGGGGTTGTATCCACCAGTCTTCGGAGACTTTTCCGTTCTTGGGCTTTGGAGTTTCCATACCTGGCTATACCTTGTCAATACCAAATCTGCACAAACGTCTAAGAAATTAGAGGGCTATCATGCCTTGTTTGTGAAGGTACTTATGTTCTGGTCCCAGGAAAGAACCCCTGATATGATAACACCAAGGATTTTAAAGTTCCTGACCCTCTGCACTGCCAATATCCTAATAAGAGACTGGCTCACGATCCTCCAGTTTCTTCCTCCTGTAGTCAATTATCTGCTCTTTGGGCTTGCTGCCATTGAGTGAGAGTTTGTTGTTGTGGCAACATCCCAGCAGATTTTCAATCTCCCTCCTATACGTCAATTCATCACTATCTTTGATTTGGCCAAAAATGGTGGTTGCAGCTGCAAACTTAGAAATGCCATTGGAACTGTACTTAGCCATACAGTTATAGGTGTAAAGCAAGTAGACCAGGGGGCTAAACATGCATCCTTGTGGTGCATCCGTGTCTTGCAATTCAGTCCCACAGAGTAGTGTTAAACCTGTTGTACAGCAGCACCTGCCATGTAGAACAAAACTATATACCAAGGCTAACATAACCAAACTTTGGAAACAGAGGAGATTGTGCAGCTGCTACTAAAGCAGAATTGAATTTAAAGAAAACCGAGTATAAAATTCAACAAATAGCCTGCTACTTTGGAAATAAACTCAATTGTTTGTCAATAAATTACTCAGGAGTAAATAAATATAAGAACAAAAACACTGAAATTGCAATTGGTGCATCGCCTTTGCAGGCTGCTACCATGCAAGGCTGTACCATTAGTACACCTCTGGAGAACTGAATCCATTCCATTGTATTTTATTGAGATACAGCAAAGTAACAGGCCCTTCCTTCCCATGAGCCCTCACCACCCAATTACACCCAAATGGCTAATAAACTTACTAACCTGTACATCTTTGGAATGTGGCAGGAAACCAAAGCTCACAGAGGAACCTATGTGATCATAGGGAAAACATACAAACTGCTCACAGGTAGTGGCAGGAATTGAACCCTGGTCAATGATGTGGTAACAGCATTATGCTAATTGCTGCACTACCATGCTAGACTAAAGTTCTAAAGGACGTCATTACATACTATGATCTCATTGGTCAACTATTAACGGTACAAAGCATTCTCATTGGATCATAACCGTCTGGATATACATGGTAAACTGACTCAAGATCTAGCCTCAGAGTGGTGTGAAGAAGTAGTTATTGACTGCAATGAAAATTAAGACTGATGGGTTTCTGGATATTAGAAGAATCAATGAATATGTCTAACATGCAGGAAAAAAGCTATGGAGCTGGAGTTCAGCCATGATCTTGTTGAATGGTGAACCAGGGTCGAAGAGCTGAATGGTGTAATCTTGTGTCTATCTCTTACCTTTTTTCTTAGGGATACAATTGCATCTCTGCTCTTTAGAGATGTTCCTTGTTCTCTTCACCATCAAATCAGGTGCCAGGATACTGTTTAGAGGAGACAGGACTAATTAGCTAGAGGATGGTATATCCAGGGTGAATCAGGTCTGGGGATTGTGAAAGTGATGCTTCATCTCAGTTATGAGAAGGAATCTGGACATCAGCATTGCTGATGTAATGGTTGTGTGCCCCATCATGCTGTTGCTGCTATCGGATCTATCTCGCATCTAACCTAGTAATGGAAAATGGATCATGTTGCCTGAGACAATATATGCACATCTACAGAAAAGAGGTGGAGGGTGAGGAAGGAAGAAATGCACCCATTGTGGCCATTGTCCTGCTGGATGTCCGTGTGTGTGTGCTCGATTCATGTTGTGCTACACTGGTATGAAAAATGGTGACTGAAGCTTGACCTGGGCCTACTCTGGCTGCTCTGGGACACAGTCTGGGTTCACAAATACCAACATGTGCTGAGGTGCAGTGAGAGATGGGTCAGGCAGCATTGCCAATGAAGGTTTGCACTGCTCCACCTGACCCTTGTGCAGAAGCACCCTTTCTCTACAAGGAAATCAGGCCATGCTTTGTACAGGATGCTTGAGACCCGCATGAAAAGGAGATAGTTGGATAGTTCTCCAAATAGATTGTCAAAGTCATTTCAATTGAATTCAAATTCAAAGCACATTTATTATCAAAGAATGGAAAAATTATACACCTTAAAATGTGACTGCTTATTGGCAACTACAAAGCAAGAAACTCTAATAACCCAATTAAAAAAAGACCAAAAACCACTGCGCAGAGAAAGAGAGAGAGAGAGAGAGAGAGAGAAACACGCATCATGCAAACAATACAAGCAAGCCAACAGCATCCCAAACCAGACTGTATTCCAGAGCAGCCACAGTAGGCCCAGGTCAAGCTTCAGTTGCCATTTTTCGTACCAGTGGAGCAGCAATGCACAGCAGCCAGATCAGTTCACAGCCTTGGCACCGATGAGAAAGGAATAAACTTTTGTGGGAGAGCAAGCGAAATCAGCCCGAACGTCGCCTTCATACCCGACACTCAGACTTCCAGTCTATCTGTGCAGGTATTTAAATTGTTCAAGCACCAAGTAGTGCCACGTTCCAGGACTCGGATCCAGGCACCCTGATACACCTGAGCTGCCCAGCCTGAAGCTGTTCTTGAGTTCACCAAATTGGCTCGGTGCTTGGAAAGATACAACCCCACAACCAGGTTAGGTGAATGGGCATTGAAATTCTTCCGCATCCACTCCTCTCCAAATTGCTCACTCCATCTCCAGATGTGTTCCAAGTTCTATCTCTGCCTGTGGCTCAAACATGTTGCACCTTGCAATACCCCAGCACGGCTCATCCCTCAAACCAACCTCGCCTCCACCTGCCTCCTCACTGTCTGCGGCAATAGTTCACCACAGTTTGCTTCAAGAAAGATGTTATAAGTAATGTTTTTAGTCAAATGTCTTGCCTTCTGATTTACCAGTGAGCTGTTGTACATCTTCGGTAGCACCATTTTAAGCTGGAAGTAGAATACATCATAAGACGACAAGATATTAGAGCTGAATTGGGCCATTCAGTCCATTGAGTCTGCTCCGCCATTTCATCATAGCTGATGTAATTTTCTTCTCAGCCCCAATCTCCTACCTTCTCCCCATATCGTTTCATGCTCTGACCAATCAAGAACCTATCAACCTCCGCTTCAAATATACATAAAGACTTGGCCTCCACAGCAGCCTGTGGCAACAGAATTCTGCAGATTCACCATCCTCCAGCTACAGAAATTCCTTGTCATCTCTATCTTAAAAGAGTGCCCCTCTATCTGAGGCTGTGTCCACATGCACTCTATCAAGGCCTTTCAGTATTCGATAGATTTCAATGAGGTTACCGCTCATTCTTTTGAATTCTAGTGAATATAGGCCCAGAGCCATCAAACACTCTTCATATGACAAGTCATTTAATCCTGGAATCATTTTCCTGAACCTCCTTTGAAACATCAATGAAAGAACTTACGATCTGTTTGACTGATGATGAGATCGGTCTTCCTCATCGGATCTTTCATGTACAGCCAGAGTCTTGTTGCTCTTCCCGCTGCCCTTAGAATAGCAATGTGGGAATGAGATAGCCAGCTATCTCTTTCTGGAACATTGATCTGGAAATGGTGCAGTGTTTATTGTGGAGGTTCATCATGCAGAGATGTGTAGCACCAGGGTGCATAGTGTGATAAATAACAGCATTGTCAGCTCAAAGCACCCTCTGGACTGCCTGAATCTTGTTGTTTATGCATCAGTCCACATCAAAACATTTCCAAATTCCCGGACCACATGCTGAGGAACACACTGAAACATGGTGTCTGTAAAGGAAAAATCAATAGCATGCTGACGGCTTATGTCAGTGGAATGACATGGCTTGTACTGAAAATGCTGATATATGAAAATGTATGAAATGCATTACACATCCTGATAATTCATCATCTTATTGTTTGGAAATCTGGATTGATTAATATCTGGTCACCTAGTTCTGTTTCCCATGTCTTGATAGCCATGGTTCCTTCATTCCTGGGTTCCCATTCCCACTCTCCTTTGAAACTTATTGGGCTTCATTTCCATGTACCTTTCAGATTCACTGGACTTCATTACCATGCTCCCCTTAAACTAATCTGCTAAGCCTGAACATTCATTCTACAACTGTATAACATCAAAATAGAAGTAAATTAAAAGTGTGTTTGAGTAGATGTTGAAGTGATATCCAACAGTCTGGAATATCTGCTTGTCCAGGACATGAAAGTCCTGAGGGTGTTGGACCATCTCAGTTTTATTGTATTTCAAAATTTTATGAACAAAATATTATTTTAAAAAATAGATCAGACTTATGCCCACCAGCCAGTTCTGTTTCTTTTTTCTCTTCTCTCCACAGCAGTCTCTTGTATAGTTGTTGTGTCTTTCATGGAGAGAATACTTTAAGTTTACAACTTGCTGCCAAAGATGTCTTATAGGATCAATGAGGCCATTGCAATCTCCACAGCCAACTGCCAATGGATTCATGTAGGCCACACTTTCACTCACCAAAATGGGGAAAAACTAGCCAACAATTTTTGAAGGTAAATTTAATCAATTTTGGGGGTTCACAATTGGGAATTGGAACTAAATACATCACAAATTTAAGTGGATAAATTCCAATGAACATCAGTACAGTTATTTTTTCACTGCACCTATTTTCAGCCATTTGAAATTAAACACTACCAAGCTATCTCAAATATTTTAAGTAGTTTTCAAGGAAAAATAAAAAAAAAGTCATTCTAAAACTTTGCTTAATTATGCTCATTCCTGATTCATTTGACATTCCTGGTTTATTCCTACACTTGGTGATATGCAAAAAAAATGTGTAAATGTTGAAGCAGTTTTTACCATTGGGGCTGATAGCACTCAAGATAGCAAATCTATCCACCTCTTAAAGAATACCCTCTATGTGTAAGCCTCACTCACACAGTATGTAAACCAATGAAAAATCAAAGTTCAAAGTTTAAAGTAAATGTCTTAACAATATACATATATGTCACCAAGATTTATTTTCTTTCAGGCATTCACAGGAAAATAAAAAAATTTACAATAGAATTCATGAAAGATCATACATAACAAAGACTGACTGCCAACCAATGTGCAAAAGAGGATAGATCAGGCAAATAGTAAATTTAAAAATGTAAATAAATAATACTGGAACGTGAGTTGTAGAGTTCTTGAAAGTGAACCTACAGCTTGTGGAGACAGTTCAGTGCTGGGGTGAGTGAAGCTATCCACACTGGCTCAGGAGCCTGATGGTTGAAGGGTAGTAACTGTTCCTGATCCTGGTGGTGTGGGTTCTGAGGCTCCTGTACCTTCCTCCTAATGGCAGCAGCCAGAAAAAAATCATGGCCTGGATGGTTGGGTGGAGGGGGGTGGAGAGAGGGTCCTTGTTGATGGATGCTGATTTCTTGTGGCTGCACTCCCTGTAACCATGCTCACTGATGATGAGGGCTTTGCTTATGATGGACTGTGCTGTATCAACTACTTTTTGTAAACTTTTCTGTTCCTGGGCATTGGTGTTTCCATACCAGGCTGTGATGCAACCAGTCAGGATACTCTCCACACCGAATCCTGAAGTAGAGGAGCTGTCAAGGACACTCATGTCAGTAAACCTTTAGTTTGAACTGTTTTTAATAACGGAGGAAAAATGCTGATTATAACTACCACATTGTTAGTTACCTTGCATAGATTCTCAAGATCAAAAATCATGATAAGTTGCTGGCACATGGCTGAAAGTTTGCAGCGTTGGACTATTCGCAATATTGACACTGTGCAAGCTGAAAAAAAATCTCTTATAAATATGAAGCTAAAGTCAACTGTACCTCTGCAGAATCAGTGGCTATTTTATTAATCACAACATTTCTCAACACCAATATTTAACACTTAATTCTTTTGAAGTTAGATTCCTGGAAATTTAATGATACAACTTATACGCTCAGTAGCCTCTTTATTCTGTACCTAATAAAGTGGCCTCTGAGTGTATGTTTGTGGTTTTCTGCTGCTGTAGCCCATCCATTCAAGATTCAAAGTGTTGCACATTCATAGTGGCTCTCTGCACACCACTGTTGTAACATATGGTTATTTGTGTTACTGCTGCCTTCATGTCAGCTTCAATCTGTTTGGCCATTCTCCTCTGACCTCTCATTAACAAGGTTTTCACCCACAGAACTGCTGCTCACTGGACTTTGTTTTGTTTTGTTGTTTTTTGTTTTTGGCACTATTCTCCATAAACTCTAGAGAGTGTTGTGTGTGAAACTCCCAGGAGATCAGCAATTTTTGAGATACTCAAACCACCAACAACATTCTATGGTCAAAACCATTTAGATCACATTCCTTCCCCATTCTGATGTTTGGTCGGAGCATCAACTAAACCTCTTGACTATATCTGCATGCTTTTATGCTTTGAGTTGCTGCCACACAATTGGCTGATTAGATACTTGTATATGTACAGGTCTATCTAATAAATTGGTCAATGAGCTTGTATACATGGTCTGAACAATCAACAAGATAAATAGATACATTTAGGAATAACAGAATTCACTAAATCACAAGATACACTTGGAATGACGGGGAGACATTTGGAATTGCATGTTTCCATATCTAACACAGTATTATCTTGTTTAGCCCTCAATAAATTGTGGTACTTACATCAGTGTAGCTCTTAGCACTTTAAATCAGAGTTGGTGTTGATTTAAGAATAACAATAATCCATCCAATCTGTCTTGTCCCAATTGCTATTGATTCTCTTCTTAAAATGAGGCACTTTACCATTTATTCAGTTTATTTATAACAAAGAGCAACTTGGATTCAGTACTTACTTTTAATGCAGTAAAACAGCTCAAAAATCTCACAGTGATATTATGAGATAAAATTTAATACTGACTCCATTCAGAAGATGTGACCAAAAGTGGCCAAAGAGATAAGATTTAAGGAGTATCTTGAAGGCAGAGAGAAGAAAAACTTCACCAGGGGGACTTGGCAAGTGTCGATGATGTAATTAATACCAAGGATGTGCAAGAACTGGAGGAGTTCTCAGATCTGAACGCTTGCATGGTTGTTGAAGATTACAGAGACAGAGAGAGGTGAGGCCATTAAAAAGATTTCCAAACATGGAGGTGAATTTTACAATCGATCCATTGCGTTATGTCATTAAGCAAAGAGTCGAATGGTGCGTGAAATTTGGTGTGACTTTAGGAAGTATCATCAAAACTTTGGATGATTTTGAGTTTATGGAATGTATCAGATGGGAAGGTGATCAGAGGAGTACATTTAAAAGAAAATAATATCATTGATTAAGGTTTCAGCTGCAGAGAAGCTGGGGTACTTGTGTTTCTTTGATTTGCATGTAGTTGAAATATTACTGCTTTACTTTTTTTAATTAAAGCCAGAGGAATCCACGCTGAAAAACATGATTTTGAAAGAAGACTTGGCATCATTTACAGCCAAAAGGGAGTGAAGTCCATCTGAACTAATGCTGCTGCAAACCTATTCCACAAGGCATGTGTGGTTGAAATTGGCATCAAGTTAAATTTGAATGCATTGTATTTCATCTTGGAGGTCCAAGAGCAACTAGTATTGAAATGAGCACAATATCTCTGCCAGGAAAATCAAAGCAATAGGGTAACTGCTATCATTGATTTTCTCAGCATTTTATTTACTGGATTAAGAGTGGTTTGCTCATGCATAAAAAAACATATTAATTGAATCTTAATTTTAAAATTTAATCCACACAGCCTTCAAAGATAGTGATTTGTATTCCAGTCAAAGAAGTATCTTCTTACCAATTTATTCCCTTCAGATTAGCCAGAAGAACTGATCCCTCTTTGAGTGTGGTTCTGTGCCTACCCCTCTTTGAGTGTGGTTCTGTGCCTACCAGCTATACCTTCTCTGCTTCTACACTATTAAGAGTTTTAGTGATTTGATCAGGGAAAGTCTTTATTCGCTTATTTTTAGCAAGAACATCTGAAATGGAAATCTTGCTTCACTTTTGCCTCTTCGTACCTGATTACTGAGGACAATTGTAACACTTCAATTTCCTGGAGAATCTTTTTTTTCCCATCTGGATCAGTTACACTTTGTCTTCACCTTGTGAATCATGGGGTGTAGCACCTGAAATTGGAAATAGTGATGCACTTAATTCCTGCCTATTGATGACAAAGGCAGCAGAATCAGAAGTTCATGTTGGCTGCTTGTTTACATTAATATTGTGTACTAAACAGCTGTTGGGTGGCTAATAGTACTTTTTAAAACAACCTGCATTTCCTAAAAAGGGTGGAATATATCGTGGAAATCATACTGAGAGCCATCAAAGAAAGGCACATCTTGGGAGAGAGAGGGTTTTATTGCTCTAAGCTGGCACTTTGGTGAAGAAGATAAAGAATGTGAACTGTCGTTCATTGACAGGAAACCAGAAGGCATGTCAGACAGGTAAATACAAGGCAGCGGGAGGATAAAACAGAATGGCTCAAGGCAGGAGCCAAACTTGAGGTCATGGATGCAGGACTACTAATAGGTCACACACTTAACAACAATTCAAGTATCACATACAGATAAAGGGTGTGTCACTTGGAGGGGAATCTGCAAGTGATGGTGTTCCCAAAGGGCTGCCTTTGTACAGGTCACAAGGCAGAAGAAAGCAAATGTAGTGGATCTATGCATGGTACACACTGACTCACTAGTGGTGAAGGGAATTAATGTTTAAGATGGCAGATGAGGTTCCATTAAAAGTGAGAAGCTTTTGTCTTGGATTTTGTTGACACTGCATCCATTTCTGCAAGTGGAGAGAAATTTTGCACTTTCCTGACTTGTGTCAGTCCTCTAGAATGCTGGCTAGATGTCTACCATATTTTTATTTCTATTAACCTCTCATCCATAAATTACAATTTCATCATGAGGTGGCTAAATTACTGGATTGTAACTCAAAGGTGTGGACTAACTATTCAGAGCTGAAAGTTCAAATCCCACCCTAGCAACAATGGAATCTTAAACTCATTTAAAAATGATTGGGAGCTTTTCTTTTAAATAACAGCATTGGCTAGCTGATGACTGGGAATTACTGGATTGAGGTTAAGAAAAATCATTTGATTCATCAAAAGTCATTACTTGAGAAAGCTGTCCTCAGCTAATCTAGACTATGTCTGACCCTGGGTCCACAGAAATATGATGGTCTCTGAGATTGCCTAAAAACTGTTTTGTGGAATGCTAACTCCTATGTTTTTGGAACAGAACAATATAAAAAGTTGTTGCAAGCATAGTTAAAGATGGACAATAAATGTTGGTTTTGCCATTGGCATTTTCATCCTGGAAAATGAATAAACTAAATGAAAAAAACATTTAATTTCACAGAGCTCATTATTATTTCCTCCCTTTACATCTGTGATACCTGCATTTTATATTTATACCTTAGGTGCAATGTCTGCATCATCTATACCTCTTGAAGATGGTTGGAGCACAGAACTTAGAGTCATGCACCTGTTTTCTGTCATCATGTACAGATTTCCTTCTTGGTCACTAATAGTCCCCCATTGCATTTTATGCATTTAAATATCACTGGCATTTCCTTGATTTCACTAAAGAATATTTATTGTTATTCAATAAGCTATCAACTTTGGCAATGTTAAATCTTGGGCTAGTGAAATGGACTCACTGCATTTTAGAAATTTTATTCTTGCCTACACAAATCATGCAAACAATAGAAGCAAGCATCAACATTCCCAACCAAATGAGTCCATAGATCCAAACCCTGGTGCAGCCCAGAGTAGGCTCAAAGCCTTGGTATCAGTCCATCACATTAGGGGGTACAGAGTTCAGCAGCCAGGGGCAGTCTTCATAGTCTCAGCGCCATGGAGAAAGGAGTGAACATCACAGGAGAGCGAGCAAATTCGGCTCTCACCTCCGATCCTGAAGCCCTGTCTTTCTAGAAGGTTGTTTAAATTGTCCAAACAGTGCATCGTACCTCACACTAGGATCCAGGCACCATTGCAGCGAAAGGCTTCGGGCCTAAAACATGTTGTCCAGGCCCAGATTTTGCCATCCAGCCCGAAGCGCTCTCGATTTCTCTAAATTGGCTCGTCACTCAGAGCGATTCAACCTCGCACTCAGGCCAGTTACACGTGCATCAGAGCTCCTCTGCCTCGACTTCTCCTCTCTAAATGGCTCACTCCATCTGCATTGATTCTGCAACGTACCAGCATGGTTCATCCTTGAATTCACTTCACCTTCGCTCACCTCTTCATTGTTTGCGGTGCTAATTTACTACAATTTACTTCAGAAAAGGTCTTATTAGTAATATAGTCAAATTTCTTGCCTTTTGAACTACCAATGAGCTGTCACACAGGTTTGGTATCACCATCTTAAACTGAAAGCTCTATTGCTTTTGATATTTTAGAAATTTCCCAGAAACTTATAGAAACATTGTCTTTACCTGCATGCATTCTACCAAGTCTCCCAGATTACTCTACATCAAAAGGAATTAATACCTATTAAGCAATACACAGAAAATGCTGGAGGAACTCTGCAGGTCAGGCAGTATCAATGGAGGAAAATGAACAATCAAAATTTCAGGTTGAGACCCTTCAGTAGGACTGGAAAGGAAGGAGGAAGAGCCAGAATAAGAAGGTGGAGGGTAGGGATTGGAATTACAAGCTGGCGGTGATAGGTAAAACCAAGTGAGGGGGAAGGTGGGTGGAGGGGAAAGGGGAGAGATGTGGAAGATGATAGGTGGAAGAGGTAAATGTCATACAAAGAAGGAGTCTAATATGAAAGGAATACCTATTAATGCATGCATGTCTGTGTTGAGCATGACTCTTGAAATAGAGTTCAAATTCTTCACTTCAGTCCTTTTTGGAACTTACATAATCAGTTAAAAGTATGTTGTCAAATTGGAACACTAGGCATTGGAAATTGACGGACAAATAACATCTAAATAGTGCTGGAGGGGAAAAGGATGGAGTCATGTTCTTCCAGCTGCTAAAGTATGTTCAGCCATAAAAGATTAAAAGAAGATACTAATTGGAACATTGAGCTACAATTTAGCAGCTGTGAGTTCTGATTAATGATACATGTTGACCACCCAATCTGCTTACTAAGTGTCCTTCAGTTAAATGAGGTCATTTTCTCACCAGTTTAGCAATCAGTGTAAGTCAGGCCTTAAATGTTGGCATGTGTACAATATGCTATATATGGAACCAGTTCAGCATCAGTTCCATCGAGAAGATGCATCTCTTGGTCGAAATAAAGCTCAGGAAAATTTATAGAAGTAAAATTCAACACTGAATGCAGTATAAAATAAATGACCTCCAAGCACCCATACTTGTGATTTTGTCCACCTGTGCAAAGAGTGCCCAGCCTTCTATACCTTGTGGTTGTGTAGAAATCACCCAACTACAGTACACTGTTTTCTTTCAAAGTTGTCATAACTGATCCAAATTTCACTCTGGCACTTCAGTTTTTGTTATATTTCCCTTTAAAAATATGATACACATTGGATATATCCTGTATTCAAGTTGCTCAAAGATTAGGAGGTTGAATAGATCAAATGCTGTGACTCGGTTTTCTCAGAAAATGAAGAAGGTGATGTCCAGATAAACGTGGAGATGTGAATATCCGTATTTTCTTTGCCCTGAATCTTATATAGATCTTTGCCCTGTTGAAGATAAAGATATCCGAGACAATGTAAGTAGACAGTATGGCAATAACAACAAAGCACAAACTGTGACTTCTTTTGGTAATACAGAATTTCATTCAATTACAGAAGGAGTCGGGCAGAAATGATGAATAACTTCATCTTTTTAGCTATTTTTCTTCTGGAAATTGAAGTAATTAGGAAAAAATCAATGAAAATGCTGAAAATGCCAGATCTATGGTAGACCTGGCATCATCTTATTTTAACAACATTTCTTAATTTGCTTTCTGTGAAAATTCAAGATTTCTGTGAAAAATTGTCCTTCAAACTCTGTTTAACCACTCAGATCCTTAAAGGTAAAAATCATCCTGTGGGTATTATTGGTAGATATAAAGGCCATAGAGATCATAGACATGAGAAAATCTGCAGAAGCTGGAATTTTGAGTGGAATATTTTTTTTCTTTCACTGTTATATTTTGTTCTGTTTGTAAATTGTAGCAGATTGATTTCCACAACTAAAGTTCTTTATTCCAGAGATTTTGCTTCAGCCTTTCCTCCCTTTATTTTGCTTTGCTCTCCTCTGCCTTTCTCAATGCTAGCAAAATGTTAAGCGTGCAAGTCCTTGTATTGATAAATAGGCTAACTAACACTGTTAATAACAGCAGGAAGCTGAATGCTAATCATCTACTGAGGGGTAATGAACTCAGAACAGAGCTTAACAATTTACCCCAGTAAAGTACATTTCACAAATTGTCATTCTTTTAAGGATCAGAGTATTTCGATTACTTACCTTTGGAGGGTGTATTTTTAATGTTGAATGGCAGAATCAGACTCAGAGTCAGCTTTATTATCACTGAGATATGTCATGAATTCATATTTTATTCTGTCTCTTTGAGCTACACTGCTCCACAACCCCGGATTTAACCCTAGCCTAATCACAGGACAATTTACAATGACCAATTAACCTACCAACCTTTACGTCTTTGGACTGTGGGAGAAAACTGGAGTACCCGGAGGAAATACACGTGGTCACGAGGAGAATGTTTTGCGGTGGCAGTAGTGCGTAATACATTAAAAAAAATTTAAATTTACAATGATAATATATAATAAAAAATATATATAGTGCAAAATGACAGTGAAGGAGAGAGGTAGTGCTCAGAAGTTCATGGACTATTCAGAAATCTAACAGCGTAAAGGAAAAAGCTTTCTCAAAATGTTGAATATCTCCCCTTAGGCTCCTGTACCTGTTCTCTGATAGTAGCAATGAAAAGAGAGCAAATCCCACATGGTAAGGGATCTTCATGGTGGATGCTACCTTCTAGAAGCATCACTTTCCGAAGATGTCCTTGATGGAGGGGTACTAGTGTCCATGATGGCTCAGCCTGAAAATTCTGCAGCTTTTTTACAGATCCTGTGAATTGGCGCCCCCTTACCAGGTGGTGATGCAACCAGTCAGAATGCTCTCCTTGGTGTGTCTGTAGAAATTTGCGTCTGTAGGCGTTGGTGCCATACCAACTCTCCTCCAATTCCTAACAAAGCAGAGCTGCTGGTCTGCCTTCTTTGTGATTGTATCAATATGTTGAGCCCAGGGTTGATCCTCTGAGCTGTTGACACCCAGGAACTTGAAACTGCTCACCCTTTCCGATGCTGACTCCTCAATGAAACTGGTATGTGTTCTCTCAACTTGCCCTTCCTGAAGTCCATAGTTGATTCGTCTTACTGACGTTAAGTGCAAAGTTATTTTTGCAATACTACTTAACCAGCCAATCTATCTCAGTCCTCCATGTCACAATCGGAGATTTTTCCATCAGCAGTTATGTCATCAGCAAATTATTTCTTAATTTTTTTTTCTTAAAAATGCAAGTATTTATTGCTATGATTGTTACTGCTAGGATCTGTAAAACTCCCATTAGATGCACAACGTTTTGTGATAATGTGCTTTACAGAAAGATGCTTGTTTACTATTTTGTCCTTATATATTTACCAGGTTAAAGAAGGGAAGAACAGGATACATGTACTCCATAACAACAGGATAGGATACATCTCTATAACAAATTATTCTGAATGGATAACCTGACATGATTATCTCCATCCAAAAAGTGGGTTCACTAAATATTAACTTAGGTATATTAAGTGAATCAGGTCATAAGACATTGGAGCAGAATTAGGCCATTTAGCCGAATGAGCCTGCTCCACCATGGCTACATCATGGCTGATTTATTATTCCTCCTGCCTTCTCCCTGTAACATTTGATACCCAGAATAATCAAGAACCTATCAAACTCTGTTTTAAATATATCCAATGACTTGGCCCGCGTAACCATCAGTGGCAATGAATTCCACAGATTCACCTCCATCTGGATAAAGAAATTCCTCATCATCTCTGTTTTAAAGGGACATACTTCTATACTAAGGCTGTACCTACTTGTCCTTGACTCCCCCACTATAAGAAACATCCGCTCCATGTCTACGTTATCTAGGTGTTCCAAAATTTGATAGGTTTCATGAAATGGCGGGGGAGAAGATGGCTGCGCGACGCAGCGCACACGGCTCCTCCGATGAAACGATATCATATTTGTTAAATAGGGGCTATGCACAATTCTGATTTGATGGAGACAGATGTGAGAAGCACGGAGGAACATCTGGAGAAACTTCTGAAATGCCCGGTCCGCTGCCGCTGCTACTGTGCGATCGAGAATCTCTGGAGGGAAGGCCCCAAATCCTTGGCTTTTCCTGTTGCTGGCAGCCGGGGCTGAGGTTGAAGCACTTGGCAGAGATGGTGCTCAGTGCTCGGTGTCGGAGGGCTGGTCGGAGGCTCGAAGTTTTTGGATGACTCAGAGTCGGACTGTGGTCGGGTGCTTCCAGGATGCTGCATCGGCAAGTTTGCGGCGCTGGAAGCTCATGGCAGGAAGAGAGTTTTCTTCCTTCGCCCGTCTGTGCGAGATGATGGGACTTTCGAGAGACTTTGAATTTTTTTTTACCGTGCCCATGGCCTGTTCTTCATCAAGTTACGGTATTGCTTGCACTGTTGTAACTATATGTTATAATTATGTGGTTTTTGTCAGTTTTTCAGTCTTGGTCTGTCTTGTGTTTTCTGTGATATCACACCGGAGGAACATTGTATCATTTTTTAATTCATGCATTACAAAATGACAATAAAAGAGGACCGCGTGTCCTCATAATCTAATCTAATTCTCCCCTCATTCTTCTATACTCCAGCAAGTACAGGCTCAGAGCCTGTACACCAAACACTCCTCATATGTTAACCCATTCATTCCTGATATCATTCTCATGAACCTCCTCTGAACCCTCTCCAAGGCCTGCACATCCTTTCTTTGATAAGGGGCCCAAAACAGCTCAAAGTACTCCAAGTGCAGTCTAACAGATGCATTATAAAGCCTCAGCATTACATCCTTGTTTTTATATTCTAATCCTCTCAAAATGAGTGCTAACATTGCTTTTGCCTTCCCTACCACTGACTCAGCCTGCAAGTTAACCGTCAGGTAATGTTAGCCTTACCAGGTTGACTCTGTGGTTAAGAAGGCATATGATGTATTGGCCTTCATCAATCATGGGATTGAGTTAAAGATTCAAGAGGTAGTGCTGCAGCTATATAGGACCCTGGTCAGACCCCACTTGGAGTATTGTGCTCAGTTCTGGTCGCCTCACTACAGGAAGGATATGGAAACCATAGAAAGGGTGCAGAGGAGGTTTACAAGGATGTTGCCTGGATTGGGGAGCATGCCTTATGAGAATAGGTTGTGTGAACTCTGCCTTTTTTCTTTGGAGTGACGGAGGACGAGAGGTGACCTGATAAAGGTGTATAAGATGATGAGAGGTATTGATCACGTGGATAATTAGACGCTTTTTCCTAGGGCTGAAATGGCTAGCATGAGAGGGCACAGTTTTAAGGTGCTTGGAAGTTGGTACAGAGGAGATGTCAAGGGTACTTTTTTCCGCAGAGAGTGGTGAGTGCGTGGAATGGGCTGCCGGCAATGGTGATGGAGGCAGATACGGTAGGGTCTTTTAAGAGACTCCTGGACAGGTACATGGAGCTCAGAAAAATAGAGGGCTATGGGTAATCCTAGGTAATTTCTAAGGTAAGGACATGTTCGGAACAGCTTTGTGGGCCAAAGGGCCTGTATTGCGCTGAAGGTTTTCTATGTTTCTATGTAATCATGCCTGAGGACTCCCAAGTCCCCTTTCACCTCTGATTTCTGAATCTTCTCCTCATTTAGAAAACAGCCTATGCTTATTCCTTCCACCAAAGTGCATGACCATACACTTCCACAACAATATTCTATCTGCCACTTCTTTTCCAACTCTCCTAATCTGTCTACAGACTTCCTGCTTTTGCAACACTACCTGCCCCTTCACCTGTAATTGTATCATCTGCAGACCTGGCTACAATGCCATCATTCTTTTCATCCAGGTCATTAACATAATATTTGAAAAGAAATTGCCCCAACACTGACCACTGCAAAGCACCACTAATCACTGGCAGTCAACTAGAAATGCCTCCTTTATTCTCAGTCTTTGTCTCTTGTTGGTCAGCCAGTCTTCTATCCATGCTAGTATCTTCCCTGTAATACCATCAGCTTATATCTTGTTAAGTAGTCTCACGTGTGGCACTTTGACAAAGACCTTCTGAAAATCCTCTGGATATCCTCGCCACATCCACTGCATCAAGACTTTTCACCATTCGATAGGTTTCAATGAGGTCAACCCTCATTCTTCTGAATTCCAGTAAATACAGGCCTAGAACCATCAAATGCTCTTCATATGGCAAGCTGTTTAATCCTGGAATTATTTCATGAACCTCCTTTGAACCCTCTCCAGGATTTTCAGCACATTCTTTCTAAGATAATGAGAACAGAACTGCTCACAGTACTCCAAGTGAGGCCTCAACAGTTCCTTATAAAGTTTCAACATTGCATCCTTGCTTTTACATTCTAGTCCTCTTTAACAAACTTTGCAACAAACCTATCAATCCCATGATCCAAATCATTGTCATATAATGTAAAAGGAATCGGTCCCAATAGAGACTCCTGTGGAACATCACTAGTCACCAGAAAAAGCTCTCTTTATACCCACTCTTTACCTCCTGCCAATCAGACACTTCTTTTTCCATGCTAGAATCTTTCCTGTAATACCATGGACTTGTAGTTTGTGAAGCAGCCTCAATGTGTGGCAAAGAAAAGCCGCTAGAGTGAAGTGACATTTACAATTTTCCAGTCCTCCGGAACAATTACAGAATCAAATGATTCTTGACAGTTTATTACTGATGCCTCCACAAACTCTTCATTTATCTTTTTCAGAACCTTGGGCTGTAGACTTATCTACCTTCAGACTGTTCAGCTTCCCAAGCACCTTCTCCTTGGTAATAACAACTACACTCACTTCTGTCCCTTGAAACTCTTGAATTTCTGGCACACTGCTGGCATCTTCCACAGTGAAGACTGACACAGAATACTTGTTAAGTTCGTCCACTGTTTTTGTTGGCTCCTATTCCTGCCTCTCCAGCAAAGGAAAAAAGATTTTGTGCATGAAATTAACACCTAGTCAAAAGATTTCACTAAATGAAAAGTCAGACACAAGGGGCAGGACTGCCTAATCCTACTTTTATTTCTTAAGTTTTCACGAAATACGATTGAAAAAGTATTTACACAGACAGAATGAAGAAAGCCTTTAGTATTTATCTGGAACTGTACACCAATAAAGATTCAATGACCTTAAGGGAGTAGAGAAAGAAGATTAAATCATGAGGTGCCTTTGATCTCATTTTCTTTGCATTCTTTAATCAATCCTCAATCAGCACTGTGACAACAATATCACTGTGCTGAATCATCACCAATTTCTCCACCAATTTAAGGAACTATCCCAGCACCTCATGGTCAGAGGTAAATTTATTAGTGTACTGAAGTGGACAGTGCTGGTGACAAATGGAAGTCACTGTTTCAAATGTCAAAATGAGAAGACTATGCAGCAGTGATAAATCATCACTGCAGCTTAGCTGAAGATTACATCACCATAAAGTACCTGGTTGGAAAGAACTATAGTACGTATGGTGGGGTTAGGATTTTAAGGGCTGGTTGGCTATTTTTTGGAACAGGTGGGAATTTGTATCCACAAAAGCTGATAACATGTTGAGTACTGGAAATAACCTATGAACTTGCTGAAACCTAAGCCGATAACACTGCAGTTATGAAATACCCAAGCAATTCCATTATAGTAGTTGCTCATTAAGAACGCTTCCAAGAGGACCACAGCCTGGTCACAGGATTTGGAGAGTTGCCTGCCTCAATTACCTGGCAGCTGTGTTGTCTGGAGTCAGGGCCTTGTGCTTTGACTCTTGGTAGGGTCACCCACGTCAAACAGGTCAAAGGGTAGAGGCCAGACTAAGAAGTGTCCACTGGCCCTCCAGGTTCTGGGGTTCAGCTAACAACCCTGAATGATTAAAAGAAAAAAATTGTCACAGAAACAACAATGAAGAATCCTATATTTGTGTGACAGTGTTCCTGAGTCTCCACCAGGATTTGTATGACTGACAGTGGTGAAAACCAAGAGGAAGCTATTGGCATGATGAAGGAAGCTCTGAACACTGCTAAGATATGAGAAGAGAGGACAACTCCATCTTCATGGCAGTACTTCATTGGACCCCTGAAGGAAAGGCAGAATTCCAAAGACAACCTGGCGCTGTACTGTAGAGGCAGAAATGAGGACCTTGAACCACACCTGGGCACAATAGAGAAGATGGCTCAGGACAGACAGAGGTGGAGGATCTTCATTGCTACTGTAAGTGCCAGCAGTGCAGCAGGCATTTGATGACGATGATCAACATCAACAGCAACCTGATGCAGGGTTTTGACCTGAAACAGCCAATGCAGCTGTGCAGGGTCTCAAGATACTCACCAGGATGTGGGATTCTGACTGAGCGGGGAGAGGGTAACTGGTGAGAAAGGATCTGAGAGACATTGATCAGAGTGCTAATTCCACGCTCATCATCACCATTTCATGGTTCTTTCAAACTTCTCTGAAAACAGTAAACTGCTGCTAGCAGTGGGACATCAAATGGCTGAAGCTGTTATCCCAGTGAAGATGGAATTGATATTAAGTGAGCACGTGCATAAGCTGAGTGTAATGCAGGATATTTGTTGATGACGATTATGAGGAAGAATCAAAAGATTATGTAGTGATGAAGTCAAATGTCACCGAGCAATGGCAGATGTGACCAAGTGCATCAATAAAGAGTGATTAGCAATTAACAAAGTAAGTGAATGCGAGGAGCCATGTGCCGGACTAGATTTAAAAGAGCAGGGTGTGAGGAGAGGGGTTGTGCACACAGTAGATGTAGGTGACTGGTTGCTGTGATTACTGTTAGGTTTTTTTTAAGTTCAACACATTAAACTAATTCAAAGGAATCCAAAATGTGGGTCTAACCAGGTTTACTTTAGGTGATGTGTGCACGTATCACGTGGTTGCGTGATGATGTATGCAATTCACATATTTATACATATAACTCATAATGTATTATTTAACTGAACAAACATGCTTAATCTAACAATATATATACAAAACTACTCAAATCTTACTGAAATATTAAATACACAACAATTACCTTTCCTGATCTGATAAAGTCAATAAACTGCTTGCAGTGCTGGGTTCAGAAGCAGGGAGTACATTCATAAAGCAGCCTTCTGTGCCTACTGACAAGTTACTATCAAAAGAGAAGAAAAAACACTGCCTGAGGGGTCTTATATCTCATAGCATGACAATATCCAGAATCACTGAATCATGGAACAGAGTTAGCTTATTTGCTGTCTAGTCCTCTCTCTTCCTTTCAGGTGCAGTCAGCTTCAGTGTCCTTTGAATATAATGCTTTGCAGCAAGACATCAAATTGTAGGTCTGAAATAGGATTGCTTGCATTGTTGTGCTGCATGCTTAACCTAATCAGTCTAGGAACTTGGAAATTATATATTAATGGATATGGCTGAATTAATTCTGAAAAAAATTAAAGAGAATTTCATATCTCCTGTACCCAAAAGCCCTCCTGCTTCTAGCCAGTAAATTATATTTCTGCCCATTAGTTCACTGAGTAAATCTTTTCATCATGAAGCTAAATATACAAAGAGAAAGAATCAACCAATTTTGCATGAGGAAACACTGTGAGACAATAATATTTTACTGTGTATTTAAAGCAAGCATTGAAAATTACAGCAATGGCATTGATGTGAAGGGCAATGTCTGGAGAGCCTTTGCTCAGTAATTAGGCAATGGATTTCTGTGCTTTTTATTTTACTGACAACTGAACCAGAAGTGATCATGATTTATTCTGCTGTGAGATAGACTTGCCATAGAATTTCCTAATAAGAAATGACAAGCTGAGGTAGGATTCTTTATTCTTACCTAATTGTTCATTCCTTAAAGCATCGCGCATTACCAAAATATAATCAACTGACACAAAACGTTGATTAGATCAAAATAAAATTTCAATGAAAAATAAAACTCTAGATTTAAAACAATTATGGACAAGACTAAAGACTTTGATAATCTGCTTTCAATATATGCAGCATATACTTTAATCTTAATATCTAATATAGCTTGGACTTTGGTTTTGTAATAATTTATCAGTTTTATTTGTTTTATTTAATAAAAATATTTTTGAGTTTTTAACTTCTTTTAAACCAAGTGGTTTGAAAATGGATTTCAGAAGCAACTGAGTTTTGGGGATATTTTTTATTAGAACATCTTGGCCATCAGGTAAATTTCATTGTATGGATTCAGGGTAACAATTTTTATTTTGTTATGTTTATATATTCCTGCAGTTCAAATGTCAATCAGCACAGCATGTTTCCAGTTCTGCTGTACCAACAGCAGTAGGTTAATTAGTAGACAGTTGCACACAATCATAATTATAGCCGAGAGGCACAAGATTCCCAATTATTATAGTCTTCAATTAGACTACCAAGTATGATTGAATAACAACCTTCAGCATTTAAGATAGTTGTTTTTTTCATTATTGCCAAATGTCTGACATCTGCTGGTGACACTCTTCAATGTAATATCAGCTAAGGCCTTAAACACAACCACTTCTCTGTAAATTTCATGGTATAGACATTCATGGAACCGATCATAGTGTCAGGCTGGGCAAAAATGCTTCCTATCGAAAAGCTCACAGATAAATTGAAACAAATATTGGCTGCAATTTTCCAGCTGTAACTGTCACATTATGCTGAAGGGACCTCAACTGTATAATAATGTTCTCACAAAATGCAATCTTAATCACTTCCCTCAGGGGAAAAAAACTTAGCTCTGCAGGCCTGAAATGCCATTCCTATTTGTATATAATGCCATCACTAGGTTTAAAGCTCAGATATAAATGCTTCATCCTGATAACAAGCAATAACATTTCAAGC
Organism: Mobula birostris; assembly: GCF_030028105.1. Lineage (NCBI taxonomy): Eukaryota > Metazoa > Chordata > Chondrichthyes > Myliobatiformes > Myliobatidae > Mobula > Mobula birostris. Next base: position 69,780,593 of record NC_092373.1, on the reverse strand, counting down.
AGACAATGAGCTTGAATTAAACTGTAACAAAAACTCTTCAGAATTTTCATACTGAATTGACTCTCCTCTCCTCAATGCAGACGTAGATTTTGCCACCAGAAAGATTGCAATTCATCTCACTCAAACAAAAGAAATCAAGCAGGAAGGAGACAGCTTTTTCACTAAAACTCTAAGTACATTCAGAAACTACAATGTGGATTTCAAAATTGGAGAAGAATTTGAGGAACACACGAAAGGATTAGATAATAGAGTGGTAAAGGTAAGTGCATGTCAATTTCTTTTTCACAGAGATATTTCCATGGCTCTGTGTTTTTCTTGCTGCATTCTGCACTTAATTTGCTTGGCCTACCACCATGAAACTAAAAGAAAAGTTGCATGGCCAGTTTCCAGGCTGCCACTAATTTATCTTTCAATCAACTCTTTGTACTGTGGAGTGTCCAAATTAATTCCTAGAAATTTGTTTTCAATTTCCAATGAGGATTTCAACTGGCTGGTTTCCAGAACAGCGTCCTCATGTAACACTGATGTATTGCATTCCCCAGACAATATGGGAATTATTCTTTGCAAGATCTTATTAGGGCCAGCACTTATACCTGCAGCTGTTGCTGTATCAAACAAACTTTAATGAGACATCCTGATATTTCAAATTCTGATTATTAGGAAATTGTACCATTTTAAGAATGGTTGCTACAGGTACACAGGTAGGAAGGGAAAGTGTTCCCAGAATATCAAAGGAAGCTCTTTGGCTGGAGAAAGGTTCAAAGTTTTAAAGGTTCATTCTATATCAATGCATGTATGCAGAATACAACTCTGAGATTTGTCTTCTCCAGATAGCCATGGAAGTCATTGAAAGAAAGGAAAAGACATCAACCCCACACAAAAAGAAAAAGAAACAAAAAACTTTCAAACCCCAAACCTCCCAACCCCTCCCTCACACAAATAATGACAGATTGCTCACCTGGAAAACATCAGCTCGAACATCAAACCCCAAACCCCCAACACCCTCAACCCACTCCCGTGCAAAAATAAACAGTGACAAGAACATCAAACCCCCAATACACTTTCTTGCACACAAAAACTAACAGATCACCCATACGGAAAAAGCATCAGACCCTAAATCCCCAAACCTTCCCTCAAACAAAAAAACGAACTTGTTGCCCACTCAGAAAATGGGAACAAGGACCATCAGATCCTCAAACCCCGAACCCCTAACCCACCAATCGGCAACAAGAAAGAAAACATGGAAAACTGAAGGAGACTACAGTTCACACCAAGTATTGCATAAATCTCAGAATTTCAGAAGTATCCTCCGTCAGCGATGAGGAGAGTGACCATTCAAAGTCAGTCCTTCTGTGGAGAGCGACTGCAAAATGAAAATTCAAACAAAAACCTGCTGGAAATCTGAAACAAAATCAGGAAATTTTGGAAATATTTAGTGGGTTGGGCATTATCTCTGGAAAGAGGACGGGTTGAAGTTAATGTTTCAGCTTCTCTTTCCATGGTTGCACCAGAACTGCTAAGCATTTCTGGCATTTTTGTATTTTCTTAGAGAAGAACAGTGCCCATATGAGGCACATTGTTTGTGAAGGGGGTTTTGGAGATATCATGTGCTTTTGAGAGGAAGTTGTCAGGGAGTTTAGTCTAGAATATTTAGTAATACTCTATAAATGCATTCAATCAATGCCTGAATTTTGAATAGATTACTGTGGTGGGAAATCCCTGTGCCTGCTCCACCACTTGCCTTCTCTGTTTGAGTATGGAGCTTGGATAACATCCTGAAAGCAGTAGTGTGCACTAGTCAAATATGGCAGAGACCAGTAGCAAACTGAAATGATCCTATTGCCTCTGAGCTAATATTGATCATGATTGTGAGCTACACGGACAAAGCAGTTCCATCACATGTGCTTGAGGATGCCACAGATGCAAGGTCAAGGTCATACTTTAAACAGCAAAATTTATGGGAACCTGGATTGGTTTAAATACTCTCGTAACTTCTACAGTTGTTGAAAATCCTGTCAGAAATCTGTTAGAAGTCAGTCGAGGTCCAGACATTGTCAGATTAAGCCTATTTTTAATTGTACGTTTCTTTGGAGTTGTGTGAGGATATTGCTTGGCCATCATGTCATTCCCCAAATAGAAAATGATAAGAATGAATTCTTGACCTCATCTCTGTTCTAAATGGACGCCCTTCAAGCAAGGATGTAATGCTGAGGCTTTATAAGGCATTGGTTAGACAGTATGGAGTATTGTGAGCAGTTTGGGCCAATAATCTAAGAAAAGATGTGCTGGCATTGGAGAGCATGCTCACAAGGATTAATCTCATGAGTGAAAGGGTTAACATACAAGGAGCTCTGGGACTATACTTGCTAGAGTTCAGAGTAATGAGGGAGGATCTCATTGAAACCTATCAAATACTGAAAGACCTAGATAGAGTGGATGTGGAGAGAATGTTTCCAACAGTGGGGTAGTCTAGGACCAGAAGGCACAGCCTCAGAATTCAGGGTCATCCATTTTGAAAAGAGATGAGGAAAAATTTCTTTAGCCATAGGGTGGTGAATCTGTGGTATTCATTGCCACAGACAGTTGTGCTGGCCAAATAATTGGCTATATTAAAGGAGGAGGTTGATAGCTTCTTGATTTTACAGGGCATCAAAGGTTACGTGGAGAAGGCAGAAGAGTGAGGTTGAGAGGGGTAATAAATCAGCAATGATAGAATGGAGAAGCAGACTCCATGGGCCGAATGGCCTAATTCTGCTGCTATATCTTTTGGTCTTATGGACCTTGCAATCTACCTTGTCATGGCCTTACACCCTATTGTCTGTCTGACTTGCAATATCTCTGTAACTGGAACACTTTATTTTGCATTCTGTTATTATTTTATCTCTACCGTCTCAATATACCGAAGTGATGAAATTATCTGTATGAATGCATGCAAAATGAAGTTTTTCACTGTGCCTCATTACATGAGGCAATAGTAAACCAATTTACCAATTTTAGATAAGTATTGAAAACCAAACAAATGTCAGCTGAGAAATTGAAAAAATTTTCCAGACTTCAACTCCATATGAGGTAAAATTCCCAACAGAGCACTTATCCCTTGATAATGAAATATAAATGTTCCCAGATTATTCCAGGAGTGTTTAGTTTTCATACATGCCATGCCTATTTATGGCAGGCTCCCATTGCCACAATGGGAACATCAGCACTGGTTATAGTTGCTTTTCAGGATCCACGCATAAAACTCCAGAAGACAAACTCTGCAAGAGTCTGCTAATGACTAATGCAGAATTCATATCACCTTATACTTCTTTAATTTTTTTAATGTTTTCTACTAATGTAAGTAGTTACGATCTTTTCCCTTCAGTATGTATGTACCCAGTGCAAATGACATATTACTTTGATAGAGTAATTTGGTCAATACGGTGCTTTTGATATTCCATTTCTGTGCTTGAAAGGCATTGATCGTGTGGATAGTCAGAGGCTTTTTCCCAGGGCTGAAATGGCTAGCACTAAAGAGTACAGTTTTAAGGTGCTTGGAAGTAGGTACAGAGGAGTTGTCAGGGGTAAGTTTTTTTACACAGAGAGTGATGAGTGTATGGAATGGGCTGCTGGCGAGAGTGGTGGAGGCAGATACAATAGAGTCTCCTGGATAGGTACATGGAGCTTAGAAAAATAGAGGGCTATGGGTAACCCTAGGTAATTTCTAAGGTAAGGACATGTGCAGCACAGCTTCGTGGGCTGAAGGGCCTGTATTGTGCTGTAGGTTTTCTATGTTTCTAATCCACACGGTCAATGCCTCTTATCATCTTATACACCTCTATCAGGTCAGCTCTCATCCTCCGTCGCTCCAAGTAAAAAAGGTCAAGCTCACATAAGGCATGCTCCCCAATCCAGGCAACGTCCTTGTAAATCTCCTTTGCACCCTTTCTATATTTTCTATATCCTTCCTGTAGTGAGGTGACCAGAACTGAGCACAGGACCCCAAGTGGGTTCTGACCAGGGTCTATATAGCTGTAACATTACCTCTCGGCTTTTTAATGGGGATGACAAAACTAATTCCAAACATATTCAATGATTTGATCATTACCAATATTTTATATATCAATACCTGTATCTAGAAATTGACATGGATTTTTCTGACCAAGTAAAGCTATGTTGAATACATGTGTGCATAATTTTTAGCAGTACTGCAGTAAATGAAACCCTGAGCCAAATTAATAATGGATTGAATTAGATTAGTTTTGTATCATTCAGAAATCTGAATATTCTGGAAAATAATTTCTTGGGCTTTGCTCTAGGGATGATGAGATATGGTCTTATGAGTGCTGTGTCTCCATCTAAATAGCCAAAGTATCAGAGGGAGTTACATGAATGATCAAGGACTACTTGAATGGAGGACATCAGATCTGATTCTGTTTAAATCCTCACCAATGATTAGGTGCTTGGTTGCACTGAAGGATACCAACCAGGCAGGAACAGACAACCTGGCTGATCCCCAGGAAGAAAGTGGTCAATTGTATTAATCCATCTGAGATTATCTGGTTCATTTTAAACCCTGGCCTATCTGGCTTGGATTGCCCAGTTATAGTAAGCAATTGAGTTCATTGGTCAATAGTCCTTAACAAGTGTATGTGTTTTTCTGCAGACACTGGTGCAATGGGATGGGGACAAGCTGGTCTGCGTTCAGAAGGGTGAGAAGCCCAACAGAGGCTGGAAGCACTGGATTGAGGGTGATGAACTGCACCTGGTAGGTCACACTGTGCCCTCATTTAAGCTGTGCCAGTAATGTGATTAATTATTATTTAAGTGAAATCTGGGATCTAATTGACAATAAAAACTGATAATTTGATGAAATCTGTATGAATAATTGCTTTCATGTTAACGTCCCAAGCTTCTAGTTTGAGTATAGAACACAGCAGGGTGTCACAATGTGTTGTTGCCTGCACGTGTATGTAAAGAACGCAATGCTGCAGTTCTGCTTTCTGCTTCTTTTTTGATGCAGCCCCTCTATATCATTAGTTAAGTAAGTGTTTGTTGGGACTATGAATTTCATTTAGACTTGATTGCAGTTGACACAACAGTGGATCACTTGGCAAACATGGTTTCATCTGGAAACCCAACACCATATTCTAAGAACAGTGAAGAAACTTGTAATGTAAAATAAACAGCCCTGCTAGTTTTGCCTGGATATCCTTACCAACCATTCTTACCACCTTCTTACCAGCACCCCCTACTGCTTCATGTCAAACACTCGTAGAAGCTGAAGTGAATTTCTTCTGTGGCACAAGGGTGACTTTAATATAAAAATTCAGATTAATAGAATTAAACTGGTGTAATATATATTTCAGTCCAGCCATAAGAGCTCTTTTGGATACTTTCTTTATTACATGTCACTAAAATGATAGTATAAGATCATTGTAATTTTAGCATTAATCGACGTATCATTTGGTGGCTGTATGACAGATGAATGGGACACGTGGGCTATGAGAAGAATACAAAAATGAGTTTTATCAAAGTATTTTACTGGAGGACAGCAGCCAAATTTGTTCTGCAGCTGGCTTATGTGCCCATAAATGGTGTGGCAATTGCTTGCAGATTTTAACTGTGGGATGGCATGGTGGGCTTTGATGTATTTATTAAAAGGGCTTGCAAGATGAGAATGGCCTGTGTCCATGGTAATGAAGTGGTAAGTGCGAAAGTGAAAAAAAACACTTCCTAACAAAAATCGGGCAGGGACTTAAAATATAAGTGGTAAATATAGTTAATTTCCCATTGTACTATTTCAGCCTTACTCGAACACCACTTTTTCAACTGACCAAACAAATTTTTCTGAGACTGAAGGAGTTCCGTTCTTTTAACCACATTGGACCCTAGTGATGGGGCCACAGACTGAATGGGGTAATCTCTGGCCAGGGTCATCAGTCCAAAAATGTCAGTGATTACTTTACATTTTTGAAGCAGTAGAGGCATTTCTTTAGGTCCCAGAAAGCAACCTTGCCTCGGCTGCTTAGAGTCGCACAAATCCCACTCATGACTCTTCTGAGCCCTCCTGATACTTTACCCCCCCACCCCACACTCCTAAATTTTGTTCCACCCAGTCTTCAATTAGAACTTCTTGTCTCCTTGTTTAGCCAATTTCCCAAACTGTGTGCTAAAACTAATTCTGCAAATTTTCTTTTGTAGGTTATACTTTATCTTTGGATTTTCCTCTACTTATTGTTCTCCCCTTAAGGAACATATTGCATTTGCACCAGAAGTCAAAACAATACCTTGCTCAGATGGAAATCTATCGTGTGGTATTTGAGGCTGTCTGGCATCATCAGAGCCAACCCTGGTCCTGTGAATTCGCTATTTTAGTCATGTGGAATAATTGTATTTTGATTTATTTTTCTTTCCTTGCAGGAACTAACGTGCAATGACCAGGTCTGCCACCAAATTTTCAAGAGAAAGTGAACAGTTGAATGTGGACTTAAGTGGTTCTTATATGTGGCATTTCTATGCCCGGCATCACTGAATATGTGCTGTGGTATCACGATAAAAGTGTTTGTCCTTAGAGAATGAACAGTGATTTAAATTACAGTAAATGTATTTGTATTGCACATCATGTAGAATAAAAGCATTACATTAGGAACCTTCAATCTTTAGCTCCCAGTGGTTGTTTCCAAAGAGACAGCGTATTATCTTTAATGTTTTGCTGTCAATAATGCATCACCAAGACTCAGATTCATCCTTATTTGCCTAAGGCAAACACTTCTTTCTCTGGCTTTTCCTCAGAGGAAAGCTCCATCAGAACTCTCAGAGAGAAAAAAAATCTTTTTTCTTTCAAGACAAGAGGGATTAAACATTACATAAGAGAACTCGGGAAGGAAAAGTCATTTTAAGACTTCTGGATTTCTAATTTTATGCTGAGGTGGCATGATTATTAAACATTTAATACTAGGTAAGACGATTTGGCATTATAATAATTCACAACAAAAACAGTAAGTACAACCAATTGTTTTTTTTTCTGACCAGCCGGAAAAATAGCTCAGGAACATAGTCAATAAAACAAGAACTTCGCTTATTTTATGCAGCTGGCTCTTAAGAAAGGAAGAAGGAGGGAAATAGAAGTAAAGGTCTCTGCACACATCCCTGCTCGTACCTAATGAAAGAATTCTGACATTGAATTTAATTTTTGCTCAGGCAAGTGGTGTGAGTCCAATTAAAGATGTGATGCTTTCTTCGCATTTTCCAGCTCTTATTTTATTAAGGAATTCTGAAGGAACAGGAAATCTGAAATAAATTGCTGGAATTACTTAGGTGATGAGGCAGTGATTTTAGAGGGAGAAGCAAAGTCAGAGGCTAGATCAGATGTAACTGAGCTTGCTGTCTGCTTCTGCCCCTTGTACCAGGCTTCCTGCATAACAGTCTCTCAGTTCCTACCAGCACTCAGGAACTTCAGGAACATCATTCTTACTTTTACTCAACATGGTTCTCATCAAAAATATTTATTTTAAAACAGGAAAGGCTGGAAAAGGTCAGCATAGGTATGGAATGAAAAGCAGAGCTAAGGTCTCATTTGAAATTCAAAAGCCTACCGATCCTGGAAATCTGAAATAAAAATAGAAAATAGCCACATGTCAGGCAGTATGTGTAGAGATAGAAACTGAGTTAAGATTTCAGATCAATGAACTTTCATTAGAAATGGAAACTGTTAGAGATCAAAAATAAAAATTAAGTTGCAGAAAGTGAGAGAAATGGAGAGAATGAAGGAAATGTCTGTGGCAAGGCTGAACACAAAGCACAGTTGGTGGCAGTGCCAGCTGAGACAGGGGAACTAAGGCTTCTTGATCACAATACAAAAAAAATTGATCTCAAGTAAGATTGTTCCACAAATTTGCAAAGCTGCAGGTCTTTGCTCACAGCCTTAGCTCTGTTAAAGAAGTATCAGAAAATTTTCACATCCTGATTGTAGAAAAGAAACAACAGTCTACTGATTAATTTCTGAGTAGGTAGCAATGTGCTTGTAATGCATTTAATGCATTCTTTAGGGTCTCACTTGAGGGCTTTATGATCTGGTACATTTCTCTGCCCTTGAGGCCAATGAGTTATCCCCATGTGCATCTGTGCTGGTTTATTTCGCACTGTCAGCTCAATATACAATGTAAAGCTTACTCTCAACCAGCTTCATTATTTGCATCAGTACAAACAAGAGAAAATCTGCAGATACTGGAAATCCATGCAACACGCACAAAAGTCTGGAGGAACTCAGCAGGCCAGGCAGGATCTTGGAAAAGAGGAAACAGTTGATGTTCTGGGCCAAGACCCTTCATCTGTCCTGATGAGAGATCTCGGCCCAAAACGTCAATATTTACTCTTTTCTACGGATACTGCCTAATGCTGAGTTCCTCAAACATTTTACGTATTCACATCACATATTTGGCCAGAAACCTACTTACTCAGGCATCTTTATTTATTCCACAGTACAGCATTGCATAGTATTTTCCATCTTGCTTCTCTCTGGAGTCACAGTGGCTCACTTCTGAAGCTGAGGACTTTCTGGTCAGGAAGGCACACCTACGGCAGCTTCAGAGTTCACAGACTGGGAGGGAAAAGGTAATTAGAAGCAGCGGGAAGGCAAATACCCTATGTTGCTAGTTGTGACTGTGAATGAAGTCACCGGAGAGACACTGAAGCTGGTGGATATAGCAATCTTCATTCAGCTAACCAAGCAGCAGGCATTATACTCAAGATACTTTTAGAAGAAGAGGCTGGCCTGACCCAACATTACTTGATATTTGTTTATATACTAAAGGTCAAAGGTAACAGCAGAACAATTCTACAGTTACAATATATCCACAATGCTTCCTTTGAATTAACTATAATTTAACAACACCTCCATCCTCACATCCACTTTCCAGACACCCTAGATTTAATGTTTATAAGCATTGTCTCTCCAGCTGCATTCATGCATATCCAGACATCTCAAGTGAATGTATGTTTCCTGGTGTGCAATCAACCCCAATCTACAGCTCCTGGAAGACCACTGTACATATCTGCATTTTGAATTCAATCTACAGTCCACATTCAGATCTGAAGACTGGTTGCTGTTGAAATTAATAATTGTTATATACCACATCTTTAGAATATGCCCTAGCATTGTTCATTAGAAACAGAAGAGAGTCTGAAGATGTTGGAAATCTGCATCGACACATGCAAAATGCTGGAGGGAATCAGCAGGTTAGGCAGCATCTGTGAAGGAATAGGAATGGAGAATGTTTCAGACCAAGACCTGAGTTCTCATGAAGTGCCTTGGCCTGAAATGTTGACTGGTCATGCCCCTCCATAGATGTTGCCTGACCTGCTGAGATCCTCCAGCACTTTGTATGTGTTATATTGCTCACTGCTAATTTTTAATCTTTATACTCAGAAAAGTGCAACCATACCCAAGAATCTGACACTTTTAGTATATCAGCTGTTGTAGACCAACAACAATGAGAGAAAATTGAGAGTCAGAGATTCAATAATTAGGGGACAGATGGCTTTTTTGTCACTTAGATGTGACGCTAGCATTTTCTGTTTCAATTTCAAATTTCAGCCCCTTCAGTTTATTAATTTCCCTTAACCTCTGAGAGAATGTTTCTTCTTATGAGAGGACCAGGAACTAGAGTGCATGGTCCCACAATAAGGAGGTACCATTTAAAACTAAGAAGAACAACAATTTCTTACCTCAGAGGTTTGTGAGTCATTGGAACACTTTGTCTTGGAGTGCTGTGGATGCAGATTTTCTCAGATATATTGAATGTTGGGATAGGCAGGTTTCCAATATGTAAGCAAATCAAGGGTTAGGTGGGAAAGGCGGGAAATTTGATCTAAGAATGCCAGACCAGTCATGATCCTACTGAATAGTGGAGAAGGCTTGAGGGAATAGATTGTCTCTTCCTACTCATATGGAATTCTGTATCTTCCTGGTCTACTAAAGCCAAACTACTTCCATCCTTCATTGCTTCTTTTGAATATTGAATCTCTACTGTTACGTACCCCGTAACGGGTTAAAGAACAGCAGAAATGGAAAATACTTTGGAGTCTGGTATTGCTGTTAATTAATGCTCGTTTATTAGTAACTACGCAATACAGTAATATTAATTCAGATATATCAAACAGGTTAGCAGTGATTGTATATATAAGTATGGAAATATATAAAAGCTAAGCTTCTTCAAGCTTAGGAGATAAATGGATACAGTCTTACGATGATGAGTAAATGAAATCAGTTCACTTCATGGTACTGAGTTGAGTAGTGATGGAGAGAGAGGTGTTGTGGTTGTCCGAGTAAGCTAATGCTGTCAATTCTTCCCGTTGTCCTCCGAAACTTCCAAGTTAGCCAAACTTAACCAACTTAGGAGCACCATCTTCAAGTGATAGTCTACCAACCCAGGCAAAGGTTAGACACACTGTAGACTCCACAGGGTCGCTCTTTCACACACTAATAATCACAGATCGATACCTCATAATCGATCCTCAGTCCCACACTCGTGGGCACCTGAACAGGGTAGTGGTAACTTCACCACACCTTAGTGCGTATGCATGTCCTGTGAACAAGCAATTACACTGGTTTAAATACTGTTGTGCTGAACACCAGCTGTCCATCAAGTAGCTCCTCCCTTCTCTCTCTGTAGGAACTCAGAAGCTGGCAGTGTCCTTGCAAAAATCCCAAACAAACTGTGAGCAGTCCTTGCCCCTCTCTCTCTCAGCAACAAGTTGTTTGTGCTGTACAGCTGCATGCTCTCTCTCTCTCTTTTTAAAAGCACAGTCCATAATGAATAACTCGGGATATCATCACACTACTTTACTTTCAATCAAAGTTTCATTCTATTTTGATAATTAATTTCAATTAGTTAATCCCTTCTTTTTCTACAGTATTAAATTTAAAACATGCAAACGTCACTCCAATCTTTAAGAAAGGAGGAAAGCAGCAGAAAGGAAATTATAGACAAGTTATCTTGACCTCAGTGGTTTGAAGATGTTAGAGTTAATAGTTATGGGGTGCTTGGTGACACAGGACAAGATAGTACAAAGTCAGCATGGTTTCTTCAAGGATAATCCTGCCTGACAAATATATTGGAATTCTGAGAGGCGATTACAGGTAGGATAGATAAAAGGGATGCAGTGGATGTTGTATATTTGGACTTTCAGAAGGCCTTTGACAAGGTGCCACACATGAGGCTGCTTACCAAACTAAGAGCCCATGGTATTACAGGAAAGTTAGTAACATGGTTAGAGTATTGGCTGATTGGTAGGAGGCAGCAGGCGGGAATAAAAGGATCTTTTTCTGGTTGGCTGCCAGTGAGTAGTGGTGTTTCGCAGGGGTCGATGTTGGGACCACATCTTTTTATGCTGTATATAAATGATTTAGATGATGGATAGATGGCTTTTTTGCCAAGTTTGCAGATGACACAAAGATTGATGGAGGGGCAGGTCGTGTTGAGGAAACAGGTAGGATGCAGAAGGACTTAGACAGATTTGGAGAATGGGCAAGAAAGCAGCAAATGAAATACAATATTGGAAAAAACATGCATGGTCATGCACTCTGGTAGTAAAAATAAATGTGCAGACTATTTACTAAACAGGAGGAAAATCCAAAATTCTGAGATGCAAAGGGACTTGGGAGCCCTTGTGCAGAATACCCTAAAGGTTAACTTCAAGTTGATCGGCAGTGAAGAAGGCAAATGCCATGTTAGAACATAGAACATAGAACATAGAATAGTACAGCACATTACAGGCCCTTCGGCCCATGATGTTGTGCTGACCCTCAAACCCTGCCTCCCATATAACCCCGCCACCTTAAATTCCTCCATATACCTATCTAATAGTCTCTTAAACTTCACGAGTGTATCTGCTTCCACCACTGACTCAGGCAATGCATTCCATGCACCAACCACTCCCTGAGTAAAAAACCTTCCTCTAATATCCCCCTTGAACTTCCCACCCCTTACCTTAAAGCCACGTCCTCTTGTATTGAGCAGTGGTGCACTGGGGAAGAGTCGCTGGCTATCCACCCTGTTACGTACCCCGTAACTGGGTTGCCAAACCAGCAGAAATGGAACACGTGTTGGAGTCTGTGATAACTAGGAACTAATAAAGTTTTATTAAAGAAATAAGTAATACAGTACACTAATCGCAAGGATATAAATGTAACAGGTTAGCAATGATAGTATACACATATACACAGAAATAGGGTAATAGGAATCAACCAAGCTCTATTGCAGTCTAGGGGTAAAGTGATCAGTCTTAAGTGAAGCAGAGTTCAGTTCAGTCTAGTGCAGTTCGAAGTAATCGCTGTTGTTGTACTGTCGGGGAGAGAGAGAGAGAGAGTGAGAGATGCAGTTGGTTTCAGGCAAACCTTTTCGATGCCTTCTGATCCAGCTGTGGTCACTGACTGTGACCCTTCCGTTCCGGATGTGATCGTTCTTCTGTGGTGAACCCGGCACCCAGGCAAGGGTGGACACACACCAGGTTCCCACCGATCGCACCTTTACATCCTGTGAGCCTCTGACCGATTCCCGCAAACCGGTCCTCCAAACTCCCACTACCTTGTGGGGCACATTGCTCTCTTCAGGGTCTCAAGGCATGTGTGTCCCGTACCTTAGTAAACCTGCTATTTTTATCCCCCTGCTGGGGTATCACCTGTCCATCAAACTTCAAACAGTTCAGGTTCAAAGCAAACGGTCTGTCGCAGACGCCAACATCAGAATTATGTCTCTTTCTCGTTATTCTCTGTCTTCTCTCTTATTAGCATTTTGAATGTTTCTCCATTGTCTTCCATTATCTCTCTCATTAGCATCATCCGTCCTGCAGCTCTGCTTGGCATCACATATGACACCCCAACCCTTAAAAGGATTTTTACCGGCGTAAAAATTATGGGCATGAATGCACATTATAAGATACACGCTAATTTACAGGTAGTCATCAGCTATTCGGCTAATACAGAGAATTTTAAGTTTTAACATCTGGACAGGCAATCAGCAATCAAATTTTTCAGTTCCTTTTATATGTTTTATCTTAATATCAAATTCCTGTAATACCAGGCTCCAACTTAACAAGCGTTTATTTTTATCCTTCATTGTGGCCAAAAACACTAATGGATTGTGATCAGTGTAAACTATCAGTGGTTTCCATGCCGGACAAATATAAACCTCAAAATGTAGTAATGCCAGAATGATTGCCAATAATTCCTTCTCCACAGTGGAATAATTTCTCTGATGGACATTAAACTTCTTAGAAAAATAAGCCACCGGGTGTTCAAATTCCTCTTTGTCTGTCCGCAACAGCACCGCCCCTGCCATTTCGTCGCTAACATCTGTTGCTAGGGAGAAGGGTTTTGAAAAGTCAGGCACATTCAATACAGGGTGGTGACACAGTATCACCTTCAGACTCTCGAAGGCTTGTTGACAAAGGTCGTTCCACACAAACTTCTCATTCTTCGGCAAGAGCTTAGTAAGAGGGAGGGTAATATCCGCAAAGCTTTTGCAAAACTTCCGATAGTACCCCACCATCCCCAAGAACCTTCTCAGGGCTCTCTTGTCCGTCGGGATGGGAACTTCAGAGATAGCCTGCACCTTAGCCTGCATCGCTGCCAGCTGCCCCTGTCCTACCACATACCCCAGATAAGTGACCTTAGCGTCGCCGAACTCACTTTTCGCGAGGTTCACTGTCAGGTTGGCTTCAGACAGCCATTTAAACAGTTTCTCTACTGCCACAATGTGCTCCTCCCACGTGTCACTCCAGACCACTAAATCATCAATATACGCTTCTTTAACCCTTTTAACACTGAATTAATCATCCTTTGGAAGGTCCCTGGGGTGTTCTTTATGCCAAAAGGTAAGACGTTGTACTCGTATAACCCGGATGGAGTGACAAATGCTGAGATTTCTCTAGCCCAGTCAGTTAAAGGAACACACCAGTACCCTTTCAGCAAATCGATCTTTGTGATGTACTTAGCTCTCCCCACTTTATCGATGCAATCGTCTACCCTTGGGATGGGGTAAGCATCAGTTTTTGTGATGGCGTTCACCTTTCTGTAATCTGTACAGAATTGTATGCTCCCATCGGGTTTCGGGACAACCACACAGGAAGAAGCCCATTCCGATTTGGATGGCCTAATAATACCTGTGGCTAGCATGTGTTCAATTTCTTTCTCCACTAGCTTGCCCTTCTCCAAGTTCATCCCATAGGGGTGTTGCTTAATAGGCTGATCTGATGTAACAACGACATCATGTACCATCTCCTTGCATCGCCTCGGGACATCTGGACATACATCTGCATGCCGGTTAATTAGCTTTATCAGTGGCTTGCTCTGTTCAGGGATGAAGTGAGAGACCTTATCAGCAAAGTTGGCCAAAACATAGAGTTCTCCAATCTGCTCGGCACCATATTTAACTTTTCAAGATGGGTTTTCCCCTTATCATTTGGCACCCCAGCCTCATTTATTTTTGTGATAACACCGACTAGTTTTGCTTTCTTATTGTGGTAAGCTTTTAACATATTAATATGCACTAATTGGGTCAGCTTACGTCTGTCCGGCATTTCAATAGCATAATTCAAATAGTCTATCTTTTTAATCACTTTGTACGGACCATGGAATCTTGCCTGGAGGCGGTTGGTTACCACTGGAAACAGAACTAAGACCCTATCGCCCACTTGAAACACTTGTTCGTGGGCACGTCTATCATGCCACTGTTTCATTTTTGTTTGGGAGTTTTGTAGATTTTCTTTGGTAAAGTCACAGATCCTTTTAAGCCACTCACGAAATTTTAAAACATAATCAATCATATTGATTTGTACTGTCAGACTGGACCATTGCTCTTTCAGTAGAGTCAGGGGTCCTCTGGGCCGATGACCGAAGACGAGCTCGAATGGGCTGAACCCCAATGATTCCTGAACCGTGTCCCTTATGGCAAATAACAAGAGAGGCACGGCATCATCCCAGTCTCTAGCGTTCTCTTGACAGTAAATTTTAATCATAGTCTTTAATGTTGCGTGGAATCGTTCCAACGCCCCTTGGGACTCGGGTGGTACGCGGAGGCCAAAACCTGCTTTGCTCCCATCTCATCCAACATCCGTCAGAATGTGTGAGATGTGAAGACTCTCCCCTGATCTGACTGGATTTCCCTGGGCAGCCCCACCGTAGTGAAAAATTTCACAAGTGCCTTTACCACTGCGGGAGTCTTGATGCCTGCCAGGGGCACCGCCTCCGGAAACCTGGTAGCGGTGCACATAATAGTCATCACGTACTCTCGCCCACTTGCAGTCCTGGGCAGGGGACCGACAAAATCCACAATTATTCGGGAAAAAGGTTCCCCGAAGGCGGGTATTGATCGAAGGGGTGCTTTAGGCAGGACCTGATGTGGCTTTCCTGCCACCTGACATAAATGACATCACCTACAATAGTCAACAATATCCTTCCTCATGTTCGGCCTGTAGAACTCTTTCATAATTCTATCGATTGTCTTCCACACCCCAAAATGTCCACCGAGGGGTATCTTGTGGGCCAGGTTAAACATCTCGCCCCTATAAATTTTCGGCACTACCACATGGTGCACCACCCCCAATTCCTCATCTGCAGGCACGGGACTTGGTCTCCATTTCCTCATTAGTACTCCCTCCTTCACATAATAGCCCACTTGCTCCCTTTTTAATTCTGCTTCGGAGAGAGCTGTCTCCGTCAAAACCATTAGCTCCTCGTCTCGTTCCTGTGCCTGTATAAATTCCTTCCTTGCTAATGATAAATCTACCTCAAATCCCTCACTTCCTTCCGCTCCATTATGCTCCTTCTTCTCACTTTCTAACCCCTCCTGGTACAAGGCTAGTAAAAACGTCTCAGCTAAATCCACATTCGCTTCAGCAGCCTTTCTCAACATGCGTCGAGTTACCGCGCAAACGGGATAAACCTGTGAGTCCATGGACGGGTCCTCAGTCCTGGCAGGCTTGCTCATCAGCTTTACTGCTGGGTACACATCTCCACCTGCAAGGTCATAACCGAGTAAGACCTCCACGTCTTCTATCGGTAATTCGGGCCTCACCCCTATCGTGACCGGTCCGGAGACCAAGTCACTTTTCAGATGTATCTGGTGCAAAGGTACTGCTTCAGTCCCTTTCCCAATGCCTTTTATCACACTGACCTCCCCAGTCTCGGTCTCTGCACTAAAGTCTAACACCCTCCTTAAGATCAATGACCGACAAGCCCCAGTGTCTCTCCAGATCCGTACTGGAACTGGGGTTGACCCCTCCTTCACCGACACCAATCCGGCCAAAATAAACTTCTCGCACCCTTCCTGAATTCTATCAGACCTCTTCTCCCCTAGCAGTTTGTTTCCCGACTCAATACAGCCAGTCGGATTCGTCGTTTTTCCTTTCCCCGTCTCCTTCTTTGGGGCAAAGCACCTGGATGCAATGTGACCAGCTTTCCCACAATTATAGCATACAACCCCAGGAGACTTCCTACCAAACTGCTTCCTGTCTTCCTTATCCTTCTCACTAGTCCTCGGCTTACTATCTGGCTTTGCCGGCGGACTTTCTCCGCCCTCTCGACTACCCTTCTGGTAGCTGTTACTCGGAGTAAACTTTGCTTTGTGAGTTAACACGTACTCATTCGCTAACTTAGCAGTTGCGGCTAAGGTTTCTGCCTCTTTCTCATCTAGATAGGGCCTCATACCTTCAGGGACACAACCTTTAAACTGCTCAATCAGTATTAGCTGTAGCAGTCTGTCATAATCCCCACTGACCCCTTTCGAGGTGCACCAACGCTCACAATACATCTGCATCTCACGGGCAAACTCTAAATACGTGCAGCCCCACTGCTTCCTCACATTCCGGAACCTTTGCCGGTATGCCTCCGGGACCAACTCATAAATCCTGAGTATAGCCTCTTTCACCACATCATACCTCTGGGCATCTTCTGCTGACAATGCTGAGTAAGCTAGCTGAGCCTTCCCCTTAAGCACGCTCTGAAGCAAAACAGCCCACTTATCCCTTGGCCAGTCCTGACTTGCGGCGACTTTTTCGAAATGTAGAAAGTACCGATCAACATCGGCCTCCTCAAATGGGGGAACCAACCTAACCTCCTGGGTCGCCCTGAACCCTCCACCTTGGTCCGGCATTTGGCCCCTCTCTAGTGCCATCCTTAACTTCTCCAGCTCAAACTCCCTTTCCTTCTCTCCTTCTTCTCGTTTTAATTGCTTTACTCTCTCTTCCCGTTCTAACTGCTTCATTCCGAACTCATGTTCGAGCCTTAATTTTTCCATCTGCAGCTGCACTGCTGCTCCACCAGGTTTGCTCATCTCCAGCACCCTGTGGGGAAACACACCTTTAGATACATAACGCTCAACAATAGCTCTGTGCATCTCCATTCTCCTTATTGTCAGCTTCTCCTTAAAAAGATTCAACCGTTTTGCAACAGTCGCCAATTCTGATTTCCTGGCATCCTCTAATGCCTCCAAGGTTGGCGCCTTTGGAAATTCCTCAATCTCCATTTCTGCTGTTTGCCCCTTTTTTTCTTTCGGGAATTTTAACCCAATCAATTTATTAGTCCCAATTTTGGTGTTCAAATGCCCGGACTTATGTTACGTACCCCGTAACTGGGTTGTCAAACCAGCAGAAATGGAACACGTGTTGGAGTCTGTGATTACTAGGGACTAATAAAGTTTTTTTAAAGAAATAAGTAATACAGTACACTAATCGCAAGGATATAACCGTAATAGGTTAGCAATGATAGTATACACATATACACAGAAATAGGTTAATAGGAATTAACCAAGCTCTATTGCAGTCGACGGGTAAAATGATCAGTCTTAAGTGAAGCAGAGTTCAGTTCAGTCTAGTGCAGTTCGAAGTAATCGCTGTTGTTGTACCGTCGGGGGGAGAGAGAGAGAGAGAGTGAGAGATGCAGTTGGTTTCAAGCAAACCTTTTCGATGCCTTCTGATCCAGCTGTGGTCACTGACTGTGACCCCTCCATTCCAGATGCGATCGTTCTTCCGTGGTGAACCCGGCACACAGGCAAGGGCGGACACACACCAGGTTCCCACCGATCGCACCTTTACACCCTGTGAGCCTCTGACCGATTCCCGTCAACTGGTCCTCCAAACTCCCACCACCTTACGGGGCACACTGCTCTTTTCAGGGTCTCGAGGTGTGTGTATCCCGTGCCTTAACAAACCTGCTATTTTTATCCCCCTGCTGGGGTATCACCTGCCCAACAAACTTCAAACAGTTCAGGTTCAAAGCAAATAGCCTGTCGCAGACGCCAACGTCGGAATTGTGTTTCTTTCTCGTTAATCTCTCTCTTCTCTTTTATTAACATTTTGAATGTTTCTCCATTACCTTACGTTATCTCTCTCATTAGCATCATCTGTCTTGCAGCTCTGCTTGGCATCACACATGACAACTCTATCTATTCCTCTTATTATCTTGTACACCTCTATCATGTCTCCTCTCATTCTCCTTCTCTCCAAAGAGTAAAGCACTAGCTCCCTTAATCTCTGATCATAATGCATACTCTCTAAACCAGGCAGCATCCTGGTAAATCTCCTCTGTACCCTTTCCAATGTTTCCACATCCTTCCTATAGTGAGGCAACCAGAACTGGACACAGTACTCCAAGTGTGGCCTAACCAGAGTTTTATAGAGCTGCATCATTACATCGTGACTCTTAAACTCTATCCCTTGACTTATGAAAGCTAACACCCCAAGAGCTTTCTTAACTACCCTATCTACCTGTGAAGCAACTTTGAGGGATCTGTGAACATGTGCCCTCAGATCCCCCTGCTCCTCCACACTACCAAGTATCCAGCCATTTACTTTGGACTCTGCCTTGGAGTTTGTCCTTCCAAAGTGTACCACCTCACACTTCTCCGGGTTGAACTCCACCTGCCACTTCTCAGCCCACTTCTGCATCTTATCAATGTCTCTCTGCAATCCTTGACAATCCTCTACTCTATCTACAACACCACCAACCTTTGTGTAGTCTGCAAACTTGCCAACCCACCTCTCTACCCCCACTTCCAGGTTGTTAATAAAAATCATGAAAAGTAGAGGTCCCAGCACAGATCCTTGTGGGACACCACTAGTCATAATCCTCCAATCTGAATGTACTCCCTCCACCACGACACTCTGCCTTCTGCAGGCAAGCCAATTCTGAATCCACCTGGCCAAATTTCCCTGGATCCCATGCCTTCTGACTTTCTGAATAAGCCTACTGTGTGGATCCTTGTCAAATGCCTTACTAGAATCCATATAGATCACATCTACTGCACTGCCCTCATCTATATGCCTGGTCACCTCCTCAAAGAACTCTATCAGGCTTGTTAGACATGATCTGCCCTTCACAAAGCCATGCTGACTGTCCCTGATCAGACCATGTTTCTCTAAATTTCCATAGAGCCTATCTCTAAGAATCTTTTCCAACAGCTTTCCCACCATAGACGTAAGGCTCACTGGTCTGTAATTACCCGGATTATCCTTACTACCTTTTTTGAACAAGGGGACAACATTTGCCTCCCTCCAATCCTCCGGTACTATTCCCTTGGACAACGAGGACATAAAGATCCTAGCCAGAGGCTCAGCAATCTCTTCCCTCGCCTCATCGAGCAGCCTGGGGAATATTCCGTCAGGCCCCAGGGACTTTTCTGTCTGAATGTATTTTAACAAATCCAACATCTCCTCTTCCTTAATATCAACATGCTCCAGAGAATCAACCTCACTCATATTGTCCTCACCATCATCAAGTTCCCTCTCATTGGTGAATACTGAAGAGAAGTATTCATTGAGGACCTCGCTCACTTCCACAGCCTCCAGGCACACCTTACCACCTTTATCTCTAATTGGTTCTACCTTCACTCTTGTCATCCTTCTGTTCTTCATATAATTGAAAAATGCCTTGGGGTTTTCCTTTACCCTACTCACCAAGACCTTCTCATGCCCCCTTCTTGCTCTTCTCAGCCCCTTCTTAAGCTCCTTTCTTGGTTCCCTATATTCCTCAATAGATTCATCTGATCCTTGCTTCCAAAACCTCATGTATGCTGCCTTCTTCCACCTGACTAGATTTTCCACCTCACCTGTCACCCATGGTTCCTTCACCCTACCATTCTTTATCTTCCACACCAGAACAAATTTATCCCTAACATCCTGCAAGAGATCTCTAAACATCGACCACATGTCCATAGTACATTTCCCTGCAAAAACATCATCCCAATTCACACCCGCAAGTTCTAGCCTTATTGCCTGATAATTTGCCCTTCCCCAATTAAAAATTTTCCTGTCCTCTCTGATTCTATCCTTTTCCATGATAATGCTAAAGGCCAGGGAGCGGTGGTCACTGTCCCCCAGATGCTCACCCACTGAGAGATCTGTGCCCTGACCCGGTTCATTACCTAGTACTAGATCTAGTATGGCATTCCCCCAGTCAGCCTGTCCACATACCGTGACAGGAATCCGTCCTGGACACACTTAACAAACTCTGCTCCATCTAAACCCTTGGAACTAATCAGGTACCAATCAATATCAGGGCAGTTAAAGTCACCCATGATAACAACCTTGTTATTTTTGCACCTTTCCAAAATCTGCCTCCCAATTTGCTCCTTTGTTTCTCTGCTGCTACCAGGGGGTCTATAGAATACCCCCAATAGAGTAACTGCTCCCTTCCTGTTCCTGACTTCCACCCATACTGACTCAAAAGAGGATCCTGCTACATTACCCACCCTTTCTGTAGCTGTAATAGTATCCCTGACCAGTAATACCACCCCTCCTCCCCTTTTTCCACCCTCTCTATCCCTTTTAAAGCACTGAAATCCAGGAATATTGAGAATCCATTCCTGCCCTGGTGCCAGCCAAGTCTCTGTAATGACCACTACATCATAATTCCATGTATGTGTCCAAGCTCTCAGTGCATCACCTTTGTTCCTGATGCTTCTTGCATTGAGGTACACACATTTCAGCCCTTCTACCTTACTACCTTTACACTGTTTATTCTGCTTCTCTTTCCTCAAAGCCTCTCTATATGTTAGATCTGGTTTTACTCCATGCACTTCTTTCACTACTCTATCGCTCCGGGTCCCATCACCCTTGCAAATTAGTTTAAACCATCCTGAACCATGCTAGCAAACCTACCTGCAAGGATATTGCTCCCCCTCGAGTTCAGGTGCAACGCATCCAATCTGTACAGGTCCCACCTTCCCCAGAAGAGATCCCAATGATCTAAAAATCTAAAACCCTGCTCCCTGCACCAACTCCTCAGCCACGCATTCAACTGCCATCTCCTCCAATTCTTACCATCTCTGTCACGTAGCACTGGCAGCAATCCTGAGAACGCCACCCCTGAGGTCCTGTTCTTCAGCCTTCTGCCTAGTTCCCGAAACTCACACTTCAGGACCTCATCCCTCTTCCTACCTATGTCATTGGTACCAACATGTATCAGGAGTTCTGGCTGCTTTCCCTCTTGTACCAGGACATCGTGCACCCGGCCAGAGACATCCCAGACCCTGGCACCCGGGAGGCAACAAACCATGCGAGTGTCCTTCTCACGTCCACAAAATCTCCTGTCTGCTTCCCTGACTATAGAGTCTCCAATGATGACAGCTCTCCTCTCCTCTGTCCCACCCTTCTGCACCACAGGGTCAGACTCAGTGCCGGAGGCCCTGCCACCGTGGCTCACACCTGGTCGGTCGTCCCCGCGAACAGTATCCAGGACGGTAAACTTATTATTTAGGGGAATGGCTACAGGGGTGCTCTGCACTACCTGTCTGCTTGCCTTCGCTTTCCCCCCTCTGACTGTCAACCAACGACCTGCTTCCAACAGCCTAGGTGTGACTACCTTCCTGTAGCTCTCATCTATGACTGCCTCATTCTCCCTTATAAGTGGAAGGTCATCCAGCTGCTGCTCCAAATTCCTTACATGGTCTTCCAGATCACCCAGCCGTATGCACTTCTGGCAGATGTGACTCTGTGGGAGAGAGGCGTTCCCCCAAGACTACCACATCTCACAAGAGAGGCACATCACCGTCTCAGGAGGCATTGTAAAGACTAACTGCGAGCTAGCTTGTCCTCCGCCTCTTCTCGTCGAAGCCTCTCAAGTCAAAGCCTCAAAGCTTCACTCCTTCACTGGCCCACTCACGCACTGGCCGCTTTCCACATTCATTTCAGGAGGTCTAGAATACAAGAGCAAAGATGTGATGCTGAGGCTTTATAAGGCACTGGTGAGGCCTCACCTTGAGTATTGTGAACAGTTTTGGGCCCTTCATCTTAGAAAAGATGTGCTGGCTTTGGAGAAGGTTCACAAGGATGATTCCAGGAATGAAAGGGTTACCATATGAGGAAAGTTTGATGGCTCTGTGTCTGTACTTGCTGGAATTCGGAAGGACGAGGGGGAATCTTATTGAAACCTTTCAAATGTTGAAAGGCCTAGACAGAGTAGATGTGGAAAGGATGTTTTCCATTGTGGAGAAGTCTAGGGCAAGAGGGCACAGCCTCAGGTTAGAGAGGCGCCCTTTCAGAACAGAGATGCAGAAAAATTTCTTTAGCTAAAGTGTAGTGAATTTGTGGAATTTGTTGCCACATGCATTTGTGGAGGCCAGATCATTGGGTGTATTTAAGGCAGAGATTGATAGGTTCTTTATTGGACATGGTATTAAAGGTTACAGGGAGAAGGCCGGGAACTGGGGTTGAGGAGGAGAAGAAAAAAAGATTAGCCATGATTGAGTGGCGGAGCAGACTCGATGGACCAGATCACCTAATTCGGCTCTTGTGCCTTATGGTCTAAAACCGTATCTTTCCTAGTCAGTTCATTAACATTCTCACCTAGGATTTGATCTCATGTTCATACCAAGAATTCATCCCTGCATCATTAGAATGAGCTTGACTTGGCTAGTTTATTGGTGAATTAAGGTCTCTCATGATTACGACATTATCCCATTACATGATATTTATATTGTGTCCTGCATCATAATTACCATTAAGGAACCCATAGACAGCTCCTCATAAAGTTTTCTGCTCCATACTGTCTCTTACCTCCATCACATCAACCACAGTACAATTCTATATCATTTTCTGATATTCCAAGACCCTTACTATATCATCTTCATGCAACTCCTTCATTAAAAGGTCTCTAGTACATTACCTCCTCATCCATTTTTTGCCTGTATTGCTTAAATATGTAATCTTAGAACATTTGGTCCCCAGATTTGGTCACGCTACAGCCACATTTCTCTAAAAGCAAGTAGATCATAACCATTTATAGCCCTTTATGTCACTTTTCCATCACATTCTTGCACTTACTGTGAACATTTTGACATACATATACTGCCTTTAAATGTAGCCTGTTAACATTTTTCCGTGATCTATTCCTATTTACTATTTATTTTGTTTCCACTGGCGACCTGCCAAATGTTTCTAGCATTTTTTTCCACATGATGTATGGCTCCCTTGGTATCATCTCATCTATTTCCCGTAGCCCTTCTCTCCCTCTCCTAGGCAGAGCAAAGATTACTTTTTCAAGTTCCCACCTTCTATTCTCCAGGCCGCCTACCCCTGCCCCTAATTTGGATGTCCCTTTGGAAGCCGGAAAATATTTGAAGTAAACACAGGAAATTAGAACAAACATTATTTAAGAGTTTTGTAGCAGAGATAGACGGAAGATAGTGATTGCAGGATGGGCTTTCAGGGAAGAGAGAGTTCAGATACGAAGTAAGTAAACTTCTTCAACAAGTAAAAGCAAACGTCTAAAGTTTAGATCATAAAACGTAGGAGCAAAATTAGGTCATTCATCCCATCAAATTTGCTCCTCCATTTGATTATGGCTGATTTGTTTTTCCTTCTCAACCCTATTCTCCTCATAACCTTTGACATCCTTACTAATCAAGAACTTATCAACCCCCACTTTAAGGAAACCTAATGATATCCCGTTCGGCCTTCTGTGGCAATGAATTCCACAGATTCACCACCTTCTAGCTAAATATATTCCTCCTCATCTCTGTTCTAAAGCAACAACCTTTTATTCTGAGGCTAGGCCCACTGGCTCTAGACTCTCCCACTACTGGAAGTATCCTGTCCACATCCACTCTGCCCAAGTGTATCATATTTAGTAGGTTTCAATCCTGTTAAGCCTAGAAACATCAAATAATCCTTATATGTGAAACACTCCGGTTCTGTCGGCTGCATAAGTCTAGGGAAGACAATCTCTGGGCCTACCAAACATGTGAGATTGAGGTGAGGTTGGCTAGATGCTGTGTGATTTGTTCCCCTGTTACAAATCAGTACCATGAAATAGCAGACACCACACCATACACAGTACACTATACACAATTACACGATTTACATCTATAATTATTAATTTGTCTAGAGAATTTGTAAAGAAAAAGTAAAAAAAGAAAAGGGCCCATTTTAATGAAACAGTCTAATGTGCACAAGTTGGAGCTCACAGTTTTCCCTTCACCGATCCTCCTTCGATCTCCCTGGCCTTCGTCGGATAATGGCACCACTCCAGGTTGAGTACTATGACCTCTCCCTCTGGCAGCTTCTCCCTTCATCTCCCACCAAAGACGCAGATCACCCCAGTGTCAGGAGCACAGCACGAAATACATTCCCCTCATTGGATGGCTCACATTCCAAAGCACCCGTTATCTTTAACCATAATCCAAACATTGCTTCTACAGAAAAATAATTGCATTAGCAGTGAAACCTTTCCCAGGGTGTTACATACGTTAACCCTCTCATCTCTAGCATCATTCTCATAAACTTTGTCTTGTCCCTCTTCAAAGCCAGCACATTCTTCCTCAGATATGGGTTTCAAAACTGCTCTCAATATTCCAACTCTGCACCGCTGATTTCATAACTCTCTCTCTATTTATAAAATACAGTAATTTCTGCCTCTGTTGCTTCTACCATGGTACATGACCATTTACTTTTCTACACTATACTCCATCCGCCACTTCTCCGGCCATTTTCCCAACCTACCCAAGTCCTTCTGCAGACTCCCTGATTCCTCAATACTACCTACCCCTCCAAATATCTTTGTACTACCTGAAGCCATCGGTTTTGTCACCCAAATCATTAACATATAACATAAAAGGTAGTGGTCCCAACACGGATCCTCATGGAAAACCATTAGTTATTGGAAGACAAGTGAAAAGCCCCCATTCATTGCCTTCTGTCCATCAGCCAATATTCAGTCTATGATACTACCTTTCCCTTAATACCATGGGCTTCTATCTTGTTTAGTAGTTAATGTGAGGCCAAAGGACTTCTGAAAATACAAATAAACTACATCCACTGACACTTCTTTGTCTGACATGCTTGCTACATCTTGAAAGAATTCCAACAGATCTGTCAGACAAGATTCCCTTGAAGGAAGCCAAGCTGACTTCAAAATATTTTACCTTGTGCCTCCAGGTGCCCCAAAACTGGACTGTAAAATATAACCAACTACTAAATTGGGTTAACTTACCTATAAATTCATGTCTTTCACATCTTGCCCTTCTTAAGAGTGGATTAATATTTATGATTTTTCCAGTCCTCTGGAAACATTCTGGAATTTAGTGACTCTTGAAAGATCACGACTGACACCTCCACAATCTCTCAGTTACTCTTTCAGAACCCTGCATTTGTGATCCATCTGGTACAGGTGACTTATCGACTTATCCAGCTTCAGACCTTCTAGCTTCCCAAGGACCTTCCCCTCACTAGTAGCCACTACAATCATTTCTGATCTTGCTCTCTTGAATTTCTGGTATACTGCTAGTGTATTCCACAGTTAAGACTAATCCAAAATACTTATTTAGTCCAACCGCCATTTCATTATTTCCCATTACTACCTCTCCAGCATTATTTTCAAGCATTCAGAGAGGTAAGGAACAAATGTACTGCTGTTTATTTTGCCTGTAAGTCATCTCCCCAGAATGCCCTTTCACATTACATTCGGTACATAACATACAAGGAAGCTCAACAGCAATCCGTAAGGGTCAAAATATGCATGAGTACATAACATATCCCTCCCCTTTATTTTAAAATATTTTCCCCATTCCCATACACAGATGAGCTGCTGAACTCTTAACATTCAATAGAGTAATTATCAAACTCAACCAAAAACAAAAATAATTTTTCTAAGCTACGGAGAGGGAGGTAGACTGCCTGTATTCCCACACAAAACCCTAGGATTCATTCTGCTCCATGTTCCTGTGAGGCTATCTCTGGGTGGTGTATGTATAGATCTTAGCTTGGATACTGCATTTTCAGTAGGGGACAGTTCAGAAAGTACGGGTGATGGGGAAGCACTGATTGTGTCATTTTGTCTTAATGGAGGTTCTGTCGTTGTTGTCTCAGAATCAAGTTCCATTTCTACAACGAGATCTAGCCTGGTGAGTTTGTGTTGGTTTTCAGTAGCCTCAGAAGTGGGCGACAGCTGATCAACGTGCCTTCTCCAGAAGGCGTTACTAGTTCCTGGTGCGTACAACACAGGACCACTTTGTGCCACCACCTTCACAGGTATCCACGTTGTTCAGAAGATGTAATTCCAGACAAGTACTCTCTCTCTCCTGCTGTGAAACTTCTGTACTTCACTTTAGCATGTCTCTCTGCTTAGATTTTCTGTTCACGTAACTATTCATATAAGATATTTCTGTTGGTAGGATCCCTTTGAAGATGACAAAAGTTGTGGAGAGTAATAGACACTAAAAGCTGAATATTCAACAAACATACATAGCTAAAATGTATACAAAGCATACCTTTCAATGGTTATGTGTACCACTTGCCTTATACAAAAGAAGAGAGACAGAACCTCCCATATGTGCTTTCTATGTACCTAGGATACTTGAAACTGAACACCAGGCAACTAAACTTACCAAACACGATGTAAGTGACTTTCAATAAGCAGAATGAGCCATGACCCCCACCCCCCCCCACAGGACACTGCACCCCTCGAAAGTTGCAAAAATCCCTCAGACTAGTATGACTCTTGCAAACTCCCTAAGTTACATATAAAACACAAAAGTACAATATTGTAAACCCAGTCATCATCTCCCAGTAGTCTACTAGCCTCCATGTGCCCCAAAAAGCCACCAGTCCCACCCCGGAGTGTAATAGTGTATGAGCTGGTCCTCCAGTTAAACTTATACACTGATTCTGAGATAAAATCAACCAGGTGCATGGTGTTACCTGACACATCAGAACTTTAGTTGCAGTATTCTTGGTCAATAACAGTACAATTGCCACCTTCTTTTGTGAGCAGGTTATCCAAGGCTATTAAAATCAGTTCCTGTGACAATCTGGCCATACCGTGTTGAGAAATGCTATAATTAAAAATCTTTCTTCCTTTGACCAATGAGCATGAGTGAGGTGTTCTTCTAGGGCACTGGGGTGGCATATGTATGGCACCACATGTCAACTGCACCACCCTGTGGAAACCACGGATTAGGTACTACATATCCAGTAAGTGCCATTCAGTGTCCAACATATGCTCACTTTTACAACCCCATTTGACATAGAGACAACCATTCAAGATACTGTTTCTACTCACACTTGCCATCCACCTTGCACATTGTACCTGTACTCAACATGTCATCTACACCAACACTCTCTATCAGGTGGGGAAATCACAAATATTCTCCACCTTCCAATTAAACAAATGGTAAGTAGGGAAATACCGGCCCTGAAAACACTTGATCCACTGGGGCTATTAAGGCTAAAATCCCTTAAATCTGTTAACATACAGTTTGTTGTGGTTGACTAGAATATACTACTCCCTCCCAGCTCCCCTAAACAGAATGCCCAAACCCAAAAAGTTGGATATCATCAAAGGGATCAATATCAGTGGCATCTCCTCCATGACATAGAAGGAAGTCCTCATACAAATTCAGAAATCTGACATAGTCCAATGTTCATGTAGTGTTCTCGTGCAGTGTGTTGAAACTCTGACTAAACACCAAGTTAAACCAGAGCCGATGAAGACAAGAGTCGTAGTAAGGTTAACCATTTACTGTTCACTCTTCCACATTAACACTGTATGGTGAAAACTGTTGATAAAAAAATACAAACATATACAGCATCTGTTTCATTCTGGAAACCGCGCGCGCTCTCTTCTTTTAGTGAGTGTCTCCAGCCGCCCGAGTAGCGGGCGAGGGGGGGGTCCCGTCAAACCACCATCGGGCTTGAGCTGACCCCGCATTTGAAATTGAAAAGCCGGCACGTGCGCCACCCCAACTGCCGCTTCCTTAACAGAAACTGCATTAATATTTTTACTTCAAATACTTTCATAGGAACTTACGGTGTTGCTTCTATTACGTTTCTTTGTGGGTAGAAATGGAGCTCTTCAGGATCATGCTGCACGCATGGCACCCACCTTGTCACCTTCTCGGAACCGGAGGTTACACATAAGACGCGGCAAAACTGGAGGTGACGTCATCACACACCGCGATATACCATAGACAATGAATTTACCTTTGTTAATCTGTAACATAATTATCAACCTTTAACTTTAACTAGAAAATAGTTATAAACAAATCATTTAAAGCGTAGACCCAACAAAGTCAAATAAATGCCTTAAGGGCAACACAGTGCAAATTCAAATGATATCCCCAGGGATGTATCACAGGATCTCCCACCACAAGTCAGCATCTGCCACTTAGCCATTCTGTAATGCAGTGAGATACAAATGCATTTGTCCTTGATTAATCACTAGATATTTTGAAAACAAAGAAAGAACAGAACTACTGGAATTATTCCCCAAATACTCAATTCTCTCTGAATTATGAGCATCTCATATTTGGAATAACATTGCCTAAATTTCTACCAAATTTCAACTCAAATTTCACATGGGCAGTATGAAAAGTGAGTCATCCCTAAATCCGATTGCATTGGGAAACAAGCAACAAAGCAACAGATTAAGACACAATAGACATGTAACAGAATAACAAAAAAAAACAAAAAACAAAGTAACTAACTAAATAAACACAAGAAACTAAGTAACAGATTTGAACACAAAACACAAAATGAGGGAGAGAGCTATAATTTCAAGGATTAAACTGAGGGGTCTGCACTATCCTCTCTCCCTCTTTTCAATATCCAGCCAGACATCCTCTTCCCCCAGCCCCACAGCAGAATCACTGGCCCACCTCATCATGGCTCAAACTTTAACAGGGGAGGGCTGCCAACCAATTTGTCGTGCAGCATCTAAGTGCTGCAGCTTCATTAGTTGACAAGCTATCTGCATATTCATATCCTCTATCTTTGAAGCCCTACTCTGAGCCATCAATAGTGAATCTCTCAGCATAATATTATGCTGACTGAGATTTTCCATTCATTCCTAAGACTCGTTATTGTTTTATACTGATGTCCTATAACTGCTGCAAGCACCCAGAAAGCATCCTGATGACTACTCTTTCTCCTGGGAAAACCCAACGATTTATGCATGAAAACAATTTGATGTCCTATTTCAACCCTGGCAAAATCTAACAGGTCTGGCATTCCATAAACCATCAGTAGGTTTATAGCGAGACTTCCAAAGCCCTCACTGTTATCTGTCTAACCTGAGATTCTGTATCTCCCAAACGGAGGCTCCTATCTTTCCAAAAAAACCTTTTAAAGAAATGCATTTTTACTCAAAAATCCAGATCCTGCTCAAAGCAGCACCAAATGTAATATTGAATCAGGTTTGTCGATAGAACATAGAACATAGAACGGTACAGCACAGTACAGGCCCTTTGGCCCACAATGTTGTGCCAACCCCTAAACCCTGCCTCCCATATAAGCCCCCACCTTAGACTCCTCCATATACCTGTCTAGTAGTCTCTTAAATTTCACTAGTGTATCTGCCTCCACTACTGACTCAGGCAGTGCATTCCATGCACCAACCACTCTCTGAGTAAAAACCCTTCCTCTAATATCCCCCTTGAACTTCCTCCTTAACTTAGAGCTATGTCTTCTTGTACTGAGCAGTGGTGTCCTAGGGAAGTGGCGCTGGTTGTCCACTCTATCTATTCCTCTTAATATCTTGTATACCTCTATTATGTCTCCTCTCATCTTCCTACTCTCCGGAGAGTAAAGCCCTAGCTCCCTTAATCCCTAATCATAATGCATACTCTCTAAACCAGGCAGCATCCTGTAAAATCTCCTCTGTACCCTTTCCAATGCTTCCACATCCTTCCTATAGTGAGGCGACTAGAACTGGACACAATACTCCAAGTGTGGCCTAACCAGAGTTTTATAGAGCTGCATCATTACCCCATGACTCTTAAACTCTATCCCTCGACTTCTGAAAGCTAACACCCCATAAGCTTTCTTAACTACCCTATCTACCTGTTAGGCAACTTTCAGGGATCTGTGCACTTGTACCTCCAGATCCCTCTGCACCTCCACACTTCCAAGTATCTTGCCATTTACTTTGTACTCTGCCTTGGAGTTTGTCCTTCCAAAGTGTCAAAGCTCTCTGGGTTGAACTCCATCCGCCACTTCTCAGCCCACTTCTGCATCTTATCAATGTCTCTCTGGAATCTTTGACAATCCTCTACACTATCTACAACACCACCAACCTTCGTGTCATCTGCAAACTTGCCAACCCCCCCTTCTACCCCCACATCCAGGTTGTTAATAAAAATCACGAAAAGTAGAGGTCCCAGAACAGATCCTTATGCGACACCACTAGTCACAATCCTCCAATCTGAATGTACTCCCTCCACCATGACCCTCTGCCTTCTGCAGGCAAGCCAATTCTGAATCCACCTGGCCAAACTTCCCTGGATCCCATGCCTTCTGACTTTCTGAATAAGCCTACCATGTGGAACCTTTTCAAATGTCTTACTCAAATCCATATAGATCACATCCACTGCACTACCCTCATCTATATGCCTGGTCACCTCCTCAAAGAACTCTATCAGGCTTGCTAGACATGGTCTGTCCTTCACAAAACCATGCTGACTGTCCCTGATCAGACCATGTTTCTCTAAATGCCCATAGAGCCTATCTCTATGAATCTTTTCCAACAGCTTTCCCACCACAGACGTAAGACTCACTGGTCTATAATTACTCAGACTATCCCAACTAGCTTTTTCGAACAAGGGGACAACATTCGCCTTCCTCCAATCCTCCGGTACCATTCCTGTGGACAACGAGGACATAAAGGTCCTAGCCAGAGGCTCAGCAATCTCTTCCCTCGCCTCGTGGAGCAGCCTGGGGAATATTCCGTCAGGCCCCAGGGACTTATCTGTCCTAATGTATTTTAACAACTCCAACACCTCCTCTCCCTTAATATCAACATGCTCCAGAACATCAACCTCACTCATATTGTCCTCACCATCATCAAGTTCCCTCTCATTGGTGAATATTGAACAGAAGTATTCATTGAGGACCTCGCTCACTTCCACAGCCTCCAGGCACATCTTCCCACCTTTATCCCTAATCGGTCCTATCTTCACTCCTGTCATCCTTTTGTTCTTCACATAATTGAAGAATGCCTTGGGATTTTCCTTTATCCTACTCACCAAGGCCTTCTCATGCCCCCTTCTTGTTCTCCTCAGCACCTTCTTAAGCTTCTTTCTTACTACCCTATATTCCTCAATAGACCCATCTGATCCTGGCTTCCTAAACCTCATGTATGCTGCCTTCTTCCACCTGACTAGATTCTCCACCTCACTTGTCACCCATGGTTCCTTTACCCTACAATTCTTTATCTTCCTCACTGGGACAAATTTATCCCTAACATCCTGGAAAAGATCCCTAAACATCGACCACATGTCCATAGTACATTTCCCTGCAAAAACATCATCCCAATTCACACCCGCAAGTTCTAGCCTTATTGCCTGATAATTTGCCCTTCCCCAATTAAAAATTTTCCTGTCCTCTCTGATTCTATCCTTTTCCATGATAGTGCTAAAGGCCAGGGAGCGGTGGTCACTGTGCCCCAGATGCTCACCCACTGAGAGATCTGTGACCGTGTCCTGAACCAGTTTGTTACCTAATACTAGATCTAGTGTAGCATTTTCCCTAGTCGGCCTGTCAACATACTGTGACAGGATTCCATCCTGGATACACTTAACAAATTCTGCCCCATCTAAACCCTTGGAACTAATCAGGTGCCAATCAATATCAGGGAAGTTAAAATCACCCATGATAACAACCCTGTTATTTTTGCACCTTTCCAAAATCTGCCTCCCAATCTGCTCCTCGGTATCTCTGCTACCAGGGGGCCTATAGAATACTCCCAACAGAGTAACTGCTCCCTTCCGGTTCCTGACTTCTACCCACACTGACTCAAAAGAGGATCCTGCTACATTACCCACACTGACTCAAAAGAGGATCCTGCTACATTACCCACCCTTCCTGTAGCTGTAATAGTATCCCTGACCAGTAATGCCACCCCTCCTCCCCTTTTCCCCCCTCTCTATCCCTTTTAAATCACTAAAATCCAGGAATATTGAGAATCCATTCCTGCCCTGGTGCCAGCCAAGTCTCTGTCATGGCCACTACATCATAATTCCATGTATGTATCCAAGCTCTCAGTTCATCACCTTTGTTCCTGATGCTTCTTGCATTGAAGTACACACACTTTAGCCTTTCTACCTTACTACCTTTGCACCCTTTATTCTGCTTCCCTTTCCTCAAAGCCTCCTTATATGTTAGATCTGGCTTTACTCCATGTACTATACTTGCAGTTCTCTCATGACCTTTATCCTCCTCCATCTCACTATCTGCTCTAACACTCTGGCTCCCCGCCCACTGCAAATCTAGTTTAAACCCCCCGAAGCAGCACTAGCAAACTTCCCCGCAAGGATGCTAGTCCCCCTCTAGTTCAGGTGCTACCCATCCTGTCAGAACAGGTCCCACCTTCCCTGGAACAAATCCCAATTGTCCAGAAACATGAAGCCCACCCTCCTGCACCATCTCCTTAGCCACGTATTTAGCTGCATTATCTTCCTATTTCTAGCCTCACTAGCACGTGGCACTGGTAGCAATCCTGAGATTGCAACCCTGGAGGCCCTGTCCTTCAACTTTGCACCTAACTCCCTAAACTCTCTTTGCAAGACTTCCTCCTACTTCCTATTCATGTCATTGGTCCCTACATGGATCACGACATCTGGCTGCTTACCTTCCCTCTTGAGAATACCAAGAACTCGGTCCAAGATATCGCGGACCCTGGCACCAGGGAGGCAACAGACCATCCGGGATTCTCCTTCTTTCTTTTTAAATCTTTTTATTAGTTTTCAAAATTATAAACACAATAACAATGTTGATACAAAGAGATTGGAATAATCTTAATAAACATATACAAAAAAGATTTTAAGTAACATAGGTATAATAGACTTCCAAACTCATAATGAAATTAGTTGTAAAGAGAAAAAAGAAATAAAAAGAAAAAATATATACATAAACAAAGAAAAACCCCCAAAAGAAAAAGAAAAAAGAACTAAATACTAAAGCTTATCCGGGATTCTCGATCTCTTCCACAGATCCTCTTATCTGTTCCCCTAACTATCGAATCCCTTATCACTACTGCTCTCCTGTTTTCCCTCCTTCCCTTCTGAGCTGAGGGTGCAGTCTCGGTGCCAGAGACGCAACCACTGCAACTTGTCCCTGGTAGGTCGTCCCCACCAACAGTATCCAAAACGGTATACTTATTATTGATGGGAATGGCCACAGGGATGCTCTGCTCATTCTGTCTATTCCCCTTCCTTCTCCTGACGGTCACCCAGCTACCTGTCTCCTTGCAAGTGATAGAAAATGCACTGACTTCAAATAAATATATTAGTCATTTATTTACAAACATTTAATACAACCAAACATCCATGTTCCCCAAGTTACAGAAACTACGAAGCTGAATATTCAACAA
Source organism: Mobula birostris (assembly GCF_030028105.1). Lineage (NCBI taxonomy): Eukaryota > Metazoa > Chordata > Chondrichthyes > Myliobatiformes > Myliobatidae > Mobula > Mobula birostris. The sequence goes on along the minus strand of NC_092373.1, from coordinate 69,746,755 downwards.
ACATACGTAGTTAAAAGTGTATGCAGAGCATACCTTCCAAATGGTCATGTGCACCCCTGCTTTAAACAAAAGAAGAGAGACAGAACTTCCCACACTTATTCTCTACATACCCAGGATATTTGAAAGTGATGCCAGGCTGCTATCTAATTATAAAAGCAGTTGCAATTTCTAACCAATCACAACGGAAATAACTTTCAGTTATCAGGATAACCAGAATAAGCTAACAACCCCCCCCGCCCCCCACAGGACACTCGTGTTTATCTTTCCCCTCTCACTCCAAATTCCTCTGCAAGTCATATAAGACACTCCAAACCCAAGCACTAAGCAAGTAACACAGCCTTTGGGACTCTTAATCCCCATGACAAAGAGTTAAGTCTTTTTCTCAATTGCAACTACATTTCTCTTCTCTCCTCCCTCTTAATTGACTCCCTTAACCACAATGTCATAGTTAGGCTGCTCATTATTCTTACAGCTACCAGTTTTACCTGCACAGGGAGCAAAAATCATAGAACTATCGGACAAATTCAAGGGCAGGTTCTCCTCCAGCACTACCTCTTGCATCCCCTTACCTGCCTCACTCACAGTCACACCCTCTTGTCCCTGACCATAGAAGCAGTTAATGTAATGGGCTTGACTGCCTCTGAATTGCGATGTCAAGTTAGTGCATTGTTAATTACAAAGAAATTGCAAGTAGTGTGTTACAGAAAGAAGAGTACTTTACTTCACTTTACTTTATTGTCGCCAAACAATTGATACTAGAGCGTACAATCATCACAGCGATATTTGATTCCGCGCTTCGCGCTCCCTGGAGTACAAATCGATAGTAAATAGTAAAAATTTAAATTATAAATCATAAATAGAAAATAGAAAAGGGAAAGTAAGGTAGTGCAAAAAAAACTGAGAGGCAGGTCCGGATATTTGGAGGGTACGGCCCAGATCCGGGTCAGGATCCGTTCAACAGTTTTATCACAGTTGGAAAGAAGCTGTTCCCAAATCTGGCCGTACGAGTCTTCAAGCTCCTGAGCCTTCTCCCGGAGGGAAGAGGGACGAAAAGTGTGTTGGCTGGGTGGGTCATGTCCTTGATTATCCTGGCAGCACTGCTCCAACAGCGTGCAGTGTAAAGTGAGTCCAAGGACGGAAGATTGGTTTGTGTGATGTGCTGGGCTGTGTTCACGATCTTCTGCAGCTCCTTCCAGTCTTGGACAGGACAACTTCCATACCAGGTTGTGATGCACCCTAGAAGAATGCTTTCTACGGTGCAGCTATAAAAATTAGTGAGGGTTTTAGGGGATAGGTTAGTCCCCTAATTTAGTATGGCAAATATTAGGAGCAAGATTTTGTTAATATCCAGTAAAATTGTATAAAGTACAAAGGGGAACTGAAAAAGAGTCAAAGCAAGGCTACTAGATAACGATTGGTAATTAAATCATACATTTTAAAACATGCCAAGGGTAAGAGGTAAGCTAGGGAAATTGAGGGAAGTTTAAAGGTCTATTCATCAGAATATGCCCTTCCCAAAAACTGATGAAAAAGTCTAAGACAGATGACAAAACAATGCTCCCATGCCCTCCTCTCCCCACCACCATCTCTGCAATCTGTCAGTTGTTTATTTGTTTTAATCTAGCAATGCAGTGTGGAGTATGCCCTTACAGCACTTTGAGACAGTGTCATAGCAACCCCAAATTAACCCTAGCCTAATCACAGGACAGTTTACAATGACCAGTGAATCTACTAACCGGTACGTGATTAGACTGTGAGAGGAAACCGGAGTACCTGGGGGAAACCTACACATTCTCTGGGAAGAATGTGCTGTACAAATCCCTTGCAGGATGGTGCTGGAATTGAGCTCTGAACTACAGAAGGCTCTGAGCTGCAATAGCAAGGCACTAACCGCTATGCTTTCATGGCACCCAATGGAGTGCCAGAGGCAATCAAATCTATTAAAATTGAAAGAAGACATTACTTCTCTAAAAATATTGCTTTAGCAATATAAAATCTTTTAAAACACTTAAATAATTAAAAAAAAGCACTACTGCACACATAAATGATTAAAATATAACTTATCTTTCCTCCTCACAGGATAAAATCTTCATTGTAATTAATGGGCTTAGGGATGCTGCACTAAGTTTAGCCTGGCACAGGGACTGTGATCTGATTCCCTTGACTAAGTGCTGGGAGATCTTAGTGAATTTGTTTTCTGACATTAGCCTCCGTGTGGAGACCAGCAAAGGAGTGTGCTGATAGATTAACCAGCTGAAATCTGTCAACAAGCATATGACCTCTGCAATTGCATGCACATACACAGTAATCTTGAACACATTGCCACTTAATAGGATATAATTCACCATGGAACTGATGACATTTAGTGACAAGATCAACTGTATAATTCCGTTAGTCTTTTTACAGTTACTGCCTATCCTGCTAAGTATTATTGGCATCTTCTGTTTATTTTCTGCACTACTAGCATCTAAAATATTTTGTCTTTGATACTGCTTAATTATAGACTAAAATAAATGGTGAACATCTAATCATGGCTTAGGACATAGAAACTGATCAAAGGCAGAGTCATTAGTTCACTTTTTTTTCTATGATGGGGGTTATCTTCTGAGATTTTTCTCCTTACTTATTTACTTCCAGTTACACCGCTGGTATTTAAGGCAGCAATGAAAGTCCTCTGTCTCTGTCTGTCCATGCCGTTGCACACAGATATGGAAGGATTTTTCATTGCTGTTTCTGTAACAATTCTTTTGACCAGTCAGTGTTGTTAGCCCTGAGCTGAACCCCCAAACCTGGAGGACCAATGGACCAATCTTAGTCTGGCCTCCACCATTTGGCCTGTTTGACATGGGTGACCCTACCTAGAGCCAAAGCACAAGGCTCTTACTCCAGCCAGCATAGCTCTCCAGGTCATTCAAGCCTCCAAACCCTATGACAAGGTTGTGGTCCGCTTAAAGGATTCTTCTCCTAGCATGTTTTAAATAACTTGTAATTATATGTATAAGTAACATCTCTGAAGAAGTAGAGAATTTAGTGTTAATACAGTTAATAGTTTTGGTAGCTTGGACCTAGATCAAGAAATGTTCTTGCTTGTATCACAGTTGAAAAAGGCTTTTGGAAAGCAATAACCCATTCTGAATCCCTTGCTTAAATATTCTGACAGATGTGATCAAATTTGACAGTCCATTGAAGTTTCCACAAGCATGAAAATTGTAATAATTTCTTTTTCTTGAGGCCTCATGATTTTATGTATCTTCTATCTGGATAACAATGGGTGATTAGTAAAAAGAAATTAACAACACTGGCACCTGTTGTATGAACTAGCTTGTGGTGAAATAGCACCAGAAGACACATTATGTGAACGCATTAACATACACACTAACAATATATACCCATTAGAAGCATACTCGATAGATCACAGTGTTATTCAGAATGCAACACTGATCTGGCACTGTCACTACCATTTTCGAACTCAATGCTCTAGCTAATGAACTCACTTAACCTTCCCTGCTGTGACATTCAGCAGCAGGAAGGATCTGCTCACCAGCACAACTTAAGGAATTTATGTTATCCAATGGATAGACACTAGTTGCTTTGTTCCCACTGTGGTTATAATTCTTTAGAGCTTGTAGCAGTTGTTTCAGGTTGTTGCAGGTCTAAGAGGAGTATTGTATCAATTACTGAAGGAAATTGGGCCAACATCAAGGCATCTGTACAAATCAATTCTCTCAGACTTATATGCATTAGTAAGGTTTTTTTGGAGAAGTACTGGGAGGATAGACACAATAAGCAGCTGGAAGGCAGAGGGTCAGTGTGATGGGGATGGGAGGGGTTATAATAGTTCAAAGTGGGGTCCTAGTTTTTGAATAGATTACTTAGAGAAGAATTGTCCATCATGAGCCTCAGTGAAGCACAGTATTTACACTTCTTTAATAACATCTTCACTGAATTCTGCTGCCTGCAAGTGGAGTAGATCAGTAGAGCTATGTCTAAACTGAACCTCACATCAGGAAATTAACCTCAGTGCCAGTGGCTGTCTCGGTAAGTAAAATGTAGATGCTGTAAATTTAAAATATAACCAGAAAATACAAGAAATATTCAAAATGTCTAGCAGGATCTCTGGATAGTGAAAAATAGAGTTAACATTTCAGATGAAAAACACTATCAGGCTTCTGTTGATGCCTTTTATAAATACGCTTTGTATGCATTGGGTTTCACTCAGGCCTGAGCAGACACTATTTACAATATTCCAGTTTGCTATCACTGTTGCATTGAATAGGTCAATATTCAAAGAGAACAAACAACATTTTTTCCTCTTACCAGAAACAGTGCATCTTTTTGCTAGAATTGCAAGTTTCCCCACAATACACTATGCCATCAATTGCATTCTCATCTGCACATTACCTTGTGACACAAGGTGCCACACCAGATAGTAAAGTAGAAAACCGAAAGCAAAGATAATTTGTATTTTGGCCAGTCTATTATCAGAGGCAGGGAATCAAGAAATTCAAATCAAGTTTTCTTCAGTAGCATATTTTACTTCTACTGATGGAGTCAAAAACATTAGAGACTGTGAAAGATTTCAGCCAACATTACAAGTTTGCTGAGGTATTTACCTAGTTGTAGCTTACACTGGGAACATTTATAGGATATGATAAAGAATAGCTCCAATTTTTCGATCAAAATTACCAAAAAATATTACATTTTGGAATTTGGTAGGATGAATATGTCTCATGTAGGCCTCCAACTCAGCTGTCCAACATTGCCATTTCATCAGATATTGTTGAACAATTGGAACACTCAGCTTCACATGACATTCAATATTCTAAAAGGAGCATATAGTTATTTTCCATCATTATCCTAGAAAGTATCCCATGTAGTCTTACAACAGTTATACCAAAGTTTTACATCGAGCAACTGAAATGGAGGGACAGATAACCGAAGTATGGTCAGAGGCAGCTTACAAGAAGGCATTGTAAAAGAGTAAAGAGAGACTGTCAGACAGGAAGATTTAAGGATGGAATTTAAAACGTGCTCAATTTAAATAGAAATTGATGGGTTGGATCTTGCTCCTGGTCAACTTTACATTTTTAATGAATATAAATCCAATGATGAACATGTGTGTTCAGCCTGGTTAAAGTTTCTCTCATTTTGGTCAATGGCAGAAGGTTCTTTCTCAAGCCTCTGTCATTGTGATTTCAGAAGTGCTTCAGATCCTAATTACTTAATTACCAAAGTCAAACAGTTTTTCTTCATGTTACATTTGTTTTTTTTTGTGAAATACAAGGCCTTGGACTCTTCACCACTCAATAACGTAAATATTCCCTTTACTTCCATTGGTCCTGAGTTTTGCAGAAAGCTGCTGACATTTTCTTGTGTATGAGCAGAAAACAAGAACTAAAACCATGTCACACAAGGGACTGCAAATGCTGTAATTTGGAGCAACAAACTCAACCCATTGAACTCCTACAACAGATTGATTATTATAACAAAAAACAGTACTTTGATTACTATTGCTTTTTTGAATAATGAAATTTCCTACGTTTGGGTTGTGAAAATGTATACAAATCAATCTCTAAATGATTATGTAACTGCATATATGTCAAAAATAGGCCAAAAAGTGTTTAACATAAAAATGTGCATTGAAGTGGTGCTATCTTCTGGTTTTACAAAGTTTTACAAAGATTGTGAGGAAATATCATTGCAATGTGTAGTCCTGGGTATTGTGTGCATAAATCACACAGTAGGTCCAAAGTTGGGAGCAAGATGTTTTCTTTGCATTCTCTCACATATCAGAAATTCTCAAGCATCAATCCCTATCAGGTAAGTTTGATTGATCTATTACAATGTGTTTTTCTTGGGCATTGGGAGGGATATTCAGTGTGGGGGTATACTAACAGGCCCCAGGATCCATGCATCTCCCACATCAGAAATCATTAACACTTGAAGAAGAAATGAAGGGGAAGGGAAAAAGAGCAAAAGATTGTGTTTACAGTAAAACTTCAGTAATTGTATTTTTTTCTGATATCCCAGTGTTTCATGATGTGTCTCACCAAGGCCAGGTTACCTATTGTCCCTTGTAACTTCAGAATCACTGGGATTCTATTTCCGCCCTCCCTTTAAATTAAGCTGATTTACCAGAAAAAATATTATAATAGTTTTAACAGCTAAAATGAGTAAACTAAAAGTGTGTTGGAATATGAATGGAAATAATATTCAACTGTCTGAAAATTCTGCAGGGCTGGCATTGTCAAAGAATACAGCAGTCAAATTATTGAAGTTTTATTGCATTGTGATTGCTTTTACAAAACGAAGGTCTCCTTCTGCGTTAGAATGATTATATGATTCATTGAATTATCTAACCATCATGCAAGATAGTAGATGGTCCTGCCAGATTGAACAAATATGAATGGAGTTGCTTAATGGGGTGAAGTTGTACACTTCTTCTAGTTGATAGCAAAATCTGTCATTCATAATTTGATGATGGATGGCTTTTACTCAAATAGTGGAGACTGATATAAAATCAGAAGTTTGATTTATTTGCTTAGCAGCATACCTTGTAGCGCTGGTTTCTTTTATATTAAGTCAACTGTCAAGAACAAAATGTAGCAAATTACAATAGCCAAATATGTGAACCTTAATGGCTAGATGATGGTTTTGAACTGACTCATCTTGATTTAAGTTCTTCACAATGATGGCAGAGGACAAATAGTTTTTATTCTGTCTGGAAACACAGGTTAAACTTACAAAGACTATTTCCTTGGTGATGCATCCTGGTGTGAATGATTATTTTACCTTACATGATGAGGGAGAAACTACAGAAGTCAGCCCTAAATTGCTATGACATAATATCTATAATTCATTCATAATGTAACACAGTGGACGCGTGTAAGGATTCAATATCACCTCCTTTTGAAGAAGATGCAAAGCCAATAATGATACTGGAAAATAATAGAATTCAAATCATAGGCAATTGTTGAGTCATATTTTTGGCAGTAACATAAGGGATTAAAGTGAAGTAAACCTATCAACTTGATAGGCTACAGCAATTTTAAAGGTGTACATTATTGTCAGGTTAATGACTAATAATTAGATTGTAAATAGGTAGCATTTCTCTAAATCTAAATTGAAATCATCATGTTCAAACTCAAGTTGTTTACTTCTGTATGCATTTGAATCTAGCAACATAGCTCTATCTATTGACTGCTCACTGACATTGAAAGTGATTCATTCATTAATGCTGCACTCAGCCCTGGATCAGGAGGATTATTGATTGTGCTGTCTGTTTGTGATGTTGTATACATAACAGGAATATCTCAAAAAGAATAGCATCCCGTGAGTTCTTCCTTTCTTGATTCTCATTGGCTGACCATTAAATCCATGCAGTCGGAACTCAAGATGGAAACTATGACTGGCCATCTATATCCCACTGGGGACACCACAAATGAGATTATTCCTCATGAAAACAAGAAATAGCTGAAACATGGTTTAAAAACAGGCAGGAATGACTATGTAGAGTATATTAATGAATACCAGATGTTCAGAAAACACAGGGAAGACTAACGGAGGTGGGGTGAAGTACTAGTAAAGTTACAGAACGTAACTCTCCTAATTTGGACAAGGACAAATCAAGCTGACTGATAATAAGAAGTTAGAAACACATAACTAGGGGTGTCCTAGAGCTCACAAGAAAGAGGGGCACATCAGCAGGGAAATCATAAAGACTGGAACTTCAATTACCCCGGTGTTGATATGATATTGCTATGGTCAACAGAAATGAATGGGAGGAATTCCTGAAGAGTGGTCAGCAGAACCTCTTTAATCAGTATATTTTAGCTTAACAAGGAAGGAGACATTGCTTAGTGTCCTGGAAAATGAAATTGCCCATGTGGACCAAATGTCAGTGAGGAACAGTAATCTTCATACTGTAATGTTTAGACTATAAAGTAGAAGAAGAAGAGTCAATCTTTATTGGAGGAGGGCTAGCTTCAATGAGTTGATAATGGAGCATCCCAAGGTGAAATGGGAAAAGAAAACATGAGCTCTCTGAATGACAAACATGGTAGAGAATGTGGTGATGCCAAGAAATGGATAGTTAAAATGCATATCTTATGAATAATTCAGCTGAGAATCAGGATGACTATAGTAAGCTGAAAGTAAAGGTGAAAAGGAAATTGATAAGCAAAGAGTGAATGTGTGAATAAGTCATGGCTAATATAAGCAGGAAATACATAAGCCTTCTATAGGCATGTAAATATTAATTAAGGCAATTGAGGACTACTTAGGGTCAAGAAAGTAATTTATGCATAGAGGCAAAAGCAAGGCAGAAATATTTAGTTAGCACTTTGCTTTTATAAGCAAAGAGGATACTATCAATATCTCAACAGAAAATAGGGAGTCAACAAATGAGATGGAAGTAATTATGGAGAAGGCAAAACAAAGACATTGATATCAACCCATATATTTATGTATTCATCTTCTATTTCTGTCTTTCATCATTAGCAAACTTATTTATGGATTCTCTAACTCATCATCCAGGTCATTAATAAATATGGTGATTAGATGAGCCCATACTACAGGTTCCATTGGGAGGTCAATTGTCATATGTTGTTAATTAAAATAATTGACAGTTATCATTAATTTTTGTCTTTTGTCACTGTGACGAGAATACACATAGATTAAGATGTTAGCTGTCCTGTGCTGGCACCAGTGGGATCAGCAGTTGGTCTGCCACCTGTCTTCAGGAGAGAGAGAGAGAAGGAAAACAATGGCGCAGCATTTGGAGATGTTAATGAAGGGACGGATGAGAGTAACGGAAGGAGAGCTGTCAAGATCGGCTCCCCCTTTGAACCCTGAACTGTTTGAAGTGATGGACAGGTGATACTCCAGCAGGGGGATAAAAAGGGACAGGTTCGCTAAGGCGGGACACACACGACACCCAAGGTAACAAGACCCTGGAAGCGGTGCGTCTCCCACAAGTCGGTGGGAAGTTTTGGACGGCTGATCGCGGGACCAGGCCATAGACGCACAGGGTGGAAAGGCACGATCGGCGGGGACCTGGTGTGTGTCCGCCCTTGCCTGGGTGCCAGGTTCACCGCAGAGAAACGATCGTATCTGGAAACGGAGGGGTCATGGTCGGTGACCTCAGATGACATCACAAAGGGCTCGCACGAAAGCTGACTGCGAAGAATATCGAAGGTCTGTGTGGAAGCCGTTTTGAATATTCATTCGTTTTGCTCTCTCTCTCCTTCCCCCCACTGTCTGCGAACAGAACTGAACTAAATTGAACTGAACTTTGCGTCACTTTGAAACTGGTCATTTAGCCCTAGACAACGATAGAGCTTGATTGATCCTGTTATCTTAATTCTGTGTACATGTATGTTTATCATTGCTGAACTGTTGCATTCATTACCCTTTTGATTAGAGTACTGTGTTGCTTGTTTCTTTAATAAAACTTTCTTAGTTCTAGTAATCCAGACTCCAACTGAATGATCCATTTCTGCTGGTTTGGCAACCCAGTTACGGGGTACGTAACATCACTCAGCCAATTTTTGAAACATGTCAATAATTTCCCTACAGATTTATAAGCAAATTTAGCTGATAATCTCTTCTGAAGTATTTAATCAAAAATCTTCACATATATTTTTTTTAAGAATCAATCAGGATTGTCACCTGTCACTTACCCTTAAAACTTCATGCTGGATCTCAGAGTGCAGCTGAAAAGCTTCAAGATATTCAGTCCTTAATTATGGATGCAAGGAATTTCAAAATAACAAGTGTGAGGCTCACAGGTCTGTAATTCTTCCGTGAATGGATTTATTGTGGATTATTCTTGCAGATCATTATTTTAATGGAACCATGCCTGATAGGTGCTGATATATTTTACAAAAATGCTGACTCCCTATGTTGTCTTGCTGTGTGGTACAGTATCTGCTTAGTGCAATACTTTATCTATCCAATTATATCTTTAGATTCACTTGTACTTATGTGGCTACGGTATCCCTCCAGAATCTATCCTTGACCAAATTCCATTTCTCATCTATATGCAGTCTTACAACAAAATCATCCAATGACAAAGCATCAGTTCCTGCTTACTCCCAGGTCCACTTATGCATAACAAACAAGAGAAAATCTTCAGGTACAACACACACACACACACACACACACACACACACACACACACACAGTGCTGGAGGAACTCAGCAGTCCAGGCTGCATCTATGGAGAGGAATAAACATTAGATGCTTTGGGCTGAAAGGTTATAGCCCAAATTTTTCACTGTTTGTGTCTCTCCATAGATGCTGTTTGACCTGCTGAGTTCCTCCAGCTTTTTGTGTGTGTTGCTCTGGATTTCCAGAAGATCTCTTGTGTTTACACTTTCAGTTAGACCATCTCTATTATTTCACACATCTCTGCTCTTGCCTAGATAATGTACTCATCAAGTATTTCTAGAATGACCTGTTGCAATGAACTTCTTGCTAGCTTTCCTCATTGTATCTGCCATAAATTTCAGGTGATTGCCCGTGTCCTAATTTGTATTTCTTGTTTAATCATCAGCTGTTTGTTTAATGACTTTCATTGGGTGACAGTTAAGCAAAGCTTCTATTTTTAGATTACTCTCTCTTGGTTTCATCTCTTCCGATAGACTTACCATTCCCTGCATCTGCAATCAACTCAGGCCTAGAGTCATCTCAGATATCTACACTTCTCCACATCCAGCCTTTCAGTAGTCCTTAAGTACTCCATCTTGGGTGGCTTTCAGTGCCAAGTGTCTTAAGTACAGAAACTCTGATCTCAGATCTTCCTCCACAGAGACACAGGTGAATGTGCAGATGCATTCAGGAAAACAGGGATTCGGAAAAATGGTGGTGCCAGGGGTGGGGTGAGGAGGGGAGGGCACAGTGGATCTAGAGGGGAATGATTACTGGAAATTAGAGAAATTGATGTTGATGCCATCAGTTTGGAGACTATTGAAAGAGAATATGGCCTCTTATTCCAACATGCATCTGGAGGAAGATGTAGACAGACTAGTCAGTGCAGGAATGAGAAGTGGAATTAAAATGTTTGGCCACTGTGAGAGACTGCAGTTTGCAGCTGATGGGATGAAAGTGCTTCACAAAGCACTCTCCCAATCTGCGTCAAGTCTCATTGATGTCGAGGGGGCCACACTAGAAGCACCGAATACAATAAATTACACCAATGGCTTTGCATATGAAACACTGCCTCATCTGGAAGAACTGTTTGGAGCCCTGAATAGTGGCGAGGGAGCAGGTGTAGGGGCAAGTGTGACAGTTAGTATGGTTGCAGGGATAAATGACTGGAGAGTGATCGATGCGGAAGGATGAGAGAGTCATGGAGAGAACACTACCTGCAAAAAGCAGAGAGGGAAGGGGAGGGGAAAATGTGCTTAGTAGTGGAACCCCATTGGAAATGGCGGAACTTGCTGAGAATGATGAGTTGGATGCGGAGGTTAGTGAGGTGGTAGATGGGAACGTGGGAACCTTATCAATATAGACAAAATACTGGAGGAACTCAGCAGGTCAGGCAGCATCTATGGGAATCTTATCCCAGTAATGTGAGGGAGAAAGGAATGGTGAGAGGACAAACATGCAAGAAATGGAGGAGATGAAGTTGATAGCAGCATTGGTAGCAGGAGAGGGGAAACACCACTTTCTGAAAAAAAACAGCTTATCTTAGATGTGCTAGAATGGAAAGTTCCATCATGATATCAAGAGCGATGGAGATGAAGAAACTGAGAGAAAGAAATAGAATCTTTGTAAGTGACAGGGTGGGAAGAGGTATTGGCAAAGTAACAGTGGGACCAGTGGGTTTGTAAAGGATGTAGGTAGATACCCTGTCTCTGGAGGTAGAGACTTCCCTCTTTTCCCCCTACTGTTTTCTCTTATCCCCATGGACCTATTATTCCATCTCTTTCCCCTTTCCTGCCCTCACAACCTGCCCATAACCTTCACCTCCTTGCCTTTGGTTCCGTACCTCCTTTCCTTGGTTTACTGTCTTATCCAATCAGATTCCTTCTTCTTCTGCCATTTACCTCTCTCACTAATCACCTTACAGCTGCTCATATCATTGCCTTTCTATTTTCCACCCAACTTCTTGCCTACCTCCCCCGCACCCCCGCCTGGATGACCTATTGCCTGCCAGCTTGTCCTCCTGCCCTTCCCCCTCCCCTTTTATTCTGGCTACTGCTCTCTTCTTTTCCAGTCTTGAACGATCTCAAGTTGTTGACTATCTATTTTCCTCCGTAGATACTACCTGACCTGATGAGTTTTGCTCCAATTTTGTGTATGTTGATTTTTCCTCCACCACACTCCTTAATGCCTACCTCTCTGCCAAGACTTTGTAACCTGTTCTAATATCTTCTTATGTAAGCTAAAGTCAAATCTCCTTAATAAAGTTTCTGTGAAGTGCCTTGGAACATGTTGCAGATGATATAAAGATAAGTAGTGCTGAGAAAGCAATATAATTGCAGAAGGACTAAGACAATTTGGAAGAATGGGCAAAAAAGTAGCAGATGGAATATAGTGTTGGGAAATGTATGATCATGCATTTTGGTAAGAGAAACAAAAGTGCAGACTGTTATCTAAATGATGGGAAAATTCAAACATCAGAGGTTCAAAGGGACTTAAAGGTCCTCGTGCAAGACTCCCAGAAAGTTAATTTACAAGTTGCCTCTGTGATAAAGAAGACAAATGCAATGTAGGCATTCATTTCAAGGGGAATAGAATATAAAAACAAGCAATTAATGCTGAGGCTTTGTAAGAGACTAGTTAGGCCACACTTGGGGTATTGTCAACAGTTTTGGGTTCCCTATCTCAGAAAGGATGTGCTGTCATTGGAGAGAGTCCAGAGGAGGTTCACAAGTATGATGCCATGAATTAACGTATGAAGTGCATTCAGCAGTTTTGGGCTTGTACTCACTGGAATTTCGAAGAATGCAGGGGGGATCTCATTGAAACTTACCAAATGTTGAAAGGACTAGATAAGGTGAATGTGGAGAGGATGTTTCCTATGGTGGGGGTGTGCAGAACTAGAGGGCACAGCCTCAAAATTGAGGGGCGATCTTTAGAACAGAGGTAAGGAGGAATTTATTTCAGACAGAGAGTAGTGAAACTGTGGAATCTTAATCAGCCTACCTATTTATGTTGCTACTTTCAAGGAGCTACGAAATTGCACCTATAATCTCTCTGCATTAACGTTATCTACTCTACACTTCCTCTTATATTTGACCTCCCAAAGTGAAACATCTCAATTTGTCAATCGAGTAATAGAGTCACAAACTCATACAGCATGGAAGATTAGACTCCATCTGCCATTTCTCTGCCCATACTTTAAATTCAACAACCTTACTCACTCTCTGTAAATCCACCGAATTTCCTGTTATCTACAAACTTACTAATCAACCCACCTGCGCTTTCATCCAAATCATTTTATTACAAAAATAAACATAGAGCACTAATCCCTGCAGAATGCCTCTAGTTACAGACCTCCACCACTACCCTCTGTCTTTTGCGGCCAAAGCATTCAAGAGTACATCTGGTAAGGCTCCATTGCTCACACGAGCATCAATATTTTGAATCAGGCTGCCATGAAGGACACTTTTGAATGCTTTACTAGAGCCCATGTAAACAACATTCATTACCCTATCTTCATCAATCATCTTCATTACCTCCACAAAAAAATTCAATCAATTTATAAGACCTTCCCTGCATAGAGCTATGCTGACTATCTGAACACAGAATACAGAACACAGAAGAGTGCAGCACAGGAAAAGTCCACTTGACTACAGCATTTTGCCGAACCAGCTAAAAAGCGAGTCAAAAACACCCAAACGCTAACTCCTCCTACCCACACCATGTCCATAGCCCTGCATCTTCCTTATATCGATGTGCTTATGCAAATATCTCTTAAAAGCCTCTCATATATTTGCCTTTACCACTGTACCAGGCAGCATGTTTCAGGCATCCACAACTCTGAGTAAAAAGTGTACCCCTCATATCCCCCTTGAACCTGCCCTCTCTCACTTTTAATGCATGCTTTCTGCTATTAGACATTTCAAACCTTGGAAACAGACACTCTCTGTCCACTCTATCTAGGACTCTACTAATCTTGCAAACCCGAGCTCACCTCAGCTTCTGATATTCCAGAGAAATTAACTCAAGTTTTTCCGGCCTCTTGTGATAGCAAATGTCCTCTAAACCAAGCAGAATCCTGGTAAACTCTTCTACATCCTCTCCAAAGCCTCAACATCCTTCCTATAGTGGGGTGACCGGAACTGTGTGCAATACTCCAGATGTGGCCTTATTAGAGTTTTATAAAGATGCAATATAACCTCCTGACTTTAGAACTCAGTGCTTTGATTAATAAAAATAAGCATTCCATAAGCACTCTGAATGACCTTACCGATCTGTGTAGCTACTTTCAAGGTGCTATGAACTTGGATCCCAAGATCTCTCTGCTCAGCAACACTGTGAAGGTACTTGCCCCTAACAGTGTACTGTCTCCTTGTATTTTCCGTACCGAGGTGTAGCACCTCACATTTGTCTGGGTTAAACTCCATCTGCCAGTTCTCAGCCCTTATCTGCAATTGATCTATAGCACGTTGTATTCTTTGTTAGTCTTCTACACTATCCCCAGCTCCACCAATCTTGGTATCATCCACAAATTTAATTCTTTTAAATAAAAAAAAATTGCTAACCCATGCATCTACATTTTCACCCAGGTCCTTTATATACATTATAAACAGCAGAGGTCCCAGAACAGATCCCTGTGGAACTCCACTAATTACAGATCTCCAGCTCAAATAAGTCCTTTCAACCACTACCCTCTGTCTTCTATGCACAAGCCAGTTCTGATCCAAACCGCTAATTCATCATGTATCCCATGCATCTTCTGGATTAGCCTCCCATGAGGGACTTCATCAAATGCCTAACTAAAATCTATGAAGACAACATCCACTGCCCTACCCTCATCAATCCCTCCCACCACCTTGTCAAAAAACTCAATCATGTTGGTGAGGTATGACCTGCCATGTAGAAAGCCATGCTGGCTCTCCCTAATTAGGCTGTGAGTCTCCAAATGTGAATATATCCAATCCCTAAGAATTTTCGCCAGCGGTATCTCTACAACTGATGTGAGACTCACTGGTCTACAGTTCCCAGGATTTCCCCTTGTTCCCTTCTGAAATAGAGGTACAATATTAGCCACTCACCAGTCTTCCAGGACCTTGCCAGTGGATAGAGAGGGCATAAAGATACTGATCAGGAGTCCAGCAATCTTGTTTCTTGCCTCCTTCAATAATATTGGATAAATCCCATCAGATCCTGGGGACTTACCCACCTTAACACTCATTAGGAGGCTGAAAACCCCTAAGCACTGATCTCCTGATCCTCCACATCCTTTTCCTTGTTTTCATTAAGTACCTCACTCACATTCTCTGTATCCAAGCAAAAGTTGCCCCCTTTATCCTTGACTGGTTGCACCCGCTCCCTAGTTATCCTCCTGCTCTTGATGTATGTATAGACTGCTTTGGGATTTACCTTAATCCAACTAGCAAAGAACTTTTCATGGACCCTCTTGGCTTTCATAATTCCCCTCTTTTATTCTTTTCTGGCTTCTTTATACTCCTCGTGTGCTTCATTTGATCCTAAATTCTGAAGCTTTACATACTTTTCCTTTTCCTTCCTGACTAAATTCATCACCTCTCTGGATGTCCAAGGTTCTCTTATCTTTCCATCCCTGTCCTTTCTTCTAACAGGAGCAGATCTTTCCTGTACTCTGTGCAATTGAGCTTTAAACACTCTCCACATGTCTGATGTGGACTTGCAAAAGGTGTTTAACGGTTGTTAGTTCCTGCCTAATGCCCTTGTAATTTGCCCTTTTCAATTTAAAACACTCCCACAAGGACCACACCTATCTTTATCAACAGCTATCCTGAAAGTTAAGGAGTTGTGGTCACTATTCCCTAACTGTTCACCCACTGAAAGGTTAGTGAACCTGGGCAAGCTCATTATCCAGCACCGGGTCCAGTACGGCCCCTCCTTTCGTTGGACTATCCACATATTGATTTAAAAAATCTTACTGGACTCACTTAACAAATTTAGCTCCATCTAAACCCCTTACACAAAGAAGATTCCTGTTTATTCAACACTTACAACACGCTGGAGGAGCTCAGCAGTTCGGGCAGCATCCGTGGAAATGATGGGTCGACGTTTCGGGCCGGAACTCTTCGTCAGGGCTGTAGAGGGAAGGGGCAGAGCCCCTATAAAGAAGGTGGGGGGAGGGTGGGAAGGAGAAGTCTGGTAGGTTCCAGATGAAAAACCAGTAAGGGGAAAGATAAAGGGGTGAGGGAGGGGAAGCAGGGAGGGGATAGGCAGGAAAGGTGAGGAAGGAATAGGGAAAAACACAATGGGTAGTAGAAGGAGGCGGTACCATGAGGGAGGTGATGGGCAGCTGGGGGAGGAGGCAGAGTGACATAGGAAGGGAGAGGGAGGGAATTACCAGAAGTTGGAGAACTCTATGTTCATGTCAAAGGGCTGGAGACTACCTAGACGGTATATGAGGTGTTGTTCCTCCGACCTGAGTTTAGCCTCATCATGGCAGTAGAGGAGGCCATGTATGGACATAACCGAATGGGAATGGGAAGCAAAGTTGAAGTGGCTGGCTACTGGGAGATCCTGTCTGTTGTGGCGGATGGAGAGGAGGTGCTCGGCGAAGCAGTCCCCCAATCTGCGGCTGGTTTCTCCGATGTAGAGGAGGCTGCAGCGGGAGCACCGGATGCAATAGATGACCCCAATAGATTCACAAGTGAAGTGTTGCCTCACTTGGAAGGACTGTTTGGGGCCCTGAGTGGTGGCAAGAGAGGAGGTGTAGGGAGGACAGGTGTAGCACTTACGCTTACAGGGATAAGTGCCGGATGGGAGATCCGTGGGGAGGGACGTGTGGATCAGGGAGTTGCGGAGGGACCGATCCCTGCGGAAAGTGAAGAGGGTTGGAGAGGGAAAGGTGTGCTTAGTGGTGGGGTCCTGTTGAAGGTGGCGGAAGTTGCGAAGGATAATGTGCTGGATCCAGAGGCTGGTGGGGTGGTAGGTAAGGACAAGGAGAACTCTGTCCCTGTGGTGGTGGTGGGAGGATGGGGTGATTGCCGAAGTGTGGGAAATGGAGGAGATGCAGTTGAGGGCATCATTGATGACGACAGAAGGGAAACCACGATCCTTAAAGAAAGAGGACATTTGAGATGTCCTGGAACGGAAAGCCTCATACTGGGAGCAGATACGGCGGAGATGGAGGAACTGGGTTTAGGGAATGGCATTTTTGCATGTGGTGGGGTGGGAAGAGGTATAGTCAAGGTAGTTATGAAAGTCAGTGGGCTTGTAGAAGCTGTCAGTGGACAGTCTGTCTCCAGAGATGGAGACCGAGAGATCGAGAAAGGGGAGAGAAGTGTCCGAGATAGACCAAGTGAATTTGAGGGCTGGGTGGAAGTTTGAAGTAAAGTCGATGAAATTGACGAGCTCAGCATGGGTGCAGGAAGCAGCACCAATGTAGTCGTCAATGTACCGAAGGAAAAGTTGGGGAGCAGTTTATTTGAGAAAATGAAATCCCCCATGACAACAACCCTATTATTTTTACACATTTCCTTAATCTGATGACATATCTGCTCCTCAATGTTCCTGTGGATATCAGGGTGTCATGATCCGGTCCGTGAAGTCCGCATTCCGGTTCACGGTCCGGTCCATTGTTCCTTATTCCAGGTTTTTCGGTTTTCCCTTGTTCTGTTGGGTGCTCTAATTGAGGCACCTGATTCACATTTTGGGCTGGCTACATAAATAGCTCCTTGGCTCAACTTCATTTGCTGGACTGTTCCCTTCCTGTCACTTTCTGCCTGTAACCTTGTCAAGTTCAACCACTGGAGTGAGAATGAAGCCTTACTGTGTCAAGATAAGGAACTGTCTATTGTTAAGTTGGAACTGTCTCTGTGTCCACGCCTTTGCTAGGTAGGTCTGGCTGTTTGCTGCTACCTAGTCTTGGAAATCATCTTGTTGTGTTCAGCACTCTGTGTAGAGCTCTGGTCCCAAGTCCTGGTCCCAAGGAGGGGTCCTGGCTCTGTGTTCCATGTCCCTGTGTTCCTATCTCTCAAGTCCAAGGCTCTGTGTTCCTGTGCTCTAGACCAAGGCTCTGTGTTCCTGTCCTCCCCAAGACCAGGCCAAGGCATCTGGCTTTGTGTTCTGAGGTTCCTGTCTCCCAAGACCATGTCATGTCTTTGTCTAGTTTTGGAGTCTGAGCCTGAGTCAAGACCCAGGTTCTGGGTCCTTGTCCAGTCTCTGGCTCGGTGTCTGAACCCAAGCCTTGTCATGCCTTGCCTCGATGAACACAAGCCATGTCCAGTCCTGTAGCCATGTCTTGAAGAACCCAAGCCTTGTCATGTCCTCTCCTTGAAGAACCCAAGCCTTGTCCAGTCTTGTAGCCACATTGTGTCCTCACCTAGTTCTGGGGTCTGAGCCCAAGTCAAGACCCAGGTTCTGGGTCCTTGTCCAGTCACTGGCTCGGAGTCCAAGCCCAGGCTCCTAGTTCCCAGTTCCTTGTCCTGGTCCCACTTGCCTAGCCAATTTCCTAGCCCAAGTCTGTGTTCTTGTCCCAGCTCTCTAGTTGAGTCCTGTTCCTAGTTCTTCAGTGTCTGTGCCTTGCATTTGGGTCCACTCCCAGTGACCCCCCCCCCATGACACGGGGATCTTTAGTACAACCCCATCAGTGTGATTGCATCCTTCCTATTCCTGAGTTCCACCCAAATTGACTCAGTGTCTAATCCCTCCATTACGTCTCCTCTGAGTGTAGCAGTGATATTGTCCCTGATTAAAAATGCAACCTCCCTCCTCCATCTTTTCTCAAACTTCAAAAACATGGTACATTAATCTCCCATTCCTGCCCGTCTTTCAACCAAGTCTCAGTAATGGCCATAACATCATAGTTCCATGTACTGATCTATGCTTTAAGTTCATTATCCTTACCCATGACACTCCTAGCGTTAAAATATACACACTTCAAATTATCTGACCCATTATACCTGTTATTTCAATTTTGCCTTTCAATAAATTCTTTGACATCTGATCCTTCCATTACTGACCCGGGGCTCCAGTTCCCAGCCCCCTGCAAGACTAGTTTAAACTCTCCTGAGTCGTATCAGCAAACCTCACGGCCATGATATTGGTTCCTCTCCAGTTCAGGTGCAACCTGTCCCTTTCGTACAGGTCACCCCCTCCCCAGAAAAAGTTCCAGTGATCCAAGAACTTGAAACCCTGCCCCTTTCACCATTTCTGTGGCCACTCATTCATCTGTGCTATCAGCCCATGGCACAGGGAGAAAGCTAGAATTTACAACCATGGATGTCCTTCTCTTCAGTCTCTTCCCTAAATCTATATGCTCACTGTGTAGGACCTCTTCCCCTTTTCTGCCAATATGGACCACTGGCTGTATCTCTGCTTGGTACCCTCCTCTTTGAGAATATCCTGCAGTTGCTCTGATATATCATGGATCCCAGCACCCAGGAGACAACAGACCATGCTGGTGTTTCTTTTGCAGCCACATAATCTCCTTTCTGTCCCCTTAACTCTTGAGACCTCTATAACTGCCACACTGCCTGATTTTACCCTTCCCTGTTGAGCCTTAGAGTTGGCCACGGTGTCATTAGCCTGGCAGCTTCTGTCGTGAGCTGATGGGTCATCCCCCCCCCTCCCAATAGTATCCAAAGGGATATACTTTTTGCTGAGGGTAATGGCCACAGGTGAACCCTGCTCTGACTTCTTACTTCCCTTGCCTCTCCTGGTGGTCACCCAGCTAATGTCTAAAGCCTGTACTCTGGGTGTGACCACTTCTTCAAAAATCTTAACTATAATATCTTCCACCTCCTGAATGATCCTGAATACATCTGACTCCAGTTCCAACTCCTTGATCTGGTCAGTTGAGTGCGCTTCCCGCAGATGTAGTCATCAGGGAAACCGTCAAGTGTCCTGAATTCCCACGTTTGACAGGAGGAACATTACATCCTGACTACTCTGTGCCAAAAAGAAAAAGGCTTGCCTCTTCTTAACCATGTCTCCGCCTGTTCATGCCAAAGCCTTCATCTTCTATCACTGATGCACTCTAGCAATGGCCACTCCTACAATAGCCACTCCACTTGAGCCTCCCCTGCTTTTATTTGCAGCTGATACTTTCCATGCCTATGCAGCCCAGAAAGAGTGCCCTTATCCAAATTCTCTTCTCTTATCTTCTCTCACCTGACTTCCATAGGGCTCTGATTCCAACACACTCCTCATGCCTGAGCCACCAAAAATCAATAATAAATCTATACTTTTCTAGATGAGAGTAAATCTTATCCTTAGAAACTTCTCCAATAATTTCCTTAACGCTGATATGAGGTTTATTGGCCTTTAATTTCCTTGTTTGTCCTTGGTGCCCTTCTTAAACAATGGACGAAAGGCAATAAGTCTTGGTACATATTTTATCACAAAGACATAGGTAGGAAAAGGGAGATGGTTCCGAAGAGGAAATTTAGGGAGCTAGGTAGAAAGCTGAAAAGCAGGAGTGGCAGGGTAGTTATCTCCGGATTGCTGCCTCTGCCATGCACCAGTGAGGGTAAGAGTAGGATGACTTGGCAGATGAACGTATGGCTAAGGAAATGGTGTAGGGGACAGGATTTCAGATTTCTGGATCATTGGTATCTCTTCTGGGGAAGGTATGACCTTTACAAAAGCTTTCTGTTACACTGTATTCGAGGGGGAACCAATATCATTGTGGTTTGATAGAACTGTTGGGAAGGGTATAAACTAATTTGGCAGGCAGATGGGAAACTGAGTGATAGGGATGAGGATGGGACAGTTGGTATACATGCAGAGGCACTGATAAGATGTGAGAGAATAGAACCTATCAAGTGTGACAGAGGGAAAGTACATATGGAACCAGAGGAAATAGCAGAGGTACTTAATGAATACTTCAGTATTCACTATGGAAAAGGATCTTGGTGATTGTAGTGATGACTTGCAGCAGACTGAAAAGTTAGAGCATGTAGATATTAAGAAAGCGGATGTGCTGGAGCTTTTGGAAAGCATCAAGTTGGATAAGTTGCCGGGACCGGATGAGATGTACCCCAGGCTCCCGTGGGAGACAAGGGAGGAGATTGCTGAGCCTTTGGCGATGATCTTTGCATCATCAATGGGGATGGGAGAGGTCCTGGAGGATTGGAGGGTTGTGGATGTTGCTCCTTTATTTAAGAAAGGGAGCCCAGGAAATTATAGACCAGTGAGTCTTACTTCAGTGGTTGATAAGTTGATGGAGAAGATCCTCAGAGGCAGGAATTATGAACATTTGGAGAAGTATAATATGATAAGGAATAGTCAGCATGGCTTTATCAAGGGCAGGTCATGCCTTACGAGCCAGATTGAATTTTTTGAGGATGTGACTAAGCATATTGATGAAGGAAGAGCAGTAGATGTGGTGTATATGGATTTCAGCAAGATATATGACAAGGTACCCCATGCAAAGCTTATTGAATAAATAAGGAGGCATGGGATCCAAGAGGACATTGTTTTGTGGATCCAGATGGCTTCTGCACAGAAGGCAGAGTGGTTGTAGATGGGTCATATCCTGCATGGAGGACAGTCACCAGTGGAGTGCCTCAGGGATCTGTTCTAGGACCCTTACTCTTTGTGATTTTTATAGATGACCTGGATGAGGAAGTGGAGGGATGAGTTAGTAAGTTTGCTGATGACACAAAGGTTGGAGGTATGGTGGATAGTGTGGAGGGCTGTCAGAGGTTACAGTGGGACATTGATAGGATGCAAAACTGGGCTGAGAAGTGGCAGATGGAGTTCAACCCAGATAAGTGTCGAGTTGTTCATTTTGGTAGGTTAAATATGATGGCAGAATATAGTATTAATGGTAAGACTCTTGGCAGTGTGGAGGATCAGAGGGATCTTGGGGTCCAAGTCCATAGGACACTCAAAGCAGCTGCACCGGTTGACTCTGTGGTTAAGAAGGTGTACGGTGTATTGGCCTTCATCAATCGTAGAATTGAATTTAGGAGCCAAGAGGTAATGTTGTAGCTATATAGGACCCTGGTCAGACCCCACTTGGAGTACTGTGCTCAGTTCTGGTCGCCTCACTACAGGAAGGATGTGGAAGCCATAGAAGGGTGCAGAGGAGATTTACAAGGATGTTGCCTGGATTGGGGAGCATGCCTCATGAGAATGGGTTGAGTGAACTCGGCCTTTTCTCTTTGGAGCAACGGAGGATGAGAGGTGTCCTGACAGAGGTGAATAAGATGATAAGAGACATTGATCGTGTGGATAGTGAGAGGCTTTTTCCCAGGGCCGAAGTGGTTGCCACAAGAGGACACAGGTTTAAGGTGCTGGGGAGTAGGTACAGAGGAGATGTCAAGGGTAAGTTTTTTACTCAGAGTGGTGAGTGTGTGGAATGGGCTGTTGGCAACGGTGGTGGAAATGATAGCGTCTTTTAAGAAACTTTTGGATAGGTACATGGAGCTTAGAAAAATAGAGGACTATAGGTAAGCCTAGTAATTTCTAAGGTAGGGACATGTCTGGCACAACTTTGTGGGCCAAAGGTCCTGAATTGTGCTGTAGGTTTTCTATGATTCTATGATTCTAGGCAGTGTGTAGTGAGATGGTGCAAAATTATAGTCAGTGGAATTAGTTGCAGTGTAACAAGGGGACAAAATTGAATAATGTGATGAATGCAGGATTGAAGGTGTTATATTTGAATGCACGCAGTATGCATGATAAGGTAGTTGATCTTGTAGTGCAGTTAGAGATTGGCAGGTATGACACTGTGGGCATCACTGAGTTGTGGCTGAGAAAAGATCATAGTTGGGAGCTTAACATCCATGTACTGCATACACATTGTATTGAATGGACAGGTGGGTAGGCAGGGGTGGCATGGCTCGATTGGTAAAAAAAAAATCAAATCCTTAGACAGACGTGACGTAGGATTGGAAGGTATAGAATTGCTGTGGGTAGAGTCAATAAACTGCAAGGTTAAAAAGATGGGAGTTATATACAGTCGGCCCTCCTTATCCGTGGGTTCCGCATGCGCAGATTCAACCAACCACGAATCGGGAAAACCCGCAAGTTCTCTTTCCAGTACTCATTGTTTGAGCATTTTTTCTTGTCATTATTCCCTAAATAATACAGTATTACAACTATTTACATAGCATTTACATTGTATTAGGTATTATAAGTAATCTGGAGATAACTTAAAGTATACTGCCATGGTCTGCTCTGTGAAATCCGCATTCTGGTTCATGGTCCGGTTCATCGATCCTTATTCTAGGGTTTCCTGTTTTCCCTTGTTCCATTGGGTGCCTTAATTGAGGCACCTGATTCTCATTTTGTGCTGGCACATAAATATCTCTGCAAACCAAGGATCCTGGCTGGACTGCTCCCTTCCCTTTCCTTCTGAAGCCTCGCCTACATCCCCATCAAGTTCAACAGCCGGAGTGAGACCAGAGCCTTGCCACGCCAAGATAAGGAACTATCTATTACTGAGTTTAGGACTATCTCTTTGTGTCCCTGTGTTTAGTGTCCGTGTCAAAGAAGAGTTCCGGCCCTGGGTCCTGTTCCCAAGGAGGGATCCTGACTCTGTGTAAAGCAGTGGCCCTAAGTCCTGTTCCCAAGGAGGGATCCCAGCTCTGAGTTCTGTGTTCCTGTGTTCCAAGTTCCAGTTTCCCTCATCCAGTCCACCTCGTCCAGTCCACCCGGCCCTGTGTCCTAGGAAGGGTCCTGGCCCTGCACCCTAGGGCCTAACCAAGCCGAGTCCAAGAGCCAAGCCAAATCTAGCTCAAGAGCCACATCCTGTGCTGGAGGTTCCCTTGCCCAGCCCAAGCCATGTTCCAGAACCTCGCCCAGCCCAAGCCACGGCTTTGTGTTCTCATCCTGTGCAGAGTTCCACGCCCAGTCCTGTAGCCTAGCCACATCCAGTGCTGTAGCCACGTCTTGTCCTCGCCTAGATCTGGGGTCTGAGCCTGAGTCAAGACCCAGGTTCTGGGACCCTGTCCCATCTCTGGCTCAGAGTCCTAGCCCAGGCTCCCAGTTCCAAGTTCTTTGTCCTGGTCCCGCTTTCCTAATCTTAGTCCTAGCCCTGGCCCGGTGTCCTTGTCTCGTCCAGGGCCTGTGTCCATATCCAGCATCATTTCTTCCTGACTCCCCTTGCTTTCTTGATAAACCTTGTCCTGTTCCTAGTACTTCAGTGTCTGTGTCTTGCACTTGGGTCTGCCATCAAAGCCCTCCTTGTAACATATACAGGAAGGTGTGTGTAGGTTATATGAAAATACTACGCCATTTTGTATAATGGACTTGAGCATCCGCATTTTTTGGTATCAGCAGGGGGTCCGGGAACCAATCCCCCACAGATAAGAAGGGCCGATGGTACAGACCCCTGAATAGTAGCCAGGATGTGGGATACAATTTAAAATAGGTTACAATAGTCATGGGGAATTTCAGTATGTATGTAGATTGGAAAAATCAGGTTGTGCTGATTTTGGATCCCAAGAGAGAATTTGGAGATTGTCTGTGAGATGGTTTTTTTAGAGCAGCTTGTGGTTAAGCCCTCTTGGGGATCATTTATACAGAACACCCAGTCTAGTAATGAACCAGATTTGAATAGGGAGCTTAAGGTAAAGGAACCTTTAGGAGCCATAATTGTAATATGATAGAGTTCACCTGGCAGTTTGAGAGGGAGGAGTTAATGTCTGGTGTATCTGTATTGCAGTGGAGTAAGGGGATTACAGAGGTATGAGAGAGGAGTTGGCCAAAGTTGATTGGAAGTGAACACTGCTAGGGATGATGGCACAGCAGCAATAGCTGCCATTTCTGGGAACAATTCAGTAGTTGCAGGACAGATACATCCCAAAGAAGTATTCTAAAGGTAGGATGACATGACCGTGGCTGACAATGGAAGTCAAAGCCAACATAAATCCAGAGGGCATATAATAGAGCAAAAATTAGTGGGAAGTTAAAGGATTGGGAAGTTTTTAAAACCAACAGAAGGCAACTAAAAATTCCATGAGGAGCAAAAAGATGAAATATGATGGTATGCCAGCCAGTAATATCAAAGAGGATGCCAATAATATTTTTCAGATATATAAAGAGTAAAAGAGAGGTGAGAGTACATATTGACTGCTGGAACATGATGCTGGAGAGGTGGTAATGGGGGACAAGGAAATAGCGGATAAACTGAATAAGTATCTTGCATCAGTCTTCACAGTGGATGACACTAGCAGTACGCCAGATGGTGGGGCAAGTCATGCTGAAGCAGGGAGGCTACAGAAGGAGAATGGGCAAAGAAATAGCAGTTGGACAGAGTATCAGGAAGTGTATGGTCATGCACTTTGGTGGTAGGAATAAAAGCTTATACTATTTTCTAAGCAGAGAGAAAATTAAAAAATCTGAAGTTCAAAGGGACTTGATAGTCCTTGAAGGTTAACTTGCAGGTTGAGTCAGTGGTGAGCAAGACAAATGTATGCTAGAGAGGCCTAGAATTTAAAAACAAAGATGGAATGCTAAGGCTTTAAGGTACTGGTGAGACGGTTTGGGGCTCCTTATCTAGGAAAAGGTGTGCAGACATTGGAGAGGGTTCAAAGGATTTTTACAAAAATGGTTCTGGGATTGAAAGGCTGAATAAGGAAATCATATGAGGAGAATTTGGCCACGTTGGGCCTGTACTTGCCGGAATTTAGAAGAATGGGGGGGGGGGGGGAGATCTCATTGAAACCTATCAAATGTTGAAAGACCTCAAAAGAATATGAGGAGAGGATGTTTCCTATAGTGGAGAAGGCTAGGACCAGAGAGCATAACCTCAGAATAAAGGGATGGCCATTTAGAACAGAGATGAGGAAGAATATCTTTAACTAGATCGTGGTGAATATGTAGAATTTGTTTTATCATAGGCATCTGTGAAGTATTGAGGGTATTTAAGGCAGTCGTTAACAGGTTTTTGAAGTCAGGGCATGGAAGATTATAGGGAGAACGCAGATGAATTGCGTTGAGAGGGAAGTGGATCAGCCATAATCAAATGGTGGAATCTGAGGCCGAATGGCATCAAGGTTCCAATGTCTTGTGGAATAACCAAAGCTTGTCTTATTGTCTTGTCTTATCTTCCTTCCTGCCCAGTATGATTCCACAGCATAGCATTCCCAATAGAGTCAGGCAACTCTTTCTTCGCAGTACAGTGTTGTGGAGGCAGCCTCAATTGCGTGTGCCCATATTAACTATATATTGCCCTGTGGGTAGCTCCAATTGTATGGCAGGATTATGGTAACGCTGTACAGGGCTCTGGGGTGATCATCAGACATTGTGTCCAAATCCCTGACTGTTCCAGACACTGCCAGACACAGTATTTGCTGATGAAATTCTGTTTTGGTGACGTGCTCTTTGAAGTGAATCTGCTTTATTTGTCACAGACACTATAAGTTGAAAGTATACAGATTTCTGCTCAGAGGCACTATCGTTGACCTGGACCTTGAACAACAAAGCCAAAAGGATGTGCATGTTGTACATGCTGATCTTTGTTGCTGTGGTGAAACTAGATCACAAGATGTATTGATTCAAGTTTTCAATGCAGCCACACGCAACTGATATTCATTTTTATCAATTTCTGCCTTACTATATGCTGTAGGTTACAGCCAAGGGAAGTGAATGACTTTACCACTTTGACATTTTGCTATGTATCTGTTTTTCAGTTAAGTTGTCAGGCTTTAACTGAATTTACATATAGGCCAAAGGGGAAATTTTCATTAAATTTTCATCATGTCTTCAAGCAACATATCTACCAGATTACCTTCATCGGCATAGTCTGGGTTGGCGAACACCTTGTTGTTTGGATTTGCTGAGCAGATATTTGTGGACCATGCAGTCTGTTGACAAACTTGCCCTGGGTCAGATTTTTGTACAGGCAGGAGTCATGAGGATTGGTGATGCTCCTCACTCCAAAGTCACCGGGGCCGGAGGTCCATGCCGTCTGGTGGTCATCCCATGATTGGTAGATCTTGGGGTCGAGGCCTGAAGATCAAATCCAAGATCGGTGAGTCAGTGTCTGGGGCCATGGACTGGAGGCCCAGAGGCAGCCTGTCCTGGGGTTAGAAGCTTATCAGTGTGTGTGTGGGTGGGTAGTTGAGAAAGTGGGAAGGGGATTTTTTTGCATTTGTTGTCTTGCACTGTTGTTGTTGCTGTATTCAATGCTTGTGTTCTGCTGGATTTTGTGGGCATGCTATGTTGGCACCAAAGTGTATAATGTCACTTATGGACTGCCAACAGCACATTCTTGAATATGTTGGTTGTTAATACAATTGACACATTTCACTGTACAGTGTATTTTGATGCACACAAGACAAATAAATTTGAATCTGTATCTGAATTAGAATTTCCAATCTGTGGAGCGGTCTAAGCATATCATATTTGACAGTGATTGGATTGGAATCCAATTGAGAGAGATTTGTATAGTCAAAGTGGTGAATAGGGGAAGGTCCAGCTGTGAAAATACTGTTCACTGTTTGTTGTTTATTTTGGTAAACTTTTTCAGAGCTTTCTCAGCTAAAGGAGCATTTGCCCCATGATTGCTATTGACTTCAGCTTTGCATGTCAATAAATACGAGCATAGTAATTTAGTCATTTAATAAGATGGCCTAAAGGTTATATCAGAGGAACAGGACATTTGCCTTGATTGATCCAATCTCATTTCATTATGAATTTAAGGAGATCGAGGCTGATAAGCTTCAAGTTCCTGGGCATCAACATTTCAGGAAACCTATTTTAGTCTCAACACATTAATGCAATCATAAAGAAGACATGATTGCCGTTCTGCTTAATGAGGAATTTGAGAAGGTTTGTTATGTCAAAGTTTCTAGCAAATTTTTTACAGATATACCGTGGAGAGCATCCTGACTGATTGCATCGTTACCTGATATGTATAGGACTGAAAGAGGCTCCAGAAGATTGTGACCACAGCCACCTCTATCATAGACACAAGCCTCCCCACCAACAAGGATGTTTTCAAGAGGCTGCACCTAAAGAAGGCTGCAGTAAGGTCCATCACCATTCAGGACATGCCCTCTTCTCATTACTGCCATCAGGGTGAAGTACAGGAGGTTGAAGACCCGTGTTTTAGGAACAGCTAATTCAGATTTTCAGATGGTGATGAGGAGGCATACTGGAGTGAGATAGATAAGCTGGTTGAGAGATGTTGCAGCAACCACCTTACACTCAATGTCAGGAAGACTAAGGAATTGATTGTGGACTTCAGAAAGGAGAAGTCAACAGAACACACACTAGTCCTCATTGAGGGAAAAGAAGTGGAAAGGGTGAGCAGTTTAAAGTTCCTGGTTGTCGACTTCTCTGAGGATCTATCCTGGGCCCAACGTATTGATACATCTAAATTTTTGATGGGGTGCAATCAGTGTGAGAGTTTGTTTGTTGCTGATGAAGTGTGAGGCTTAATGAAGAGCTCAAGTGCTTTCGGGACTTCACAGTGGACTTCAATCATGGCGATCTGTTAGGCACTCAAAAGGGACCAACAAAAAGAAGTGAGGTGTAAGTGGACCAGCCACTGTGGGAGTGGCCATTGTGTGAGTGGGCGGTGTTAGAGTAGTCAGGGTTTGGCCAACAGACTTGTGTGAGAATGAGCTTCGGTAGCACAGGTGGAAGCTCTAAGTTTCTAGTGAGTTTTTTTTCTCTGTTAGTACATAGCTAGTGCACTGAAAATGGGTCCAGAGTTAGTGGTATCTTCCTTGTGTAAGATGTGGGAACATTGTGAAACCTCCAATCTCCCTGATAACTGTATCTGCACGAAGTACTCTGAGCTGCAGCTGGATGACCTTCGGCTTACACGGGAAAATAAGGAGGTGATAGATAGGAACTACAGAGAGATAGCTACTCCTAAGTTGCAGGAGGCTGGTACCTGGATGACTATCAGGAGACCGGTGGCATTGACCTCCCACATCATGAAGACCCTGGAGAGACTTGTTTTGGAGCTGCTCCGGCCTATGGTCAGGCCACACGTAGATCCCCTCCAGTTCGCCTACCAGCCCCGACTAGGAGTTGAGGATGCCATCGTCTACCTGCTACGCCCACCTGGACAAGCCAGCGAGCACTGTGAGAGTCATGTTTTTTGACTTCTCCAGTGCGCTCAACACCATCCACCCTGCTCTGCTGGGGGAGAAGCTGACAGCGATGCAGGTGGATGCTTTCCTGGTGTCATGGATTCTTGATTACCTGACTGGCAGACCACAGTACGTGTGCTTGCAACACTGTGTCTGACAGAGTGATCAGCAGCACTGGAGCTCCACACAGGACTGTCTTGTCTCCCTTTCTCTTCACCATTTACACCTCAGACTTCAACTACTGCACAGAGTCTTGTCATCTTCAGAAGTTTTCTGATGACTCTGCCATAGTTGGATGCATCAGCAAGGGAGATGAGGCTGAGTACAGGGCTACGGTAGGAAACTTGTCACATGGTGTGAGCAGAATTATCTGCAGCTTAATGTGAAAAAGACTAAGGAGCTGGTGGTAGACCTGAGGAGAGCTAAGGTACCGGTGACCCCTGTTTCCATCCAGGGGGTCAGTGTGGACATGGTGGAGGATTTACAAATACCTGGGGATACAAATTGACAATAAACTGGATGGTCAAAGAACACTGAGGCTGTTTACAAGAAGGGTCAGAGCCGTCCCTATTTTTTGAGGAGACTGAGGTCCTTTAACATCTGCTGGACGATGCTGAGGATGTTCTACGAGTCTGTGGTGGCCAGTGCGATCATGTTTGCTGTTGTGTGCTGGGGCAGCAGGTTGAGGGCAGCAGACACCAACAGAATCAACAAATTCATTCGTAAGGCCAGTGATGTTGTGGGGATGGAACTGGACTCTCTGACAGTGGTGTCTGAAAAGAGGATGCTGTCCAAGTTGCATGCCAACTTGGACAATGTCTCCCATCCACTACATAATGTACTGGTTGGGCACAGGAGTACATTCAGCCAGAGACTCATTCTACTGAGATGCAACACTGAGCGTCATAGGAAGTCATTCCTGCCTGTGGCCATCAAACATTACAACTCCTCCCTTGGAAGGTCAGACACCCTGAGCCAATAGGCTGGTCCTGGACTTATTTCCTGGCATAATTTACATATTATTATTTAACTATTTATGGTTTTATTACTATTTAATTATTTATGGTGCAACAGTAACGAAAACCAATTTCCCCCGGGATCAATAAAGTGTGACTATGACTATGAAAGGGAATAGTCAGCCAGTGTAGAGTTCCCCTCAATAATAAGTATACCACCTTGAATTCCATTAGGAGGGACGATCTATCAGGGCAAAGCCACAGCAACTTGATGTATGTCACGAGTCTGTTTCTGTGGCTCGGAAGGGAAGGAGAGAGAGGAGTGTGGTGGTGTTGGGGGTTCCATAATTAGAGGAGCAAGCAGCAGATTCTTTGGATGTGAAAGAGACACTAAGATGATATGTTGCCTCCCAGATAGCAGGGTCAGGGATGTCTCGGATTGGGTCCACAGCATTCTAAGTGGGGATAGTGAACAGCTGGAAATCCCGGTAAATGTTGGCACCAACGACATAGGCAGGAAAAGGAAGGAGGTCCTGAAAAGAAAATATAGGAAGTTAGGTAGAAAGCTGAAATGCAGAATCTCCAGGGTTGTTATCTCTGGATTGCTGCTGTGCTGTGTATCAGTGAGGGTAAGAAAAGGATAATTTCGCAGATGAATGCATGGCTGATGAATTGATGCAGGGGGCAGGGTTTCAGGTTTTTGGATCATTAGATCTTGGGGATATGTGATATGTACAGAAAGGACAGGTTACACCTAAACACAATACATGAGGGGAACCCATATTCTTGTGGGCAGGTCTGCTGGGGTTGGAGAGGGTTCAAACTAATTTGTCAGGGGGATGGGAACTAGAGTAATAGGGCTGAGGATGGGGCAGTTGATATATTAATAGATGCAGTATGCAATGATACTGTGAGGAAGGGCAGGCTGATGATAGAGCAAAATTGCAGTCAGTGGGATGAGTTAAGATCTAACGGGGTGGCAGAATTGAAAAGGGTGATGACTACATTACTTAAGGTGTTATATTTGAATGGGCACTGTATACTGTATAAGGTTAGACCTTGTAGCAAAGTTAGTTTGGCAGGTGTGATGTTGTGGACATCACTGAGTCACAGCTGAAAGAAGATCACAGTTGAGAGCTTAACATCCAGGGTACATATTGTATCAACAAGATGGGCAGGTGGGCAATGGAGATGGAGTGGCATTGCTGGTAAAAATGAAATCAAATCCTTAGGAAGAGTTGACATATGATCAGAAGATGTCAAATTTGTAGAATGCTTTCAAGTTGGCTTTTCAGAGCCCTACTACGGGAACAGCAAATCTTAACTGGGTGTTATGCAATTATCTTGATTTGATTCAGGAGTTTACAGTAAAGGAACAGCAAAGGAGACAGTGATCATAATATGATAGAATTCACTATGCATTTTCTGAAGGAGAAAATGAAATTAGATGTATCAGTATTACAGTGCAGTAAAGGGAATTTGAGGCAAGAGAGAAGCTAGCATGAGAGGAAAGCTGGAAAGTTGATTGGAAGGGGACACTAGTGGGTATGATGGCAAAACAGCAATGGCTGGAGTTTCTGGAAGCAATTCGGAAGCCACAGGAAAGATACAATTCAAAAATGAAGAGATATTCTAAAGGAAGGATGAAACAACTATGGCCGACAAGAGAAGTTAAAAACAGCATAAAACAAAAGGGAGCATATAATATAGTAAGTGATAATAAATTATTAGGAAGTGATAATAAACCTGAGTCAGATTCTGATTCTGACTGTTTATGTACACCATATCAGCCTTTTTCTAACTGACTTATGAATCATTAAGTAAGTTCTTCTATTCCTTTAACCCAAATACACCTGTGTAGCTTTACTTTGATTGCATTTGTAGCATACGAGATCTGTAAATAATGAATGAATGTCTGTCAGGTTGAATGACAATTTAGCTCTTTCTGACTCCTAGCACAAGAAGTTTCTAGGTCTGTTAGAGACTAAATTGCTGTTGGTAAGTAAACACAGAATATTTGTTAGTTGGATTGATGGATTCTTTCTTCTCGGGTTGATTGTTTATATGTAAACATTAATGTACTTTGTAAGTCCAAGGAATATTATCTGTCCAGATACTGAGAGATTAAGGATTGTTGTGGGCTACAAGATGATGAGAAGTAACCATAAAGATGTGTAATTGATATGAGGGTATGCTGAATACTGTCCTAATAGACATGTGTCGTTTGAATAAAAGAAACCAGACTGTGCTGATGGACAAAAACAAAGAATTGTCCGTGTCTGTACTCTTGAAGCTTGTAGATATTTTGGGCTACTTTTTGAATTTTCTTTGGACTTCACCCAGAATGGGATCACAATCAGTTCTGGGGTTTCAGGGGTCGTTTCATGAGTCAGAAATCAGTGTCCCCCAACAGCAATAATCAAGTGATGAAGAAACTATGACCCAGGAAAACTTTGTGACTTGCTATGAAGTATTTTATGTAGTTTATTTGTGCTATTTTATGATAATAAATTAGACTTAAGTTACTTTGTTGTGATTGTATGCTTATTGCCACATCTCCTGAACACTTGAATAATTTAGTCTGATTAATCCAGCATTCATACTATTGGCCTAGATATTCCATGCTTTGGTATATTTTCCATTACACTCCAAAATCTTTCTATCTCCGCAAAGAAAAATGAATGCTCATCTAACAACATCCAAGAAGTTTGACATGATCCAGAACAAAGTAGCCCACTTGTCTGAACTCTACTCACTATTCCAAACATTCATTCCCCCACCACTGGCTCTCAGTAACTGAAGTGTGTACCAGCTATAAAATCAACAGTAATTAGTCATCTAGGATCTCAGAGCATTTTCCGAAACTGTGACTTCCCCCACCAAAAAGGACAAAGGCACCAGACCTTTGAGAACATGCCCCCTTGCAGATTCCCCTCCAAGTCACACACTTTCCTCAGCAAGTCCTGCAATTCCATCCCCTACCATGTTCATCAGAAAGATTGCAGTAGTTCAAGAAGATGGCTCACTATCAGTTTCTGAAGGGAAATTCTGCATTTGCAGTAGTAATGGGTTTCTTATTGACACTCTGATCCTGAAAATGA
The DNA here is from genome assembly GCF_030028105.1 of Mobula birostris. NCBI lineage: Eukaryota > Metazoa > Chordata > Chondrichthyes > Myliobatiformes > Myliobatidae > Mobula > Mobula birostris. Next base: position 69,713,525 of record NC_092373.1, on the reverse strand, counting down.
ATAAATAAAAAGGAACGACAACAGTTACTTTCTGGATAGAGTGTTTCTTTTGAACTTTTTATGATGCATATTACTAGATTTTAGCTACTATCTACCTTTTAATGCCCAAATTTTAGATTTGAATTATTCAGGAAGGAGAAATGCTTTCTCCACAAATATCCCTGTTCATCAAGTCTCCTCTCGGCCATCTATTCCTCAAAGTAACACGTCCTGGAATGCCCCATCTTCTCTAATAGTTGTAATCCTTCTCTACTCTGGTATCATCCTTGCAAGCTTTTTTATTTGTCTTCTCCAAAGCCTGGATTTATTTTTTGTAATATGGAAACCAGACCATCCATGATATTAGGTGATGGCTCTTCATGTCATTAACTTCATTTATTTGTTTATGGTCTTTGAGATTACTGATAAGATGATAAAATTTAATTACTGTTTTTGTATTTTTCAATTTTTGATTATATAGAAATGTTTATAGGAAATCTGATAATGCCTGTTATCTTAGATAAGCTATTTCATGCTTGCTTCACTCCATTATCAATAAATTGTCAGAGTTCATGAAAGCATTGCAATCATCATATCAGATATACCTGTATGGAGTCTAGAGTACAAAGTCTACTGCAATGGTTATAATCACAAATGCATTCTTCGTGTTACAGGAGTTAAAGAACAATTCAGCTGAGCAAATTACAAAAAAGATAGACTGTTGACAGTGGGGCAAAGATTTCAAAGCTCCTGTCAGGAGAAGGAAAATGCGTGCAGAGATTTGAATTACATGAAAGTATGGCAAAGTCCCTCTGGTGATGTGCAGCAGATAGCAAGTGTGGTGACAGCAAGAAACTCCTCTGATAGTACTGTGTTTGCTGACCATGAAGTCCTAAACTCAAATAAAGACCTTATGCCCTATCAGATATAGTAAATAGCCACAAGCACTCTCATTAAAGGGAGATTATTCTCTAACTACCCTATCTTCAAAGACCAGTTCGCTTCCCATTATTCTCCATGGAGATTTTAGCTGCCAGTACCCACTATTTGAGCAGTGGGTCTCCTTTTTCTACCAATGAGAAGATATTTCCAACTAACAAAGTAGTTTAAAACGCAGTTCATTTATTTTCAGCAATACACATTTACATCGAAACAGCACTCTTAAAACACATTTAAATCACACAGAGGATTTCTATCTTAAACATCTCCAAATCACAACTCATTGTTAAAACACAAACCAGAAAGGATTTCCAATACACAAAGCATAAAGGATTTCCAAAACACAGGCATAATTTCTATACTAAAGAAACATGCTGAACCAACGAGTTGCAGACAAATAAATCATCTGTCACAGAAATCAAAGCCAGAGGAATGTTCCCTAGTTCACCTCATGATTCTTCCATTGCTTTTTGATGTTCCTTACACATTGCTAATAAGCCTGAACTGCTGTCTATATTTATACCTTTTCTTTCCACTTGGGTGACTTCACACACATAAAATGTTCCCTCGAAAGCCATTTTTAATGCAAATGGTCTGAAATAATTATGAAGGCATAGTTACAAGCTAATGCTGTAAAGCAAACTTCCTTGACATTAATAGATCACTTATTTGATATACTAAACAATATTATCTATCTGGTCCGCAAGCTTCTTTGAACTAGGCAAATTATAGTCAGATTGTCTGTTTATAAAAGCCAAATTAAACAACCCATTGTCTTATACACTACTCTTGAGCAGCAATAAAGCAGGTGTTGTGAGCTAGCATTTGGTACTATAGACAGAGCATACACAAAGCTACTCTAATGACAATACTTAGTTTTGACTTCAAACTGATTACAATTAATGCTTTCCATTAACATTTTAAAAACTGAAGACTGACTCCCATTTGTGTATGATCAGAAGTTAAAGAAACCATTATTTGGAAGTTTACTTACAACCATGTTATCTTACAAGTGGCAGCTACTGTGCTTAGAAAATGATCTTTACAAAATCCAAGGGGCCCACTGGCCAAGAAGTGAATATCCATCACACACCTCTCTTGCTAAGTTAAGATTTATAACCAAGCTTCTTCCTATGGACAACAGCTTTGAGATCAAGACTCCTGCCAAAAGTCATCTTGGGAACAGACTATTTCTCTTCCATCTGTTTCTGTAGGTTTACCAGTGCTCGAACGGGGCCCACTGATCAGATGCTCAAAGAACTCATTGAGCACTTCTCCCTGTAGGAGTTTCTGTATGACTTTCTCTTTACAGTGCTCATTTCCTCAGTCTCAACTGCACACATTTCCACACCTCATGGGAATATCACCATTATAATTTTCCATAAAGACACGACAATGACATGTCAATGTCTATATTACAAATCATTATTAGTACATCTTTAAAATCTTCTTCCCCAAAACAGTTCTTGCCATTTCCTTAATGCAAGTTCGAATCACTCTCTGTCGCCATTAGTTCATCAGGCGAACTGGCAATGTCTCTCAATAAGCTGAAGATAGTTCCTTTCTTTCATGGGGTGTTCATATTTCTTTCAAGAAAGTTCATGATTTTGCTCAGCTTTCCTGAAAACAAGTCTTCTAAACAAATTACTGATTGTGCATTGCTGCCTTTTTTGCCTAAGGCTTAGTAATCTTATAATTTAGTTACAGAAAATTATATCTATCAATTATATGATTTCACAATATAATAATATATGTAAAAATGAATTATCTACAAAAGTAAGGAAAAATATAGTTCTCCTGCTGAGGGTTATGCCTAAACCTTTAATTCCAGGCTACCTAGAAAAAGATGTTTTGTATTTAATATCTGTGTGCCATTGTAAATACATTGTTTGATTAAGCATTCTTGTTCATTTAAATAATTCATTATGGTTTATATGTAAATAGAAGTGAATTGCATATGTCATGACGCTACCACATCACACAGGCTTGCCTCTCTTAAAGTAAAAACAAAACTAGACACATTGTTTCCAGCTGTGTTTTCACTTTTAATTCGCTTTGTTCTGGAGTTACAAAGCATATCAGTAGTGATGAGTAAGATTTAAATGAACACAAGATAACTACCTAGCTAATGAAGTACAGCGAGCGGTTCAAGTTAAAAAGATGCAGCACAACATGTGTCTCTTTAGTAAAGGCAACCGAGATGATTAAGTTTTTTTTAAAAAAAGCAGAAAAAGGACAAATTCACTGGTGCAATGGCACTAACCTATTATAGTCATTGACAAAACTGTGACGTGTCCTTTGGCTTTGGGACATCCACCACTGCTTGAATTTTCTCATCACACTTGTGTAATTCTTCTGTGTCATTGTGACCACATTAAGTGATGCTTGCATTAAAGAATTCACACTTGAAACATTGTGCTCTAAGCCCATAATCTTCTTTTACACTTTTTTTACATTGTCTTGAGATTTTGAAGGTGACCTTGTCATCGGTACATGTAACAATGATGTCATCCGGGTTATACTGAAGGCCTGGGCAACCTTGCAGCAACCGGCCCACAGCTTTCTGCCAGAGTGCAGGTGCTGATGTTGCTCCAAAAATAATCCTATTATAGCAATAAAACCTTATGTGAGTGTTCATGGTGAGAAAAGCTTTGCACCCTTCCATCTCCATCTGTAGGGAAGCCTCAGCTAAGTCTGTTTTGCTGAAGTGTTTCCCTTTAGAAAGATTTGCAAAGACATCCTCTGTCCTGGGCAGAGGATTATTGATCTGCTTTCAGTACTAAATTGATGGTGACTTTTAAAATCACCACAGATCCTGACAGACCTATTCTTCTTGGTTATTGCGTCCACTGACATTGGCCATGGGCTCCACTGAACCTTGGTATGAATTCCTTCAGCCTTCATGTTCATGCAACCTCGCTCACAGGCTGGATAAAGTAGCCGGACAGACTTTGCAAAAATTGGGTATGGGATTTGCATTTAAGACAACTTTACCCTTGATATATTTGTGTTTTCCAGTGCCATCCATAAGCACTGCTGTGGTATCATCCAGTACCTTTCTTAACTTGCTTTCAGTTGACTCTTTTGCAGTGGATGTGGGATGAAAATGGTGGATGGATCTCCAGTCAATTGGTTCAGTAACTCGGAACCCCACAATGCTGGCTCAATGTGACTTGCCATGTACTGCTGGGATACAACACGTCCAGAAGATGCCAAGAAGAGCACCTCTACATCCCTGGGAATGGTCTGCATTGCCCTGGCAAAGGATTCATGCCAATTTTGTCAGGCCATTTATGGGCACAAATTTCTTGGTAGTAGTGGATGCAGCTACAAAGTGGACATAAGTATTCTCAGTAACCTCCACTAGAGCCTTGCACACTGATGTGTTAAGAAGCCTCTTCTCAAGGACTAGTATCCAGAACACTTCGCAACAATGGACCAAGTTTGTTACGAAACAGTTTCAGTCATTCCTGAAAATAATTGTAATAAGACCTATTACATCTGCACCATGCCATCAAGCTATAAATGGGTTGGCAGAAAGGTTTATCCAGCATCTAAAGAATGCATTGTGAACAGTGTCAACAGAACATACTGCATTGACATTGAATCAGAAGCTTGCCAATTTCCTCCTTGCATATTACAATGCAGTACATTCCACAACCAACAACGCATCATCTATGCTGTTCCTTGGTTGTTCCTTGCATTCACACTTGGATCTCCTCAAACCCAGTCTCAGAAGGAGAATGCAGGGCAAACAGCTGAGACAAATTGAAGGCTCCTCAAACAAGGGGGAAGGGTGGTTTGATGTTTCAATCCTGGACAAGCAGTCCTGGTGAGAGACCACAGAGGAGATCAAAAGTGGGTACTGAGCAAAATTAAGAACAGAACTGGACCTCTTCTCTACAGTGGAGATTGCATCTGGTATCATCTGGAGACAACACATCAAATAGTTGAAGAGTGGAGCATCAATTGTTGGAAAAGCAGTGTCTAGAGCTGTCAGAACCACCTCCTGCAGTCCCCAGGTCAATCCCTACAATCACTATGCAGGAGCCCCCAGCACCTGAGATTGTCTAACAACCAGAAGTATCACATGCCAAGCAAAGTGAAATTCCTTGTCAGGAAAGACAGTATTTCACAAGAGTAAGAAAGCCTCCACTGCAATTAAATCTTTAGGCCTGAATGGGACAATTTAGAATTTACTATGCTGTGGATGTCTGTCAAGAATTTGAATTCAATAGTAAACTGTGTATGTATATTGTTGAGATGCATTCTATATTGAGTTGGAGTTTATAGTTAAGCAGGGAGGAGTGTTTTGTATTTAATATTTCAGTGGTATTTGAGTAATATTGTAAACATATTGGCAACACGCACAAAATGCTGGAGGAACTTAACAGGCCAGGTAGCATCTATGGAAAAGAGTACAGTTGATGTTTTGGGCCGAGACCCTTCATCAAGACGCTCTTGTAAATATATTGTTTGATAAAGCATTCCTGTTCATTTAAATAATTCATTACAGGTTATAAGTAAAAATAAGCCAATTGCATACATCATGATACTACCAGGTCCTATGTGTGTTAAAGTAAAAATGAAATGAGACATGTTTCTGTGTTTTTGCTTTTAATTAGTTTTATGTTATGGGGTTACAAAGCATAACAGATATCAGAACATAAGGATTGGTAAAGTCCTTCACAAGGGAGTGAGTACCTATTGGTGTGCTGTAACCTAACAGTCTGATACCAACCATACCACCTGCATAAGTTTCTTCCTCTTTAGTGATTCTGAACTCTTGGTCTAACTGTCTGTTTACTTTGTTAAGGATTGCACCTAACTGAGAAGAATTGACATATCTTCCCAACTTTTGTATTTTCCCAGAAAACTAAGCATGGGATTTTATCAACCATATATATAATTGTTCCAGTAACTAACAGTAAATATAACACAAATAGCAATATTAGCAGGCTTTGTGGTCCTATTTGTTGCATTGCAGGAGTGCCAGATATACAATATCTGTTCATACACAAATTGTGAGTAAAATACATTCAAACAGTTCTACCTTGGAACCATGTAACACTTAGTAAGCCTCTGAAGTCCTAGGAATACATCACCATTTTCAAAGAAATCATAACAGAACAGGTAAAAAGGTTAACAGGAGAATAGCTTTCCACTGGGGTAGCCATCTCTATCCTCCTGGTAAGTCCTTCATTGTATAATAAAACACAAAAAAAAATAGTAAGACAGGTTGGCTTTAAAAGTCAAAGCTATAAACTATGATAGTATAATGCCATCATTAGAAGTAAACAACATATTTACGAAGAACGTTATATAAAATCTTCAGAACCACGATAATAAAACATTACTCATGTTAGAAACTAAATATGTAAAAACCAATTAGATAAGTGATTGTTGTCTTTCTGTGGGATTGTGTTATTAGACAAATTATTCTTAATGGACACATTCCAACACCCCTCAGGATGAGCAAGAATGAAAATACTCACATGCAACATTAGCAATCATGACTAGGAAAAGTAGAGGAGCAAGGACAGCATGATCGGAGCAGTCCCTGCTCTTCACTCTTCCAGGTTTAAGGACGAACCTGATAAAGAGATGAGAATGAGGCAACGTACAACAAAACAGTCAAAAAAGAATGGGTAAAGGGGCGAGTAGGAGGCAATGTACGGCAAAGCGGTTATATGAGAGATAATTCATAGTAGTGCAGGTTAGGTATGGGAGTCTTCCAAGTGGAGCCATTATACAAAAAACAGAAGTCACCAAACTTCCATCCTTGTAGACCTCAATGTCTCGACAGCAAGAGTACTACAAAAACAATTAATTCCAATGGCCTAGTTTACCAATTCACCAGCAACTGTATTAGCTGCTGTGGAGCTTTAAGTTGCAACAGCTGAAAAGGTCTTGGCTATTGTTTCATCTGCAGTGTTAAGCCCGGTAGGAGCTTGGTATGGGTCTGCAAAGGAAACTTGTGAAAGGAGATGCCGTACTCGTCTGATTGTATCATTTACTCTAAAAATGTATAGAGAATATTGTTTTAATTCAACTGAGTTTCTTCTAACTATTGTTTAGGAACATCAGGTTCTTCTAGAGCATTCTTTGTTGCATTCATCATAAATTGTTCCTTAAAACTGGACCTGCATTTCTATTTTGAAATATGCAACATGGATTAAATTGTCAAATTCTTCCAAGAGTCATTTGTTTGGTGCCCTGAGTGGTAGTGAGGGAGGAGGTGCTTCCAAACCTACACTGGTGGCTGTCCTCCACTTTTCCTATGCTACATCGATAACTGCATTGGTGCTGCTTCCTGCACCCTTACAGAACTCATCAACTTCATCCACTTTGCCTCCAACTTCCCCCACCCTCAAATTTACCTGGTCCATTTCCGATACCTCTCTCCCCTTACTAGATCTCTCTGTCACTGTCTTTGGAGAGAGCATATCTCCTGATGTCTATTATAAACCCAGAAACTTTAACAGCTACCTGGACTATACCTCCTCCCACCCTGTTACTTGTAAAAACACCATCCCCTTCTCTCAATTCCTCCGACTCTGCTGCATCTGCTCGCAGGATGAGGTTTTTCATTCCAGAATGAAGGAGATATCCTTCTTCAAAAAAAGGGGCTTTCCTTCCTCCACCATCAACTCTGACCTCAACATCATCTCTTCTATTTCATACATGTCTGCTCTCACCCTATTCTCTCGCCACCTTATCAGGAGAGGTTTCCTCCTGTCCTCAGCTACCACCCCACCAGCCTCCGCGTCCAGCACATAATCCTCGACAACTTCTGCCATCTGCAATGGGAACCAACAACCAAGCATATCTTTCCCTTTCCCCTGCTTTCTGCTTTCCACAGGGATCATTCCCTACATGACTCACTTGTCCATTTGTCCCTCCCCACTGATCTCCCTCCTGGCACTTACCCTTGCAAATGAAAGAAGTGCTACACCTGCTCCTACACCTCCTCCCTCACGACCATTCAGGGCCCCAAACAGTCCTTCCAGCTGAGGTGACACTTCACCTGAGAGTCTGTTGGGGTTATATACTGTGTCTGGTGCTCCCAGTGTGGCCTCCTGTACATATATCAGTGAGACCCGATGTAGATTGGGAGACTGCTTCACCGTCCACCATAAATAGCGCGATCTCCCAGTGGCCACCCATTTTAATTCCACTTCCCATTCCCATTCCGATATGTCTATCTATAGCCTGCTCTACTGTCGTGATGAGGAACAACACCTTACATTCAGTCTGGGGAGCCTCCAACCTGATGGCTTGAACATTGATTTCTCAAACTTCCAGTAATTATCCCCTCCTTCAACATTCCCCATCCCCTTTTCCCTCTCTCACCTTATCTCCATGCCTGCTCATCACCTCCCTCTGGTGCTCCTGTCCCCTTTTCTTTTTTCCATGGTCTCCTGTCCTCTCCTATTAGATTCCACCTTCTCCAGACCTGTATCTTTTTCACCAATCAACTCCTCAGCTCTTTACTTCATCCCTCCCTCTCCTGGTTTCACCTATTGCTTTGTGTTTCTTCCTGCCCTACCCCCACCTTTTAACGCTACTCCTCATTTTTCTCCCCCAGTTCTGCTGAAGGAGCTCAGCCCCAAACTTTGACTGCACTCTTTTCCGTAGATGCTGCCTGGCCTGCTGAGTTCCTTCAGCATGTTGTATGTATTGCTTGGAGTTATCAGCTTTAGTTGACCAGGGAGAAAAAAAAAACACATTTTATCTTCGCTTCTGCTTCAATGCATCTTTCCATCTTATCTTCTCAAGCAAAAACCAGATCAAGGCTTCATTGACCCATTTAGAACATAACCCAGAAAAACACATAATTGTCCTGTTAAATTGACATTGAACAATGGATGGAATAGTGGCCATAATTTGAGAGATGGAACATGTAACATCTTCATAGTAAATATGTTATATATGTTGGCCATAAAGGGAAAGTGCAATAAGATATCTGTCTAATGTAGAAGTCCTTATTAAAAATTAGGTTTTTCATAATGTTCTAGTCTATTGATTTCAATGTCCTGTTTCCATGAGTGGGATCATTCAATGACATGACAGTGTCTACTTTTCCTCGAGTGCAGAAGGATCTGTGTCAAGGGACTCCTCCATTAGTCTACCTTCAATATCTAGGCTAGAATCTTTCCATTTTGCTAGGATACTATTAATCATTTCTGCAGGTGCCTTCCAACGTGTCTATGTACATTTTATCTGCAATGATGTCAGAGTGAATGTATATGTGAACAGAAACATTCGCTTTACCAGAGGCAAGGACTAAGGGTTTCAACGTATTAGTTCACATAGGACCAAGAGGTAGGGGCAATTCAGTGATACTTAGAGTCATCATTATTTACAGATCCCTTTAATCTAATATTCACTGAGTCATTAAGTACTAGGGGTGTCCGAGCTAGATGAGACAATTATCTTAGTAAATGAAACTTCATCTGTGAAAAAGCAAATGTTAAGTAAGGCAGAAGTGAACAATATTATTATAAGCACACATACGAAAAGTAAAATACGGCAAAAACCAAACAGGGTATATAATAGAGCTAAAATTAGTGCAAAGTTAGAGGATTGGGAAGATTTTGAAAACCAACAGAAGACAACTAAAAAAAATCATTAAGAAGGTAAGGATGGAATACAAAAGTAAACGAGCCAAAAATATTAAAGAGGATACCAGAAATTTCTTCAGATACATAAAGTGTAAATGAGGTGAGGGTGGATATTGGAAGCCTAAAAAATTATGCTGGAGATGTAGTAATGGAAGGCAACAAAATGGCTGATGAATTGAAGTATCTTGTATCGGTCTTCTCTGTGGAAGACACTGGCAATATAATGGAAGTTCCAGATGTCAGGGATCATAAAGTGTATGAAGTTACCATTAATAGAGAGAAGGTTCTTGGGAAACTGAAAGGTCTGAAGGTAAAAAGATCTGGACCAGATGATGTATAGTCCAAGTTTCTAAAGAGGTGGCTAAAGAGATTGTGGAGGCATTGGTAATGATCTTTCATGAATCACTAGATTCTTGAATGGTTCCAGTAGACTGGAAAATTTCAAATGTCACTCACTCTTCAAGAAGGGAGAGAGACAGAAGAAAGGAAACCATAAGCCAGTCATTCAGCCAGTGGTTGGGAAGATGTTGGAGTCAGTTATTATTAAGGATGAGGTCTCAAGGTACTTGGAGGCACATGATACAATAGGCCATAGTTAGCATGGTTTCCTCAAGAGAAAATCCAGGCTGACAAATCTGGTAGAATTCTTTGAAGAAATAACAAGCAGGTAGAAAATGGAGAATCAGTTGATGTTGTGTACTTGGATCTTCAGAAGGCCTTTTACAAAGTACCACCCTGAGGTTGTTTAACAAGCTACAAGCCCATGGTATTACAGGAAAGATTCTAGCATGGATAAAACAGTGTCTAATTGGCAGGAGGCAAAAAGTGGGAATAAAAGGAGCTTTTTCTGGCTGGTTGGCTGCCAGTGACTAGTTCCACAAGGGCTTGTGTTGGACTAATTCTTTTTACATCATATGTCAATGAATTGGATGTTGGAATTGATGACTTTGAAGCAAAGTTTGCAGACGATATGAAGATGGGGGAGGAGCAGGTAGATTTGAGGAGGTAGAGAGGCTACAGAAGGACAGACAATGTAGGAGAATGGGCAAAGAAATGGCAGATGGAGTATAGTGTCGACATGCACTTTTGTAGAAGACATGAAAGGATTAACTATTTTCTAAATGGAGAGAAAATACAAAAAACTGAGGTGCAAAGGGACTTGGAGTCCTTGTGCAGGATTCCTTCAAGGTTAATTTACAGGATGAGACTGTGGTGAGGAAAGCAAATATGATGTTAGCGTTCATTTCAAGAGGACTAGAATATAAAAGGAATGATGTAATGTTGATACTTTATAAAGCACTAGTGAGGTACCAATTGGAGTATTGTGAGCAGTTTTGTGTTCCTTATCTTAGAAAGGATATTCAAAGGAAGTTCACAAAAATGATTCCAGGATTGAATGGCTTGTCATATGAAGAACATTTGATGACTCCAGGCCTGTATTCATTGGAATTCAGAAGAATGGGGGATGACCTCATTGAAACCCATCAAATGATTCAAGACCTTGATAGATTGGATATGGAGAGGATGCTTCTCTATGTAGGAGAGTGAAAGGCCAAAGGACGCAGCCTCAGAATAGAAGGATGTCCTTTTATAATATAGATGAGTAGGAATTTCTTTCGCCAGAAAGTAGTGAATCTTTGGAATTGTTGCTGGTAGCAGCTGTGGAGGCCTAGTCTTTATGTATATTTAAGACAGAGTTTGATAGATTCTTGATTGGTCAGGACATGAAGGGATACAGGGAGAAGGCAGGAGATTGAGGTTGAGAGGAATATTAAACCAGCCATTTTGAAATGACGAAGCAGACTCGATGGGCCAAATAGCTTAATTCTGTTCCTATATCCTATGGTCTTATGGTCTAAAAGCAACATTTCTTCCTGGAGTTTGTCTTACTCTGAAAACAACAATGCATTCTTGGCAATGTATCCATGAGTTCTTCCTCAAGTGAACAGGAATTTTCTTGTTGCTTTTTATATCTAAACATGTTTTGTCTTGTAATTAGACCACACTACCATAGTCATAGTCATAGTCATATTTTATTGATCCCGGGGGAAATTGGTTTTCATTACAGTTGCACCATAAATAATTAAATAGTAATATGTAAATTATGCCAGGAAATAAGTTCAGGACCAGCCTATCGGCTCAGGGTGTCAGACCTTCCAAGGGAGGAGTTGTAAAGTTTGATGGCCACAGGCAGGAATGACTTCCTATGACACTCTGTGTTGCATCTCAGTGGAATGAGTCTCTGGCTGAATGTACTCCTGTGCCCAGCCAGTACATTATGTAGTGGATGGGAGACATTGTCCAAGATGGCATGCAAATTGGACAGCATCCTCTTTTCAAACACCACCGTCAGAGGGTCTAGTTCCATCCCCACAACATCACTGGCCTTACGAATGAGTTTGTTGATTCTGTTGGTGTCTGCTACCCTCAGCCTGCTGCCCCAGCGCACAACAGCAAACATGATCGCACTGGCCACCACAGACTAGTAGAACATCCTCAGCATTGTCCGGCAGATGTTAAAGGACCTCAGTCTCCTCAGGAACTAGAGACATAGAACATAGAACATAGAATAGTACAGCACAGTACAGGCCCTTCAGCCCACAATGTTGTGCCGACCCTCAAACCCTGCCTCCCATATAAGCCCCCACCTTAGATTCCTCCAGACGGCTCTGACCCTTCTTGTAGACAGCCTCAGTGTTCTTTGACCAGTCCAGTTTATTGTCAATTCGTATCCCCAGGTATTTTTTAATCCTCCACCATGTCCATGCTGACCCCCTGGATGGAAACAGGGGTCACTGGTACTTTAGCTCTCCTCAGGTCTACCACCAGCTCCTTAGTCTTTTTCACATTAAGCTGCAGATAATTCTGCACCCACCATGTGACAAAGTTTCCTACCGTAGCCCTGTACTCAGCCTCATCTCCCTTGCTGATGCATCCAACTATGGCAGAGTCATCAGAAAACTTCTGAAGATGACAAGACTCTGTGCAGTAGTTGAAGTCCGAGGTGTAAATGGTGAAGAGAAAGGGAGACAAGACAGTCCCCTGTGGAGCCCCAGTGCTGCTGATCACTCTGTCAGACACACAGTGTTGCAAGCACACGTACTGTGGTCTGCCAGTCAGGTAATCAAGAACCCATGACACCAGGGAAGCATCCACCTGCATCGCTGTCAGCTTCTCCCCCAGCAGAGCAGGGCGGATGGTGTTGAACGCACTGGAGAAGTCAAAAAACATGACCCTCACAGTGCTCGCTGGCTTGTCCAGGTGGGCGTAGACACGGTTCAGCAGGTAGACAATGGCATCCTCAACTCCTAGTCGGGGCTGGTAGGCGAACTGGAGGGGATCTAAGTGTGGCCTGACCATAGGCTGGAGCAGCTCCAGAATAAGTCTCTCCAGGGTCTTCATGATGTGGGAGGTCAATGCCACCGATCTGTAGTCATTGAGGCCGCTGGGGCACAGCGTCTTCGGCACAGGGACGAGGCAGGACATCTTCCACAGGACAGGAACCCTCCGGAGCCACCCCCCTCCCTTCTATAGGGGTGTAGGAGTTCCATGGTGGACCCATGTACCAGTCTAATATAAGGGTTTCACTCATTCTGGGGAGGGGGATAAATCCTGCTGGGAAAGATTTGATGTGATCTATTGTGACAATTTTATTTACAGTCTTGTTTTTTCTTCCAGTCTCTATTACCGTTTCTGTCATTTATAACCTGGGTAATGAGCCAAGAAGTTTCCATTTAGGATGGAAACTGGGGTTGGAATTATTTTTCTTGGATCCAGTCCCCTTTCTGTGGCCTCCAAACTGTCTAGCTTTCTTTTAAATTGCCATAAACTCTCTCAATTCCTTGAGGAAAGTTGTATTGAGTGTACATGATGGCCAGCCTGAGTTAGTGATTAGGGGTGTATTTACCGTTGGTGGACATTTTACATTAAGAAATAAAATGTGGCATTCTTCTGTACTTCTATTTTCACAATTGGAACTTCAGGAACAAGTGTAGCCTACTTTGCCTCTAAAGTAGACCAGATTTGCCAGGCCTCCAAATCTCTCGATTCCTTCGCTCCATCATGCTACTTAATTGGGTCTAGAATGGAGTGGTCTACTCCACTTGTACGCCTGATCGTTCACACAAGTTTTGAAAGCCTTTTCCACTGAAAGAAGATCCTTGGTCAGCATGTGGACAGGAAGGAGTGCCAGCATATGGGAATATTGAGTTTTGGAGTGCTATGCCAGTTGTGGTTGCACTACAAGAAGTTGTGGAGACCAACCATGTGTAATCCCAGACAAAGATCAATTATCACAAGAATATACTAACTCAGTTTCCAATAAACTAGGTTGCCTCAGGATGCCAGAAATAGGTCTATATAATTAAGTTCCACACCTGCATTGGTGCAGATGGTTTTGTTTGTCTCATAGGAGGTTGTCTTGTGACTGTTCTTTTGTAAAGGGGCCAGATAGTCTTTACTATTTGCAGTGAATTGCTTACAATCATTCAATATGTAAGGTCACAAATATAACATAGCTAATTTCACATGAGCAGCTTGTCTGCCATCATGATTATATCCAAATCTTGTTGGCCTTCTTGAATCAGCGTGTCCTGTTTGTGGGCAGGATGTATTTTTAGAGCAGCATACCTAAACCTGGCCTTCACCATCAGCTTCATATTTGTACTGTGTTGGAAAGCCTTTGGAAATAGTATCAAAGAGAATTCATAAAACATCATCCTGGTTATTTCTTATTTGTTACTTAGTTACTACCAAAACCCTGGCCTCCCTTACCGTAGTAAGGTCCATCCCAGCAGCTTGTTTTACTTGTTTATTACCATGGCTGTGTAAGTGGCCTGCAGCAAGTCCCAGGACATGTAACACCTCTACTAATGGTCTAGTCAATAATAATTCATAAATGTTCTTCCACGTGGACAATTGCAGAAGCAGTTTACCAGATGGAAGATCTCTTTCTACCGCATTCCTAACATTAATTTCAGTCAGTACATATCAAGACTGGTTTTATTGCATTTACTTGCTTTCGACATAATTCTAGGGCTTTAGCCTCTGCAAATTGAGCAGTATGATTCCCTAAAGGATGTACTTGCAATTAATGTGGTTTGAATTCCCTTTCTGATCATAATTTTCTTTTATAATCAGGAGCAGGGAATATAATTGAATTAATTATTCATTCTGAATGGATTTTTGAAACTAGTTCTCTGAAGGATGTCATGCTATATTAGGGCACGTAGTCATAGAGTCATAGAACAATACAGCACAGAAGTAAGCTCTACGGCCCATCTAGTCCATGCCAGACCAGTAATCTGTCTAGTCTCATCAACTTCCACCAGGACCACAGCCCTCCACACCCCTCTCCTCCGTGTATCTATCCAAATTTCTCTTAAATGTTGAAATTAAACCCACACCACCACTTGCACTGACAGCTCGTTCCACACTCTCACCACCCTCTGAGTGAAGAAGCTCTCCTTCATGTTGCCCTTAAGCATTATCTTTCACTCGTAACCCATGACCTCTAGTTGTTCTCTTACCCAACCTCAATGAAAAAAGCCTGTTTGCATTTATCCAATGTCTACCCCTCATAATTTTGTATACCTCTATTAAATCTCCCCTTCTACATTCTAGGAAATAAAGTCCATAAGATCATAAGAAATAGGAGCAGAATTAGACTATTCAGCCCATCGAGTGTACTCCGCCATTCCATCATGGCTGATCCCAGATCCCACTCACCCCTATAGGACCTATTAAGTCCCATCTATTCAACCTTTTGCAACAACCTTATCAATTTTATCTGCATTCTTTCAATCTCATTTATGTCTTTCCTGTAGGTAGGTGGCCAAAGCTACACACAATACTCCAAATTAGGCCTCACCAATTCCTTAAACAATTTCAACATAACATCCCAACTCTTGTTCTCAATACTTTGATTTATGAAGGCCAATGTGCCAAAAGTTTTCTTTACGATCTATCTACCTGTGACATCACCTTCAAGAAATTATGGATCTGTTTTCTCAGATGCCTCTGTTCTCCTGCACTCCTCAGTGCAACAACTGCTCACCATGAAAGACCTGCCTGTTTGTAGTCCCAAGGTGCAACACCTCACACTTGTCTGTATTAAATTCCATCTGCCATTCTTCAGCCTATTTTCCCAGCTGGTCCAGATCCCACTGCAATCTTTAAAAGTCCTCCTCGCTGTCCACTACATCCTCAATCTTGGTGTCATCAGCAAACTTGCTGATTCAGTTCACCACATCAGCATCCAGATCATTGATAAACAGCATTAAAACCCAGCAGTGATGAATGTGGCACACCACTAGTCACATGCCTCCAGTCAGAGAAGCAACCATCTACTGCCACTCTAGCTTCTCCTGTGAAACAATGTCCAATCCTATTTACTACCTCACCTTGAATGCCAAGCAACTGAACCTTCTCGACCACCTCCCATGTGAGATCTTGTTAAAGTGCACGTAGACAATATCCACTGCCTTGTCTTCATCATCTTTCCTGATAACTTCTTTGAAAAAATACTATAAGATTGGTTAGACACAACCTCCCACACACAAAGCCATATTGGCTGACCAAATCAGTCCATGTCTACACAAATATTTATGTAGCCAGTCCCTTAAAATACTTTCCTATGGCTTTCCTATTTCCAGCATTTCTTAATCAAAGGAAGACATGAGCTATCCTCCAATCCTCTGGCACCTCACCTGTGGCTAACAATGTTTTAAATATATCTGCTTTGGTCCCTACGTTTTGTATTAGCCTATCACAGGTTCCAGGGGAACAGGTTGTCAGGTGCTGGAGTGGCACGGTATTGTACTAGTTAGCACAACGCCTTACAGTACCAGTGACCTGGGTTCAATTCCTACCACTGCCTGTAAGGAATGTGTACATTCTCCCTGGGACCCCATGGGTTTCCTCTGGATGCTCCGCTTTCCTCCCACAGTCCAAAGATGTACTGGTTGGTAGGTTCATTGTTCATTGCAAATTGTCCTGTGATTAGACTAGGATTGAAATTAGCGGATTGCTGGGCAGCGAGGCAAGAAGAGACTGCTCTGCGTTACACGTCTCTAAATAAACAAATAAATAAACTTACCGAGCCTAATTTGCCTCAAGACAGCAAACATCCCCTCCTCTGTAATCTGCATAGTGTCCAAAACCTTGCTGCGTCATTGCCTCAATTCTATAGACTCTGTGTCATCTCCTGAGTAAATACAGATGCAAAAAATCAATGATTTCTCCCCCACCTCTTTCAGCTCCAGAAATAGATTACCACTCTGATCTTCCTGAGGACCAATTTTGTCCCTTGCTATCCTTTTGCTCTTAATATCTCTGTAGAATCCCTTAGGATTCTGCTTCACCTTGTCAGCTAGAGCAACCTCAAGTCTTATTTTAGTCCTCCTGATTTCCTGCTGAAGCGTTCTCTTGTGTTTTATACTCCTTAAGTACCTCATTTGTTCCTGCCTGTTTATACCTGCTCTGTACCTTCTTCTTTTTCTTAACCAGGGCCTCAATAGCTCCCAAAGACCAAGGTTCACTAAACCTGTTAACCTTGCCTTTCATTCTGACAGGAAATTAAAAACTGTGTGCACTCAAAATTTCACTTATGTAGGCCTCCCACTTACAGTCTGTCCCAATCCACACTTTTATTTCTTTATTATTAAGATGCTGCACAGAATAGGCCCTTCTGGTCCTTTAAGCCACGCTGTCCAGCAACCCCAGATTTAACCCTAACCTAATCACAGGACAATTTCCAATCACCAAATAACCTACCAACTGATAAGTGCTTGGACTGTGGGAGAAAACCAGAACACCTGGAAAAAATTCACACAGTTGCAGGGAGAATGTAAAAACTCCTTACAATCAGTGGCTGGCACATGCCAAAATCTTTCTGATGCCATCAAAATTGACCTTTCTCCAATTTAGAATAACAGCCTGAGGACCAGACCTATCCTTGTCCATAATTACATTGAAACTAATGGCATTATGATCACTAGATGCAAAGTGTTCCTCTACACAAACTTCTGTCACTTACCCTGTGTCATTCCCTAATGGGAGATCTTGTATCACACTCGCTCTAGTTGAGACTTCTCTGTAGTGATTAAGGAAACTTTACTGAACATATCTGACAAACTCTTTCCCATCCAGCCCTTTTACAGTATGGGAGTCCCAGTCAATATGTGGAAAGTTAATATCACCTACTACCACAACCTTTTGTTTCTTGCAACAGTCTGTGATCTCTCTACAAATTTATCTTTTAAATCCTGCAAACTGTTGGGTTGTCTATAACATAATCCTATTAACATGATCATTATTTTTCTTATTCATGTGGTCCTGGAGAAGATGGTCCTGCATCTTCTATGACAGGCAAGGGTTGTAACTCACAGCTCTTAGGAACGTATTTCCACTTTAAGGTGTTATATTGTAAAATAATTTGCCATCACTTTTCAAAGCCACAAGCTGTTTGTATCATAATTGCTTTGTCCCCTTACAATAGCCTTACCGCAATAAGTGTACAGAATACCATTGTAAGATTGTTCTAAAGTAGTAAATTTCTGTTCTGTTTGGGTTAAGTAATTTGAGGCATAGCATTGTGCTACTGAACTCACATCCTCATACCTTTACTCCATTCTGTCCCCCTTGGTTCAGTTCCTTCGAACCTACATGCTCTTGACTTCCTCACTAACTTTCAATTCCCTGACCGCCTCATTTTTACAATGGATGTTCAGTTCCTATACACTTCTATTCCCCCATCAGAAGGCCTTAAAGATTTTACACTTTATATATCTGAAGAATTTTTTTCTATCCTCTTTAATATTATTAGCTAGCTTACCTTTGTATTCCACCTTTTCCTTCTTAGTGATTTTTTTAGTTGCCTTCTTCTAGTTTTTAAAAGCTTCTCAATCTTCTAATGCTTAGTAATTTTTGCTTTATTATATGCCCTGTCTTTGGCTTTTATGTTGACTTCCCTCGTCAGCTATGTTTGCTTCATGATGCATTCAGAATACTTCTTCTTTGGGATGTATCTATCCTTCACCTTCCGAATTGCTCCCAGAAATTCCAGCAATTGCTGCTCTGCTTTCCTTTCCTCCCTGCTAGTGTTCCCTTCCAATCAATTTTGGCCTGCTCCTTTCTTGTGCCTTTGTAATTCCTTTTACCGTAGTGTAAAACTGATAGCTTTTCCTTCTCCTTCTCAAATTTCAGGGAGAATTCGATCACATCATGATAACTCTCCTAAGGGTTCCTTTACCTTAAACTCTCTAATCAGTTCTGGTTCATTGCACAACACCCAATCTAGAATAGCTGATCCCCTAGTAAGATCAACCACAAGTTGCTCTAAAAAGTCAACTCAGGCATTCTACAGATTTCCGCTCTTGGGATCCAGCACCAACCTGATTTTCCCAATCTATCTGCTTACTGAAATCCCCCATGACCATCATAACATTACCTTTTGACATGTATTTTCTACCTCCTATTGTAATTTGTAGATTACATCTATACTACTGTTTGGAGGACTGCATTCAACACCCATCAGTGTCTTTTTACACTTGCAGTTTCTTAGCTGTACCCATAACGATTCTACACTTTCTGATCTTATCCTACCTCTTTCTAATGATTTGATTTTGTTTTTTTACCAACAGAGCCACATCACCCCCTTGGCATACTTTATACTTAAACTTTATTGTCGCCAAACAATTGATACTAGAACGTACAATCATCACAGCGATATTTGATTCTGCGCTTCTCACTCCCAGGGATACAAATATTAAATATTAAGAATAGTAAAATTTAGTAAATATGAAAAATTTAAATTATAAATCATAAATATAAAATAGAAAAATGGAAAGTAAGGTAGTGCAAAAAAAACAAGAGGCGGGTCCGGATATTTGGAGGGTACGGCCCAGATCCGGGTCAGGATCCATTCAGCAGCTTTATCACTGTTGGAAAGAAGCTGTTCCCAAATCTGGCCGTATGAGTCTTCAAGCTCCTGAGCCTTCTCCCGAAGGGAAGAGGGACGAAAAGTGTGTTGGCTGGGTGGGCCGTGTCCTTGATTATCCTGGCAGCACTGCTCTGACAGCGTGCCGTATAAAGTGAGTCCAAGGATGGAAGATTGGTTTGTGTGATGTGCTGCGCCGTGTTCACGATCTTCTGCAGCTTTTTTCGGTCTTAGACAGGACAGCTTCCATACTAGGTTGTGATACACCCTAGAAGAATGCTTTCTACGGTGCATCTATAAAAATTAGTGAGGGTTTTAAGGGACAGGCCAAATTTCTTTAGTTTTCTCAGGAAGTAAAGGCGCTGGTGGGCCTTCCTGGCAGTGAACTCTGCTTGGTTGGAACAAGTCAGGTCATTTGTGATATTGACCCCGAGGAACTTAAAGCTTTTGACCTGTTTTCACTTGCACACCACCGATGTAGATTGGGTCATGCGGTCCGCTACTCCTTCTGAAGTCAACAACTGCCTGTCCTTTCAATATAATGTGTATTCTTGGAGATTAAGCTGCCAGCTATAATCTTTTTTTCACCCATGATTCAGTGATGCCCACAATGTCATACCTGCCAATCTTTAACTATGCTCCAAGTTCATCTACTTTATTCTGTACAATGTGTCATTCAATTATAGCAGCCCCAGTGCTGTATTCATCGCCATTTTCAATTTGATCCCCCTTTTACATTGCAGCCCATTCTGTTCAATGCAATTTTGTCCAGTCATCAGACTCACTTTGCTAGCAATCTGACTACACACTATCTCTGTAAACCAACTACCCCATCTTAGCCCGATCACTCAGCCCTATTTATGACCAAAAGTTTAAACAAACTTTTAGTTGGAAGTTTACTTACATATGTTTTAACTTACAGGTGGTGACTGCTGCGTTTAGAAAGCAAGCTTTGCGAAATACCAAGGGGCCCACAGGCCAAGAAGTGAAAATCCATCACACTACATTCCTCCAATTTAAGCACTTCGGATTCTGTATCTGTGAAAGGATTTGGTTTGCTGTCATGTTACTCTTGCTTCTCAGGTTACACACTCCTCCCAATCATCTTTTTCTTCTAACAATTATATCAAAAAGAGAACAAATATAGAGAATTTCCCAACTAAGAAGAGACCAGTCCCAAGAGAGACAAAGAGACTTCTAAAGAAGGATAGAAGCATCAGGAATACAATGAGCCAAGACATTTTCAGCATCACAACACTACACTAATGATTTATATTATATAACAGTGAATTTATTAATTAGCTAAAATTCTGAGATACCGAAGGCTTATTGGGTGATAACTTAGATTTACAGATCCAAGGGCAAATAATAGTTGAATTTATAGCATGAAGTAATCCTGTCCAAAGCCCATTTGCTTTGCTCTTCATTTGCATTGAATTGTCAGTTTTGTCAGTATCTGGGGCATAGTATAGATACAGCAACCAAATTAGGTGAGAGTTGTAAGAAGCTTGTCATTGAGATTTGTCAAATACTCTTAAGAAATCTATAGAGAGCTTAATGCTTCCATAGTCCATTGCAGTGTAACTTCCAGATGTTGAAAACGGATATTCCAGCCAGTATGCACCTTAATTAGCTTTTAGTGATTAGAAACATTTGTTACTACTGTGCATTTGTAGAAAACTGTAGGGTACGATCATTTTATTAAGTTCTGCATTGATAACATGATTATAGATTGTCAATTCTTTTATTATTAGATTGTCATAAAATGTCTGTTTCATTCATAATTGAGTCCTACTATGAAGGGAGCAGTGCAAATGGAAAACTGATTAGTCAACTGAAAAGCTATTGGGACCACTGAAACCCCATTGCCCATACCTAATGAATCTATGTCAGTTGCTGAAACTCTGCCTCTGTAGTCATTATGTTTTCAGTTTTGACCTCATTGTGCAGGGCTGTATGTTTTCTTATCAAAGTCTTTGCAAACTCTTCCTTTAACATAACTTGCTGTGGTACTACCTGTTTCAGATAGGGATGAGGTAGTTGTTGATTAGCTGTGTGGTTCCTCAAATAGAATTGAATTCATTTATTCCATTAAAAAACTTCGAGGCATTTTAATTCAAGTCCACAATGCTACTTTTAAATTTTCAGACTTTAATAATCCGTGTCATTTTGATTTTCAATGCAATCATACAGAAATGTGGATATCTTGCAAAATAATAAACACTCAGCACGCAATTCATACACTGTCTTTAATGTAACATACTATCTTTATGCAATTCATAAAGAGACCTAAAATATTCAAATCACAAGGAATATGAAACGTCAGGAAAAAGAGGAGCAACATGATAATATTAAATGGAAGAAGTGATCTATTCAGCACAGTCATTCGAAAAGAACATAGCTAATCTTTTACTTCTGCACTGTTTTCAATACTGAAAAGTGTGAGCTGATGCAGTTTAAAGGGTCAAATAATAGTAGGATATACATCATGAAGGTTAGGGCCCAAGGGAGTATTAAAGAACAAAGGGGCCTAGGTGTAAAAGTTGAAGGATTCCCGAACATGGGAAAACAGATAGGGTGGTGATGAAGGTATATGGGATGGTTTTCTTCTTTAGCAAGACATAGAACATAAGAGCAGGGAAGCCTTGCTATAAATTTATAAAATATTAGTTAGGCCACAGCTGGAATATTGGTGCATTTCCATTTGACATGCTATAGGAAGGAAGTGATTACACAAGAGAGGGTACAGAGGAGACAATAGACAATAGGTGCAGGAGTAGGCCATTTGGCCCTTTGAGCCAGCACCGCCATTCACTGTGATCATGGCTGATCATCCACAATCAGTACCCTGTTCCTGCCTTCTCCCCATATCCCTTGACTCCGCTATCTTTAAGAGTTCTATCTAACTCTTTCTTGAAAGAATTCAGAGAATTGGCCTCCACTGCCTTCTGAGGCAGAGCATTCCACAGATCCACAACCCTTGATGTGAAAAAGTTTTTCCTCAACTCCATTCTAAATGGTCTACCCCTTATTCTTAAACTGTGGCCTCTGGTTCTGGATTCCCCCAACATTGGGAACATGTTTCCTACCAATGTTTCTAGCATGTCCAATCCCTTAATAATCTTATATGTTTCAATCAGATCCCCTCTCATCCTTCTAAATTCCAGTGTATACAAGCCCAGTCGCTCCAATCTTTCAATTTATAACATATTCTGCCATCCCTGGAATTAACCAGTGAACCTATATTGCACTCCCTCCATAGCAAGAATGTCCTTCCTCAAATTTGGAGACCAAAACTGCACACAATACTCCAGGTGGGGTCTCACCAGGGCCCTGTACAACTGCAGAAGGACCTCTTTGCTCCTGTACTTAACTCCCCTTGTTATGAAGGCCAACATGCCATTAGCTTTCTTCACTGCCTGCTGTACCTGTATGCTTACTTTCAGTGACTAATGAACAAGGACACCTAGATCTCGTTGTACTTCCCCTTCTCCTAACTTGACACCATTCAGATAGTAATCTGCCTTCCTGTTCTTGCCACCAAAATGGATAACCTCACATTTATCTACATTAAACTGCATCTGCCCACTTACCCAACCTGTCCAAGTCACCCTGCATTCTCATAATATCCTCCTCACATTTCACACTGTCACCCAGCTTTGTGTCATCTGCAAATTTGCTAATGTTACTTTTAATCCCTTCATTTAAATCCTTAATGTCTATTGTAAATAGCTGCGGTCCCAGCACCGAGCCTTGCAGTAACCCACTAGTCACTGCCTGCCATTCTGAAAAGGACCCGTTAATCCGTACTCTTTGTTTCCTGTCTGCCAACCAATTTTCTATCCATGTCAGTACCCTACCCCCAATACCACGTGCTCTAATTTTGCCCACTAACCTCCTATGTGGGACCTTATCAAAGGCTTTCTGTAAGTCCATGTACACTACATCTACTGACTTTCTCATGTCCATTTTCATAGTGACGTACTCAAAAAATTCCAGAAGATTAGTCAAGCATGATTTCCCCTTCATAAATCCATGCTGACTCGGACCTATCCTGCTACTGCTATCCAAATATGCCGCTATTTCATCTTTTATAATTGATTCCAGCATCTTCCCCACCACCGATGTCAGACTAACTGGTCTATAATTACCTGCTTTCTCTCTCCCTCCTTTCTTAAAAAGTGGGATAACATTAGCTACCCTCCAATCTGCAGGAACTGATCCTGAATCTATAGAACATTGGAAAATGATTACCAATGCGTCCACGATTTCTCGAGCTACCTCCTTAAGTACCCTGGGATGCAGACCATCAGGCCCTGGGGATTTATCAGCTTTCAGTCCCATCAGTTTATCCAACACCATTTTGTGCCTGATGCGAATTTCCTTCAGTTCCTCCATTACCCTAAGTCCTCTGGTCACTATTACATCTGGGAAATTGTTTGTGTCTTCCCTAGTGAAGACAGATCCAAAGTACCCGTTCAGCTCGTCTGCCATTTCCTTGTTCCCCATAATAATTTCACCCGTTTCTCTCTTCAAGGGCCCGACTTCGGTCTTAACTAATTTTTTCCTCTTCACATACCTAAAGAAGCTTTAACTATCCTCCTTTATCTTCTTGGCTAGTTTACTTTCATACCTCATCTTTTCCCCCCGTATTGCCTTTTTAGTTATCTTCTGTTGCTGCTTAAAAATCTCCCAATCCTCTGGCTTCCTGCTCATCCTTGTTATGTTATACTTCCTCTCTTTTATTTTTATACTGTCCTTGACTTCCCTTTTCATCCACGGTCGCCTCTTACTCCCCTTAGGATCTTTTTTCCTCTTTGGAATGAACTGATCTTGCACCTTCTGTATTATTCCCAAAAATACCTGCCATTGTTGCTCCACTGTCATCCCTGCTAGGGTGTCTTTCCAGTCAACTTTGGCCAGCTCCTCCCTCATGTGTCCATAGTCCCCTTTGTTCAACTGTAATACTGACACTTCCAATTTTCTCTTCTCCCTCTCAAATTGTAGATTAAAACTTATCATATAATGGTCATGGCCTCCGAATGGCTCCTTTACCTCGAGTTCCCTTATCAAATCTGGCTCATTACACAACACTAAATCCAGAATTGCCTTCTCCCTGGTAGGCTCTAATATAAGCTGCTCTAAGAATCCATCTCTGAGGCATTCCACAAGCTCCCTTTCTTGGGGTCCAGTACCAACCTGATTTTCACAGTCTGCCTGCATTTTGAAATCCCCCATAACAACTGTAGTATTACCTTTGGGACATGCCAGTTTTAACTCTTGATTTAACTTGCACCCTATATCCAGGCTACTGTTTGGGGGCCTGTAGATAACTCCCATTAGGGTCTTTTTGCCCTTACAGTTTCTCAGTTCTATCCATACTGACTTTACATCTCCTGATTCTATGTCCCCCCTCGCAAGTGACTGAACTTCATTCCTCACCAACAGAGCGACCCCACCCCTCTGCCAACCTGTCTGTCCTTTGATAGGATGTATATCCCAGAATATTCATTTCCCAGCCCTGGTCCTCTTGCAGCCGTGCCTCTGTTATTCCCACAACATCATACTTGCCAATTTCCAACTGAGTCTCAAGCTCATCCACTTTATTTCTTATACTCCGTGCATTCATATGTAATACACTTAATCCATTTAAAGACTTGCCAGAGTGTTGCCTGGAGGGACTGGGTAGCCTGAGTTTGTTTTCTGTGAAGCAGGGGAGGCTGGGGGGGGGGGTCCTGACAGAGGTGTACAAAACTCTGAGAAGCAATTACGGAGGACGTAGTAAGAAACATTCCCTCACAGTGATGTGGAAGATGCATGAGCATAGGCTTAAGTGAGCAGTGAGAGGCTTAGAAAGGAGGATTTATTTTACACTCTGAGAATGGTTGAAGTCTGAAACACACTGTTCCAGAAGACTATGAAGGCATATATTCTCATAAATTTAAGAAGTATCTGTGCCAATTGCAACGTCTGGAGGAAGATAAGTCACCTGGACCAGATGGACTACACCCCAGGGTTATTGAAAGAGATAGCTGAAGAGATTGTGGAAACATTACTAGTGATATTTCAAAAATCACTAGATTCTGGAATAGCTCCAGAAGCTGGGAAAATTGCAAATGTCAATCCACTCTTTAAGAAGGGAATCCAGTTAGCCTTAATTCAATGATCAGCAAGATGAAAGGGACATAACCTGCGTTTTCTTTACATTTATTTTATAACCTGATATTTTCCCAAAGTCATCCAACAGTGTAAACAATCCTATAAATGATTTTTCTGGTTCACTCAGATAGACCAAAACATCATCTGCGAATAACGCCACTTTCTGTTCAATCCCTGCCACCTTGATACCTTTTACGATCTCGTTCTGTCTTATTAGTTGGGCAAGTGGTTCAATATATAGCGCAAAAAGGAGAGGAGAAATTGGGCATCCCTGTCTAGTGCCTCTCTCTAAGATGAAGGAGTCAGAGAGGTCCCCATTTATCTTAATTCGGGCTGTAGGGCTGTCATATAGAGTCTGAATTACTTTAATAAACCTTTCTTGAAAGCCGAATCTTCCTAACACTCTATATAGGAATGCCCAACTAACCGAATCAAAAGCTTTCTCAGCGTCCAATCCTACTACCATTGTCTCTGTCTCGTTCTTATTAACCTGTTCTAATATGTGCAGAGTTCTCCTTATGTTGTCCTGTGTTTGTCTTCGTTGAATAAATCCAGTCTGGTCTAAGTGGATTAGGCCAGGTAAAAGCTTTTCCAATCTGCGCGCTAATATAGATGTAAATAGTTTGTAATCTAAATTAAGAACACTAATTGGCCAATAATTGCCACATTCTAGTTTATCTTTACCCTCTTTAGGCATAACTGAAATAATCGCTTCTCTTCAGGAAGGTGGAGTTTCTCCTCTCTGCAAGATCCAATTAAAGGTGTTAAGTAGTAATGGGGCTAACTGTGTCTTCAGGGACTTGTACCACTCTGAGGTAAACCCATCAGAACCCGGGGACTTTCCAGCCTTTAACCTAGAGATGGCCACGTTCAGTTCTTTGACAGTTACTGGTTCTAATGAACTTTCATTTTGTAAATCTGTAAGTTTAGGTAGATCTAAAAAATTCAATACACTGTCTATATAGGGCTCATTGGGGGCCCGGGGTTGGGAGTACAGCTCTCGATAATATGTTTCAAAACTCTCTTGAATTTTCCCTATTGTACTCTCCACAAGCTTTGTCTTTGGATTCTTTATTTTATGAATTGTATTGTCTGCTTGTTGTTTTCGTAATTTATATGCTAATAATCTAGCTGATTTACCTCCTACTTCATAATTCTTTTGTCTCAGGTAAAGAAAGTTTCTTTGAGTTTCCAACGTATAAATATCGTCAATTTCACTTTGCAATTTCCTAATTTCCTGTTTTCGATTTGAATTACTTTTGTTGCTATCTACAACTTGAAGTTGTTTTAATTTTCCTTGAAGGTCTGCTAATTTTTGTGCATTGATTTTTTTCATGTGAGTAGTAATGGAAATAATTTTCCCTCTCAGTACAGTTTTCAATGTATCCCATAAAATCACTGGTGATGTTTCTCCCGTGTCATTAAGGTCTAGATATTCTTTGATTTCTCCCCTTAATCTCTCCATTACTTTCGGGTTATTGAGTATATGTGAGTTTAGCCTCCATAGTGTTTTCCTCATTTTCCTTTCCAGGATTAGAGACATAGAGACTGGGCTATGATCCGACAGATCAATTGTTGCAATAATACAGTTTTTTATCCTGAGTCTATCTGTATTAAAGATAAAGAAATAGTCTATCCTTGAATAGGCTGAATGAGGGAAAGAGTAATATGTATAATCTTTACTAGTAGGGTGTAATTCCCTCCAGACATCTATAATTCCCAACTCCTCCATCAATGAATTCACTTTCCGAGTCAGAGGTTTATTCTGAGTAACTATTCTTGAAGAATCTAATATAGGATTTAATCTAATATTAAAATCCCCTCCACAAATTACTACCCCTTGAGAACTGACCATTAGGTCAAAAATGTGTCTATAAAATGACCATTCACAACCTGGAGGAGCATAAACATTCAGCAATGTTATTTCTGTACCTTCTATTCTTCCTGTGATTTTTACAAACCGTCCTTCTTTGTCTCTAGTCTCTGAAATATGTTCATAATTAAGAGTACTTGATATTAAAGTAGCTACCCCTTTTTTGTGACTCAATTTATATGATGAATAAAATACATGCTTAAAGCCCATTCTTTTTAATTTTCCATGTTCGGATTGGCTCATATGTGTTTCCTGGAGGAAAGCTATTTGTGCCCTCTCTTTTTTCAATTTAGACATAATCTTATTTCTTTCAATTGGATTCAAAACTCCATTAACATTATAGGAAATTATTTTTACCAATTCAGTTTGCATTTTTCTCTAGTAGAAAAAAAAACACTCTCCTTTTCTAACCAAACAGTAAGCAATCCCTTCTCAACAGTAAACCAAGACATATAACCACACCCTAGACATTTTTGAATGTGTAACATTTGAAAAGTTTTCCCGACTTCCCACAGTGAGGCCTGAGCACCGACCCGCCTCAGTTCAGAGGGATAACCTCTATCTTCACCCTGTGTTAGAGGGCCCTGCAGTTTGAATAATCATAGAGAATTTTCTCCTATTTATGTCTCAACCAAATTGCTATCATTCAAGTTATTCCGCCTAGTTTATTTTCAGTTACCGGTTTTCATTTTACTTTTAAGTCCGATTTACTCTTTTCAGTCATTTCTCTTAATTAATCTGTATTCTCTGTACATTCGTGTTTGAATATTTGCAGCTTTTCCTTGTAGTTTGACACTCTGGTTCGAGTGGAGCGTCCTCGCCTCACTGACTGCCACGACTTCTGCCGAACCCTCTCCAGTAGCGACTCCGGTTGGGTGATAACTTTAATAGGTAGTCCCCGGTCCGCCAGGTCCAACGTTGCCTCCTCCACCGTAGCGTAAGTTTTTGTCCCTTCGTCATAAAAGATTCTCAGCCGAGCTGGATACAGGGTCTGGAATCTGATGTTGTTTTCCTTCAGGACTCTCCGTGTTTCCGTATATTCCTTCTGTCTGGCAAGAATCCCCGGTGCGTAGTCGTGGTCTAAACTGATTTTACAGTTGTTCCACATGAAACCTTTATTTTGCCATGTCCTTTTAAGCACCTCTTCCTTCGTTCTGTAGCTGAGAAATCTGACTAGAATTGATCTGGGCTGGGCGCCTGCCGGGGGCTGTGGTGCCAACGCGCGGTGAGCCCTTTCTATCTGTAGGTCTTTTGCGGCCGGTATATCAAGGTTCTCTCTAAGCAGCTTCTCCACGAAGGGAATCATCAATCCGGGTTTACCTTCGGTTCCTTCGGGAACTCCGTAGATCCTCACATTTTCCCTTCTCGAGCAGCCTTCTTGATCTATTAGTTTCCACTGGAGCTGGTCTTGTAGCTTCAGCATTTCTGCTATCACCTCCTCTGTGTTTTGTAGCTTCTCTTCAATTCCAACAATCCTCACTTCGGCTTCATCTATCCGCGAGTTAGTTTTTACTATTTCTCCTTTAATATATTCCAGCTGTTTGCTGTTATCTTGTCGGAACTCGCGAATCTCTCTGAGAATCAAAGACAGAGTCACCGATTCCCCCTCATTATCTCCGTCCTGGCTTGCCGTGGGGGAGCTAGGCCCGTCGCCTTTCTGCGTCTCTTTATGTTTATCAGCCTTCGGAGCGGACTTTTTAATCTTGTTCTTAGACATCATCCTTGCCCCTTTTATTAATATAGTTATGCAATATTAAGTATTTATCTAAATTCGATTTTGGGGCAGTTTACCTTCTTTTTTGTCGAGAGACCTTTTCCTTACGCCGCCATTCCCTTGATGACCCGGAAGTCCAAAAAAAAACATAAAAGATTTTCAAATTGCAAATGATTTCTAAAACACAAAGGATTTCCAAAACACAGGTACAATTCCTATAAGCTAAAATGACATACTAACAAGTTGCAGATGAATGAGTCCATTTCAAAGATCAAAGGCAGAGGAATGGATTCTAGTTCACCTCATCTTTCTGTCATTCTTCTTGATGTTTCTTGACCTTTCCTTACAAGCCTGACTGCTTTGTCATATTTACACTATTTTTTTGCCACTTGGCGACTTCAGATGCATGTGATTTTTTTTCAGATTAACTTTTCATATAGATGATCTAAAAACTTCTGGGGACAGATATCCCTGACACTCAAGATTAATGCTGTGAATGCTGACTGTGAGTACACAAATCTTGCAATTATTAATAGATCAGCTCTTTGATGTACTAAATGATTCTATCACACACATGTGATTTTTGTCTTTGCACACATCCACAAAAAAAAGCCCAAAAGAATGAATGACAGAAAACGTCAGAACCCCAAATCCCCTCTCCTCTCCCCCGCACAATCAATAGCAAACATCAAAGCATCAACTTCTGCCTGTTTCAGCAAAAAGCATCTGCACCCACCACCCATCCAGCAGTAGCAAAGCACTTAAGGAGAGACCATGATCAGCAGTCAACAAAAACTCCTGTTTACCTGACAGTTCAACATGCCACAAACTAACTAACTAACTGTCTCTCTCTCTCTCACTAACAAGGGACAGAGAGATATCACCCAATTTCACACTTTTACAATGAAAGGGGAGACTAACAGTCGCTGTTACGGTGTTACAGTCTGCAATGACACTTTTTATGCTGAGATTCCTGACCCGAGAATTGGCAGCAGACCTTCCTTCCATCGAGAGAAAGAGAGAGAGAGTTTGCAACTGCTCGACTACAATGATCTCAATCCATACACCCGCCGCAGTGAATTCCTGATGTTCCATCTCTCTCGCTGCCTCAGTTGGCAAAACTGACCTGGAATCAGGTATGCACAGGGTCACACCCAGAGGCACCATCTTCCAAGCCATGCCTGGAGAATGTCAGAAAACGGTCAGCCAATGAGTTTCGGGAACGAGAACTCACCCAGCATAAATAAACCACAGTTTGAGCGACGCTCGCAGATCAGAACCTCAATAGAACCCCAACCACCTTGGGAAAAAAAAGAGACATTAAAGAGAGAAATTTAAGCTGTTGCTGCAGATGAGCTCAAAGAGGCAGCCTCTCAGTGCCATCTTAACCCTGCCCAAATCAGTGTTGTCCGATTTGATACCAGCCCAATTAAGGTAAACTCATTGTCTTACACTGCAGCTCTTGAGCAGTAATCCCGGTGCTGTGGGCCAGTAGTCTGTGCTCTATAGACAGTGCCATTTGTTTGTAGGTCTGTCTTGTTAACTTTTGGCTGTTATTGATTGAAATTTACATTAAGAACTGAAGAATGGTTCCT
Source organism: Mobula birostris (assembly GCF_030028105.1). Taxonomy (NCBI): domain Eukaryota; kingdom Metazoa; phylum Chordata; class Chondrichthyes; order Myliobatiformes; family Myliobatidae; genus Mobula; species Mobula birostris. Next base: position 69,682,705 of record NC_092373.1, on the reverse strand, counting down.
GTTTATAACAAGAAGCTGACCAAAGAATATTGATAGGAAGTTTATGTTACTCAAAAACGACTCATTGATCTCTAGAAGTGTCAACTGCTGCCGAAAAGCTGAGCTTGGCAAAAAGGAACCCCCCCCCCCCCCCGCCGCCCCAGACCTGGGCAGTGATTATCCATCACCAATGCCATGGATGGCTATGGAGGCCAAGTCACTGGCTACATTTAAAGCAGAGGTTAATAGTTTCTTCATTAGTAAAGGTGTCAAATGTTATGGGGAGAAAGCAGGAGATGAGGTTGAGAGGGATAATGGACCAACAATGATAGAATGGTGGAGGAGACTCAATGGGCTGAATGGCCTAATTCTGCTCTCATATCTTATGGTCCTGTTCTGATGAAAGTTCATCATGCCAAAGTATTAATACTGTTTCGCTTTCCACAGCTGATGTCTCAATCTTTGGCTAATTTCAAAATATTCTGCTCTTCTAGCCTCTGGCCGTTTAACGGTCTGACTTTAAACAATCGCTGTCTCCATCTGGCTTTCAGCTATCAGGCAAAATTTTATAAAAGCTTAGGATGCCATCTGTCTTGCTCCTCCTGATACTTTTTCATTTCCTTAAATGTTTTGCTAATGAAAAATGTTTAGTTTCCTGCTTAGGAGATATAAATTAGAAATAATGCCTACTAGGAAATTTAAAATGCATAGTAGGAGTTTCTACATATATATGAAACTCTCTGATTTCCTTGGCTGCGTAAGTCTAGGGAAACACTCTTTGGTCCCACCAATCCCGTGAGGTTGAGACGGCTCTTCCGCCCCAAACCCTGGTTTGTGTGGATGCTGTGTAATTTGCTACCCTATTACAACTCAGTGCCACAAAATAACAGACAGCACACTGCTTGCGATTAAAGGAATTATATTTATGAATTTGAACTTAACTATAGAGTTAGTGAAGAAAAACAAAAAGAATAGGGCCCATTTTAATTAAACAGTCAAATGGGCAAAAGTTGGAGCTCATCTTGAACTCCTTTGTCACACCGACGCTGGGCCCTTGGTCAGCGTGAAAGCACACACCACCTTCCGAATGTCACTCGCAATCCAACTCGGACAAATGGGCTCCCACTGGGTCGTATCCTACGACCTGTTCATCTCCCGCCGAACCAAACAAAACCCCCAAGACCAACCTTAGCATCCCTCACCAAGAAAACCTCCCCCTAATTCTACCACCCTAATTGAATGGCACACATTCCTCATCATCCCTTATCTTCAACAATAACACAAAAAGCTGACAGCAGAACAGACTGCTCTTACAGAACAGCTAAATGAAATACCTACAGCGTAACAGTAAAAATATGAACCAGGGCATAACACAGTCCCCCCTCACCACAAATAGTCATGTCCTCATGACTGGTAAATAATTTGTCATCACATCATTAATAACACTGTTTTTAAAGGAATTTTGTGATGTCAGAACCTTTAATCCATTTGTAAATAATAGTGACATATCTCACTAGGGGACAGTTGTAATTCTCTGTTCCCCCGGGGCTACATTGTCCAGCCTATCTGGGGGTCTCCTGACTCTTTGATACATCCTTATCCCATCATCTACGTCTTCAGTTTCAGACACTCCTTGGGATACTTCTGGTCGACATGACGAGACTTCCCCCTGTCTTCTACTTGTGCCTCCTGGCAACTCAGGTCACTCTGCCACTTGGCTGAGCTCAACTTCATTCCCACATACTTTAGAGCCTAACCCCTCTTCATGGTCCAGCTGCAGCCTGTCCACACCAGCCTGTCCACTGCTAGTCCCCCCCCCCACCCCATTTCACATATCTCAGTGTGAGAAGGGTTGGGAATCTCTTCCTCAATTAGTTGGGAGTTAGAGAAAGGCAACATATACCACACCCTCATCTCCTCATCCTCCAAATCGGAGGCCGGTCTAATCTTCCCTGCTGCTGGTCCTTTAGTCTCCCCACGTCACTGTAGAGTCCTCTTACTATGTGTAAGTTCGAGGTCAGGCTCTAGGTCAACAAGCACCTTTTGTCCCAGAGGTAGAAGGTGGTTCAAATGGAAAATCTTGACAGGTCGTTGTTGTAGGGTGGATGAAATCACCGGAGAGACAGAGTCACTGGTAGATACAAAGCAGCTTCTTTATTCGACACAACAAGGTACAGCGGGTATCATACGGACAGAGACGCATTTGGTAGAAAGGTCTGCTAGCCCAATGTAAGCTCAATATTTATATGCTAAACACAAAGGCAATTGCTACTTAAAAAGTTATAGACAATGCATAGACAATGCTGCCTTTTGAAGTTACATACAAAACATCACACCTCCTAACTTCAACCTTTCCTTCCGACACCAACATGTCTGGGTTGGTATCCACAGCCTTTAGGAATGCAAGTTAAATCCACAATACATTTATTAGGCATTTTATGTGCTAACATAGAAGACAATTAATATTTATAAAGTATAGATAATACTGTCTTCGAAACTACAGCATCTGGTCAAACTACGGTGCCAGAAGCATCTGGTGTTCACATCTTTTTAGGAAGCACATTGTTGTGGACTCAATCCACAGTACTTTGTCAAATAGAAGTCTGGTGGCCAAAGTCATTTAAGTGTAAATGAATCATCTACCCAAAAAAACTCACTCTAACAGTTCCTCCTCTTGGCCCTCCTGGACAAATATTAAATTTGTATCAGGAAAGCCAACCTAGGAGGATCTGCTCAAATAGGGCCGCAAAAATGCCCTGTCTCGAAATTCCCCCCGCCAGTTTTATGTACCTCCATCTATTCTAGCATTACCTACCAAATGTTAAACAGAGAGGCTGTTCCAAGTCTTTAGAAATGCGGCTCCTTTCGTGTGCCTGTCACTCTTTCCCTGCAGGCTGACTGCAGCTTAATCACATTCTTTTGTCTTCAGCCCTTTATCCTCTGGTCGCTGAAACTCTCCTTCCAGGAGCACCCATGGGCCTTCTCATCGATGTACAGAAAGTGGTTGGGGCGGCCCCTATGTAAATGTCTGCAAGTACCTCTCTCCTGTGGCACCCCCTTCCGAACTGTTTGGTTGATCACTGATCCAACTGCTGAAAAGGGCCCAGCTCCTCAGACTAGGGGTGACTGCTTCCAGATGCCGTGTGCAGTCTGAAATGCCATCGAAGTGGTGGAACTTGCCATATCTGCTTTAACTCAAAAATTCCTCCCCATCTGTTTCCCAATAAATTTCTATACTATGCTATAAAATTAATCATCTACCTTCAGCACCAGCCTTCTTTACAGAATGCCATCATCATCACAGTTTAGCAGGCTATTCATGGTTTTCCAACACGTTCTCAGTGCATTCTGCCATGTTCTTTGCGTTTTCTGCCTTTGCATTTTCTCCGGGTGTTTTCATCAGCTGTGGTCAGGTCTGGCATGGCTGGCTGGTGTTCCTCTCTTAGGTTCTCTGTAATTACATGGTTACTGGGTAAACTTGATCCCCTGATCTGTCTGTGGGAGCAACAAGAGGGTGAGTTGTATGCTTTAACCTGAATCCAGTATTTCCACTGGTTGCCTCGCCGAGTCTGTACCAGACACACGTATCATTGGTTAATAGTACCGTCTGTGGTCCTATTCCCTCGGGGGCAAAACTCAGCCTTTCTGGCATCACCCTCACCATGACTTGGTCGCCAGGCTGTGTAAGGACTGTCCCCTTTTCCTCTGGCTCTCTCTGATCAGCGATTCACTGCTGTTGTTTCGCTCGATCCTTCAACACTTTTAAGTTGGTTACAAAGGTCTTTCACATAATGGGTCATTCTATCCCTGTAAGCCCCAGGTTCCCTGCAACCCGTAATTACCCTATACGGGAGTCGCATTGCTTGCCTCATCAATACTCTGTAGGGGCTGAGACCCAACTTGCGGTTCGGGGTTGCGCGCAGTCTCATCAGGATTTCTGGTAATACATCAACCCATATCTTTCCTGTCTCAGCTATAGCTTTGGCTAACGCATTCTTGATTGTTCGGTTCATCCTTTCTAACATCCCTGAACCCTGGGGGTGGTAGGGTATGTGGAACCATTGTCGAATCCCTCACAGTCGACGCATTTCCTTCAACACTTTCCCTGTGAAATGTGCTCCCAGATCTGAATCCACCTGAACTGGGGTTCCCCACCTTGGGAGGATTTCCTGAACTAGGATCCATGCAGCGGTGCGGGCTGTGCAGTCCCTTGTTGGGAAAGCCTCTACCCACCGGGTGAAGTGATCCATAATTACTAGACAGTAACTTTTCCCCCTGCTTTTTGACAGGGGCCCTGTGAAGTCTATCTGGATGTTTTCCCAGGGTCCCCTCGGCCGAGGCTGATTTGCCAGCTGTAGCTTTCTGCCTTTAGCAGGGTTATGCTGGGCACAAATGATACAATGGTGGCAGAATTTCTCAACATCCCCACCCATCCCTGGTCACTACCAGTCCTGCCGGAGGGTTGTGATCATGCTCTTCCTTCCCCGATGCATCGCCCCATGATATAACTTCAGTAGTATCTGTCTAATACAGGGTGGGGCCACTGCAACTCTTTCCTCCCTGTGTGTCCAGCACCCACCTGGTCCCTCCTTTGCTCCTTTTCTCCTCTATTTTTCTTTCTCTTCTGCCTCTACCTCTTCATATAATTTTACTAAGCTGGCTTCTGTCATTTCCTCCTGCACACTTGCAATTTCAGTTGCCTCTTGTTCCTTTGCTGCCTTCTTCACAGTAATGTCTGCCCTTGGAGGAACTGGGAAAACTTTATGTTCTGGAGTGTCTGCGGTCTCTCTGAGTATTCCCTGGTGTTTTAGTTCCTTCGCTATACCCTGAACAGCAGTCAGTGTGTCAGTTTCTATAGGGTCCTGCTTAGGGGGTTTATACAGACCCTCCTCTATTTTACCTGGGTTTATCTCTACTCGACCACAATCTTGCTTGTGTGTAGCCCACTCTGCTGGAAAATGCTGACAAGGTAACCCATAGACCCCATCCGGGCCGCAGTCTCCGGTGATCAGGGCAGCTGCGACTATGTTGCAAGATGGTTTGAGTCCTTATAAAGAACTGTGTGATAGGAAAATGTGCAAGGCTCAGCAGTCAAGCAAGCCTTCCACATCAGCCACAGAGGACGACGAACCTCAACCTTCGACATCAAGGCAGGCAGATAGAAGGAGATGAGCTGCCTACTCTAATGGAAGCAGACGATGACGAGATGACAGTCCAGTGTCCCACCACCTCAACCCCCAGGCCACGGACAGATACTGATTCGCGGAGAATGCAGCAGTAGCCGGGAGGCACACAGCACATCTTTAAGAAAAAAAACGAAATAAACATGCTAATTAATTAGGTGCCGCCCGACACATAATTTTTGGCCCAGATCAGAGACGATGCAATTGGAAATCGGCACTGATCTGGACCGACAATTACGTGCCGGGTGGCACCTAATTAATTAGCATGTTTGTTCCGGCTTTTTTCTTAAAGATGTACCGTGTACTGCTGCACCCCTGAATGTTTCGTGGATCGGTATCGGTTGGTGGCCCGGAGCGTGGGGGCCACTGCACCACCCCAACCTGCGACGACTCAGTCTAACACACCATCATCAGAGTGCTCGGCGCTATCCCGATTCCGGTAAGTGATACTACACTGTACATACATTATTTCTACTTTATATCGGCTATGTATTTTTACGTGTTATTTGATATGATTTGGCAGCTTCTTAGCTTAAAGGTTACTGGAGAGCACTTGCGCCGTGTTTTTGCCAACAAAGCTTGCGTGAGATTTTCTGCCGACAGCGCTTGCGTGAGATTTTCGCTACGGAGAACAGTGCAGTAATGATTGTGGGAAAGTATTTCTACTTTATATAGGCTGTGTATTTATCATATCATTCTTGCTTTTACTATATGTATTGTTATTTTTGGTTCTATGTGTTATTTGGCATGATTTGGTAGGTTATTTTTGGGTCTGTGAACGCTCACAAAATTTTCCCATATAAATAAATGGTAATTCCTTCTTCGCTATATGACAATTCGGCTTACGAACCATTTCATAGGAACGCTCACCTTCGGATGGTGGGGGAAACCTGTACTCATTCGGTTTTGATTGTTATCCTTTCCTCTTCCAATTGCATCAGCTCTTCATCTATCAGTTCTTGGTCATGGGATGCCAAAACCTCTTCAACATCACGTTCGTCAGCTTCCACAAGCCAAACTCACTTAGTCCTTACTTCATTCACCATGATCGAAACGCTTAATTATGCTAGTTTTACGCTAAGTGTAACATCCTTACAAGCTCTTTCAGGCTCTTCTGATACCATAGAACTCATCTTGCAAACGGCTGCTCACCGGCACATGTTTAAGCAATGCCGGCGAGAATGCCGTTCCGAATCCATGGGAAAGCGGCTGCTCGGGGCGCGTGCTGCCTTTTATCGCGCGCTGATTTTTTCGCACGCTGCTTTTTTCGTAACAGTGAAAACACCTTCTGTTAGCGAAAACAGGGTACTAATGTAGGTCCTTCGTAACAGTGAGGTTTCGTAAAGCGAACATTTGAAAAGCTGGGGACACCTGTATAAACAAATTATTTAAAACCTAGAACCAACAAAGTCAAATAAATGCCTTAAGGGCAACACAGATCTGGTTCCTCAACTCCAATCTGGGCTATTCTCTCAATAGTAGGGACACCACAGAGTGTTTCAACTTGTCTGCTTGTGCCATGATCCCTTTCACAACCGCTGACCAAACAGTACCAATCTCACTGAGCAGCTGCCACTTCTCCAGGGCTCAATTCTGGCAACTGCTTTGTCTTCAGAGCAGTCGGGTTGCAGTGAGCTTGTGGAATGGTGTCATCTGAAGCTCCCAAATGATCTTCCGCTCAGTTTTGCCCTTGCCTTTCCCGTGCCTTCCCTGTGATGGAAAACTGGCACATGGCTTTCACTCCCGGGGCAGGAACGCTCATCCACTCTCTGTCCCTGTCCAGCCCTTCATGTGCACATTGGAACAACACATCGGCGTCCAAGTTCCAACTCCCTGGCCAGTACTTCAGGCTGAAGTCATAGGCAGACAACTACCGATGGCCTGTGGCATCCAATTTTACCAAGGTCAGGAAATAAGTTAATGCATTGTTGTCTGTCCCCATCTCAAACTTGGCACCATATAGATAGTCACTTAGCTTATCCACCATAGCCCATTACATCATCATAGCTCTGCACCCTCTACGGAGCAATATTTACTGATGACTTAGAAATAAGAAGGGAAAGCAGTTGTGAAGAAGAAAAGGTGGTTACAAAGGGAAGTGGAATGAACTAAAATCTGGAAAGTGGAATATAATATGGTAAGGTGTAAAATTCTCCATACCGGTAAGCAAAATATAATCATGAAACATATTAACTCAATGGTGAGAAATTATAGAGCACAGGAAGGCAGAGGGATCTTGGTTTCTTGGCTCATGATGCAGAAAAAGCTAGTATGCACAAACATACAGCAAGTGATCTGAAAAATAACATATGGTGCTTTTTACTGCTTGGAGATCTCAATGTACAGATGGGGAGGTTAAGCTTCATTTATAGAAAGGGTTGGTGAGTCCAGATCTGGAGTTCTGTGTATAGTGTTTATCTTATTTATGGAGGATGTAAATGTTTTGGAAGCAGCTCAGAGAAGATTTACGAAACTGAAAGGGCAGGTTGACTTATGATAAAATGTTGGACAATTTAGATTTGTGTCTGTGGAGTTTAGAAGAATGACAGAGGGCCATAGAAATGTATGAGATCCTGGGTTTTCTGACATAATGAATGTAGAGAGAGTTTCACGCACAAAATGCTGGAGGAATTCAGCAGGCCAGGCACCATCTGTGGAAAAGAGTAAATAGTTGATGTTTTGGGCTGAGACCCTTTTTCTGTATGAAGAACTTAGTATTTAAGGTGACTGTTTAAAAATATGACATTTCTCATTTATTCAATATTCACTGTCCAGGGCATGGGACCTTTTCTGCCAAGTTCAGCTTTTTAAAATAGCAGCTAAATCTTGTAGGGATCAAAGTATTGTTCTTGAGTAAGCTAGACTTCCAACTACATTCTTTGCACATCAATTCTTTTCAAAAGTGTCGGATCCTCAGAATTATTTTGTGAATATGACAAACAGCTTGAAGCTGAATACAAACATAATTTCAGCCTACTTGTACCACATAGGAATTTGGCAAAACAGGAAATTAACTTTTATTGAATATAATGTGTTCCAGTATGTAAAGGTGCTGATGATTTGACCATAAGACTATAAAATACAGGGGAAAATTTAGGCCTTTTGTCCCATCGAGTTTGCCCTGCTATTCCATCATGGTTGATCCATTTTTCTTCTCAGCCCAATCTCTTGTTTTCCCACATATCCCTTCATGCCATGAACAATCAAGACTTTATTAATCTCTACTTTAAACGTACATAGAGTCGTGGCCTCCACAGGTGTCTGTGGCAAGGAGTTCCACAGATTCATCACCCTCTGTCTAAAGAATTTCCTCCTTATCTCCGTTCTAAAAGGACGGCCCTCTATTCTCAGGCTGTGTCCTCTGGTTTTAGACTCTCCCACCATAGGGAACATCCTTGCCACATCCACTCTGTCAAGGCCTTTCACCATTTGATAGATTTCAATGAGGTCACCCTTCAATCATCAAAATTCCCATGGATATAGGCCCAGAGCCATCAAACACTCTTCATACGACAAGCCATTTAATCCTGGAATCATTTTTGTGAACCTCCTTTGAATCCTCTCCAGTTTCGGCACATCTTTTCAAAGATAATGGGCCCAAAACTGCTCACAGTACTTCAAGTGAGGCCTCGCTGGTGCTGTATAAATTCTCAACATTACATCTTTGCTTTTATATTCTGCCCTCTTGAAATGAATGCTAACATTGCATTGCCTTCCTTACCACAGTCTCAATCTGCAAATTAACCTTCAGAGAATACTGCACAAGGACTCCTAACTATCTTTGCGCATCAGATTTTTGTACACTCTTTCCATTTAGAAAATAGTCAACCCTTTCATTTCTTCTATCAAAGTGCATGACCATACACTTCCCGACACTGTATTCCATCTGCCACTTCTTTGCCCATTCTCCTAATCTGTCTAAGTCCTTCTCTAGCCTCCCTATTTCCTCAAAACTACCTGCCCTTCCACTTACCTTCATATCATCTGCAAACTTTGCAACCTTTGCAACATTGCCATCAATTCCATCATCTAGATCATTGACATATAACGTAAAATGTATCGGTCCCAACAGAGACCCCTGTGGAATACTACCAGTCATCGGCAGTCAGCCAGAAAAGGCTTCCTTTATTCCCACTCTTTGCCTCCTGCCAATCAGCTTCTGCTTTATCCATGCTAGAATCTTTCCTTAATGCCATGCACTTGTAGCTTGTTAAGCAACCTCATGAGTAGCACCTTGTCAAAGGCCTTCTGAAAATCAAGTTCACAACATCAACTGATTTTCCTTTGTCTATCCTGCTAGTTATTTCTTTAAAGAATTCCAACAGATTCATCAGGCAAGATTTTCCTTTGAGGAAACTTTGTTGACTACGGCTTATTTTATCATGTGCCTCCAGCTACCCTAAGACCTCATCCTTAATAATCGACTCCAACATCTTCCCAACACTGAGATCAGACTAATTGGCCTATAATTTCCTTTCTTTGCAATAATTCAACTAAGCTAAAAATATTTTTTTGAAGATTTTCATTTGTAATCCGTGTCTGAGGCTTCTTGCTTAAGTGTTGACCAATAATCAGCCATTATTGATGGATTCCAATTGCCCTGATACCATTTGTAGGGTTCTCAGTAATATTAACTGTAATGTTAACAGTTAACTGCTAATTATAAAATGACTTCCCTGAAGTGTTATAATGAAATGGCTTCTTTGTGATGTTAACTATGAGATAATGTTCTCTGTAGCTGAAATGTTTGGGTTATAGTTATAGATAACAAAGGAACTAACCAATGGAAGCTATGTTATTCTATCTGTATGTGTGGGAACCTGAGTCAGTGTGTGGACTTTTCGGGAGGAGAACCGAAGGGGAAGGACATGCTGGACACACTCTGGTCGACCACCGTGGTTGGTCCCAGACGGCGGGTCGAGGAGGTCGGAGTAGATCGAATGGTGGTAAGAAGACCTCGTTAATTGAGCTCCAACTGTTGTGCACGAAGTGGTAGAAGTCTGATCAGAGCTCTGTTGGCAGCTGATGGAGTAACATCATTTTAGATCGCTCCTACCCTGTTTACTTAATTGTCTCCTACCAGTCTTTTATTTTGAAACCTTATTATAATACTTTAATACTGCTCTGCTATGGCTGGGAAAAGAACAAAAGCTTCTGCAAAAGAAAGAGAAACAGAAGACAAATCCCCAGTCACTATGGATTCAATCAATAACTTGCTTAAACGGCAAAAATCAGAATTTTCTGAGGAGTTTCAATGACTTAATGGAAAATTGGATACAAATCAACAAACTTTATCTGAGCATGAGCACCAAATTCAGGAACATATTGTGCAGCTGCTGACACTTGAAGAGGACGTTGATGATACAATTAAATTGCAGAGAGTTATCTTTATCCAATGATAAAATGGTGAAAAGGATTATCAGTCTAGAAAATAGAAATAGGAGAAATAACTTGCGAATCCTGGATCTTGAAGAATCAACTGAAGGTGCTGACCCTACGAAGTTTTTTGCAAACTTTCTGAAACAGCTATTCCCTGCTTTATTCACTTCCGAGCCGAAGCTCGATCGAGTGTATTGCTCGCTGACTTCGAAGCCATTGTCGGCAGCGGCAAGACCCAGATCAGTCATTCTAAGTTTTTATGAATTTCGTATTAACGACCTTTTAATTCACCAGACCCATCGACAAGGAATGATCTATTTCCAAAGTTATAAGGTTAGATTTGCGGAAGACTATTCACCTGAAGTTTTGGATGATTGCCTGAAATATAAAGAAGTTATATTTGAATTTTACAATAAAGGATATAAACCATCCCTTTGGTTTCCCACCCGTCTGAGTATTGTTTTGAAGAACGGATTGCGAAAAAGAATAAAGTCGGTTGAAGAAGCAAAAGAGTTTCTGAAGGATGAAGTCTAAAACTGTTATATTTCTTATTTGATCATTTTTTTCTTCTGTTAATATGAATTTGAAATAAGGTTTCAATAAGCTTACGTTTTGGCTGTTCATATATTGTCTTTTGGTTTTTTTTGATACTTTTTTATTGTATCCTTTTCTGAGGCTTTATTTTAATACAGCTTTCTTTGAATTTGTTTAAACTGATCCTTTTATATTTTTGAATACTGAGTTATTTTTCATTTTATGTTGTGTCTTGGTAGGGACATAATGACCTTGTAGGACCGGAGTTTTTGTCAACAGGATTTTTTGGGGAGGGAACTTAGTTCTTAGCTCGCTGACTGCCTATTGGTCAGCTTTCCCGCTTTGGCTGGGGGAGGGGGTAGGGCCTATTTCTCTCTGGGAGCTCTGCTGGGTTGATTATATGATTGCTTGTTTGATTACCTTACCTTACGGTTTGCTTTCTAGTTTTAATAACTTATGGGCAGATCTTTTAATTACATGTTGATTGGTATTTAAAATGGTTCGAAAAATTAGCTTATTTAGTTTGAATGTAAAAGAGCTGAATCACCCCATTAAACGGAACAAAGTGTTTGCTTATATTAAAAAATTAAAAGCACCCATTATTTTCTCGCAAGAAACGCATATACACAGCTGTGATAGCTTACGTTTTTTTTAACTTGGTGGAAAGATATGCAATTCCATTCTTTGTTTAATGCAAAATCATGTGGAGTTTCGATTTTTGTAGAAAATACAGTTTCCTTTGTTCAGTTGTTTCGAACCCTAATGGTCGCTTTGTTATTGTATCAGGGAGCTTAGACAGTAAATTGATTGTTTTTGCTAACGTATATGCACCCAACGTAGACGATCCAGTATTTTTTGCATGTCTATTTTCATTTTTGCCAGATTTGTGTACTTACTCTCTTGTGATGGGAGGAGATTTTAACTGCTGGTTAGATCCAGTGTTAGATTGCTTGTCTGTCAAACTAGCCACACTTAATAAATCAGCTTTGTTTATCCAATCCTTTCTAACTAAATGTGGTATAGTTGATGCTTGGCGTTTTCTCCATCCGACGGACAGGGAGTATTCTTTTTTCTCTCATGCTCATCATTCTTATACCAGGACTGATTATTTTTTTACTGACAGTCAAATGATTCCATTGGTTCGATCAATCGAATATAAAGAGATTGCTATTTCTGACCACTCTCCTGTACTTCTATCTTACATCTTCCTGGTCCTATCCCAATGAGTAGACTTTGGCGATTTAATTTAACTCTGTAATCTGATGAGGACTTTTAAAAATTTATGGAGAATCAAATTTTTTTTTGAAGAAAATACATTGGAAGAAATATCTAGTCTTATTACATGGGATACTTTTAAAGCATACATCTGGGGTCAAATTATTTCTTATACTGCAAACATCATTAAAAAAGTTAACACAGAGAGAAATGAACTAGCTAATCAGTTAAAACAACTGGACTATAAGTATGCTTCGGTACCCGATCCTGAAACACGTAAGGGATATATTGAAACTAAAACTAAATATGATCTTCTTTTAACATATCCATTTGAAAGCCAACTTTTAAAAGATAGAAGTCAATTTTATATCCATGGAGGTAAAACTGGTAAGCTACTGGCTAACCAAGTGAAGCCATTTATAGCCAAGCGGCAAATTAAAGAAATACGTAAAATTAATGGGGACACGACAACTGACCACCTTGAAATTAATGACACTTCTAGGGAATTTTATTCTAAATTATATAGTTCTGACTCTGTTAATGATAATATTGCAATGAATAATTTTTTAGATCAATTAAATATTCCTAATCTTTTGATAGATGATCGTAGCTTTTGGATCAACCCATTTCCCAGGAGGAAATTGCTCAGGCTATTCGAGAATTGCATTCTGGGAAATCCCCAGGACCCGATGGATTCTCTGGAGAGTTTTATAAGGCTTTTCCCTCCTTGCTTATACCACACTTTGTTGTACCTTTACAGATTCCTTTAAGGTAGGGAGATTACCGCAGTCTTTTTACGAAGCTTCCATTTCACTCATTCTCAAAAAGAATAAGAATCCTACTGAATGTTCTTAGTATAGACCTATCTCTTTTCTCAATTTTGATACTAAAATTTTATCTAAAGTGTTGGCTCGCAGACTTGAAAATATTCTATCTTCCATAGTTTTGGATGATCAGACAGGATTTATTAAAAATCAATATTCCCACTTTAATATACAGCATTTGATAAATGTTATGCACTCTCCATCTAAGGAAATATCGGAATGTGTGATACCTTTGGATGCAGACAGAGTTGAATGGAACTATCTATTTACATTCTTAGAAAAATTTAATTTTAGACCTAATTTTATTCATTGGATTAAATTACTTTATCTAATAAGTAAGAACTTACTAGTTCTTACTAATTTTCAGAATTCTAAACCCTTTAAACTCCAATGTGGAACTAGACAAGGTTGCCCTTTGAGCCCTCTGCTTTTTGATTTGGTATTAGAACCCTTAGCAATTGCTTTTCGAGCGTCTAAAGAGATTATTGGTATTTTAAGGAGAGGTACTATTTATAAAGTGTCGCTCTATGCCGACGACTTATTGCTTTTTATATCTAATCTTACAACCTCCTTACCACTTGTGTTCCATTTACTGACTAATTTTAGTCAGTTCTCAGGATATAAATTAAATTTACATAACAGTGAACAGTTTCCTTTAAACAATTTAATACCAACTGATATTAACCATCCTTTTAAAATTTTAAGAAAACAATTTATGTATTTAGGAGTAACAATGACTAAGAATTATAAAGATTTATTTAAGGAAAATTTTTAAAGTTTAATGAATTATGTTAAAAAAACACTCTAATTGGTCACCTACTCTTTGTCACTGATTGGCTGAATTAATTCTATTAAAATAAATATCTTACCTAAATTTATATACCTCTTTCAAGTTGTGCCTGTTTTTATTCCAAATTTTTTTTGACTCTTTGGATTCAATTCTTTCTTCCTATATATGGAAGAATAGAAAACCTCGTATAAATACAGCTCACCTTCAAAAAACCAAACAGAACAGAGACTTTGCCTTTCGCAAGTTTTGGTTATGTTATTGGGCAGTTAATATACAAAATATTACATTCTGGATATTATTACGTTAACCATGAGAATTGCCCTATATGGGTTTCTTTGGAAGTCAACTCTGTTATGAAATTATCCATTATTTCTTTACTTGGATCCTCGCTTCCTTTATCTTTAAATAAACTAACTGACAATGTGGTGGTCAAACATACTTTGAGGATTTGGTTATAGTTTAGAAAACATTTTGGTTTATTGAGATTCTCCCTCTCAAGTCCCATCTTTTCTAATTGTTTTTTTAAACCATCCTTAATTGACTTATCTTTTAAAGAATGGGATAGATTGGGTATTAAACGATTTCAGGATTTATTTGGTGGAGGGAATCTCTCTTCTTTTGTGCAACTTTCAATGAAATTTAACCTTTCCAATACTGACTATTTTCGATACTTACAGATCAGAAATTTTTTCAGATCTCAATTACATACATTTCCTACACGTCCAGATAAGAATATAATAGATACAATTTTTAATCTGAAACCCTTTGATAACAGTTCAATATCTTACATTTATGGTCTACTGTTAGGACTGAAAAAGGCCTCTTTAGATAAAATTAAAGGAGACTGGGAAAAGGATTTACAGATTTTCATATCTGAAGAGAGCTGGAAGATTATTTTAAAATTGATTAATTCTTCATCATTATGTGCTCGTCATTCTTTATTACAATTCAAAGTAGTATATAGAGTTCATATGTCTAAAGACAAGCTCTCTTGCTTCTATGCAGATATTTCCCCTTACTGTGATATTTGTACTAATGGAGTGGCTCACTAATTCATATGTTTTGGACATGTCCGAACCTTGAAAAATTTTGGAAAGATGTGTTCACCAGCAATTTTTATGAGTGCTGCTTGACATTCCAGCATCTTCAGATTTCCTTGTGTTTGCGGTTTCAAACTTTTTCTGTACTCTTCAATGTCAGTTTTAAGCCCAATCCTCTGACTGCCATGTTTGATATTGTTGAGGATAGTGCTACAAAATTGAAGCCATCCAATTTGCGGGTATTGGCCTTTATGTCTCTTATGGCCAGGAGAGCGACCTTGCTCAAATGGAAGGAGGCCGCCCGCCCACTCATGTTCAATGGCTATCTGACGTTATGTTGTACATTGATCTAGAGAAGATTCGTTGTCTGAATTCTGATTCTAAACATGATTTTTTAATGTTATGGGGACCCTTTCTGAATTATTTTCATAATCTTTGAACTGTTATTGAAGTATGGATCTGAGCCATTATTATTATTATATCATATGGTAAGGTATTTTTCTTTCTTCTTTTTTTTTACCTACTAGCTCATTTTGGTAGTGGGGGTAGATATTTTTAATAAAATACAATTATTTTATTTTATTTCATTTCATAATTCAATCTTTTTTCTACATGGTTGATTTGGAATATGGGATACTGTGATCATATTACTGTGATTTAAATGTAATGTAATTCATATTATTTACTCGCATCCTTATGAATTTTGTATTTGTATTCATGCAAATTGTATATCAATAAAAATATTGAAAAGAAGTCTGATAACTTTGGCGCCTTTTACTTTCCTTTTATATTTGTACAGATGTCCCCCGCTTTTCAAACACTCACTTTACGAAACCTCACTGTTATGAAAGTCCTACATTAGTACCCTGTTTTCGCTTTCAGAAGGTGTTTTCACTGTTACAAAAAAAAGCAGTGCGCAGGGAAAATCAGCGCGCGCCCTGAGCAGCCGCTCTCCTCTGGATTCGGAACTGAATTCTCGCCGGCATTGCTTTAACACATGCCTGTGAGCAGCCGTTTGCAAGATGAGTTCTAAGGTATCGGAAAAGCTTAAAAGAGCTTGTAAGGGTGTTACATTTAGCGTAAAACTAGACACAATTAAGCGTTTTGATCGTGGTGAACGAAGTAAGGGCAAAGTGAGTTTGGCTTGTGGAAGTTGACGAAGATGATGTTGAAGAGGTTTTGGCATCCCATGACCAAGAACTAATAGATGAAGAGCTGATGCAATTGGAAGAGGAAAGGATAACCATCGAAACCGAATGAGTAATGATAAAGTACGGCTTTAATTTTGAAAGGGTACATCAGTTTAGAGGATATTTGCAGGATGGTTTGAGTGCTTACAAAGAACTGTATGATGGAAAAATGCGTGAGGCTCAGCAGTCAAACAAGCCTTCCACATCAGCCACAGCAGACGACGAACCTCGACCTTCGACATCAACGCGGGCAGTCATAGGAGAAGATGAGCCGCCTGCTGTAATGGAAACAGACGACGATGAGATGACACCCCAGTGTCCCATCACCCCATGATTCGCGGAGAATGCAGCGGTAGCCGGGAGGCACACAGCACATCTTTAAGAAAAAAAACGAAATACACATGCTAGTTAATTAGGTGCCGCCCGACACGTAATTGTCGGCCCAGATCAGAGACGATGCAATCGAAAATCGGCACTGATCTGGGCCGACAATTACGTGCCGGGCGGCACCTAATTAATTAGCTTGTTTATTTTGGCTTTTTTTCTTAAAGATGTGCTGTGTGCCTCCCGGCTACCGTTGGACCCCTGTGTGCTTCGCGGCAATGTATCAGTTGGCGGCCTGGAGGGTGGGGGCCACTGCACCACCCAAACTCCTATGACTCAGTCTAACACACCATCATCAGTGTGCTCGGCGTTGTCCCAATTCCAGTAAGTGATACTACACTGTACGTACATTATTTCTACTTTATATCAGCTGTGTATTTATCATATCATTCCTGCTTTTACTATATGTTACTGTTAGGTTTTATGTGTTATTTGGCATGATTTGGTAGGTTATTTTTGGGTCTGCGAACGCTCACAAATTTTTCCCATATAAATAAATGGTAATTGCTTCTTCGCTTTATGACATTTTGGCTTACAAAACGTTTCATAGGAATGCTCTACCTTCGGGTGGCGGGGGAAACCTGTATCTCTATTAATTACATAGTTCCAGTAAGATTTATAAAGTGTAATCTGTAAATTGTACATTGTGTGCTGTCTGATATTTTATGTGTGAGTTTGTACCAGTGTGCCTTACGCAGCAACTACGCAAACGTGAGACATGGTTTGGCGGGCGGACGGGGTTTCTCCTAGACAAACATGAGCCAATAGACCTGAGCGTTACACACTTATCAAATGTTGTGGTGAAACTTCACCTTGCTCCTCACTGACAATGCCATGATTTGCAGGGAAGAAGTCTAAATGGGAATGCATAAAATGAATCTTTAATGACATGGTTACCTCATGGTTTTGTATGTTTGAAGCATGTTGTCAACCAGCTGCACATTTTTTGGTGCTCTGTAGATGCAAAGAAAATTTTCAACAACCTTTCACGTGATTTTCTCCGGTCCCACCAGAATTTCTTCAAATTGCCTGTCATTGATGGCAGGTTTGATTTGTGGACCAACAAAATGTGCCTTCCATTATCTTGGCATTAGTAATTCTGGGAAACATCTGTCTCAAATGTCAAAAGTTTCATCTTCCTTGTTTATTGCTTTCATAAAATTTTCATAAGCCCCAGTTTTCTCTGAAGTGGCAAAAATATTTTGTTGGGACTACAAGTGGCTTATCTGCCATACTTTTCTGCCCTGGAACCAACTGCTTTTGGAGTGGACAATCCTTTTTAGGTAATGAAATTGTTTAGCAAGGCTGTCCCATTGACAAATGAAACAACAGTACTTGTTGTATCTAAGCTGCATTCCTAGGTCACCACAGACGTTCCATTTCGAGTTGCTGTACTGTAAACTTGAATCAATAGAAGGATACTTGACAGCTGTGGCAGGGCTTGAATGCTATCACACCTTATAAAGTGAAATTCAGTGACATAGCTGACAAAAGGGCTTCACTTCCAGTTGTGCTCAATGCCTTCTATGCTCACTTTGACCATGAAAGCATGGAGGAGCCATCACAAAATCCCACAGCCTCTGATGCCCCACCTCCCCCTCGTACCCCATCCATTATTTATTTCTATACACACATTCTTTCTCTCACTCTCCTTTTTCTCCCTCTGTCCCTCTGACTATACCCCTTGCCCATCCTCTGGGTTTCCCCCCCTCCCCCTTTTCTTTCTCCCTGGGCCTCCTGTCCCATGATCCTCTCGTATCCCTTTAGCCAATCACCTGTCCAGCTCTTGGCTCCATCCCTCCCCCTCCTGTCTTCTCCTATCATTTTGGATCTTCCCCCCCCCACACCGACTTTCAAATCTCTTACTAGCTCTTCCTTCAATTAGTCCTGACGAAGGGTCTCGGCCCGAAACGTCAACTGTACCTCCTCCTAGAGATGCTGCCTGGCCTGCTGTGTTTACCAGCAACCTTGATGTGTGTTGCCTCTGATGATCCTGTGATTTCAGTCTGAGGCAGATGTGAGAGCATCTTTCACGAGGATAAACTCACACCATCAACAGGTCCAGATGAAGTACCTGTGCTGATCAACTGGCTGGAGTGTTCACTGAGATCTTTAACCTCTCATTTCGGCAGTCTGAGGTACCCACTTGTGGTGAGATACCAAGGCAAGGATGGTTAATAGAACTGAGAAATGATACAAGACTGAAATGAAGACAGGCTTCTAAACTAGACACTAGATGAGAATCCAAAGTTAAGTTGACAATTGAGCACTGAACTTCAGTTCAGGTGCTCTTTAAATATTAAAATCCTTGTGCCAAAACATGGCTGCCAAGCAGCAGGGTGGGCCTGAATCTTTAAAGGGTCTACGCCAGCTATCCATATTCCAGAGAGTTAGAGCGTCTAAATTCCGGAGGCTGGCATGGTTGGGTGCATGTTGTAACAGGACCCCCTCACCGACAGCCAACTCCTGATGATCCTGGCTGCTTGTAGAACCAGATCCAAGACGTCCCTTTCAGAAATCCAGCACCGTTCCTTGGGTCTGAATCCTTCCCAGTCCACAAGGTACTGCTGAACACCCGAAACAGTTTGCGAATTCAACATTCTTTTTATGGTGAAGACCTGTTCCCCATCACCAATCCTGGGTGGTAGTGGGACTGATGGTCATGGAGGTAATGGACTGGTGTTCGCAGGTTTTAATTTGGAAATGTGGAAGGTGGAATTGATCTTGAAGGTCTTGGGGAGCTGCAAGGTGTAAGCCTTCAGGTTTACTTACTTTGGAACCTTGAAGGGTCCAATGAACTTGGGTGCCAACTGCCTGAGTAGACAGCCAGACCTGTTGCCCAGGCTGCAAAGCTGGCTCCTGTCTTCTCTTGTGGTTAGCCTTTATTTCAACCTTCTGAGTAAAGGCTGACAAAATCTCCCTTACCCTAGACAATTTTTCCTTGCAGAGTTGGCCGAGATCTTTGACCACAGGAACCCCAACCTTGGCCTCCTGCTCAGGGAAAAGTGGTGGAGAATACCCAAACTGGCAATTCAACGGGGATGTCCCATGAGCAGAATGCTGTAAAGTGTTGTGGGTGACCTCTGCTCTCCTCAAATGGTCACACCACTGATATGTTTTTACTAAGGCCAGGCATCTTAGAATTTGTTCCATATCCTGGTTCATCCATACCGTCTAGCCATTGGACAGTGGGTGAAACCCAGAGGAAGGATTCTCTGTTCCTCCAGTACACCTCCAAAAATGTGACACGAATTGAGGGCCACTATCCAAAACCATGTCCATGGATCCTGAAGACCTGGTGAGGGACAATTTCAGCTATCTGGCTTGTTTGCCCTTGGAGTCAGGACTGGGTCTCCTAAAGGCTCCAGATTACCCCGAACAAAAGTCTGCCTCCTCGTCATCCACTGATTTCAGGAGAGTCTAAGGGTCAGAACACCAAGCCAAAAACATTCCCTCTTGCATTGACTGGACCATGCAATGATCCTCCCTTCCTTCCAGTTCACAGACGAGTTATGCTGGGACAGCCAAGGGTGCCCGAGGATCAGGGGTATGTGAGGAGAAGCAAGGATATAGAAACAAGTGTCCTCCACATGTTCCTCTATCTACAAAACCGATGTATACTTCTGGATCCGACCAGAAACATGAGGATGACCATCCAGGGCTGTTGTAGGCATCGGCTGCCTCAACACCTGCAGCAGTATCTGGAGCCAACAGGAGGTTCCCAAGTCCAGGAAATTACCAGCTGCCCCAGAGTCCACAAAAGCATTCACCCCTCACCGGTTTTTCCCCAGGAGATCTCCGCCTTCAGCATGACACCAGAATCAGCAGTTTTGGGAGTAGTGGCTGCTATCGTCACAGTCCTCCCCATTCTGGATAATCCCAGCAGTTCTTCCTTCAGCTGCAGCTTCGGGTATCCGGCCTGTAGGTGACCCACAGTAACAGGAGCAGTCTTGGCTCTAAGCCGGGACCTCTCATCAGTGGAGAGTCCTGTGCAGGGGCTTGACAGGATCTTGAGCAACAGATGGGTTCGTCATTGTCCAAGGTCGGGAAGTGGAACTACGATGCTTTGAGGCCAAGCTCAGGGTAGCCGCCTTCGACCTCCTGGGGTATGCCACTTCCGATCCACCAGGTTGAACTGCTTGAGCAGAGCCTCTGAGTCCTCTACCAGCTTTCACAAGGCAAGGAATCCCTTTAGTTCGCCTCAGAGTCTGTAGTGGCATAGAGTGGCCCAGGCTTCCCTGTTCCAGCCACTCTGCTCGGCCAAAGTCTGAAACTCAATAGTGTAGTCGGCTGCTGACTGACTGCCCTAACACACCTTTGTTAGACAGTCCGAGGCTCTGTTTGCTGCAGCCGGATATGAAACACCATCTTCATGGTGGCTGTGAATGCCTCCAAATCCAAGCAGATCTCCAACTTCTGCTTGCAATGCATGGTGGCCCAGGCCAGGGCACTCCTGTTCAGGAGAGAGATCATGAAAGACACCTTCCCAAGCTCTGTAGAGAACTGGGACATCTGGAGCTCAAACGCTAATAATCACTGAGTGAGGAAGCCATGATAAGAGTCCAGGTCACCACCAAATCTCTTCCCGCAATCACAGGATGGACTGACTCTGCAGAGGGACCAACAATTGGCTTCCTCCTATTGGCAGTTGGTGCATGGTGATATGGAGGCCATGTATCTCCTGGCGCTGCCTTGAAATTTTCTCACTGTGGCTGCCTCTGATACCCTGCTGTGTCCATGTGAGACTCAGTCATACTGTGATGAGAGGCCTAGGCGAGGATAGTAAGGACCCAAGTGCTGGAGCATCCGAGACTAGAATCGAGACACAATCTGAGACTGAAACAAAGATAGGATTCTAAAGCAGACTCCGGACAAGAATTCAAAGTTGAGCTGGTGATTGAGCACCGAACCTCAGCTCAGATGCTCTTTAAATATTAAAATCCTGGCACCAAAACATGGCCGCCATTTAGTGGGTTGACCCTGAGTCTTCAAAGGGGCCATGCCAACTATCCAAATACCAGAGAGTTAAAGTGTCTAAACCCCGGAAGCTGGCATGGCCAGGTATGTGTTATATTACCCACCTATTTCAATAGTGCTGGTGCCTAAGAAGAATGTGGTAATCTTCCTCAGTGACTATCACCCAGTAGCAGTTACATCCACAGTGATGAAATGTTTTGGCTCGGCTGTTCTCCTGACTTTTTAGTGATTACTCTTGTCACTTGTATTTATTGACTTTTTCACATACACTGAAGTTATCACTGGGGCGAGGTTATGACCTCTGAAGATACATTCACTGACATTGATCATAGAGGTAAGATCATTGTACTTGTAATCATCTCCTGTAAGGAGTCAAAGCTCATGCAATCAGCTCTGCACATACTGCATCTTCTCTCTGTTTCTGCTTCTGGAGGTTTGCTCGTTCTATGCCCACCCGATGCACAAAGGTACATCTTTTTTCTCTGCATGCTATTCTTTGAGTGCAGGATCAGGACCAATGTTCCATAACGTGGTACTATCCTCGAATGTCCCACCCTGTCCCTACCCATAAAGAAATGTAGGTTGGCTTTATGCAATGAGTCTAGTTTTAACCTGTATTAGTCACTTCTAAAATTGTGACTCTGCTGAGGGTCACAGCCACTGAACACTGTGGTTTATGTCTTACATAGGGAGTACAAACTGGGAGTGATGCCTGCATTAAAAGAACAGGCATGTAAAAAATCTGCATTGTATAGAGTGAGGTGAAGGATAAATGCATGGCTGAGGGATTGGAGCAGGGGGCAGGGATTCAGATTTCTGGATCATTGGGACTTCTTTTGAGGCAGGTCTGACCTGTACAAAAAGGACGGGTTGCACTTGAATTGCTGGGACCAATATCCAGGTGGGGAGGTTTGCTAAGGCTATTGGGGAGAGCTTAAACCAGGATTGCTGGGGGGTAGGAACCAAACTGAAGAGACAGAGGAAGAGGCAGTTGGCTCACAAATAGAGAAAGCTTGGAGACAATGCAAAAGGGACGCGCTCAGACCGATGGTTTGAGATGTGTCTATTTTAATGCAAGGAGTATTATGAACAAAGTGGATGAGCTTATAGCGTGGATCAGTAGTTGGAGCTATGATGTTGTGGCCATTACAGAGACTTGGATGGCTCAGGGACAGGAATGGTTACTTCAAGTGCCAGAACCTGGTCAGGTGTCAGATCTCTCAGTGGGAGAGCATTTTGAAGATGGTGAACACAATTCTATCATTACCATAGCATTGGAGAGGGATAGGAACAGACAAGTTAGGAAAGCGTTTAAATGGAGTAAGGAGAAATATGAGGCTATCAAAGAGGAGCTTGGAAGCATAAATTGGGAACAGACTTTCTCAGGAAAATGTACAGAAGAAATGTGGCAAATGTCCAGGGGATATATGCGTGGAAGTCTGCATAGGTACGTTCCAATCAGTCAAGGAAAGGAGGGTAAGGTACAGGAACTGTGGTGTGCAAAGGCTGCTGTAAGTCTAGTCAAGAAGAAAAGAAGAACTTAGGAAAGGTTCAAAAAAACTAGATACTGATAAAGATCTAGAAGATTATAAGGCTAGCAGGAAGGCCTTGGCGAACAGGATTAAGGAAATCCCCAAGGTATTCTACAAGTATGTGAAGAGCAAGAGGATAAAACGTGAGAGAATAAGGCCAATCAAGTGTGACAGTGGGAAAGTGTGTATGAAACGGGAGGAGATAGCAGAGGTACTTAGTGAGTACTTTGCTTCAGTATTCACTACGGAAAAGGACCTTGGTGATTGAAGGGATGACTTACAGCACACTGAAAAGCTTGAGCATGTAGATATTAAGAAAGAGGATGTGCTGGAGCTTTTGGAAAGCATCAAGTTGGATAAGTCACCAGGACCAGATGAGATATACCCCAGGCTACTGTGGGAGGTGAGGGAGGAGATTGCTGAGCCTCCCTAAGGATGTGTCCTGGATTGGCGAGCATGGCTTATGAGAATAGGTTGAGTGAAGTCAGTCTTTTCTACTTGGAGCGACGGAGGATGAGGTGACCTGATAGAGGTGTATAAGATGATGAGAGGCATTGATCGTGTGGATAGTCAGAGGTTTTTCCCCAGGGCTGAAATGGCTAGCACAAGAGGGCACAGTTTTAAGGTGCGTGGGAGTAGGTACAGAGGAGATGTCAGGGTTAAGTTTTTTACTCAGAGTAGTGAGTACGTGGAATGGGCTGCCAGCGACGGTGGTGGAATCAGATACGAAAAGGTCTTTTGAGAAATTCCTGAACAGGTATATGGAGCTCAGAAAAATAGAGGGCCATGGGTAACCCTAGATAATTTCTCAGGTAAGGACATGTTTGGTACAGCTTTGTGGGCCGAAGGGCCTGTATTGTGCTGTATGTTTTCTATGTTCTATATTCTATGTATTCTCTGAGAAATTTTTGGAATGATTCTCTTTCCTCCAGTGCTGTTGTGGGTGTGTAGGAATCACTAACTACAGGCTGGGAATTAGATTCCTGTTCTAATATTGTCACATACCATTCTGCTTGCCTGACTGAGAGATGAAACCAGGGTGGAATGGTTAACGAATTTCAGCACCCAAATGTTTGCATTAAAAGATATTGCAACATATGACAAGGGGAATTAGTTAGGTGGGAGTTAGATAGTTATAATGCTGGGTGCTGATTTGCGAACTTCAGTGAGTGAAGTGATAAGGCAAATAATCACCATTAACTCAGTTTAGTCATTAACAACCTAATGCTTATTTTATCTTAGTCTCCTGTATTATATCTCTGATGAAAGCAGTATATTAGCCTCTATTTATCATTATTCATGTGAAATACATTTCCTGGTAGCCTATAAAATGCTGGATTATCCTGAAGCTGCATCCACAGAAAGGAGTCCTCAAGCCCATAAACCTTACAGTGGTGAAGTATTTCTAACAAGTAAACCTGGTCCAAAAGCTTCAGCAATATTTGTCATGAACTCTGCAATACTGGGAGTTTGGTTTCTTTAAAAAAAACATATATTGATAGGACAGGTTGAAATTCTATAGTGATCTCTGTTTCGAACAGCTAAGGTATTCTAGAAATGTGGAATTAACCAGAATGTGTAATTTGCTTCAGGCTGCCTTTCCCCTTCCTCATTGAGTAAAACTTGATTTAAGAAGGTACAATAAGAATGTTTTATCACTTGTGTAACTGCTGATAAAATATTAAAAAAAGAAAGAGAAAGCTATGACAAATTTTGGATGTCTTAATATATAGTAACTAAAGTATCTCTAAAATACAGTCATTAAAACATTTGAAGCTATTCAAAATTAAACATAAATTATTTTAAAAAGTAAACAAAATATTTTAATAAACCCAATTAATGGAAGGTAGATTGCCTGAAACTTCCTTCCCTCCACCATTGCCATTCCTTGCTGTGAATTAAATGGAGTAGTTGAAACTGTACCAGGTCCAATTTAGAAATGGATGAATAGACAGATTTTCTAGCATAAGTGCTGGGAAACTGGAGCAAATCTTATTGTATTGCTCCACCTTACAGACAATCCAGCATCAGACTTGGAGATGGCATTCATCACGATGGAACGTAAGGACTTGCGTGTTGATGAAAACTTTTGCGAGACTCCTGAATCTCCACATTCCTTCAGAGAAAAATGCTCCCAGTTGATGTACTGAACTGACAGCTTCTCAACCAATAGATTAGGACATCAATTTTTTGTTTGGATTGAAGGTGATTGAGGGTCAATTCTGGCCAGGTCACCAGGGATAAGCAGCTTGCTCTTTGTCAGCAAGTCGTCTTTGTGATTATGTTTATGCCTGTTCTGTTTTTGTTTTTTTTGTGCTGGGAGGAGGGATTTGGGGGTTGAGGATCGTGCTGCCTCTCTTTTCTTGCTTGGTTTCATGGCTAGCTGGAGAAGAAGAATTTCACAGTTGTATACATTGATCATAAATGAACCTTTGAATCTTGAAATTTGAACTTTGATTACATGCAGACAGTAGTACCCCAGCAATGCAAAACATCATCAACATCATCTAATGGAATGAGACTCTGAAATAGAACCAATAAGAACATAAGACATAGGAGCAGAATTAAACCATTTGACCCATTGTGTCTGCTCCGCCAACCAGTAATGGCTGATCCTTTTACACCCTCCTCAGCCCCACTTCCTAACCTTCTCCCCATAACATTTGATGCCATAGCCAATCAAGAACCTATCAAGCTCTGTCTTAATACACCCAACGACCTAGCCTCCGCAGCAGCCTGTGGTAACAAATTACGCAAATTCACCACACTCTAGCTGAAGAAATTTCTCACATACCTCTTTTAAATAGACACCTCTCTATCTTGAGGCTGTGCCCTTTTGTCCAGGGCTCACCAACATGGGAAACATCCTTTCCACATCTACCCTCTCTAGGCCTTTCAACATTTGAAAGATTTCAATGAGATTCCCCCCTCATCCTTCTAAATTCTAATGAGTACAGACCTAGAAATATCAAACTTTCCTTATATGATAACCTTTTCATTTCCAAAATCATCCTTGTGAACCTCCGCTGAACCCTCTCTAATGTCAGCACATCTTTTCTTCAATGACGAGCTCAAAACTGTTCACAATACTCAAGGCCAGGCCTCACCAATGCCTTATAAAGCCTCAGCACCACATCCCTGCTCTTGTACTCCAGACCTCTTGAAATGAATGCTAACATGGCATTGGCCTTTCTCACCACCGACTCAACCTGCAAGTTAACCTTCAGGGTGTTCTGTGCAATGACTCCCAAGTCCCTCTGCATCTCAGATTTTTGGGTTTCCTCTCCAATTAGAAAATAGTCTGCACATGTATTTCTAGTACCAAAGTGGATGACCATGCATTTTCCAACATTGTATTTCATTTGCCACTTTCTTGTCCATTTTCCTAATTTGTCTAAGTCCTTCTGCAGTCTACTTGTTGCCTCAACACTACCTGCACCTCCACCAATTTTCGGATCATTTGCGAACTTGGCAACAAAGCCATCTATTCCATTCCATCATCCAAATCATTGATATACAGCATAAAAAGACGTGGTCCCAACATGGACCCCTGCAGAACATCACTGCTCACTGACAGCCAATCAGAATAGGAACCTTTTATTCCCACTTACTGTTTCCTAACAACCAACCAATGCTCTAACCATGCTAGTAATTTTCCCGTAAAACCACGGGCTCTTAACTTAGCAAGCAGCCTCATGTGTGGCACCTTATCTAAGGCCTTCTGAAAATCCAAATAAACAATATCCACTGCATCCCCTTTACCTATGCTATTTGTAACCTCCTCAAAAAATTCAAACAGGTTTGTCAGGCAAGATTTTCCCTTAAGGAAACCATGTTAATATTGTCCTATCTTGTCCTGTGTCACAAAGTACTCCACTATCTCATCCTTAACAATTGAATCCAACATCTTCCCAACAACTGAGGTCAGGTGAACTGGTCTATAATTTCCATTCTGCTACCTTCCTTTTTTCTCAAAGAGTGGAGTAACATTTGCAATTTTCCATTCCTCTCGCACCATGCCAGAGTCCAATGATTTTGAAAGATGATTAGTAATGTCTCCACAACCTCTACTACTACCTCTTTCAGAACCCGATGGTACAGTTCATCTGATTTTGAGTGACTTATGTACCCATAGGTCTTTCAGATTTTTGAGCACCTTCTCCCTTGTAATAGTAACTGCACTCACTTCTCTTCTCTCACACCCTTCAATATCTGACACACTGCTAGTGTCTTCCACAGCGAAGACTGATACAAAATACTCATTTAGTTCATCTGCCATCTCCTTGTCACCCTGTATTATTTCTCTGGCCCCATTTTTAGCAGTCCTATATCCACTCTCATCTCTCTTTTATTTTTTATATACTGTACTTGAAAAAGCTTTCACTATACACTTTCATATTGTTTGCTAGCTTGCTTTCATATTTAACTTCTTCCCTCCTAATGATTATTTTAGTTGTTCTCTGTAGCTTTTTAAAAGCTTCCCAATCCTCTGTCTTCCCGCAAATTTTTGCTTTGTTGTATGCCCTCTGTTGCTTTTACATTAGCTTTGACTTCCTTTGTACTATTTTGCCATTTGAGTATTTCTTCATTTTTGGAATACATCTATCCTACACTGCCCTCATTTTTCCCAGAAACTCACACCATTGCTGTTCTGCTGCAATTCCTGCCAGTTCCTCATTCCAATTTACTTCCAACTCCTCTCTCATACCATTGTAATTTCCTTTACTCCACTGAAATATTGCTATGTCAGACTTTACTTTCTCTCTATTAGATTTCAAGTTGAACTCAATCATATTCTGATCACTTTCTTCTCAGGGTTCTTTTACCTTAAGCACCCTAATCACATCTAGTTCATTACATAACAGCCAATCCAGAGTAGCTGATCCCCTAGTAGGCTCAACAACAAGCTGCTCTAAAAGCCATCTTGTAGACATTCAGCAAACTCACTCACTTGAGATTCATTACCAACCTGATTTTCCCAATCGACCTGCGTGTTGATATCTCCTATGACAATTATAACATTCCCTTTTTGACATTTCTTTTCTATTTCTTCTTGTCCACGTCCCAGCTACTATTGGCAAGCCTGTATATAACTGCCATGAGGGTCCTTTTACCCTTGTAGTTTCTTAACTCAACCCACAAGGATTTAACATCTTTTGATTCTATGTCACATCTTTCTATGAATTTGATGGCATTCTTTACCAGAAGAGCTGCACCACCCCCTCTGTCTACCTCCCTCTGATACAACGTGTAACTTCGGACGTTCAGCTCCCAACTACAACCATCCTTCAGCCATGATTCAGTGATGGCTACAACATCTGTACCCGACAATCTGTAAAAGTGCAACAAGATTACCCACTTTATTTCTTATACTCCGTGCATTGAGATGTAACATTTTGAGTACTTTATCTGCTACGCTTTGTGATTTTTCATCCCTAATACACTGATAGTTACCTTGCTGGCTGCAATTTTGTCCTATTGTCTGCCTGCCCTTCCTGACAGTGTGACTGCACACTGTCCTTGATTGTTTTTACCATCCGTCCTATCCTGAGTCCCTTCATTCCTGCTCCCACCTCCCTGCCCACGAGAATATTGGTACCCATCTGATTCAGGTGCAACCCATCCCTTTTGTACAGGGCATACCTCTCCCAGAAGAAATCCCAATGATCCAAGAACTTGAGGCCCTGCCACCTGCACCAGCTTCTCAGCCACGCATTTATCTGCCAAATTGTCCTGTTTCTACCCTCACTAGTGCATGGCACAGGCAACAATCCAGAAATTACTATCCTGGAGATCCTGCTTCTCAGCTTTCTGTCTAGCTCGCTAATTTCTCTTTTCAGGACCACATCGCTTTTCCTTCCTATGTCAAAACATCTGCATTTTTATTGATTTAACTATAGTGATATCCAACTATATTTATAAGGTTTGGATCATTATTGCATGACAGAAGAATTCTGAGTCCCTGTGTTCTGATGAAGTTTGTACTGGTCTTGCTCAGGTTGGATTTAGGTAGGAAGAATGTGCTTCAAAGCATCTCCACTTGTTTCTGTTATCTCTTGAGCAATCACAATTTCTTTCCTGAGTAAACTGCGAGGAGAAATATTTGTTAAATATCAAATACATTGGTGGCTTGATGATCTCTACACCTTCCCTAGTCATTATTTTACTCTTAATATCACTATAGGCTACCCTTTTTGATTCTGAATCCCAAATGCCCCAATACTCACTCTGCTGGCTGCAATTTTGTCCTATCATCTGTCTGCCCTTACTGACAGTCTGACTGCATGCTACCTTTGTTTTTGTAACCATCTGTCCTAAACTGAGTCCCTTCACTCCGGTTCCCATCCCCCTGCCAAATTAGTTTAAATCTTCCCCAGCTCTAGCAAACCTGCCCACGAGAATATTGGTCCACCTCGGGTTCAGGTGCAACCCGTCCTTTAGTACAGGTCATACCTCCCCCAGAAGTGATCCCAATGATCTAAAAACCTGAAGTCCTGCCCCTGTACCAGCTTCTCTGCCAAATCATCCTGGCGTGTGGCACAGGCAACAATCCAGAAATGACTACCCTGGAGGTCCTACTTCTCAGCTTTCTGCCTAGCTCTCTAAATTCTCTTTTCAGGACCTCTTTGCTTTTCCTTTCTATGCTAATATGTACCAAGGCATCTAGCTACTCTTCCTCCCCCTCCAAGATGCTGTGGATGCGACTCGAGACATCCCTGACCCTGGCACCTGGAAGGCAACGTATCAGTCGGGTGTCCCATTCACGTCCACAGAATCTCCTGTCTCTTCCCCTGACTATTGAACATCTGTCTTGATGACGAGGCTGGTACCAACTGAACCATGATCCTTACAACTTCTTATCTCAAGTACCTTGGTGACAAAGATTATGGAAGTCATTGATCATTCCTGAGTCATTGATAAAATTTCAGTTAATGTGATGACTAAATGATTTTGTCTATAGCAAAACTGCTCTTGTCTCATTTAGATTACCTTGTTGGCAACGCAGGAGCGTTGGACTTTGACTCGAGCAATACACATGGAGCAGCAACAGTATCTCGCAATGGACCATAAAATAAAACAGACAACTCATGAACAACTGAATGATCCACCTTGCTGGTGATATCTATTTAAGATCTCAAAAGAGAAAGCACTTGCTATTTGTGTACTACTAAGGAATACATTCATCTTGGTTGTATTAAACTGAAATTAGAAGCTATTATATATGCTGTGATAGACTTACAAAGGACTAAGGTCAGGTTACACATGAATTACCGAGCACAATTGTGAAAAGAGAAGTAACTTAATAGATTTCTGTAAAATTAAGCAATGTTTGGATTAGGAAATGTGAGGGAAGCATTTCCATGTGGACGAACCCATTGATAAAAGCTACCAATATTTAATATTTATAAACTCAGATTTTTGCCAGAGTGGTTAGAATGTAAAATTTATTACATCAGAGATTTAAAAGGAAAATACTTCAGCTTATGGGAGAAGTTGGAGTAGAAAAGAATGTTGAAAAATAATGTGTAAGTTTGTAAGGATTACAAGCACCAGAACAAACCGAATGGGGCAAATTATTACTTGACACAATATTTTGTTGTCTCTATGTTAAATTCCTAGACGAAAGAATTTAAACATATCTGTTTTATGCAGATTATTCACCATTTTCTTTTATGTGAAGTTCAGTTTTACTCTTATGCATAATAATTCTGAAAATTTGTCTTCATGGGAGAGTGATCACATCCAGTCCTACTGTTTTCATTGAATATTAAAGAAACTGTAGATGCTGGAAATATGAAGTAAAAAACAGAAATTGCTGGAAGTGCTCAGCAGGGCATGCAGCAACTGTGGAGAAAGAAAATTCGTTTTTGTTTCCATCATTTTATTGTCGTACAAGTTCCCTTTTGATCCTCTTCTCCTTGGCTTTGCTGTCCTGCAGATGTATTTGAATGATTTGTCATTCAAATCCCTCTATTATAATCATAATCCCTCTATTGAATTTTCATCCGACTGTTCAAGACAGGTAAGAAATAAAGTCATATTTCCCTGTACATATATTCTACATACAGATAAAAATAGCTCAGGGACGTAAATTTAATTTGTTGTTTCACTTGGGCCCTTTGGTTGGATAAATCACATGTGAAAGTTTATTAACAGAGGTAAATGATGGCCAGCATAATCAACATTGAAACAAAGGGATTGAAGACATCTGAGGTCATGATCTGAATACCAGATAAAAGTGATCTCAAATATGAGTTCAAATTTTAGATTCTTTAGAGTAGATTCCTGGAAACCTGGGAGCAGAGGTGAAACATTTTAGACTGTGGTGGATGGAGAGATAGGTATAACCAATTAATAAAACAATTCACTGTAATAGCAGGAAGCAAAACTTCATATGATGTAACTCTAAATTTGTGAAACCCAATTTTTTTTCTCTGGGGATATATATTCTGGTTACCCCAGATTATAGGTTTTTTTTATTTCCTCTTAATATAACACTGTTAGAATCACTGTGCAATCTGCATCTCTGGAAATAAAAAAAGTAGTGAGGTAGTGTTCACAGGTTCAATGTCCATTCAGAAATCAGATGGCAGAGGGGAAAAAGCTGTTCCTGAATCACTGAGTATCTGCCTTCAGGCTTCTGTACCTCCTACCTGATGGTAGCAGTGAGAACTAGGAATGAACTGGGTGATGGGGGTCCTTAATGATGGATGCCACCTTTTTAAGGCATCACTCATCAAAGATGTCCTGGATACTATGGAGTCTAGTGCCCATGATGGAGATGACTAAGCTTACAACTCTCTGCTCCTTATTTTGATTATTTGCAGTAGCATCCCCCCCACCCCCATGCTAGATGGTGATGCAGCCAGTTAGAATGCTCTCTACAGTAGGTACGTAGAAATCTGTAAGCATCTTTGGTGACATACCGAATACAAACTCCTAACAAAATATAGCTGCTGTGTGCTTCCTTTGTAGCTGCATCGATATGTTGAGTCCAGCAAAGATCCTCAGAGATATTGACACCCAGGAACGTGAAATTGTTTACGCTTTCCACTTCCGACACCTCTATGAGGACATTAAGGAGGTCAGTTGGATCTTCCTTTAAAAGTTTAAGACAAATTTAAGATGGTATTGAATTAAATCCTTAGTTGTATACAGTAAGTAGGCTCATATCTCTAAAATTGAGATCAGTAGACTTCCATGGACCCAGTTTTGAAAGCAGAATGTAAGAGGAACTTGGTCATATGCGTTGGTTAATTTGAATTAAAAATGAGCAAACAAGAAAGACTTTAAGTAAATTTGAACTGCCAACTAATTCAAATATAACATGGGAATTTGTTTACCAGTCCTATATATTTTAAAGCAAATAACCAGCATGATTATTTATCTCTACAAAGATAAAACTAGCTGAGAATAAAATGCAACATAGAGTGAACCTTTACTTCCATTTGACAATGTGCAGTACCTTTCTGTTTTTTGCAAATATGTATCTGCAGTGTTTCGGTAGACTGCAGTTGCATAATTCAGAATGCATTGGAAGACAGATCCCCTTCCTGGTTGACAGTGGTAGTACATCAATTAGCAACTCTGGAGCAATTCTTACTGGTAAGCCTGCAGTGTTTTCTGTACATTATGAGTCTGCAGAAATAGTCATATACATTTCAATTATGAAGGAAATGTCACAGGTGTTTTACAGAAAGTAATTTTCTTAAATGAGGAGATATATCAGGAGCAAAACCATTTGTTAAAGTCAGAGAGAATGTTAAATCCTATTCTTCAAAGTAATATTATCTTATATTTTGGATAGATTTATGATCCTTTAGTATGTTCCAATTATTCTTGGCAGGAATTTCAGTTATTAACATTACCAAGATACATTGCATCTAGAGGAAGTGTCATGATTTAAGTACTGCTTGTAGGTGCCTTTACCACAGTGGGCACTTCACAACTGAACACATTTCAGGAGAAGATGACCACTGGAAACCTACTTGAAGAGGACCCAGGGTCAAGGAAACAAATTAGGGAGGATTTAGTCTCCTTTAAGAAGTTGCCAAAACCTTTATGTTGACAAATGTCTTCCAGTGAGTTGCAGTCCAAAATCCAGAGTAAATCAGGTTACCATTCACCTCCAGGTGAAATTACATCAATCACGGAAGTGGAAGTGACATGTTGGATGAACATTTCTGGGTGCAGATGCAACTACAGGAACACACTCCAATGTCATTACTTTCTTAGAGGGTTAAGGAGATACAACATACCACCTAATACTCTAAAACTTCTACAGATGTACTCTTGAATGTATCCTGACTGGTTGCATCATGGGCTACTAGGGCAATTTGAATGTGTAAGAACCTGCAGAGAGTAGTGGACTCTGCCCAATAGATCATGAGTACATCCCTCCCCACCATCTGTAGTATCAACATGAGGCAACCTCTATCATCAGAGAACCTCACCATCTGGACCATGCCACCTTCTCACAGCCACCACTGGGCACCAAGTACAGATGCTTGAAGTCCTTCACCACCAGGTTCAAGAACAGCGACTTCCTGTATGACCCTAATCACCACCGGCAGTATAGCAACACAGTGGCCATTTAGGATACTTTGCACTACAATAAACTTGCCTTTTTTTGGTCTAATTGTACCTTTATTTTAAACATTGTGTATAATTTATGGCTAATTTTTACTTTTCTTGTGAATGCTGTTAAGATGATGATAATGTGCCTGTGATGCTGCAGCAAGTAAGCTTTTCATTTTGCACATGCAAAATGTACGTGTGCAAATGACAGTAAACTCAAGCTTGACACTACTCTCACTATAATCTGTTACTTCCCTGATTCATACAAGCTCCTAATGATATCAATCATAATTTGGCTCACAAGGCAACCTCTGAAACTCTGTTCCAACAAAAGCTACTTTTTGAAGAATGAGCTAGTATTAATTTTATGGAGGCCTAAATGGTCTCTCTTCCCATGACCCTCTTCTCCATCTTTGTTTGACATGAGAGGGCCTTCATCCATCCAGATGCTATCCGTATTTCTGAAAATCCTATTTCTTCCATCTGCAATATCAGCTCTCAGTTTTGAATTGCAATGTCATGGGTTTGAGTTCCACTTTGATAGTATGATAATGTAATTCAGGTTGGCACTTCAATGCAATACTGGGAGGATGCTGAATATCACAAAGAACTAAAATGTATCAGAACCAAGCCATATTCCCCACTAGCACTTTGTCTTGGGTTAGTCGGTGTGAATATACATAACAACAATCACTTGTGGTCTTAACATATGTGGTTGTGGTTGGCATTAGTCTGTCTCGAAGGACAATGGGTGATGATAATAATCATCACAAGCCTGGGTGAAAGGTATGGAGATCCTGAGGTGTCCAGTCTTCAAGATCCCCCTCTCAGCCTCACCAGTGTAGTCCAAAGAAAAGCTTATGAACCAATTTGTATTTAAAAACGCAAACACAAGGAATTCTGCAGATGCTGGAAATTCAAGCAACACACATCAAAGTTGCTGGTGAACGCAGCAGGCCAGGCAGCATCTCTAGGAAGAGGTACAGTCAACGTTTCGGGCCGAGACCCCTCGTCAGGACCCCTTCTCCTGTCTTCAACCCTCCTCCTCTTCATGGCACCCCGCTCTGGTATTCTGCCTGCTCTGGATCTCTTTATTGCTAATTGCCGACGGGACATCAACCGTCTCGACTTCACCGCACCTTGTTCCCATTCCAACCTTACTCCTTCTGAACGCTCTGCTCTCCACTCCCTCCGCACTAATCCTAACCTTACTATTAAACCCGCCGATAAGGGGGTTGCTGTTGTAGTCTGGCGTACTGACCTCTACCTTGCCGAGGCACAGTGACAACTCGCGGTAACCTCCTCTTATCTACCCCTCGATCGTGACCCCACTAAGGAGCATCAGGCCATTGTCTCCCACACCATCACCAACTTTATCCGCTCAGGGGATCTCCCATCCACTGCTACCAACCTTATAGTTCCCACACCCTGCACTTCCCATTTCTACCACCTACCCAAGATCCACAAACCTGCCTGTCCTGGCAGACCTATTGTCTCAGCTTGCTCCTGCCCCACCGAACTCATTTCTGCATAACTCGACACAGTTTTATCCCCCCTTGTTCAATCCCTTTCTATCTATGTACATGACACTTCTCATGCTCTTAAACTTGATTTTAAGTTCCCTGGCCCCCACCGCTTTATTTTCACCATAGATGTCCAGTCCCTATATACTTCCGTCTCCCATCAGGAAGGTCTCAAAGCTCTCCGCTTCTTTTTGGATTCCAGAGCTAACCAGTTCCCCTCTACCACCACTCTGCTCCGTCTAGCATCCTTACTCTTAATAATTTCTCCTTTGGCTCCTCCCACTTCCTCCAAACTAAAGGTGTAGCTATGGGCACCCATATGGGTCCTAGCTATGCCTGTCGTTTTGTTGGCTTTGTGGAACAATCTATGTTCCGTGCCTATTCTGGTATCTGTCCCCCACTTTTCCTTCGCTACATCGACGACTGTGTTGTTGTTGCTTCCTGCACTCATGCTGAGCTCGTTGACTTCATTAACTTTGCCTCCAACTTTCACCCTCCCCTCAAGTTTACCTGGTCCATTTCCGACACCTCCCTCCCCTTTCTAGATCTTTCTGTCTCTGTCTCTGGAGACAGCTTATCTACTGATGTCTACTATAAGCCCACTGACTCTCACAGCTATCTGGACTATTCCTCTTCTCACCCTGTCTCTTGCAAAAATACCATCCCCTTCTCGCAATTCCTCCGTCTCCGCCGCATCTGCTCTCAGGATGAGGTTTTTCATTCCAGGACGAGGGAGATGTCCTCCTTTTTAAAAGATAAGGGGTTTCCCTTTCTCCACCATCAACTCTGCTCTCAAATGCATCTCCCCCATATCACGCACATCTGCTCTCACTCCATCCTCCTGCCACCCCACTAGGAATAGGGTTCCCCTGGTCCTCACCTACCACACCACCAGCCTCCGGGTCCAACATATTATTCTCCGTAAATTCCGCCACCTCCAATGGGATCCCACAACTAGGCACATCTTTCCCTCCCCCCCTCTCTCTGCCTTCCGCAGGGATCGCTCCCTACGCAACTCCCTTGTCCATTCGTCCCCCCCATCCCTCCCCACCGTTCTCCCTCCTGGCACTTATCCTTGTAAGCTGAACACGTGCTACACATGCCCTTACATTTCCTCCCTTACCACCATTCAGGGCCCCAGACAGTCCTTCCAGGTGAGGAGACATTTCACCTATGAGTTGGCTGGGGTGATATACTGCGTCTGGTGCTCCCGATGTGGCCTTCTATATATTGGCGCGATCCGACGCAGACTGGGAGATCATTTCGCTGAACACCTACGCTCTGTCCGCCAGAGAAAGTAGGATCTCCCAGTGGCCACACATTTTAATTCCACGTCCCATTCCCATTTTGATGTGTCTATCCACGGCCTCCTCCACTGCAAAGATGGAGCCAACCTCAGGTTGGAGGAACAACACCTTATATTCTGTCTGGGTAGCCTCCGACCTGATGGCATGAACATTGACTTCTCAAACTTCTGCTAATGCCCCACCTCCCCCTCATACTCTATCCACTATTTATTTATATACACACACACACATTCTATCTCTATCTCTCCTTTTTCTCCCTCTGCCCCTCTCACTATCCCCTTGCCCATCCTCTGGGTTTTTCCCCGCCTCTCCCTTTTCTTTCTCCCTGGGCCTCCTGTCCCATGATCCTCTCATATCCCTTTTGCCAATCACCTGTCCAGCTCTTGGCTCCATCTCTCCCCCTCCTGTCTTCTCCTATCATTTTGGATCTCCCCCTCCCCCTCCCATTTTCATATCTCTTACTAGCTCTTCTTTCAGTTAGTCCTGACGAAGGGTCTCGGCCTGAAACGTCAAATGCACCTCTTCCTAGAGATGCTGCCTGGCCTGCTGTGTTCACCAGCAACTTTGCTGTGTGTTGCTTGAACCAATTTGTATGGCTGCAGGAGCTGCTGGAAGGATGTTCAATGACATCCAGCGTCTAGGGGCTCCACTCTGGACTTGCTGTCTGGGTTTACTCCCGTAGGCTTCGTCTCTCCCGAGGCTGCCCACGAGGCAGTGGGGCTACTTACCCATAGCTGGGCGATCTGGTTCACAAGCACCAGAGCGTGTCCACACACCAATGAGCAGGGGCCAGACCTCCTCCCCGTCCTCTGTAGAAGAACTTAACATACGTATCTCTCACATATTTATATTTCAAGTTAAACACAAAAAAAATTCAATTCAGTTCAGTGACATGCTCAAAAAACACAAGGTAAGACTTATTTATTTTGACTTACAGACTGTGATCAACAGAACATTGGATTTAAAAAGAGAAGGTGAACATGTCACTGATAAATACAAGTATTGGTGAAAATCAGTATTTACACGAGGAGTGAAAATTGGAAAGTACAAACGTAATTCCGCAGAGGCAAAGGGAATACAATTGGGAATCCACAATATAATACTTCTCTTTCACGGCATTTCAGCCATCTTGGAATCACATTATTGGAATCTTGAGATGCAATTTTGTTGAATTTAACATTTTCTTTGCAACACAAGGTCAAATTGCATGGTTATAATTTGGAGAAATGTGGTTATAGCAGGGGTAGCACAGAGTGAAGAGCATCAGCAACAGATCTTGCACTGAACTGAGAGCAATGGCTGTATATCTCTGGATTAGCATTGCGAATCTGCTGTGATCTGCAGTACAGACTGGATGATGGTGAAGTCCACAGCAGTGTCGGACAGAGTCCAGAGTCATAGGAACTTGTTAAAAAGTGTCAAAGCATTTGTTATTAAAATGATTATATTAATTTAAAAACAAAACACTTAAAAACAATTGGGAAAATTTCAATACTCAATTCAGATAAAAATTCAAAAAAGAAAAAGTTGTGGGGATGGAACTGGACTCTCTGACGGTGGTGTCTGAAAAGAGGATGCTGTCCAAGTTGCATACCATCTTGGACAATGTCTCTCATTCACTACATAATGTACTGGTTGGGCAGAGGAGTACATTCAGCCAGAGACTCAGTCCACCGAGATGCAGCACAGAGTGTCATAGGAAGTCATTCCTGCCCGTGGCCATCAAACTTTACAACTCCTCCCTTGGAGGGTCAGACACCCTGAGCCAATAGGCTGGTCCCGGACTTATTTCCTGGCATAATTTACATATTACTATTTAATTATTTATGGTTTTATTACTATTTAACTATTTATGCTGCAACTGTAATGAAAACCAATTTCCCCCGGGATCAATAAAGTATGAGTATGACCATGACTATGACTAAAAAGTTTGATTTGACTTCTCCTGACAGTGGATCTATCCAATTCATTGCAGTAGGCCTGTTATACTTGCTCAAAAATAACCTGACCACAGTTCAATGGGGACTTTTCACAGATCCTGGCTACTTGAAGGTAAATAGTGTTTGAGCAAGAAGTTCACTCTACCACCATCCTAAGCAGGACATTCCAAATACCCACCACTCACTGTGCAGAGAACTTGCCCTGTACAGCTGCTTTGAACTTACCCCTTCTCACCTTAACTGCATGACCTCTGGTGTTAAACATTTCAACCCTGAGAAGAAGATACTGGTTGTCTACTCTATCTATGACTCTCATTATCTTATAAACCTCTATCAGATCTCCTCTCTGTCTCTGTCTCTGCCTCCGCAGCCTCTCCTTACACGCTCTCCAAACCGTGCTTCATCCTGATAAACTTCTTCTGCACTCCCTGCAAAAGCCTCCACCTCACACCTGTAATGGCGTGACCAGAATTGTATGGAATACACCAGATGCAGCTCAGATAGCTATATACAGCTGCAACATATCTTCTCAACTCTTGAAATCAATTCCTTGACAAATAAAGTCAATCATGCCATATGCCTTCCTTATCACCCTGTCAAACTGTGTCATCATTTTCAGGGAGCTATGATTTGGACCCCAAGATCCTTCTGCTCTTCAACACTGTTAAAGGCCTTGCTAATAACAGAGTACTGTCTCTTTACATTTAATCTCCCAAGGTGCAACATTTCATGTCTGGCCAGGTTAAGCTTCATCTGTGATTTCTCTGCTCATATCTGCAACTAATCAATATCCTGCTGTATCTATGACACTGCCAATCTCTGTATCATCTGCAAACTTACTAACCTACCCATCTATACTTTCTTCCAGGTTATTTATATATAATTTATACATCGATCTGAGTATGGATCCCTGCAGAAAATTGTTTGTAACAGATCTCCAGCCAGAATAAATCCAGTCGACCATTACCTTCTGCTTGTAGGGGCAAACTGATTCTGAATCCAAGTGATTGAGTCAGAGTGGATCCCATGCATCTTTTAGTTTCTGGATGAGCCTCCGATGAGAGACCTTGTCAAATGC
This sequence comes from Mobula birostris, assembly GCF_030028105.1. Taxonomy (NCBI): domain Eukaryota; kingdom Metazoa; phylum Chordata; class Chondrichthyes; order Myliobatiformes; family Myliobatidae; genus Mobula; species Mobula birostris. The sequence goes on along the minus strand of NC_092373.1, from coordinate 69,643,252 downwards.
CTTACTAAAATCCATGTGGACATGCACATATTGATCTTAATTGATCATCTTCCTTACGAACATTGAAAAAGTATAATTAAGTTGGTTAGACATGACTTGCCCTGCACAAAGCTATTCTGATATCCTATAATAAGGCCATAGTTTTCCAATTGCTCATAAATTCTACCCATAAGCATCCTTTCCAATAACTTCCCAACCACTGACATATGGCTCACTTATCTAGTGTTTCTGTCACCAGGTGCGGACATGGCCTAACTGCGGAGTGAGAGACAGTGAAGCAGGTCGATAGTTCACAGACTTTAATGCGAACAGTGTTAAAGGGAAAAGAAAACAATAAACACTAGACCAAACAAGGCCGTTAACTAAAACTCTCAAATGGAAAATGAAGCCTGCACTGTGGCTGAAAAGAACAACTAAGAATTAAACGAATACTGCTAGTCTTCAGATGCAGTTGACTCAACAGTACAATTTCTCAAGCAAGGCGGAATGCAGGCAGCGGAGTGTTGCTGTGTCCTGGGTTCAAGTCTCGACAAACATTACGACGGAATGAATGCAATTAAGTACTATCACAATGAAATAATAATTAGCTGTAATGTACATATTCACAAGCACATTTGCCAAATCTGCTGCGCTGCCGAATCCGTGGTTGTGACAGTTTCTGGGATTATACCTATTTCTGTTCTTGAGTAAAAGAACAACATTAGCTACTTGACAGTCATCTGAGACCTCTCCTGTGACTAGAGAGGACAAGAAGGTATTGGCCAAGGTTCTAGCAATCTTGTCTCTTGTCTCTCTCAATAACCTAGCGTATATCCCATCAATCCCTGGGGACTTAATCACTTTAATGTTCTTTAAGAGACCCAACGCTATCTCAAAGTTCAAAGTAAATTTATTATCAAAGTACTGTATGTCATCTTATACAACCCTAAGATTCATTTTGTTGCAGGCATACTCAATAAATTCATCGTAGAATAATAACCATAACAGAATCAATGAAACACTACACCAACTTGGGCATTCATCCAGTGTGCAAAAGACATCACCTTCTTCCTGATGGCAGCAGCAAGAAGAGAGCATGACCTGGATGGTGGGGGTCTCTGATGCTGCTTTCCTGTAAGACCACTTTGTGTAGATGTGCTCAATGGTAGGAAGGACTTTACCTATGATGGACTGGACTGTATCCACTATTTTTTTGTAGGACACTCCATTTTCATACCAGGCTGTGATGCAGCTAGTAAATATACTTTCCACCACACATCTCTAGAAGTCTGTCAAAGCTTTAGATGTAATGCCTGCCGAATCTTCGCAAACTCCCGAGGAACTGCGTGCACTGCTGTGCTTTCTTTGTAATTGCCCTAATGTGCTGGGCCCAGAACAGGTCCTCCGAAATGATAACACAGAGGAATTTAAAGTTTCTGAACATCTCCATCTCTGGTTTCCTTCTCCTGAAGTCACTAATAAGCTCCTTGGTCTTGCTGACATTGATTAAGAGGTTGTTGCTGTGGTACAATTCAGCCAGGTTTTCAATCTCCCTCCTATATGCTGATTCATCACTACCTTTGATTTGGCCTACAACGGTGGTGCTATCAGCAAAATTGAATACAGCAGTGGAGCTATGCTTAGCCACACAGTCATAAGTATATGTGATTAGAGCAGGGGGCTAAGTAGACAGCCTTGTGGTGCATCTGTGCTGATGGAGATTGAGGAGCAAACATTGCTCCCAATCTGACCTGACTGGGGTCTACAAGTGAAGAAACCGAGGATCTAATTGCACGAGGAGGTATTGAAGCTTATAGATTAGTTTTGAGGGGATGATGGTATTGAATGCTGAGCTGTAGTCGATAAAGAGAATCCTGGTGCATTGTTTCTGTTAAGATATTCCAAGGTTGAGTGAAGATCCAATGAGATGGCTTCTGCTGTGGACATCTCCTTGTATTTGCCTGTCCTCCTGGTCCTTCTCCTTCATGAATACAGTACTCAGTTATGACCTCACTGTTGTGTGTTCAATATTTCTGTAATATTTGAGTAATATTGTAAATATAATGTTTGATTAAGCATTCTTTGTTCATTTACATTATTATTATGAGTTATGTGTAAGAAGTACATGGAAGGCATACATTATGTCACCACTTCATATGTGTGTGCCTCGCTTAAAGGAAAAGAAATTAAGCACACTCATCCCAACTCCCATGTGTTTCTTTCAATTGGTTTTTGGAAGTAGAAAACAGAACAATTGAGGCAGTTTTAAAATGAACCTGAGACAACTACCTACCTGTTGAACCACAGCACGTGCTTCAGAAGGGGAGACACTTGAGTTGAAAAAAAAGATGCAGTACATTTTTCTTCAAAAGTGGAGAAGTTTGAGTTAAAAACAAATTGCAACATGTTTTCTTTGGAAGGAGAGGGAGACATTTGAGTTAAAAATAGGTAGAAAAAGGAAAAAATTAACAAGCAACAAGTACGGCCATAGGCTCATAAACAGTAAGTGCTGGGTGATAACAATACTAAATTTTAAAAAAGTATTGGAACATTGGAAATATAGATGCATTTGATTACACAACAGATAATTGGATGGTGTATGCTGAACAAATTGAGCAGTATTTTAAAGCAAATGGAACTGCCCATAAAAAACGAGCACCAGTGCTGCTAAGTGTAATAGGTGGAAACCATATTGTTTGCTTAGACATGCAGCTGCTCCAACCAAACCAACTGAAATGAGCTTTGCTGTACTGTGAACATAATGCAGCAACATTGAAGGGTTCCGGCCCGAAACGTTGACAGATCTTTTCCACGGATGCTGCCCGATCTGCTGAGCTCCTCCAGTGTGTTGTGAATATTGCTTTGACCACAGCATCTGCAGATTATTTTGTGTTTAGAACGAAATGTTCTCTTTATGACCTTGTTCCTTACCGTCTTTCCACATTGCAGTTTCTCTGTAACCCTTTATTCTGCATTCTCGTATTGCTTTACTTCAGAAAATTGTTGTAATGTATTGATCTGTATATAAATCAGTGTTTCTTTTACTACACTTTGGTACATGTGATAATAATAAACTTATTTACCAATTTAATTAACCTCCATAATTTAATAACTCCAGAATAATTTCTAACATATTGACCAAAAAGGCATTAAGAATGTAATATTTTGCACTATGTTTATTTTCATATTTTTATTTGAGTCAAGTTTACAGTTTAAATATTAGAAAGATCTTTTTTTATGGCCCAGTGTCTGCACTGTAGGTTTTTCGTCTGCAGGTGGTGCTCTGGACGCAGTCTGGAGAAGACTATGGAGTAAACGAAAGCCAGAGGAGTACCTGGAGAGGCTGCTGTGTCTGATCTTGAGCGCAATGCTCAGCAAGGGTGCTGCCCCTTCACTGTGAGCCTTATGTGTGTCCGGAAACGGCGTTTGCCCATACTGTGCGTATTTTGTCCCCTGAAAGGTTTGGTGTTTCTGGAGAGTGCACCACTGCTGCACTGTGAGCGCTCCGCCTGCAGAGGGGGCTGTTTGCGGAGAATGCTCTACTTCTCCTCCATGAGCGTTGGGCCTGCAGAGGGCGATGTCACTGGAGCTTCTTTTCGCCGTGAGCTCCACACCTGCAGAGGGGGGTGTTTCCGGAGAGGGCCCTGCTCCCGCAGGAGGGAGTGTGTCTGGAGTTCGTTCCCAGGGCAACTCTCGCGAGGTTGCTGAAGTCTCGCCTTTCGTGGCAGAGAGGAAGCTCCACGTCAGAGACCAACCGAGTAAGCGAACGGCCCGGCGTCTGAACGCGGCGGCTCAGCAGCCGAGGACATGGTGAGTGTGGGACGGTGCACGATGTTGTTGCTGTGAGGATGCGCGGGTGCTGGAGTGTCTGCAGCCCGAGCTGTGCCTGCGGTGAGACAGCGGCCTGCCTGCTGTTCCCGGGGTTCAGGGCTGGACCCTTGGTTCCCAGGCTGTCCACTGGGGCCTGTGCTTACTGAGGTTTTGGGTGACATCTGAAGTCTAAATGTCGGAGCTTTTTGAATATACCTGAGGTCAAAAAATTGAATCAACGATCGCCAGTCCTTTTATTTTACATTAAACGGCCTTCTCCGGAGCAACAGGCTGTTAGAATCCTGGTCCGTATTGACAAGAGGTCTGAAACGCAACAGAGTTCCCTTACACGTCCTTTGTGAACCTACTTTGTGTGAAATTTAAGTACTCATTTATGGCCCGGAAATGTCCAGGTTCGTGCTGTAAGTTGGTATTATGAAGTGAGCTGTATATTTGATCATGTTGCTTATTACTAAATGTTACTACTGGCGTGGATGTGCAGTTACCTGATGCAAGGTATTCTACTTTGTATCAGTCCATTACCCTTTGTTGTTTCTTTATAAAGGTGTGATACTTCTATGGAAAACAAACAGGTATGTTTACTGTTTGCCGCTGAGTTCCTCCAGTACTTTGCTTTAGTTGTATTTATGTTTGATGGATGTTGCCTGAGATGCTGCTCTTTATATTGACTGATCAGGGTTGTAAATAGTTGTTCCAGGCAAGGAACATGTGAACCTTAAAGCATTACTGTAACTGACGCTCCTGATGTGGCCTCCTTTATATTGGTGAGACCGGATACAAATTGAGTGTCCACTTCGCTGAGCACCTTGAGCCAAGTGCCTTCTAAGATCTTGCAGTGACTGGTTTTTAAATTCTATATCCTATTCCCAAACCAATATGTTTGTCCACAAATGCAAATTAATGAACCAGCACCTTATATTCCATCTGGTGGCATGACATCGACTTCTCAAACTTTCGGTATCCATTTCTCCCCTACCCCTATTTTTTTCTCCTGGTCCACCTCACCTCTTATCTCCTTCCCCTTTTCACTGTCCTCCTGATCCACCTGGCCTCCTTTTACTTTCTGTCCCATCTGTTCATTGCCAACACAATCCTTCAACTGGTTCCCCTCCCTATCACCCTCTCTATATTTCACGCTCCACCTCCCAGCTGCTGAGATCATTCTCACTCATTCTCCTCCTTTATCTATACCTGCCTATCACCCTGACTTCCCTGGGTCCACCTATCACCTGCCAACTCTTGCTTCACCTCTCCTCTTTCTTTCAGTTCAAATGAAGGTTCTTGACCTGTAATGTTGACAGTTCACTTCCCTCCATAGATGTTACAGTACTGTGAGCCATTGAGTTCCTCCTGTACTTTGCATTGGTTGTATTTATGTAGAATCTCTCTCAAATTTTGCATGTCTCAAACAAGTCTTGCAAAATAGCAACTTTCCTGACATTTTAACTTTTACCACAGTTGGATGTGTACATAATTTTCTGCAAACAGTGAAATAATCCTTTTGTAGTGATGTTGGTTGTGATGATGTATGTTGCCAAAACATAGGGAAACTTGATGTAAAATTAGTGCAATAAGATCAAATGTCCTAACAGTCACAAGAGTAGAATCAGGCTATTCAGCCCAGCGAGTCTGCTCGTCCATTCGACCATGACTGGTTTGTTGTCCCTCTCGACTCTCTCTCTTGCCTTTTCCTTGTTTGATGCTCTTACTGATCAAGAATTTATCAACCTCCTCTTTAACTATACCCAAAGAACTGGCCTCCACAATCCTTTGTACCAGCCTCTGGCCAAAGAAAAATTCCTCCTCATCTCTGTTCTATAGGGATGTCCTTGTGCTCTGAGGCTGTGCCCGCTGGTCGTTGACTCTCCTATTTTTGGAAACATCCTCTTCACTTCCAGTCTCCAGCCCTTTCAATTTTCAGTTGTTTCAGTGAGATCCCAGCTGGTACAGGCCCCAAGCCATCAAACGCTGAATATTTCACGGATGGGTAAGGGGGAGTGAGAGGGCTGGAGCTACACTGATGACTGGAAACCATGTTTATGCTGCTGATGCAGCACTAAATGATCAAACTAGTAATCTTACTGAGGCCCAGGCTCAAGTCCCACCATTGCTACTGTGGAATATATATTTAGTTTTTGTTATAACCTACGCCAGCAGTTGATTCTTCAATACCCCCTGAAGTGATCTCCCAAGCATACTCTGACTGCTGTGGTAAAACAGAAAAAGAATAATGCTGCATGCAGCACCTGGCGTGGTTCGAGGGACTGAATTCAGTCATGGCAAAATCACTTGTAACCTGCAAGTTTCCTCAAACATCTGTTTTAAGTTGAGATAGCAGTCACACAGATTAGACAAGCTACAGCCAAGTGCAATCTAACTCACAGGATCATAATTAATATAGTTAATGTGCCAAACTCCTGAGCCTTTGTCCTACTAGCAGAGCTAGTGGTGACTACACAGTGGTACATAGCTATTCATGTGGTGACTACACAGTGGTAAAACAGGCTGGATGGAGTAGATAGGCTCTTCAGTGTTGACTCCAGACCTCCCAACTCCCCCACTAATCTGTCAGTTCCCCTCTTAGTTGAATACTACCTTGACATTATTTCTTTATCATCGCTGAATGTAAATTCTGGAGCTCCCTGCACTGGAGTACTGTGGGAATATCCTCACCGGTATGATGGAAGTGGATCAGGAAGTACTGTGGGAATATCCTCACCGGTATGATGGAAGTGGATCAGGAAGTACTGTGGGAATATCCTCACCGGTATGATGGAAGTGGATCAGTAAGTACTGTGGGAATATCCTCACCGGTATGATGGAAATGGATCAGGAAGTACTGTGGGAATATCCTCACCGGTATGATGGAAGTGGATCAGGAAGTACTGTGGGAATGTCCTCACCGGTATGATGGAAGTGGATCAGGAAGCTAGCTCACCATCACCATCTCAAGGACATTTAAGGCTGGGCAATAAATGGTGGTTTTGCCAGCAACACCAACGTCACGAAAAGATTACCGATTTAAAAACTGTTGACTGATTGCAGCATACACATCAGAACCATGAGCCTCTGACTTTGTTTACTTAAGGAGCCAAAGCTGACAATTGCAGCAGATAGTCGTAGTAAACTACAGCATAGAACCAGCTGTTTGGCCCATCTAATCTGTACCAAACTATTTGATCTGCCTACTCCCACCAACCGGCACCAGGACATAGCCCTTCATAGCTCTACCATCCCTGTACCTATCCAAACTTAGCTTAAACATTGAAAACAAGCTCCCACGGATCACTTGAACTGGCAGCTCACGACCCTCTGAGTGAAGAAGTCTCCCCTCCTGTTCCCTTTTAAACTTTCACCTTAACCTATGAGTCCTGGTTGTAGCCCACCCACCCAACCTCAAGTGGAAAGAGCCTGCTTGCAATTACCCGATCTATACCCTCGTTATTTTGTATACCTCTGTCAAATCTCTTCTCAATCTTCTATATTCTAAGGAATCAAGTCCTATCCTATTCAATCTTCCCTTGTAGCTCAGCTCCTCTAGGTGCAGCAATATCTTTGTAAATTTCCTCTACACTTGTTCAACCTTATTTACATCTTCCCTGCAGGTAGGTCACCAAAACTGCACGCAATACTCCAAATTAGGCCTCACAGTTCAAAATATTTTATTGTCCAAGAATGTAGAAGTTATACAACCTTGAGATTTGTCTGCTTGCAGACAGTCACAACATAAGAAACTGAAAAGAACCCATTTTTTAAAAAGTCCAATATACACCCAATGTGCCGAGAGAAAAAAAATAAAACACACCATGTAAACAATAAAAGCAAGAAACAGCATTCAGGGCAAAAGGCCCATTGCCTCGGCCTTTGTTCAACAGCCAGCGGAGCAAGTCATCGGGCAGCTCACAGACACGATGCTCGGAGCAGTGTCAGTCTTACCGCCGTGGAGAGCGAAGTGAATGTCGCAGCTCACAGACATGATGCTCGGAGAAGGTTCACAGTGTCGGTCTTAACGCCGCGGAGAACGGAGTAAATGTACAGTATCAGAACCATTTCGACCTTCACCTGGTACTGAGACACCCTGCTTTTTCAATCCATCTGGTCTGGTATTAACGCCGCGGAGAGTGGAGTAAATTACAGAGCAGTAAGAACTGGTCCGACCTTCACTTCTGGTACCGAGACACACTGCTTTTTCAATCCATCTGGCCTGGTATTTAAATTGTCGAAACATTTCCTTTCTAAATCTGCATTGGGTTGTTTCCCGCACCGGGACTCGGGCCTTGCCACGTCAATCTGCTCTGGGCCTGGACCATGCTGCCTGTTCTAGACCATACCCGACCTTTTCAAGTCAATCCAGTGCTCAGACCTCGCCTTTGCTTTTGGTGGATGTGTTCCGAATCTTCTCCAGTTTTTCTGGTTTCTCTCCATCTCACGTGCCCCGGTTCAGTCTTGCCCATGTCTCCCTCCTGCTCTGACCACTTTTCCTCAAACATTCCTCAACCACCAATGTTTTATACAACTTCAACATAACATAAACACAAAGATCTTCTTTACTTTGATTCTTTGCCGCCTTTGCCTTCAAACTAGTTAAATTACCTGCATGTTATGTAGGTGATTAAGTGTCCTAATGGAGTAGAGTAGGGGTCGCCAACCCGTCAATCGCGATCGACCGGTCGATCTTTGAGACTTTCCCAGTAGATCCCAAAAAAAAAGAAAAATAAATACGCAAATACTGTTGTAATGTGAGCATTATAAAAATAAGTAATACTAATTAGGACAATGGTAATACAGCAATATTTTCGCTATTGAAAACTATTTGTAAAGAGAGATTGTTTCCAGGTTGCGGGGTTTTAGTTCCGTTCTTTCTGCCCAGTGCTCATGTGTATAGCTCCCCCACCATGCACCGTGTTTTCAGCATAGCCTGTGCTGCATCAAAGCGACCAATTAAATTAGGTAAGAGTACACACTGTCGCAAACATCAATATGCGGCACTCGCTGGTGATATCCTGCATGGAGCTCGCTAGCATGGCGGAGGCTCCACAAAAGAAGGCGAAAACGTACAAGTTCCATCCAGAATGGGAAGAGCAATTTCTGTTTACCTTTACCTTGGTGAAAGACAAGTGTGTATGTATGTTGTGCTACCAAACACAAGCACTGACTAAAAGGGGGAATCTGGAGCGGCACCACAACACCAACCACCAGAAATTTAAATACACCTACCCCCCCCCCCCCCACTCCAAAGAGAGCAGTTCGTGTCAGGAAAGTTGAGGAGCTGAAATCGGAGTTGAAGGCCCAGCAATTGTTTTTCATAAACCATGCTGCTCAAAATAAGGCTGCTATTGAAGCATCATTTCGTGTAAGTCACCTTTTGGCTAAACACAAGAAGTCTTTTACAGATGGCGATTTATTCAAGGAAGCAATGGCCATTACCACAGAAACTGTTTTTAATGGCTTTAAAAACAAAAACAACATCACAACTGCAATACATAATATACCGCTTGGCTCTGCAACAATGACAAGGAGGGTAGAGTCACTGTCAGAGGACATGGATCGACAAGTGTTAAAGGACTTGTCACTGAATATTTTTCGCTACAGTTCGATGAATCCCTGGATGTAATGCAAACAGCTCAGCTTGTTGTATTTGTCAGAATGGCTTTCCAGGATTTTACAACAAAGGAGGACTTCCTCACTCTTTTGCAATTAAAGAAGAGAACGAGATATTTACAATCAATTTAAAAAATATATCTGTGAAAATGACATCCCCATTCATAAACTAATGGCAATTACTACTGATGGGGCCCCAGCAATGCGCAGTGTGCGCGTTGGTTTTATAGCACTGTACCGTAATGACCCTGATTTTCCCAGCTTCCTGGATTATCACTGTGTGATTCATCAGCAGGCCTTGGCTGGGAAGGTCGTGGACTTTTCTCATATAATGACACTGGTGGTCAAACTGATAAACTTGATTCGAGCAAAAGCGCTTCAGCACCGCTTATTCAAGGCGTTATTGGATGAACTCGATGCCGCTTACGGAGACATATTTCTTCATGCTGATGTTTGGTGGTTGAGTCGTGGCAAAGTGCTGCAACGACTTCTTGACTTGCTGCCTGAGGTAAAGACTTTTCTGTCAACAAGAAACAAGGAGCACGAAGAGCTGTCAGATAATGCGTGGCTGCTGGATTTAGGGTTTCTGACAGACATAATGGTTAAATTAAACGCACTTAACAACGAGCTCATGGGAAAAGACCAACACCTAACCCACATGATAAGGGCAGTAAATACGTTCAAGGCCAAGTTCGGTGTTTGGATTTCAAATTTAAAGAATGGGAGTCTGACACACTTTCCCAACTTGGGAAAAATGTTACAGGCCATCAAGGAAAAAAAAAATGCTTTTCGCCCTGAGCAGTACTGTGCTCACCTAGACAAACTGGCTATAATAGAGTTCGATCTGTGTTTTGGGGAGTTAAACGTCATGAAAAATATTGCTGCATTTATTTCAAACCCATTTCTGCCGATCGATATAGAACAGACAGCTGCCATATTCCAGCAAGTATTTGGTGTGCCATGTGATACTGAAATGGAAATAATTGATTTGCAAAATGACATCAAGCTTAAAGCACGATCAAGGGATGGTGACTTTTGGGGGCTTGTCAACAGGGAGAAGTTTCCTCATCTCACCACGTGCATTAAAAGCCAGTGCTTACTTCAGTTCAGCTTATCTATTTGAAATTGCATTTTCACAGATGAAAATTATTAAATCTAAGTACAGGATCTCTCCTACTGACAGACATTTCACAGACTGTCTCAGACTGGCTCTCTGTAGTTATGAGCCAAATTTCAGGGAACTAGCAGAAAGTATTCAGCCCCAGTTATCACACTGAGTGTAACTGTCAATTTTTATTCATTTATTTTTTGTGTTGAAATAAAACTAAATAATGAAACTTAGAATTAAAGGTGTGAAGTATTGTAATATTCTTAAAGACAGGTATGGTCTGTTTGATATGCTAGTTACAGTGTTTTCTTGTTTGAACTAATTTGAAAGTTTGACCAAAGTACTTTGTGTAACTCAAACACAATTAGCCCAAATAAAAGGCCTCAGATTGGAAGTACAATCTGAGCTGTGTTTTCTCTAAACGATTTAGTAGGTAGATCTTGCCTTTCACTAAGGTCGAGGTTGGGGATCTTGGGCTTAAAAAGGTTGCTGACTACTAGAGTAGAGTAAAATGTTTGTGTTTATTTTAGTGTATTTGGTGGTGTCCAGGGAGGTGTAGCAACTCTGGTGAAGGGGCTTGTCCAATCTCGGGCAGCTCCTTCACCTTTGCTCCCCACCAGACGCTAAGCCCTCACCTGTTCCTTCAATTAGCTGTTTGTACGTGACAGCGGCCTCACCCTGGTACACCACTTCGACAGGTGAGCTAAACCAAGTGAGGGTAGTCGGCGCCGACATACCCTGGTGAGATGGGGACATTCCTGTGCTAGCACGCGAAGTCAGCTCCAGTGGACCTGCCGAATGAGATCTGCAGTGACATCCAGCTGCTAGGAAGGTGGTACTGCAAGATTCTGTGGAGAGTGAAGGCATGACAAGGCACAGAAGTCAACACAGTCATCCACTGCGACCAAGCAAGATCCCAGTTTGTGATGCTTAACCACTGGACCTAGGCTTCTGAGGTAGAGAGAGTGGAACTGTCCCAGTGCAAAGCGCTTTCTTTTCCACTTTTAAAAACTATCCTGCACAGGTTTCCTGTTATCATTGGATGTGATGGACAACTACCATATTAACTGAAGCCTGTTCCTGCACAGAGCTTTATTTTAGCTAATGGAAGCCCAAACAACTATGGGGTTGAATGCCAAACAAGAGAAAATCTGCAGATGCTGGAAATTCATACAATGCACACAAAATGCTAGAGGAGCTCAGCAGGCCAGGCAGTATCTATGGAAAAAAGGTACAGTTGACATTTCAGGCTGAGACCCTGCTGAAGGATATAGAGGACTTCATAGAAAACTGGTTGCTGGGGCCCTGAGTGACCAAGCTTGGCCTGCAGAAACTTGGAACATTTTTTTTAATTGGAACCTTTTATCACTTTTATTCCTTTCAAGGTGGAGGGAGTGTTTTGGAAATCTTAAAGATAGGGATGCAGGTTTGTTGATAAGCCAACCAAAGTGGGCATGAATGAACATGGAGTTGCGTACAAGAGAAGGATGGCCTCGTGGCCAGTCCAAGATAGCATAGTGGATGCCAGGGTAATTCCAATACAGCGTGCCAATCAAGGCTCTAATTGGTAGCAAGATTGATCTGACCTAATGTTATTGTAACAGTATTATTTTGTTTTACACCTTATTTGCTTTTTGTGCAAGATTACACATTCACCTGTTTTCCACGTGGACTGTATTAATTAGGCTATTAAATCTTCCAGTGCCCATAGGTACTAATTAACTACTGAAAGACTGTGATACTGGACTTGTTTGTCATTCGGAAGGTGCACATACCCAGGGTAAATGGGTCAGAAGAACTGTAAGACTAGAGACTGAATTAAGTTTTGTAGATGAGTTTATTATACAGTTGCATAAATTAAACAATTATCATGAACTTCATTAATTGAATTATTTTTATGAATTTAAAATGCTGGAGAGTAATTTGTCTCATGGTTACTTTTGCCCTGTGCATTTAAAAAAAAACTGCCTACAAACCCTGTGCTTTGGCATAATATTATTTTATCTTTGTTTTTATAGCCTCTGAGACTCGACATCAAGCGTAAGCTGACCGCTCGGTCGGACCGAGTGAAAAGTGTGGATTTGCACCCAACTGAGCCATGGATGTTGGCCAGTCTTTACAATGGCAGTGTCTGCGTGTGGAACCATGAATCCCAGGTAGGAAGTTTTTATCCTCTTCCTGGTGAATGGATTAATTGTTCCAGAGTGTTAAATACAGTATTTCTTTTATGTCTTGTTAATTGAAAGTCCAAAGTGTATTTATTGTCAAAGTACATGTATGTCACTATACACAATCCTGAGATTAATGAATAATGACCATCACAGAAAGACTGCACCAACTTGGGTGTTTAACCAGTGGGCAAAAGATAACAAATTGTACAAATACAAAAAGTAATAATAATAAATAAGCCATAAATATCGAGAACATGAGATGAGGAGTCCTTTTAAGGTGAGTTATAGATGTAATAACAACATCTAGGTTTCTGCATGTACAGTGCCTATAAAAAGTATTCATTCCCCTTAAAGTTTTCATGTTTTACAACATTGAATTATAGTGGATTTCATTTGGCTTTTTTTGACTCTGATCACCAGAAAAGGATTTTTATGTCAAAGTGAAAACAGATCTCTATAAAGTGATCTAGATTAATTTCAAATATAAAACAAAAAATATTAGGTAATTGCACAAGTATTCACCCCCTTCAAGTCAGTACTTGGTAGATGTACCTTTGGCTGCAATTACAGCCTTGACTCCATGTGAATAGGTCTCCACCAGCTTTGCATATCTGGACACTGCAATTTTTCCCCATTCTTCTTTACAAAACTGCTCAATGTCTGTCAGATTGCATGGGGATCATGAGTGAATAGCCCTTTTCAGGTCCTGCCACAACTTCTCAATTGTGTTGAGGTCTGAACACTGACTTGGCCACTCCAGAAAATTAACTTTGTTGTTTCTAAGCCATTCCTATGTAGCCTTGGTTTTATGCTTGAGGTCATTGTCCTGCAGGCAAACAAATCTTCTCTCAATTCGCAGTTCTCTTGCAGACTCCATCAGGTTTTCCTCCCTGAATTTTGCTGCATTCATTTTATCCTCTACCTTCACAAGCCTTCCAAGGCCTGATGCAGTGAAGCATCCCCAGAACGTGATGCAGCATGCTTCACAGTAAGGATGGTGTGTTTTCTATGTTTGGCTTATGCCAAACATTTTATTTAGTGTGATGGCCAAAAAGGTCAATTTTGATATCATAAGACCATAGAACCTTCTTCCTGCTGATTTCATGTGAGGCTGTCTCTTCACCACTCTCCCATAGAGCTGTGACTGGTGAAGCACCCGGGCAACAGTTGTTGTACGCGTGGTCTCTTCCCATCACAGCCACAGAAGCTTGTAACTCCTCCAGAGATACCATGGGTCTCTTGTTGGTCTCCCTCACTAGTCCCCTTCTTGCATGCTCACTCAGTTTTTGAGGGCAGCCTGCTCTTGACAGATTTACAGCTGTACCATGTTGTTTTCATTTCTTGATGATTGACTTAACTGTACTCCAAGGGCTATTCAGTGACTTGGAAATGTTCTTCTGTCCATCTCCCAACTGGAGTTTTTGCTAGGATATGAATCACCAGCAGTTGGACCTTCCAGATGCAAGTGTGTTTTTACTATAATCAATTGAAACACCTTGACTGCATGCAGGTGATCGCCATTTAACTAATTATGTGACTTCTAAAACCATTGGCTGCACCAGTGATGATTTGATGTGTCATACTAAAGGAGCTGAATACTTATGCAGTCTAATATTTTGTGTTTTATAGTTGCAATTTATTTAATCACTTCCTAGAGATCTGTTTTCACTTTGACATGAAAGTCTTTTTCTGTTGATCAATGTCAAAAGAAGCCAAATGAAAATGCTAAGTTGCTTTCAATTATTCATCGTACCTCCATAATATTGCCTGTTTCAAAACCATATATATGTGTGTGTGTATGTTTAGATAAGAACATGGATGGGAGGCGTATGAAGGAAGATGGTCCCAGTGTGGGTCCATGGGTCTTAATAGAATAACCAGTTCAGCGTGGATTAATTTGACCAAAGGGCTTATTTCTGTGGTGTAGTGCTCTATGACTCCATATGGGTTATCATTCCCCTGTTATGCATTTTGAAAAATTACATGTTTTTATTTCCTGATATTCCAACTTAATTTTATCTGTATGTTCCAGTCTTGGTCACACCTTGTAAAGTGTTAAAAGTATTAGCAAATAAATTATACTTTCTTGTTGTTCTGCCTGTTGGAATTATTTAGTCAGATTGACTGTTCATCCATTGTGATAGAAGCATTGTTGGAATCAAGACATTTCTTCAAATTGATTTCTCATGTTGGAATAAGTGTAATGTGCTCATAGATCGAATCTCTTCTAGATTTTTAGAATCTTTTTCCTTCATTTTACCTTCCCCTCCCCCCAAAAAAAATCTCCTTTTGTGGAAAACGACTGAGCTTTATCCTTTTAAAGCTCTTATAAATGTTTTATGTGCAACTTTTATATTGAAGTTTTAGAATTAACCTTAAGCTTTAATGATTAATCAGTGAATTGTTAAATATACTGGAAGTAACAGATACTATATGAATATGATACTTATGAGACTTGTATCTCATCTCTGATGGAATCTTGTGTTATCATGAAGGCAGAAGAATACTGCAAGGTATTTTAATTCTCCAGAAATATTAGTCAAATAAATTTCACTTGAAAGTTCATGAATAAGTAATTCCATCTCATGAATCTACATAATTATCTTCTGATTTACTCTGATAGTGTGGTACAGAATTTGTATAATTTAGTTGAAGGTTATGCATACAGTCTATTGAAGTGAATGGACAATTAACATTTATCAATGAAAGTGGGTTTTAGATAGTTCATCTTTACATTTCTGTACTACTTGTGTGTACTTTTCCAGACTCTGGTGAAGACATTTGAGGTGTGTGATCTGCCTGTAAGAGCTTCCAAATTTGTTGCCCGTAAGAACTGGGTCATCACTGGAGCTGTAAGTATCTGTCATTCTGACTGTCATAATCTGCTACATAATTATGGTTCTAACAAAGATGTGAATGAGTCCTGACGAAGGGTCTCGGCCTGAAACGTCGACTGTACCTCTTCCTAGAGATGCTGCCTGGCCTGCTGCGTTCACCAGCAACTTTGATGTGTGTTGCTTGAATTTCCAGCATCTGCAGAATTCCTGTTGTTTGTGAATGAATTCTAGTGTTTCGGAGCAATATGGATCTTTGTTAAGCTAATGAACACGTTCGCCTCACAATATCCAGAGAGAGGAAAATTAGAAATGATAATAGGCGTTGTTTAAACTTATGATCTGACCTGGCTTAGCTCAAATATCATTTGGTTTTGTGCAGTTGCTAAGAAAATCCAGAAATGGTTGTCAATGAAGAAAACAGTTGCTGAGGAGATTTTTTTTTTCATGGTAGTTTGGTAATATCTTTATTGCATATTATTTTTTTGTGTTATAACACCTCATACTGCAGATGTGATTATTAGTGAATCAAAGATGTGCCCAGAGTTGGTGAGAATATCAAATAGAGTATGATAGGCTTACTGTTAAAGAGCAGGAACAAATGGAATTTCATTTGAGGTAATGAAGTGAATTAAGTTGTGATTTTATGGACTTGGATGGATGTGCATACTTTGCGTTTAATTGGGAAATTGAAATGTATTATCTAGTTATTGTGGTTTGTAACTATTGTAAATATGGACTTCAGAATTACGAATAAAAAAAAATTACATCTGGAAGTAAGTCTTGAAATTCCCCCCAAAGACAGATTCATAGTATTTAAACATCAACATGTAATCATCTTGTAAAAGTTGATCTTCTGTTACACATTGCAATTTATGTGATCACTGGTCTGCCCCTCTGGGGTAGAGGAAAAAGATTAAAAGTAATGCTTCTGGTCTATAGCATATTTTGTTGGATAAGCATCTTAATTTTATTCTGAGACCAGTGGTCATAGGCCTGCAAATCTTAAAATTTCAACAAGAACAAATAAAGCCCAACTTAAAGAAGCAAATAATTTTTGTTTTGGAATTTGTTCTCTTATAATTTAGGATGACATGCAAATCCGAGTTTTCAATTACAACACACTAGAGCGGGTTCACATGTTTGAAGCTCATTCGGATTACATCCGTTGCATTGCTGTTCACCCAACTCAACCATATATTTTGACCAGCAGTGGTAAGTGTTCATTATTTCAATTTTACGCTGGAGAATAGAATTTTTTTCTCTGAAGACTTATTTGAGTGGTTATAGAATGTAGCTAAATTTATGAAATGGTTTCAAAGATTAATATATTCTTTCTTAGATGACATGCTGATCAAGTTGTGGGATTGGGAGAAGAAATGGTCCTGCAGCCAAGTATTTGAAGGACACACCCATTATGTTATGCAGATTGTTATCAATCCAAAGGATAACAACCAGTTTGCAAGTGCATCTTTAGATAGGACAATTAAGGTATGTGAACACACGTTGGAAGGAAGAACTGAGAAACCTTTCATGTTGTAGTTAAAATTGTGGAGGATAAAGGGGTATCCAACTAACGCATTGAAAATAATAAATATTTATCTTGTAGCCTAATATGTGGAGATAATCATATTACATTGAAGAAGCGTCACACAATTTGTTCTGAAATAATTGTAGAGTTTTGTTTTTTTATTTTTATACAGTAGGTTGTGTTTGTATCAATCTAGGTATGGCAACTTGGGTCATCCTCACCTAATTTCACCTTGGAGGGCCATGAGAAAGGAGTAAACTGCATTGATTACTACAGTGGTGGTGATAAGCCATACTTGATTTCTGGTGCTGATGATCGCCTAGTTAAAATCTGGGATTACCAGGTAAATATAATTAGACTGATGAGTGTTTGATCATGATTATGCAATTTATTTTATTGTAAAACACTACTTTACATTTAATAACCAAAGTTTAATTCTGCTGAATCATATATACATTTGGAAAGTAAATTGCTTTTATGGTAACACCCAACAAATGTATTAAGTTTTTCACTTGATCAGAAAGCAAAACCTCTAACCATTTGAACCAATAACTGATAAAACCACTGAACATTCTACCAAAGCTAGGTAAAGCAATAAAGCACTTTGAATAAAAAGTTCTCAATGTTTTTCAGGGAAAACTGCACATTGTTCAGTCTGCAATGCCAAAATCACAGTTAACATGAATAGTATTTTTGGCCTTGAAATAAATAATAACCATTATAAGTTTTAACTGAACTATGACTGTCATTCATAGAATAAGACCTGTGTTCAGACACTGGAAGGTCATGCTCAGAATGTATCTTGTGTCAGCTTCCATCCTGAGCTTCCAATTATCATCACTGGATCAGAGGATGGTGAGTATAATGTTGGTAATTGTAATTAGTATTTACAATGCAACTTGTCAATGCCTTGTATAGCTTAGTCTATAGTCAGATATGTAAAAATAAATTTGTGTGGTAACAACAAGTCATATTGGTAATGTTCTAATTTGTTCACTATTTCATTTAAATATATCATTTGTTACTCAGTTAAATGGTAGTTCGTCTTTTTTTTTAATGCCTTTTAACTATATCCATGAAACTTTGGCTAACTGGGCAGCTGCCTAACTGGGCCAAAATGAACTGGCCCCAATCTCTGCCAATTGACTAGAATCCACAATATTACTGTTTAACATATAAAGAGGAGGAATTAACTGTGATAGAGTATTAACAGGACCATTGTCTGATAGTCCAAAGTTCTACTACAATGCCATCAAGGTTACAGATTATTGGAGATTTACTACATAAAATAGAATATTTAATTCTTATCCTTCCTTTAAGTGGACAACCATTTTCAGCAGCAAGGAAAGAGGCATATTCTCTTTAGATTATAATAATAACCTAATGGAGACATGCATCAGAATATTTTTAATGAGAATTTTGGTGGCTGTTGCTTTTTTTGGAAAACAAAAACAATAAAGTAATTTTTGAAAATACTTTCATTGTTTTTACCTGTTTTATATATTACAAAAAGGGGAGAGGGTGTTGAAGTAACCCTTTATTCCTTTACTTGTAGTCATTCAGAAAAGAAATGTGTTGTAAAGCCAAAGAAATGATTGAGGGAAGGATAGTGTATTTTGTGGCTTACTGAGGCAGCAAATTAGAGTAGCGTAATTTTTCTATTGATGGCATAGAGGAGAAGACAAGTTTAAAAGAAAGCTGAAGAACTGAATTAATTCCTAATAATGAGATAAAGGGGCTGAATCATGTTTATTTTTTAAAACAGACTTTTGAACGTATAGTTTAGATGAACCAAAAGTCTTCAGCTTGAAATAATCATTGGACAATTGCATTTAATTTTTAAAGGTACTGTCCGTATCTGGCATTCAAGTACTTACAGATTAGAGAGTACACTGAATTATGGGATGGAGCGAGTCTGGTGTGTGGCAAGTCTGAGGGGCTCCAATAATGTGGCCCTTGGCTATGATGAAGGCAGCATCATCATTAAGGTATGCAAGTCGTACATTTTTACAGCAATAATCTGCAAAGTGGAGTGCCGTTCTTTTACGTGCACCAGTCATTTAGTAGTAATCTGAAAGCAGTGATTTTGTAGGATAAAATACTAAACTGATAACAAAGTCAAATTAATTAGTCTTAAAAAGACTAACTTCACTGTCTCCAGATGTATACCAAAAGTCATGTGCTTGGAATAGCTGATGGATTCATAATGTTATCATAGATAGTAGGATTGTGATTTTTCATTTATTTCTAAAGTAAACAATTTAAAATAGTTTTGCGTGTAACCACCTATTTCTTTATGCAGCCATTTCAGTTGTGTACAATTTAATAATTATACACTTAGTGATATTTGTGCTCTTCAAAAGGAAAAATGTTGTGAATATAGCATGTGTTTATTTTTTACACCCAATACATCTATTAAGTATTTTCAATTAGTTAACGGTGCACAATAGAAATTTATAAATAAGTTACTTCAACATCAACTATGCTGGCCCATTACGAAATTTATTGTTGCAGTTACCGTGTTATTCTATCTTCTGGGTGATTAGCCAAGCGGTGTACTAAATGTGCAGAAGAAACAAATGTCAGATTTTTAAAAAATCTCATTACTCCACAGATCTTCACTCTTAAGCCACAGACAAATTACAAGCATTAGAGTATTTGTATTTTAATTAAAAGGTTTTTTTTTAACTATTTACTGCATACTCTGCCCTCTAATTGCTTTCCAAATACAAAGGAAGAGGCTGACACTTAATATAATTTGCTCAATTTTTAGCTTGGTCGTGAAGAGCCAGCAATGTCCATGGATGCCAGTGGTAAAATTATTTGGGCTAAGCATTCTGAAGTTCAGCAGGCTAACCTTAAAGCAATGGGTGATGCTGAGATAAAAGATGGTGAAAGGCTACCTTTGGCTGTGAAAGATATGGGAAGCTGTGAAATCTATCCACAATCAATTCAACACAACCCCAATGGAAGGTATGTCTTCAAAACGTTCCAGTTATATAAAAAAAAAGACATTGTAGAACTAAATTGATTAGAGTATTTTATGTACTGGTACTTTTGTGAACTGACATATCACAAGCATATTTTTAACTATTAGAGGAATAAATAATTTACTGCCAATTTAAATTCTAGTTATTTCTTGGTTATAATTTATGTAAGTTGGATCTTCTCACCTAGGACTCACTTTTCCTAGTACACCATTAGAAGTTATGTAAAATAATCATATTTACTGTAAAGATTTTCTTGTTAATAGGAAAAATTAATATTTGTGAATAACATTTGCCACCTTTTCCCTCCCTTTTATCAACAAAGGCAATTAAAACTGTTGCCCCTTCTAATGAAAGGGAATAATAGACTCGCTGGTCTTTAGAAAACTGTGGGGGTGATGTCGTTGAAAGCTATTGAATATTGAAAGGCTTAGAGTGGATGTGGAGAGGATGTTTTTCCTTATAGTGAGTGAGTTTAGGACCAGAGGACACAGCCTTAGAATAGAGAGACGTCCATTTAGAACAGATGATGAGGAATTTATTTAGCCAGAGGGTGGTGAATCTATGGAATTCATTGCCCTGGATGGCTGTGGAGGGTATATTTATAACAAATGTTGAGAGGCTGTTGATTAACAGGGCATCAAAGGTTATGGAGAGAAGACGGGGGAATAATAAATTGAGAGGGAGAATAAATTAGCATAATCAACTGGTGGAGCAAACATGATGGGCCGGGTGGCATAATTCTACTCCAGTGTTTTATGGTCTTGTATTTTCAATGCTGTCATTTGTTGCCTTTTTTCGGTGCTAACTAATTTGTACAGATTTTTTGAGGTTGAGACTTGTACCCTACCATTCCAAATACTTCAAACTTTGCACTGATATTTAATCTGTTGAGTATCTAAACTAAGTTTTCTTAATGTAAAATGTATGTTCATAAAATAATTTAAATTTTGGTATTTAGATTTGTGGTGGTCTGTGGTGATGGTGAATACATTATCTACACTGCAATGGCTTTGCGAAACAAGAGCTTTGGATCTGCACAGGAGTTTGTATGGGCACACGATTCTTCTGAGTAAGTAATATTCAAGGTATAAGATTACTTCAACCTTTGATCAAAAGTGAATAAAGAACTAATGGATTTGCTTCCCTTTTCAGATATGCAATCAGGGAAAGCAACAGTGCGGTAAAGATTTTCAAGAATTTCAAAGAAAAAAAGTCATTTAAGCCTGATTTTGGAGCAGAAGGTAACAAGTTGATATCTATCACTCGGGTGTTTTTAAGAGGATTGATCGACAGAGTAGTGAAGACCACATTTCTTGCAGAAATTAGAGAATTTTTCATTTAATTATGACCATATCATTGAACTTTTCCCTGTTACCTCGAGAGCAAACAGTTTCTTTGTAAAGTACTTTATAACCTACTGTTGAGAATAACCTCATAGCATGAGAATGAGTAAATTACGTCATCACTTTAATTCAGAATATAAGCAAAAGATTTAGCATTTTTCTCTGTGGTGTTTCAAATTGAAGATACGCCTGGAAATTGGTATATGTTTTATCATATATAGTCTGTAATGTGTTAGTGATTATAGTTGAATGTAAATAATTTATTTACTTCAGTACTTAAGAAAAAGTTGATCTCTGACCTGTATAGAGGTTTTTAATGAGTAATGTGCTATTTATCTATTATGTGACATCTTTAACTGCATTTATTCAAAACTGTGAAGTATATACCGAATGATAGAAGACGTTTGTTTTGTAGATGTGCTCTTGAGTTGTATGATAGGGGAATGTGAATACAGGTCATCTGATAGAGGATTAAAAAGTTGATACGGTTGGATATGGGATTTATAAGGGAGTGCAAGAAGCAAACTATAAACAGAAAATACTCCCTGATTTCTCAGTGGCTTTAGCCTGATCAGCTAAACCTTTTTCAAATATATTTGCAAGCTTTTTGTCTTTATTGATATCCCATACTTTTATGAAATTAATTTCTAACACTCTAGAATATGGTAATTTCAAGGGTTCTCTTACTTATAGGTATCTATGGTGGTTTCCTCCTGGGGGTTCGGTCAATGAATGGCCTAGCATTTTATGACTGGGACAGCACTGAACTCATACGTAGAATTGAAATACAGCCCAAATATGTAAGTGACTTATCTAACTAATTGGCAGCCATGATTAGCGACCAGTAAGAGAAAATGATCCAGATTAAGTGCATTGTCCAGCTCTATTAACTTGTTGGGAATTTAAACTGAGTATATTTCCTTTAGATTTGGAGTAACCTATTTAAAATGTAAATTTATTGATGCAAGATGGTTGATTTGATCAGTTAACATCTAGTTCCAGCAATTACCAAGCTGATTTTTTGCTGAAGGTTTCTTAAATTGTCCAACTTTGTTCAAAGTTGGAGCTTGTTGGGAACAATTGCTTACATTTTTCAGCCGTGGTGCTGATGGAGGTTCAAGTGAAATGAATGAACTGTCTTTAGAGTCATGGCATGAATATCTGGAGTGACTTGTGCATGTGTTGGAACTTGCTGTGCACGTGATTGGAATTGTGCTGCAGAAAGAAATTGAATGAGATGAGAATTTTACTTGAGGGAAAGACTGACTTTCAGCAGTGATGAATTTTTGTAAATAATCTGCATTTAACTGAAGTAGAGATGTCCAATTCGTACCAAGTCAAATGGAAATGACCTACTTACTGCTGGATCAGAATCAATACATTAAGAACATTCTGTAATTCCAGAGGGTGAGCGGTAATCCAGTGAAATTTGCTTCATGTTTCATTGGCTTATTGTTTGCTCTTATCTTCAATTTTTCGTTGTTTTTTGAAAGAACTGATTAACTTTGGAACAAAAATTAAAGGATAGAGGGTGCATTCCCTTCAACTAGTCTTAACTGGCTTATTCAGTCCAGACAAGTGAGTGTTGGTCTGCTCATCTGGGGAACGTGGTCAGTGCTGACCATGTTTTCATGTATCCATGCTTAGCTCTCAGAATCACTGGATAGTTAATAACAGGTAGAGATTCAAGACTGGTTTTCTGTTCCGTTGGCAGGGGCACTAAGTATATTCATAATAAAGCTTCTGGTGGTTTATTTGTAGTAAGTTTGTAGTGATATTAATTATGTTGACATTGGTTGACAAAATATTATTTCTTTTCAGATATTCTGGTCAGATTCTGGTGAACTGGTTTGCATTGCCACAGAAGATTCCTTCTTCATTTTGAAATACCTTGCTGAAAAGGTGGCTGCAGCACAGGAAACACATGAAGGAGTTACAGAGGATGGTATAGAAGATGCCTTTGAGGCAAGTTTGGTAGCATTTAATATAACAAGTAGGAACTCAGTAAATTGAAATCTGTTTGAATAGACTGTATTCTCAGTTGCAGGAGTTTGCAATTATATTGGATAAATCCTTGATGTTCTTGTTTATTTTTTAATTCTAGTTGTTTAACACTGAAGAAGGTGGTTCATAGTTAAGTTACTTGATTTGTATATAACTTTGGGCATTTCTTTTCTAGGTTCTTGGTGAAATTCAGGAAATCGTGAAGACAGGATTATGGGTTGGAGATTGTTTCATCTACACAAGCTCTGTGAATAGGCTTAATTACTATGTTGGTGGAGAGATTGTCACCATTGCCCATCTTGACAGGTGGGTTGCACAGTTTTAGGAAGATTGTATGGAATTAATATAAAAATATTACACACACAGCAATTTTTGTAGAATGCTTTTACTGGTCTGGAAAATACTCTAGAACTTAGAAGTGTTGCATACAAGTCCAGTCCTATTTTCACCAACCATTATTTGCACTCTGAAGGCAGAGCAAGTAACTAAGATAGTTAATTGAATGTCAGCTTTAATTACAGGGGTTAAAGAGAATAAAAGTAGGAAAGAATTATTTTAACCTTGTAAGGCGCTGGTGAGACAGAACTTAAAATAACAAGTATAGATTTGATCAACTATCTCGTTATTACTCTTATATTAATCCAATATGTGACAGATGTCATTTCGAGATAGCTTCTTTAACCCACATGTTTTGGTCATGTCCCTTGTTGGAGAAATATTGGAAAGATATTTTTGATATTATTTCAACGGTCCTAAACATAGACTTACAACCTCATCCAATTACTGCTATCTTTGGACTACCAATGATAGACTTAAATAATTTAACCTCTTCATCACGAAGAATGATTGCATTTCTTACTTTAATGGCTAGAAGGTCCATTTTGCTGAATTGGAAAGAGATTAACCCTCCTAAGGTATTTCATTGGTTTTCACAAACTATGGTGTATTTGAATTTGGAGAAGATTAGAAGTGCAGTTTATGATCCTTCCATTAAGTTTGAAAAAACTTGGAGGCCATTCATTCAGCATTTTCATTTGATGTAATTTGATCATTTCCAAACTTGTTTTATCTCTCTGTACTGTTGTTGGAGGGGAATGTAGTCGTCGACACTAAGGTTTTCTTCTTTTCCATTTTTAAGTTGTTAGTTTTGCCCAAGTCTTTTAGTTTAGTTGATTAATTTTGTTTTTCTTTGGGGATGGGGTTTGCTTTGTTTTTGTTTTGTTTTTTCTTTTTCATGATTTTTTTTTCCAGTTTTTTTTTGCTTTGTATTATCCGTGGTTAGTTCTACATGTTTGGGAGCTTTGTTAATTTACACTACTTGGTTTGGCAATTACTTTTTTTTAAGTGTAACAGTATATCTCCTACTATTTGTATTATTGCTATGTTTTGTTTCTATACTTTGAAATTAATAAGAAGATTGAAAAAGAAAAGAAAGATTTGATCTCCACATTTCAGGAAGGATGCTTGTAATGGAGGCAGTGAAGATTACAACATCCTTCAATTTCAGTCCCCCACCCCAGGGATCAGTATACAAGACGTAGATCAAACTTGCTCTAAGGCAAGTACGTTGTTTCTTGGGCAAGGAAATCAAAACTATGCACCACACATTGCATAGGTGTTCTATTAAAGTCCTATGTGATTGCATAAGTTTTACTTTTTGATCTATATTCCTTTGTAACAACAGTTAGTATATTGCTTATTTTCCTCTTTTTGCTATACTAGTCTGTTACTTGTTAGAAGGTTATCACTTTTCTACGTGACTCATCTCACCATGTGATACGCCATGATTTTTTTAAAGGATAATGAATTGATTTTTGAAGGTAATGGTTCTTGTCTGCATTGAATGGAAGTAGTCCCAGTAAAATGGATGTCTCTGTCGTGAGTACTGATGCCACTAGCTCATGAATCAAATTTTCATTTTCCATACCATTCAACATACTCAACATGCAAATTTTTGAGCTAAAACTAATCTCAAAACAATCGGGATATCACCTTTAAAAGCTGCAATTTATTTTGTCCTTGCTCTGAAAGGCTCTCATTTGTTCTATGCCACTGATATCCCTGTTTTGGTGCAAGCCCACTTTGATAAGGACCTGTTCAGACTGTACAGCAACACAGTTTTTGTACCTTCAGTTTAGCAATGCAGAGAACAACCTCTCTTTGACTATGCCGTCCCTTATTATATAGTTTTTCACCTCCAATTTGAATGACTTCCAGTACTTCGGTATCGTGCAGAATTCTCCCTAACCAATATGGGCATTACGATCTTTGAATCAATTGGAAAATGCAAATAACTATAGAAAATTATTTACAAAATTCATAATGCCCATGTTTTTTCGTTAAGAACTTATCTGGCACTATAATCCTATTATCAATTTTATCTTTTCAGGACTATGTATCTTCTGGGTTATATCCCAAAGGACAATCGATTGTATTTGGGTGACAAAGAGTTAAATATTGTCAGCTATTCACTGCTCGTCTCTGTCCTTGAGTACCAGACAGCAGTCATGAGAAGGGATTTTTCCATGGCTGACAAAGTTCTTCCCACTATTCCAAAGGAGCAGAGGACAAGAGTAGCACACTTCCTAGAGAAACAGGTTAGTTGGTACTATAGAAGTTGGCCATGAACTCTGTAGGTGCAGTTTGTTTCGTGTCAGTTCTGAACAGAATGATACACAGCTTTTAGTGTTGGAGTAGTTTATAACTTAGAATAAAGAAACTGTGAAATTAGCTTTTGCTGTGGCTGCTAATAATTCTTTATAAATCTTGTAGAATTTTTATTTGTGATGTTAGCTATTTTGTATTGAATGATTGGAGGTTTTGTGGTCTGAGTTTCAAAATAACATAATTTCCAAATACTATAAATTCAAGCACATGTCACTGATTGTTCCAGTCAATGGTTGAAGAATGGTTGGTGGGTCCATTTAATATCCTAGCAAGAAATCAAACAGTCAAGAATGAATAGGAAAGCTGCTTTGTATTCATCCAGTTTGCATAAAGTAGTTTGGGATGTGGAAATCTAGATATCCAAGATAGAGAATCACAGGGATTCATATTTTGTTATTTGTATATACATCACTGAACTCAGACAATTTCATTTTCGAAGTAGTTAGCCTTGAGTCAATTTGCAATATTTTCTTCTGCTGAAGGTGCATAAATACAAGTTTTTCTTTGCCATTTTAGGCTATAGTAACTATTCATTAATGCCCAGATAAATCAGTATTTAAGATTCAGAGAATGTGAAGTAATTTATCAGTATATTCTACTGTAGGAAGAATCAAACCTCCTCTGAACAGGATTAAGACTGATAGAAACTACATCGCTACAACAACAATTCAAGCTGAAATTTTTTTTATAGTGAATAGGTTTGAAAATGAGAATGCATTTCTCACAAGAATTTTCAACTTGCTGTCTTTCGTTACACACAGGGTTTCAAATCACAGGCTCTTGCTGTATCCACTGATCCAGAACACCGCTTTGAACTGGCACTGCAGCTGGGTGAACTGAAGATCGCCTATCAATTAGCTGTAGAAGCGGAGGTAATTAATGTCCTGCTGCTTCAATAGCCATTGGCACTAGTGTTTGAAGCCATATTTCATTACTGAATTCAGTTAGAATGTATACTTTTTATGTTTAATTACATCACACAGAGTTAAATTATAATACAATAATTATTAAAAGTTTTTGAAGTGGGTTAGTACAAGATTGAAAAAATAGTATCTGACGATAGGTGGTTCTGGTTCTGAAAGGAGGATATCAGTGGACTTGGTCAACACGGAAATGGAATTCAATTTGCAGAATTAAGCTGTTACATTTGGGGATGATAAATCATATGTACATTGGACTTCATTTTTATATATAGCAAAATCGTTGGTGACACAGTGGCTCAATGAGTAAATCACTCAAAGGAACCCCATGTATTCAGAGGGAGAAATTGCAAATTCCACATGGAGAACACCGAAGGTCAGGACTGAATTTAAGTTGCTTAAGAGGTATGTTCAGTGTTGTCTGTGTGGAATTTGCATTTTCTCCCTATGAATAATTGGGTTTCTTTTGGGTGCTCTGATCTCCACCCAAATTTCATGGGTTGCTTGCTTAATTGGCCATGTAAATTGCCCCTAATGTGTGGGCAAAGGTTGATGGCTATGTGGGAGAATAAAATAGGATTAGCGTAAATGAGCATTTGATTGTTGGTGTGAACTTAATGGGCTGAAAGCCATGTTTCAGTACTTTATAACCATGATTTTATTGCTTTAATCTCAAAGTAGACACATTTTTAACCAATTATTCTTATGTTGTCATTTCTTAAATTCTCTAATTCCTTTGTCACTTTTTATTTAAATTGGAGATTTTGTAGAGTTTTGTCTTGGTTTCTGTTGATAAGTTCACCTCAGCTCATTAGCTTTAATTGTAAATCTATGTATGAGAACCTTGATGTAACATTCAGTGGTGTATTAAATCAATCTCATTAACCCTTACTTTGTGTTGGGAAATATTTATCAAGTTATTCAGTCTCTGGAGAAGCCAGGCAATATTTCCAACGCAGGTCAAAATTTATCACAGAGTAATGGAATTTTAAAAGCAAGTAGAATAAAGAAAGGCAGGAGTCAGATAAGGAAAATGTGCTTAACCTTAAATCAAAGAAATGGTAAAAAGACTTAATAGGTATTAACATGAGAAAGTTCAAAAAGAATCACAACCAGAATTAATTAAAAACAATGCACCCAAAATAGGTGAATGCTTATGACAGGGATTGTGATTAAGATTTAGAAATGGGAACACAACCGAAGTAACATGGTCTAAGAAACTGGGAATTTCAAAAGAAAATGATTAACAAGTTGGCATTTCTGAAAGGGCAGAATTCCAGCTGTGAATACACGTTTCAGACAGCAGCCCCATGTAAAAATGTAAATTTCAGGTATGATTTCAAGCCTGACTTCGCATAATCTTTCTGAAACTGTGTAGAATTTCAACATTTTATCTTTCATGCAAAATGTCCCATTTTATCTCTACAGTCAGAACAGAAATGGAAGCAATTGGCAGAGCTTGCAATCAGCAAGTGTCAGTTTGCCCTTGCCCAGGAATGTCTGCATCATGCTCAGGATTATGGTGGATTGTTGCTGCTGGCCACTGCTTCTGGCAATGCTCCAATGGTTAACAAACTAGCAGAAGTAGTTGAAATAGATGGCAAAAACAATGTGGCCTTTATGACCTACTTCATGCAAGGAAAGTAAGTACTCTGGTTATTGGCCTTAATTGACTTTTTATTTTATGTGAAGTGAAATGTTAAGTAGCAGCTGATGATTTCCATGACTATGTACATTTATGTGCAAAGTCTTAAGCACATATAAAAAGATTACGTGAAGATGCTTTCAAAAATAATAATGATAAAGTTCTAAATATTGAAAAATTTACTATGAAGACCAGTAAACAGTTTAAAAAAAAAACACCCTTTGCCTTTAAAACTGCATCAATTCTCTTAGGTATACTGTCTTGCAGTTTATTTGATTGGTTGTTCCAAACATATTGGAGAACTTGCCCCATTTCTTCTGCCGACATCAGCTATCTTGCTTGCTTCTTTCTGTCCAGTTAATCCCACACAGCTTCGATGATGTTGAGATCAGGACTCCATGGAGGCCATAACCATCTGAAACCATATAATAATCTAGGGTGCCCAAGTCTTTTGCACAGTACTGTAGATCTAATGCTTCCTATATCTGGATACTCCTATCACAAATAACTGCTGTACGTCCTCATCACCATCTGAAATTCTGCCAACTGTGTCATCAGAAAATTTATAGATGGTGTGAGCTGTGCCTAGCCACACAGCCTTGGGCATAGAGCGAGTACATGAGTGAGCTAAGCATACACCCTTGAGGTGTGCCAGTGTTAATTGTCAGCGAGGAGGAGCTGTTATTTGCAATCCGTGCTATCTGTAATCTATAGTCTCCCAGTAAGTAAGTCAAGAATCCAGGTGCAAAAGGGAGGTACAGAGGTCCAGGTTTTGTTCTTAGTTTACTGAACGGAAAATTTGCATAAAGGACCCAAGTCCTGTAGAAGGGTCTCGGCCTGAAACGTCGTTAATTTCCTCCTTTCCATAGACTCTGCCTGACCTGCTGAGTTCCTCCAGCATTCTGTGTGTGTTTTGCATTGGACTTCCAGCATTTGCAGACTTTCTAGTATTTGTAATTTACTATCTAAGTTTGTTTATTTTTATAATTTTAATGAATAATTTGGTGTTCTTAATTTTACTTTATTAATTTTAACTGTTTTTAACTATCGCATATTAACAAATCAATTACTTAGGCCCTTGACACATGAATTATCGAAAGCTCTCTGTGAGATGCTGGAGGCAGTGTCTGAGGATTCATTACCAGAATACTGATGGCTCATGCGTCTCACTCCATGTGCGGGACACCTTCAAAACCAAAGCTTAGTTTATTGGGGCTGTTGGGCTACAAAATTTTACTGCTGCTAATCTGGTCCAGTGATTCCTGTTGTTTTAAACTGAAGAAGTGGGAAATGATTAGTTTATAAGAGGACACAACTATAATTTTAATAAGAACACTACCATTCTGTATTACTTCATAATGGCTTGGATAAAATACATTTCTCATGAATGCCCTCAGAAATAGTTTAGATTGTAAATCTTGTCCTCTTGATATATTAAAAAAAGATTGTATTTTTGCTTTTGTGGAAATCTTTAACCAGGATGAGCTGCAATGCTCCTTCCCACCACTGTGCTCAATCACGCATTTTCAGATCTCTGCTTTAAGCTACTCTTATTCAGGCCCTCATCTGATGTCAGTATATAGCAAATGAACAGTTCACTTGGTAACAAAAGTGTGAATCATTTTCCCCTCCTGTGTTGCCTACTTCCAAACCCCTCCTCCTGTTTATAGTGTAGGCTATTAACTTGTAGCTTCTGTCAAATGAACTAACTCACTATAGTCTATAAGGAATTTAAGCATTTAAGGAATTTAATGCATTTATGCATTTAAAGAATTTTTAAAAAATTGATTTCAAGTTTAATTGATTAATATTTTAAAGTATGTTTAGGTATTCTGTATAAATCCTAACTATATCCTAATCCACATAGGCTTGACAGTTGTCTGGAATTGCTGATAAAGACGGGACGCCTCCCAGAAGCTGCCTTTTTCTCTAGAACTTATTTGCCCAGTCAGGTTTCCAGGTATGATATAGCTCTTTTATACCATAGTGTAATAGACGTTTATGCACAAAAGCACGTAGATTCAATTCTGATGTTGATTTTCCCTTTTTTTAAGAGTTGTGAAACTGTGGAAGGAGAATCTCTCTAAAATAAACCAAAAAGCTGCCGAATCGCTTGCTGACCCCACAGAGTATGAAAACTTATTCCCAGGCCTGAAAGAGGCTTTTGTGGCTGAGCAGTATTTGAAAGAAACCAGCAACACTAAACACAGACCTGCTCGGGATTACCCCCTTATCACTGTAAATAACAACAGTCTCTTACATTTTAGAAGTGCTGAGAATTTGAATTTGTGAACTGGCTAGTGTTAATCTTTTCAACTATTTTTGTTCATCAGCCAAATGAAGAAAGGAATGTTATTGAAGAATCAAAAGGCTTCGTACCATCTCTGCATGGAACATCAGCAGAGGTAGTTATAGCTTAAACACTTGGGTTGGAAACTAATGTAAATTCAGTGTAAAATCAAAGCTTCTAAAACTGGCCATGATTTTGAAAATGCATGAGGTTGGAAAGTAAAGTTTGTAATCCAGACCCTGCAGGTGTAAGTGGCTTAGTACATGCCTTCAACCACTAAAGGACTCTTAATAAGACACATACCGCAAACTCAGTGAGGGTCTCTGGTGGCAGAAGCTGAGCCTTGCAAGATATGTCCAGAAAAATTAAATAAGATACATACTTGGAGCATTGTGTTCTAAAATAGTTTCCTGTTCCAGATGTATGCAAAATTACTTGCTAGTGATATGATTACAATATCTCCACTTGATACAAATCTGTGATATTACAGAAATCTTCCAGTGAAGATGAAGCAGTACCAGCAAAGTCCACACTAATATCAGAAACAAAAGCAGTATTGGAATCATCATCTGTTTCTGGTCCAGTTTCAGCTGACTCAATGGACCTTCAAACTAAAAAGGTAATGAGCTGGAATATTCCATGTACACATCTCATTTCAACTATTCCTTGGATAAATGCATTTAAAATGACTAGATTAGCTAATGCTTGATTTGGTGAGAACATTCCAAACATAAATGGCTAACAGTGGAGGTGGTGCAGTCAATATAGCTGTATTGATTTTTCAGAAAAGGATTTGACATGCACTTTGATAAGTGGAATCAAAGGCAGATTATTAGCTACATGGAGAGTGACTGCAAATGAGTGAAGCACATAAGTGATTTGCGTGTTTTTCTGCATAAATCACAAAAAGTTACTCAGCAGGTCCATCAAAAAGTTAACAAGAAAAAGGGCATGTTGATCTATATTGTAAAGTTTAGAATTTAGAAATAGAAAAGTTTTGTTAAATTTGTATGGAATCTAAGTAAGGCCTCTCTGGATGA
Organism: Mobula birostris; assembly: GCF_030028105.1. Taxonomy (NCBI): domain Eukaryota; kingdom Metazoa; phylum Chordata; class Chondrichthyes; order Myliobatiformes; family Myliobatidae; genus Mobula; species Mobula birostris. The sequence goes on along the minus strand of NC_092373.1, from coordinate 69,611,298 downwards.
CTGTTTCAGTCCTCTGACCGTGAAATGAATAAAATTAACATTACAGTCAGTCCAGAGTAGATTTACAAGGGTAAATTCTGGGTTGAGTGGATTGTGCTCTCAAGAAGCTAAACAAGTGTTGTCTAATGAACCTGATTTAATGAGGTAACTTAAAGTAAAGCAGCCCTTAGAAGGCAGCGATCATAAAATAGAATTCACCCTGCAGTTTGAGAGGGAAAGCTAAAGTCAGGTGTGTCAGTTGTGTAATTACACAGGGATCAGAGAGAAGCTGGCCAAAGCTCATTGGCTGGGGACAGTATTAGGGATGACGGCAGAACAGCAGCAATTCAGAAGTTGCAGGACAAATACATACCAAAGATGTAGTATTCTAAAAGGAGGATTATGCAATCATGGTTGACAAGAAGTCAAAGACAGCATAATAACAAAAGAGAAGGTATATAACATAGCAAAAATTGGGAAGTTAGAAGATTGGGAATTTTCTTAAAAAAGATAGAAGGCAACTACAAGAAGTCATAAAATGTAATATGAAGGTGAACCAGCCAATAAAAGTATACAAAAAGTTTTTCAAATATATAAAGAGTAAAAGCGAGGCAAGAGTGGATATCGGACCACTGGAAAATGATGCTGGAGAGGGAGTAATGGGGAATGAAGCAATGGTGGACGAACTGAGTAAGTATTTTGTGTCTTCATTGTGGAATATGCCAGAAATTTGAGAATGTCAGGAAGCAGAGGTGAATGTGGTTGTTAATACTAAGGAGAAAGTGCTTGGGAAGCTGAAAGGTCTTGAGGCAGATAAGTTACCTGGACCAGGCGGACTATACCCCACGGTTCTGAAAGACGAAGCTGAAGAGATTGTGGAGACATTAGTAATGATCTTATAAGAATCACGAGATTCTAGCATGATTTCGGAGGAATGGAAAATTACAAGTGTCACTCCATTCTTTAAGAAGGGTCGGAGGCAGAAAAAAGGGAAATTAGCGGGCAGGGACTTCAGTGGTTGGAAAGATGTTGGGAGTCCATTATTAAGGATGAGATTTCGGGGTACTTGGAGGTACATGATAGAATAGGCTAAAGTCAGCATGGTTTCTAAAGGGGAAATCTTGCAGGACTCATTTATTGGAATTCTTCAAGGAAATGACAGGCAGGATAGACAAAGGAGAGTTGTTGGATGTTGTTAATTGGATTTTCAGAAGGCCTGTGACAAGGTGCCTCACATGAGGTTCCAAAAAAAAGCAAAGAGCAGGAATAAAGAGGGATATTTCTGGTTGGCTGCCAGTAACTAATGGTGTTCCACAGAGTTCCGTTTTCAAACCGCTTCTTTTCATGTTCTATGTCAATGATTTGAATGATGGAATTGAGGACTTTGTGCCAAGTTTGCAGACGATATGAAGATAGTTGGAGGGGCCAGTAGTGTTGAGAAAGCGGGGGGTCTGCAGAAGGACTTGGATTAGGAGGATGGGCAAAGAAGTGGCAGATGGGATATTGTTTAGGAAAGTGTATGGTCATGTACTTTGGTAGAAGGAATAAAGGTGTAAAGTATTTTCTAAACGGGGAGAAGATTCAAAAATCAAAGGTGCGAAAGGATAATTTGCAGGTGATTCGGTGGTGAGGAAGGCAGATGCAATGTTAGCATTCATTTCAAGGACTGGATATAAAAGCATGGATGTAATAATTTTTTTTAAGGCATTGGTCAGACCGTACTTGGAAATTGTAAGCAGCTGTTGGCCCCTTACCTAAGAAAAGATGTGCTGGCATTGAGCGAGGTCAGAGGAGGGAGGTTCACAAGAATGATCCCAGGAATTAAAGGGTTAACATGAGCATTTCATGGCTCTGGGCCTGTATTCGCTTGAGTTTAGAACAGGGGTGGCGGTGGGGGGATCTCATTGAAACGTACCAAGTATTTGAAAAACCTAAGAGAGTGACTTTGGAAAGGGTGTTTCTGAAAGTGGTGTGTTCTAGGACCAGAGGACACAGCTTCCAAATAAAGGGACATACATTTAGAAGAGAGGTGAAGAGTAATTTTTTTTTTTTTAGCCAGAGGGTGGTGAATCTGTGGAAATTGTTGCCATAGACGGCTGTGGAGAACAGGTCATTGGCTATATTTAAAGCAGAAGTTGATAGTTTCTTCATTAGTCATGGTGCTAAAGGTTACAGGCATAGGTTGGTAGAATGGGGTTGAGAGGGATAATAAATCAGCCATGACGGAGCAGGTTCAATGGGATGAATGGCCTAATTCTGCGCTTTGTGTATTGTAGGAAAGGCAGATAAGCTCTGGGCATGGATCAGCATGCAGTATTACGACATTGTGGTCATCAGTGAGGCTCGGTTGCAGGAGGGATAGGGACAGGACTGGCAGCTCAGTATTCCAGGGTTCTGTTGTTTTAGACATGACGGGGAGGGCGGGCAATACTAGTCAGGGAAATGTCATGGCAGTGGTCTGTCAGGACAGACTGGAAAACTCTTGGGTGAAACTGAGGAATAAGGAAAGTATGGCCACGTTAATGGTACTATATTATAGACCACTCAACCGTCCACAGGATTTAGAGGAACAAATTTGTAGAGATTGCAGGCTGTTGCAAGAAACATAATTATTATGGTAGATGATTTTAACTTTCCATACTGTAAAAGACAAGATGGGGATAGAATTTTTTAAATGTGTTCAGGAAAGTTTCCTTAATCAGCACGTCGAAGTACCAATGAGAGAATGTGCAATACTTGATCTCCTGTTAGGGAATGAGACAGGGCAGGTGACAGAAGTTTGTGTAGGGGAACACTTTGCATCCAGTGATCGTAATGCCGTTAGTTTCAAAGTAAATATGGGAGGATAGATCTGGTCCTCTGGTAGAGATTCTAAATTGGAGAAAGGCCAATTTTGATTGTATAAGTAAGGATCTGGCAAGTGTGGATTGGAGCAGGCTGTTTTCTGGCAAAGGTGTACTTGGTAAGTGGGAGGCTTTAAAAAGTGAATTTTTCGAGTACAAAGCTTGTTTGTGCCTGTCAGAATAAGAGATAAAGAAAACAAGTTTGGGAAACATTGGTTTTCAAGAGATATTGAGGGGGAGAAAAGGTGTATGGCAGGTGTGGGCAGGTAGGAACAAATGGGTACTTAAGGGGTTTAAGAAATGCAAGAGAACACAAAAAGAAACCAGGAGGGCTAAAAAAAGGCATAAGGTTGTCCTAGCAGACAAGTTGAAGGAGAATCCTAAGAGTTTCTACAGATATGAATTGCAAGGGACAAAATTGGTCCTCTGGAAGATCAGAATGCATAAATCCAAAAAGGATGGGGAGATCTTAAATGGATTGTTTGCATCTGTGTTTACTCAGGAGACAGACACTAGAGTCTATAGAAATGAGGCAAAGTGGTATCAACTTTATGGACTCAATACAGATTATAGAGGAGGTGGTGTGTGTTCTCGAGGCAAATTAGCATCGACAAACCTCCAGGACCTGACGAGGTGATCCCTCGGACCCTGTGGGAGACAGGCACAGTAATTGTAGGGGGCCTTAATAGAGATCTGTAAGTTATCCCTAGCAACGGGTGAGGTACCGGAGGATGAGATGCTAGCTAATATTCCACTGTTTAAGAAGGGCTCTGAAAGTAAACCAGGATATTATAGGCTGGTGAGCCTGATATTAGTAGTGGGGAAAGTTATTGGAAGCTACTAAGGGACCGGATATGAGTATTTGGATAGGTAGGGACTGATTAGGGATAGTCGGCATGGCTTTGTGTGTGGTAGGTCAGTTCTAACCAATCTTGAGTTTTTCAGGAAGTTACCAGGAATATTGATTAAGACAAGGCAGTGGATGTTGTCTACATAGATTTGACGAGTGCAAGGTGTTGCACTTCAACAGAACCAACCAGGGTAGGCCTTACACAGTGAATGGTAGGGCACTGAGAGGTGCAGTAGAACAAAGGGATCTGGGAAGACATTTGGAGTATTGTGTACAGTTTTGGTCACAGGAAAGGTGTAAATAAGGTTCAAAGAGTTCAGAGAAAATTTACAAGGCTGTTGCTGGGAGTGGAGGACCTGAATTAATAAGGAAAGATTGAGTAGGTTAGGACTTTAATCCTAGGAATGTAGAAGATTGAGGGGAGATTTGATAGAGGTATACAAAATTATGAGGGTATAGCAGGGTAAATGCAAGCAGGTTTTTTTTACTGCGGTTGGGTGGGACGACAACTGGACGTCATGTGTTAAGTCTGAAAGTTGAAAAATTGAAGGGAGAATGTGAGGGAAAACTTCTTCACTCAGAGACTTGTAAGTGTGGAACGAGCTGCCAGTGCAAGTCGTGCATGTGAGCTTAATTTCAATATTTAAGAGAAGTTTGGATAGGTACATAGATGAGGGGGGTATGGAGGGCTGTGGTCCGGATGCATGTTGATAGGACTAGGCTGCTTAAGTGGTTCAGCGTACATGGCATGTTTCTGTGTTATCCTTTTCTATAACTCTGGTCTAAACATGTTTATTTGTATAGAACGATTGTAATACAGAAACAAAAGATCCCACAGAATATGGCAGTAAGTATTAGGATGTTTTCACTAGTAAGAGTTTCGAAGAACAGGTCATATTACAGAATAAGGGGTTAGTCATTTAAAACCAACATGTATAGATATTTCTTCTCAGAAGATTGTGAAATTCCCTACCCCAGAAAAATGCGGAGACTAGGTCATTATAATATTCAATGTGGAGATAAATTTTTAAAATACTGTGGAACTAAGGGTGTTGGGGAACTAATACAGAAGAGAAGTTTAGGGCTGGGATAGATAAGCCATGACTATAATTGAATAGTGGAGCAAGCTTGAGGTGCATGATGGCCTATTTTTGTTCTTGAGTATGCTATATACTGTAGATCAGAGTTAAGTTGTATGCATAAAGGCATTGTTAATTGTGTGTGTTATTCCTAGTTATATGCTGACAACCTGATGAATTGGGAAAATGCTTTTTAGCACATAGAAGTGAAGGTTCATAGTACAGAAAGGCTAATGATTACACCAAAAAATATGACAAAAATTAATGCATCTGCTTTGTACAATCTAGATTAAATATTGACAAATCGAATAAATCACTGGCACTTGGATTGAGTGTAAACTCATTGCTGAATCCCAAAAGGAGCTTAATAAAGTACAGAATGTGGGTAAAATAGCTACATCTGTTGATAAGTCTTTGGGAATGTGCCTCTCATTCTGCTTTCCTTTAAACTTGATTCCCTCAGTGTAGAATTCTGTTAAATCAACCTCAAGAAATTGGACTAGTGAATCGGAAATATTAGATGTGACTGTGAGTTATGTCAGCTGTCCTATTCTGTCAGTTTTGTAAAATATGATTGAAAATTTGTGGAATAGATTTCAATTGATTATTGCCTTACTGAAATTACAAAATATTGTATTTGTTAATTATATTCTCTTATTTTCAGTCTCTTACTGAGCTTGAAGATGATTTGGATAACTTGGAGCTGGATGACATTGATACTTCTGATGTTAACTTGGATGAAGAGTTCCTGGATGATTAAGTTGAAAATCAATATTTAAACCTGACCAAATTTCTATTAATGAATGCCTATCATTGCTTATAAAGAAATCTGCTAATTAAACTTTGGACAGTTCTAGAATTATAAATGCTAATTTGGCAGCAAGGTGACATTCCTAAATGCTTGTCCCACACAATGGGTGGTGCTGTTAGACCAGTTTAAGATCATATAAAGTACCATGGTTGCCACATACCTTCCTTGTAAAGTAGTGGAGTTTCATAACTGAATAGAAATGTTCATACTGTTGTGTTGTATTAACTCGAAATAAAACGTTTTTTAATGACTCTTGCACATCTGTAAATGTTCTTTTGCAGTGGAATATATATCTTCATTCCCAAAAATTTGAGACGATTTTCAGTACAGACTTATTAATTCTACTCTCATGAAAGGTGTTCAGCTTAAAGGAGTCTTCAGAGAAAAAGCTGTGGAAGCACTTTAATATCGATTTTTTTTGTATTTCAGAAAAGGCTAACCCAAATTTGATGAACAAATCTTTTGGTAAATTGTCCACCTTCTCAACTTATCAAAAGCTTCTGAAATGTCAGTCAGGGACCATTCATTCTTTTTCCAAGATAAGAAAAGCTGCTGAATTCAGGTGGTGGTTGAGGCATTTGATGATGTGGTGTTCGCCAAGCTTGGCAGTTAGCTTGCATGCATTTCATCACCAGTCGAGGTGACATCCTTGGTGCGCAGTTCCTCTCTGAGAGAAACACCAAGAAGCAGGCACAAGGATTTTTAGAAGTGTGGTTCTCTTCTGGTAATTCCATAAACAAACATTGAAATAGACACCATCTACGAATCCCTAAGAGCCAAAGAAATGTGAGCCAATAGAATTCAAAGGGCAACTGAACGGGTAGCCAATCAGGACAGAGGGTAGCCGATATGAACATGAGCACTACCAGCGAGAAACACCAACAACTGTGCACTGAGGATGGCACCTCGACTGGTGATGAAACATCTGCAAGCTAATTAACAAGCTCATCAAGCTCCATAACACCAAAAATTGTTGGACTGTCTCACAGCATTTATACATGCAAGTTGTACCACCCTGCATTCAAACATTTCATAGCATCTACTGAAAGAATTTCAATAGCAATTTATAGAATAAGCAGTTCAACTGCAAAACCAACATTGTTGTTTTAAAGCTCATTGTTTGAAAGTACAATGCTTTTATGACCTGGCTCAGTATACCAATTGACAGCATCAAAGCTTACCCACATTCCAACTGCAATAAGGAGGGGACTGGAGGCAGCAGATAAGTTAAATATTTAATAAATCACATCCCAAAATAGAAAACATTGGATTTCCTATGAAGATAACGTCTGTACAGATTAGCCACGATAATGCCTCAGTCAATGCATTTTCCAAAAGCAAGTGAATGGAAAGTAAATTTTTTCATCTATTGTTTTTACCAGGATCCAAACCAAAAAGTGTTGGATTGATTTAACATCAGTTTTGTTCTTCAGTCCTATGGAGATCCTGATTAGTAGAGCTGCTGAGCATTTCTTGATAAACTTGCAAAGCTAATTCAATATAGCCTCCCTTCTTAGAATCAGTTTGGGAAAATACCTAGAAATAGAAATTTATTATGTTTTAATATTCCAACTTTGTTTACATAATAACTAGCAAAAATTAGAGATCAGCTTTGAGATTTTGTATTAATAATTGTTTCAAAAGAAGAATGAGACAAATCTCTAAAAAGACAATTATTTCAATTCAAACTACTGCATTGGAACCTCAAGTCTCTGCTACTGAATTTTGGAATTGAATGACTACAGTTTCAATTCCCTGGCCCTGACTGCCTTACTTTCACCAGGGACATTCAGTCCTTATACACTTATACTCCGCTCAAGAAAGCCTCAAAGTTTTCTGTTGCTTTCTTGACAAAAGAAACAGCCAGTGCCCTTCCCACCACCGTCACCCTCGGTCTGGCAGAACTGGTCCTCAGCTTCTCCCATGTTTTCCAAACTCCAGGGGCAGCTGTCAGCACTCACATGGGCCCAGCTATGCCTGCCTCTTTGTCCAGGTTCAAAGCCTTCCTCAGTTATACTCAATTCTTCCTCTGCTATATTCATAACCGCATTGGTGCTGCTTCATACAGCCATGATGAGCTTGCCAATTTTATCAACTTTGCCTCTAACCTCCCTGCTTTTAAATTTATTTGGTCCATCTCTGACACCTCCCTCACTTTTCTCAATCTCTATCTCCATCTCTAGAGACAAACTGTCAACCAACATCCTTTATAAACCTGCTGATTCCCATGGTTACCTTTTCCCACCCTATCGCCTGTAAAAATGCTATTCCCTTTTCTCAAAGGGACATACAAAGCTGGAGGAAGGAGGGGTCTCGCTGTGGAATCCAGTGGCTGTTAGCGAGGGGCTAATGAGCTGCATTTCCAGAGATGCCCAGTAAAAGGGTGTTTCATCTGTTCCCAGGTCGTGGCTTTTCATTCCAGAACATCACAGATGTCCTTTCAAGAACGTGGTTTCTCTCTCTCTATTGATGCTGCCCTCCCCCGTATCTCCATTTCCAGTACATCCGTACTTGCCCCATCTTCCCACCACCTTAAATAGTCTTGTCCTTACCTACCTCTGCCTCCAACACAACATCCTGCAACTTCCGCCATGTCCAAACGAATCCTACCACTAAACACATCTGCCTGCTCCACTCCCCCCGCCGCTTTCCGCAGAAATCACTCCCTCTGTGATTACTTTGTCCATTCATCCCTCTCCACTGACCTCCCTCCAGGCAGGCCCTTCTGCAAATGGTCTAAGTGCTAAGCCTGCCCATAAGCCTTCTCCCTGACCTCGATTCAGGGCGTCAGGTAGTCCTTCCAGGTGCACCAACAGTTCATCAGTGAATTTGCTGGGGTTGCCTATTGTGTCCAGTGTTCTCAATGCAACCTCCTCTATATTGGTGAGACCCATCATAAACTAGGGGGCTGCTTTGTTGAGCACCTCAACTCCATCTGCCACAAGCAGGATTTCCCTTGCGCCAAACATTTTAAACCTGATTCCCATTTCCATTCTGACGTGTTGGTCCATGGCCTCCTCTTGTGCCAAGATGAAGCTACCCTCAGGGTTGAGGAGCAACACACTGTATTCTGTTTGGGTTGCCTCCAACCTGCTGCCATGAATATTGATTTCTCCTTCCAGTAAACACATTCTCCCCCCGCCTCCTCTATTTCCAACTTTGACCTTGTACCTCTTCTCACCTGCCTATTACTTCCCCCGGATCCCCTCCTCCTCCCCTTATTCCCATGGTCCACTCTCCTCTCCTATCAAATTCCTTCTTCTCAAGCCCTTGACCTTTCCCACCCACCTGGCTTCCAACTAGCCTCCTTCCTTTCCCCCCACCATTTTATTCTGGCATCTTCCCTCTTCCTTCTCAATCCTGAAGAAGGGTCTCAGCCCAAAATATTGACTATTTATTCATTTCCATAGATGCTGCCCGACCTGCTGAGTTCCTCCAGCATTGTGTGAGTGTTGCTTTGGAGTTCCAGCACCTGCAGAATTTACTGTAGCTTGCTTTTCAATAACTTTTTTCCTATCATCTTACAATATTCATTTTTAATTTGACTTCTAATTACACTTTTAACAGGCCTGGACAAAGCATTTGCACTTTTTTTTGTTGTTTGCTTGGGCTATAGCTCCATAAATGTTTGTATAATGTGCAATTATTTGGGCATCTATTTTGGCCCAATCACCTTCTTCCAAACAGTCAACGAAGTAAGCCTTAACACTTCAGCTGTCCAGTGTAAATTTGAATCAAGGTTCCTTTCAAATTACCATGCTTTTATTCAACACCTGTGCCCTGCTTTTACAATAGTATGATTGTGTATTTCCCAATTTGTACTCTTGCTGACGTTTTAAAAATAAACGTTATTTTCATTACACACAAGAAAATCTGCAGATGCTGGAAATCCAGAGCAACACACACAAAATGCTGGAGGAACCCAGCAAGCCAGGCAGCATCTACGGAAAGGAGTAAAGAGTTGATGTTCTGGGCCAAGACCCTTCTTCAGGACTGGAAAGAAAGAGCAGAATCCAAAGTAAGAAGGTGGGGGAGGGGAGGAAGAAGTACAAGGTGGCAGGTGATAGGTGAAACCGGGGGGGGAGGGGTGAAGTAAAGAGCTGGAAGTTGATTGGTAAATGAGATAAAGGGCCGGAGAAGGGGGGAATCTGACAAGAAAGGATAGAAGACCATGTTAGAAAAGGAAGGAGGAGGAACACCAGAGGGAGGTGATGGACAGGTAAGGAGATAGGGTGAGAGGGGGAAAACAGGAATGGGGAATGGCAAGTACCCAGGAAAGAAGACTTTAATCCCAGGTAGACCTGCTTGTTTGAGATTCCTACAATGCTGATGCCATGCAGATCACCGCTTAAAAACTGCAATTCTACAATCAAGATGAAGTAATAATAAAAAGACAGAAACTCAGAAAACTACCTTAATCAGTTCAATACCCTTGGCTTGCTGTTTGTTTGCCTCCTTTGCTGACTGACACTCTGGATGTAACCAGTGATACAGTTCAATCACACTTACAGCATCATCCATTCTGTAAAAAATATACATTGTGATTTAATTACAATAAAGGAAACTAGTTCATTAAGTTTAGCAGAAATTTAACTATCTGTACAAAGTTCAAAGTAAATTTGTCACCAACATACATATGTGCCATCATACACAAACTTGAGATTCATTTTCTTGCAGGTGTACTCAGAAAATCTAAGAAACAATAGAACCAATGAAAGTCCACGCGCAACAGGACAACCAATGTGCAAAAGACAACGAACTGTGCAAATACTAAAGCAAAAGAAAAATAATAACAAACATATAAGCAATATAGAGATGAAGACTCCTTTAAAGTGAGTCCATAAGTTGTGCGAACAGTTCAGTGATGGGGCGAGTGAAGTTATCTCCAGTGTTTCAAGAACCTGATGGTTGAGGGGTATTAACTGTTCCTGAACCTGGTGCTGTAAGTCCTGAAGCTCTTGTACCTTCTTCCTGATGGCAACAGCGAGAAGTGAGCATGACCAGGGTGGTGGGGTCCTTGATGATGGATGCTGCTTTCCTGCAATAGTGCTCCTTGTTGATGTGCTCAATGGTGGGGAGAGCTTTACCCGTGATATACTGGACCATATTCACCACTCTTTAGTAAGATTTTCCATTCAAGGGGATTGGTGTTTCCACACCAGGCACTGAGAGCAAAGAAAGCCCAGCAGCGTCTCTACTTTCTGCGAAGGCTGAGAAAAGTCCATCTCCCACCCTTTATCCTCACCACATTCTACAGAGGTTGTATTGAGAGCATCCTGAACAGCTGCATCACTGCCTGGTTCAGGAATTGCACCATCTCGGATCGCAAGACCCTGCAGTGGATAGTGAGGTCAGCTGAGAAGATCATCGGGGTCTCTCTTCTCACCATTACAGACAATTACACCGCACGCTGCATCCGTAGAACAAACAGCATTATGAAGGACTCCGCACACCCCTCATACAAAGTCTTCTCCCTCCTGCCATCTGGCAAAAGGCACCAAAGCATTCGGGCTCTCACAACCAGACTATGTAACAGTTTCTTCCCCCAAGCCATCAGACTCCTTAATACCCAGAGCCTGGACTGACACCAACCTACTGCCCTCTACTGTGCCTGTTGTCTTGTTTATTATTTATTGTGATGCCTGCACGGTTTTGTGCACTTTATGCAGTCTGGGTAGGTCTGTAGTCTAGTGTAGTTTTTGTGTTGTTTTACATAGTTCAGTGTAGTTTTTGTATTGTTTCATGTAGCACCATGGTCCTGAAAAACATTGTCTCGTTTTTATTGTGTACTGTACCAGCAGTTATGCTCGAAATGATGATAAAAAATGATGACTTGACTTGATGCAACCAGTCAATACACATCTATAGAAATCTGTCAAACTTTTGACACTGCCACGCTTTCTTCATAAATACACACGTGCTGGACCAAAGACAGATCCTCCTTTAATATGACTATCAACAATAGAGTTGTCAGCAAACTTAAATATGGCATTGGAAATGTCCTTAGCCTCACAGTCATATGTACGAAGTGAGTAGAGCAGGGGGCTAAGCACCTGTGCTGATGGAGATTGCGGAAGAGATGTTCTAACCAGCCCAAACTGACTGGCGCCTGCAAGTGAGGAATCGAGAATTCATACTTAAAATCAAGAGGCTGTAGATCCATACTTAAAAATTCCAATTAATTTTATTCCAAATCATTTCCTAATTTCCCACTTCACCCCCAATTCTTAATGGACAGTATTAATTGCCCTACAACTCTGCAAACTTCACTGAATTGATCCACCAGACAAGAGTTGGCATCAACTCCTCCAGTTAAAGATGGCACTACCGAAGGTGGGCGACAGCTTACTGGTGGTTTTTAAAGCTAGAAATATGACTCTGTACTCTATTAATAACAATTTTTATGCATAAAATTGTGAAAAATGATCACCACAAACAATGAAGAGTCGAACGAAGGGGAGGCCAATCCGAGGGTCAAGGCGAGATGGAGTCGAAGCATGGTAAAGGCGTGTTTGGGTGGCTGCAGTGAGGTTGGATCCATCTAAGCACCAGGCCGATTTAGAAACTTTAAGTACAGGCTGGAACGTGGGGCCTGGGGCCCAGAGCTGAGTGCGGGGTACAACCCAGTGCTTGGTCAATTTAAACGTGAAGCCAGGTGGACTGAAAAGCCAGTGTGTCGGACCAGTTCTGTTCTGTGATGTTTCACTCCACAATCCACAGCGCTGAGGCTGAGGCTGTGCCATACTCTGGGCTTAGTGTCTGCGAGCTTTGTGGTGATTTGCCCCGCTGTGTGATGAACTGAGACTGAGGCTCTGGGCCTACTCTGGTTGCTCCCGGCTTCGGACTTATGGATTCAATTTCATTTTGAATGTCGATGCTTGCTTTACTGTTTACATAATTTGTTTATTTTCCTCTCTTTGCCCATTGCATGTTAGTTACTTTTTAAAAATTGGTTTCTTGTTTTGTGGCTGCCTGGAAGCAGATGAATCTCAAGATTGTATAATTTATATATACTTTGATACTAACTGTGGTTTGAACTTTGAACTTAAAACATGAAGGTGTGACCCTGCACAGTGCACTGTAAAAGAAGTGATTTGCTCATACAAGTACATTTTAATTTTAATAAGGTTAAGTCTCAATGACAAACTTCCCATCTCTGAAAATTTACAAAAATTGGATCACAATCCATTACTTTTTTTTATAAAAATGGCTGGAAATTTAGTTTGTACGTACTTTCTCAAAATTTTTTTTGTTACTTCTGTGCAATTTTAAATTGAATATTCTAATGTCATTCTTGGATTTTTCAGTCACGATTAAGAGGTACTGTTGCCTGTGGAGGTCACTATGCTGCTGACAAACGTAGCTGCATAGGAGCTCACGGAATCTCGGTTTGAGTAATTGTAAGCAAAGGGCACGGTGAGCACAGTTAGTTTGCTGCTACTGAACATTTCAGGACAATACATTTTGTCTTTCATATTTGCCCAAATAATTATACAAATTCCATTTGAAATGTTTCTCCCACCCGATGCCGCTGTCACTTTAAAGTAAATGCCTAAATTATTGTAGCACTTTGGAATGGATAAAAGGTGATAATTCTGCAGCTCAGAAGAAAACTACAAATTATGGCTCATTTGCATACAGTTTGAAAACTTCCGTTCACACAGATGTTTGCAAAAATTAGCCAGCTCAACTTTATGCATATCATAACTCATTTAGTAAGGTGGGTAGGAGTATGCTTATGGCAAATCTGTGGGACAAGCTAACAGAATAATCTGCTGCAAACTGAAGCTATATTGGCACCATAGCTATTAATTTGATGCCAAAGTGACCACTTTGTACTGCAAGTTAACAAAAGTTATGAAGGATGACGCTCCAACATGATAGACATATGTTGAATTGGCAGTCTATGACATTGATCAGTGTGCAGTATTGATCTGACACTAGCCAGTCCAAACAAGTCAACTATCACACATTTTGTCCAAAGCCTTAACAGCAGGAAGGGCCACATCTTCCATGTTCTCCCCATCTTCTGCATATTTAAATTGCCGTAATTATTTATAGGAACGTTGATGATTGATTTGTTGGTTGATTGATATAAAGCATAATGTGCTTTGTGTAATCATTGCAAGAGGTCCAAAACAGGATGAAGAATACTGATCAAAATGCACAGCAGAGGATAGAATATAGGATTTGAAGATGCACTGCCAGACAGTGAGCACATGCTAGCTCACTGAACTTATGGGACAATGTGTTCAAAAGGTTCAAAGGTTAATTTATTACCAAAGTATACAATTCTTAAATTCTTCAATTCTCCGGGCAGCCATGAAAGAAAAGAAATGAAATGGAGGAGGAAGTGCCCTGTTTCCACATGGAAACAGGAAAGAAACAAAGAAAGAAGAGAAAGGCAGCACGATCATCAATCCCCAAATTCCACTCGCCTGAAAAAAAACGAACAAAAACGGATCAGGCACATTGACACCCTCCCACAACCCCAAATCCCTCTTCTCGTACAAAAAAAAAACAAAAGAGACGGATCAGGCACATCCACCTCCAAATCCCTCACAAACAAAAAACGAACTTGGAGTGCTTGAAGATGCATTCTTGCCATAGTGTGTATTGACATCTCTTCCCACATGTGGGAAGAACAGATTACAGGTTAGCATAAAACTAGGTGCTCAGTGTCCAGTGTGGGCCAGCATTTCTGTACTGCAGGTCCTCTCTGGGATACCAATGCCCAGCCGATGGACACTCACGTTTGAAACAGTGTTTGGGTGACTGACAAGCTGGATGGAAGTGAATTTGCTTTGAGGATGCCATGTGGAAACAGGGCACTTCCACTTGCATTCTCTCCTCCCGCCCTGAGCCACCATAATTAGAGCCAAGCAGAGCGGGGAAGTGCCGAGTAGACTTGCTTGCTCACTGAGTAAGAGGCCAGCTGACAGCCACTTAGCTGTTTCTGTGATCGCTCCTGCACACTTTTACTTCATTGTCAATTTATGGACAGTTTGATTTGCAAACTGTTCTCAGGAATGGAACCCTGTTGTAACTTCAAGCAGCAACGGCCTGTATGATTATTATGCAGTGTTTTGTTCTGTTTACATTGTTGGTGTGCCTGGAAGGGCAGTCCTGGTTCCATAGAAAGGTGACTTCTCTCCTCCGCATCAACCAAGGCCTCAGTTCGAGAAAATTGGGATGTTCAATTTCACTCTTGATCTGCCACTTTGAATGATTCCCATTCAATAGTTGTAGACACAATGCACCACCTCTTCTAGAGCTGGAGGCTGCAAGCTTGATTTAGTGCTAGCTTCTTGCAAAACTGCATCCTGTGGTAGTACACACAGGCAAACAGGGAAGCTACTGAAATCACAATAATGAGCAGACAGCATAAAAGCTTGTGCACAACCTGTACTAGATCATTGGGCATGGGTTAATCAAACACAAGAACTACAAAATTGAAACACTACAAAATAGAAACGCAAAAAGACCATCATAGATCATGGTTATTTTATCACTGCATTTTCACTCCACTTTTTTGCCGTAACCCTGTAATCTTCTGTAGACTAAAAAGTGAACCACAGCCTTAAATACACTTAATAATTTCATTACACTATCATCACCACATGCTTTCTATTGTCACTGAGGTTAGCTCCTCGTCGACTTATGAGAGGCCAGGGAAGAAATCGTGAAGGGCCTTCTGGAGACATTTGCTTTGCCATTAGTCACTGGCAAAGTTCCAGAAAGCTGGAGGGTAACAAGAAGGATGGCAAGGACATGCCAAGCAAGATGGATTCAGAATCAGCTGGATGATAGGAAGCAGAGGTTGGCGGTTTAAGGTTGCTTCTTCAGCTAAAGCCCTGTGATTAGTGGGTGCCCCAGGTGTGAATGTTGGAACCACTGTAATTCATTATGTAAATTATTTGGATATGAATGTACAAAGCACAATTAACAAGTTTTTTGATTATACTAATTCAAGGGTCCTTGTTGATAGAGAAGCAGGTTACAATGAATTACAAGGAGAACTTGATTAGTTAGGGAGAAAGACTGAGGAAAGGCAAATGGATTTCAATGTAGTTAAGTGTGAGTTGATGCATTTTGGATAGTCAATCCGGAGCAGGACTTATACAGTGAATGGAGAGGCAAAGAGGAAACCAAAAGGAACCTTATGTAATAATCCTGTACAATGTTAACTTCCAGCATGCTATATAAAACTTTGCAATTCTGATGAACAAGTAATTTAAATAGTACTTACAGATTTCTTTGAATCATGTCTATTAATAAACCATCAATTCTCATTCTGTTCACCAGATACCACACCAATCCTCCAAAGTGCCTGGTTGATCGGAGAAGATCATACTTGCCATATTTATCAATATATTCATAAGTCTGGTGGTGAACCTGATGGAGATTTACAAAGTCAATTGGTTTTCCAATGGGATCGTGTTCTTAACTTGCCACAATGACCATTGAAGTCAAGCATTTGAAAATGTTAGAATTCTTTAGATGAAATGTTGCTAGGGTAATACCTTGCAAATATATTGAATAAATTTCTTCCTGCTCCTTAGCCTACAGAGTAAAAACATGGTCCACTATGAACTGGCCAATAATGAGTTACTGTGTTGGTAGATGGAAACTGGCCTAAGGAATTCCTTAACATTCTTCTTCCTCATGGTAGGAAGGTGCATCTTACTTAGTGTCCCAGCTTAAACAATTCTTTAACTCCCCGCACAACTTCTCAAAGATATTCAAACAGCAACCTGGATATAGAATACAATACAAAGCTAAAGTCTGATGTATCAGTATTTCAGTGGAGTAAAGGAAATTACAAAGGCATGAAAGAGCAGTTGACCAGAATTGATTGGAAAAGGACACTGGCAAGGATGACGGCAGAGCAGCAATGGCTGGAATTTCTGGAAGCAATTCAGAACGTGCGGGACATATACATCCCAAAGAGGAAGACATATTCTAAAGACAAGATGACACAACAGTGGCTAACAAGAGAAATAAAAACTAACATAAAAGCCAAAGAGAAGGCATATAATAGAGCAAAAATAAGTGGGAACGTAGAGGACTGGGAAGCTTTTAAAAACCAACAGAGGGCAACTAAAAGTCATTAAGAAGGAAAAGATGTAATACGAAAGTAGCTAGCCAATAGTAGAGAATACCAAAAATTTCTTCAGATACATAAAGTATAAAAGAGCTGCTAGAATGGGTATCGGACCGCTGGAAAATAATGCTGTAGAGTGAGTAATAGTGGAGAAGGAAATAGCAGGTGAACTGAATAAGTATTTTGCATCCATCTTCACTGAGGAAGACACAAGGAGTATGGTGAAAGTTCGAGAGTGTCAGAGGTCAGAAGTGTGTGCAGTTGCCATTACTCTGGAGAACTTTCTTGGGAAATTGAAAGGTCTGTTGGTAGATAATCAACTGGACCAGATGGTGTACACCCCAAGATTCTGAAAGAGGTGGCTGAAGTGATTGCGAAGGCATTAGTAGTCATCTTTCAAGAATTACTAGATTCTGGAACAGTGCTGGAAGACTGGAAAATTGTAAATATCACTCCACTCTTCAAGAAGAAACACAGAAGAAAGGAAACTATAAGACAGTTAGTCTGACCTCCGTGGTTGGGAAAATGTTTGAGCCAATTGTCAAGGATGTGGTTTTGGGGTATTTGGAGACACATGATAAAATAGACCGTAGTCAGTGTGGTATCCTCAAGGGAAAATTTTTCCTGACAAATCTGTTGAAATTATTTGACAAAATAACTAGCAGGATAGACAAAGGAGATTCAGTTGATGGTGTGTACTTCCATTTTCAGGCCTTTGACAAGGTGCCACACATGAGGCTGCTTAACAAGTTAAGAGCCTATGGTATTGCAGGAAAATTCTGGCCTGGATAAAGCAGTGGCTGATTGGCAAGAGACACAGAGTGGGAATAAAGGGAGCCTTTTCTGACTGACTGCTGGTGACTAGTGGTGTTCCACATGGGGTGAGTTGAGACCACTTCTTTCTACATTATACAGTATGTCAAAGACTTGGATGACAGAATTGATAGATTTGTTGCAACGTTTGCAGATGATACAAAGTTAGGTGGAGTGGCAGATAATTTTGAAGAAGTTTAGAGGTTACAGAAGGACTTAGACAGATTAGGGGAGTGGGCAAAGAAGTAGCAATAGGAATACAGTGCCGGGATGCGTATAGTCATGCACTTTGGTAGAAATAAAGGGTAGACTATTTTCTAAATGGAGAGAAAATTCTGAAATCTGAGGTGGAAACGGACTTGGGAGTTCTACGCAGGATTTCTGAAAGATTAATTTGCATGTTGAGCTGGTGATGAGGAAGGGAAATGCGATATGAACATTCATTTCTGGAGGACTAAAATATAAAAGCAAAGATGTAATTTTGAGGTGCTATAAAGCTCTGGTGAAGCCTCATTTGGAGTATTGAGTAGTTTTGGGCCCCTTATCTTAGAAAGGATATACTGACACTGCAGAGGGATGAAATGAGTTCACGCTAATGATTCCAAGACTGAATGCCTCGTCATATGAAGAGATTTCATATTCACCAGAATTCAGAAAAATCAGGAGTGACTTAATTGAAATTGATCAAATGTTGAAAGGCCTCAATAGAGTGGATGTAGAGAGGATGTTTCCTATGGTGGAAGAGCCTAGAACCAAAGGACACATCTCAGAGTGAAAGGATGTCCCTTTATAACACAGATGAAGGTTTTTTTTTAGACAGAGGATGGTGAACCTGTGGAATACATTGCCACAGAGAGCTGTGGAGGCAAGTCATTTGGTATATTGGAGGCAGAGGTTGATAGATTCTTGACTGGTCAGGGTATGAAAGGATATGGGGAGAAGACAGGAGATTGGAACTGAGAGGGTAACTAGATCAGCCATGATGAAATGGCAGAGAAGACTTGATGTGCCAAATGGCCTAACTGCTCCTATATCGTATGGTCTTATGGTCAAAGCTGGAACCTTTATGTCGAAATGAGTTAGTTTCTACATTTCAGTGCTGTTCACTGCCTCTGATGAAACCACAGTGTACTTACCAATTTGAAATGGTTTTGACTTGCATGCCTATTATACATTTTCCACAGCTATTTTATTGTCTGTTCACATTTAATCGCATTGAAGGTATACTCACTCTGATGTAATCAGCAGAATTTGGCTCAAATTGGACAAGACAGAAATCAAGAATGTCTTCAAAATGATCCTGAGCAAAAACAACCTGTAACAGCCAAAAGTACTACCATTAAAACTAATATTTTATTAAATATTGTCATTTCGTACACATAGAAAAATTACAGCTGGGAGTGCACATGGGGGAAATGCAGTTATATCAGAAAGATCACATTTTTTCCAGATGTTTTTGGACAAATGTACTTATGCTTTGGCAATGGTTATGATTATGATTAGCTATCCATAAGAGATTCAGATGGATGTAAATCTTTAATAATAATTTAATAATAATAAATCTTTCTCATTTAAAAAAAAGTGGGATTGATTTGTGTTTAGATAAGTACAGCATGTTTTGCATCTGCCTGTTCCAAATTTTCTAGTTCTGGCCTTACTTTAATAATTTAGGCAAGCTTCCAGTTAATATACGTTATTTGGTCCTTTCCAGAGAAATGCTGGGCAAACCTAATACAAAGATGTGGCTGTATAAATCAGTTAAAAAAAAAGATGATATTCCTCAAAACTACTATAAATACTGCAGGTGATCAGCAGATTATTTTTACATCAAAAATAGCCTTTATTCATAATAAAAAATACAAAGAAGAAACAGTATAAAATTACATTCATAGTCATTACACTCAGCAGTGTTTGCCTATTTTTTTAAATCAATATAGCCCACTGGGATGATACTCCCCTTCAGTGTTTGAGGAACTTCCCCACCCAACTCAGTTCTCCTTGTCCAGTAGTGGAAGGAGCCTAGACTATGGTCCTTTCCCTGCAGAGTCCTCACGTGGCTAGCCGAGCTTCCGTGAATCCTTCAGCATGTACATCTGAATCCTGGAATACGATAGTCAGCAGCATTCTCCAATAAGCATCACGCTGGATTGAAAGACCAACAAGTTTCAGGCAGACCTAAAGGGATCTTCTACCGAGTTGATGGCCTGCCAGCAGCAATTGATGTCTGTCCCTGGGATCAGAGCACCTCTGTTATGCAGCTGCTGGGATGAACCAGGACAAGAACCCTTGCATCTTTCTTCAGGAGCACTTGGCAAATCTGCAGTCTGCAAAGAGGTGGGTGACTGTCTCTTCCCCACAGCCGTCCTGAGGTTACCGTGGATTGGAGATGATATGTTGTCAGTACAAGGAGGATCTGACTGGAAGGGCCCCTCTCACCACCAACCAAGTGAGATTTTGGTACTTTTTGGTGAGATCTGGTGAAGAGGCATTCTGTCAAAAGATTTAGAAAGATGCTCAGGGAACCATTCCACTGTATCCATAGAGTCCCTGTCCTGTAGAGTCTGCAGCACGGACCATGTTGACCACAGTTTGGAAGACTTGTGGGAAAGAGTGTTTGTTTAGAATAACTTTTTCTTAAAGGACAGGTAGTAGTTTGGCAAACAACCAGCTGACTCAGACTTAGCACAGCAAAAGAGCCAGACCTATCTTCTGCAACACCCGACAGGTCAAACCTCAACATGCAGTGATACCTGGTGCTCACATGCTAGACCACAAGACATAGGAGCAGAATTAGGCCATTTGGCCTATTGAGTCTGCTCCTCCATTCCATTATGGCTGACTTATTATCCCTCTCAACCCCTGCCATCTCCCCACAACCTTTGATGCCTTGATTATTCAAGAACCCACCAACCTCTGTCTTAAATATACCCAATGATTGCCTGCACAGCAATGAATTCCACAGATTCACCACCCTCTGACTAAAGAAAATTTTCTTCATCTGTTCTAAATGGATATCCCTCTGTCCTGAGGATGTGCCCTATGGCCCTAGACTCCCGCACTCTCGGAAACATCCTCTCCACATCCAGTCTATCTAGGTCATTCAATACTCAATAGGTTTCAATGAGATCCCCCCCTCATTCTTCTAAACTCAAGTGAGGACAGGCCCAGGTCCATCAAATGCTCCTCATATATTAACCCTTTCATTCCTGGGGTCATTCTTGTGAACCTCCTCTGGACCCTCTCCAACACCAGCACATCTTTTCTAAGACAAGGGGCCAAGAAACTGTTTACAATATTCCAAGTGCGGTCTGACCAATTCCTTGAAAAAAACCTCATCATTACATCCAGGGTTTTACATTCTAGTCCTCGAAATGAATACTAACATTGCCTTTGACTTCCTTACCACTGATCAACCTGCAACTTAACCTTTATGGAATCCTGCATAAGGACTTGCAAGTCCTTTGCACTTCTGATTTTTGAATTTTCTCCCCATTTAGAAAATAGTCCACACCTTTATTCCTTCTACTAAAGTGCATGCCTACACAATTTCCTACCACATATTCCATCTGTTATTTCTTTTCCCATTCTCCCAATCTGCCCAAGTCCTTCTGCATACACCCAGCTTCCTCAACACTACCTGCCCCTCCACCTATCTTCGTATCGTCCAAAAAACTTGGCCACAAAGCCATCAATTTCTTCATCCAAATTATTGATGTATAGCATGAGAAGAGGCGGTTCCAACACCGACCCCTGTGGCAACCACCAGTCACCGGCAGCCAAAAAGGCCCCCTTTGTTTCACTCTGCCTCTTGGCAGTCAGCCAATCTTCTATCCATTCTCAAATCTTTCCTGTAATACTATGAGCTCAAATCTTGTTAAGCAGCCTCATGTGCAGCACCTTGTCAAAGGCCTTGTGAAAATCCAAATAAACAACACCCACTGACTCTCCTTCGTCTATCCTGCCTGTTACTTCCTCAAAGAATTCCAACAGATTTGTCAGGCAAGAATTTCCCTCAAGGGAACCACGCTGACTACAGCCTATTTTGTCATGTGCCTCCAGTGCTCCAAAACCTCATCCTTAATAATAGATTCCAACAACTTTCCAACCACTGAAGTCAGGTTAACTGGCCTATAACTTTCTTCCTATTGATTCCCTCTCTTCTTAAAAAGTAGAGTGACATTTTCAATTTTCCATTCCTCTGGAACCACTCCAAAATCTAGTGGTTCTTGAAAGACCGTTACCAATGCCTCCATAACCTCTTCAACTACCCTTTCAGAATCCTAGGGTGGTAGTCCACCTGGTCCAGGCCACCTATCTACCTTCAGACTTTTCAGTTTCCCAAGAACCTTCTTAGTAATAGCAAACAAGAGAAAATCTGCAGATACTGGAAATCCACGCAACACACACAAAATGCTAGAGGAACTCAACAGGCCAAGCAGTATCTATGGAAAAGAGTACAGCCAACATTTCGGGCCAAAACCCTTTGGCAGTAATAGCAATGTGCTTTGGGTCTACGCGGCATGATGCAGCCACACACAAAGGAGATCATCAGGATGAGGGCAACATTGAGTACACATTCCCTAGTGACTGTGCATTGTGACCTGTTGGACGATCTCCACCTTGGACCTCTAGATAAAAAGGGAATAGGCTGCACCCATGCTAAGAACGGACAAGTTCTCCCCAGTTATTGACTTGCTGCCAGCCAAAATGATAGTCACATAAGCGTCTAGCAGGTCTGGGCCCACCCAATACCACAGAGTCAAATACAACTCTGCTGATAAGCTGTTGCTTCTGGGGGTTTTGTTTAAATCAAGGGAATGGATGGAGCCATTCAGCAGCTTTGGGAAGAAAGGCTGTTCCAGACTCCCCTGCTTGGTGTCATTAAACATCTCTGTGGTAGAGGACAAGAAATTCCAGAAGGCTGTCCTATATGTGGTCTTACTTGTCATACAGGCTGGTATAAAATAATATGCAGATCTTCAATATGCCTGTGAGGAATTTACTGAGCTATCCTCTTCCTTAACGCTGTGGACCACTGTAAACTTTTTCGATGAAGAACAGTGAGCACGTCTGAAACTGTTCCACAAAGCACTCTCATGCTGAAGATGATCTGGGAGGATTCAATACCAAATTCTCCAGCTTGCCTCTTCACCTCTTAAAGTTCCTCCCTCGCATTCACCTCCTCAGTGCAGCAGGTGGCACATCTTTAACTGGTTTCTAACTGGCTACTTCGTAGCCAGCAAGGTTGTGTGCTACCATCATTGTGAATTAACACAATTCAGTTCTGATGACAGCTGATCTCCCCATTATACATGAACAAAGAAAAAGAAACTCTAATTTGCCAAAGGAAGCATATTGAAACTAGCTTCCAGTGCATGTTGGCTTGCTGTAAATATTGGTATTGTGAGAGATGCCCACAGGTGTTTTGCTAAGGATCTTTTTATTTTGACATATTCTTGGAAAGTTTCCGTATTGTTTCTCGGTGATATTGAAAACAGCAAGTCAGCTGCTTTACATTACATTAATAATATTGGCACCATAGCCTTTCCCTGGAAAACTCAGGGAAATATAGAGAAAATCTGCTGGAAAAAAATCATATATCAAAAAGCAAATTAATGTCTTTCTCCAAATATCATTTGCAACAAATGGCCTCCAGCTTTTTGGAAATACGATTTGTCACAGCTTACTAAGAGTCCCTCGGATGTCCCCTCCCCCTCCCCTCACCTTTAAATTTGACTCCTCATTTCCTTTTCTCCTGTCTTGCTGAGGGTCTAGGCCTGAAATGTCAACTGTACTCTTTTCCACAGATGCTGCCTGGCCTGCTGAGTTCCTCCAGCATTTTGTGTGTGTTGCTTGCAAACTTGCCAGATTGTCTTTTGGGATGGAGGGAAGGAGTGGGTCGTAGAGAGTGTTTGTGACGAGAATACACATAGATTAAGATGTTAGCTGTCCTGTGCTGGCACCAGTGGGATCAGCAGTTGGGCTGCCACCTGTCTTCAGGAGAGAGAGAGATAAGGAGAACAATGGAGCAGCATTTGGAGATGTTAATGAAGGAACGGGAGAGTAACGGAAGGAGAGCTGTCAAGATCGGCTCACCCTTTGAAGCCTAAGCTGTTTGAAGTGATGGACAGGCGATACCCCAGCAGGGGGATAAAAAGGGACAGGTTCGCTAAGGCAGGACACACACGACACCCGAGGTAACGAGACCCTGGAAGCGGTGCGTCTCCCACAAGTCGGTGGGAAGTTTTGGAAGGCCGGTTGCGTGACCATGCCATAGACGCACAGGGTGGAAAGGCACGATCGGCGGGGACCTGGTGTGTGTCCACCCTTGCCTGGGTGCTGGATTCACCACAGAGAAATGATTGTATCTGGAAACGGAGGGGCTCACGGTCGGTGACCTCAGATGACATCACAAAGGACTCGCCCGAAAGCTGACTGCGAAGGTCTGTGTGGAAGCCGTTTTTGAATATTCATTCGTTTTGCTCTCTCTCTCTCCTTCCCCCCACTGTCCATCGTCACGGCAGCGTTTACTGTGAACTGAACTGAACTAAATTGAACTGAACTTTGCGTTACTTTGAAACTGGTCATTTACCCCTAGACAACGATAGAGCTTGATTGATCCTGTTATCTTAATCCTGTGCACATGTATGTTTATCATTGCTGAACTGTTGCATTCATTACCCTTTTGATTAGAGTACTGTGTTGCTTGTTTCTTTAATAAAACTTTCTTAGTTCTAGTAAACCAGACTCCAACTGAGTGATCCATTTCTGCTGGTTTGGCAACCCAGTTACGGGGTACGTAACATGTTAAAGAGGATTTATTTAAAAAGATTTCCAATTTGATTTCAGGTCTATGTCTGCCTATCCAAACAGTTAAACAAGGGACGAAGACTAGGTGATGAATTCCAACAAAGACATGGGGAAAGCAAATTTAAAGAAACAATTTAAACAGCCAATGATTCGTTATAAAATTGCGCTGGAAGGATTTAGTCCAAATCCATCTTAAAAAGTCTGGATAAAAGCTGAAACTCAGCATAACTGAGAAATATGTCATTTTTTAAAAAATCGAATTATATTCGAATAGGGTGATTTGACATAATCTATTATTATGTAAATAACAGTACATTTAATTTTAAGTAAACAAATCAAACAATGAAGTTATTGTCACACATTTCCTACTTCTACTTACAGCTGCAGATCTTGATCTTTCTGACACACTCAGAGAATCATTATGTACAGCACATATGTACACAGACCAAAAGACATATTTGAATGATTATATATTATTTATACCAAAAAATAGGAGTTCTTTCTCAAATGTGTTCAGCAGCTAGATGATTGATAGGATAACTGATAGTGTTTAGGACAGACTCTATTCTACTGTATATTCTGACTTAGTACCTCGATATTGAATGATATAATCAAATATGGGAGTTTGCATGCAAATACTGCATTATGGTTCTATGTAAACTAACAGTCCCTAGATAATTTATAAGAACAAAGTGAATCATTCACATCAAGATAAGCAGCCTGTCAACTGAAGCTCTTCCTTTGTTGAAACACAACCAAACAGTAACAACACACGTGGCACAGCGGCACACTGGAAGAGCTGCTGCCTGGAGTTCCAGTGACCCAGATTCAACCCTGACTGCCAGCGAAATTAGTGTGGAATTTGCATATTCTCCCAGCAATTGGGTGGGTTCCTCCCACGTGCTCCAGTTTTCTCCTACATCCCAAATGGGATAGTGGTTAATTCACCACTATCAATTGCCCCCAGAATATAGGTGAGTGGTAATCCCGTTGGGAACGAGGGGAGATTAAAATGATCTGGGAGGATTCAATACCAAAGACTTCAGCTTGCCTCTTCACCTCTTGCAGTTAGGGTAGGAATTATGCTTGACATCTAGCATGGATTAGGTGGAGCAAAGGGTCTGTTCCTACACTATTCTCTATCATTCTACAATGTATCCAAAATGTGCACCCGTTTTTTCTAAAATCATGGACAGCATCTTCAAATGAAGAAGTTTTAAGACCTGCTACAGAAATTCATAATTTGCAAAACAAATATGATTTAATATGAAAAATTAACAAGCAACTTTTTTTCATGTAGTTACCCTTTGCATTTATATTTTCTGGACTATTGATCTACATGCATATAAAATATTTAGTTATTGGGATATGGCATGGAATAGGTCCTTCCAGCCCTTTGAGCTGTACCACCTAGCAACAGCTAAAATCTGGATTATGCAATCAGCTATTGAGAAATAAACATAAAAGGAACAAGGTCAGGTAACAGTTCCAAGATTATACAGCTCAGTAATACACTCTCCATAATGTAGTCAGGTCAATGACTACAGAGAAAAGTGAATAGTTTAAACTATTTATTTCAACTATTGAACAGTATTTAAGGTGAATAAACTCTCCTCGGGCTTCCCGCCAGGTATTGGTATCAATTACAACCGACGTTTCAATGACAAATCCGCCAGCTTCATCAGGGATGACGCCTGGGCACCTCTAGTCCGGTAGTATTTACGCACCTGTGGTCCCTCCCTCCTGATTGGTTAGTCCTTTTCCAATCAGGTTTCTGCTCTCTGAACTTCTTTACAATTGAATTCCAGTTCTTGGAAACTGAGCACAGGATGTGTATCTGTTTGGGTTATCCAGAGAAATCGATGGTAGCAGAACATTGCATTTGCAATGGCCATAGGATTGACTTAGATGGCACAAAACTACTTGCTGCGCCTCAGCCTTTTGGGACTGCCTGCTAAAGGAAGCCATTAAAATAAAACTAGAAGAAAAGAATTTTAACAAAGACAAAGGTCTCATAAGAACATAAGAAATAGGAGGAGTTGGCCATCTGGCCCGTCGAGCCTGCTCCACCATTCAATAAGATCATGGCTGATCTGAGCATGGACTCATCTCCACCTACCTGGCTTTTCCCCATAACCCTAATTCCCCTAATATGCAAAAATCTATCCAACCTTGTCTTAAATGTATTTACTGAGGTAGCCTTCACTGCTTCATTGGGCAGAGAATTCTAGATTCACCTCTCTTTGGGAAAAGCAGTTCCTCCTCATCTCTGTTCTAAATTTCCTCACTTGAATCTTGAGGCTATGTCCTCTAGTTATAGTCTCACCCACCAGTGGAAAATAACTTTCCTGCCTCTAACTTATCTATCCCTTTCATAATTTCGTATGTTTCTATAAGATCTCCTCTCATTCTTCTGAATTCCAGGGGGTATATTCCCAGGCGATTCAATCTCTCCTCATGGTCTAACCCCGTCATCTCTGGAATCAACCTGGTGAACCTCTTCTGCGCCACCTCCAAAGTCAGTATATACTTCCTCAAATAATGAGACCAGAACTGCACGCAGTACTCCAGATGCAGTCTCACCAGTACCGTGAAGTTGCAACATAACCTCCCTGTTCTTAAATTCAATCCCTCTAACAATGAAAACCAACATTCCATTTGCCTTCTTGATAGCCTGCTGCACCTGCAAACTAATCTTTTGTGATTCTTGCACAAGCACTCTCGATAAGGAAGATGGTAAAAGAATCTCAGGACTCACACCACCAAGACAGGAATAGTTATAAACTCTCAACCATCAAGCTCTTGAACTAGAAGGGATAACTTCACTTGCTTCGTCGCTGAACTGTTTCCACAACTTATGAACTCACTTTTAAGAACTCTTCATTACAGGTCTTGGTATTCATTCCTTACTTATTCATTATTATTATTATTATTATTATTATTCCCCTCTCTTGTATTTGCAGATTGTTATCCTTTGCTCATTGATTGTTTGTCCAACCTGATGTGTGTGGTCTTTCATTGCCTCTATTGTGCTTTTTGGATTTACTGTGTATGCCCACAGGAAACCGAACCTCATGGTTGTTTATTATCAAAGTACATATATGTTATCATAAAGTTATTTTCCTAACTTTACTTTATTAAAGGACAAAAATATAGTTAGTTCCTTTTTCTAAAGATATTGATCAAATAGGGTTAGAATATAGAAGAAAAAAGAACTTTACCAGAAGATTTTCATTCTTAAAAGTTGGTGGTGGAATAATTCTGCGACCTTCACGAGGAAAGTAGACCTGTATCATCCTATCCCGTTCTTCCCAAGTTGCTTTGCGTAGCACCCCACTAGGTTCCCTCACCACGATAAACCGCTCCTTAGAAAAAAAAAAGTGAACATTTTAATTTATGACAATTAAAGACATGAGTGGTGAAAGCACAGAATCAATAATGAATGATGCTTTTTCTCTCTCTGTACTTTTAATTTCTGCTCATCAAGCCAGTTGTCATAGAGCATAGAAGACGAATGATTTCTATATCAGACATTGTCTGTTTCGGTATGTCCTTTAATGTATTAAGGGTGATTATCAAGTTTGACTGAGTAAATGCAATTTACCCACCTCTTTTGGTCATATATTATGTTCTGATAACATTATTTATTTTGGTAATGAAGACTATGGGATGAAACATGAAAATGCCAGGAATACAAGCGGCAAGGCTGAATTTGAGGAGGGGTTAATTGATTTTTCATTATTGTGGAAAAAATATCAGAGACTCATCAGATTCAAATAAGGAAGACAGAGACTGGGACAATGATGGGAGAGTAAAGGGAAAGGTACTGTTACATGATAGTGCTGAAGAGATTGAATGATGGTGCAGAAACACTGTAGGACTGGAGAAGGTGGAAATGGCAATAGCAGAATTATCACCAAATTGTGCCAAAAAATAAAAATGGAAAAGTTTACAATTAGGGAATATTGAACAAAAGATGTAAACGGCCTTTTGCTTGCAGAACTACATTGATTCTTTGCCTACATTATTATCCTGTCTGTTAAGAAATCTCTTTGCAAGGGCACTATATGCAGTTAGAATTAGGTGGCACCACAAATACGTGCAACAGCTCACTGGTAGTTATAAAGGCAAGAAATTTAACTAAAAACATCTCCAAGAACACCTTTTCTGAGGTAAATTGTGTTAAATTTGTGGCAAGTGTTGGCGAAGCGAGGTCAGGGATGAGCCGAGACGGTGTGTTGCAGAATCGATGCAGGTGGAGTGAGCTACTCAGAGACAAGGGGTTGAAGCAGAGAAGTTTCGATGTCCGTACAACTGGCCCTGGTACAATGTTGGATGGCTCTGGGCGCCGAGAGAAGTCGGGGCAGAGGAGATTCGATGCCTATACTGACCCAGGTGTGAGGTTGGATAGCTCTGGGCACTGAGCTGATTTGAAGGAGTAATGAGCTGGGAAGTTGATTGGTGAAAGAGATACGGGGTTGAAGAAGGGGGAATCTAATAGGATAAGACAGAAGGCCACGGAGTAAAGAAAAAGGGAGGAACACCAGAGGGAGGAGATGGGCAGGTAAGGAGATAAGGTGAGAGAGGGAAAAGGGAATGGGGAATGGTGGCGGGGGGGGGCATTACTAGAAGTTCTAGGAATTGATGTTCATGCCATCAGGTTGGAGGCTATCCAGATGGAATATAACGTGTTGTTCCTCCAACCTGAGTGTGGCCTCATCACGATTATAGAGGAGGCCATGGACTGACATGTTGGAATGGGATTGGAAAGTGGAATTAAAATGGGTGGCCACTGGGAGATCCTGCTTTTTCTGGCAGATGGCGTGTAGGTGCTCAGTGAAGCAGTATCCCAGTCCACATCAGGTCTCACCAATATACAGGAGGTAATACCGGAAGGACCAGATACAGTAGATGACCCCAACAAACTCTCAGGTGAAGTGTTACCTCCCCTAGAAGGACCGTTTAGGACCCTGAATGGTAGTGAGGGAGGAGGTGTAGGGGCAGGTGTAGCGGTTGTTCCGCTTACAAGGATAAGTGCCAGGAGGGAGGGGCAAATGGACAAGGCAGTCGCATAGAGAGTGATCCCTGCGGAAAGCAGAAAGACTGGGGGGGGGGGGGTTGCAAGATGTGTTTGGTGGTGGGATCCCGTTGAAGAGCTTGGGAGTGGCTTTGGGCTGGGTGGAGAAATCTAGACCAGGAACAAGGCACTGAGCGATATGGTCTAGGCCCCGAGCCCTTCAATGTAGCCAGGTCCAAGTGTGAGATACATCTGCTGTTTGGACAATTTAAACTCTGGCTCAGATGGAGGAGAATGCTGATTTCACACACTCTCTGTGATGTTCACACCTCTCTCCAGGGCGTCGGAGCCTTAAACTGTTCCATTGTTTGGTCAATTTAAACACTAGCCCACTTAGGCTGAAAAGACAAGAGTGTCAGGATCTGTGGGAAGAGCCGATTTTGCTCATTCATCACAATGGTCACTCCTCTCTCCATAGCAATG
The DNA here is from genome assembly GCF_030028105.1 of Mobula birostris. Classification (NCBI taxonomy): domain Eukaryota; kingdom Metazoa; phylum Chordata; class Chondrichthyes; order Myliobatiformes; family Myliobatidae; genus Mobula; species Mobula birostris. Next base: position 69,581,509 of record NC_092373.1, on the reverse strand, counting down.
GGACTATGAAGACTGCCTCAGCTGCTGTACTCCATGCCCATTAACATGATGAACTGATCGGCAAGGCTCTGGGCCTATCCCAGGATTTGGATCTGAGGACTCAATTTGGTTAGGAATGTTGTTGTGCACTTCAATTGCTTGCATGATTTGTGTTTTTTTTTTCCTTCTTTCTTTTGCGCATCGAGTGCTGGTCTTTTAATTTTTTTCTTGAATTGCATTCTTTTGGGTTTCTTGCTTCGTGGCTATCTATAAACAAACAAATCTCAAGGTTGTATAATTCATAAATTCTTTAATAATAAATGTACTTAGAATTATTTAATTGCATGAAAGTTGTTGGCAAACATGGTTAATGGCAAAAGCTATGTGACAGGGATATGTGACAAGACCACATCTGCAGTATTGGCAGCAGATTTCCATGAGCTCAGAGAGGGTGCAGCCTAGATTTACCAGAATGATGCTTGGTCCTGAAGTGTTAAAACTTGAATAGAGATGACACAAATTTGGATTATTGATGAAACTTAGATGGGTATAGGGTGCTTCCTAGATATTATGGAAAATTGATAAAGTAAATTGAAACTACAGAAATGTGCAAAAACCTTAAGCATCCTACATTTTTCATATAAATTTTGTTTTAGACTTTTTTTGTCTTCTGCATTAGTGTGTCAGTAGAAGAGAGCATATTTTAGATTTCTAAACATGCATTTTCCAAAAACTATATGTTAGAGAATATTTGTATTTTATTAAAGTAACATATAAGTAGTAGATCACTTTTCAAATAAAAACTTGATTACTTTGTATGTATTTAGCTTAGTGCATGATTAAACAAAGATAACAAACAGGTTGCTAATGATCAATAACATAATGAGTTGAATGAACTATACGGATTAACTGAAACAGAAATGGGTATAGAAGGAATCAAACTGGGCGAAGGATAAACAAACTTAAAGGCAAAAGTGGAGCAGATGTGACAGCTTAACCTTCAAATCATCAATTCTTACACCGCGGCAAGAGTGAGCATAGCAGCAAGACACAAGGTGGTCATCCTGCATCAGCAAGGTGTCTCCCAAGCAGAGATTTCACGGCAGACAATGTGCTGCCCAAACTCTTCTGAAGCCCAAAAATCGGGCAAGGCTGAGGACCAGAAGCACAGAGGTCAGCCACGGAATCTGAGTGCAGCAGATGAGAGATACATCAAAGTGACGTCCCTTCTTAAATCGGAAAATGTCCATCACTGCTATCTGCTCTGATCTCACAGAAACCACTGGAACCCAAGTACACCCTTCTCGAGTCCGGAGAAATCTTGTCAGAAGAGGTCTTCATGGAAAAGTTGCTGACAAAAAGCAATTCCACCGAAATGGAAACAGAGCCAAGAGATTCACTCTCACAAGAAAAACACCGTGTCTGGGGTGCTGAGCAATGGCAGCAAGTGCTCTGGACTGATGAGTCAAAATCTGAAAAATTATGGCTCAAACAGGAGACAGCTTCTCTGTAGAAGAGCTGGAAAGTGCTACATGGATGAATGCTGCAGGCAGCAGTGAAGTACAATGGAGGTTCCCTGCAGGTTTGGGGCTCATTTCTACAAATGGAATTGTTGATCAGGTCAGAATTAATGGAATCCACAATGCTGAGAAGTACAGGCAGATTGGTTATTGATGAGGAACCGGGACATCCATGGGGCTGCTCCCTGAGGGTACACGTCGTCCAGGCCGATCCTGGAGATAGCCAGAGAGTGGTGGTAGACAGTTGCCTCTCTGACCGAAGGCATGTGGCTAGTGAAGAGCTGCAGGGATCATTGTTGGGACCATTGTTGTTTGTCATCTATATCAACAATCTGGATGATAATGTGGTAAACCAGATCAACAAAGTTGCAGATAACATCAAGATTGTGGTTGGACAGTGAGGAAGACTATCAAAGTTGGTTCAGCTGGAAAAGTGGGTTGAAAAATGGCAGACAGAATTTAGTGCAGACAAGTGTGAGGTGTTGCAGTTTAAGAGGACAAACCAGGGTAGGACTTACACAGTCAGCGGTAGGAAATTGAGGCGTGGGGTAAAACAGAGGGATCTAGGTATACAGATCCACAATTCCATGAAAGTGCTGTCACAGGTTGCTAGGGTCATAAAGAAACTTTTGGAACATTGGCCTTCTAGAACTTGGGGACATTGCCTCAAGATTCAGGGGAGAAGATTTAGGATGGAGATGAGGAGAAACTGTTTTTCCCAGACAGTGGTGAATCTGTGTAATTCTCTGCCCAGGGAAGCAGTTGAGGCTTCTTCACTAAATATATGTAAGAAAGTTAAATAGATTTTTACACAGTAAGAGAATTAAGGGTTATGGGGAAAAGGCAGGTAGATGGAGCTGAGTTTACGGACAGATCAGCCATGATCTTATTGAATGGCAGGGCAGGCTCGATGGACTGGATGGCCTACTCTTGCTCCTGTTTCCTATGTCCTTCATAAATCAATCTATTGAATGCAGGAGATGGGATGTTTGGTTAAAGTTGTGTAAGACATTGGTGAGGCCTAATTTAAAGTATTGTGTGCAGTTTTGGTCAGCTACCTACAGGAAAGATGTAAATAAGATTGACAGAGTGCAGAGAAAATCCACAAGGATGTTGCCACGACTTGAGGACCTGTGTTATTGGGAAAGGTGATGACTTTATTCCTTAAAACATGGTAGAGGAGAGATTTGATAGTGGTATACAAAATTATGAGAGGCATAGATAGGGTAAACGCAAGCAGGCCTTTTCCACTGAAGTTGGGTGAGATTACATCTAGAGGTTAAGGGTGAAAGTTGAAATGTTTAAGAGAAACATGAGGGTGAACTTGTTCACTCAGAAGGTGGTGGGAGTGGAACGAGATACCAATGCAAGTGGTGGATGAGGAGTTGATTTCAACATTTAAGAGAAATTTGGATATGTACATGGATTGGAGGGGTAGGGTCCAGATGCAGGTCAATGGGGTTAGGCAGATTAATGATTTGGCATGAGCTAGATGGGCTGAATGGCCTGTTTCTATGCCATAGTGTTCTATGATTCTATGACTCTATTCTCAATCATGCATCATGAAGGAATCTGATTGGATCCAACTTCATTTAGCAGCAGGACAATATTCCCAAATACAATCCAAGGTCATGAAGAACAACTTTTAGCGAAAAGACGAAGAAGGAGTTCTGCAATAGCGGGAATAGCCTCCACAGAACCCTGATCTCAACATCACCAGGGCTGTTTGGGATAATCTGGAGAGACAGAAACAGCAAAACAGCCAAACAGCCAAAGTCTGCAGAGGAACTGTGGCAAGTTCTCCAAGATGCTTGGAACAACCTACCAGCCGATTTTGGTATGACAGTGTACCTATGAGAATTGATGCAGTTTTAAAGGACAAGGGCGGTCATACTAAATAGGTACATTTAATGTCAGAGGAATGTATACAATATGCATCCTGAAAATCCTGAAATTCTTTTTCTTCGCAAACAGCCATGAAAACAGAGGAGTGCCCCAAAGAATGAATGACAGTTAAATTTTAGAACCCCAAAGCCCTCACCCTATCGATTTGATCTAGTTTCTTTTTTACTGCTTACTGTTCTTTATAGTATGTTTTTGATATTTAGAAACTTATCATTTCATTATTTTTGAAAGCATCTTCGCTTTACAGAATTCTTTTTATATGTGCCGAAGATATTTGCACAGGATTGCAGTTCAGTTGATTAGTCCAGAGTCAGGAAATAAAGTCAAAAAGGTGATGCCAGCATTCGAGGCATGAAGCTGGAAACCAACTATGTGCAATAACAGCTAGGAACTCTCTGAAACAATCAACAATTAATGCTGGGTCAATTTTTAGTTTCAAAACACAGCTTATTTTGAGTTAACCAAAATTATTAAAGAATATAGTGCACATCAACTGCGATCTCATTCCATAGCTGAGCAGACTTGAGGGGTTAAATGGACCATTCCTGCTCAAATTCCCTGGAAAATAATTACTGATATTAAGAATAACATCCTCATCCAACACAATCAATGAGTTGGTTCGTTTGGACTATTGATTCTACAGATTAGTTTAATCAATAAACAAAACATGTTAGCCTACTTTAGCAAACCAACTCCCTCCTCTAGCATACGACAAGAAATACCAGTGTTTCAATGCATTCCTATACATTCTGTCCTTAAATGCTTAGGAATTACTCTGATCCCAATAAATGGTCATGTTTTCAAACTTGATTTGCAATTTTGTAGCCCAGATAAATTAATTAAAATGCTGAAAAGGTGGTGTAATATGCAAGCTAAGAGTAGGAATGTTAGGCCTATTCAAACCCCAGAATACTTACTTTGTGTGGAATGTTATAGGTTATATCTGTGAAGACATATTTAGCCGTTTCCAAACCTTCAAGAGTCTTATCTTCTGCAAGTACGTCACAAATTGGTTCCCTTTCATTCAGGACTGGTGGCATGCAGAGACGATCTTTAGCTGCTTCCACAGCTTTAAGCCGAGTCTGGAGAAAATTCATCGTAATTATGTCAGCTGCTTTGCTCAATTATGAGTCATCTTACCAACTCTGTACCATTATGCACAATTATTGAAGGTGGCTTACATGCCATTTTGTTACTCACATGCCTTGCATTCACTGAAAATATGAACAAGACTTGTGTTTCTCCATGCCTGCAGACGGGCTAGTAGCAAGTTCCATTGTGATGTTTGAGAAGGTATTGGATAAATACATGCGGAGCAAAAATTTGCAAAACTACAGAGAAGTGGGGCAATGGGCGAAACTAGATAAAGGTGCCACATAGTCTCCTTCTATAGTGTAATAAATCTATACTGCTTTGAATTCAAGTCACTGAGAAAACAAATCTTACCTTGTTACTTGCCTGATGTGAGAAGTTTACACTCCTCTCAGTTATATAATTTATTGGCTTAGTGAGATCTCAGAGTGAGGGCAGTCATGACTTGACAAACCCAAATAAATACAGGGGAACTGCAGGATTCAATCCGAAAACACAATTTTCATCTCCAAGCATTGGCTAGACCCTAACTTTCAGCCAGTCAGGTATACCACAGCTATTTGGATGCACCATCAGCCTGCAGAACGAGGGCAAAGAAACTCAGCTGGTAGTCACTTTCCAACTGCAGCCGGATTCAAATCACATTTACTGTGCTGTTGTGCCACAGGATTCATATATGGAATCGTTGTGCTTGTCAAGTCTGACAGGTCATATTAAATACAAACATAAATTAATTTATTCCATGAGAATAAATTACACAATAGCAACTGTTAAAGAAATGCTTTCCCCAATAAATTAAAAAAATTTTTTACCATTTACCTTGCATTATATTTCAAAACAACTGCTATCTAAACAAGAACGAGGATTATCTCATCTTCTCCTCACAGACACTTGAGGTGTTGGAACAATGTCGATATGCGTTTGCTCATTTATTTAAATATAAATAAAAAATTCTGAACTGGCAACCGATGGTAAATTTACCTCTTCAAGCTGCTCATCAGTCATTAGTCTGTATTGAGGTGGCTTCAAATGCTGCTTCATCGACTTGAAGACCTTCTCCAGATTCAAGCCTGTTATTCTGGTAAGAATACTTTGGACATCTTTGTCCATGAATTGAGGTTGTCTGATACCCGCGGCTTTGACCTCTGTGAAACAAGGAGAGGGAAGAGAATGTAAAATATGTTTCATTTCTATATAATACTGCGTCTGGATCAAGTGAAATGTTGCCAAAACATTTCCATAAATTTCTGAAGCAAATCGTCATGACAGAGATGAAAAAATAATTCTCCCCCACACATTATTAATCTGTGATCACCAACATTAATGACTAAATTTGCATTGCCAAATCAAGGAATACATAAATCAAATCAGTTTCTGCATAGAAGCTTATCAGACGCTGAATGAAAATACATCCTCAGGTCCACAAAGGGCACAACATTTTGTCATTAGAAACAAAATTGAGAGCATACTTAAAGCATAACACACTGAAAAATGCTGTGTGCTTTTAGAGTTTTAACTGGACAAATGGCAAAATCAAAGTGGAGTGGTCCAATCATAAACAAGAGAAAATTTGCAGATGCTGGAAATCCAAGCAACACACTCAAAATGCTGGAGGAACTCAGCAGGCCAGGCAACATCTATGGAAAAGAGTAAACAGTCGATGTTTCGGGCCAAGACCCTTCATTAGGTCCTCTCATTTCCATAGATGCTGCCTACCCCGCGTTCCTGCAGCATTTTGTGCGTGTTGCTCAAAGTGGGGTAGGCTCTTTTAGCCAGTTCCACACTACGTCTTTGGTGTGCTCAAGTGTTAGATTAAAACAACTTATTCCTTTCAGATATCGAGTTCATATCTCAAAATGTATCAGTCAGTATTCGAATGGCAGAGGAAGCATAGCTTAAATCACTGCAGGTTTTGAGTATTTCCCCATATCTACAGCGCATAAAAAAACCTTATCACTCAAAAGCAAAATATATGAAAAAGGCTTTCAATTATGGAAATACAATTACTTCTGAAGACAAAAGAGACTGCAGATGCTGGAATCCAACAGACTGTCTATTGCCTATAACTGACGAATACGTCATCAACAGGACTGCCAACTCAGGGTTCCTGGATGTAGCCTCACACAAATCTCCATACCCATCCAACCCCATTATGCAATTTCCCTTCTGGATTTATTTTTTTACAAAATACAAAGCCTTCAAAAAATGGAAAAAAAACCACAGAATTTGTTTTCATTCATTCCTTCCTGGGTTTCTATCAACTTCTTTGGGTTCATTGTAACAACAAAATTGAACATGTGAAGGGAAAGATTGAGATATTTAAGGATTACTTTACCATAGGGAGTAACACAGGCGTGGGGAAAGCGCACACAGTTCTAATTTCATCAGGACAACTTTGCTCTATACATTGCTACAGCCTCGAGTCAAAGCATTCCAATAAGAGACCACTTGCCTCAACATCAAAGCAGCATTTGACCAATTACAGCACCGCAGAGCTTTAACAAAGCTTATATCAGTAGGAGACAAAGAAGTGAAGATTCATTAACAGGCCTAACACAAGGCAACAACTGCCTTTACATTCTCAAAGAGCAAAATGACAGACAATTGCCAATCAACTGCCACTTTGTGGAAGAAGGTGCAGCATTTAAAAACCATCTAGATAAGTCTGTGGACAGGCAGGTTTAGAAGGCCATAAGCCAAACACAGGCAGGTGGGACGATCTCTCTGTGCAACACAGCAGACAAAAGGGAAATGGAACAAATGGTTTGCTTCCATGCTGTAAGACCCTATGACTTGTCAGAACACCTTCTCACCTGCCACCCTGTTACCTTAACCAGACTGACCACAATTTTAAAAGCATGAGGGGAGTTGGGAATCAGTATACAAGTAAAACAAAACTGTTTCAGCAGTGGTTAAAAAACCCACTGAACTAATTTTAATTCTCACATGCCCAACTTCACTCAAATATTTAAGCTTATTTTGAAAAGACTGAATACCTTGTGCATGTTGACAGCACAGTGAATATAATTGAGTGCATTTGTATGAAAAGTTTATTTTGATACGTCTAAATATGAACTAGGAGCAGGCTATGTTTGAGTTGTGATGAGAATACACATAAATTAAGATGATTGCTGGCCTGGGATAGCACCAGTGGCATTAGCAGTTGGTCTGCCACCTGTCCTCAGGGGAGGGAGAGATAAGGCACACAATGAAGCAGCATTCGGAGATGTTAATGAAGGAGCCATCAGTCTGGGTATTGTCAAGATCGGCTCCCCCTTTGAACCCTGAACTGTTTGAAGTGTGATGGACAGGCGATACGCCAGCAGGGGGATAAAAAGGGACAGGTTCGCTAAGGCAAAACACACACGACACCACGAGGTAACGAGACCCTGGAAGCGGAGCCCCCCCGCAAGTCGGCGGGAGTCGTTTGGAAGGCTGGTTGCGGAACCAAGTCATAGATGCACAGGGTGGAAAGGTACGATCAGCGGGAACCCGGTGTGTGTCCACCCTTGCTTGGGTGCCAGGTTCACTGCAGAGGATCGACCGCATCTGGAGGAGGGGTCACAGTCGGTGACCTCAGGTGACATCACAAAGGACTCGCCCGAAAGCTGCTTGTGAGCAATATCGCAGGTCTGTGAGTGGAAGTAGTTTTGGATGATCATTCGTTCTTGTTCTCTCTCTCCTTCCCCCACATTGTCCATCACCACGGCAACGATTACTGCGAACTGAACTAAATTGGACTGAACTTTGCGTCACTTTGAAACCGGTCATTTACCCCTAGACAACGATAGAGCTTGATTGATCCTGTTATCTTAATTCTGTGCACATGTGTGTTTATCATTGCTGAACTGTTGCATTTATTATCCTTTCAATTACTGTGTTGCTTGTTTCTTTAATAAAACTTTCTTAGTTCTAGTAATCTAGACTCCAACTGAGTGATCCATTTCTGCTGGTTTGGCAACCCAGTTACAGGGTACGTAACAGAGTGGAATCAGTTTACCTGCCCTCTAACTTCACAACATGCAACTCCTGCACTTCCTCCTAATTTCATCCCATCATCTGGCTTAGCCCCTTCTTCACTGATCAGATGCCATTTGTGTCTCAGGTGGCACTAGCAGCAGCTGGAACAGTAGAGCCTTATCAAGCATGGCTAACTACACACTCCATTTTTACATGTTTTTTTTAAAATTCTGGAAAAAGTCAGTATGTAAAATTAAGTAATTTCTAAACTGCTCGATCAATATTGCAACTGTTGCGCCACACTCGTAAATTATGTTAAGATAAATATATGTATAAAGACAAAGCAGAGCATTGCTAAAAATACATTTATATTTCAACAGTTTGTTAAAGTTTAGAATTTGGAAAAAACCAGCAGGGATTCTTCCCATTTACCTGTATGCCCCATTCATTTATTACCTCTAAGAATTAGTGTGAGGTCAACTATTGTCTGGTATTGCAGGAAAACAGAGCTCGTTGTTGAAAAGTCTACAAAACAAGCTTGTTTGCCTGAGCAGCGCACACACGCATAATGCTGGAGGAACTCTGCAAGTAGAGCAGGTTCTATGGAAGGGAATAACGAGTTGTCGTTTCAGGCCAAGACCATTCATCAGCACTCGAATGAAAGCAGGCAGAATATGAAGGTTGGGGAAGAAAAAGAGTCCAAGTTAGCAGGTGATAGGTGAGACCACGTGAGGAGAAACATGGGTTGGTTTGGATGAAGTAAGAAGCTGGGAGTTGACTGGTGGAAGAGGTAAAATAGGAGAGGTCAGTGAACCATGGAAGAAAGGGAAGGAGGAGGGGAGCGAGAGGGAGGTGAAAGACAGCTGAGTAGACGAGGTGAGAAGGCAATCAGAATGAGGAATGGGAAGAGAGTTACCCTCACGAGATGTGCCCGACTTGGTAAGGACCTCCAGTATTTTGCTTGTGTTGCTCAAGATTTCCAGCACTGGCAGAATCTCGTGTTTAATCTCACTTGCCGGATGCAGAAATTTCTTCTCCATTTGGAAGCATCTGATTTAGTTAAGTACAGTGTTAGTTGGCAGAATCAAGGGTAATTTGTACGAATACGTCTGGAGCTTATCAGCTAAACCACAAAACTTTTCCAGCACAAAGCACCTGCAGGATTCACTCTGCTCAACCTACATGTGCATCCTACTTGTCAGTGCATTAGATTGTATTAGGTGAAGAACAAAAATCCTTAGACCAGTACCCACCGACTTTTCTGTCTCTGCTGGAGAGTCTGACTGGTTAATTAAGCAATAAACAGTGCTATCAGGTGTAAATAAAAAAGAATGGCTGCCCATTTAACACATATTAATTTTGTCTTCAAGGACTATTAACTCAGGATGGACAAATATAATTTTGAGTAGCTGTTAGGAACACAGATTCCCTGGTCCCTTCTTCTTTCCCCACAAATTGTTACCAATCCCATGCAATAATAGGACATACAAAACCTGCCCTTCTTCTTCACTTCTCACCATACAGCTATCTCTCCATAAGCACTTCTTCACTTGTGCTTCTTCCAATCCAGTGTACTACAGTGTTCATTATGAGGTGCTATCTAAGCTGCAGTGACAATAGGGTGACACATTGCAAATCAGCCTCATTCTGTCCATAGAAGTCACCCCAAATTTCTGAGTGACAACTATCTTAATCCTTCATCCACTCTCAGTTTCAACGACCTCTCTGCTCATCTTCCTGCACTTTCACAACGAGGCTCAACAAAAACTCATCTGCCTGGGCGCATTTCAACTTTCCAGACTCAATACTTAATTCTTCATCTTCAGGTAATTTACTATTTCTGTCTTAGGACTGAAGGAGTCAACCTTATGTGATTCTGGTTCATAGATTTTCTCTCTTCAATTGTACCTATCAGGCACTTCCCACAGCAAAACAAATGCTCCTAGTACCTATTTGACCTAATCTCACCATATCATAGACATTTCCTTTACCTACCAACCACCTACTCCACAAATCAACATCAACTTTTATTTACTATCTCTTTACCAATTCTGGGTCTCTGATCTGAAGTATTATCTGTTTTTCCTTTTACAGATGTTGCCAGTTTCCATCATTTACTATTTTAATACAAATTTCCTCATGTACAGAATTGGGTGCAACACTATTTATGTGAGTGCATGCTCATCATTCCTTTGATTATTGTACAGTATCGCCCAATACCCCAAAGAACTGGGATAAAATACTTTGAAGCTATTCATCTCCTTCCAGCTAAGTAATACCATTCAGTCAATGATGCGAGCAAATCTCTGACCAAAGCCCAAATATGGTCACTTGATTCACTATAGGTCAGAAGTGAGGATGGTTGTTGATGATCCAACTGCTACTCCTCAAAAAAAATGAAACAATCCTTGCCTGCATGAAACAAGACTCAATACAACATTCAGTCAGCAGTGATTCTGCAGCAATTTAATCTTTTCAAAGGCAATAGAGTGAGTAATAAAAATCAGATTTAAAAATACTTATTTTCTGACAATATCACTTTCTGTGGGTCATGGACAGAATCCAGTCAACAGGAGCAAGGTGCTCTTGTTACTTTATCTAAGAGCAGCAAGATTCATATCTCACAACTGCACTGCAGCAGCCACCCAAGACATTTTCCAGTTAATCTGGGGTTCAGAAATGAAGAAGACCTCAACAAATGAAGATAAATCTACTACCATCACGCTGATGATTCTCTTTGTGTGTGATTGGGTACGTAAACAAGTGTCACGACGCTTATGAGATTCAACTTGCCCCTAGTGTTGTGCAGAACAAGTCCAGCCACATTGCCTTGGAGTCCAGCTTTCAGATGGATCATTCTACGCCACCTGCCCTTTGTACATCTTATCCCAAACTACACTTTTGAAAACAAATCAGTTAAGCAGTGGTCTGCACAAAATAGATAAGACGGACGCTGTTGGGTATTATCAGTCATTTGACAGAATGCCTCATCACCAGTACTTTCAAAAGCACCAACACCTTTTTGGGCTGGCAGTGAGGAAGGCTTTCTGTTAAATCTTCCATGCTTGGATGAACACTGGCCAGGACAACGACAGCTGCACTGGAAATGAAACTACTGTACCTCTCCTTCAACAATACTCTTGCTTGGAAAGGCTGGGAAGAGATAATCAAAGTTAAACCCAAAAACCTACATTAAATGGGATTGTGTGCTATATAGACTGTTCCCAGGAACACAGGACAGATATTAATTGGGGGTCAGTGTGGACATGGTGGAGGATTACAAATACCTGGGGATTTGAAATGACAATAAACTGGACTGGTTAAAGAACACTGAGGCTGTCTACAAGAAGGGTCAGAGCCATCTCTATTTCTTGAGGAGACTGAGGTCCTTTAACATCTGTCGGACGATGCTGAGGATGTTCTACGAGTCTGTGGTGGCCAGTGCTATCATGTTTGCTGTTGTGTGCTGGGGCAGCAGGCTGAGGGTAGCAGACACCAACAGAATCAACAAACTCATTCGTAAGGCCAGTGATGTTGTGGGGATGGAACTGGACTCTCTGACGGTGGTGTCTGAAAAGAGGATGCTGTCCAAGTTGCATACCATCTTGGACAATGTCTCCCATCCACTACATAATGGACTGGTTGGGCACAGGAGTACATTCAGCCAGAGACTCATTCCACTGAGATGCAACACAGAGCATCATAGGAAGTCATTCCTGCCTGTGGCCATCAAACATTACAACTCCTCCCTTGGAGGGTTAGACACCCTGAGCCAACAGGCTGGTCCTGGACTTAGTTCCTGGCATAATTTACATATTACTATTTAATTATTTATGGTGCAACTGTAATGAAAACCAGTTTCCCTCGGGATCAATAAAGTATGACTATGACTATAATTGCTTTTGGAAAGAATCTAGTCAACAGGAGCAAGGTAAAACACCAATACAGCATAAAACGTTTTCTGAGATAAACTGATCCACATTGGACTTCAAAGAAGAATATTGTCCATGGCTATATGGTGCAAACTAGGAGACCTGTGTTGAGGTCTACCTGCTGAGAGATGTGCTGAAGTTGGCTGCTGTTACTGCAAAGATTCTTTAGGAGATGAAGCCCACAGTTTAAAGACTTCTGTCACTACACACTAATTGATTCAAATCTATTCACCTCATGAACTATTTGCTCTAGAATTGTACAGAACTGATTATTCATGTGATAACGTTGTGATTGCAATAACATAAATTGTGAATAAAATGTTGACTTGAAGATTCTTTTTATGTACATTTATTTTATGAATAAAGTATTTTTTTGAAATAAAGAACTGATGGGCTTAATAGCAACTAATCTTGCAAAATATTTCCCATCCTCAGCTCCTCTATTTCAAATTAAACCAGCTCCGACTTGATAAGCATTTTTAATGAACAGAACCCCTCCCCCCAAAAAGACCTGGATCAACACGTTAATGTCGTGTGGAGGCTTGCGTGCTTCAAGAACTCCAACAGGCGATGCCAAGTCAGGGCCACCCATGTTGGACCGGCTGTGGACGAGATAGATGCCAGACGAAGATTGTTCCAACCCAGGCTCCCGAACGGTCAGACTCGCGTCTGTCCTCCTGGGCCATGCCATACGAAACAATAACAATCAGCACAGCAGGCTATAGCCAGATACCATTCAGATAGAGGCCACAATTCATGGACTACACACGTTTTGATTCAAATCTGATCACCATGCCAGCAGGTGAACTTATCAACATTTATTTTATGTTGACAACTTTGTAATTAATAAGACTATAAATGTTACTCCAGCATATTGTGGGACCGGAGAGCTGCTGCGTTAAGGGTAGGCGCACAATGCATAGGCATTGCCAGCTTACCGGATTCTCCGGGGGTCTGGGCGCAAAGACCTCTAACATACGGCTGTTCCGCGCTTGCAAAAAGCCGGGCGCTTTGAATGATACACCGCGTTGTCCTGAGCGCGGCCATGTTCGCCTTCACTTCTGCGACAAGGGGGAGGGAGGTGACCTTCCTCTTTGAGAAACGTGGCAAAGCTGCATTCTGGGAGATGGAGTTCCCGGGCGATTTTGCCGTTGCGTCTCGGCAGTGCGATCGCTCGAGTCGAGTAAGATGTTATCCTCAGCTTTAAGCCTAGGCTATTGGTGGGTCCTCTGGTAGCTGTAGAGACAGATCCGGGATTCACATATTCTGCTGCAGTATGAATATGAGGAAGTGGTGTCTGTGATTAGTGGTTGGTGTTTTTTGGTTGTTCGTTCTTTCCTTCTGCAGCTGCCACTTGTTTTCTGCAGCACAGCGGAGGTAGCGCAGTTCACTCCCGAACGGATTGAGTGTAAAGTCTCTCCAGTGCTTAGATGCTGGATTTCTTCAGACTGATTTTGATTTTGTCTTTGAAGCATTTCCTAAACCCACTCAGGGTTTACTGACCTTCCTTCAGAATCGGGTTTATTATCACCGGCATGTGTCGTAACTTAGTAGCAGCAGTTCACTCCAATACATGATATAGAAGAAACAAAATAAAATAGTAATAACAAATAATTCAATCAATTACAGTATACGTATATTGAATAGATTAAAAATCGTGCAAAAAACTGAAATAATATATTGTGACGTTCTTGGGGGGGGGGTGTGGGCGACAGCCCGCCCCCGCATTTCTGATCGCGCAAACACGAGGAAATCTGCAGATGCTGGAATTTCAAGCAACACACATAAAAAATGCTGGTGAACGCAGCAGGCCAGGCAGCATCTCTAGGAAGAGGTACAGTCGACGTTTCAGGCCGAGACTCTTCGTCAGAACTAACTGAAAGAAGAGCTAGTAAGAGATTTGAGAGGGGGAGGGGGAGGGGGAGATCCAAAATGATAGGAGAAGACAGGAGGGGGAGGGATGGAGCCAAGAGCTGGACAGGTGATTGGCAAAAGGGGATACGAGAGGATCATGGGACAGGAGGCCCAGGGAGAAGGAAAAGGGGGAGGGGGGGAAAAACCCAGAGGATGGGCAAGCGGTATAGTGAGAGGGAAAGGGGGAAAAAATAATAAATAAATAACAGATGGGGTACGAAAGGGAGGAGGGGCAGTAACAGAAGTTAGAGAAGTCAATGTTCATGCCATCAGCTTGGAGGCTACCCAGACAGAATATAAGGTGTTGTCCTCCAACCTGAGTGGCTTCATTTTGACAGTAGAGGAGGCCGTGGATAGACATATCAGAATAGGAATAGGATGTGGAATTAAAATGTGTGGCCACTGGGAGATCCTGCTTTCTCTGGTGGACAGAGTGTAGGTGTTCAGCGAAATGGTCTCCCAGCCTGCGTCGGGTCTCGCCAGTATATAGAAGCCCACATCGGGAGCATCGGATGCAGTATATCACCCCAGCCGACTCACAGGTGGAGTGTTGCCTCACCTGGAAGGACTGTTTGGGGCCCTGAATGGTGGTAAGGGAGGAAGTGTAAGGGCATGTGTAGCACTTGTTCCGCTTACACGAATAAGTGCCAGGAGAGAGATCAGTGGGGAGGGATGGGGGGGACGAATGGACAAGGGAGTTGCGTAGGGAGCGATCCCTGCGGAATGCGGGGGGGGGGGAGGGAAAGATGTGCTTAGTGGTGGGATCCCGTTGGAGGTGGTGGAAGTTACGGAGAATAATATGTTGGACCCGGAGGCTGGTGGGGTGGTAGATGAGGACCGGGGAACCCTATTCCTAGTGGGGTGGCGGGAGGATGGAGTGAGAGCAGATGTACGTGAAATGGGGGAGATGTGTTTAAGAGCAGAGTTGATAGTGGAGGAAGGGAAGCCCCTTTCTTCAAAAAAGGAGGACATCTCCTTTGTCCTGGAATGAAAAGCCTCATCCTGAGAGCAGATGTGGTGGAGATGGAGGAATTGTGAGAAGGGGATGACATTTTTGCAAGAGACAGGGTGAGAAGAGGAATAGTCCAGTTAGCTGTGAGTCAGTAGGCTTATAGTAGACATGAGGAAATATAGTAGGCACCAGTGGATAAGCTGTCTCCAGAGATAAAGACAGAAGGATCTAGAAAGGGGAGGGAGGTGTCGGAAATGGACCAGGTAAACTTGAGGGCAGGGTGAAGGTTGGAGGCAAAGTTAATGAAGTCAATGGGCTCAGCATGCATGCAGGAAGCAGCGCCAATGCAGTTGTCAATGTAGCAAAGAAAAAGTGGGAGACAGATACAAGTATAGGCTTGGAACATAGGTTGTATAGATTGTTCCACAAAGCCAACAAAAAAGGTGGGCATAGCTGGGACCCACATGGGTGCCCATGGCTACACCTTTAGTTTGGAGGAAGTGGGAGGAGCCAAAGGAGAAATTATTAAGAGTTAGGACCAATTCCACTAGACGGAGCAGATTGGTGGTAGAGGGGAACTGGTTAGGTCTGGAATCCAAAAAGAAGCGGAGAGCTTTGAGACCTTCCTGGTGGGGGATGGAAGTATATCGGGACTGGACATGGTGAAAATAAAGTGGTGGGGGGCAGGGAATTTAAAATTATCGAAAAAATTCAGAGCGTGAGAAGTGTCACGAACATCGGAAGGGATTGAACAAGGGGGGATAAAACAGTGTCGAGGTGTGCAGAAATGAGTTCGGTGGGGCAGGAGCAAGCTGAGACAATGGGTCTACCTGGACAGGCAAGTTTGTGGATCTTTTACTAGCTCTTTCTTCAGTTAGTCCTGACGAAGGGTCTCGGCCTGAAACATCGACTGTACCTCTTCCGATGGATGCTGCCTGGCCTGCTGCGTTCACCAGCAATTTTTATGTGTGTTGCCTGCATTTCTAATGACCAGTACAGTTTATTGTCTTGTGTTAAAATGCTTTTATGGGATTATGGTGGGAAGTTCCAGTTCGTTTATTGTTACATTTTAGCTTGGGTTGTACAGTTATTTGCTTGTGTATTTGTGGGTCACCCTAACTGTGACCGGAGTGTGTGATGGTCACCTCCTCTGTCAGTGTGAGACAGGTTGAGTTCACTTTCTGGGTCATGGTGCCTGGTCTGTTTGTGTCTATCACAGTAAAACTGTTATTATGGAAAAAAAATAAATCTGTTGTTGAGTTAAAGAGCTTCCTCGTCTGAAATAATGGACCAAATGCTTGCCACAATATTAAAAAAAGTGAGGTAGTGTTCACAGTTTCAGTGCCCGTTTACGAATCGGATAGCAGAGGGGAAGAAGCTTTTCCTGAATAACTGAGTGTGTGCCTTCAGGCTTCTGTACTTCCTACCTGATGGTAACAGTGAGAAAAGGGCATGCTCTGGGTGCTGGAGGTCCTTAATAATGGACGCTGACTTTCTGAGACACTGGTCCCTTAAGATGTCCTAGGTACTTTAAAGGCTAATACCCAAGATGGAGCGGACTAAATTTACAACCCTCTGCAACTTTTTTCGGTCCTGTGCAGTAGCACCCCCTAACCCCCTGTACCAGACAGTGATGCAGCCTGTCAGAATGCTCTATAGGGTACATTTATAGAAGTTTTTGAGTGTATTTGTTGACATACCAAATCTCCTCAAACTCCTAATGTCTTGCCTTCTTTGTAACTGCATTGATATGTTGGGACCAGGTAAGGTCCTCAGAGATCTTGACACCCAGGAACTTGAAACTGCTCACTCTCTCCACTTCTGATCCCTCTATGAGGATTGGTATGTGTTCCTTCATCTTACCCTTCCTGAAGTCCACAATCAGCTCTTTCATCTTACTGACGTTGAATGCCAAGTTGTTGCTGCGACACCACTCCAATAGTTGGCATATCTCACTCCTGTATGCCCTCTTGTCACCATCTGAGATTCTAACAACATTGGTTGTATCATCAGCAAATTTATAGATGGTATATAAGCTATGCCTAGCGACACAGTCATGGGTATAGAGAGAGTAGAGCAGTGGGCTAAGCACATGCCCCTGAGGTGCACCAGTGTTGATCGTCAGCGAGGAGGAGTCGCTATCACAAATCCACACAGACTGTAGTCTTCTGATTAGGAAGTCGAGGGTACAATTGCAGAGGGAGGTACAGAGGCCCAGGTTCTGCAACTTCTTAATCAGGATTGTGGGAATGATGGTATTAAATGCTGAGCTATAGTCGATGAACAGCATCCTGACATAGGTGTTTGTGTTGTCCAGGTGGTCTAAAGCCATGTGAAGAGCCATTGAGATTGCATCTGCTTTTGAACTATTGTGGCGATAGGCAAATTGCAATGGGTCCAGGTCCTTGTTGAGGCAGGAATTCAGTCTAGTCATGACCAACCTCTCAAAGCAGTTCATCACTGTCGATGTGAGTGCTACAAGACAATAGTCACTAAGGCAGCTCACATTATTCTTCTTTGGCACTGGTATAATTGTTGCCTTTTTGAAGCAAGTTGGAACTTCCGCCCATAGCAGTGAGAGGTTGAAAATGTCCTTGAATACTCCCACCAGTTAGTTGGCACAGGGTCTCAGAGTTTTACCAGGTACTCCATTGGGACCTTCTGCCTTGCGAGGGTTCACTCTCTTTAAAGACAGTCTAACATCGGCCTCTGAGACAAAGATCACAGGGTCATCAAGTGCAGCAGGGATCTTCACAGCTGTAGTTATATTCTCCCTTTCAAAGCGGGCATAGAAGGCATTAAATTCATCTGGTAGTGAAGCATCGCTGTTATTCATACTATTAGGTTTCACTTTGTAGGAAGTAATGTCTTGCAAACCCTGGCGTAGTTGTCTTACATCCGATGCCACCTCCAACCTCAATCAAAATTGCCTCTTCGCCATTGAAATAGCCCTCCGCAAATCATACCTGGTTTTCTGGTACAGGCCTGGGTTGCCAGACTTGAATGCCACAGATCTAGCCTTCAGCAGATGACGTACCTCCTGGTTCATCCACGGCTTTTGGTTTGGGAATGTACAGTGAGTCTTTGTAGGCACACACTCATCCACACAGGTTTAACGAAGTGAGTGTAAAGGATCTGTTTGGAGTGACACGATTTATGCAACCGAATGACATCACCTGTCTATCAGAGGTGGTATTGCTTTATTGTGGTGGAGATATTATTCATATTGGCCTCCTTCCAGTGTGCAGGTGTTAGTGCGCCTGTCCTTCCAGCTGATCCTCGAAATCTTTCAGAAGGTTTTTGGTGGTATTGGGCCACGGTTTTCAGGTGTCTAGTGTAGGTGGACCATGATTCAGCTCCATACAGTAATGTAGGGAGGACGACTGCTCTATTTACAACAGGTTTTGTTGAGACCTGTAGTCACTGTTTTCAAAGAATTTTCCATAATCTTGCATAGGCTCCACTGGCACTATTCAGGTGGTGGTTGATCTCTGAGTCATTGTCTGCTTTTGGGGAGAGAATGCTGCCCTGATAGGGGAAGCGGTCATCATCTTCAAGGGCGATATTGTCAGCTTTTATGGAGGGCTGTATAAGTGTTTGGTTGGGCTGTGGCTGATATAGGACCTGTGTCTCTTTTATGTTCAAATCAAGACCCAGAGCTCTACATACCTTGGCAAAGGCATTTAGGATACATTAGAGGTCTTCTTCGGAGAGCAGTGCAATGGTGTTGTCATTTGCATTATGAAGGTCCATGATTGTGGTGGTGCTGACCATGTTCTTGGCTTTGAAACTGTTGAGGCTGAAAAGCCTATTGTCCATTCCGTACACAACTGGGATTCCCTGTGGCAGGTCGAGGCCAATGAGGTGAAGGAATTGCAGCTATAGAAGTTCAAAGTAAATTTATTATCCATGTACAATAACGTCAGCATATACAACCTTGAGATTTATTTTCTTGCAGGAGTCCATAATCGAATCAATGAGAGACTGCACCAACTTGGGTGTTCAGCCAATGTGCAAAAGACAACACACTATGCAAATACAAAAAGAAAGAAAGAAAAATAATAATAAATAAATAGGCAATAAATATCGAGAACATGAGATGAAGAGTCTTTGAAAGTGAATCCATAGATTGTGGGAATATTTTAATTGTGAAGTGAAGTGCCATGAAGTTATCCCCTTTGGTTCAAGACCCTGATGGTTGAGGAGTAATTTCTATTCCTGAACTTGGTGATGTGAGTCCTAAGGCTCCTGTACCACCTTCCTGATGGCAGCAATGAGAAGAGAGCTTGTCCTGGCTGGTGAAGGTCCCTGATGATGGATGGTGCAATGTTTCATGTAGATGTGCTTGCCAGTGGGGTGGGCTTTACCCGTGGTGGACTGGGCCATATCCACTACATTTTGTAATCCTCCATCCAAGGACATTGGTATTTCCATACCAGGATGTAATACAGCCAGTCAATATACTCTCCACTACACATCTATAGAATCTTCGTAAACTTATAAGGAAGTAGAGGTGCTGCTGTGCTTTCATTGTAAGTGCTTGACCCAGGACAATTCCTCAGAAATAGTAACACTGAGAAATTTGAGGTTGCTGTCCCTCTCCACCTCTGATCCTCCAATGAAGACTGGCTCATGGACCTCTGCTTTTCTCCTCCTAATAATCAGCTCCATCGTCTTGCTGACGTTGAGTAAGAGGTTGGTGTCGAGGCACCACTCAGCCAGAATTTCAGTCTCTCTCCTATATGCTAATGCATCACCACCTTTGATTTAGCCTATGACAGTGGTGTTTTCAGCAAACTTGAATATAGCATTGGACCTATGCTCAGCCACTCATTCGTAAGTGTAAAGCGAGTAGAGCAGGGGGCTGAGCACACAGCCTTGCGGTGCACCAGTGCTGATGGAGATTGTGGAGGAGATGCTTTTCCCAATCTGAACTGAGTGAGGTATGCAAGTGAGGAAATTGAGGATCCAATTACACAAGGAGGTAATGAGGCCAAGACTTGGAGCTTTATAGATTAGTTTTGAGGAGAAGTTGGTATTGAATGCCAAGCTGTAATCGATAAAAAACATCCTGATGTACGCATCTTTGCTATTCAGATGTTCCAGGGTTGAGTGAAATGCTAATGAAATGCCATTTGCTGTGGACCTGGTGCTCCAGTAGGCAATTGGAGTGGAACAAAGTCACTTCTCAGGCAGGATATGTTTCATCACCAACCCCTCAAACACTTCATCACCGTGGACGAGTCATTGAGGCAGGTTATTCTGGCATCAGTATAATTGCAGCCTGCTTGAATCAGGTGAGTTCCTCAGACTGCCAAAGTGAGAGGTTAAAGATCTCAGTGAACATTCCAGTCAGTTGATCAGCAGAGGTCTTTAGTACTTGGCCAGGTACCCTATCAAAGCTGTATACTTTTGTGGAATATCCCTGCTGAAGGCTACTCACACATTGGCCTCAGAGACTGAAATCACAGGATCATCAGGGACTGTAGGAGTTCGCAATGGCTCCTGCATGTTTTGATGGAAGAAGGCATTGAGCTCATCTGGAAGCGAAGCCCTATTGTCACTTATGTTGCTTGATTGAACTTTATAAGAGGTGATAGTGTTCAAGCGAGCCACACCTGTCAATCATCCTGTGTTGGTCCAAGTTTAGCTCCGAATTGCAACTTCGCCCATGAGATGGCTTTCCGGAGATCCTACCTGGACCTCTTGTAACTTTCTTGGTCACTAAACTTGGATGCATATGATATAGCCCTCAGCAGATGGTGGATCTCATGGTTCATCCAGAGCTTCTGACTGGGGAATACGCTGAATGATTTGATGGGGACACACTCACCGACAGCTGTTTTTATAAAGTCCATGCTGTATTCATTCAGATCAAGAACATATCTGCAGAAAAGTCCTGGAAAAAAAAAGGCCGGCAATATCATGAAAGATCCCACACACCCTACTCATTTGATTGTCCCATTCACATCAGGAAGGAGCCTATGTAGTATCCACATCAGGACCACCAGACTCAGTTACCTTCCTGAAGCAGTAAGGCTGATCAACCCCTCCATCCACTAACCAACACTACTTCATCATTTACTGTCAGAGTCGCCTAATGTACTGACACGTTGTGCCAAGTGGACATCCAGTCAATCTACGTATTATAAGCTATCTCATGCATTGATATTTATTGTGGTTTTTTTGCACTGCATTGGATCCAGAGAAACAATTATTTTCTTCTCCTTAACATTAAACATTAAGTAACATTAAAAATCTTGAATCTTGAACTGATGCTACATACTGAATAGTCTTTTTTTTGTTAACTGGTTGAGGGTGAAATACCTTGGGGCTGATGTAGTGGTCTGATCTGTATTCCACTTGTCAAAGCAATGTTGCTAGTTGATTATTTTCATAATATTTAACTAGATTGCTCTTTAATCGATAATATTTATCTTTGTTTACCATCACTGCTATTATTTTGACATGTGTACTGTAAGGATTAGACTTGGTAATCCCCTGAAGCAGATTCTTTACCTGAGGATTTTTTTCCTCAGTACTTGTTGACACAATCAGTTGAAGAGATGTAGGTTGTCATAAACTGTAAAATCTGTGAGTTGCAGAGTTTCTAGGATTGGCCCACTATCTTCCCTAGAAAACTTAGTAATTGAGTATGTGCGACGTGAGATGCATAAAGAGACTGAGTAGTATCAGCAGTTCTTGTTCTTCATATGAAGGTGGGCAGGCTGATAAAAGTACATACAAAAGACACTTTTTTTTAAGTGACATATAAGAGGCAGCGGCGGCAGCAGAAGGCAGGCAGAGCACCACCAAACACGGAGAGTTCTTTCTCCTTGGGTGGGGTATTGTCTTATTTTTTAAACCATAAAAGAGAGATAGGGTCTAGTGGCCATTGTCGGAGTGGGAGCTAGAGTCAGAGCGGAAACGTAGAGGCTTTGATGAGACGAGACTGAGGCCAAAGAAACAGGTAAGAAGGGTAGGGTTTTTATTTCGTTATTGCTGATTTGGTCTTGGTTGCTCATAATACAGTGCAGGCAGGATGGCAGATACGACAGTGGAATGCTTCTGTAGGATATGGGAATTCATGGAACCTGATGGTCTCCCTGATGACTACACTGGCGGGAAGTGCAGCCAAATCCAGCTCCTGAAAGTCCACATTAAGGAGCTGAAGCTGGAGAAGGATGGACTAAGGATCATTCAGGAGACAGAACAATTGATAGATAAGGCTTTTGAGGGGGTGGTTACACCCAGAGTGCAAAATTTAGGGCGTAGATGGTTGAACGCTGAGAGTGGTAAAGGGAGAGAGAAGTCAGTGCGAGGTTCTCCTGTGGCTATTCCCCTCAGCAACAGGTACACCCCCTTGGATACTGCAGAGGGGGTGATCGATCTGGGCAAGGCAGCAGCAGCCAGACCAATAGCACTGTGGTCGGCACTGAGCCTCAGAAGGGTAGGGTGAAGTCAGGCAAAGCAATAGTCATAGAAGACTGGATAATTAGGGGGACAAATAGGAGATTCTACAGCAGCAAAAGTGACTCCAGGATGGTGCAGGGCCCAGGATGTCTCTGAGCGGTTGCAGAATATTCTTGAAGGGGAAGGTGAGCAGCCAGAGGTCGTGGTACATATCGGTACCAATGACATAGCAGGGGAGGGGTAGAGGTCCTGCGCAAGTTTAGGGAGTGGGAAGGAGGTTGAAGAGCAGGACCTCCAAAGTAGTAATCTCTGTATTACTCCCAGTGCCACAAGCTAGGGAAGGTGAGAACAGGAAAATAGTGCAGATGAATGAGTGGCTGAGGAGATGGTGCAGGGGACATGGTTTCAAGTTCTTGGATCATTGGATCCTTTTCTGGGGAAGGGGTGACCTGCACAAGTGGGATGTGTTGCACCTGAACTGGACAGGAACCAATATCCTGGGAGGGAGGTTTGCTAATGTTATTGGGGAGGGTTTAAACTAGATTTGTAGGGGTTGGGAACCAAAGTGAAGAAGCAGGGGATGGAGTGGTTGCTGCACATGTAGTGACAGCTTGTAGGGAGTTTGTGAGAAAGGATAGGCAGATGATAGAGCAAAGATGCACTCAGCCAGATGGTTTGAGATATGTCCATTTTAATGCAAGGAGTATCATAAACAAGGTGGATGAACTTAAGAGTGTGGACCAATATGTGGAACTATGTCATTGTGACCATTACAGAGACTTGGATGTCTCAGGGGCCAGAATGGCTGCTGAGTGTGCTGGGCTTTAAATGCTTCAAAAAGAGAGGGAGGCAAAAGAGGTGGCAGTGCGGTATTCCTGGTCAAGGATAGTATCACGGCTGCTGAAAAGGAGGAAGTCATGGAGGGATCGTCTACTGAGTCATTGAATGTGGAAGTCAGAAACAAGAAGGAGGCGATAACTCTCCTGGGTGTTTTTTGTAGACCCCCCAATAGTAACAGAGACATCGAGGAGCAGATAGGGAGGCAGATTCTGGAATGGTGCAACGATAATAGAGTTGTGAAGGGTGATTTTAACTTTCCTCATGTTGACTGGCATCTCCTACAGCAAAGGTTTTGGATGGGATGTAGTTTGTCAGGTGTGTTCAGGAAGGTTTCCTGATGCAATACAGTATGTAGATAAGCCAAGTAGAGGAGAGGCTGTACTTAGTCTGGTATTGAGAAATTAACCTAGTCAGGTGTCAGATCTCTCGGTAAGAGAGCATTTTGGAGGTAGAGACCACAACTCTATCTCCTTTACCATAGTGCTGGAGAGGGATAGGAGCAGAATTTGGGAAAACGTTTAATTGGGGTAGGGGGAAATATGACACTATTTGGCAGAAACTAGGGAGCATATGTTCTCAGGGAAATGCATGGCAGAAATGTGACTCCCTCTGTCCCTCTGAATACACCTCTTGCCCATCCTCTGGGTCCCCCCCCCCCTTGTCTTTCTTCCCGGACCTCCTGTCCCATGACCCCCTCGTATCCCCTTTTGCCTATCACCTGTCCAGCTCTTGGCTCTATCCCTCCCCCTCCTATCTTCTCCTATCATTTTGGATCTCCCCCTCCCCCTCCAACTTTCAAATCCCTTACTCACTCTTCCTTCAGTTAGTCCTGACGAAGGGTCTCGGCCTGAAACGTCGACTGCATCTCTTCCTACAGATGCTGCCTGGCCTGCTGCGTTCACCAGCAACTTTGATGTGTGTTGCTTGACTTTCCAGCATCTGCAGAATTCCTGTTGTTCAGGTCACATTTTCATGGCATTCTGCATGGGTATGTTCCATTGAGGCAGGAAAAGGATGGTAGAGTAATAGAACCATGGTGTAAAAACGATGTAGGAAATCTAGTTAAGAAGGAAAGAGAAGCTTATGAAAGGTCCAAGAAACTATATACTATTAGAGCTCTAGAAAATTACAAGGTTGCTAGGAAGGAGTTTAAGAATGGAATTAAGGGAGAGAGAAGGGGCCATGAGAAGGTCTTGACGAGCAGGGTTAAGGAATACCTTAAGGCATCCTACAAGTATGTGAAGAGCAAGAGAATGAGACATGTGAAAATAAGAGCAATTAGGTGTGATAGTGGAAATGTGTGCATGGAGTCGGAGGAGGTACTTAATGAATACTTTGTTTCAGTATTCACCAGGGAAAAGAGCCTTGGTATTTTTGGGAATGACTTACAGTGGACTAAAGTGCTTGAGCATATAGGCATTAAGAAGGACAGTTTCTGAAAAGCATTTAGTTAGATAAGTAACCAGGTCTGGACGAGATATACTCTAGGCTATTAGAGACCAGCGAGTGTTACTTCAAAGGTAGACAAGTTGTTGAAGAAGATCCTGAGAGGCAGGATTTGTGAGCATTTGAAGAAACATAATGTGATTAGGGATAGTCAGCATGGCTTTGTCAAGAGCAGGTCATGCATTGTGAGCCTAATTGAATTCTTTGAGGATGTAACAAAGCACATTGATGAAGGTAGAGCAGTGGATGTAGTGTATATGGATTTCAGTAAGGTATTTGATAGGGTTCCCCGTGCAAGGCTCATTCAGAAAATAAGGAGGCATGGGATCCCAGGAGACCTCGCTTTGTGAATCCAGAATTAGTTTGCCCAGAGAAGGCAAAAGGTGGTTGTAGATGGTTCTGCATGGAGGTCGGTGACCAGTGGTGTTCCACAGGGATCTGTTCTGGGACCCCTCCTTTTTGTGATTTTTATAAATGACCTGGATGAGGAAGTAGAAAGGTGGGTTCGTGAGTTTGCTGATGACACAAAAATTGGAAGTGTTGTGGATAGTCTGGAGGGTTGTCAGAGGTTACAGCAGGGCATCAATAGCATGCAGAACTGGGCTGAGAAGGTTCAGATGAAGTTCAAACCAGATATATGTGAAGTGGTTCGTTTTGGTAGGTCAAATTTGAAAACAGAGTATAATATTAATTGTAAAACTCTTGACAGTGTGGAGGATCAGACAGATCTTGGGGTCCATGCCCATAGGACATTCAAAGCTGCTGTGCAGGTTGACAGTGTTATTAAGAAGGCGTATGGTGTGATGGCCTTCATCATCCATGGGATTGAGTTCAAGAGCTGTGAGGTAATGTTAAAGCTATATGTGACATTAGTTAGACCCCACTTGGAGTTTTGGGTTCAGTTCTGGTCACCTCACTACAGGAAGGATGTGAATACTATAGAGAGAGTGCAGAGGAGATTTAGAAGGATGTTGCTTGGATTGGAGAGCATGTCTTATGAGAATAGGTGGAGTGAACTTGGCCTTTTCTCCTTGGAGTGACGGAGGATGAGAGGTGACCTGATAGAGATTTATATAAGATGATGACAAGCATTGGTCATGTGGATAGCCAAAGGCTTTTTCCCAGGGCTGAAATGGCAAACACGAGGGGGAACAGTTTTAAGGTGCTTGGGAGTAGGTACAAGGGGGATGTCAGAGGTAAGTTTTTCATACAGAGAGTGGTGGGTGTGTGGAATGCACCGCCAGCGACAGTGGTGAGGTGGATACAATAGGGTATTTTAAGAGACTCAAACTTAGGTTCATGGAGCTTAGAAAAATAGATGGCAATGCAGTAGGCAAATTCTAGGCAGTCTCTAGAGTAGGTTACCTGGTCAGCTCAACATTGTGGGCCAAAGGGCCTGTAATGTACGGTAGATTTCTATGTTCTATGTTCTAAAGAAGAACATTATCAATGAGTAGTTTCTGCTTTCCAGGGAGCTATTTCTTAATGTATTTTCAAATAAGGCAATTCATAAATTTCAAGCTCTAGCTATGTATATATAGTTCTAACAGAGCCATTTGTGTGCTTTTCTCATAATTCTAATTTGTTACTAACTTTCAAAACATGTACATTCACCCTGGCTGTTAAAATAATTTGTTTATTCTGAGACTTCTGCTTGCCCCAAGACACATGGGCTAAAAGTTCCCTTTTGAGAATTTTCCCTTTTTCCCTTTGAACATTTGTTAATGCAGTTGAGTTTGGGAGTTCGGCTGGAGAACAGAGGCTATGCATATTCATTGAAATGCTATGAAAAGTTGGGGGAAATTTAGAAAAATGCATCCCGTACCCATGCCTCACAACACTTCAAAATGCTTCCGAATGTTCTATTCTGGCAAGATGCCAGCGCAACTGGTCAGAGCAGTTTCTACAGGGTCATCAAAAGTTGCTACTGTTCTACTTAAAAGTATGACTAATAATCGACAGATCCTGCTGTATATTAAGAACTTAAAGTACTGCAGGTCTACACCATCAGTGAGATGCTCATTGGCAGAGATAATGAAGGATCTGCGCAACGTGTTGATGTCTGAGTCGATGGAGGCTTACAGTCAAGTAGTGAGTGGCCACTATGATCGCTTTTCTTGTGCTCACACGAGCACTTTGGATATTGTTAATCTGGTATGCTGTAAGTTTGATTTGCTGATTTATTGGATGAGAACAGGGGCGGATGGAGGGGTCGTAGACCTGGACTGTAGCAAAGACTGGGCCTGAAGCCGTGGTGCCACCAGTTTGCAACCACATGGAGTGAAGGGTCGAAGCTGTTGCGCTTCACCAGGGGCAGTGTGGCGCAATGTCCACAAGGTAGTCAGAGCCACCCTACCAGGGTTTCGCTCGGCAGAAGACAAGTGAACAGCGGGTGTTTTTTTTGTCTGCATTCAATGGACTTGAGGCCTCAAGCTGTGGGGATACTTGCGTTTCAGCCCCCGGAGAAAGAGGTGTCCAAGCCATCATGCTGTACCAGGGTGGCGCAGATCAGTTGTGGCAGCTGAAGATGTCAACTGGACTGAGGGACCTGGACTATATACATATATATTTGTTTGATTAGGTTTTTACTAGTATTCTATATGCGCTTGTATATTCAAGGACTGGGCCTCAAAGCCAGAGATTTGCCAAGGGGGAGTCAGGTTTTGGGGCAAGGACTGGGCCTGAAAGCTACAGTGTTGCCTAGCGGGTGTTGGGGTGGTCGACAGATGATATCTGTGGGCTGGGGGGCCATCTGGACTCATGTGCACATTCTGCGTCTTTGTATTTTTACTAATTTTCGATATGTGTTTATTGACCTGTAAGTACGAGGACTAGGCATCAAGCCACAGCGTCGTGGGGGCTGGTTGTCGGGACTTATTACAAGATTGTGATCCTCTGTGTGCTTCCTGTGTGTGACTGTTGGTAATGTGTCTTTACACCTCGACCCATAGTAACGCTATCCTGTTTGGCTGTATTCATGAGTATTCCTGTATGGTTAAATGACAATTAACCTTAAATTGAATTTTGCAGTTTCATGAAGAAAGTCATTCTTGTTCCAAACATTTAAATGTTTTCTAGATGTGAAAGGGGTTTGTTTTTCAGCCTGTAACAGTTTGTTCATAACTTCATGTCCTCTCTTGACGTAACATACTTGCTATCTGCTTTTGCAATTAAAAAATTAGGACCAAATGAAGCAACTGCATCTCATAGCTTTGTTGATGTCCATCTCAATGATGACAAATACTAAATGAATCTGGGTTTTATTCAAAGTCTCTGGCAAGAAACAGATGACCTTGGTTAAGGTACTGCGAAAGTAAGTAAGCACAAACATGTACAGCGGGGAAGGGAACAGCTAGAATTATATGTGAAAATGTTTACTTTTCAACTCAGCCTCAAAATATCAAATTTTGATTGTTGAATGTGTTCTTCACTGATTTCAATAAGAAAGTAAACATAAATAAAGCTACTTAAGGAATAAATTTCCTTTAGTTTTCTAACATTTTATTAAGGATCCGATCTTCACCATTTTTCTGATTTGGATCCTTATATTCGCATATAAATAGATCATAAATTTTATGAAGATTTATAAGTTACAATGTAAAGCAATAAATTTCCTACTATGCTGTAAAATTCTGTCCTCTTATAATGATGCTACTTTAGAATATTTTAAATTATATCTCAAGCTATTTCTTTTAAAAGTTCATCTAATTGGTTTGATTTTAAACATTTTTCTTATCATACAGTATTTCTGTGCAATGTCTTTTAGACACCGAAAGTTTAATTAACTTCTCAAATAATGGTTCTTTTCAGCATATTTTACATATTACATGAGCAGGTATTATATTGAAAATTTAAATATGGAGTTAATATAAATTTAAACTCAAACAAGGCAGTTGCCAGAAATCTGAAACAACAGAAGATGCTTGAAACACAAATGTCAGGGGGAATGTACATGACATCTTAAGTCCAAAGAATCTTTGCCAGAGTTGGAAGCTAAGGCAGATGAAGGACATTAAGAAAGGCGTAGGGCAGGAGAAGGGGAACAGGAAAAATTGCACATGTTTAGGAAGAGAAACAGCATGACCTTGTTGTAAGGAAAGAAGGAGATGATTAGCTATCAGGAGTGGTGGAAATGCAAGATAGCAGGAGGCATTCTGAGAAAAAGCAAAAACAAAAATAATGATCTGTATGAGATGTAGAGAATGAGTAAATATCTAAAAAGAGAGGTGAAAAATTAAGTGGAGCATATTCAAGTTGCCTTATAGTCATGAACAAAAAATATTGCAAGTTCAGAGAACATACATGAAATGATTCTGTAACTGCTGCAGACGAGGATTTACAAAGTCAAAGAGTGCTGATGTGCCAATTCTTCAAAAAGCAATTTTCTTTTGGTTTAGGCTTTTCATTTCTGAGAATTGTTTGATTAGGTTAGGCAGCAATTGGCACGGCCAGTTGCAGATGGGCAGATCTGGTCAATAGAGGAACAAAAGTAATTTCCACAAATGTTTTATTTAAAGAAGCATTCGGCTAAAAGTGCAGTGGGACATGAGAAACACTTTGAGGAAACCCATATTTCAAATAAACTTGTAAGCTGTTGCCCTAAACAGGGCATCTGCTGCCCCAACTGAAGACACAGGTACATTTTAAGATGCCATTTGTCAGCAGCCTGAAATATTTCCATGGTTCCTGAATGAACATTCCATCTCATCCTTTTCCCAGCAAAAGATAGTTTTTTGACCTACATTTGAGAACCTTAAATTACATTGAATTGAGTGCCAGTGATGGACTCCTTGCTTACTCAGTCAATTAAATTTATTTATAGTCCTATTAATGATATAGGGTGCCAATCTGAACATAGTAATGTGGTTGCCAGTTGAGGAGGTAGGGCCTTTCACAACCTGATATATCAGCCACAGGAAGGTGAAGGTGGGATGAAAACCATTTTCCATTAGATTTTAACTCTGCTGGTAAAGAAAGTTAAAATGTATAAAGTAACTTTAGTTATTTTGCCTGTTAAAAGTATTCACTCAGCTTAATAATAACCATTCAAAATTCACGTTATTAAAAATTTCCATTTACACTAATTCTGTGCATAGTTTACATCAAATATTTTCAATTTGATTGTATTGTTTCCCTAAAAAGACAATTCATCGACTAGGTTTACTTTCAGATCTTAGCACCGAGATTTCTTTGCATTTGCAGGCTGAGCTGTAACAGTATGGAAATTAATCTACAGAGTAAAAATTCAAACTACATCGTAAAGATACAATTTGGTACCTCTGGATATATTTGTAAATAACATGAAATAATGAGTCATCCCCCGACACAATGGTGCCAAGAAAACAGCCTTTCCCTCAATGTTGCAAAAACAAAGGAGCTGGTTGTGGACTGCAGGAGGAATGGAGACAGGCTAACCCCTATTGGCATCAATGGATCTGGGGTTGAGAGGGTGAACAGCTTTAAGTTCCTCAGAATACACATTACAGAGGATCTCACGTGGTCTGTACATACCAGCTGTGTGGTGAAAAAAAGCACAACAATGCCACTTTCACCTCAGATGGTTGAAGAAGTTTGGCAAGAGTCCCCAAATCCTAAGGACTTTCTACAGGGACACAATTGAGAACATCCTAACTGGCTGCAACACTTCCTGTTATGGGAACTGTACTTCCATCAATCGCAGGATTCTACAGATTGAAGGATCATTGGGGACCCTAGTCACCCCACTCACAAACTGTTCCAGCTGCTACCATCTGAGAAAAGGTACCTCAGCATAAAAGCCAGGACCAACAGGCTCCAGGACAGCTTCTTCCACCAGGCCATCAGACTGATTAATTCACGCTGACACAATTGTATTTCTATATTGACTGACCTATTGTACATACTATTTATTACAAATTACTATAAATTGCACATTTAGACAACAACGTATCGTAAAGATTTTTACTTCTTATGTAGTGAAGGATGTAAGAAATAAAGTCAATTCAATTCAAGAACAGGGCTTAATAAAAAACTAAATTTCAAATTTATATTCTTGTGATTTGAATATATGTTCCTTAAAAATATGTAATAAATATGTCACTCCAATAATGCCAATGATTATTAGTCAATAAAGATTTCAGTCTCATTTGCTCCTTTACCATTATCTTTGTGACCTTCCTTGAACCCAAGAGATTCTGTAAAATAAATTGGGATGTCAATTTAGTTATGTATGGACTGCTCTGAAGCTGTTTGACAACAGGTAATATGCTATATAATCTCATCAATTTCAGTAGAGCAAAACCAATACCAATCCATTGACTGATGCAAAGGAGTAACTAAATTAACATGGTCCTCCTGATGTTTATCTGTATTCATATTCCAGAAAATAAATAAATATAATTTGTTATTTTCAGAAACATAGAGGAAGTTATTTGAAGAACGATAGACCAGTGAGTCTCATGTCAGTCATAAGGAAATTGCTGGAGAAAATTCTTAGGGATAGTATATACAACCATTTGGAAACACATGCCTAATTAGAGAGAGCCAGCATGCCTTTGTGCATGGCAGGTTGTGCCTTACAAACTTGACTGAGTTTTTTGCAAGGTGATGAGAGAGATTGGTGGGGGTAGGTCAGTGGATGTTGCCTGCATGGATTTTAGTAAGGCATTTGACAAAGTTTCTTATGGGAGGCTAATCCAGAAGATTAAGATGCATGGCGTCTGTGGTAAATTCGCTGTCTGGATTCAGAACAAGCTTGTGTGTAGAAGACAGAGGATAGTGGATGAAGGGGCTTATTCAAACTGAAGGTCTGTAATCAGTGGAGTTCCACAGAAATGTGTGCTGGGACCTCTGCTGCTTGTGATATATATAAATGACCTGGATGAAAATGTAGATGGCTGGGTTAGTAAGTTTGCAGATGATACCAAGAATGGTGCAGTTGTGGATAGTGTAGAAGACTGGCAAAGAATACAGCGTAATATAAACCAGGTGCAGATATGGGCAGAGGAATGGCAGATGGAGATTAACCCAGAAAAATGTGAAGTGTTGCACCTTGGTAGGGCAAATGCAAAGAGACAGTACACTGTTAGGGTAAGATCCTTAACGATGTTATTGAGCAGAGAGATCTTGGGATCCAGTTCATAGCTCCTTAAAAGTGGCTACACAGGTCAATGAGGTGGTTTAGAAGTCCTATGGAATGATTGTTTTTATTAGTTGAGACGCTGAATTAAAAATCAGGAAGTTATGTTGCATCTTTATAAAACTCTGGTGAGGCCACATCTGGAGTATTGCCTACAGTTCTGGTCGCCCCAGTATAGGAAGGATGTTGAGGCTTTGGAGAGGGTGCAGAAGAGGTTTACCAGGATGCTGCCTGGTTTAGAGGGCATGTGCTATCACAAGAGACTGGATAAAACCTTGTTTGTTTTCTCTGGAGCATTGGAGGCTGAGGGGAGATCTGATAGAGATCTGCAAGATTTTGAGAGGCATTGATAGAGTGGAGAGAATGTATCTGTTTCGCAGGATCGAAGTGTCTAATACCATAGGGCATGTATTGAAGGTGAGAGGGAGTAGGTTTAAAGGGGATGTGAGGGGTAAGTTTTTTACTCAGAGAGTCGTGGATGCCTGGAATGCATTGAAAAGAAGAATACAGCTGTGAAGATCCCTGCTGCACCTAATGACCCTGTGATCTCTGTCTCAGAGGCCAATGTTTGGCTGTCTACCTAGCAAGGCTCTGAAAACCTGTGCCAACTAACTGGCGGGGTTATTCAAGGACATTTTGAACTCCTCACTGCTATGGGCAGAAGTTCCCACTTGCCTCAAAAAGGCAACAATTATACCAGTACCAAAGAAGAATAACGTAAGCTGACTTAATGACTATCATCCGGTAGCACTTACACCTACAGTGATGAAGTGCTTTGAGAGAGTCATGACTAGACTGATCTCCTGCCTCAGCAAGGACCTGGACCCATTGCAATCTGCTTATCGCCATAATAGGTCAACGGCAGAACCAATCTCAATGGCTCTCCACATGGCTTTAGACCAGCTGGACAACACAAACACCTATGTCAGGATGCTGTTCATTGACTATAGCTCAGCATTTAATACCATCATTCCCACAATCCTGATTGAGAAGTTGCAGATCCTGGGCCTCTGTACCTCCCTCTGCAATTGGATCCTCGACTTCCTAAATGGAAGACCACAATCTGTGCAGGTTGATGATAACAACTCCTCCTCTCTGACTATCAACACTGGTACATCTCAGAGGTGTGTGCTTAGCCCACTGCTCTACTCTCTCTATACCCATGATTGTGTGGCTAGGCATAGCTCAAATATCATCTATAAATTTGCTGATGATACAACTATGGTTAGTAGCATCTCAAGTAGTGACGAGAGGGCATACAGGAGTGAGATATGCCAACTAGTGGAGTGGTGCCGCAGCAACAACATGGCACTGAACGTCAGTAAGATGAAAGAGCTGATTGTGGATTTCCAGAAGTGTAAGATGAAGGAACACGTACCAATCCTAACAGAGGGATCAGAAGTGAAGAGAATAAGCAAACTCAAGTTCCTGGGTGTCAAGATCTCTGAGGCTCTAATCTGATCCCAACATATTGATGCAGTTATAAAGAAGGCAAGACAGCGGCTATACTTCATTAGGAGTTTGAAGAGATTTGGTATGTCAACAAATATACTCAAAAATTTCTATACATGTACCATGGAGAGCATTCTGACAGGCTGCATCACTGTCTGGTATGGGGGTGCTACTGCACAGGACTGAAAGAAGCTGCAGAGGGCTGTAAATTTAGTCAGCTCCATCTTGGGTACTAGCCTACAAAGTACTCAGGACATCTTCTAGGAGCAGTGCCTCAGAAAGGCAACGTCCATTATTAGGGACCTCCAGCACCCAGGGCATGCCCTTTTCTTACTGTTACCATCAGGTAGGAGGTACCGAAGCCTGAAGGCACAAACTCGGTGATTCAGGAACAGCTTCTTCCCTTCTGCCATCCGATTTCTAAATGGACATTGAACCTTGGACACTACCTCACTTTTTAAAATATATAATATTTCTGTTTTTTGCATAATTTTAATCTATTCAATATACATATACTGTATAAAGTATACTGAATAAGATTTACTTATTTATTTATTATTATTATTACTTTATTTTTTTCTTCCATATTAAGTATTGCATTGAACTGCTGCTACTAAGTTAACAAATTTCACGGCCATGTCAGTGACAATAAACTTGATCTGATTCTGATTCTGAGTATGGTGGTAGAGGCAAGTACTTTAGAGGCTTTAAAAAACATTGGATAGGCACATGGATGTAAGGAAGATGGAAGGATTAGTGTTTGGCTGTTTTTGATTTGCTGTTTAACTGGTTCGGCACAACATTGTGGGCTGAAAGGCCTTCTAAAGGAAAACTTTTGGGAGAAGTAGAATATGTTTGTTTTAAAAGATACATTCTAAATATGTTAAATGCATTCTTGCATCCTATTCTAGAATGAAACTTTTCCAGAATAAAACATTCAAGAAACATTACTGATTGAGAACCGTATTTGGAAGCATGTTCTTATTTTGAACCATAGTTTTGAAGTATGTTTTTGAAGCGTACTGTGTATTATGTTTGGCTCCTCCCACTTCCTCCAAACTAAAGGTGCAGCTATGGGCACCCGTATGGGTTCTAGCTATGCCTGCCTTTTTGTTGGCTTTGTGGAACTATCTATGTTCCGTGCCTATTCTGGTATCTGTCCCCCACTTTTCCTTCGCTACATCGACGACTGCATTGGCGCTGCTTCCTGCACGCATGCAGAGATCGTTGACTTTATTAACTTTGCCTCCAACTTTCACCCTGCCCTCAAGTTTACCTGGTCCATTTCCGACACCTCCCTCCCTTTTCTAGATCTTTCTGTCTCTGTCTCTGGAGACAGCTTATCCACTGATGTCTACTATAAGCCTACTGACTCTCACAGCTATCTGGACTATTCCTCTTCTCACCCTGTCTCTTGCAAAAACGCCATCCCCTTCTCGCAATTCCTCCGTCTCCGCCGCATCTGCTCTCAGGATGAGGCTTTTCATTCTAGGACGAGGGAGATGTCTTCCTTTTTTAAAGAAAGGGGCTTCCCTTCCTCCACTATCAACTCTGCTCTTAAACGCATCTCCCCCATTTCACGTACATCTTTCCTTTTTAAATCTTTTTATTGAATAAGTATACAAAAAGGTAAGCCATATAGGCACTAGTACACTGTTAGAATATAATAAAATTACAGGAGATATTAATAAAAAAAAAATACAAACAATGTAATTTAAACATATCATACCAAGGTAACATAACAGTATACTAATTTTTATATATATCAATAGAGAAAAGGAAAAAAAACCCAAAAAAAAACCCACCGTGCAACTAACTAAAAGCAAAGCAAAACAATGGGCTAACTTGAAACCAAACAGAGTTTAAAAAAAACTTAAAATCACGTCCTCAATCCCGACCTCCATTAAAAACAGTAAAAAAAAACAAGAAGGGTATATATTACATTAAATGAAAATATTGAATAAAAGATCTCCAGGTCTGTTGAAATTTAAATGAAGAGTCATAAAGATTGCTTCTAATTTTCTCCAAATTCAAGCATAATATCGTCTGAGAAAACCAAAAAAAGGTAGTTGGAGCATTAAGCTCTTTCCAATGTTGTAAAATACATCTTTTCGCCATTAAAGTAAGAAATGCAATCATTCTACGGGCTGAAGGAGAGAGATTACTGGAAATTTTAGGTAGTCCAAAGATAGCAGTAATAGGGTGAGGAGAGATATCTATATTCAATACCTTGGAAATAATATTAAAAATGTCTCTCCAAAAAGTTTCCAGAGTAGGACAAGACCAAGACATATGAGTTAAAGAAGCTATCTGCCCCGGACATCTATCACAAAAGGGATTAATATGAGAATAAAAGCGAGCTAATTTATCTTTGGACATATGTGCTCTATGAACAACTTTAAATTGAATTAGGGAATGTTTAGCACAGATAGAGGAAGTATTGACTAATTGTAAAATCTGCCCCCAGTCATCCACAGAAATAATAGATCCCAATTCTTGTTCCCAATCTGACCTAATCTTATCAAATGGAGCTTTCCTAAGTTTCATAATAATATTATAAATAATAGCCGATGCACCTTTCTGACATGGATTAAGGTTAATTATAGTATTTAAAATGTATGTAGGAGGAAGCATTGGAAAGGAAGAAAGTATGGTACTTAGGAAATTTCTAACTTGTAGATATCTAAAAAAGTGTATTCTTGATAAATTATATTTATTAGATAATTGTTCAAAAGACATAAGGGAACCATCTAAAAAAAATCCAAAAACTGTGAAATACCCTTAGTCTTCCAAATTTGAAAAGCACGATCCGTAAAAGAGGGAGGAAAAAATATGTTACCTAAAATAGGAATCGCTAGCCCAAATTGGTTAAGATCAAAAAATTTTCTGAATTGAAACCAAATACGTAAGGTATATTTAACTATCGGGTTAGACACCGGTTTAAGGCGTTTCAAATCAAAAGGAAGAGAGGAACCTAAAATAGAGCCAAGTGTATAGCCCTGAACAGATTGTAATTCCAATGCTACCCATTTAGGAATGGATAGTATATCCTGGTCAAGTAACCAAAATTTCATATGTCGAATATTAATTGCCCAATAATAAAATCTAAAGTTAGGTAATGCTAAGCCTCCATCTCTCTTAGCTTTCTGTAAATGTATTTTACCCAGTCTCGGGTTTTTATTTTGCCAAATAAATGAAGAAATTTTGGAGTCGACTTTATCAAAAAAAGATTTTGGAACAAAAATTGGTAATGCCAGAAATATATATAAAAATTTTGGCAAAAAAAACATCTTAACTGCATTAATACGACCAATCAAAGTTAAATATAAAGGAAACCATTTAGATGAAAGTTGAATAATATGATCAATTAAGGGTAAAAAGTTAATCTTAAATAAATCTTTGTATTTACAAGTAATTTTAATCCCAAGATATGAAAAATAATTATTAATCAATTTAAAAGGAAAGTTATGATATAAGGGAAGTTGTTTATTAATCGGGAAAAGGTCACTCTTACTAAGATTTAATTTATAACCTGAAAAAAGACCAAATTGTGCTAATAGCTCTAAAACAGCAGGGATGGATTTTTGGGGATTAGAAATATATAAAAGTAAGTCATCAGCATAGAGTGATATTTTATGGGACTTTAAGCCCCGAGTTATCCCAGTAATATTTGGAGATTCTCGAATGGCAATTGCAAGAGGTTCTAAGGCAATATCAAATAATAAAGGACTAAGAGGACACCCTTGTCGAGTACCTCGAAAAAGAGGGAAAAAGGGTGAGCTTAAAGAGTTAGTACAGACCGAGGCCACAGGAGAATGATATAACAATTTAATCCAGGATAGAAATTTCGAGCTAAAATTAAACATTTCAAGCACCTTAAATAAATAAGGCCATTCTACTCTATCAAAAGCTTTCTCAGCATCTAAAGAGATAACACACTCAGGAACATTTTGTGAGGGGGTATAAACAATATTTAACAGTGTGCGAATATTATAAAAAGAGTAACGACCTTTAATAAAACCCGTTTGGTCTTCCGAAATAATAAAAGGAAGTACTTTTTCTAATCTGTTTGCTAATAACTTAGAAAAAACTTTAGAATCAACATTTAATAAAGATATTGGTCTATAAGATGCACATTGAGCAGGATCTTTATCCTTCTTTAATATTAGAGAAATTGACGCTCTATTGAAAGATTCAGGAAGTTTACCAAGTTTTAATGAAGCCTCAAAAACCCTACAGAGCCAAGGGATTAATGAAGGTGCGAAACATTTATAAAATTCTACAGTAAACCCATCAGGTCCAGGAGCTTTCCCCAAATTCATTGAGAAAATAACATTCTTAATCTCATCCGTGGTAATGGAAGTATCTAACATAGAAGACATATCCTGTGAAATCTCAGGGAAGTCTAGATTATCTAAAAAGTCATTCATATATTTAGAATCTCGAGGAGACTCTGATTGATATAAGGAAGAATAAAAATCACAGAAAGTTTGATTAATCCCCACATGGTCAAGTATCAGTCGGTCATTTTGGTTATAAATCTGATTAATTTGAGATTTAGCATAATTAGACTTCAGTTGATTAGCCAACAGTTTGCCAATTTTGTCACTGTGTACATAAAATTCACTTCTTGTTTTCCTTAATTGGTTTACAATCGAGGACGAAAGTAATAAACTGTGTTCCATTTGAAGTTCAGTTCTTTGTTTATATAACTCCTCAGAAGGAGCTATAACATATTTCTTATCAATTTCCTTAATCTTGTCCACGATTACCAACTCCTCCTGCTTCAGCTTCTTCCTCAAAGCAGCAGAATACGAGATAATCTGACCACGAATATAAGCTTTAAAAGTATCCCAAAGAATGTTCACAGAAATATCCTCTGTATAGTTAATTGTAAAAAAAAGATCAATCTGTTCATTCATAAAGTTAACAAAGTCCGAGTCCTGAAGCAACAACGAATTAAAACGCTACTGTCTCTTATTTTGTGTATTGGCCTGAATTTTAATAGAAAGCTTAAGTGGAGCATGATCTGAAATGGTTATAGAGTCATAATCACATTTAATCACTGAAGAAATAAGACGAGAATCAATAAAGAAATAATCAATTCTTGAATAGGAATGGTGAACATGTGAGAAAAAAGAAAAATCTTTTTCCTGAGGATGCAAAAAACGCCAAATGTCCATCGACCCAGAATCAGAGAGGAATGAATTAATCAAAGTTGCAGATTTATTAGGTAAAGTCCGTAGAGGAGCCGAACGGTCCAAAGCTGGAGATAAACAGGTATTAAGATCTCCGCCCCAGATCAATGAAAACTCATTCAAATTCGGGAACTGATTAAATAATGATTTGTAAAATTCTGGACAGTCCATATTAGGAGCATAAACATTAACCAAAACTACCTTTTTATTAAATAGTAGACCACTAACCA
The DNA here is from genome assembly GCF_030028105.1 of Mobula birostris. Classification (NCBI taxonomy): domain Eukaryota; kingdom Metazoa; phylum Chordata; class Chondrichthyes; order Myliobatiformes; family Myliobatidae; genus Mobula; species Mobula birostris. The sequence continues at coordinate 69,542,559 of NC_092373.1, read as the reverse complement.
ATAGAAATCTATCATTCGGATCAGAAATAATATCATGTTGTATAAAAGTAACTGAGGAGTCTATAAAAATAGAGACGCCTCGAATCTTAGCATTGGAGTTCGAATGAAACTGTTGTTCCTTCCAGAATTTAAAAAAACGTAGTCTGTCCCCCCTCCGCACATGGGTCTCTTGTAAAAATAAAATTTGTGCTTTAAGTCTCCGGAACACTTTAAAAACTTTTTTCCTTTTAATAGGATGATTAAGACCATTAGTATTCCAGGAGACAAAATTAATAATAGACTCCATAAACCCTAAAGTCAACCCGCATCAAGGAGGATCGACGATAGGCTCGACCCACGAACCCGGAAAGGGAACAGAACAAGTAAGAGGTACCGGGAAGGAGAACGCAACCAATACTTCAATAATGTACATAGCCCAAGAAGAAAGAAACTAAAACGTGAAGCCCCTCCCACCAACCCCCACCCCATGACCCCAAGGCTAAATCTAACGCAGACCAGCCCGAAAGAAGCAAGCACTAAAACTACCCCCATGACTTCCGGTATACGCTCCCTAAAAAAAGTGTACATATAAAAAAAGATCAGCTAATTATAAAACAGTAAGAGAATAAAAAAAAGGTAACTCAATTAAAACAAACACATAATATAACAGAGTAAAAGCCAAAAAATATTAAAAAAACGCATCAAACCCCAGACCCTATAAGTAAACAAAACAAAACAAAAAAAAAGGATGAGGCTTTTCATTCTAGGACGAGGGAGATGTCTTCCTTTTTTAAAGAAAGGGGCTTCCCTTCCTCCACTATCAACTCTGCTCTTAAACGCATCTCCCCCATTTCACGTACATCTGCTCTCACTCCATCCTCCCGCCACCCCACTAGGAATAGGGTTCCCCTGGTCCTCACCTATCACCCCACCAGCCTCTGGGTCCAACATATTATTCTCCGTAACTTCCGCCACCTCCAACGGGATCCCACCACTAAGCACATCTTTCCCTCCCCCCCCCCGCATTCCGCAGGGATCACTCCCTACGCAACTCCCTTGTCCGTTCGTCCCCCCCATCCCTCCCCACTGATCTCCCTCCTGGCACTTATCCGTGTAAGCGGAACAAGTGCTACACATGCCCTTACACTTCCTCCCTTACCACCACTCAGGGCCCCAAACAGTCCTTCCAGGTGAGGCAACGCTTCACCTGTGAGTCAGCTGGGGTGATATACTGCGTCCGGTGCTCCCGATGTGGCCTTTTATATATTGGCGAGACCCGACGCAGACTGGGAGACCACTTTGCTGAACACCTACGCTCTGTCTGCCAGAGAAAGCAGGATCTCCCAGTGGCCACTCATTTTAATTCCACATCCCATTCCCATTCTGACATGTCTATCCACGGCCTCCTCTACTGTAAAGATGAAGCCACACTCAGGTTGGAGGAACAACACCTTATATTCCGCCTGAGTAGCCTCCAACCTGATGGCATGAACATCGACTTCTCTAACTTCCGCTAATGCCCCACCTCCCCCTCGTACCCCAATCGTTATTTATTTTTATACACACATTCTTTCTCTCACTCTCCTTTTTCTCCCTCTGTCCCTCTGAATATACCCCTTGCCCATCCTCTGGGTCCCCCCCCCCATCTTTCTTCCCGGACCTCCTGTCCCATGATCCTCTCATATCCCTTTTGCCTATCACCTGTCCAGCTCTTGGCTCCATCCCTCCCCCTCCTGTCTTCTCCTATCATTTTGGATCTCCCCCTCCCCCTCCAACTTTCAAATCCCTTACTCACTCTTCCTTCAGTTAGTCCTGATGAAGGGTCTCGGCCTGAAATGTCGACTGCACCTCTTCCTACAGATGCTGCCTGGCCTGCTGCGTTCACCAGCAACTTTGATGTGTGTTGCTTGAATTTCCAGCGTCTGCAGAATTCCTGTTGTTTGTGTATTATGTTCTTTGCTTATATTACAGCATATAAACACTAGGTGGTGCTATTGTGCCACAATGACTGTCATGCAAGCTGTCATTGTTCTGACTGATAACAAAAAAGTTTTTGGTTATTAAGAGCAACTTGCAATCATTATGTAACTTTACTGAAGGAAAGCTTCTCAAAATACTTCACAGGAATATAATCAAACAAAAACTGATATCCCAATGAAGTGGGTTTTTTTTTTCATTTTAGAATAGGTTATTGATGAGAACTTAGTGATGCTACAAAAGGGGAATAGAATGGCACCAGGTTTAAGAAGAGAACGTTAGAGGGAATGGAGACATGCTTGAGGTCAGTTGGAGGAATGCAGAATTCATGGAAGTTTACATGAGGTGAGGTGACCACGAAAGTATGGGGTTAGCAATAGATGAGCCTCCGTTACCAACTTTCAAAAGAGCTACAATAGGCAGGTGCATTTCTAGACTTAAATCTTAAAATTGGCAGCAACAATGTTATTGGTGAAGCGCCAGACTTTTATATTATGAATGTGGGAACCTGTGGAAAATAACTTAGATTTCTCACCACATGGTTCAGTTCCACAGAATAAAGAGAACAAAGCAAGTTTTTGTTATTTTTGTTAAGAAATCATTTTTGTTATTGAATCCTTGTTGTCTATTAAATGCAAAGACCCATCCTGCAATAATACTGTATCTCTCCTGCCAGTAGTTCTCATACCTCCCTTCCCCTTCAGCCATAATTGTTCCCAATTCCCCTCCTTCCTCACATATTACATTGTCAAGGATAGTTTCAGTGGCTGTCCAATGGTTGCCAGCTATCCACTGCTTTTAACTCTTGCTTGCCGAGCTGTCACTTACAATGACTTTGCCCAGACATCGGTTTTGGGTTGCTGAAATAAAGCCAAAGAAAAATCTTCCAGGCCTCACACTTTGGGTTCCCAGACAGTTTGCCTTTGGCTATATAGCTGCACCCACAATTTCTAGCTTCATTAAAAAGCCATCCAATTCTGAAATATTAAAATGAACCATTACAGGCCAGAATGCTGAAAGTGAAAGCCTCCCTAAGTCTGAATATTGGTATTACCTTTAGCAGGGAGTGTTTGATTCCTAAATTAAAATCTGACAGAGAGAGATAGATCATCTTTGCCAAAACTCATAAGGTAAAGGTTACCATCACTCAAAGAATCACTGGAAGTTAAAAGTGTTTTTTTTTAAATTCAAAACTTCAGTTCCAGTAGTAACTAAAATAGTGGACATATTTAAGCAAGATTCCCAGAAATATTAAAATATTCAAAATTGCTTTAGTAATCCAAACCAAATCTTTTCAAGTAATTTAAGTTATGGCAACTGACCTTCATCCTACTGAGTCTGCTGAGAAATCTCTCCAGTACCATTGCCTGTTCTTTCCTCAGTGTTACAAATCATCCTTTCTCAAGCCTGTCCAATTCCCTGTTGCAGGCACTGATTTATTCTAAATCCACAATCTTCCCAACCAGTACATTCCAGATCCAAACGATTGTCTGAGTAAAGAGTTTGCCCTCCACATCCCCCCTGCAGCTTTTAGCCAAAGTTTTAAATTTGTGTCCCTTGATCCTTGAACTATTAATGAATCAAGCTAATGGAAACAGCTTCCATCTATTTCCCCTATCCAAACCAGTTATGGTTCTGTACACCTTTCAAATCTCCTCTCAACCTCTTAACTGCTTCAAGTGCCATTCTCCATGAGTGAAGGGAATTACAACTGACATACTGGTGGATGATTTGTTCCTTAGTCATACTTGAAATTTGCTTTGATTTACTGCAGATACTATTTCATACGGACATTAAAATGGAAGTATATCTGCAGTCTTGGACATCAAGGTTCAGGATGTCAAAGGCATTTCTTTGTATGTATATTTCTTAAAATGAACCAGGGCCGAAATATTCAGTGTGCTCTTATTGTGCTAAATTTTACTTGTTGCTTTCGGTGGGCGTAAAAGTCCAAATAACAAATATAGTTAATATTCGATAGTGAAATAAATTACTCAGTACCAGCAGTCTCCTTTCTCATTCATTCATCAACACTCTGGAGGAAAGTCAATAATTTTAATGAATAATGTATTTATTAAAGGAAAGAAGTTACAAAAAGCCGAGTACTTTATATTTTGTACCATACAGGCAGACTAGTTGTATACCGAAACATTTGCGGAAATTTATGGATATCAGTTAGTCACATTCTACATAGAAACATAGAAAACCTACAGCACAATACAGGCCTTTCGGCCCAAGTGCTGTGCCAAACATGTACTTACTTTAGAAATTACTTACGGTTATCCATAGCCCTCTATTTTTCTGAGCTCCATGTACCTATCCAGGAGTCTCTTAAAAGACCTTATTGTATCTACCTCCATCACCATCACCGGCAGCCCATTCCAGACACTCACCACCCTCTTCATAAAAAACTCCTGACATCTCCTCTGTATCTACTTCCAAGCACCTTAAAACTGTGCCCTCTCGGGTTAGCCATTTCACCTGTAGGGAAAAAGCCTCTGACTATCCACATAATTAATGACTCTCATCATCTTATACACTGCTATCTGGTCACCTCTCATCCTCCGTTGTTCCAAGGAGAAAAGGCCAAGTTCACTCAACCTATTCTCATAAGGCATGCTCCCCAATCCAGGCAACATCCTTGTAAATCTCCTCTGCACCCTTTCTATCGTTTCCACATTCTTCCTCTTGTGAGGTGACCAGAACTGAGCACAGTACTTCAAGTGGGGTCGGCCCAGGGTCCTATATAGCTGTAACATTACCTCTCGGTTCTTGAACTCAATCCCACGATTGATGAAGGGCAATGCACCGTATGCCTTCTTAACCACAGAGTCAACTTGCGCAGCAGCTTTGAAAGTCCTATGGACTTGGACCCCAAGATCCTCCTGATCCTCCACCCTGCCCAGAGTCTTACCATTAATACTAGATTCTGCCATCATATTTGACCTACCAAAATGAACCACCTCACACTTATCTGGGTTGAACTCCATCTGGCACTTCTCAGCCCAGTTTTGCATCCTATCGATGTCCTGTTGTATCCTCTGACAGCCCACCACACTATCCACAACACCCCCAACCTATGTGTCATCAGCAAATTTACTAACTCATCTGTCCACTCCCTCATTCTGGTCATTTATAAAAATCATGAAGAGAAGGGGTCCCAGAACAGATCCCTGAGGCACACCACTGGTCACCAACCTTCATGCAGAATATGACCCATCTACAACCATTCTTTGCCTTCTGTGGGCAAGCGAACTCTGGATCCACAAAGCATGTTCCCCTTGAATCCTATGCCTCCTTACTTTCTCATTAAGCCTTGAATGGGGTACCTTATCAAATGCCTTGCTGAAATCCATATACACTACATCTATTGCTGTACCTTCGTCAATGTGTTTAGTCACATTCTCAAAAAATTCAATCAGGCTCGTAAGGTACGACCTGCCTTTGACAAAGCCATGCTGACTATTCCTAATCATATTATGCCTCTCCAAGTGTTCATAAATCCTGCCTCTCAGGATCTTCTCCATCAATTTACCAACCACTGAAGTAAGACTCACTGGTGTATAAATTCTTGAGCTATCTCTACTCTTTCTTGAATAAGGGAACAATATCCGCAAACCTCCAATCCTCCAGAACCTCCCCCATCCCCATTGATGATGCAAAGATCATTGCCAGAGGCTCAGCAATCTCCTCCCTCGCCTCCCACAGTAGCCTAGGGTATATCTCATCCGGTCCCGGTGACTTATCTAACTTGATGCTTTCCAAATATCCAGCACATCCTCTTTCTTAATATCTATATGCTCAAGCTTTTCAGTCTGCTGTAAGTCATCCCTACAATCAGCAAGGTCCTTTTTCATAGTGAATACTGAAGCAAAATTCTTAAAAGGATAGATATCTGATGTTGCAGTACATGCAGTGTACATTACATCCCTATTTCTAACTACAAGAAACAGAAAGTTAAGTGATCCCTGTAATCCTCAGTATCACAGACCAGAATGGTTTAATCTCTTTGATATATCTGCAGAGTGCCTATTATCTTTTAGATGCCTCCATTTACCTTCCTCTACAATTCAGACTGTTTGTTTTCTAATTCTGGGAAAACACAAGTTGCATGTTCATCAATGAATTGTGACTGAAATAATTGCTTCAATGCATGCAGTCTTTTTATCCTGTGTCTTTTTCCAATCCTATCTACAGAATTATATTACTTCTGTGTATATTTTTAGCATTCTTCCGGTCTATGAATCTTTGGACTTAGCATCTTCAGGGAGCATTTTACAAATATAGTGGTGCTAGAAAGTTTGTGAACCCTGCAGAATTTTCTCTATTTCTGCATAAATATAACTGAAAATGTGATTAGATCTTCACGTAAGTCCTAAAACTAGACAAACAGAACCCAATTAAATAAATAACACAAAAAGCATTCTACTTGTTCATTTGCTTATTGAGAAAAATGATCCAATATTTCATGTATATGTTGAAAAAAGTATATGAGCCTTTGCTTTCAGTAACTGGTGTGAGCCCCTTGTAAAGCAATAACTTAAACCAAACACGGTGACCATTGATTAGTCCTGCACATCGGCTTGGAGGAATTTTAGGTCATTCCTCCTTACAAAACTGCTTCAGCTCTGGGATGTTGGTGGGCTTCCTTGCACAAACTGCTTAACCATATAACCATATAACCATATAACTATATAACAATTACAGCACAGAAACAGGCCATCTCAGCCCTTCTAGTCCGTGCTGAACTCTTAGCCTCACCTAGTCCTACCAACCTGCACTCAGCCCTTAACCCTCCATTCCTTTCCTGTCCATATAACTATCCAATTTAACTTTAAATGACAACATCGAACCTGCCTCACCTACTTCTGCTGGAAGCTCGTTCCACACAGCTACCACTGTCTGAGTAAAGAAGTTCCCCCTCATGTTACCCCTAAACTTTTGCCCTTTAACTCTCAGCTCATGTCCTCCTGTTTGAATCTCCCCCACTCTCAATGGAAAAAGCCTATTCACGTCAACTCTATCTATCCCCTTCATAATTTTAAATACCTCTATCAAGTTCCCCTCAACCTTCTATGCTCCAAAGAATAAAGACCCAACTTGTTCAACCTTTCTCTGTAACTTAGGAGATGAAATCCAGGTAACATTCTAGTAAATTTTCTCTATACTCTCTCAATTTTGTTGACATCTTTCTTATAATTCGGTGACCAGAACTGTACATAATACTCCAAATTTGGCCTCACCAATGCCTGGTAGAATTTCAACATTACAGCGTTGCTTCAGGTTCTTTCGCAACATTTCTACAGGACTAAGGTCAGGGCTTTGACTTGGCTATTCCAAAACACAAATTTTCTTCTTTTTAAACCATTCTGTTGTTGATTTACTCTTGTCTTTCAGATCATTGTCTTGTTACATTATCCAACTTCTATTAAGCTTTAGGTGATGGACTGCTACCCTGACATTTCCCTGTAAAAAGGCTTGATACAGTTTTGAATTCATTGTTCCTCAACAATTGCAAGCTATCCAGACCCTGAGGCAGCAAAGGAGCTCCAAACCATGATGCTCCTTCCGTCATTCTTCACAGTTGAGATGAGAGTTTGGTGTTGTTGTGCAGTGTCTTTTTCTGTCCAAATATTTCTGCCAAAAGGATCAACTTTTGTCTCATCTGTCCATAGAACATTGACCCAGAAGCATTGTAGAACATCCAGGTAGTCTTTGCAAACTTGAGATGTGCAGTAATGTTTTTGTTCGAAAGCAGTTGTTTCCTCCGTGGTGTCCTTCTATTGACACCATTCTTGTTCAGTGTTTTCCTTATAGTGGACACATGAACAGAGACGTTAGCAAATTCTAGATACATCTCTACAGTTCTTCTTCTAAGGCCCTCTGAAAGTTGTTTTGATCGAGGCATGGTGCACATATACAGATCTTTCTTGAGAAGAGAAAACTTGGTCAATAACCAGACTTTGTGTGTCTTTTTTACAGGGCAGGGCTCTTCTACAACTGACAACTCCAATCTCATCTGATTGATCGGAGTGCCTGACTCCAAATAGCTTTTGTAGAAAGCATTATCCCAAGGGTTCACATACTTTTTCCAACAAATACATGTAATATTTGATCATTTTTCGCAATAAATAAATGAATAAGTATAATGTTTTTTGTGTTATTTATTTAATTGGGTTCTCATTATCTAGATTTAGGACTTGTGTGAAGATCTGATCACATTTTAGGCCATATTTATGTAGAAGTAGAGAAAATTCTACAGAGTTCACAAACTTTTTAGCACCACTGTAGTTTTAATGTACTTCTATACACCAATGGCTTATGACTTACTGGTTTTAAATTGCCCAGCTAGATACTAATGGTTTGCCTTGAGAGGATAACAGACAAATTTCCTATGTCTCTGCACAAATATCATGCCTTACGTTTATTCGCTGGCTCCTCATTCCACAGAATTAGCCTTATTTGGCACTAGATACCTTGTATTCAATTGTTATATTGATCCTGACCTTGTGTCTGTCTCTCCACAAATCATTTTCTCTATTCTGTGGACTTCTGACGTTCTCGTCATTGGTGCATTGTCTGTAGAAGTGAATTTCTAAGACTCAGTTTGCACAATCTATGCAGGCCATTTCATTTCCAACTATTCACATTCCTGTCTTCAATACTTCACAGTTTCATTGATTTCACTTTCCCTTTTATGCTTTTGCTTTGCCTCATGTTACTTTGTCCATTCACTGACCAATATTTCTAGCCTGACTTCAGACAATTTTGTAGTTTTGCTTGTCCATATGCACTTTTCTTTAGGGCTGTCTCATTCAGCACTGCTTCTTCAAGCTGGTGTCCTAGATTGGATCCTTAAGGATGTTGTAGCTGGGTGTGGGACTGGGGATAAGCTACCACTACCTATTGAATGCTAGCAATGGTGTGCACCTCAAATGGCCTCTGACAACCAAGTCCAGCTCCTGGCCTTCACATGTGGCTGATCTATTAAGCCTAGTGGAACCATTTCTACTGACAGGAGAAGGGACAAAGGCAAGTTACTGAACCCTGCAAAGCAGTAAGGCCCACAGACGGGGCTTGTCAGCCATGGTTGGCTATCTCATGAGCAAAGTGGCAATTCTGGACTATACTTGAATCAATGAGGGATGCTTAACAGTTGTGGCAGGGCTTGAAAACTATCACCTTTTATAAAGTTGAATCAAGCAACATAGGTGATATCTGGACTTCGCTTCAAGAGGACCTCAATGCATTCTGTGTTCTGCTCATTTTGACTGTCAAAGCATGGAGGAGCCATCAGAGGCTCCCAAACCACAGATGATCCTGTGATTTCAGTCACTAAGGAAAGTGAACCTACGAAAAGCATTCAGCCCAGGTGGGATACCTGGCCAAGCATTAAAAATCTGTTTTGATAAGCTGCAGTGTTCACCGATATCTTTAACCTCTAGCTTCGGCAGCCTGAGGTACCCAACTACTTCAAGCAGGCTTCAATTATACCGGTGCATAGGTAATCTGCCTCCATGACTGTCATCCAGTAGCACCTACATCCGCAGTGAAGAAGTGTTTTGAGAGGTTGGTGATGAAGCATATCAACTTCTGTCTGAGAAGCAACTAGTTGGTGCATCGTTCATTGAGTCTATTGTGATTGTCATTCTATTATGGACTTATTGTGTATGCAGCAGGAAAATGAATCCTAAGGTTGTCTAAGGTGACATATATGTACATTGATAATAAATTTACTTTGAACTTTGAAAAATTAATACCTGAAAAAGGCCTTTTCATGCTACTTGGAATAAACATAGGGTTGGGACTTATTTCAAAAGTGCATAGATGGCTACGTTATTTCTTAAAATTTTTTATTCAGTCTTCATAATATCTTTAGGAAGTGGACAATGCTGCTTGCAGTCTAACTTGATTGCAGAACACAGCGATGCACACAAGAGAAAGCAGATATAGAGAGCTACTGGTGCTCATCTGGGCTTTACATTCTATAGCTACATTCCTTCAGGTACTGTAATATAATTGTTGCCTAAAAAAATGAATTTTGGCTCATGTTAGGGCCCATGACTGTGGTAACTCACTTTTCCACTGGGGGTCTTATACAGCTTGACTCTAATTCATTTGGATGTTATATCAGGACTGGACTTTGGTGTTGTCTTTGCTTATTCCCAGTTTTATGTCCAGGAATAAAATTTCCACATTACAAAAGCTATCAGCTTCAGTCCTACAGTTAGTATCGATGTGGTGTCTACCAGTTGTAGACACTACATCAGTACTACTGTATCTGGAGCACTGAAGTATCTCCAAAGCAAAAGTATACTCCAAGCTAATATGTTCACCAAGCTAATATGAAGCCCTAACCATGACTCTGACTTAAGACATCTAAAAACAGTTACATCATGAAAAATGCCTATATTTATAGATGGTGAGAAAAGGTGTGTGGTATTAGACCGGTGTACTCAAAATTCCCTGCTTGCTATTTTAATCAATATCCCTTAAAATATATGTGTTTTTACATGTTTATATTAAAACACCTAGGTATCATATTAAACTTCAAAGTGAATTAGCTTCTAGGTACTACAAACAATATAATTCAAAGTATACAATGATTCATTTATTATCAAAGTATACAAATCTGAAATTATTCTTCTCTAGATAGCCACAAAACCAAGAAAAAAAGAATGGCAACACTATTACCAACCCAAAATACCCCCCTCCCTACTCACAAAAACGAACAACAGAACAGGAACATCGACTCCCAAATCCCTCTCTTCCACGCAAAAAAAAACGAGAAAGGTCATGCGAAAACACAGACTATAGAAAACTACAAGACTGAAAAAAAAGTCCATAGTTCCTGGGCCAAATCCATATCCATAGCCCTATCCAAATCGCAGAAAACCTCGATCACATTCTCTGGGCAAGCTGCAGACCACACAGTCTCCCTCTCCAGCAGCGGAGCGATCCCACCAGCAAGCAGAAGGCAGGCAGCCAGTGCTCACCTTCCACATTCGCCTCGATCTTTGGATCGGCTTCTTCACTTTAATCGGCAAAATGGAGTTGATTTTGTGATACTATGATATCGAAACCAATTTTTAAATTTACATTGTGTGTTATAACCGGGGTTCTTGCATGTTCAGATGAAATTTACATTCAGTAAAACGTGTTATCAACTAAGCTCATTTACATTCAATTTGATTAGTGAATGCAATATTGAAGGCAGCCGCTTTGAGAATGTATTTAGGAGCAAATAGTTTCCTTGAGCTTTCTGAACCAATGTACTAGTTTTGGTTTATTCTGTGGTTTACATGGGATTAATAACTCAAAATAGCTATTAGCATGACAAAGTAGGCATATAATGTTCTTCTCAGAGTTAGCTGAAGCCTCTCACTTTGTTATATTTTTAACCCCATTACTGTATACAGCCTGTGTTAGCCTCAGTGTGTGGAAGGATTGATTTACTTGATCGTTTCTAATACACAGAAAATGAGAAACTCATTTATAACTCGAGAAAAAAAAATGGTGTTCAAAAACAAAGAATAACGTAGATATAAAGAACTGTTGATTCAGCTTAGTTTCATGATAAGTTACTTTCATGTGTTGGCTAGTTCAATGCACACGGAGTTTTCAGTGTTTGAATAATTCAATTATTGGTGACAAGGAAGAGATATGCTGAGAACTGTAAATCATAATAAATCCGGACAACTTGTTACACTTACCATTTGCCTTATTCAATATCATTCTCTTCATGAAGAAATTGCTGGATTTGTGTTATGAATGAAAATTAACACACATTGAGAGTTCAGCTCGGTACGTGGTGACAGTAAGCTATTTTCTACAATAGCACCCTACCCTTCCAGTCCAGAAGTACTACTCTGAGTCTAGTTCACTCTACTTCGATCTCTAACATTTCTCTTTCTTTCTTTGCCTTTAAATATGGGACGGAAGCAAGACCAGGCTGTTTGACTTAGAGATTATGTTCCTTTGATCAAAGAGATGATAGTCACACATCGTCAGAGCCTTTTCATTCTGTCCTTGTATTCTTTGATTTTTTTTAAGCCTAGATTTCTGATCATGGTCATTTGCGTTGGATAACTACAAAGGTTAATGAACTACTAAAACAGCATCTTTCTAGGTTCTAAATGATGTTGGATCCTGATGTTTTGCAATCCAAGAAGTTAAGAATGAGGCATAAAAGTTATTGGTTATGATCATTTTATTAAGTGTTACAGGAGCAAAGAATACCAGTGAAGGAAAATGCTGAGAGACAAAGGAAGAGAAAAAAAAACAAAAGAGAACAAACAAAAAACAAAGAGCAATGCGACAAAATGCTGGAGAAACTCAGCAGGCCGGGCAGCATCTATGGAAGAGAGAAAACAATCAAGGTTTGGGGCCACTCATCAGTCCAGTATGAGTCGAAGGTTATCAAGCTGTAGCTTCAGTTCCTTAATACATTCTCTTAGGAGCGGTAGCTCAGTTCACCTGTTGCAGATGTGTTTATCTAGGAGACTAGAGGTCTCCCAGACTTCTCACAACCCACACACAGTACAAAGCACTGCCCCTGGAGCCATTCTCACTGCACTACTATGCCCAGCATCACCATCATCATATACCGTATAACTGAAATTTAAATTCTATATTGAATTAATTGAGTTCATTCTTAATTTAATACTTAATATCATTGTTAAAATTCAGTCACATAGCAAGCACAGTTAAGGTAAATTGTTTTGTCTGTCCAATTAAGTTGTTCTCCAACACCTAATTTTCTACAATCACTTATCTTTGCAAATATGGAATAAATGGAATAAATGTATAAGCATTATTGAAAGAATACTATACCAACCACTACATCAATTCCACTGCTGCTTGTCAAATGTTCCAAAACATAGTGTTGTTTTTTTTTACAAAAAATGAATTAAGGCCAATCTCAGATTTTTATCTTCAATATTAAAATAAATATTGAATCCATTTAACTAACAGAAAACAATTCCTTAATCGGTATTGAATTCTTGGATTACAATGTTCCTTGCTATTTCAATAGTATTCAAATATCCAAACTAGAATTTCTGCCAGTTACTGGATTTCAAAAACCAAGGAAACATTAATGTCCAGAATGAATAGAAATCAAAATATATGGCTAAAATTCCAACATAAGAATAGAAGTATCAGCAAACAAAAAAATATGCAAACTGATAGCACTTTCTACTGCTATGATGCTACAAGAAATTTATTTGTTGATGCTGATTCAACTTACAGAAGCTGGAATAAAAGCAGGTGAATTAACTATCACCGATGATAAATTCGTACATTTCTATAAATACCTATTCAGTATAGGCTGGGCAATTATCTTGCTTGGTATTTTTGTTGGTTACTGGAATTAACATTATTGAAAATACAAACCTTGAGTCATGTAGTGCATTTATACAAATGCTATCCGAGCCATTCTTGCAACTATGGAGAAGACACAAGAAGGTGACAGACACGCTCAGAGATATCGAATTTCACACTAAATTAGAATCATTGTTTACAATCATTTACACAAAAGTTTAATCTGCGAAATTGCCATTGTGCATCCAAGATTCATACATAATGCACTGAAGCAGGCCATAACTGCAGACTTTACGTCCACTTTAATGTTCATTGAAGGAAGCCAAATGTTACTTTATCCACTTCTGTGAGTATGAAGCCTCCATTGATGTAAACATAGATTCTTCACTATCCCATCATTGCAGATGGCTGACCAGATCTTCCCTTGCACAAAATTAAGACTTAACCATCTCGTCCCCCATCACCCCAATCCCTGCAGTCCTGCCCCAACTTCCTTCTTCCACCACAGTTAATACCAGATATCACCTACCTCATCAACCACAGACCTCAACACTCCCCAGCCCATTCTCTCCTGCCCGACTCTATCTCCACAAGCTTACAGTCAATGGGAATTCTCCTTGAACAAAATGACTAAGAACCCCGTGCACAAGACCACTTTAAACCTCTGTAGAGTCCCCACATCTACAGAATGACCTAGGAATAGAATTTGGAATTTCAGTCTTAATAAGCATTGGGTTTCATCAAAGAGAGAGTTCAACCGTGGGTTATTAAGTAATATCATAATACTCATATACAAATCGGTTAACCTTTGAAAGTGACTTCACAACTCTCTGAAATCTTTGCAATTCTCCATTTCTAAAGATTCTGGGATTCTGGGGAAGTAGATTTGCTGGCCACTGTCACATAATTCTTGATCTTCTTAAGCAATGAAGCAAGTTCAAGAGGCCATATGCCCTACTCCTCCTCCTACTTGTTGCATTATTTAATATTGATCTTCGTTTCCCTGCCCCAAGTGGTATTACCTTCAACTGCCCCAGATGCAACTCTGAATTTTCTTTCCTTACTTCTCTCTCTCTCGCTGTCTCTCTCTCTCTTTATCTATCTATCTACCTATCTATCCATCTATATCTCTCTCTCTCTCCTTTGCAAAACTCTATCTTCATGCCGAATTCCAAGAATTCACTTCAGCCTGGAATGTATTTAATGAAATCTATGTTGTTGCTGTTGTTGTAAGTAAGTATATCTCAACACTCATTATTGTTGGATATGTTCATTTATTGGCAGCTATTGTGTTCCCTTGTAATATCGTTAACCTCCTTAGGCTATCATACAGCAGAAAAAAATACTTGCTTTTGTGCCTCCTTTGATGCAAATTTAGGAAAAGTATGTTATACAAATTGTCAACTCACACCTGACCAACTTAAAAAATATATGAAAATACTTATTTTTCATCTAATCTTGAGGTAAGCAAACACAGAGAGGCTGTTGATAAGAAGTAGTGAGGAATTAAGAGTTACGGTTTTGTTGACGTTTCCCATAAGAATAACTGTCACTCATGGTATCTTCGTGATCCATTAAGGCCACTTGTCCACAGATGTTCCTGAGAAATAATTGCAAAGGAACACATTCATGTTAACATCCAAACATTAATGCTGAACTTCTCTACTTTCATGCTCGCAGACAGTGTTTTGTCACCATTATCCCCTCCCCCTCCATATTAATCCATAGAAATATTATAGCTGACAAGCAGAGAATTAGAAAACCCCAGCCTACAACAAAGCGCCAAACCTCAGACTCCCACAAGCATAGAATATATAAATTTTGAAATTGGGCCTAGAATGTAAAATTATTCCTGGTGAACACCAGTTGCTTAAATTGATGCCACATGTTAAAAACTCATTTTACACCGCTAAAGGTGTAATTCTATTGTTGGTGCTGACATTATACTGTTCTCTTTTGGAGCAAAGTAGAGCTCTGCATACTGTATATATTTAAAATAACTCTATTTACTATCTTAA
This sequence comes from Mobula birostris, assembly GCF_030028105.1. Lineage (NCBI taxonomy): Eukaryota > Metazoa > Chordata > Chondrichthyes > Myliobatiformes > Myliobatidae > Mobula > Mobula birostris. The sequence goes on along the minus strand of NC_092373.1, from coordinate 69,527,263 downwards.
CTACCATAAACATAATTTGAAATAATCAAAGCACTGACGATTCTATTAGATTGCTCTATGATATGTTCATGTTAAAATGCAGGCCAGCCAACCCACCAGAAAATTTCATAATACTGTTTTCTTTACAGTCTCGTGAAGCAAAGTAGTGCAGTAATGAATACTGAATATTTTTAGTTTGTATGTATACTAGCAGTGATAAAAGATTGTATTCATTCTTGACTACTATAGCTGAGTAGTTCATTTTGCATCAAGACAAGATACAAATTATTTTGAAATGAAGATATCTCAGCAGAGCAAACCCCCACTGATAACAAGGTGATAAGACCATAAGACAATAAGATAAAGTGGTAGTATTAGGCCATTTGGTCTATCTAGTCTGCTCTTCCATTCCATAATGGCTGATTTATTATCCCACTCAACCCCATTCAACTAACTTCTCCCCTGTAACCTTTGATGCCATTACTAATCAAGAACCTATCAGCCTCCACTTTAATTATATCCAATAGCTTGTCCTCACTGTGACTATGAGTTCCAAACATTCACAACTCTCTAGCTAAGGAAGTTCCTCCTCATCTACTTTCTAAAGGGACATCCTTCTATTCTGAGATTGTTCCCTCTGGATTGAGACCCCCCACTACAGGGAACATCTTCTCCATGTACACTCTATCTAAACATTTCAATATTCAATAGGTTTCAATGAGATCCCCCCCCCCCACCTTCTTCTAAACTCCAATGAGTACAGACCCAGAGCCATCAAATGTTTCTCACACGTTAACTGTTTCAATCCCAGGATCATTCTTGCGAAACTGTTCTGCACCCTCTCCGATGCCAGCACATCCTTTCTTAGATTAGGGGCCCAAAACAGCTCAAAATGCTGTAATCGCAGACTTATCAATGCCTTATAAAGCCTCGGCAATTACACCCTTGCTTATATGTTCTAGTCCTCTCAAAATGAATGCTAACATTGTATTTTCCTTCCTTACCACTGACTCAACCTGCAAGTGAACCTTTCGGGAATCTTGTATGAGGACTCCAAAGTTCCTTTGCTCCTAGCTTAGAAAATAGTTCATGCCTTTATTCCTTCTACCAAAGTGCATGACCATAAACTTCCCTACGTTGCATTCCATCTGCCGCTTTGCTCAATAAAAGTTATGGGTTAAAGTACTTGATAGGACTCTGGACAAAATTCTGCTTTTCATTGTATGATACCATAGACATTTTCTATCCACTTGAAAGAGCAAACTACTCCTTATTTTAACATTTCATCTGAAAATGGCCAAATTCGGCTGTGCAGGCATCATTACAGTGGCAGCGTCATCTGAGGATTTTATGCTCAGGTCTTCAGAATCGGATTTATATTGACTCAGATGTGAGAGTACTTGCTTCATTAATTCCTGGCAAAATTTTTTGCCTTTTGCTATTACTTCAAAAAGCACCAATGCACACCAAAATGAAATAGATTTATCTTCTGCCAAAAATGCAATTGATATGTCAGCAGTGAAGCAGCAATAGCTCTCTTAACTCAACCAGTTCACCCCATTGCAGTGACTCAAGCACATAGGGTTGATACTCGAGGTGCAGTGTGGAGGGACTGTTGCATTATTGGAGATATTAATTTTCAGAAGAGGAGTTAAAACATTGGCCCATCTATTCCATCGGGTAGTCACAAAAGATTTTGTTAAACTATTGGAAGAAGGAAAATTATTCACAGGGGAAATTGTCATCTCTGTTGATTGGTTAGTATAAACTCTAAAAGGGAAAAATATACACAGCTATTAGAAAGAACATGAGAGGATTGCATTAATTTGATGATCCTCTCAAGAACTGGCTCAAATGCAGTGTATGAATCACTGCTGTGTTGTGTTGCCTCATAAATCTTAGACCTATTTCACTTTTGTGTATAGACTGAAATTAATGTTCAAATTGATTGCAATAATATATGAAGCTATGTTGTATATGGTATTTTGATAATTGTTAGAAGCTTTAAATAAAATGTTGCATTGTCCATTTGACAATCTAACATACATCAACTAAAATTGCTGGGAAAATACTGTGTGAAAAATAATATCTACTTTTATAAAGAAAAGACATTTAGCCAGGCAAACTAACAAAATTCTGCACAAGGAAGGAGCCAAAGTAAGCTAAAGGATAAGGAAGTTCCAAAATAAAACCAGGAAATGCATTAAAAAAAATAAAGTTGGCTAAAGTAACGGAAGCACTGCATATTTGTTAGGAAAATGAGGTCCAGGCATTGTTTGGGGGAATACCAACTGGAGGTCCCTGAGACTCAGAGCTGGCCACATACAGTATTGTTTCTAATTTACATCAACCAATGCAAGGTTGAATAAAATAAAACAATTGACAGCAAAACAAGATGATGCTAATAAGTGAAAGATGACTTTAAGACAGAATTTTCCACCAATTTCCTGCACTGCAAAATGCAAGTACAGTCTTATAACAGTGCATTGGGGTCAAAGTGAGATCTGCAGAGTTCAGAGAACCAGGTGTCCATCTCTTTAATCAATTAGAAGGATTAAATGTCTTGCCTTCACTGCTGATACAAAACTAGGTTGCAATGTCAGCTGTGAGGATTTCACAGAGGCGTTAAAGGGATGGAGACTGCATCAGCTATTGGGCAAGAAGTTCAGAGATAAAGTGTGGAACTTATTCTCTTAGAGATAAAAGAGAATGTGAAAATGTGTAAATATAGGAATTCAGGATAACATTGGGGCTTTATGAGTAAATCAGAAAATAATAAACAAGCAACTAGGGAAGTAAAGTGGGACACAAACACTATGCTAGCATGTACTGCAGGGAAGAAATGCAAAGTTTGCTGGATTGATTCCTTGGATAAAAGGGTTATCTTGTAAAAAGGGGCTAAGTAGAAAATGTCCACTTTCTTTTGGAATTTAGATGTAATTTCATACAAACATGCCAAAACCTTACAAGAGTTTGATAAAACTAATATGTGTAAACTTATGCCATGTATCACCTCAAGCCTGTCTTGCCATCAAGTAAGGTCACAGCTGATCTGATCCTGGCCCCAGCTCTGACTTCAGAATCAGAAGCAGAATCAGATTTAATATCAGTGGCATATGTCGTGAAATTTGTTAACTTACGGCAGCAGTACAATGATCAATAAATATAGAGAAGAAACTGAGTAACATGAAGTATTAAATAGTTAAGTTAAAATGAGTAGTGCAAAATATCAGAAATAATGAAATAGTGAGGTAGTGTTCAATGGTTCAGTGTCCATTTAGAAATCAGACGGCAGAGGGGAAGTGGCTGTTCCTGAATCACTGAGTGTGTGCTTTCAGGCTTCTGTACTTCCTTCCCAATGGTTACAGTGTGAAGGGGGCATGTTCTGTGTGTTGGGGATCCTTAATGATGGACACTACCTTCCTAAGACACCACTCCTTGAAAATGTCTTGCTACTGTGGAGGCTAGTACACATGATAGGGCTGACTAATTTGTCAAGTTTCTCTAAATTATTTAGACAGGCAGATTGGGAGAATGGGCAAAGAAGTGACAGATGAAATACAGCGTCAGGAAGTGTATGGTCATGCACTTTGGTCAAAGAAATGAAAGGGTATTTTTCTAAATTGAGAGAAAATTCAAAAATCTGAGGCACCAAGGGACTTGGGAGTTCCTGTGCAGGATTCCCTAAAGGTTAATTTGCAGGTTGAGTCTCTACGATGTTAGCATTCATTTCACGAGGACTAAAATATAAAAGCAAGGATGTAATGCTGAGGCTTTATAAAGCACTGGTGAGGCCTCACTTGGAGTATTGTGAGCAATTTTTGGCCCATTATCTTAGAAAGGATGTACTGATGCTGGAAAGGTTTCAAAGGAGGTTCATGAAAATGATTCCAGGATTGAACAGCTTGTCATATGAAGAATGTTGTTTGATGACTCTGGGCCTGTATTCACTGGAACTTAGAAGAATGAGGGGTGACCAAATTGAAACTTATCGAATGATGGAAGACCTTGATAGAGTGGATACGAAGAGGAAGTTTCCTATGGTGGGAGAGTCTAGGACCAGAGGACACTGTCTCAGAAAGTAGGGGCACCTTTTCAGAATGGAAATAAGGAGGAATTTCTTTAGCCAGAGAGCGGTGAATTTGTGGAATTTGTTGCCACAGATGGCTGTGGAGGCCAAGGCTATACATATATTTAAGGCAGAGGTTGATAGGTTCTTGATTAGTCATGGCATGAAGGGTTACAGGGAGAAGGCAGGAGATTGGAGCTGAGAGGAAAAATTGATCAGCGATGATGAAATGGGGGAGCAGACTTGATGGGCCAAATGGCCTAATTCTGCTCTTCTATCTTATGGTCTTGGACAAAAAAAAGCAAAATTAACTGATTTAAAAATAAGGCACTGTTGCAGTCATGTGGCAAAGTAACTTAGAAAGACATGAAGCTGAGGAGGTGAAGAAGATTCAGAAAGAAACTAAAATCAGCAATTTTGTAGGCGTTTGAGCTGAGTGGGCTAAGCACACATCCTTGAAATGTTGACTATCAGTGAGATGAAGGTGTTATTTTTGATCTGCACAGACTATGGTCTTCCAGTGAGGAAGTCAAGGATCCAGTTGCACAGGGAGGTACAGAGGCCAAGGTTTTGGAGTTTTTTTTTACCAGACCTGTTGAAATGATTGTATTGAATGCTGAGCTGTCGTCAATAAACTGCAGCCTGACATAAGTATTAGTATTGTCCAGGTGAACCAAGACCGCTTGAAGAGTCAATCCGCTGTAGGCCTATTGTGGCGATAGGCAAATTTCAGTGGGACCAAGTCCTTGCTGAGACAGGAGTTGATTCCAGCCATAACTAACCTCTCAAAGCACCTCATCACTGTAGATGTAAGTGCTACTGGATGATGGTTGTTACGGCATCTCACCCTGTTCTTCATGGGCACAAGTACAATTGTTACTCTTTTGAAGCAGGTGGGAACTTCAGACTGTAGCAAAGATTGAAAATGTCTTTGAAGACACGTGCCAGTTGGTTGACACAACTATTGTTGCCAGAATTTCAGATGGTGATGGGAGGGCATACAGGATTGAGATAAATCAACTTGTTGAGTGATGTCAGAGCAACAACTTTGCACTCAGTGTCAGTAAGACCAAAGAATTGATTGTGAACTTCAGAAAGGATAGGATGAGGGAACACACACCAGTCCTCTTCGAGGGATCAGAAGAGGAAAGAGTGAGCAATTTCAAGTTCCTGGTGTCAACATATCTGAGGTTGTATCCTGAGCCCAACATATTAATGCAACTACAAAGCAGGCAAGACAGCAGTTGTATCTCAATAGGGGTCTGAGGAGATTTGGTATGTCACCAAAGACAGTTGCAAATTTCTACACATGTACTGCAGAGAGCATTCTAACAGGCTGCATCATCGTCTGGTGGGGGTGAGGGGTGCTGCACAGGATTGTAACAAGTGGCAGAAAGTCAGCTGCATCATGGGCACTAGCCTTCCCAGCATCCAGGACATCTTCAAGGATCAATACCTCAAAAAGGCAGCATCCATCACTAGCGACCCTCATCACCCAGGACATGCCCTCTTCTCATTGCTACCATCAGGGAGGAGATACAGGAGCCTGAAGGCACACACTCAGTGATTTAGGAACAGCTTCTTCCCATCTGCCATCCAATTTCTAAATGGACATTGAGCCCATGAACACTACCTCACTAAATTTTTGCACTACTTAATTGCTCAAGCTCACAGTTTTTATTAATATGTATTGCATTGTACTAGTGCCACGTAGCAACAAATTTCATGACATATACCAGTGCTACTAATCCTGATTCTGATTCTGATTCTGAAAAATGAAACATTTTGGTCAGTTTCTGCTTGAATTGGAATTGGTTTATTATTGTTATGTGTACTGAGGTAGAGTGAAAAACTTGTCTTTCAGATCAATTCATCGCACAGTGCCACGTGATAGTACAAGGTAAAGCAATACAGGTGACATTTATGTACTTTGAGAATAAATTTATTTTGGCCTTTGAATACAGAATGAAGTGTAACAGCAACAAAGAAAACTCACTGTATATAAACAATAAGGTGCAAAATCATAAGGTAGATTGTGATGTCAAGAGTCTATCTTTTTGTATCAGAGAAGCATTCAGTGGTCTCTTAACAGTGGGGTAAAAGCTACCCTTGAGCCCGTTAGTATGTGCTTTCAGGCTTGATGGAAGAAGGAAGAGAAAATGTCCAGGATGGAGGGCAGTGTCGAGGGAGGGCAGGCTGCTTTCTATGATGTACTGCAAACTTGTAGATGGAGTCAGAGCTGAATCTGTCCACACAGTCAGGAATGTACAGGGTGTAAAGTAAAGGACTGGGCACACAATCTTGTGGAGCACCGGTGTTGAGGGTAATCTTGGAAGAGATGATGCTGCTTATCATTATTGACTGCAGCTTGTCAGGAAATTGAGGATCCAGTTGCCAAGGGAGATGCTTACATCCATGTCTTGGAGTTTTGTGATGAGTTTGCTTGGAATTACCACGTTGAAGTTGGAGCTGTAATCGATAAAAGTTTGTCTTACATAGATGTCTCTACTGCCCAGTTTTTCCAGAGGTGAGTGAAGGGCAGGGCAATGATGGCAGCTGTAGAACTATTTTGGTGGCAGGCAAATTGCAGAGGCTTGAGCTTGGTTGGAGTTAATGCAGCTATGATCAGCACCTTGAAGTACTTCTTGATGGTGGATGTTAGAGCCACTGGGTAGAAGTCATCAAGGCATGTTACCTTGTTTTTCTCAGGTACTGGTAAGATAGTGGTCTTCTTAATGTAGATGGGAACCTCAGATTGAAGCAAGCAGAGGTTAAAAATATCTGCAAATCCCACCCCTCACCCACGCACAGCTGATTCACACAGGATTTAAGGACATGGCTAGGGACAATATGCAGGCCAGATGCTTTCTGTGGGTACTCCCTCTGAAAACTGATGAACATCTGCATCTGCAATGGTTACTGGAGACTTTCAGGACAGGTGCTGACATATCGGTCCCTTCTGTTTATAATGTACATAGTGTGCATTACGCTCATCAGGAAGGGATGTGCTGTTGTTGGCAAAGCTGCCCGGCTTTGTTTACCATCCATTATAACATGTAAACCCTGCCACAACTGACGGCTGGCCTGGAATATATTCTGAGAATATATAATGACTATCATTAATACAATTGAACCAACTATCTCAGTGGAATCATTAGGCACATTGTTTGAGGGAGTTCACTTAGGTACCATACAGTCATTTTTGCTCTTTGTCAATTGGGGGGAGGGGGAACGCTGTGTTGGGCATGTGGCCAAGTGGTTAAGGCATTTGTCTAGCGATTTGAAGGTCACTAGTTCGAGCCTCAGCTGTGGCAGCGTGTTTGTGTTCTTGAGCAAAACACTTAATCACACATTGCTCTAGTCTGTGCGAGGAGTGGCGCCCCACACGGATTTCCATGAAAATGCCTGACGTAGGCCTCTCATGGTCTGAGTCGACGTTCCCCCCTTTTGTCAATTGAGTTCTCTTATATTTACATTTCATGAGGTTAAATTCCACAACGAAACATCACATATGGTAATCAATTAAAACTGTTGTTTTGATCTCCCACAAACAAGAGAAATCTGCAGATGCTAATCTCCTGTTTCTCCAAACTAAGTTTTTGTTTGGAGTATTATTCATGAAGTGTCCACTTGACAAAATAAATAAACTATCACTAAAAATTTAATTTTTTAAAATTTTTAAATTTACTATTAAAGTGATAATTGAAGTTCTGTCAACATAATATTTCACTGAGTTCATAACATCAGTCACCTGCATAGAGTCTGAAAAAGACTGATGTGACATTTGTCTTTAATGTGGAACTGATTTGATGATGTATGAGAATAGAAAATTAAATTTCAAACATAGAAAGGAATAAATAACTTTTTAAGTGAGATGCCTTTTTGTACAAACAAGTGAAAATCTGCAGATGCTGGAAATCCAAACAACATACACAAAATACTGGTGGAACTCAGCAGGCCAGGCAGCATCTATGGAAAAGAGTACAGTCGACGTTTTGGGTCAAGCCCCTTTTTGTACAGCTATGCTTGTAAAAAAATGGCAACTAAAATCAGTATTTTATATGCAGGAAAATGGCTCAGTTTAGCTTTTTGTTTTCAGAAAGTATAGAATCAATTGGAACGGTTTTCATGTGGAGAGGAATGGGTCTTCACTGGGTTAAGGTTTCTTGGTATATGGCATGCAACTCCAAATATTGAGACAATAATGTAACAATAAATAGTAAATAGTAGAATCTGAAGGTATCTTCAATATAGGTGGAAGCAAACACTCAAGTTAATGGCTATGACAGCCAATGGCAACTTAGTCCTTTCCATGTACTGTGTTTAACTTTGTGGTTGTAATAAACTGCTGATTGCCATGAGGGCATTGTTAGTGAGGCATAACAATGTACATGTAGCTCCAGCAGAATTCGGAAAGAGAATTGCTTCCAAAGACCCAGGGTAAATGTGGCCTCTGGGCTCAGAACATTTCTTCCCTTCTCCTTTCTCTTCTAATAGTTGTCCTGTTTTGGGTGCTCCCTGCACAGTCTTCCGGTCCTTCTGTTCACCAGTGTGCTCATGTCTAGGAGTAAGTGGTTTGTGGAGCAACTTAAAGTCCTTCAGCATTTTGTCTAATCATTCACGTAATACTGGTGACTTTAAAGAACTCTACAAAGTATCAATAATTCTTAGACTGAAAGACTATAAGACATAGGAGCAAAATTAGGCCATTTGGTCCAGTGATCCTGCTCTGCCATTCAATCAAGGCCGATCTTTTTTTTTTCCCCTCCTCAGCCTCACTCACCAGCCTTCTCCTTGTAACCTTTGATGCTGTGGCCAATCAAGAACCTATCAATCTCCACCTTAAAATCACACAGCAAGCTGGCATCTACAGCTACCTATGGCAACAAATTCCACATATTAATCACCCTCTGCCTAAAGAAATTTCTCCACATCTCTGTTTTAAATGGACCTCTATCCTGAGGCTGTTCCTTCTTGACCTAGACTCCCCCACCATGGGAAACATCCTTTCCACATCTACTCTGTCTAGGCCTTTCAACATTCAAAAGGTTTTAATGAGATTCCCCTTCATCTTTCTAAATTCCAGTGAGTACAGGCTCAGAGCCATCAAATGTATTTCATAGGATAACCCTTTCATTCCCGGAATCATGCTTGTGAACCTCCTCTGAATCCTTCCCAATGCCAGCACATCTTTTCTTGGATAAGGACCTCAAAATTGTTCACAATACTCAAGGTGAGGCCTCACCAGTGCCTTATAAAGCCTCAGCATCACATCTCTGCTCTTATATTCTAGACCTCTTGAAATGAATGCTAACATTGCATTTGCCTTCCTCACTACCAACTCAACCTGCAAGCTAACCTTTTGGGTATTCTGCACAAGGACTCCCTTTGCTTCTCAGATTTTTGGATTTTCTCCCCGTTTAGAAAATAGACTGCATATTTATTTCATCATTAAGCACCTCACATGGTCTATACGCACCAGCTGTGTGGTGAAAATGGCAGAACAGCACCTCTTTCACCTTTGATGGTTGAAGAAGTTTGGTATGAGCTTCCAGATCCTAAGAACTTTCTACAGAGGCATAATTGAGAGTATCCTGACTGGCTGCATCACTGCCCGGTATGGGAACTGTACCTCCCTTAATCGCAGGGCTCTGCAGAGAGTGGTGCGGACAGCCCAGCACATCTGTAGTTGTGAGATTCCCATGATTTAGGACATTTACAAGGACAGGTGTGTAAAAAGGGCCTGTAGGATCACTGGGGGCCCAGGTCATCCCAACCACAATCTATTCCAGTTGCTACCATCTGGGAAGTGGTACCACAGCATAAAAGCCAGGACCAACAGGCTCTGGGACAGCTTCTTCCACCAGGCCATCAGACTGCTGAACTCACGCTGACTTGAGCTTACTCTATATAACATTGCCTGTTCTATTTATTATAAATTATTATAAATTACTATGATTGCACATAGCACATTTAGATGGAGCCATAACATAAAGATTTTTACTCCTCATGTATGTGAAGGATGCAAGAAATAAAGTCAATTCAATTCAATTCAAAGTGCATGACAATGCATTTTCCAACATCATATTTCACTTGCCACTTTCTTCCCTATTCTCCTAATCTGTCTAAGTCCTTCTGCAGCCTCCTTGTTTCCTTAACACTACCTGCCTCTCCGCCAATCTTCGTACACTGCTAGTGTCTTCTACAGCGAAGATTGATGCAAAATACTCAGTTAGTTCATCTGCCATCTACTTGTCCCCCGTTTTATTTCTCTGGCCTCATTTTCTAGCCGTCCTATATCCACACTCATCTCTCTTTTATTTTTTATGTACTTGAAATAGCTTTCTCTATTCACATTTTTAATGTCATTGCAAGGGCCAAACAAAATCATTCAGCAACTAATCTACAAGTAGTTTTTTGTTTGCCTTCAATGGAACCGGTAGATAATATCCTTCTGATGTTAGAACTTTTCAGCTATCGTATATAAGGTTAACAGAAATAATTACCTAGATTATAGAGCTCCAGTTTAATATTTCTGATGAATCAATGTTTTACACTAGTAACTGCCAGAATCTATCTCATCTGTTTCTTTGTGATTGGTGCCAGCATCACCCATGCTAATGGCAACTGATACAACTTGCACAACAGATGGAGGTGTGTGTTTCAAAGTTCGAAGTAATTTTATTAACAAAATATGTACATAATACATCCATATATAACTCGGATTCATTTTCTTGCAGGCATTCACAGTAAATACAAAGCAACACAATAGAATCAAAGAAAACCCGCACACAACAAGACAGACAAACAACCAGTGTGCAAAAGACAACAAGCTGTGGAAGTACAAAAAGGAAAAAAATTATGTTAATGAATAAATAAACAATAGTTGAGAACATGAGATGTGTCCTTGAAAATGAGTACATAGTTTGTGGAATCGGTTCAGCATTGAGGTGTGTTAAGTTACGTGAAATTATCCCCTCTGGTTCAAGAGTCTGATAGTTCAGTGTTCCTGAACCTAGATGTGTGGGTCCTGAGGCTCCTGTACCTTCTTCTAGATGGCAGCAGTGAGAAGAGGGCATGTCTTGGATGGTGTGAGTCACCATATTAGATCAAATTGGCACCCATATCTGTAGAAACCTCAGCTTTTACATTAAACCACAATCTGGTATGAGAATACTTGCTAACAAGCTAATCATTGTTATAATAAAGTCAAGGACTTAGGCTGTTCTATTGTAATTGCATGAAATCAGCCTGCAGTTCTCCTTTTCCAAGCAGAAGTATTTCAGGTCTTTTCTTCCCCACTGTGTATTGCTGATCTATAATAATCCAGTAAGAGTCAGACGAATTGGGCATGTTATCATTTTCATATTTTAACCATTTCATATAGAACACTCAATATCATGGGAGAGCAGTAAAATGGTCATTTTTGTGGGTATGTTGGAATTCCCAACCTGTTGCTACTTGCCCTAATCTCTGGCTGCAAAGGGGCAACAGTTCCATTAATTTGAATGACATCCAGCTAAAGCATAAGAAATGGTGAATGCCCAGAATCTATATAGTGTGCAAAGATAAAGAACTGGATGATATAAAGCTTGTGTTTACAGAATGGTCGTGAGTTTATTGTGAAGTAGAGCCAAACTAAAGTCTATATATTTAAGCTTTGGGTCACATTGAAATCACGTAGGCTGTAATTGCCTGACAGATATAGAGTCAATATGTGCCAAATTAATTTCGATAATGCACTATTGACATATTTTATACTGTGTAATCAAAGTTATTTTCCTTAGTTGTCATGAGTTCCTGTGTTCAGTTATGAAGCATTCAAAATCCATTCTGTTCTGCAGAGCTAAAAAATGTTGCTCTCAGTGAGCTTGGTTTCCTTTTAAGGTTATGCAGGAAGATTGAACAATTTGTGAATTCATGAAATGAATGTGGAATGACTTGTTTGTGATTTGTGTTATGATCAATAGCATGTGGGTATAAATTTTATTATTGCATCCACATAGGCAATATGAAATAATAAGGCACCATTTAAATGCTTTGCAGACACTTGTATTAACTTTGGCAAGGTCCCCCTGAGAATATTCCATTAATTTCCACCAAACCAGCATAACATCTATTTGTTGTTTCCAAAAGTTAAAATTAAATTAGATTGGGAGAATGAGGTTGATGGCATTGGTTTGACCGTGGGAGTAGACATGACCATTCAGCGTATCCTCCTATGTTCTGAAAAATATATGGGAAACAGAAACACAATTTAAAATTTTGTGGATTGACTAACTCTTTCACATAACAATCACCTCCCCCTTATTTCTCCCACCATCCACCTGCACCAGGGGCAATTTACTGTCGCCAATTAAGTTACCAGCCTGCATTTCTTTGGGATATGGCAAGAACAGCTGGGGAAACCCACAAAGACAAAGGGAGGAAATGCAACCTCCGGGTATGATGCTGGGAGGCAACTGCATTAACTGCTCTGACACTGTGCCACCCTATTCCAGAATCCATGCTAGATAGCAAAAGCAACACTAATAGGAGCCTAGCTGAGGTAGTTACCTTTAAGGCCTGCTCTTTCTCTTTCTTCTAGTCACCTGCTGCCCCCACGCTTTGTAAGTTAAGTGGAAATGGTACATTCCTAGAATGCAAAACCTGATCAGCAGATTTCTTTGAATATTAGAAATGAAAAAAATTGTATATTGTATTAATTAGGTTTTATTACACAGAAAGAGGTTTTCCTGTGAAATTAGTTGGTGCTAGTGTTCACATTTCACAGACAGCTATTTTCATTCTATCTGATTCATTCATCTTTCAGCTTAACTTGCTTTCTAACATCTGGCTTTCCTTTCAAAATCATCAGATACGTTCGGCCCATGGTGAGGGCCTCAGCTGGTCAGAGTGGTCCGTGGCTATCGCGTCCCAGCTGTCTAGGTACACAAGCCTGGGCAGTACGATATGGAGAGCAAGCTGTTGCCCATGTAGCAAGCTTCCCCTCTCCATGCATCTGATGAACCCAAAGGAATGGTAGCGACCAATACAGTTTGGTACCGGCAGCGTTGCAGGAGTTGCCAGTCAAAATTGCTCTCAATGTAGGACTACCTTAGGTACGCTTGCTCTGGATATTTCCCTCAGGGTTTACTCCTAAAGCCTTCCCCTTGAGTGGGTATAGCTGCAAGACAACAGAGGTTTGAGATCAGAATTTTCCTTCTCCTAGAAAAGCAGCCAAGCACGGCTAGTGAACCCCATCTTCCTAAAGCAACTGGCTTCAGGACCCTAGTAACCTGCCTTTGCCTCTTCTCCTGTCAGTAGAAATGTTTCCACCAGGCTTAGTAGTTAAGCCACAGGTGAAGGTCAGGAGCTGGACTTGGTTGTCAGAGACTATTTGAGGCACACACCTTTGGGAGCATTTAATAGCGAGTGGAAGCTGGTCCCCGTTACCACCCGCGGCTATAACAACCTTAAGGAACCTGGCCCATGGTGCTGCTGTTGTAATTGTTTTAATATTGTAACCACTCTCCAAATGAAGAATTTTTCTCCTTATTTCTTTCATTCTTTTATCAGTAATGAACTGTTGTTTTTAACACCGATGTTGGGATCTCAAAGAAATTTTGGATTCAACTACATTTCTACATTGTCCAACTAATTTATATTTTCAAATATATATCTTATATCTGATGCTGTGTGCTATGTGTGATTGTTGGTACCATGTGTTGTACCTTGGAATGTTGTTTCATTTGGCTATGTTCATGGGAATGGTTGAATGATAATTGAACAAGCTTGATTTTGAAAGATCATGACCAGAACATTTCTTTGTTTTTTTAAAGACAGAAATCCCAAACTTGTCCAATTCTTTCCAGTTGTTTATAATCCATCAATTTTGGCCCAGTATCAGAAATATTCATTTCATTGAGATTTTCAGGTATCTTCAATATCTTTTTTTGTATATTGTGAAATTGAGAATTATCTGATACAAGTTTAATGAAATATCATTACTTTTGAATTCTCTACACCTGGAAATAAAAACAACTAATAATCATACAAGTAATTCAAAAAAAAAGTGAAATTATTAAAAAAAAACATTGTCTCCAAATCCATAGTCCTATAATCCACAATACAGTCTGTAGTGTCTCAGATCCTATGTCAGGTTCAATATGACACAAGGTCTATTTCTTTAATCCAACGTTATGATGGGGCAAATCAGGACTCTACTATTAGTTTCCATGGGCAGTCCAGTGACAAGAGTAAACACTGATTTAGCTTTGATAGTAAAAACACAGAAGTCTCCGATTTGCATTACTTAAATGACTAAGTAACAGCAGTTCCGTTAGCACCACCAAAATTAGGCAGTAATATCCAGCACAATATTTCTGGAAAGATGTAGAAGGAATAGAACAGTGATATGGCAGGAATGAGCAAATTAACATTAGGCCTGAACAGCAACAATGTGGCGGAAAGGTTAAAATCAGAATCAAACAGGTAAGATCTGAAGAACAATGTACTGTATGTAAAATCATGAAGGGCATAGACGAGATGGCTGGTGAGTCTTTTTCCCAGGGTGTGGGAGTCTAAAAGTTGAGGGCATAGGCTTAAATGAGAGGGGAAAGATTTAAAGAGGACTGGGGGTGGCAAGTTTTAGGTATATGGAATGAGATGCCAGAAAGTAGAAGGAGGTACAATTACAATGTTTAAAATATATTTGGGTAGGTCTATAGATAGGAAAAAGTTAGAGAAAACATAGGCTAAATGCAGGGTAAAGGGGCTGGCATGAGTGGAAGAGATGGACCATCGGGCCTTTTTCTTTGTGGTATATTTCTGTGACATTGTTCTATGAATCGAATAGTGCAGCTATTAAGGACTACTTGCGCACCATGGGCCACTAAGCTGTGGGAAAGAGATGGAGGGAAAATATCCAGGCAGATGGTTACTGAATGCAACAAGGCCAATTGACCTGTTGAGCCCACACTGGGTCTATGTAACTGCATTCAGTTAGACCCACGCCTTCATCCTTCCCTCATGTCACTGAAGTTTCTTTTCTTTGAGATATTTCCTTTTCAGTGCTATAATTGCCATCCTTAGATGTACATTTCAGACCCTAACCACTCATTGTTCAATTTTGCCAATCACCTTTACTGTGTCCTGGTTCTGGATTCATCCAGCAATGGGAAAAGTTTCCCTCTGAATATCTCTGTCAAATCCCCTGCAATCTCCTCTGTTCCATGTAGATCAAACTCAGCTTCTCCAGTCTATCCACATAAAAAGGTCCCCAGAGCCCCAGAGTCATTTATGTAGACCACTCTGCAACCTATCTACTGTATTAACATCTCTCCTAAAATGTGGTATCTGGTACTGGATTGCAGCCAAACCAGTGTTTTCTAAAGAGGAAGGAAACCATGCTGACCTTGACATGAGAAGATGAATGTAATGTTCAATTAATACAAAACATGGTGGGACACACACATAATGTAAGCTCTAGACACACTTTGATGATTAAAATTAAAAGAATCAGAATTTCTACTGCAGTCTAGTACTGAGTGCACTTCTGGTACCACACAACCTATGGAAGGAAAACAGAGCAGTGAGAAATTATTATTTTCAGAGTGGCCGGAAGTCAGTAGTGATATTTCCCAGGAGTTAGTATAGAGATCACTGCTCTGTTTGATCTTAATGTCTTAGACTAAGTGTAGGGAGCATAATTTTAATGCGTGCAGATGATACAAAATCCAGAAATGTAGGAAACAATGAAATGACTGGTAACAGACTTCAGGAGGCTTCAGCAAAACTAGCAAAGCTTACAGAAAAGAAGCAGATGAAAATAAAGGCAGGGAAATGTGAAATGATGCATTTTGGCAGGAAGAATGTTGAGAAGCAATATGAAAGATTAAATTTTAAAGGCAATGCAGGAACAAAAGGATGTGGTGTATGAACTCTGTAGAATAAGAAAAGGCTTATTTTTCAAAGAAACACATCACACCTTTAGCTTTCTTAATAGATGCAGAGTACAAGTGCAAGGAAGTTGTATTCAGCTTATATAAAACATAAGTTGGGTCTCAGTTGGAGTATTATATTCTATTTTAGATTCCATTTATGCCAACTTTTGTGTGATCAAATCAGTAGCTTCTGTGGGTCAGGGTGCCCTAATGTGTGTCACAGCTGATAAAGTATTTTCTGAAGGGAAGTCACAGCAACAGTAATGATTGGGTAGTTGGTTTGTGTTATGCAAGGTCTCAAAAATGACACTTGTTAATGATCATATAATATGCTTTGGTGATACCGGAATGAAGAATTACTATCAACCCAGGTAGCAAGGATTGCTCCTATTTCTCTATTTAAAATGGTGTCAGATGCTCCCTTATCCTGAGAAGGAAGTGGAGGTCAGTGTTTGCCACTTTCACTGTACAGGACTTTCTCAGTACTAGACTGGACTAGAAATCCAAATTATCCTGAGCTTGATGATCAAAGTGAGTCCAGAACTGACAACTTTCTGACCCCAGGTGTGTGTCTCACCATGTTTGGCATTAATTTAACAATACATTCATCTGCATACACCTCTAAAGAGATTTCTAAATGAATACACTTGCTGGATGTTAAAGAAAAAATATTGAAGGTAAAAGCACAGATGAAAACCCAAGTTATATTACACATGTTTAGAACTTTTGTGTGATTGGTACGTGGATGAAAGAAAAGTGGACAGTGATGTGGGAAGGAAGGGTTAGATTATGTTAAAGGGACAGCACAACACCATGGGCTGAAGAGACCATATTGTGCTGTGTTGTTCTATGTGCTAGGTCAATTGAATAATCAGAATGACAGTGTGACTATAAAAAGTCACAGGCTGTGTAAGAAAAACCTTTGCAATTTAATGATTGATCAAATAGTTTCCATTCTGTCTTTTGCAGTCTCCACGTATTTATTTAAACCTTCCTTTACATTCATTTGTCTTGGGTGGCCCCTTGTTCTTTTGTGCGTGCCTAGCCTTTCCTGTTCTATAGATGAGTCTCCTGAAGGGATTTGGTATTGGCTTTGAAAGCATATGATGGCAACAGCTCTGAGAGGAGCCTCTCCTGAAGTCCATATGGATTAAATAGTAGTTTGATTTTTATTGAGCATTGTAAAATAGCATCAGTAAAATACCATATTGAAATAGTTAACCAGGATTAAATCTGCTTTTTGTGACTTAAAACTGATGCTTATGTCTTATAAATATACCTGTGATATCTGTGTGTGTGGGGAGGTGGGGGGCTGTGCTTGTTCTAGTCAGGTATTGTAGCAGTGTTTAACAGAAATATCAATTGAAGTGATTAGATGTTAGTTTAAGCCGATGACCTGCAGCACTACAAAGTAACTGATCCACTGGACAGCAACCAGCAGAGAAATGCTGAGCAGTTACAGTGCATTCAAAGCATCAGGCACTGACAGGCCAGTCAACTACTAATTCTTGTAAGCATGCTGCTGTTATGCTTTGTAACTCCAAAGTGTGAAAGCGAACTGAAAGGAAAAGAAGGGAGACAGGAATGTGAGTATGACCTTGTGTTAAGCAAAGTACACACGTATGATGTGGTGGCATGATGACGTATGCCATTTATGTACTTTTATATATAACTTGTAAATAAAGAATGCTTAATCATATTTACAATATTCTTCAAATATACTGAAGTATTAAATACATAACACTTCTCTCTGCTTAGCTATAAACCCCAAATCAATATAGAATGCATCTCAACATATGTATATACATACATATGCACAAACACATATACATATATACATAACTACTATATAGATATCTACAGCATAATAAATTTAAGTTGCCCCATTCCATCGAAAGATTTAATCACTGTGGAGGATTTCTTACCCTTGTGGGATAATGTATTTCCTGTCAAGGTGTCAGGTGAGACTTGTGGCTGTGAAATAATGTCATATTCTGAGGCCTCCTCCGTGGTGGTTGTAGGAGTTGACTCTGGGACTATAGGAAGTAGTTCTGACAGCTCTGGACAACTTTTTTTTCTAACAATTGACTCTGATCTCCTCAGCTGATTGATGTGTTGTCTCTATATGATATCAGACTCAATCTCCACTGTGTAGGAGACTAGTCCTTTTCAGTCCTTAACCATTCTGACTACCCACCCTGTAGTCCCTCTCCAGGACTACTTGTCCAGGAGCATTGAAACATTGAATCTCCTTGTTCGAGGAGCTTCCACTTTGTCTCAGTTGTTTGTCCTGCATGCTCCTTCTGAGATTGGTTGGAGAATATCCAAACGTGAACTCAAGGGACGACCCAGGAACAGCACAGCTAGTGAGTTGTTGGTTGTGGAGTGTGCTGCCTTGTGAGTTGCAGGAGGAAATTGGCAAGCTTCTGGTTCAGTGTCAGTATAGTGTGTTATGCTGACATTGCTTGCAGTGTGTTCTTTAGATTCTGGACGAACCTTTCGGCCAAACCATTTGTAGCTGGACGGTACGGTGCAGGTGTGAGATGTATTATTCCATTCATTTTCAGAAATGACTGAAGTTGTTCCACATTAACTTGTGGATCATTGTCACTGAAATACCAGTGTTCTGGGATACCAGTCCTTGAGAAGAGGCTTCTCAACACATCAACAGTGTGTGAGGCTATTGAGAGCACTTCGGGTCATTCTGCAGCTGCATGAAATCTGTGTACAGGAATGGTCTGGAAATATCTACATGAATCCTCTGCCAGGGCACTACAGGCCATTACCAGGGATTGAGAGGCGCTGTTCTTGGCATCTTCTGGACGTGTTGACGTCCTGCACAGTGCTTAGCAAGTTGCTTGATCTGCTGATCTATCCCAGGCCACCAGACAAATCTTTGAGGCAACACATTCATTTTAAGTATGCTTACATGACCAGCATGTAGCTCATCCTACAATTTAGCTCTCAGCCTGGATGGTAAAACAACACATAAGGCAATCTCCGTCAAGGGCAAGTTCATTCTGGTGCTGGGATAAATGGAGGAATTGGGAGTTCTGCTCCACATTCCAGCCATCAACTAGTTTGGGTCACCATGCAGACCTGAGACAGTGTCGGGTCTTTTCTGGTTTCCCTTTGGATCATCTCTGCTGTAATAAGGAGACCTTTGAATTACATTAGGGAGAATATGTCCATAGGCGTGTCCTCTTTAGTAAATTTTTCAGGTATTTCCTTTCCCAAGGATAAATGGGATAATCTATCAGCATTTCCATGATTAGTCATCCTTGTTGAATTTGATGTTTGAACTGTGTCTTCCAAGAAACAAAGCCTATCTTTGCATTCGTGCTGCTGCTGTTAGTGGAACTCCCTTCTGTAGGTTGAAAATGGACATTAAATGTTGATGGTAAGTAATGAGGGTTAACTTTGTCCTATACAGGTAGCAGTTGAAATGTTTTACATCCCAAACAGTTTCAAAGCCCCTCTGTCAATCTGCGCATAATTTTTTTCTACATCGGTAAGAGAACATGAAGGAAAGGCAATAGGGTGTTCACTTCCATCACACATAACATGTGACATGACTGCACCTAAACCATAAGGAGAGGTGTCACAGGCAAGCTTTGCTGGACGATATGGATCATAATCTGTGAGTACAGTGTCTGATGTCACCATCTCCTTTGTCTTTTGGAAAGCCACCTCATGCTAATTTGTACATTGCTGTTTCTTCCCAATCTCTAATAATAAGTTCAAGTGTGGAACACAGTAGCCAGTCTGGCAGGAACCTGTTATAGTAATTAACAAATCCTAAAAATGACCATAACTGAGGCATCCACCACTGCTTGGATTTTCTCAGCACACTTGTGTAATTCTTGCACATCAATGATGTGACCACAGTAAGTAATGCTTAGTTAAAAGAATTCACACTTATTGAGTCGTACTCTGAGCCCATAATCTTCTTTTCTTTTTAACACTGTCTTGAGACGTTGGAGATGTTCCTTCTCATCTTTACCAGTAACAATGATGTCATCTAGGTAACACTGATTGCCTGGGCAGCCTTGCAGCACCTGCTCTATAGTTTTCAGCCAGAGTGCAGGTGCTGGTGCTACTCCAAAAATAAGCCTATTATTATGATAAAGCCCTTTGTGAGTGTTTATGGTGAGAAACCACAAATCCTGACAGACCCATCCTACTTGGCTACTAGGATCACTGGCTTTGCGCATGGGCTCCAGTCAGCCTTGGAAAGAATTCCTTCAGCTATCTAGCTCACTGGCTACTATATCACAAATGATTTAAGAATTCAGACAAGTTTTGCAAAACTTGGGTGTAGCATTTTCATTTAACACAACATTACCCTTGATATGTTTGAGTTTTCCAGTGCCATCCCAAAACACTGCCGAGGCATCATCCAGTACCTCTATTAATTCACTTTCAGTTGACTCTCTGCAGGGGATGTGGCATGCAACGGGTGGATAGATCACCGATCAAGTTGTGCTTGTCTCAGCCAATTATGTCCCCACAATGCTGGCCCTTCAGTTTTTACCACATACAAGCCCAATGTGACTTGTTGGTAGTTGTATTTCACTGTAACAAATGTCTTGCCTAGAGGAGTTATCTTTTCTCCAGTGTAAGTTCCTAGCTGGGTATCAGCAGGCTTCATTTTAGCATCTTTAAAATGTCAATCAAACTCATTTTGTGGGATGACTGAAACGGTCAAGTCAAGTCAAGTCAAGTCACTTTTTATTGTCATTTCAACCATAACTACTGGTACAGAACATAGTAAAAATGAGACAACGTTTTCCAGGATCATGGTGCTACATGAAACAGTACAAAAACTACACTGAACTATGTAAAAAAAACACACACACACAAAACTACACTAGACTACAGACCTATCCAGGACTGCATAAAGTGCACAAAACAGTGCAGGCACTGCAATAAATCAATTTTAGTTCATTTGCTGTTCACTTCTGGTGTGAGCCATATTGTTCGCTTATTGTTTAGTTTTCACATTATAAATCTCCTCAGTTCTGTGTGACTCCCATCATTAACAGGTTTTTCATCATCAGCATGCAGATTAGTGCTCTTTTTAAAACTGCAATTTGACTTTTTAGCTTTTTCTCTTCCCTGTGTAGTCCATTTATTTTTCCCTGCCGATCATGCTCTTTGTATGTGTCCAACTTTGTTGTATATTCTGCAAGTTTCACCCTTAAATTTGTATTAATCTGGTGGTGGTGAGCCCCTGCCGCTGTGGTAATGCCTGCCATTTGTTCAGCTAGGCCAGTTTCACTTTAGATGTTGCAATATTGTTCACACAGAACTGAGTTCTTGACTGCAACTCAGTTGTGTCTCTGTTTGCTGTTTCCATTGACATGCTATTTCAACTACTTTTTTGTGTAAGTTTTGCTTTAGTTATGAGCTGTTTTTGAATACTTACTTGCATGATTCCACAAACTAAATGATCTCTCTATGCATCATTAAGTCCATAACTGAACTGACAATGCTCACAACTTCAATTCAGCCACGAAAACTGAAATGGATTCCCCTTCCTTTTGATTCCACCTATGAAACCTAAAGTTTTCTGCAATCAATAATGTTTTCAGTTCTAAATGTCCCTGCATTACTCTCATCATATCAGCAAAGCTCATTTTGGCTAGTTTGGTTGGAACAGTCAAACTTTTAAGCAAACTGTATGCCTTTAAATCAAATACACTCAGCAAAACTGCCACTTGCTTCTCATTGGCTATTTCATGTGCTTCAAAATACTGCTCGATTTACTGAGCATACAATATCCAATTCTATGTTGTGTAATCAAATGCGGCAATCTTTCTGATGTAGCCAGTCATTTCTGCTCTTTTCCTAAGATTATTATTATTCAGTACTCACTGTTTATGAAACTCTGAATTTGTGCATCTTCTGCCTTTTTAAAAATGTAACTGTGTCTGTCCCTTCAAAAGGAACACTTACTGTGCTGCAACACACATCAAAGTTGCTGGTGAACGCAGCAGGCCAGGCAGCATCTGTAGGAAGAGGTGCAGTCGACGTTTCAGGCCGAGACCCTTCGTCAGGACTAACTGAAGGAAGAGTGAGTAAGGGATTTGAAAGTTGGAGGGGGAGGGGGAGATCCAAAATGATAGGAGAAGACAGGAGGGGGAGGGTTGGAGCCAAGAGCTGGACAGGTGACTTACTGTGCTGTTCTTTTTATTTGGCCATTTCTCGCTGTGGTTTATTTTTAACTCAAGAATCTTCCTGAGCTTCAATTGGTATATAATTGTCACGGGTTCATTTTAAAAATTACCTCATTACCACTGTTATATTTGTAACTCCTAAACATAAAAACTAATTGAAAGGAAAACAAGGGAGCTGGGATGGAAGTCTAACCTCATTGTACCTTAAGTGAGGCATGCACGTTTGGTATGGTGGTGTGATGACTTATTCTGTCTACGTACTTTACATGTGACCTGCAATGCATTATGTAAACAACAAAGAATACTTAATCAAACAATATATTCACAATATGACTCAAATATTACCGAAATATTAAATACACAAGTGCAAATGCAAAACCATGAGGATCTGGATACGCTCTATATTCAGTACCTCATATTTACCTGAGTTGTGGTTTTTCAATTTAATGTGGCCCAATTGACTAAAGTTAAAAAGCCAAATGAAGGTAAGTTTTTTTTTAAATCATTGCTTTAATTAACACTAGTATTTTCAATTAACTTGACTAATTATTGTAAAACACTTCCAACTTACTTTTACCTAATTTTTATTATTGATGTTTATTTAAATGTCTTTCTATTAATTAATTATTGGAGAACTTGACTAAGGGCAGGAAAGACTGCTCGCTGCATGAGTTGTCAGAAGGCCACAAGCATGGCCTTCACTTTAGGCAATCTGAAGGCCACACACAATTTTCTCTGTCTTGTGAGGTGTCAGTAACATAAGGCCTTGGTTTTTGGTAGCTCAGCACCCCAAGAGATATCTGTGTCTGCAAAGATCTGGCAAAAGGCAAATGCAGGCTATGGGCAGGGTTGAAGATGATCAGTCCACCATATTAGGAATTGTATCCAATGTAGAATTATTATGGAACAATTTCTATTACATAGAAATCTGGAGTGAGAAAAGATCGAAAGACTAATCATGCCTCGATTAGGACTAGAATATAAAAGCCAGAATGTAATTCTGAGGCATTATAAGATGTTGGTCAGACTACATTTGGAGTATTTTGAGGAGTTTTGTTCCCTGAATCTCAGGAAGGATATGATGGCATTGAGAGGGTCCATAGGAGGTTCTTGAGAATGATCCCAGAAATGAAAGGGTTAATGCACGAGGAGAGCTCTGGGTCTGTACTCACTGAAGTTTAGAAGAATGATGTGAGATCTTATTAAAACCTACCAAATATTGAAAGGCCCAGGTACAGTGGCAGTGGAGAGTTTGTTTCTAACAATGTGTTTACGAACAGAGGACACAGTCTCAGAACAGAAGTATGTCCCTTTAGAAGAGAGATGAGGAAGTATTTCTTTAGCCAGATGGCAATGAATCTGTGGAATTCATTACCACAGATGGCTGTAGAGGCCAAGCCACTGGGTATATTTAAAATGGAGATTACATGGAGAAGGCAAGAGAACGGAGGTGAGAGAAATAGTAAATCAGCCATGATTGAATGGTGGTGAACTTTCAATAAGATGAATGGCATAATTCTGTTCCTATATCTTATGGTCTCATGATGGTCTTATAATTCAAACATAATGCAAAAGGCTGGGGACCTGAGTACAAATTTCCCAAATGGTAATTGAACAGTTAGTCTTAGTAGTATTAATCACAAAAAAAATCCATTTAGTTTACTATGTTGCTAAGGGAAGGCAATCTGTATTCTTTACATGCTATGCCTTTTATGTGACTCCAGGTCCACTTTATGTGTAGACTCTGAAATAGCTTAGCAGGTCATTCAGATCTACCTATGTTCAGTAGTGTTCGTCTGAACTGATTGAAGAATGCAGCACCCACCACCTTCCCAAGCAACAAAATTATTGTTGGCCGTGATAACAGTGTCCAGATCCTGAAAGATCAATATAACTAGTTCATTGTGGACTTAACCTTCATTAAATTGTACTAAATTGCTTTTCCATCTCCCTGAAAAGAGTACAGCCATAACATTATTCTTAGACCTACAAATCTTAAGTAGTTAACTCAGAAGTTGCAAACTACTTGATCAATTGTTTAGAAACCTGTCTGATTTCATGAACTTGCCATGTCATTGATTAGTTGCAAGTAATTCTGTGGGAAATGTGGATTTAGTTTGTACTGTCTGCTTGATAATATTTCAAGACTCAGCCTTGCACAACATAGACACGCATTTAGTTCAGTCACATTTGTTCTACCAGCCCAGACAGAAGAATGTTCATTAATTTTTCACGGATACAAGGATTTTTCAATGCAGGATGACCTCTAACAGTTGTCTATCTCTTGTTTAAAAAAAACATGCCTCTGTCATATTTAAATTGATTTAAATATGTTGGATTTAATTATATTTATTTGTCTTGGTAAACTGTAAATTATTAACATGAGAATTTTTTTTTGTATTCTGATTGGTCACAAATTTGCACATAAAATTAGTTGGACAATGATACTATAATTATTGTCTAATTCTTCCAGTTGATATAAATCTGTTCCACAGTAGATATTACGTCATTTAGTAATTGCTGAAATAGTTCTTCATTTCTGCATTATACCTCAGCAAATGGCTATTTTTAATGTTTTTTTCTTGTAAAGCTGTAATATTTATCAGATCATGAACTTGTGAGGTACTGTATGTTGTCAACTACTATATTTTGAAGGGTTTCATCCATAGGTGGCAGTAAATAACCAACTGAATAGCTTAAAACTTTGATTGTTAATCCTAGGTTTATCTTATTGTTCAAAAGCCTTTTATGCAATTGTCAGCAATTGAAATGGTTAAACAACTTTAGTCCATGCACCAGTCTGACTAAATTTGTACAATGCTTATTGCTGGTGCCTTTAAAATGTCTGCTTGGAGTTATCGCACACACTTTGCAGTCAATTTATTTGTGGCTTGGGTTTAGCAAAAATTGATGGCACAGATCCTGTTATATCAAAGAATAAAATTTTATGTTTAGGATATTTACAGAAAGCATTTAATTTGGTATGCTACTTGAAAGTAGTTGTTGAATTGAGAACTTTAGTTCACCAACAGCTGAACACATCTGGAGCTTTGCATGACTTTACTCCCCTGTCCACACATCATTTAAAAGTCTGTTTGTTGTCTTCCCTATCTTGCTTAATTGACGCACCAGGAATCTTAAAATTCCTTTTCTTGTCCATGTATTTTCTGCCATATTCACCTCCTGTTAGATCTCACCTCCATTCACTTATTAAAAAGAATCATGAAAAACAAACAGGTGTGAGAAGAGACCATATAGAAGTTTAAAAATTATGAGAAACGGAGATAGGAAACAGTGTCAGACTGTTTCCCTAGGGCAATGGAGTTTAGAAATAGAGGGCACACATTTAATGTGAGTGGAGAGAATCTCTAAGGGGTAAGTTTTTCACACAGAATCTGGTGAATATTTGGAATACAATGCCAGAAAAGGCGGTGGAGGCAGATACTATTGCAACACTTCAAAGGTATTTGAATAGATTCTTGCATAGAAAAGGAGTAGAAGTTAAAAAGCTGAAAATTTAAAAAGTTAAATACGGACAACAGGAATTAGTGTAGACAGGCATCACAATCAGCATGGATGAGTTGGGTCAACAGGGTTTGTTTCTGTGCTATATGTTTTTTTATGATTCAGTGAAATGAAAATTGTCTTTTTGAATTATTTATGATTTTAATCAAAATGCAAACTTATATAAACAAATTAATTTACAGCTTTAAATATATATGTACAATTACAACATAGCCATTCTTGAGCTGGAAAGATTGACAGGCAGACACAATGATTTGAGGTCAATGCCATCTGTTTGATAGCTTTTGAGTGTGAACCTAGTAGAAGTAATTTGTTCTCCATAATAACAACATCTCAATTACAGTCAAGATTAAAACTCTGGAGACTCATTTGTACCTTATGACAGTGTGATGGGTTAAATACTAAATGTTAATATACTACTGCTTGGTCATTTGGGGGTATGGGGGGTAAAATTTAGCAAATCATAATGGAAAAACTATCAGATATTCTGTAAGAGAATAACAAAACATACTACATTACAAGGTGTGCCTGTGGATGATGTAGGCAAGATCAGTTATAATCATTACCTGTGACGATCTTGTTTTTTCATGACATCCTCAATACACCTTTTAATTTCTGATGGGGTGTTATATTTGTTTCAACATTTCAAAGTTAGATTCACAATGAAAAGTGCATGGGGAACTAAAAGAAATCAAACTAGCTCTGGAGTGCTGTTCTCATTTCCTCTTTATTTCCAACTCACTTGAAGTTGAATGTTAGAGAGTCCTTGAGAAAATCCAGCCAATATCTCCCACGTAGAATTTATAACTGCATGCAGACTTTTAAGAAGGAACAAAGCAAAGTATTGGCAAGGTGATGCAGAAAGGGGGTAATGTGTTCCTGTTCTGGGTCAAGATGCCCCTACTCAAACATAGTAATAAGTTGCTGCTGGCATCAGTATTAAAATTACATTCTTTATTAATGCATTTAAGAACTTTATTATTTACACTTAACTGTGTTTAAATCTTATTTTAAGGTGTAACAGGTAGCTTGCATTCATAAATTCCCTTCTCCAGTAATCCTAGCAACACTTTGCAACCTAAAGGATGCTGTTAGCTCTCCAACTCTCTGCCCCTTTACTCTACTGGTACTTCCCATTACATCATTTCCTGTCTCTGCCTGCAAATTTGCATATTGAAGGTTAAGTGACTTAATAAGTGGTACTTCTCTCTTTATAAGTGTTCAGCTGAGAAACTTAATGAATTGCAGCAGATAATTACTAATCATATTTTTAAAAATTGCTAGGTCAGCTCAAATGCCTTATCTGCTGATTTTCCCCCTCATTAAATGTTTAGTATAGTTATCTGTTGATTGTTCTCAATTAAAATGTTACTTCTTAACCAATGTGTCAGCTCTGGATCTGCTCGTTGCTCTCCTCCTTTAGTTGATTTAACAGCTACCACCAAAACTTGAGAAATCTAGACTGCTGTGCCAATTCATAACTTCACAGTTGGAGGTGCTGATTGATGAGATGGTGAGGTTAGGCTCTGTCTGCAGTCTTTGGTGAAAGTGAAAGAAATTATATTGAAGGACTCTTGGGAAATTATCCCTGGGGACTTTGTTCTTCAATCAATATCACTAATAATTTATCTGATCATCATTTGCTGTGTGGAATCAGCTGTTATAGTACATAAATTACGAAAGTGTGGATTGGCCATAGAGTACTTAGTGACATTCTGAAATTGTGCAAAAAGCGGTGCAAGCTTATGCCCTTCATAATGAACCTTAGTCCATTCCAAGTGACTTATATTGTAGTCTATTGCATATGATTCATTCATTCATTGAATGAATAAGTACTGTCTGCTGGAAATGATAACCAAATTTTGGTAGCTTTCTTTCTTGTGGCTATTATCCTATTGAATGGATGAGTAGTCCTGAGGAGGTTTATGTCTGCCTGCATCTTGTATTCTTACATTCTTGCATGCATGCAATGAATCATATCCATATCAACATCTGAATCTGCTGTCAATGCTGTAATATACAGAATTTTACACCATGGTAAACTAAACCCATGAATTGATCATGAATACTATCTTATTCTAAAGTAGTATTAAGCATTGAAGATTAACTGTCATTTTGAAAACGGCTGCAAAATTATTATGGATTATGTTCCTTTTCAATATGACCGGGCTATTAATGGGTTTTACAAGTTGATATATAAATCACTTGATATTTTTATCCCTCTCTTCAGCCTATGAATTGACATGAGAAATCTTTAAACTTTTATTGAGTGTTTGTATGAATAATTTTGCTAAAATGTTGAACTTCATGTGAAAAAATGATCTTTAATACTATTTCATTTTGAAGGCTTTGTGACGTTGAGTCTTTTGTACAGTATTGATTTTCTGCCAAGAAATTTCCTGAAATTGTCATTTACTGCTTTGATTCTTTCTTTAATAACTAAATTATTTGGCAGTCCTTTGGCGATCTTTCTGTGTTTGTCTGTCCATAATGATGGAAAGGGAGAAACAAATGTGAGAAAAATTTAAGAACATTAATACTGAGGCAATGCAACATGGTAAATTTTAAGTGAAATTGCAACCTGATTCATGATTTACATTTAATAAATGAAACTACTATTTATGGTTTCACTTATTAAAGGCATATCATGATGTTATAATCATACTTTCACATCATCAGTCATGCAACCTGGGGTCATTGGGCGTTTTGGGTTTTTGATCATTAGACACCCTTTCCGAGGCATTTGGGTTAGGGTTAGGGTTAGGTTGAGAGTACGTGGGCAGTGGGTGAATCATCCCTCTTGTGCTTGTTGATCTGGTCACTTGAGATTCAGTGTCATGCAACCCTGCCACTTTGAACCGGCCCACACCTTCATTAACCAGGTCCAGCACTTGCCTTTATTGGATCTTACTTCAAAAAGGCAACAATTATAAAAGTGGCTAAAAGGAACAATGTGCGCTGCCTTAATGACTATTGCTCGGTAGCACTCACATCAACAGTAATGAAATGCTTTGAAAGATTGGTTATGACTAGACTGAACTCCTGCCTCAGCAAGGACCTGGGCCCATTGCAATTTGCCTATCACCACAATAGGTAAATGGCAGACGCAATGTCAATGGCTCTCCACACGGCTTTAGACCACCGAGACAACACAAACACTCACACCAGGGTGCTGTTCATTGAGTATAGCTCAGCATTTAATACCATCATTCCCACAATCCTGATTGAGAAGTTGAAGAACCTGGGCCTCTGTACCTCCCTCTGCAATTGGATCCTTGACTTCACCAGAAGAACACAGTCTGTGCAGATTGGTGATAACATATCCTCCACACTGACAATCAACACTGGCACACCTCAGGCATGTGTGCTTAGCACACTGCTCTACTCTCTGTATACACATGTCTGTGTGGTTAGGCATAGGTCAAATACCATCTACAAATTTGCTGATGATACAACCATTGTCGGTAGAATTTCAGGTGGCGACAAGAGGGCGTACAGGAATGTGATATGCCAACTAGTGGAATGGTGCAGCAGCAACAACATGGCACTCAGCATCAGTAAGATGAAAGAGCTGATTGTGGACTTCAGGAAGGGTAAGACGAAGGAACACATACCAATCCTCCTAGAGGGATCAGAAGTGGAGAGAGTGAGCAGCTTCAAGTTCCTGGGTGTCAAGCCTCTGAGGATCCAACCTGGTCCCAACATATTAATGTAGTTATAAAGAAGGCAAGACAGCAGCTATATTTTATTAGGAGTTTGAAGAGATTTTGCTGTGTCAACAAATACACTTAAAAACTTCTATAGTTGTACCTTGGAGAGTATTCTGACAGGCTGCATCACTGTCTGGTATGGAGGGGCTACTGCACAGGACCGAAAGAAACTGCAGAAAGTTGTAAATCTAGTCATCTCCATCTTAGGCACTAGCCTACAAAGTACCCAGGACATCTTCAGGGAGTGGTGTCTCAGAAAAGCAGCGTCCGTTATTAAGGACCTCCAGCACCCAGGGAGTGCCCTTTTCTCACTGTTACCATCAGGTAGGAGATACAGAAACCTGAAGGCACACACTCAGTGATTCAGGAACAGCTTCTTCCCCTCTACAATCCGATTCCAAAATCGGCATTGAAGTTTGGACGCTACCTCACTTTTTTAATATACAGTATTTCTGTTTTTACACATTAAAACATCTATTTAATATATGTTATTTATTTATTTCTTTTTTATTATTATGTTTTATTTTATTATTATTTTTTTTTCTCTCTCTGCTAGATTATGTATTGCATTGAACTGCTGCTGCTAAGTTAACGAATTTCACATCACATGCTGGTGATAATAAACCTGATTCAGATTCTGATTTTATACAACTGGACTGTTATTTAATTGTTCTACTGACATGCCAGTCAAATTGCTCTGATTGATCGGCGTTGAGTATGCCACTAAAAGCAAAATGAAAAATTATGTTTCATACTGATTTTTTTTTCAGTAAAATTAATAGGATTGTTTCACACAAAATTCACAAACATCACCCTTGTGAAAATGACAGGGTAGAAATCCCCTGGTGCACACACCTAAAATTGGAGACTGCTTTCCATATAATTGGGATGGGTTTCTTAGCTAATGTGGACCATCAGATCCTGCAAAGGCCACGCACTCGTCTGAGCTTGCTCAGGTAAGGCAGAGTAGAGTCCCCTAAAGATCTTAATGAGCCAATGTGAAACTTCCTTATCGACTGCAGTTCCCACTGCAAAGACGCTACCAAAATAATGTAATCAACTGTGATATATGTCTACTTGCTGCTAAAGACAAAAGCTGTCATAAGGCTTGTGAATTCCATCTACCATAAGAGACTATGTCATGCAGTTATATCTTGTGAAATTGTTTGCTTTTTGCTTATACTTCAAGACTGATTGTCACAATACAATGTCGTCTTTATATTAACCTGTGTATCTAAGTGAGTGAATGAATTAAGAAGGTGGATATCAAAGTCTGAGTGATTTAGTAATTAAAGAAAATCTAAAGCATTTTAAAAAATAGTTCAGAAGGACTCACATACATGACACTGACAAGAAAGTGGAAAGTAAAGCAGGCAAAAACAATAGGTAAACATGGGGGAACTTGCAAATTTACAAACCAGTGGGGAAACAGAAAGCATTCCTCGAAAACAAAACAAGATTAGTTCATACAAAATCTTCTCTTTGGAGGTGATGACAGAAACAGTACAAATGGGATCTCAAGAAATACAATAAGGTACAAGAGGTGTTTGGTATTTATGTGCAGCGCTTGGACAACATTGTAGAGGCTGCAGGCAATAAAGAGAAATGAAATGAAGTCTGTAAAGGAAAAAGAGTTAATGAGTAGAGGGCTGCCTCTTCATGTACCTCACACCAGCAAACTTGATAGTACCATTTGATGAAATTGATGACAATGTAAAGGCATAGTTCAGACCTAGCTTTATTTGAAAAAATTCAGAGCTAGCACTGCTGAGTATGTGTAACAAGATGCTCAAGTAGGGAATTAGGGATTACATTTTTTAAGTCTGAGGGATTTAGCACAGCAATGTAACTGGATGGAATGTTTAGGGACAGATTAGTGTGTTGTACTTGTAACTAGAGAATACAGTCCAAAATATATGACATGCTGGACATTATTTTGAAGAAGATGATAAAGTTAGGAATTTGAAGGAAAAGGCAGAGTGGAGTTTTGGTCAAGACTGGATGGAGTCGAAGCAGGTAAAGGAAGGATGGACAGGTCTTTCCCTCCAGATTCATAATCATGGGTTTGAAGCGGAACCATGAGTCAGCACTTGCAAAAGATGCCGCAATGGGGAAGGTGTACAGCCCAATAAGGAGCTCAGATATTGGATAAGTCACTGTTGAGGCAAGGACAGAGCAAACAATAGGAATGTTGCTCCAGAACTGCCAACAGAGGTAGGTCGGTTGTTCTGAATAAATGATTGCTTGGATCATGAAGAATGAGTCGAGAGGAGTATATCGTTAAAGATCTGCTGTCCTAAATAAAAGTGAAAATGGATAGATGACGCTCTATAATGCTTGTGAAGAATCTGAACCTTGGCAAATAAATCAGTGTCAACCTTTTTGTGCATCAAAAGACTGCCCTAGATGCCCAGAATGAATCAAATAAGACATTTGTGTATTTTGTGATTGAAGCACCTTCAATTACTCCAAAAGACTGAGGTTTGGTAAAATACTGAAAGGCTTTTATTTGCTGTACAATACGACCTCCACAGTGAGTGTCTGCCCCTGGACTGAGGGGGAGGGGCAAGGCGAACACCTTTATACAGGACTCTGTGGGAGGAGCCACGGGGCAGTCAGCAGAGGGGTGTGTCCAGACAGGCAACCGAGTTACAACATATATACATGGTTTACCACAGTGATTTAGAAGCTTGTAGAGATATCAATTTAATTTAACAGATGAAACTGAGGCTGTTGTGCATATTGGAAAGCAAGGTCCACATCTAGTCTGAGTGGAATAACACACAAGATTCAATGTGATGTTATTGCAACCACCAGAATAAGGTAAAAATATTAAAACTCACAGAGTAGCCATTGAAATGTCCGTCCCCATTAACTTGATAATAGGTTTAGAGCTCTTAACCAGTTGAGAGCAGAATCCATTGTGTTACAGCAACAATATTGGGAACCAAGACATGTAGTAAATCATTTCTAAGAGGCAGAAACTGATTAACACTGATAATATCAGCAGAACTTGCCATCAACTTAGGCTGGAAAATTCATTTTGAGATGCTTTGGCCAAACTGAATGATGAACAAAAGCAGAAACAAAATCTGCTCTAAGGTTTCAAAGAAGTGCTCAAAGTGGAAAGCAAGAGAAGAAATGAATGTAGAGGAGCAGCTTAAGAATTGAAGAATCTGAGCTGATTGATGTAAATCACTGCACAGAATTCATGAAATAGGTTCAATGAATCAAGAAATTGAAATAGTCAAGAACCAAAGGTTTCTGCAAAGATGTTGATGTGCATCATGGAGAGAAACTCCAGGAAGTTCTAGAACAGAGATGCAGAATAGAGGGATGTCACAAGTAGATCTCTGGTGAAAAGAAAACCTTCAGGGGTTGATATTTTGGGTTTGATTATACTTACATGACTCAAGTTGACCTATGCTAACTTATAAGTGTATAGAAGCCTCACTTTAGATATGCTGATTGGTTAGTACAATACTGTCCATTTTTCTCTAAGGGGAAAATAGCATGGTATATATCAAAGTACAGCTGAAGAAAACTTCTATCTTAAAATTGAGTTGCATGTAACATTATTTGCACCACAGATACAATTCAGTTGGAAAAAGATTGAGATGCCCAGCCACCAGGTCTGTTTGCTGTTTACCGAACCTCTTGCTCATCTGTGGGCTCATCACTCCAGTCACATCATTCCATGCGTAATGACAGTAAAAAGATAGTTAGGTAATAAATACATGATTACATTGAGGTAGTATAAAGGAAAATGGAATATAGAATATTGTGTTACATTTGCAGAGTATAGGCAAATAAAGTGCAAGGAGTTCAATCAGGAAGATTGGGAGATCAGGATTTCAAGAGTTGAATTAGCATGGGGACATGGTGCTGAGGTGGTAGATCGGCTCAAATCCTGCTGAGTTGCTGAGACCAAGCCCTGAATATACTTTGTACCTGACCCCGGATTTATGTTCCTTGGGGTTCTTTGACCAAGGAATTAGATTTGAGTATGCATTCTGTATTTTATTTTTTCTCTTTAGTTTATTCTATAAGTATACTTTTAATTAATAAATAACAATTTCATGTTTTAACTTCATCAAATTTTCTTTAATTTTTAACAATATTTTTAAACTATTTTATAAAGTTATTTTTTCCAACAGTTTCAAAATGTTTCTCAACATCAGAAACATTTGGAGACGATGAAAAGACCCTCAAATCACCAGAAGTTGCCAATTACGAGAACGAGGGGCCACAGTTTGAGGATAGAGGGGAAGCCTTTTAGGACCGAGATTAGGAAAAACTTCTTCACACAGAGAGTGGTGAATCTGTGGAATTCTCTGCCACAGGAAACAGTTGAGGCCAGTTCATTGGCTATATTTAAGAGGGAGTTAGATATGGCCCTTGTGGCTATGGGGGTCAGGGGGTATGGAGGGAAGGCTGGGGCGGGGTTCTGAGTTGGATGATCAGCCATGATCATAATAAATGGCAGTGCAGGCTCGAAGGGCCGAATGGCCTACTCCTGCACCTATTTTCTATGTTTCTATGTTATCAGTAAAACACCAAGACTGTAAGACTGCCTGAATCCAGTTACCAAAATGTGCTGCTGTGGTAATGCTGCCAGCAGCGCTTTGGGAGTGTGGTGGCTACTGTACTTCAACGTGGCTATGGGATTACAGTGTCCAAGTGCAGAATGCTTACTATCTTGCTTACTAAATGCTTTGCGGCTATGTGAGTGAATGTGTGACAGTGATACTCAGGTCACCAGACCTGTCCTCGCCTGTTCCCTCCAGAAGTGGAGGTCTTGCTCCAAGAAAGTTATGAGGCCTTTGAAAAATTAAACATTTTAAATAGTGTGATATCAAATAAGAGCTCCAGAAATCCTTGTGAGATAAATTTCCCAAGAAAGCCCAAAAATATTTGATCCATGGTGTTTGAGGGATCTAAAGGTTCAGTTCAACTGTCCAGGCAACTAGAAAAGCCAAAAGTTGACCTGTATCTGGTTCTTTAAAGTCCAGGAATACTTAAGCCAATTATTTTTTTTTTGATACTGAACAAACCATTGAGCTCCTAATTGCCAAACTATGGTTCAAGAAATAAAATGTTTAATCGCTTTGGTAGAACAGCACATAATGTTGTTGAAGGTATCTCTTAATTTAAAAAAACATTGGGACACCAGAAATTGGAGCAGGGTTAGGTTATTTACCCCCTTGAGCCTGCACCACCTTACAAAAAGTTCCTGGTTAATCTCTGACCTGGAGCACCTTTCTCCTGCACAAATCTAGAACCTGTGATTCCTCTTATATCTATATATATGTTGTTCGTCCATCGTTGACGTCGATGAGGACCTCGACACCATTATGATGGTGTCGAGACTAGCGCGTGATTTGGTTTTAAGTGAGGGAGAGTTGCACAGCATCAGCCTCACTCTCTCTTCCCAATTCCCATCTGGATCCAGTGGCAAGACAGAGTCTAGACGGCTGGAGATGGGACTAGACGCAGATGATGACCAGGACGTCTTCTGTGTCTTGTCCTGCTCTATACATTCCATGACGCTTGCAGAGACCGCCTTCTTGACCGTTGGACCTTCCATAGGTCTTGTCTGCTCAATCCGCCGGAGTCTGTCTTCACATGCTGGGGTAGACAACTCCCTATCACACCGAGGGTTTGAGACCCGTCGGCTACCCTCACCTGGTTTAGCCGGCTTGTCGAAGCCGTTGCCCGGGGTGTGGCCGCTGTCGCATGCAAACAGCTATGGGGAGCCACAGGTGAGAGCTGAGTGCCAGGTGGGGACCAAAGGTGGACTAAAATCTATAAATCTATTGACCTATATTTTGCATGCAACCAATGACTGAGCTTCTGTTTCCCTCTCTCACTAATCTCCTTACCTACTCATCACCTCCCTGTGGTGCTGTTCCCCCTTCCCTTTCTCACATCGTCCTCTACCCTCTACTATCAGATTCCCTCTTCTGTGACCCATTATCTCTTTCACCTGTCAGCTTCCCAGCTCTTTACTTCACCCTTCCACCTCTCCTGATTTCACCAATCATCTACCTCCTTGTACTTCTTTCTCCCCTCAACCCACCTTCTTGCTCTAACATCCCAACTTTTCACCAATCCTGATGAAGGGTCTCAGCCCAAAACGTCGACTGTACTCTTTTCCATGGATGCTGCCTGGCCTGATGAGTTCCTCCAGCATTTTGTGTGTGTTGCTTGGATTTCCAGCATCTATAGATTTTACTGTCTTACTGTCAGTACTTGCCTGCAGAGCAGGAGATCGCAGAGTGAGTTGGAGACAGCTCCTTATGGACATTACTCAGCAGTTTTAAAAAGCGAGCGTGCCCTATTGGGATTTGTCTGCGGAGTCGCAGATTGCTTGGGTTAATAGTAATTAGGGTTAATTAGCAAGGGCCAATAAAAAGTAGTGGGGTTTGAGTGCAGCGGCCATTGTGTGAGTGGACAGTGTTATTGCAGTCAGACTTTGGCTCAACAAGCTCAGACGAGAACAGGCGCAGGTTGGAACTTAACTTTGGTGGCAGAACAGGTGTAGGCAGGATGGTAGTTCAGGCAGTGAAATACTCCAGTGAGCTGTGGGATTTCAGAGTACCTAATGGCCTCCTGATGACTACAACTCCAGGAAGTGCACCCTACTTCAGTTCCTGACTGACAAGGTCAAGGAACTGGAGATGGAGCTGAATGAACTTAGGACTAGCTGGGAAACTGAAAACTTCAAAGATGAGTCTTTTACTGGGGTGGCTTACACCCAGGGTGCAGGCTTCAGATAGTCATAGTCATAGTCATACTTTAATGATCCCGGGGGAAATTGGTTTTCGTTACAGTTGCTCCATAAATAATAAATAGTAATAGAACCATAAATAGTTAAATAGTAATATGTAAATTATGCCAGTAAATTATGAAATAAGTCCAGGACCAGCCTATCGGCTCAGGGTGTCTGACCCTCCAAGGGTCCACAGGCAGGAATGACTTCCTATGACGCTCAGTGCTGCATCTCGGTGGAATGAGGCTCTGGCTGAATGTACTCCTGTGCCCACCCAGTACATTATGTAGTGGATGGGAGACATTGACCAAGATGGCATGCAGCTTAGACAACATCCTCTTTTCAGACACCACCGTGAGAGAGTCCAGTTCCATCCCCACAACATCACTGGCCTTACGAATGAGTTTGTTGATTCTGTTGGTGTCTGCCACCCTCAGCCTGCTGCCCCAGCACACAACAGCAAACATGATAGCACTGGCCACCACAGACACGTAGAACATCCTCAGCATTGTCCGGCAGATGTTAAAGGACCTCAGTCTCCTCAGGAAATAGAGATGGCTCTGACCCTTCTTGTAGACAGCCTCAGTGTTCTTTGATGAGTCCAGTTTATTGTCAATTCACATCCCCAGGTATTTGTAATCCTCCACCATGTCCACACTGACCCCCTGGATGGAAACAGCGGTCACCGGTACCTTAGCTCTCCTCAGGTCTACCACCAGCTCCTTAGTCTTTTTCACATTAAGCTGCAGATAATTCTGCTCACACCATGTGACAAAGTTTCCTACTGTAGCCCTGTACTCAGCCTCATCTCCCTTACTGGTGCATCCAACTATGGCAGGGTCATCCGAAAACTTGAAGATTTCAAGACTCTGTGCAGTAGTTGAAGTCCGAGGTGTAAATGGTGAAGAGAAAGGGAGACAAGACAGTCCCCTGTGGAGCCCCAGTGCTGCTAATCACTCTGTCGGACACACAGTGTTCCAAGCACACGTACTGTGGTCTGCCAGTCAGGTAATCAAGAATCCATGATACCAGGGAAGCATCCACCTGCATCGCTGTCAGCTTCTCCCCCAGCACAGCAGGGCAGATGGTGTTGAATAGATAGCAAATGGGTGACCACCAGGAGAAGTAAAGGGAGTAATCAGGCTGTGCAGAGTTTCCCTGTGGACATTCCCCTCAGCAACAATTACACCCATTTGGATACTGGGGGGGGAAATGACCTATCACAGCACAGCAGCAGTGGCCAGGCCAGTGGCTCTGAGGTTCAGTAGGGAAGGTTAATTCAGGCAGAAGGGTAGTGATAGGAGACTCTACAGTTAAGGGAATAGACAGGAGATTCCGTGGCTGTGAAAGATAAAGCAAGATGCTGTGCTGCCTCTCAAGTGCTGGGGCCCAGGATGTTTCCGAACAAC
Organism: Mobula birostris; assembly: GCF_030028105.1. Lineage (NCBI taxonomy): Eukaryota > Metazoa > Chordata > Chondrichthyes > Myliobatiformes > Myliobatidae > Mobula > Mobula birostris. The sequence goes on along the minus strand of NC_092373.1, from coordinate 69,489,696 downwards.
TGCAAAATATTCTCAAGGGGGAGGGTGAGCAGCCAGAAGTTGTGATACACTTTGGCAGTAATGGCGTAAGTAGAAAGGGGGAAGAGATTTTGTGCAGTGAGTGTAGGAAGTTAAGGAAGATGCTGAAAAGCAGGACGCCCAAGGTAGTGTAATGTGCTAACCAGGGCAGGAATAGGATGATGGTACAGATCAATGAGTGACTGAGCAACTGGTGCAGGGGGATTAGGGGGTTTCAGGTTCTTGGATAATTGGAATCTTTCCTGGGGCGGAGTAACCTGTACAAAAGGAATGGGCTGCAACTAAACTGGAGGGTAGTCAGTGTCCTGGCCAGGAAGGGTTAATATATGAGGAATGTTTGATGGCTCTGGACCTGTACTTGCTGGAGTTTAGAAGAATGAGGGGGATCTCATTGAAACCTATCGAATATTGGAAGGCCTGGACAGAGTAGATGTGGAGAGAATGTATCCTATAATGGACGAGTCTAGCACAGCCTCAGAATAGAGAGACATCCATTTACAGCAGAGATGAGATGGAGTTTCTTTAGCCAGAGGATGGTGAATCTGCGGAATTCATTGCCACGGACAGCTGTGGAGGCCAAGTCAATGAATGTATTTAAAGTAGAGATTGATAGATTCCTGATTAGTCAGGGCATCAAAGGTTACAGGGAGAAGGTAGGAGAATGGGGATGGGGACAATAATAAATCAGCCATGATCAAATGGCAGAACAGACTCGATGGGCCGAGTGGCCTAATTCTGCTTCTATGTCTTATGGTCTTATGACCTATAATCTTCGTTTTAGAGTCCTCTGTCAGAGAAATATACATTTCAGCAGAAGATAAACTGAAAAGGATTGGGGTTGATATTTATCTATTTTTCTATTGAGATACAATGCAGAGTAGGTGCATCCATCTCTTCAAGCCATGCCACCCAGCAACCCCTAATTTAAACCTAGCCTTATCACACGACAATCTACAATAACCAATTAACCTACCAATCAGTACGTCTTTGGACTGTGGGAGGAAACTGGAGCATGTGGAGGAAACCCATGCAGTCATGGGAAGAATGTACGAACTCCTTACATCAGCGGTGGGAATGTGGGAGTGTGGTATCTTATGAGGCTTAAATTGGTTTGGCATCTTCAAATAGAACTGGATTTTGAATTGCCATTTTGAGTTTGCCTGGCTTGTATGATTCTTCTAGTGTTCGTGAACCTGTGCCCCAGAATTAGTTGATGTGTAATTTCAGCACTCTACGCAGCTGGACAAATAACCCACACATAATTTCCAAAGCATCATGTAGCTTGGGTGTTTTCTGGCGTTTTTAGAAAGAATCTTTTAAGGAGTGGCACTGCAAATCTAAAACAAGTCCATATGGGACAAGTTTAACACTGCTTGACCTGTGATAAATTGGATGGATGACTAAAATGAAAACTAACCAAACAACGTCATTTTCTGTCTTTTTTAATCTTTTTTGTTGGACAGAAGCTGACTTAATAGGGAACATGAAATGCAAGTCAGGTTCTGATTAAATCATAGTTATCAAGTTCCATTTACCCAGTTGCCCAAGAGCTAATGTCCCAATTTTCCCAAAACCGAAGTGTTTGGGATAAAGGACAATGGCGAATGCATGTAATTAACCATATAACATATAACCATATAACAATTACAGCACGGAAAAAGGCCACCTCGGCCCTTCTAGTCCATGCCAAACTCTTACTCTCACCTAGTCCCACCGACTTGCACTCAGCCCATAACCCTCCATTCCTTTCCTGTCCATATAGCTATTCAATTTAACTTTAAATGACAACATCGAACCTGCCTCAACCACTTCTGCTGGAAACTTGTTCCACACAGCTACCACTGTCTGAGTAAAGAAGTTCCCCCTCGTTACCCCTAAACTTTTGCCCTTTAACTCTCAACTCATGTCCTCTTGTTTGAATCTCCCCCATTCTCAATGGAAAAAGCCTATCCACGTCAACTCTATCTATCCCCCTCATAATTTCAAATACCTCTATCAAGACCCTCCTCAACCTTCCTCGCTCCAAAGAATAAAGACCCAACTTGTTCAACCTTTCTCTGTAACTTAGGAGATGAAACCCAGGTAATTAAGTCACATATCATCTCTACTCATTTTAATTAGTGAAAACATGCTCAAGAAGTTAAAAGGCTAAATCATGTTTCTGTGTTCCTATGAAAAATTGGGGGACTGAAGAAATAATGTTTTAAACCTTTCTTTGTTTTAAGAAAATCTTACCTTTCCATTGAAAAGAAGGGATCCCCCTGACCGTCACATGGAATATTTCTTCTTTCCTACCCTCTTCAAACTTGCTGCATCCATAAATCTGCTTCAAGTCTCTTTCTTCAATCTGATTGAATACCAAAGATCATTTCTTCTTTTCCCTGCTTGTGATTTAAGCAATTAAATAAGGACCAGGAATTAAACTCAGCTAGTTAGTGTTCTGAAGTGAGTTGGTTTATACTCAGTCTTCATTCTGTCTGGCTGTTTCTCATCCTGTGTTAAAATCAAAAGATTTGGAAGAAAAACTTCATGCCAGGTTCTTGATCCTGATCCTTTTTCACTTATTTTCATTACAATTTCACGAATTCTAGGAAATGTATTAATTTCTTGCTGGCTGTTTGGCTTCAGTAGTGTAGCCAGCTCCCTGTCTGAAAAATGACCAATATATAAAATCAGTTTTATATACGAGGGATGATTGATAAGTTCATGGCCTACAGTAGAATGAGTCAATTGTAGAAAACCTAGCACATTTGTTTTCAACATAATCCCCTCCTACATTTACACACTTAGTCTAGTGGTCCTGAAACATACGGATCTTGGACCTCCAGAAAGTGTCCACAGCAGGGGTGATTGATAAGTTGGTGGCCTAAAGTCGAAAGAGATGAGTTATTAACTTCAAAGAGTTGAACTGCGAGTGCATGTAACGAGAGCTGTATAACGCATCTCCTTCTACGTTAGGCCACAAACTTATCAATCGCCCTTGCTGTGGACACTGCCTGGAGGTCCAAGATCTGTATGCTCCACGACCACTGGACTAAGTATGTAAATGTAGAAGGGGACTATATTGAAAAATAAATGTGCTAGGTTTTCTACAATTGACGCCTTCTACCTTAGGCCATAAATTTATCAATCACCCCTCATAATGTTGCTATGCCACAATAAAGAATTAAATTCAAGAAAATATAATTTTCCTTTATTTCACTTATAATTTAGATTTAGAGAATTAAATTACTCCTGACAACACACCCTGCTTTAAAGATAACCACATTTATACATAATGCCCTTGATTTTCCTGAGAGATCCCAATAATTCCACATGACACAGCGAGTATTTCCCTTAATTTAGATCAACTTAACTTGGGCTCATGGTCAAGCATATGCAAAATCACAAAATTCCCAAACTTCCGTATTGTGATACGTGGATTCCTTACTTAAAAGTTTAAAAAAGCAAAGTTAGACCACAATTCCTGGCTCTGTGTTTTTCCTTTCAATTAGTTTTATGTCTTGGAATTACAAAATATAATAGTGGTGGTGAGGAAGTTTTATAACAAGCTAAAGATGACTACCTACCTGTTGAAGTGCAGTGAGCTGTTTGAATTGTTTTTAAATGCAGTAAGAAACAGTAGAGTAAACAAAAGCGGCACAGCACTTTTTTTTCTTTGCAAGGGGAGAAATTCAATTGAGTAGAAATAGACAGGAAACAGAAGAATTCACGGGTTCATGAAGTGAGTGCCTTTAATAAACATAAAAACAAGAACAGAAATGCTCCTGTGGGAATGGGACATTTATATAGAGAAATACAAATACCAGCAGACCATATTGGGCTTGTACATGGTAAAAACCAGAGGGCCAGCATCCTGGGGTCATGACTGGCTGAGACAACTACAACTTGATTGGAGATCCATTCACCATTTGCATGCCACATCCTCTGCAAGAGAATCAACTGAAAGCCAATTAAGAAAGGTACTGGATGATGCCACAACCATCTCCATGCTGTAAACCAGGAACTAATAGAGGGCAAACAGGTGTCGGTGCCAACCTCTGTGCCTCTAGTTGGAAAGCTTTTTGGACCAAGGAAGGACCATGTTGCTCAGAGGAATCATGAAAGTGACAAAAACAGTGGTCCAACTACAACAGTATTTGTAGGTAATATATCTGAGAAAGCTTCTGATGTGTTAATCAGGCAGTTAATTGCAAAATGTGGCTTGGTTTTAAACTTGAAGAGATTTCAAGAGCTTCAGGAAAGTTGCAAGCATTCAGCTTCCGTGAATGTAAAGAACAAAAATCTACTCTGCATCCATTAAGGTTATTGCATGAACTTCAATTGGGAGACAAAAAGCTGCTTGTAAAAGTAGATGCAAAGACCAAAGCTAGCTGGATGAATGAAAGGCCAAAAGGAAAGGAGTCAATGGAGATACAAAAACAGAGGATTCATCAGATGGTGTTGCAGATGGAGATGGAGATGGCGGAGGAACTGAATGAGTATTTTGCATCAGTCTTCACTGAGGAAGACATCAGCAGTATACGGGACACTCAAGGGTGGCAGGGAAGAGAAGTGTGTGTGGTCACAATTACGACAGAGAAAGTACTCAAGAAACTGAATAGTCTAAAGGTAGATAAATCTCCCGGACCAGACGGAATGCACCCACGTGTTCTGAAGGAAGTAGTTGTGGAGATTGTGGAGGCATTAGCGATGATCTTTCAAAAGTCGATAGATCCTGGCATAGTTCCGGAGGACTGGAAGATTGCAAATGTCACTCCACTATTTAAGAAGGGGGCAAGGAAGCAAAAAGGAAATTATAGACCTGTTAGCTTGACATCGGTGGTTGGGAAGTTGTTGGAGTCGATTGTCAAGGATGAGGTTACGGAGTACCTGGAGGCATATATCAAGATAGGCAGAACTCAGCATGGTTTCCTTAAAGGAAAATCCTGCCTGACAAACCTATTACAATTTTTTGAGGAAATTGCAAGTAGGCTAGATAAGGGAGATGCAGTGGATGTTGTATATTTGGTTTTTCAGAAGGCCTTTGACAAGGTGCCACACATGAGGCTACTTAACGAGATAAGAGCCCATGGAATTACGGGAAGGTTACATACGTGGATAGAGTGTTGGCTGATTGGCAGGAAACAGAGAGTGGGAATAAAGGGATCCTATTCTGGTTGGCTGCCGGTTACCAGTGATGTTCCATAGGGGTCCGTGTTGGGGCCGCGTCCTTTTAAGTTGTACATCAACGATTTGCATTATGGAATAGATGGCTTTGTGGCTAAGTTTGCTCATGATACGAAGATAGGTGGAGGGGCCGGTAGTGCTGAGGAAACAGTCTGCAGAGAGATTTGGATGGATTGGAAGAATGGGCAAAGAAATGGCAAATGAAATACAATGTTGGAAAGTGTATGGTTGTGCACTTTGGCAGAAGAAATAAATGGGCAGACTATTATTTAAATGGGGAGAGAATTCAAAGTTCTGAGATGCAACGGGACTTGGGAGTCCTCATGCAGGATACCCTTAAGGTTAACCTCCAGGTTGAGTCAGTGGTGAAGAAGGCGAATCCAATGTTGACATTCATTTCTAGAGGAATAGAGTATAGGAGCAGGGATGTGATGTTGAGGCTCTATAAGGCGCTGGTAAGACCTCACTTGGAGTACTGTGGGCAGTTTTGGTCTCCTTATTTAAGAAAGGATGTGCTGACGTTGGAGCGGGTACAGAGAAGATTACTAGAATGATTTCAGGAATGAGAGGGTTAACATATAAGTAACATTTGTCCACTCTTGGACTGTATTCCTTGGAGTTTAGGAGAATGAGGGGAGGACCTCATAGAAACATTTCAGATGTTGAAAGGCATGGACAGAGTGGATGTGGCAAAGTTGTTTCCCATGATGGGGGAATCTAGTACAAGAGGACATGACTAAGGTTTGAAGGGCACCCATTCAGAACAGAGATACGAAGAATTTTTTTTAGCCAGAGGGTGGTGAATCTATGGAATTTGTTGCCACAGGCGGCAGTGGAGGCCAAGTCAATGGGTGTGTTTAAGGCAGAGATTGATAGGTATCTGAGTAGCCAGGGCATCAAAGGTTATGGTGAGAAGGCGGGGGAGTGGGACTAAATGGGAGAATGGATCAGCTGATGATGAAATGGCAGAGCAGACTCCATGGGCCGAATGGCCAACTTCTGCTCCTTTGTCTTATGGTCTTATGGTCTTATGGATGAGGGAACCAAGAGGAGAGATCAGGTCAATAGAAGAATTACTAAATGAGTACTCCGATGAACTAAATGTACCTTCCCAAGAACAAGTTGCACATGCTTGAAGGAAGAAAAAGGAAATGAAAGAGTAGAATGACATAAGCATTGTGGAATGGAACAGGATAATTAAGACCTAATTTCTTGAGAAATTAGCACATTGAGAGACATACACAAGAAACTAGAAGGAGCAAAAGGAAAGTGAGTGAAAGAAAGACAAAGTTGGAAAGGAGAGAAGCAAGGTTTGAAATAGATCCTCAGAGAAAAGCCAAAAAAAGGAGAAGAATGGTGTCCAGAGCTGTCATAACCGTTTACTGCAGTGTCCTACAACCACCATGGAGGAAGCCCCAGAACCTGAGATTGTTTTCATAGCCACAAGTCTCACCTGCCAAGCAGAGGGATCCCCCTTATCAGGAAAGATGTTATCCCACAGCAATCAAATCTTTAGGTCTGAACGGGACAATTTAAAATTTGCCGTGCTATGGATGCCTGTATAGTAGTTGAATTATATCGTATATATTTATATAGTTGAGATGCATCCTATATTGATTTGGAGTTTACAACTAAGCACGGAAGAGTGTTGTGTATTTAATGTTTCAGTAATATTATAACTATATTGTTTGATGAAGCATTCTTGTTGTTTACATAATGCATGTAAGTTATCTGTAAAAGTATGTAATTAGCATACATCATCACGCCACCACTTGATATGTACGCACCTTGCTTAAAGTAAAACATACAAAGTTAGACTCATATTCCTGGCTCTGTGTTTTTGTATTTAACTAGTTTTATATTTTGGAGTTACAAAACATAACATTCCTGAGATGTATTCTTCTGGTGGTGCACGGACTTCTTGCAGTTCCTTAACAATTATGCTGCGAAATGGGCCCACACAACTTCAACCAGGTTCAGAAACTTCATTCATTTCCAGGGTGCGAGGAGCTAAGTGTCAGGTATTTTACAGTTATTTTAAAAACCCAATGTCCTAAAACTTTGTCTACTTATTATTTATTTATTCAGAGAGATACAGTGTGGAATATGCCCTTCCGATCCAACAAGCTGAACTGCCAGCAGCCCATCCATTTAACACCAGTCTAATCACAGGACAATTTACAATGACCAATTATCCTACCAACAGGCATGGCTTTGGAGTGCGGGAGGAAACTGGAGCACCTGGGAAAATATCCAAGCGATCACAGGGAGAACATACAAACTCCGTAAAGACAGCGCTGGAATTGAACTCTGAAATCTGACTGTAATGGTGTCACACTAACCACTACATTACCATGGCACCCATACTGTTTTTCAGTCTTTTAATTTTTTTAAATTTTTGACTTATTAGCCTACTTAACTTTTAATCATATTTGAATGTTTTAGGCTGTCATATTCAATCTATAAGTATTAACAGCTGGTTTAACCAACAGTCAAGACCCGGTGGCGTAGCGGCATCAGCGTCGGACTTCGGGACGAAAGGTCCCGAGTTCAAATCCAGCCGGCTCCCCTGCACATTTTCCTTTGATCTCTTTGGAAACTCACTCGGCAGAAGGCAATGACAAACCACTGCTGTAACTTCCCTTGTACGCGGTTCCCCACTACATCAGAGAGGCATGGAAGGAAATTGTTCGTTAACGGGAGAAACTCTGGATGTGACATACCTTTCCCTTCCTTTCCATGATATCTAAGCAAGCCATTACTAAATGTGAGTGCTAACTGTACACATAACAGAGAATTCCAAGAAGTTCTACATGGCAAAGCTGGTATTTCCATTAAGAAGCATTGACAAAGTCTGGACTCCTAGTCAAGCATGTGCAAGTACAACATTCACAAACTTCCTGAAAATTTGGCATTATTTTCACAAACATTGTCTTTGATGTATTCATTGCCTTAATTCTATTTGAATCACACTGACTCAGCCAGTGGAATAATTGGATAAGCCTCAGCACAGATTTCCTATCAAAGGAGAATGGTGTCTGCTCCAACATCTTATTGGACTCTATTTTCTGAACTACTGGTTTCCAGTTTCATTGCTGGATCATCAGCCCTACATTTCTGATGGACTCAGAAAAGAAATCCCGGTACCCACCATACTATTCCAACTTGAGGGTCAAAGGGGAACAGAAGTAGAAGGCTTCCAGCTCCCTGAATTGTGGATACATCAAAAAAGCATTGTGCAAAGTAAGATCCACTTTTCAAAAAATGTCTTGAAACAATCATTAATGTATAGGTGATAATTTTACAGTTCCGTTCTATCATTAACATAGGTTTTTTTTGCTGCAAAGGAAATGATTTTGCTTGTTAAATAAATGACTAATTATTGTCATAAATATTTAACTTTAAATGAAAGAACACGCAGCAAATGGTGCACAGAAACGACACTGTCTGTGGAATTGCATGAGATTTTGTGTATAAATATTCCAACAAACGATTGATTCTGAGTGCAGCAAGAAATCAAGCTTAGTAACATTTCAGCTTGTTATGGGCTCCTTAATTCACAAGCTAATTAGCAAGGACTTTTAAAAAAAATTATCTGCCCATATAAATTAAGGTATTTGTCTTAACCTCATCCACAACCTTCCCATCAGACTAGAACATCCTCATTTGTGACTTATCTCAGTCCTTTGGTGAGAACTTGTCTATTGTTGCAGTTTAACTCATGATAACTGTCGCCTTAGAGGGCAAGCTGTACCATAACAAACCCGTGTTCCCAGCCAATCGTAATGTGACTCTTAGACTGTTACATGGTGGAATCTATTTTGTGAGATACCAAAGCAGCAGCTGGAGCAGGTCATATTTTTAATCTGAAGCAAGAATTTGAAAAAAAAATTGGTGACCTTTAGCATAAATTGGACTTTGTTCTCAAATGAGGAAAGAAATAACTGTCATATTATTTATTTTCATATAGAAGGGGTTCATATTCAAAATATTAATATGGCCCATTTAAAGCATATAGTTAATACTCAAAGGGAATTATGTCAGATCTTTCAATATTTCATTCCTGTAATTTTACTATATATTTATTTTTGTGTTTTTGAACAAGCTCAGGGTGTTAATTATATGGAATTTATATCTTGGGTGTCAAGTGTTAACATCAATTTTAACCAGCAGTAAAGGCACAAAAGCCAGGTTAAGTGTAAAATCACATCTGTTCTAAAGCCAAAATGGATCTTGATGCCAATTTCTAAACATTGTTTCATAATGAACTACAGTATTTTCTTTACATCTCTCAACTAGGCATATAATCTATTAGAGTTAAGTGTCAAATTAATGTTGAAGTAGTTTTGTGCATGGTCTTAAGTAAGTTAAGAAGTAGCTTTCCACTCATTTAAATGTAGGAAAATCAAAAATATTTTTTATATTTGGTTGTAATTATCTGGATGTAATAAGCATCATAGTTGGTTACAAATCAATAAAATTAGTGCAAAAACAAATTTAATGAATGAATCAAGCTATTTTATTCATTGAACACTTCAAATAGATTTACTTATCCTATCAAACTGACTTTGTACAGCACAAAATAATTTTGACATGGCTCCTGAGGATGCTAGCACATTGTTGTTGATGACCTTTCAGTCCTGTATATCTTATCCTGTTTACTTGTGGAAGTAAATCTGGTAGCATACAGCAAATCTTTGTCTTGATGGTGAATACATGTTCTCAAGTTATCTCAGACTGATGAAGTTTTGTACAATTAATCTGCTGGAGCTTTGCTTTACTGTCTGGAGACAGGATATTTCTGAATCCTTGCTGTCCTTGACTGGGGCAGTTCTATGTCATGCATTTAGTTATCTCGAGCAGAGCATGAATCTATATTGCCCTGAGATATTGGTATGGGATTTTGTAATTTAATTCTTGAATGTTTAGCTAGAGTTTAAAAATATTTACCTCAATATTCAAACATTTCATCAATTCATTAGGAACAGAAATAAAATGTTTGTAACAAACTTAGATATTATACATTCTCAACTTTTTAATAAGTTTCTTAGTAATATATTAACTACAGCAGCTTCAGAGATGCTGTGGATTCAGTTGGCTGAATGATTCTGATTTTTTTGGAGACATTCGGAAAATGCTAACAGCACAACATTTTCCGACCCTGCCATTCCAAGTGAAAGATTAATGGCTGGAGAACCTAAAGACTAGTGTTTAAGCTCTTTACAATGAACTATGAAAGAGCTGAGGCATCATCTGTATTCTCATTAAGCTGAAATCCTTGTGGATACTATAGCTTGATTGGTGCTGGATGTCAGTCTTGAACATATTTTAATTTGAATTGTTTCCTGTTGAATCAATTTAAAAGAAGAAAGAAAAGTCATCATTACATAACAGTTTTTTGTGAATGTGTGTTTGGTGGGGTGTTGGGTAGGTGGGAAAAGGTGTTATTTTGCTGTTGTCTTGATTTGTTCTGTTGTTGCAGCTGCTTATGTTGTTCTGCTGAACATTCAGGACATGTTCTGTTGGCACTGGAAGGTATGGCAACCCTTGCGGGCTGCTGCCTGCCTCCAGCACACCCTTGGATCTGTTGGTTGTTAATGTAGATGACACATTTCACTGTGTGTTTCAACGTGCATGTGATACACTGTGGGAAGAATAAATGGGAGTAGTGTAAATGGATGCTTGTTTGTCAGTCAGACCTGGTGGTCCAAATGGCTTGCTTCTGTGCTGTATGGCTCTATGAGCTTCTGCTGTAAACCTAAATCCTCCAAAGAGCCCTGTACCCCAGGGGAATTCTCCTGGCCTTGCAGCAGAAGATGGACCTGGCTGCCGGTGAGTTTAGGTGGCGCTGACATTCGCTGGCACACTTGGACTGACAGACAGAGGAAGGATACATTGCTGCCTACAGGTGGGGAACACGAAAGGTTCACAAGTACCTGACCTCCTTCACTGCGACTTCCAGCTAGAGTGAGAAGAAGGGGTGCCTATGCAGAGACATCCAGGCAGGGACTGGAAAGTGAGGAAAGGCAGGACCGAGCAAAAGGACAGACAGAAGGGCCAGTGGTTGAGCTGGAGATGAACTTTTATTTCCCAGCTCCTTCTCCTCCCTGACTATTCATCTTCTCTATCCTCCCTCTGGCACATCCCTTCTGCTGTCCCATGTTCAGATTTCCTAGGCTGGTGTGTACAGCCAATCAGCAACAGAGAAAAACTGCAATGTAGACTGCAGTGGTTAATTACTTAACAGGTATGCAGCGTTAGAAGATTGTACTTCCTTGAACAAAATTCTCCCATGCGATTCCCAGTACATCTGCAGCCTATATTGGCTGTGCCTGATACAACTGGCCATTACACCGACTTGGCAGTTGTTGAGCCCGGGAGAGTGGGACCCACTGGCTGCCAAGGCCATTCGGGTGCAGAATTGGCCACTTAAAATCAAGTGGGCCCTGAATTTCTCAGAATATTGCAGATGATCTGGGGTGTGGGGCACTTTCCTGGCAGAACATTGAGCCCTGGAATAAAGCGCATTTGCCCAAAGGCGTGTGATCAGTGAACTCTGTTTTGGAAGATCTTCTTCAATATTCCTTTCTGAGTATTATTGCCAAAACTGAATCCAATCTGCAATACCTTTCTGAATTGAGAATTCAAAGCTTAAGAAGTTTCAAACTGAAACACAATCCACTTCTAAATTTTAATTACACAAGAGTGTGGAGTACTCAGCTACTCCCAAAGGCAAGTCTCTCAGAGAAATATTTTATTGATTACTTTCCTGAGATTTTTTTTCCATTCCGGCTTTAACATTAGCTGTTAAGTATTTGAAATAATGGTGGTTGGAAGGCGGCAAGGATTCTGGAGGAAACAGGTAAGGATCTTTGCAGAAATTTGTTTGGTGCCTGGACTACAGGGCTGAATTACAGGAAGAAATTGGCTATGCTAGATCTTTATTCTCTCAAGGGCAGGAGACCTCATCGAAGTTTATAAAAAGATATATATAGTGGACTGTCATAATCTTTTTCTCTGGGTTTGAGAGTCCAAAATTAGAGGGCACAAAGATACGATAAGGGCAGGTGGGGATTTAGAATTTACCCTGAGAGGTAACTTCTTTACTTAGCGGGTAGTGAGTACCTGTGAGTGGAAGAGGTTGAGGCAGGTACAATAGTATCATTTAAGAAGCACTTGGATAGGTAGATGGAGGGGCAGGGCTTAGCAGAATATGGCCTTAAGACAGAAATTTAGGACTAATTGGGTGGGTACCATGGTTGGCATGGACATGTTGGGCTAAGGGTCCTACATCTGTGCTAAATTACTCTATGACTTTAAATAGTGAGGTGAGGGGGGCAGGATGACAAATACTGAATTCTCCCTTGCCCAGCAGGACCTGAACTCTCCTCCATAGGCTCAAACAATCTTCTCTCGATCACCAGCTTCCTCACTCCACCTGCACTCCATTCCCTCGCTCCTCATACCAATCCCAACAATGTTCAATCCCATTAATATTTCTCCCAAAATCTAGTTTTTAATCTTTTCTGGGTTTACAGCCAGTCTGTGGAAGCTTACTTATAAGTAGCCAGCCGCCTTGACGTTCTGGTCACCAACCCAACCACTCCTTTCCTTATTCAGTTCAACAGGTGTCAACTCCATCCCTATCCATCCGCCAGCGTTTTCAATCATTAAGCTATTGCTGTGACCCTTGGCTGCATCTTTCTCTCTACATTAGTGTTGAGGACAGACTGTCTGTATATGCTTTTGTTACTTCCTCTCCCAACTACAAAGCTCACAATTGGCTTGAAATTGAAAATGAAATTTGGACTTCAAATGCGTGCATCAGCTCTCGATTCCTTCATCAAGGTTATAATGTAATGTTGAAATGCTGAGGCCCCTGCACATTCCCCAGGGCATACCACTTCCCACATAAAGAAAATTCTCTTTATCTCTATTGTCTACTTCCTACCTCCTCATCTATTAACAAACTTAATAGAGGCAAGATGGTGCGTCTCACTCATGCTTGCAGTAAATAACAGTGATGAAGGGTGTGTATATACATTGCCAAGGCTCTACACAGAGACTTGTGCAGATTAATCCCATAAGAACCACCGCAAAGATATTTTAATGAAAAAGACATGGATGTGATTAATTTCAGTGGTAGTAATTCAACTTACAGTTCATGTGAATTTATTCAATAGTTTACATCTATAAGTGCATCGAAAATGCTATTATTTTCAAACTGCTGTGAAAAGATGCGCCACAGCCATACAGTACATAATGATTCATTTTTTCATTTGTATTGTATATTTAACATTAGAGCTTAAGCTCTTTGATCCTGCCCTAACATTTGTCCATGGATTGTAGGGTAAATTATCTTTGAGGTAAAGAAAGATGTGGAAAAACCATAAGACCATAAGACAAAGGAGTAGAATTAGGCTATTCAGCCCATCGAGTCTGCTCTGCCAGTCCAACATGGTTGATCCTGGATCCCAATCAACCCCACACATCTGCCCTCTCTCCATATCCCTTGATGTCCTGACCGATCAGGAAACTATCAACTTCCTCCTTAAATATACCCATGGACTTGGCCTCCACTGCAGCCTGCGGTAGAGCATTGCACAGATTCACTACTAAAAAAATTCCTCCTTACCTCTGTTCTAAAAGGTCGCTGCTCAGTTTTGAGGCAGTGCCCTCTGGTCTGGACACCCCCACCATAGGAAGCATCCTTTTCACATCCACCTTATCTAGTCCTTTCAACATTTGATAGGTTTCAATGAGATCCCCACCCCGCTGCATTCTTCTAAGTTCCAGTGCGAACTGGTCCAAAGCGGCCAAACGCTTCTCGTATGTTAACCCCTTCATTCCTGGAATCATCTTTGTGAAGCTCCTCTTGACTCTCCTCCAATGGCAATCCATTCTTTCCGAGATATGGGGCCTAAAACTGTTGACAATGCTTCAAGTGTGGCCTGACTAATGTCTTATAAAGCCACAGCATTATCTTCTTGCTTTTATATTCTTTTCCCCTAAAAATAAATGTCAATATTGTATTTGCCTTCTTTACCACAGACTCAACCCATAAATTTGCCTTCTGAAAGTCGTGCATGAGGACTCCTAAGTCCCTCTGCACTTCTGATGTTTGAAACTTCTCCCCATTTAGCTAATAATCCGCACTAATGTTCCTTTTACCAAAATGCATTATCATACATTTCCTAATACTGTATGCCATCTGCCATTTTGCCCATTTTTCCAATTTGTCTATGTCCTGCTGCAATTGCATTGCTTCCTCAGCACTACCTACTCAACCACCTATCTTTGTATCATCCGTGAACTTTGTCACAAAGCCATCAATTCCATTATCTAAATCATTGACAAACTATGTGAAAAGTAGTGGTCCCAATGTTGACTCTTGAGGAACATCACTGGTCACTGGCAGCCAACCAGAAAAAGCCCCCTTTATTCCTGCCCCCTGCCCATCAGCCATTCCTTTATCCAGGCCAGTATCATTCCCGTAACACCATAGGATTTTATCTTGTTAAGCAGTATCATGTGTGGCAAATTATAAAATGCCTTCTGAAAATCCAAGTAAATGATATCCACTGTCTCTTCTTTGTCCACCCTGCTTGTTACTTCCTTGAAGAGATCCAACAGATTTGTCAGGCAAGGTTTCCCTTTACAGAAACCATGACTATGACTAATTTTATCATTATTCTCCAGTACCCCAAAACCTCATCCTTAATAGTAGACTCCAACACTTTCCCAGCACCTGAGCTTAGACTATCTGGCCTATAATTTCCTTTCTTTTGCTTTCATCCATTCTTAAAGAGTGGAGTGACATTTGCAATCTTCCAATCCTCTGGGACCATGCCAGAATCAAATGATTCCTGAAAGATCATGACCAATGAATCCATTTTCTCTTCAGCAAACTCTCTCAGGACCCTGGGATATAATCCATCTGGTCCAGATAACTTTTACACCTTCAGACCTTTGAGATTGCCTGGCACTTTTTCCTTTGTAATAGTAATGGCACTCACTCCTGCTTCCTGGCTCTGGCACACTACTAGTGTCTTCCACAGTGAAGACAGATGCAAAGTATCCATTAAGTTCATCTGTCATTTTTTGTCTCTCATTACTACCTCACCAGCATCATTTCCCAGTGGTCCAATATTAACCCTCACCTTCCTTTTACTCTTTATATAACTGAAAAAACTTCCAGATTCCTTGTAAAGCCATCTCATAGGCATTCAACAAATTCCCTCTCTTGCAATCCAACACCAGCCTGATTTTCCCAATCCCCTTACACATTGAAGTCCCTCATTATAATTGTGACATTACCCTGATTATATGCCTCATCCAGCTCCCTTTGCATCTCAACCCCACGTACTGCTTACTATTTGGAAGCCTATATATGATTCCCAAAATGCTTTTTTTACCCTTGCAATTTCTTAAGTTCACCTACAAAGATTCAACATTCTCTGACCCTATATCATCTCTTTCTACAGAATCAGAATCAGAATCAGGTTTATTACCCCCGGCATTTGTCACGAAATTAGTTAACTTAGCAGCAGCAGTTCAATGCAATAAATAATATAGAAGAAGAAGGAAAAAGTAATAATAATAATAATTAAATAAGGGCTAAAAGATGTAATTCCATCTCTTACCAACAGAACCACACCATCATCTGTGCTGTCCTGCCTGAACTTTCGATACAAAGTATATCCTTCAATGTTAAGCTTCCAACTATGAGCTTATTTTGACTCAGTGATGCCCACAACGTCATACTGACCAATCTCTAATTGTTCCATGAGTTCGTCCACTTTATTCCGAATGCTATGCACATTTAAATACAACACCTTCAGTCCTGCTTTCTTTGCCCGTTTGAATTTTGCCTGTTGAGGAAATGAATTTGTCTCCAAGTGTAATATGTCACAACAACCTATGAGTTAGATGTCGTAATATTATCGTATTATATTTTGGAAATATTTTTCACATTGTCCATTAGAGCTTTGTGGGTGCATAGAATTTACAATTTTTGTAATTGAATCAAATGTTTGATGGAGTAACATTACTGATGCCAATATTAACTTTCTGTTAACATAACTTTGAAAATGTTTATCTCCTAAGTGAAGAATTGCCAGGTATTGTGTGGAACCAAAAAAAAACAAAACCAACAAAACAGGAAACTCAGAAATGGCATTATTTTGGACAGGGTGATCTGGGAAACAGCTATAATTTGATTGAGCCCTGGTTAAATGGAAATCATTTTTAGATCACATGTTTCTCATTTATAAGTAAAACAGCAGATTCAGATCCATTTAGTTCTTTACTTATTGAGATGCAGTGCAGCATAAACCCTTTCAGCCCTTCAAGCCATGCCATCCAGCAACTCACCTATTTTAACCCCAACCTAATCAGGGGGCGATTTACAATGACCAATTAACCCACCAACTGGTATGTCTTTGGACTGTGGGAGGAATGCAAAGCACCTAGAGGAAGCCCATGTGATCATGGGGAGAACATACAAACTCTTCACAGAACGTGGGTGGATTTGAACCTGGGTCGCTGATACTGTAAAGCATTGTGCTAACTACTACGCTATCATGTTGCCCCATATCACATATACATTGAAACATACAGTGAAAAGTGTCATTTGCATTAACAATCAACACAACCTCAGGCTGTACTGGGGGTGGTCCACAAATGTCAGATCATATTCTGGAGCCAGCATAGCATGCACTCCTTTTTTGCAGAACACACTAGCACAATAACAGAACGACAGTAACAAAACAACAGGAGCATAAACAAGCCCCTTACCCTCATCCCAATGCGTACACACACACACACACACACACACACACACACACACACACACACACACACACACACACACATACACACACACACACTACAAGTCCTCTAACCTCAGGACACACCATGTCTGTGCCTCCAGCCTCCAATAGACTCAGATTCTCAGACATTGGGCCTTCAACTTCCCAGGAGACTCACAGATCCAGGACTTTGGCCATCGGTTTCGACTTCTGGACTTCTGATTGACCTTCAAACTTAAATCTTTGGTATCAACCCAGGACTCACTGGTAACAATGAATGAGGAACTTAAACTCCAGGCTTTGAACTTCAAATCCTCTGATGACCAGAACCTCAAACACTGGGCCTTGAATACCGGCCTCAACAACTCATGTATCTAGTCACCATCATTCACCAGCCTTCATTCCACCAGACCACATGAAACTCCAATCTCAGAACCCACCAATGACTTGCTGACCTGCGGGTGGGTTGGGGGGGACCACCAGCCCTCATCCTTGATGGTCTGCTGGCCCAACATCTAACTATGGATGCCCCTCATGCCCCAAGTCACTGGTCTTCAAGTGCAGTGTGGAGGCCTAGACTCCAGCCTGACCTCCAGTTTTCCAACAGCTCTGACCCTAAACCCTAACGTGATCCCCAAATCCCTTCTCTCCCCCAAAACCATCTCTGTAAACCTCTGAACCTAGTCTAACTAGTGATCAAATTTATAAGTATGTTAATGTATACCCTGGTGGCTGAACTTGGAAAAATTAGCTACAAAATTGGGTTCTATAGCCTTCATTCTTTTAATGCTATGGTTATATCTTTAGATCTTTTCCTTTGTTCAAAGCCACCAATGCACATCTATAGCGTGACTGACACTTGAAGAGCTTTACAGTGAGGTTCTGCATATGTGGCACGTGCATGCTAGAAGTAGATGGTGTCAGTCCTTGTATAATAATGACTTGAAAACCAAACTTCATAGTAATGGTTCCACATGTTTGGCATGGATAGACAATCTAACATGTAGCACTATCACAACTGTGTCCTCAGATATATCTGTACAGGTTTCCTCAGAGCTTTGTTGGTGATTGATTGGAAAAACTGATTTTGTTTAGTGTACAATTTGTAGAAGAGCTAAAATGCCATGAGTGATGAAAGACTTAATTTTCTCCTTGTCTCCATAGCCTATTATTCTCAGATTGGAAACATCAATGTGATAAGTCCAATGAAAAGCTAAGTAGAAGAGTGAGAAGGAGGACATATAACAGAAGGCTCATCTACAAAAGGTCAAATCTATGCTTGTAGAGATGCCTTTACAGTAAGGAGGTGATGATTAATATTTGGTATATTCTACTGTTGGACACTCTACCTCAGCAGGTTCTTAAATAGCTTCCCTATAACTATTATTAAGGGACTGTGATCGTGCATTTCTCCACCTTTGGAATTTTGCTAGGTTCTTGATGAAAGCATTAGCAACATTTTTCAATATAATTTTAAAATTGAAGTTAAATAATAAATTACTTCCCACTTTAGAGTCATATAGCAAGAAATTAGGCTCTTCAACCACCAAGTCAATTCTGACCATTAAAATATCAGTCTAGACAAATCCTACGCAGTTTTATGTTCCCCATATTCCCCTGGCACAAATTCCACATTCTACCACTCACCTATAGACTGGCAATAATTTACAGTACAAATTACCCTACAACTTACAGTGCAAATCAACCCTATCAACTGACACACTTTTGGAATCAAAGGAAACTGCACCATTAAAAGGAAACCCACAGCGTCATAGGAGAAATGCAAACTCCATACAGACAGCCCTGGAGGTCAGGATTGAACCTAGGTTGATGGAGGTGTCAGGCAGTAGCTCTACTACCCATTCCAGTCTGTGTTACTACTTTGTCTTTTCGTTGATTACCTTCCAATCCCAATTAAATTCATTGGATCTGGAATACGTCGCCAGATCAGACTCAATACAATGCTTGGGTTTTAGTTTTATTTAGAGTAATGGCGTGGTTACAGACCATTCTGGCCCAATGTGAGGGAATTCATAGAAGGCCTCCGAGATGGCCCTTTAGAGCAGCTTCTGGTTAAATCCATGAGGGGAAATGCAATTCTGAATTGGGTGTTGTGTAATGAATGAGATTTGATTAGGGAGCTTAAGGTAAAGGAACTCTTAGGAGCAGTGATCATAATATGACAGAATTCACCCTGCAGTTTGAGAAGGAGAAGGTTTAGTCATATGTATCAGTATTACAAGGGAGTAATAGGAAATAAAGAGGCAGGAAAGAGGAGCTGGTCCATGTTGATTGGAAGGGAACACTAGCAGGGATGATGGCAGAGGAGCAACAGCTGGAGTTTCTAGGGGCAATTTAGAAGTTGCAGGATAGATACATTCTAAAGATTAAGAAGTATTCTAAAGGGAGGTTGAGGCAACTGTGGCTGACAGGGGCAGTCAAAGACAGTGTAAAAGCAAAAGAGAGAGCATATAATATTACAAAAATTAATGGGAAGTTGATGGATTGGGAAGGTTTTAAAAACCAACAGAAGGTAACTAAAAATCACAAGGAGAATAAAGATAAAATATGAAGAGAAGCTAGTCAATAATATAAAAGATGATCTCAAAAGTTTACTTTTCAGATATATAAAGAGTAAAAGAGAAGCAAGAGTGGATATTGGACCATTGGAAAATGACATTGGAGAGGTAGTAATTGGGGAAAAAGAAGTGGCAGATGAACTGAATAAATATTTTGCACTAGTTTTCACTGTGGAAGAAATTTGCAGTATGCCAAAAATTCATAAGTGTCAGGGGATAGAAGTGAGTGTGGTTGCAATTTCTAAGGAGAAGGTACTTGAGAAGCTGAAAGTTCTGAACGTTGGTAAGTCACCTGGGCTAGATGGACTACACAACAGGGTTCTGAAAAAGGTAGTGAAGAGATTGTGGAGGCATTAGTAATAAACTTTCATGAATCACTATATACTGTAATGGTTCTGGAGTACTGGAAAATTGCAAATGTCATTCCACTCTTTAAGAAGTAAGGGAGGCAGAGAAAGGAAATTACAGGCCGATTCAATGGATCGAAAGATGAGAATTCAGGGTACTTGAAGGCACATGATAAAGTAGGCCAAAGTCAGCATGGTTTCCTTGAGGGGAAATCTAGCCTGACAAATCTGTTGGAATTCTTTGAAGAAATAACAGGCAGGATAGACAAAGGAAATTCAATGGATGCTTTTTCACTTGAATTTTCAGCAGGCTTTTGACAAGGTTCTGCACATGAGTATGCTTAGGGATGATATAAGAGCCCATGGTATTACAGGAAATGTACTAGCATGGATAGAAAATTGGCTGACTGGCAGGAGGCAAAGAATGGGAATAAAGTGGGCCTATTCAGGATGGCTGCCAATGCTTTGTGGTATTCCGCAGAGTTCGGTATTGTGACCGGTTCCTTTCACATTATACGTCAACGCTTTGAGTGATGGAATCAATAGCACTGTGGTCATATTTGTATACGATACCAAGACAGATGGAGTAGCAGGTAGTGTTGAGGAAGCAGGAAGTTTGCAGAAGGACATAGACAGATTGTAGTAGTAGTAGTAGTAGTAGTAGTAGTCATACTTTATTGATCCCAGGGGGAAATTGGGAGAATGGGCAAAGACATGGCAGATGGAATGTAGCATAGGGAAGTTTATGATTGTGCACTTCGGTAGAAGAAATAAAGACAGACTATTTTCTAAATGGGGAGAATATTAAAAAATCAGATGTGCAAAGGGACTTGGGAGTCCTTGTGCAGGATCCCCTAAAGGTTAACTTGCAGGTTGAGTCAGTAATAAGGAAGGCAAATGCAATGCTTGCATTCATTTTGAGAGGTCTAGAATAAAGAGCAAGGATGTGATGTTGAAGATTTATAAGATATTAGTTAGACTACACTTGGAGTATTGTGAACAGCTTTTGGCCCCTTATGGAAGAAAAGATGTGCTGGTGTTGGAGGTGGTCCAGAGGAGGTTCACAAGAATGATTCTGGAAGTGAAAAGGTTAATATATGAGGGGTGTTTAATTGCTCCTGGCCTGTACTCACTGGAATTTATAAGAATGAGGTGACTATATTATTGAAACTGATCAAATACTGGAAGGTCTAGATAGAGTGGATATGGAGAGGATGTTTCCTATAGTTTAGGAGCCTCAGAATGGTGGGACATCCATTTAGAACAGAGATGAGGAGGAATTTCTTTAACCCAAGGGTGATGAATCTGTGGAATTCATTGCCACGGATGGCTGTGGAGTAATTGAGTATATTTAAATTGGACTTTGTTAGGTTCTTGATTATTCAGGTCACCAAAGGTTATGGGGAAAAGGGAGAAGAATGGGGTTGAGAAGGATATTAAATCAGCCACAATGGAATGGTGGAGCAGATTCAATGGGCCTAATGGCTAATTCTGGTCCTATGTCTCATGGTCTTATGATCTAATTACAGTTGTGAATAATTTATCTACTAACCCGTAAGTCTTTGGAACATGAGAGGAAACAGGAGCACCTGGAGGAAGGGTCTAGATAGAGTAGACAGGCACACTCTTCTTTCCCACGATGAAGAAGTCTAAAACTAGAGGGTATGGGGTTAAGGTGAGAGGGGACAGGTTTAGAGGGAATCTGAGGGATACGTTTTTCACACATAGCATGGTGGGTACTTGGAATGGGAGGTCATAGAAAGTGATACAGGCAGGTACAAATGTTTAAGATACATTTGGACATGAACAAGGATAGGAAGGTTTAGGAAGATATAAACCAAATGTAGACAAGTAAAAAGTTAGAAAAATAGAGGGCTATGGGTAACCCTAGTAATTTCTAAGGTAGGGACATGTTTGGCACAACTTTGTGGTCTGATGGGCCTGTATTGTGCTGCAGGTTTTCTATGTTCCTATGTTTCTAAGTGGGATGAATTTAGATGTTCATTATTGGCCAGCATGGACAATTTGGCCCAAAGGTTTTTTTCCATGTTTCATAACACTGTGGAATCTCAGCAAAACTGGGCTCCAGTCCTGGTCTTCATACAGCAGCTTCAAGTCGAATGCATGACATTAACTGCACTACAGAAGTCAATGGAAATATACAATTCTGTGTTTTGAATGTGACATAATTTTAGTTTGCTGAGTCATTTTGCTAATCTGAAAAAATGCTAATAACACAGCAGGGAGTGCTATTCTCTTATAATCCCTTAAATAGTGACATTTCATTATAGATGACAGAGAGAGCCCACAGCAGGCCATCATTTATTTCTATGCATTTTTAAGAGAGACAGGTTGCACTTGAACCAATGAGGGGCAAATATGCAAATATCCTTGCAACGCGTTTTGTTGGTGCTGCAAGGAAGAGTTCAAACTAGATTATTGGAGTGGGGGGGGTGGTTGATGCATGATGAGACTCTGAACAAGTCGTGCGATAAAGCAGTGACCAGGGAAGACAAGTTTAGTAATCAGAATAGCTAGGGGCACAATAAAGACAGGGAAAGGAATACTCAGTTAAGATGCACTTTTTTCAATGCTAAAGGTTTAACAGGTAAGGCAGAGGAACTCAGAGCATGGATTCGCTCTGAGGAAAAGGAGGTTATAGCCATGACACAGATATGGCTGAGAGAAGTGCAGAGCCAGCAGCTTGGTATTTCAGTATACAAATGCTATGCTTAACAAAAGTACAGGTAAATGAGGAAGGGTTTTGCATTTTTAATGTGGGGAATTAAACAACAATGCTTAGAGATAACATTTTTAGGGGATTATTCAGTGAGGCTATATGAGTAGAACTTAGCAAGAAAAGGGGAGGCTCACTTTACTGGGTGTGTATTATAGAACCCCTAGCGTCAGTGGTCAAAAGGAACTTGAGGAGCAGGTGTGTGGAGAAATTGCTCATAGTTCTAAGTACTAGTGGGAGATTTTATTTTCTTTGGTCTTGACTAGGCAACTCATTTTCTTGGTATTAATGAGACAACTCAGAGTGTTAAGAGCCTGGACTGGGTGGAATTCGTGAAGTGTGTCTAGGAAAGTTTCCTGGGTCAATCCTGAGCCATCAAACTTTACAACTCCTCCCTTGGAGAGTCAGACACCCTGAGCCAATAGGCTGGTCCTGGACTTATTTCCTGGCATAATTTACATATTACTATTTAATTATTTATGGTTTTATATTGCTTTATTTATACTCTATTCTTGGTTGGTGCAACTGTAATGAAAACCAATTTCCCTCGGGATCAATAAAGTATGACTATGACTATGACTATAGGGCCCTTCTCAGGGAGGTGCGCTACTGGACCTTAGGGAATGAGGCAGGGTAGAGAACTGAATTAGCAGTCAGAGAGCGCTTTGGCTCAGTGATCATAATTCACTTAGTTTAAGGTAGTGACGGAGTAGTATAGGACAGCCTGAACTGGATCAGGGCTAGTTTTGAAAGAATGAGACAGGATCTAGCATACATCGGTTGTTTGAGTCTGTTTGAAGGAAAAGAAATGAATAGAAAGTGGGAGGTTTTTATGAGTGTGATATCAAGACTCCAGGAACAGTTACTAGGGCGAGGGCAAAACTGGCAAGGTTAGGGAATTGTGGCTAACAACATATTAAGGCTCTAGTTTAAAAAAGAGAAGAAAGTAGCATACATTGCGTTTAGGAGGTCAGGGAACAAGTGAATCTCTTGATGACTATAAAAAGATCAAAACTATTTTTAAGAGGGAAATCAAGAGGGCAAAGTGAGTTTATGGGATGTTTCTAGCAACAGAAGTTAAGAAAAATCCCAGGAGATTGTACAACTATATTGAGAGTAAAAGGGTGGCCAGGGAAAGAGTAGGGTCCCCTTAGAGTAGGGCCATCTATGTCTTGAGAAACAGGAGGTGGGTGGGATTTTTAATGAATATTTCTCCTTGGTATTTACTGAGGAGAAAATCATGGTTGCTGAAGAGATTAAGCAAACAAATGGAGAACAACAGGAATTCTGCAGATGCTGGAAATTCAAGCAACACACATCAAAGTTGCTGGTGAACGCAGCAGGCCAGGCAGCATCTCTAAGAAGAGGTACAGTCGATGTTTCAAGCCGAGACCCTTCGTCAGGACTAACTGAAGGAAGAGTTAGTAAGAGATTTGAAAGTGGGAGGGGGAGGGGGAGATCCAAAATGATAGGAGAAGACAGAGGGGGAGGGATAGAGCCAAGAGCTGGACAGGTGATTGGCAAAGGGGATATGAGAGGATCATGGGACAGGAGGCCCAGGGAGAAAGACAAGGGGGCGGGGGGAACCCAGAGGGTGGGTAAGGGGTATAGTCAGAGGGACAAAGGGAGAAAAAGGAGAGTGAGAGAAAGAATGTGTGTATAAAAATAAATAACAGATGGGGTACGAGGGGGAGGTGGGGCATTAGCAGAATTTAGAGAAGTCAACGTTCATGCCATCAGGTTTGAGGCTACCCAGACGGAATATAAGGTGTTGTTCCTCCAACCTGAGTGTGGCTTCATCTTGACAGTGGAGGAGGCCGTGGATAGACATGTCAGAATGGGAATGGGATGTGGAATTAAAATGTGTGGCCACTGGGAGATCCTGCTTTCTCTGGCAGACAGAGCATAGGTGTTCAGCAAAACGGTCTCCCAGTCTGCGTCGGGTCTCGCCAATATACATAAGGCCACATTTGGAGCACCGGACACAGTATATCAGACGGAGACCGTTTTGCTGAACACCTACACTCTGTCCGCCAGAGAGAGCAGGATCTCCCAGTGGTCACACATTTTAATTCTTACATGGAGGCTGCTCTGCAAACTTTGGTTCCATGGAATCCAGGGAGAACTGGTTAGGTGGATTCAATATCAGCTTGGAGCTGGGAAGCAGAGGGTATGGTTGAAGGTTGTTTCTTGGAATGGATGTCATGATTAGGGGTCAGTGTTGGGACCCTTATTATTCATTGTTTATATAAATGAACACACAAGGCTCGATCAGTAAGTTTACAGATGACACAAAATTAGGAGTATTGGTGGTAGTGAAGAAGCTAATCATAGATTACAGAGGGAATCTTAATCATTTAGGGAAGTGTTCTGAGGAATAGCAAATGGATTTCAATACAGTTAATTGTGAGGTAATGCATTTTGGAAAGTCAGACCAGTGTGGGACCTATACTAGGAATGGTAGAGCTCTAGAAAATATAATGGAACAGAGAGGACAAGGAGTACAAGTTCATTTTGAAATCAGCATTACAAATAGGGCAGTGTAGTGAAAAAGGCATTTAACACGCTGGCCTTCATCAAAAAAGATATTGAGTATAGGAGTTGTGACATTATGTTGCAGTTGTAGAAGATGTTGGTGAGGTCACACTTGGAATACTGTGTACAATTTTGGTCACTCATTTATAGGAAAGATGTTGTTAAATTGAAAGGATGCAGAACAAGGTTTACAATGATGTTGTCAGGAATAGAGGGACTGAGTTGTAGGGAGTGTTTGGCTAGGGCAGATCTTTATTCCTTGGAGTGTAGAAGAATGAGGGTGAGATAGAAGTTTGTAAAGTCATGAGGAGCATTGATGAGGTGGATAGTAGCAGTCTTTCCCACAGGGTGAGGGTGTCCAAAATTAGGGAGCATAGATATGGGTAAGAGAGACAACTTTTTCACCCAGAGGGTGGTGGGTATATGGAATGAGTGGCCAGAGAAAGTGGATGGGGCAGGTACAATAGTATCATTTAAGAAGAACTTGGTTGGGTACATGCAGAGGGGGAGAGGGCTTAGAGGGATCTGGGTCAAGAACAGGAAATTGGGATGAGATTGGCTTGATGATCAGCATGGACTTGTTGGGTCAAAGGAATTGTGTTTATGTTGTATTACTCTGTGACGGGCTCCAAGGGTAGTCATAGCCGAAGGGTGGTAGTGGGGACAAGCTCCCACTGCTAAACAAATGCTCTTCTTGGCATGTGTCTCAAACAGCCTCTGACAACCAAGTCCAACTCCTGGCCTTCATGTGTGGCATCATTCTTATGCCCAGCGGAGCTGTTCTCACTGACAGGAGAAGGGGCAAAGGCGGGCCACTGGCACCTTAAAACCAGTTGCTCCGGGCAGATGGAGCTCGTTAACTACGGATGGTAGCTCATCTAGGAGAGGGAAAACTCCGATTTCAAACCTCTACTGCCTTGTGGCTATACCCGCTCACGGGAAAGGCTTTGGGAGTAAACCCTGAGGAAAAATCCGGAGTCGGAGTCCGGAAGGCGGCTGACTGCTGTACCCAGCACCGGCACGGCAACTCCTGCCACGCTGCTGGCACCAAACTGTATCGACTTTCGCCGTTCCTTTGGACCTGTCGTCAGCATGGAGAGGGGGGTCCCACTGCATGGGCAACAGACAGATCTCCATGTCAACTCTGCCCTGGCTTGCGCCCGGGAGAGGCCACTCCCCAGTGCCTACCAGAGGCTCAGTACCCAGGTCGACCATGACCGATGGAGGCCACTCTGTGATGCCATGACTGTGGATCTTCACTGTATTTATTCCTCTTGCTCATGAGCACTGTATTGTCTAAAAAGGGATTTTGATCATTTGAAATGAGAAAAAAATGAGTTGGTGATTACATAACTTACTACATAAATTATTATTACAATTTGTCAGGCTATGAATGTTGTGGTAACTTCTGCTTTGAAAAGGCACACTCAACAACTTCATGCCCAAAGAAACAACTTTATCTCGAACATCAAAATGGTTATGAGGCTTTCACAACCTGTACGGCATGGCAGGAACACTATATACAAAACACACTGGAAGTAAAAAGAATGGAAGTAAACCCCCTCTCATTATCCTAATTAGTATTAACTTACTTTTAATAACACTCACATTAGAACACTTCTCCCCCTTTAAAATCCAACATTCCCCAAATGTAAAAACTAGGAAATAAAAACAGTGGTGTTATTAACTTGCATACCCCTGAAAGCTTATACTAGTATCTTAGCAACAGTTTATCAATACAAATCATCTGGAAAACATGACAGATTCAACATTCAATCTAACAACAACAAAAAAAAACTGTCCCGCCAAAGATTCAGTCTGTCAGGAGGGTTACGAGTGCGCTGTGATCTGCGCACTACGCCTGATGACCCAGCAGGCACTGCTGGTGAGGGTGTTCTGGGTGGATCTGGTTTTGGGGACATGAGAGGGGTCTGTGTGTCCGTGTGAGAATGTCCATCCTCTTCAGGGGACTCCGACCCCTCTGCCAGCGTCTCACTCTCTGGCAAATTCACTGGTGGATATGCTTCCACTGTAGTCTGACTCACAAATGGAAACTCCATGGAACTGTCTGCTTCTGAGCCAGTATCATGACACAGGCGCACATGGTCCTGATGTCTGCGGAAAGCACGCCCATCAGACAGCTTAACAACAAAGGAGACGGGACCACTCTGCTTAAGAATAACCCCAGGCAGCCATTGCTGATTGTTTCTCACATCGACATTGTCATCCGGTTTTAACTGTTTCTCTCACGCATGTTGATCATGTCCCTCCTTCTACTTTTCCTGCTTTCTCTTCACTTTTGCCTTCACGTCCGGGTGCAGCAGGTCCAATCTTGACTTGGGCCTACGCCCCATCAGCATCTCTGCTGGAGGCCGGGCAGTCATAGTCTGTGGCGTGAGGCAGTATTTAAATAGGAAACGTGAAAGCCAAATGCTAAGCCAAAGCCAAAAGCTAAATGCTGTCCCCTGTTATCCGCTTCACGCCTTCCTTCACTGTCTGAACAGCCTGCTCAGCCAAACCATTTGAGGCTGGATGGAAAGGGGCCATCCAAATGTGATGAATGCCATTCTGCTGCATGAACTCACTAAACAGCTCACCAGTGAACGTCAGGCCATTACCAGTGACCAGAGTGTCAGGCAACCCGTGGACTGCAAACACTTGCCTGAGTTTGTCTATGGTTGAGGGGGCTGTGATGTTGCTCATGATGTGAGCTTCAATCCATTTAGAATGCACATCTACCATTACAAGGAACATCTACCCCATAAAAGGCCCAGCAAAGTCCAAATGTAGCCTAGACCATGGGTGGTCTGACCACTCCCACGGCTGCAAAGGAGCTGGTGGTCGCATATTCTGATTAGTCTGACATTGTGTGCATGATTTTACCTTGTTCTCCAGATTCTGATCCACTCTTGGCCACCAAATGTAGGATCTTGCAAGGCTTATCATTCAAGACACTCCTGGGCTAGTCTGTGAACGGCCAGGGGAAGGCACGATGACCATCAACCCCCCAGAAAATGCAGCCATCCTGTAGACTGAGTTCTGTCTTGCGTTTGGCATAAGGCCTCAGTTCCTCCCCTTCCACTACTCTGGGCCAGCCTTGTAAAAGAAAAGTCTTGACTTGGGACAGGACTGGGTCCCTCTCTGTCCACTACCTGATCTGGGTCGCCTTTACAGGTGTCTCTGACCCCCAACACAGACTCTGGAGGCACATATTTAGTAACAGATGTCTCAGGTAAAGGTAGTCGACACCGTGCATCAATGTTTGCATTACCCCACCTGCTCTGTACGCTATAGTATACTGCTAGGCTGACAATGTAAGAGCCCAACACTGTATTCTGGCTGAGGCTAGCGGTGGGATACATCTAGTCTCACTGAACAGGCTCATCAGTGGTTTGTGGTCCGTATAAATTGTAAATACGCGTCCATAAAGGTACTGATGAAAGCATTTGAACACAAAAACAATGGCCAGACCTTCTTTGTCTAGCTGTGAATAACCCTTCTCAGCAGCTGTCAGGGTACATGAAGCAAAACCAATAGGCTTTTCTGAACAGTTTTCCATTACATGTGAGAGAACTGCCCCAACTTCATAGGGCGAGGCATCGCATGCAAGGGTGATCTCCTTGTCTGGGTCATAGTGAACAAGCAGCTTCGCTGAGTGGAGGAGTTCTTTCACTTCCTTGAAAGCTTTCTCCTGCTCTTCACCCCACTGCCACTTAGTGTCATTGTGAAGCAGCTTGTACAGAGGGGTCAAAACCCTTGAGAGGTCAGGAAGAAACTTGCCATAATAATTCATCATGCCCAAAAATGATCTGAGTTCCGTGACAGTCTTAGGGCTTGGGGCCTCCTTAAAGCTCTCATTTTGTCCTCCACAGAGCAAAGCCCTTCAGCTGTGATCTTGTGTCCCAGGTAAGTCACACTCGATGCCAGGTACACACATTTTCCGCGTTTCAACCGCAGCCCTGCGTCTGAGAGCCTCTTCAGCATCCATTCTAAATTAGCCAGATGCTCCACCTCTGTAGCCCCCGTGATCAAAATATCATCAAGGTACACTGCTACGTGCGGAATCCCCTGCAGCAAATGTCCATTGTCCTTTGGAAAATGGCAGGCTGGACGCCACTCCAAACACCAGGAGATTGTACTTGAATAATCCCTTGTATGTATTAATTGTGACGTACTCCTTTGAATCCTCGTCGAGCAGCAGCTGTTGGTAGGCGTGGCTCATGTCCAGCTTTGTGAACAGCTTACCCCTTGACAGGGTCGCAAACAGGTCATCCACCCATGGCAATGGGTACTCCTCCAGTTTAGAGACCTGATTCACCGTCAGTTTATAATCCCCACATATCCTCATCGTTTTGTCTGCCTTCAAAACTTGAACAATGGGAGCTGCCCACCTTGAAAACTGGACAGGCTCAATAAAGCCCAGCCTCTGTAAACATTCCAACTCCTTCTCGACTTTGCCTTTCATGGCATAGGGCACCGACCTGGGCTTAAAAAACGTGATGTAGCTTCAGGGTCAACATGGAGTTTCACTGACACACCCTTCAGTGTGCCCAGCTCGTCCCTGAAAACGTCACTGTACCGCTGCAGAATGTCCTCCGTCATGTGTGCATACTTAATTTCAAGCCAGTTTAGCCAGATTTTGCGAAGCCAATCGCAACCCAAAAGACTGGGCCCCCTGCCCTTAGCTATCTCAAGCCTAGCTTCAACCTTCTGTGATCCCTGGCTGAAATGTCCACATATAACACCCCCAAATGAGGTATGGGCTGCCTCGTACAGGTCCTAAATTTGAGCTTTGACTGTCTAATGGGAGGCAGGTTGGACCCCCATGTCCTCCTGTAGGTCTCCTCACTAATGACCGATGCAGTAGCTGCTAAATCAACCTCAAACTTAAACGCAAACAACAGGAATTCTGCAGATGCTGGAAATTCAAGCAACACACATCGAAGTCCTGACGAAGGGTCTCGGCCTGAAACGTCGCCTGCACCTCTTCCTAGAGATGCTGCCTGGCCTGCTGCATTCACCAGCAACTTTGATGTGTGTTGCTCAAACTTAATGTCCTTTCCCCTGACAGCGACTGTGGCATGATATGGTTCAGGTGGTTCCTCATCCGTTTCCACTCCAAACATGTTGTAGGCACACGCTGCCTCTTTGTCTGCTTCTTCTAGATGGTGTGTGGCTGCCTGAGCCTGTTGAGCTTTCCCCTGCCCAGGCTTAATCTTACCTGTTGAACTTCTGCACTTTTTAGCTAAATGTCCCTTTTTGCTACAAGCACGGCAGACAGTGGCTTTGAATTTGCAATCGTTTGCATAGTGCGTCTCTCCACACCGGAAACATCCCTCCTGCTTGCCTGTTTACCGGTCTCCCTCCTGACTCAGTGCACTGCCGCCGAATGCGACCCCCCCATGTCCTTTCTGGATATCCTTGACATTATTAGCAGCCATCTCCATGCCTTGGGCAATCTCTAAGGCTTTCTTGAAAGTCAACGGTGGGATTTCCCCTAACAGGCGGCATTGTATGCCGTCATTATTAATGCCGCATACCAATGTATCACGGAGCATGTCATCCAACACCGCTCCGAAATCACAATGCTCTGACAGCTGCCGAAGCTCGGCCACAGACTGACCTGGCTTCCTGAAATGGGTGTGGAACTTACACCATTGGATTATCACAGAAGGTTTCGGATTGTAGTGATTCCCCACGAACTTGGCCTGTTCATCATATGGAATGTTGCCCGGTTTCCACGGTGTGGCTAAATTCCTTATTAGCTTGTAAGTCTTCACTCCACACACACTCAGGAGAACAGAGCGCTTCTTAGCCTCCTCAGTAATTCCATTAGCACAGAAAAAGTGTCCCAGCCTTTCCTTATACTCCAGCCAGTCCTCCGTTAACTCCACAAATGCACTGATAGTCCCAAACGCAGCCATCTGAACGCAAGGCCCCTTGTCGGCGCTGCTGCTACCATTCGAAACGTGCCGAAACGTCCACAAAACCAGTTTACCTCGCCGCCAAAAATATGTGGTAACTTCTACTTTGAAAAAGCACACTCGACAACTTCATGCCCAAAGAAACAACTGTAGCCCCCAGTAAGCCTCAGGCTCGCTCAACTCGCTTTCGTCTAGGGGAAGCAGCCTTCGGCCCCCCCAGACTGGGTAATTAAGTTTGTGTGGATGCTGTGTGATGTACCCCACCCCGTCAAATAACAGACAATACACCATATCCAATTAAATAATTACAATTTATGGATATTACCGGAACTATGTAATTAATAGAGATAAAATATAAAAGGAAAGTAAAAGGCGCCAACTTATCAAAGTTCAACCACTTCGTGCACAACAATTGGAGCTCAAGTAACAGGGTCCTCTTTCCACCATTCGATCCCCTCCGACCCCCTCGACCCGCTGTCTAGGACCAACAAAAGTGGTCGACCAGACGCTCCACACGAGTCTGTCTTCGTCTCCTCTCCTTGCCAAAGACCCTGGGCCTCAGACTCCCGCTCAGGGTCCATCCCATCGGTCAGCTTACAACATCCTGTCTCCTCTCTCTGTTCCCATCATGCCTTCTGCGCCAAAGCCCATGCAACACAATAGCTTACAGACACACAAGAAAGAACAGCATCTATCCCAATTGGTTAGCAAATGAATACGGTTCTCTTTATAACCCAAACAAGCTGCTAGAGAGAGAACTTTCTCAGCTGTTAACATAACAAAGAAGCCATTTTGGTTAGCCTACACAGTAACATAAAAGAAGAAACCCCTTACACAACTTTATCTCGAACGTCAAAACCATTATGTATATACAGAGGCTTTCACAACCTGCACGGCATGGCAGGAACACTATATACAAAGCACACCGGAAGTAAACGAATGGAAGTAAACCCCCCCTCCATTATCCTAATTAGTATTAACTTACTTTTAATAATGCTCACATTACAACAAATGTGATATAAATTTCTCCCAAAATGGGTTTCTCAAAGAATAATAGTTAAAAATTTCTCTTGTGGTAAGGTCTAACAGATATAGTTTTCAGCTTCGATCTCATCAAAGAGAAAGCTCTGTTCCTAGAACTCAAAGTGCATTGGCATGAAAATCTGGCTAAATAATTGCCCAATAACATGACACAAGAGCCAGAGGCAACAAAATAATTGTGTGTTTCATAGGTTTTCTTTTAATAGAAGTGGCTTTCTTATATTGCTGATCAGAGTAATTTGCAAGTATATTGTGTGGAATTTTAACTTAAGCTCTGCGATAGTTTTAAGACTTTGCAAAGCATTGAAATCGAAGAAGGGTCATTATCTGCTGATTGACATCCAGCTTTGGCCTGATGCTTTTTTATATGTGTGCACTTCACAGTGGCAGAAGATCCCTTTGTAGATGAGCTGGAGCCACACAAATTGTGGTAACTCAAAATAGAAAATAGACTATATAACATAAAACAGTACGGCACAGTACAGGTCCTTGACCCACAATGTTGCGCCGACATTTTAAGCTACTCCAAAGGGGCTATGCGTGTCTCTCCAGCATAGCCCTCCATTTTTTTTTCATCTATATGCCTATTTATGATTCTCTTAAACATCACGAATGTATCTGCCTCTACCACCACCCCTGGCAGTGCAATCCACTCACTCTAATCTCTGTATAAAGAACTACCACCGACATCCCCCTATACTTTCCTCCAGTCACCTTAAAGTATGCCCTCTCATATTAGCCGTGTTCACCCTTGGAAGCAGGTGGTGCAGGCTGCTCACTCCATCAGTCTTGTATACCTCTATCAAGTCACCTCTTATCCTCCTTTGCTCCAAAGAGAAAAGCTTTAGCTTGCTCAGCCATCCCTCATAAAACATGCTGTTTAATCCAGACAGCATCCTGATAAATCTCCTCTGCATCATCTCTAAAGCTTCCATATCCTTCTTATAATGAGGTGATCAGAACTGAGCACAATACTTCAAGTTTGGTCTAATCAGTTTTATAGAGTTGCAACATTTCTTCACCACTCTTGAACTCAATCCTCTGACTAATGAAGGCCAACAAATTATATGCTTTTTTAGCCATCCTATCAACTTTCATGGCAACTTTGAGAGATGTATGGATTTCAACCCCAAGATTCCTCTGTTAAGAATCTTGCTATTCTGCCTTCAAGTTTGGCCTGACAAAATGTATAGTCCAAACTTTTCCTCTGCCGCTTCTCAGCCAATGCTTGACGGTCAGGATGGACTTGGAAAGCTGAACGTCCTTTTTCCTACTGTGACGGGGTAGTCTGCTTTTAACTCACCAATTCTTCTGTTTCCATGAAATATCAATTCATTGACTTTTGTATTCAAAGTCAAATGTAACAAATTTGTAACCAGTTGTTCATTCTGCAGAAGTCTCCTATGTGTGATTAATTTCTTATGCCAACGCCACTGGACAGCAAAAGATAGCGCAGAATTATATGGCAATGTAGAAATCTTGAAATTACTATAATAAAGAGCACAAAGTCTTGGGAGAAAGGGGAATGAGAAAAGGAAAAATAGGATAAGCATCACATTTATACTCTAACAGAGGGCACAGTTTTGGTTCGAATTTCATAACAATGCTGTGGGCTCTGTATTTGCATCTCCTTACAGTGAAAGAAAAGGAGTATTGGAATTCCATGAATCTTACTTCAGTATGTGCAAGGTCTGTGACATTCCACTGTTATAATAACCTATTCAATTAAATTACAAGAGGCCATCAATGTTGTTTGTGCCTCTTACAGACTTTGCTTTTTCTAGGGCTGCACGTTAATGTCACAACTTCACTTTTGATGATTTTGACATTTATTCTTCCTGTTCCTGTTAGTGTAGATAACATAGTTACTGTAATGACGTTTACATAGCAACTTTTATAACTGCAGTATATCTGTTTTGGCCTATAGAGGTGCAGTTCCTTTTTAGTATATTGTATCGTATTTTGTCAGCTCTTTTGCTTCCTGCGCATTTTTAAAAATTCGGATTTGAAGCACACGGTGGAAAGACATCATCTCCATCCACACTTTATTTGCTCTTGAAACAGCATATCTTTGAGTCTTAAGTTTTTGGTAATATTGGTAAAAACTTAATAGTTATATTTTGAAGAAAGTATTGTGTTTATTTATCCTTGTGCCACATGTTTTCTCTTGGTTACCCTGCATAATTAAGGATGTATTATATACATGCTACCTTGGTTAATCCCTGTTGTGAGACTAATCAAGAGCATTAATATATTCCAGTGCATGATGATTCTGCATTGAATGTGATATGTATTTACTTAAC
Source organism: Mobula birostris (assembly GCF_030028105.1). Lineage (NCBI taxonomy): Eukaryota > Metazoa > Chordata > Chondrichthyes > Myliobatiformes > Myliobatidae > Mobula > Mobula birostris. The sequence goes on along the minus strand of NC_092373.1, from coordinate 69,455,233 downwards.
CCTGCAGCTTCACAGTAAAACGAACCCTGAAAAAAGCTTCCATCTCGGGTGATTTTTGAGAAGTTGTTCAGCTTGCTGCTTAGCTGTGTCCACATGCACAGTAGGGGCAGTAGAGCTCATCACAAAAGTGTCACCCCGGACTGGAGACGTGTCTGACCACCATAGATGATAATGTCAGCATCCAACCTGAGCAACATCGATTGGTGAGAACTGGGGGTCAGGCCAGAATGTGTTTCTTCTATGGTGTCTTTGTGATGCTTCAAGCATAGCTGTAGCACGAGCTCGCGCCAAAGCTAGAGCAGCACATGCTGAGTGTGAAATTGTGATGCAAATGGAGACAGCACATAGTGACGTGCAGAAACCACAGAGAGAGTTAGAGAATGCATATTTAGCAGCTACATTTAAGTACGCTCAAGGAAGAGCGTAAAGCAGGAGCTGCCTTGGTAGAAGCAAATGTTATGAAATAGCAGCTGACTTAGACAGTGGAAAGTCTACAACCAAAAGCAGTCATGCTTTGCCATCATAACAGCCAATGCATCTTATTAAAGATGCTGTCCTAATGCAGCTTGGCTATTAAAAAGACAGTGCTTCAGCTCTATAAGGAGAAGCTGTCTGCACACTTCATCGACTCGCCTTTCATTTAGTCTAGCTAATGACAGTCAAGGTCTACAGAGCAAAGTCTCACAACACCATCTTCTGCAGTTCTGCCACACAAAGAGCTCAGTCAAGAGTTGCTATAGATACCAGTCCTATCTGCATAGATATGGACAAATTGAATTCCCTTCTATCCCAGTATACACATTTGACAGGCCAGTCTCCACAATGGAGTCATAGGTGCATTGGATTTGTCTTGGTATCTGGCTTGTCGAGACCCAGTCACAGCAGGACTAAAAGCGTTCAACAAGCAGTCTTCCAGTTATCTGCCCTGGAAGTCAAGCTTTCACAATGCCATGGAATGACTAAGTCTCAAACCAAGCAAAGTCCTAGACCTTCTCTGTAAGTGGCTTGGTGGGGAGTCACTGCAACATGCAAGAAAGGTTAGGGCAGTGCACATTAATACTCTAGCTAAGGATTTACAAATGTTGTGGCAGAGACTGGACAAATACTATGGCTCTCCAGAGGCAATTGAAGAATCTCTCTTCTGCAGGCTTGATAATTTTCCAAAGCTTTCACACAAAGAACCACGGAGGCTACAGCAACTTGCAGTTCTGCTCTACCAACTGCAAGCCACAAAAACCAAGGGTTACTTAGTAAGTCTGAGTTTTTTGGACCTAGCAACAGGAAAACACCCTACAGTGGAGAAGCTATTGAGCAATTTCCAAGAATAGTGGATAACTGAAGGGTTCAAGTATAAAATGAAGCATTACGCCCCTAATTTGCCATTTTCATTCTTTGTGAACTTTGTCTGCTGCCATGCAGAAGTGCAAGATAATCCTAATTTCACACTCTCAACTGTAGGTAACACCTTATTCAAAGCATGATATCCAGCAAAAACATTGAAAACCAAACCCCTACCACATTCGGCAAAAATAAAGTAGGAAACTCTATCAGGAACCCTGATAGACAATGCCCTGTACATAAGAAACTTCACCCCCTGAGGAAGAGCAGAAGATTCAGAGAAAAACAGCTTTCAGACTGGAGACACTTTCTGAAACAGCACTCAATATGTTTCAAATGTTGTGTTTCAACAGCACATCAGGCAAAGGACTGTAAAGCTATCATACATTGTACTGAGTGCAACAGTGACCAGCACCTTGGGCAATTACTCAATCTAGCACACCAGCACAGAGCATGGCGGGGAACCAGCTGAGCATCCATCAGATATAGCTACTTCCTCAAAGACAGAGGTATGTGGGGAAGACCTCCAAGGCAAACCCTGATCTACAATATATCTAGCCAACATCTAGCCAAAATAGCATCCTGAGCAAAAAATAAAGGCATATGTGACATTAGGTGACCAAGGAAGTGTATCATTGGCAAATTCAATCTTATTTGACATATTCAATATTCAAAGTTACGTTCCCCCAAAGACACTAAAGACATGTTCTGGAACTTCAGATGTTGCCAGAAGAAGAACAGGTGGATTTGTCATGCAGTCAAAAGGAGGGGAGATCTGCTTGTCCTTGCCAACCGTCATTAAGTGTGACCATATTCCCAACAACAGTGATGAAATCCCAACTCCTGAAGCTGCACATGGTCATTTACATCTTAGGGCCATAGCTGACAAGATTCCCCCCCCCCCCCCACCCCGGCCCACTTGACTTTTCTGCTGAGATTCTCTCGTTGCTTGGCAGAGACACCGTGCACATAAGGTACATGAACCATGCAATGGTCAGCACAATGCACGTTATGCCCAATGACCGGGCCTGGTTTGGATCACAGTGATGAAGTCTGCTTCAGTGGTGCTCATGAGCTCATGTCAGCACATTTAAGACTGGAAAATGAGTGACCAAGTCATTTCAGACCCTCTGAGAGTAGAATTTGTATGAAGGAGAAGGTGGTAGGTAAGTAAACCAAGCATCGTGACATACTTAACCAGATTTTGGCAAAATGGTCTTCTGTCACTTGGAAGATAATTATAAGCTGGCACCTTCCATTGATTATGAGACCTTCCTTCAAATTATGAACAAAGAATTTAGCAAAGACAAGTCGAACAGCCGGGTAGCTCCATGACAGCTCCTACCAAACAACAGAGAGCAAGTAGACCTTAATTGACTCATGTCCCCCAGTCGCACATTGAAAGGAAATGAGAAATGAAAGATCATTCTGTACGGTTCATGGAGAGATTCTTAGATACAACCATGCTGAACTAGCTTCTCCACCAAATTCCAACAAAGAGAACTGGGATTTGCCAGTTTTGCTTGCGTTTACCACCTCTAGAAACCTGCACAGTTCAAAGGCGTATTACTGAGTAATGTGCTCTTGCATGATCCAGACCTCAATAAAAGTCTGTCTGGGGTCCTTATGTGCTTCAGAGCTGAGTCTGTCACAGTGGCAGCAGGCATTAAACAAATGCTCCCCAGCTTCCAACTGAGAGAGAATGATCAAGACCTCTTCAGATTATTGTGATCTCATGACCACCAACTGGACAATGAGATTCTCGTGTACTGCATGACTGTTTATGTAACTGTCCTTAGCTGTGACAATCTATGGCCTTAGAAAGACAGCTATTAAGAAGAGAAGGAATTTGAGACTGAAGCCAAAGGTACCATAGAAAGGCACTTTTATGTTGCTGATGGTACTGAGTCATTTTCTAGGGCAGAAGACACAGTCAGCGTGCTGAACGCAGTGCAAGATATCTTGGTGCAGTCTAATCTCAGACTGCATAAGATTGCATCCTACGTGCAGTATTTTGCAGTCATGAAATGTTTCCCATCTAAAGACCTGGCCAAAGGTCTACAGAATCTTGCTCTTGTACAGGATCTCTCTCCTGTGCAGTGCACTCAGACCTTGGATGGAAGCTCATTACTAACATTCTTACTTTCCAGGTCGCTGATACTGAAAGACTCTTCATGTGTTGCAGTGTGCTATCAACTATCAAACAGACTATTTGACCCTCTTGTATTTGCTGCTGCAGTCACCATGCAGGGACATCTTATGTTAAGAGAGTTGACCTTGGACACTTGTGATTGGAATGTCCCACTGTCTAATGAAAACTGTGAGCAATCATGTTCTGCCCTTCAGGATCTTAAAGACCTGAAAATTCCAAGAACCTACACAAAAATTACATTATCTACTTCCCAAAAGAAAGAAGTGAGTCAGCAACCAAAGCTATTGCTAATTTGGCATATACGAGAGTTCCAGATGCTGCTGGATATAATGAAGTTGGATTCATCTTGAGCAAGATAAAGCTTGCTCCCAAACTGGGATCTCACCATCCCAAGGTTTGAAATCAGTGTTGATGTTCCAGCAGTTGAGATGGCGGAGATGATAATCGAAGAGCTGGACAGAGAACTAGATGATAAGTTCTTTGCTGATAGAAAGGTTGATTTTGATTATGTATTTAATGAAACAAGAAAATTCTATGTTTATGCGCAGTATGTAATAGTATCCAACGTATCAGGTGATCAACTCGAAAGAGTCAAAGGAGCGCTATTCCTAATGACCTCAGCCTGGCTGATCATGCCACAAGAGGGTTCCAAACTAATCAACTATTATCAAAGTACATATATGTCATCATATGCAACCCTGAGATTCATTTTCCTGCAGGCATACTCTATTAATCCAATAACCGTAATAGAATCGGAATCAGTTTTAATATCACCAGATAGGTCGTGAAATTTGTTGACTTTCGGCAGCAGTACAATGAACTACATAATAAATGAATATAGAGAAAAAAATAAATTATAGTAAATACATATATATGTCTATTAAGTTAAAATAATTAGTGCAAAAAAATCAAAAATAAAGAAGTAGTGAGGTAGTGTTCATGGATTCAATGTCCATTTAGGAATCGGATGGTGGAGGGGAAGAAGCTGTTCCTGAATCACTGAGTGTGTGCCTTCAGGCTTCTGTACCTCCTACCTGATGGTAACAGTGTGAAGAGGGCATGTCCTGGGTGATGGGAACCCTTAATGATGGGCATCGTCTTCCTAAAGCACCTTAGAATCATTGAACAACCGCACCAGTGGGGTGTCAACCAGTGTGCAAACTGCAAATTCAAAAATAATAATAATAATAGTAATAATAATAATAATAATAATAAAATAAATAAATAAGTAAGGAATAAATATTGAGAACATGAGATGAAGAGTCCTTGAAAGTGATTCCATAGGTTGTGGGAATAGTTTAGTGAAGTTGAATGAAGTTATCACCTTTGGTTCAAGAGCCAGACAGTTGAGGGGTAATAATTGTTCCAAAACCTGGTGGTGTGAGTCCTAAGGCTCCTGTATCTTCTCCCTGATGGCAGCTTTGAGAAAAGAGCATGACTGGGTGATGGGGATCCCTGATGATTGCAGCTGTTTTCCTGTGACAACAGTCCATGCAGATGTACTGAACGGTGGGGAGGCTTTACCCGTGATGGACTGAGCTGTAACCACTACCTTCCGTAGGATTTTCTGTTCAAGGGCATTTATGTTTCCATACCAAGCAATGATGCAGCCAGTCAACATACTCTCCACCAGACATCTATAGAAGTTTGTAAAAAATTTAGATGTCATGCCAAATCTTTGAAAGCTCCTAAGGAAGTAAAGGTGCTACTGTGCTTTCTTTGTAATTGCACTTTTATTCAGGTGGGAGGAGAAAGAGCAGCACGCCCTGCATGCGCACCCCTCCGGTGAAAAACGATATCGAATCCGTTAAATAGAGGCTGTGGACAATTCTGATTTGATGGAGTCAGATGTGAAAGCACAGAGGAACATCTGGAGAAATTTCTGAAACGCCAGTTCGCTGCTGTTGTTACTGCGTGGTCGGGAATCTTCCAGAGGGAAGGCCTCAAAATCCCTGGCTTTGCCTGCTGTTGGCGACCGAGATTGAGGTCGAATTGTTCGGACAGAGGTGGTGCTCAGTACTCGGTGTCGGAGAGCTGATCAGAGACTCGAAGTTTTCGGATGACTCAGAGTTGGACTGTGGTTGGGCATGGCAGGGAGAGTTTTTCTTCCTTCTCCCGTCTGCGTGAGATGTGGGACGTTTGAGAGACTTTGAACTTTTTACTGTGCTCATGGACTCCTTCATCAAGTTATGGTATTGTTGCACTGTTGTAACTATATGTTATTATTATGTGGTTTTCTTAGTTTTTTCAGTCTTGGTCTGTCCTGTGTTTTGTGATATCACACCGGAGGAAATATTGTTTCATTTCTTAATGCATGCATTACTAAATGACAATAAAAGAGGACTGCGTGTCTTCATAATCTAAATATGCTGGGCCCAGCACAGGTCAACTGAAATGATAATACCAAGGGATTTAAAGTTGCTGATTCCCTGATGAGGACTGGCTCATGAACTTCTTGTTTCCTCCTCCTGAAGTCAATAATCAGCTCCTCGGTCTTGCTGACATTGAGTAAGAGGTTTTTGTTGTGGTACCACTCAGTCAGATTTTCAGTCTCCCTCCTGTTCATCACCTCCTTTGATTTGGCCAATGACAGTGGTGTCATCAGCAACTTAAATATGGCGTTGGAGATTTGCTTAGCCACGCAGTCATTAGTGTAAAGTGAGTAGAGCAGGGGGCTAAGCACATAGCCCTGGGGTGCATCTGTGCTGATGGAGATTGTGAAGAAGATGTTGTTTCTAATCCGAAATGACTGGGGTCTGCAAGTGAGGAAATCGAGGATCCAATTGCCCAAGGAGGTATTGAGGCCAAGGTCTTGGAGATTATTGATTAGATTTGAAGGGGTGATAGTACAGAATGCCAAACTGTAATCAACAAAAGGCATCCTGATGTAAAGATACAAAAATTCAAAGTACATTTATTATAAAAGTATGTGATGGCTGGTTCTTCGCTTGTGAAGATCAGGAGGGAACACTCCATTGCTGTAGGACTTTTATTCCTGCCTGTGCTGTGTAGGTTCATAGTGTGGACCAACTCCACACTTTAGGCTGGTGGACGTTCCACAATGGCACAACAAGCTGCGACGACTGCAACAACTGCAGAGCTGTAGTTTGAGATGTGGAGTTTTTTCCCTCCTAAACAAACTACCTGTCAAGGCTAACGAGTCCCACCAACCCGTGTTTGGAATTGTAGTTGTTCTTCTCCTCGGTTGGCTGCCAACCATGGCTGATGAGCCCAGCCTGCCCTCCCAGTTATACTGCTGGACACTCGGTCAGGCCATGACATAGCAAACTCAGTAAGAACAGGGACTCAAGATGAAGGTGTTGCTATGGGCATTGTAGTGTAGGGGAGGCCATATGAGAGTGACCTCCTGCATGTCTAGCCAAACAGTGGTCCTGCAACGATCACTACAACTGGAAAGGAGAAGCTATGGAAGATGCTTCACCCTTTTTAAGTGAGCTGGGTGTCCAGCCCAGGACTTGCCTGTCCCTATCAAAGTGTGTGTGCAGTACACAACCCTGAGAGGAGAACAAATCACGCAAATGGCAAGAAAAAAAATGAGCGAGAAACACAGAATACAAAACACCAAATCACAAAGTCATCAATAGAGTCCAGGCATATTCAGTTCAATTAAGCGCCGTGTCTCTGGCTATCTGCAAGCCAAAGCACGATCTGCCCCAATCGAAATTGCACAAAACGGCAACAAAAAAAGAAGTGACCAAAAACCAGAAACACATCATAACATGAACTACAGAGTCCAATCCACAACCACATTGACTAAACCTTCCCAAGGCCAATGGACTTCGGCAGCTCAGAGCAAGGGGGAAAGAGAGACTGTACGTATGTAGCAACCTTCCTCCGGGAGCAGCGAGCAAGGGGGAGAGAGACTGCTCACATAAGGGTAGACAGTGCTGAACACACGCCTGCCTTCTGCTCTCATCCTCATTGATTTCAGTCTTCCTCAACACTTTAATCAGTGAGATATGGAGTTGATCCTGGGATTACATCCCATCTCCAGGCTTGGTCTCCAGGCTGCATGCAATGCTTGAAACTCTGCCAAACTCCCCGGGAAACAGCAAAGTGCCATATCACCCAATCGGCCCGGAAACACACCTTCAAAATGTAGATCACAGGCTCCAACGGTAGCAGATGAAGAAAGTAGTTTTGTGAACTGTTTGAAGGACGTTGCCTTTGGTCAAGTTGTTTGGTGGCACCATCTTCTTCTGAATCTTTATGCATCTTTGCTGTCCAGGTGTTCGAGGGTTGAGTGAAGGGCCAGTGAAATGGTATTTGTTATGCAGTTATGCTAATTGGAGCATATCCAAGTCACTTCTCAAGCATCAGAGATTGCTTCATCACAATCTCTCAAAACACTTCATCGCTGTGAATGTACATGCTCCTGGATGATAGTCATTGAGGCATGTTACCATTTTCTTCTTAGATCCTGGTATAATTGAAGCCTGCTTGAAGCAGGTGGGTGCCTCAGACTGCTGTAGCGAGAGGCTAAAGATCTCAGTGAACACTCTAGTCAGCTGATCAGCACACATTGTTAGTACTTGGCCACGTGCCCTAGCTGGGCAGATTATTTTTGTGGGTTCACCCTCCTGAAAGCTGCTTGCACATCAGCCTCAGAGACTGAAATCAGAGGATCATCAGGGGTTGTGGGAGGTCTTGATGGTTCCTCCACATTTTGATGGTCAAAGCAAAAATAGAAGGCGTTGAGTTCATCTGGAAGTGAAGCCCTGTAGTTGCCTATGTCACTTCATTGAACTTTATGAAAGATGATAGTTTTCAAGCCCTGCCAGAATTGTTGAGCATCCTTTTTTGATTCAAGTATTGCCCAGAATTGTCACAACACCCATGAGATTGCTTTCTGGAGATCATACCTGGACCTCTTGTAACTTCGTTTGTTGCCTAACTTGAATATCTCTGAACTGGCCCTCAGCAGATTGTGAATCTCATGGTTCATCCAGAGCTTCTGGTTGGGTAGAGTCATTTATGAGTGTTTTTATAAAGTTACCCAGTGTTTCTTGCTGATTTGCAACAGTAAGACAGTCAGCAGGAAACTTTCGACTTAACCGACCCTGAAGCAAATATAGAAATATGTCCTCAAGTCGACCAGCATCACTCATCTTTCATCACTCCAACTTGGCAGTGCACGCTTTGAGAACTTTTCAAGCTAGAAGATGCTTACCAGAGCTATTACCCAGCTCTCACATAGTGTATTGCTCATTCCTTTACAGGAGTAGCTAAAGACAGCCTTCGCAATGGTTGGCACAACTGTAAACAACTTCTCAGTGCTGAACAACTTGACTGGGAAAAAGGTTAGAATCCTTCTTGTTGAACAAAGACAGATTTATGTAGAGGAAGTGCAGTGCATCACAAAGCAGGAAACTCTCCCAAAACAAAGTCTCCTTAGTAAATTCTGTCCCCTTCTTGACTCTGAGGGGCTACTGTGAGTTGGAGTATGGATAAACAAAGCATATCCCACTTCAAAAGGAATTCACCCAATCATCATTCTGGGTGAGCACCCTGTAATCTCTCTGTTCATTAGACATTACCACTAGAAAATGTGGCCGGCATTTTCGTACTGAGAATGGTTAAAGGCTGTTTTCAGGACCAGTCTCTGAGATTATCCTTTTGCCAAAGACTTGGTGAAGTAATCACACAACATTTAGTTTCAGTAATTCAGGCAAGAAGTATTCTAGCCTCTAGAGGCACAGTTCATTTTGTATGAACGTCACATCCTATACATAAGCTGTTTTTTTATATCATTTTCTGTGCAGTGTTATTTTTTATTATGATTTGAAGCACACAGTGGAAAGATAATCATCTCCATCTACTCTTTATTTGCCCTTGAAACAGCAATATCTGTGAGTCTTAAATCTTTGGTAATATTGGTAAACATTTAATAGAAAGTATTATGTTTAAATTTATCTTTGTGCCACATGTTTACTCTTGTTTACACTATGTAGTTATGGAGTGTTAGGTACGTATACTACCTTGGTTAACACCTGTTGTGAGAATAACCAATGGTATTAATATATTCAGGCATGTGAAGATTCTGTATTGTATTCAAAACATATAATGCTTAACTCTGCATTTTCACAGAAATGTGGCCTCATTAAAAAGCCTGAAGAAAGCCTTTATCTCGGGTGATTTTTGAGAAGTTGTTTAGCTGCGTAGCTGTATCCATATGCACAGTGAGGACAGTAGAATATCCCAAAATGCCTAACAGTTAATGAAGTGCTCTTCTGAACTGCAGCAGCACAGCTTCACTTTCCTCATGTCCTAATGTGATAATGACCAGCTAATGTGTGTTGGTTATATTGACAACAAAAGAACATCAGTGATTGAAATGCTGATTTAACAGACTTAACTTTGCATTAAAGAACATGGAAGCTGTCATCAGCACATTGTGATAGTTAGAGCCTGGTTGTTCAAACCATCCTTCCTTTCAGCATGAACAATATCTATAGATGTTCAACGCTGAGCAGTCGAAAGGGTGAACTGCTTCAAATTCCAAGGTGTCAACATCTCAATGGATCGAAACCAGGCCTGACACATTGATACATTCATGATCAAGCACTCAGTGGCTTTACTTAGTAGGAGTTTGAGGAAATTCAGTATATCATGAAAGACTCTTACAAATTTCTATAGATATATGGTGCTAAGAATTAGGACTAGCCACACAAATATCTACCACTGTACGCCTATAGAAATTTTGATGAAGGTATGGAAGATCTAATGCACAGGATTGCAAGAAGCTACAGAGGGTTGTAGACTCAGCTATCTCCATCATAGGCATTAATCTCCCCACTATTGAGGACATTTTCATGAGCTGGTGCTTCAAGAAGGCAGCATCCATCACAAAGGACCCTCACCATCTGGGACATGCCCTCTTCTCATTACTACCATTGTGGAGGAGATACAGGAGCCTAAGACCCACAGTCAATGATTGAGAAACAACTTCTTCCCCTTCACTATCAGATTTCATGAACTAAGAACCCTACCTCATAATTCCTTCTTTTTGCACTATTTATTAGTATCTGTAAGTTACAGTAATTTTATGTTTTTGTACTGTACTGCTGTTGCAAAACAACAAATTTCACATCATATAAGTCAGTGATAAAATATCTAATTCTGATCCTAACGTGTAATTGAATGAAAGCATTAAACAGATGGATGGCATCCATTAGTCTCGCGAGACCATGGATCTGCACCTGGAAAGTCTTACTTCAGTCTCTCCAGGGCGCAGACCTGGGAAAGGTTGTATGGAAGACTGGCAGTTGCCCAAGCAGCAAGTCTCCCCTCTCCACACCACTGATGTTGTCTAAGGCAAGGGCAAGGGCTGATACAACTTGGCACCTGTGACGGCACAGGAGTTGCCAGAGCAAGGTTGAAAGCAACGTTGGACTGCCTTGGGGACTCCAGCTCTGGATTTGTCCTCAGGGTTTACTCCCGAAGCCTTTCCCATAAGTGGGTATGGCCGCAAGGCAGCGGAGGTTTGAAATCAGGATTTTCCCTCTCTTAGATGGACTGCCTTCCCAGGCTGATGAGCTCCATCTATCCAAAATCAAACAGAGAACGAGAAACAATAGTATGTACGGTACGTTCCCTGATTTCTTTAATTATTTTTAGCTTTTCTTTTCCCAGCTACTGTAGATTTCTCCCAAAATTTTCTGCCAGCACTCTTTCTGGCATGGGTATTAATTAGTAGAATTCACAAGGATTAAACTCTACATTCCTTTGCAGAGATAATTGAGCATGTGCATCCTGAAAGAGGCAATTCTCAAACTACTAGGACTTGTTTTCTTTTCTGTTCAGGAGCTAGGAGGATAGGAGATAGACACAATAAATTGGCAAAGAGGTGGCCTAATTCGTTTGGCCAGATTAGGAAAGATGCAAGAGTCCAACAGAAGAGGGAAAGAAAAGTCATCTAGAAAGACTAAATAAAACAAAGATACAGTAGATATAATCCTGACACTGTCTGTAAGGAGTTTGTACGTTCTCCCCATGGCCACGTGGGTTTCCTCTGGGTGCTCTGGTTTCTTCCACAGTCCAAAGATGTACCGGTTGGTGTGTTATTTGGCCAATGCAAATTGTCCCATGATTAGGCTAGGATCAAATCAGGGTTGCGGGATGATGCAGCTCAAAGGGCAGTAAGGGCCTATTCCATGCTGTATCTCAATAAATAAATAAAATTTAAAAGTCAGAGGAAGATTAGGATGACAGCTCAGTGATACTCTGAAAGCAAAGGGTTGGTCACCTTCATGATAAAGAACCACAATCTATTTTAGTCAGGGCTAATTTTACTGATTAATTGGTGAGATTTAAGGATGATTAGTGTAAACCAGGTCATAAAAATTCTCAGGTTGGAGATCCGGATGATTCTGTAGTCAAGTCGAATCTAATTTCTTTCAGAGAAATTTGATCCACACAAAAAAGTCTAGACACATTGCAGGATGACTGTGATCCAAAAGAGGCAAAAGCAGGCTGTGTAGAAGCTCTACCTGTACTCTGAAGCATGTTTAATATCTATCCTCATTCAAACTTCTGTTCCAATTTAGTTGGTTCACACAGGCACTGATCCTGTAGGTGGGTCCTTATTTCCATGGGCCTTATGGTGATTAGATTCTTCTCCTATGTTTTGCATTCTTTGGGTGAACTTTACATCCACCATTCATGTCACTGGAGTAAACAGCTGGATTCATCAAACTATATTCCAGAAGTAAGTACTGAATCTATTTTCATCAACGAGAACTAATGCTTTATTTTAATTACTTCTGCACTTTTCCCAGAGGCAGTATAGGATGTCATTTCTATAGGAGGGAAGTATGCTATTTTGCTAAAGACTTTCCCCTTCTATTGTTTGTTACTTGAAGCAGTAAATAAAGTGATAGCAAAATTCAAAGTTCAAGTAAATTTATTATCAAAGTACATATATGTCATCATATACTACCTTGAGATGGATTTTCTTGTAGGCATTCATAGTAGAACAACAAAATACAATCGAATCAATGAAAATCTACAAACTAAAAAACACTTGAAAATAACCAATGCACAAAAGAAGACACTATGCAAATATAGCAATAAAATAATAATTAATTAATTAACTATTAATAATACTGAGAACGTTAAAGTTCTACAATGTGAGCTGTGGAATGTCCATCATATGTCTTGATAGTAATGCATGGCAATCTGGATATTCTGGAATACTTTCCTTGCAGTGTGTTAGAAGTATGAAGCAGCATAAAATAAAGTCAAGTCAATAAAGCAATGTCTGTCACATTGAAATAGCTGTTCATTAGCTATGGAAAGAGGAAATCAGTCTGACAAATGATCCCCTGTAATGTTGTTATCAGGACAAGATGTACCCTTCTCAAGAGTATTGTAATCGCACGTGAAGAGACAGTGATCATAGAAACACCATGCTACAAGTAACCATAAGAATTGCAGATATCATAGCAGTGCATGGTACTTGCTTTAAATGGTGGAACGATTAAAAATTGATGGAAAATCAAGGTTCTCAACTCCACTGGGTAAGATATTTTTAGAAGTGGGGAAAAACAATTAAAGATAAAACTCTATAAAACATTTGTCATTCTGAAGCCAGAAAAAGCATTTGATTAATATCTCTTACCTTTATGATGGAAGTATTCTATTGATCACTCTGAGGAACGAGTGCATCTTTACTATACAGGGCTGCTTAGGTTTATGCATTGTCATTTTTATTACTTTTATAACTGAAAATGCACCCTCTGAGATACAAATCTTCAGATGTGGATGGTGATATGAAGAAAAATATTTAAAACTGATTAATTATGTTATAACAATGTTTTAGTTTCTTTCCATAGTGTGATGGCGATATAGTACTGGAGTACATACTATTGCTGCCAGGATTCCTTGAACTCAAGCAGATTATTTCATAATTCTCATGATACAGAAGGAGACCATTCACTTTGTTGAATCCACGTCAACTCTTAGCGCATCCCCATCTGTCCCATCCCTCCACTTATTTCCCCTGGCTCAGATTAACTCCCTCCTGATTCTCCACCAACAACCTATATTAGTATTTTGCAGTAACCAATAAACCTTGCAGCACACATTTGGAAGGTAGGGGGAAACTGGTGCACCCAGGAGAAACACACATGGTCACAGGGAGAATATATAAGCAAACGGTCTGGTCATATATTATTCTAGATAAATAATACACTGTTATTTATACTTACTTTATGTTTTATTTAATCAGATTGAACTGTGTAAATTAATTAGATGTTCTGTTTTTCTCGGGCTGAATAACAACTAATCTGTTACTGGATGTTGGTTTTGATACTTGTTAATTCTTAAGAAGCCAAAACAGAATATCACAGTTAAGGATAAAATATTTCACAATTAAGATAATTTACTCTTGGGCTGAATAACAGTCGATCTATTATTGGATGATGGATTTGATATTTGTCAGTGCTTGATTATCTTTAAAAACAGAAGGCAAATCACAATATTACAGTTATGGATAAAATGCTTTTCTTGTGTATCCATGCAATATGAAGAGGCCATGGACAATTGTACTGTTTTGAATTTAATGTGGACTGAAGTGGAATGTAGTTTACTTTGACAATGCTTTGGTTATGGTGCATTTAGAATGGTCATGAATGAGTTAGTACTTAAGTAAAAAATTTTCTTTGTTCAGTGCATCCGGCAAAGTAGCAAATACTTAGCAAGCATGCATATTTTAAATATGTACAAGAGGAAACCATCTGAAGTGATTTGATCTGACCCGCAAGTCTCAGTGTCTGCCTTACATTCATAACTAATCTTTATACTCCTGCAATGTAAATCCTTTGTACACTTCTGGATATTTCAAAGCTGCAAATTGTTAACAATTGGCAGGTTTAGAGGGAAATTCATTAAGAGTTGCCTGAAAAATAATTCTATTTGAAAACTCCAGAGGTAAAACTTATCTGCACAAATTCAATATTCTAGAGACTTAAATTAAGTATGATTTTTCCTTCATATTTCTGGACATTGAGTTTTGAACATCATGCCACACGTTTGCTCATTTAATTTACTGGATTAATTAGAGTAAGTAAACTGTGCAAATTTAAACTTAGGAGTTATAGTCAATGTAATAATTTCACTTTAAGCGATTCTTTTATACTAACCTTAGTGTTTTCAGAATGTTCATATTATAAACAAATAAATATAAATTATAGAATAATATAGTGATAGAGGTGTATAGCAAAAAAAAAGTTCCCTTTAGCCCAGCTCATCTAAATCAATTGTGATATACAGTATATCTATGCTAATCCCATCTGTCTGCATTATGCCCAGATCACTGTACTCCTTTCTGATATACTAAGTACCTGTCCAAGTGCCTTTTAAACATTGTATTTGTATCTGCCTTTAACACCTCTTACAGCAGCTTGTTCCACATAGCTATCAATTTCTGTGTGAGAAACTTGCCCTGCAGATCCCCTTTAAATTTATTTCTTCTCAAGTTAAATCTATATCGTGTGGTTTTAGATTCCTCAGCCCTGGGAAACAGACTCTGAATAGTTGTGAAGGAAAATGTTTGGCTAATTAAAACTGGGAAGAATGGCATATTTCTTGTATTGTTTTCTTTCTGTTCTTAGCCCTTTCACTGCTATCAAATGTTATTCCCATTGGTCTGATTTCCTGTAGTATTGCTTTGCCTGATTAGCAGTTCCTTCCTTGTGTGCTGCTGATCTCTGCATAATAATTATATTTCTTCTTCTTCAACATTCTGATATACACACACAATCACCAGACTTTCTTATTGGGCAGTTTGAAAATGTTTCCATAAAGGAAAGATAGCAATGTTGGCTCCAACTGCATAATGCCTGCATGGAATATATCTTGTGCTCTTTCAACCCACTCTTTGTAATTGGGGCTCAACAAGTAGTACGGGATGCCACTGATACATTGACGCAAGTCATCCATTTTACTGGAGAAACTGCTCACCCATTTACAGACTTGCTTGAATGTTACATGAATATGAAAATTGACTTGAATATTGTAAATCAGATTCAACACAATGGAATAAAAATATCACTAAGTGTGTTTGAAACAAGAAAAGGCAACTCAATGGTTTAAATAGTCTTTTACCCTTCCCATTTGGATGTTGAACTTAGAAGTATGACAATCATATTTGGTAATTCCTGTGGACAATCTTGCACTAGAATTAACTTGTGACAATCCATTTAAAATTGATAGAACATAACTTAGGAGGACAAGTCTGCAGGAAGATTGTTCCCGATGTTGGGGAAGTCCAGAACGAGGGGCCACAGTTTGAGGATAGAGGGGAAGCCTTTTAGGACCGAGATTAGGAAAAACTTCTTCACACAGAGAGTGGTGAATCTGTGGAATTCTCTGCCACAGGAAACAGTTGAGGCCAGTTCATTGGCTATATTTAAGAGGGAGTTAGATATGGCCCTTGTGGCTACGGGGGTCAGGGGGTATGGAGGGAAGGCTGGGGCGGGGTTCTGAATTGGATGATCAGCCATGATCATAATAAATGGCGGTGCAGGCTTGAAGGGCCGAATGGCCTACTCCTGCACCTATTTTCTATGTATGTTTCTATGTATGTTTCTAAGTCTGTGTGCTGCTTTGGAACATCTGCAGCTGAATATAAAGCTAGAAGTTAAGCTATTTTCAAAAAATTAACAGGATAATCAAACCTAACAAATGCAACGTAAATCAGGGGTGGTCCAATTATTGCCATATTCATTATATTTGATTAGAATACTTGCCCTCTATTCCCAATCTGTTGCTGGCTGTTTAAATTATTGTGCAAAAGGGAAATTTTGTGTAACTATGAGGGTATGTTACAGGGCTGAGTATAATTTCAGTAGCTTTTTAAAATAGAGGCTTTAGTTATTCATAGAATGTGGATAAACAATTGCAGATAAATGTGGTCCTCTGTTTCAAGGAGCTGAGTTTTAAAAAGCATTGGATCACAGGCTACAGAGGAGCATTAAATGCAACAATTGCAGCAGTGTGCAGCTGCAGATTCAGGAACCATTTTACCTTTCAGTTATAATTACTGTTAATTCATAATGTGCTGTGGTTGAAGATGGCTTATTGTTAAAGGAGTTGCAGACAGAAGATGAATAAATTGGTGCAAGTTAATTCATTGAATCCTTTTCTTTCTCAAAAGTAAGGGTGAGAATACAGAGAATGGGCAAACAAAAAGCAAGGCAAGATTCTGGTTATATTTCACATGACAGATTTGGCAAAACTACGAAAACAGTCCATTTGCAAAGTAAAATATTGTATATATTTCAGCTGAATGTGTTGGGCTTGATTGAACAAAATGAATTTAATTTCAACATTGTTTGTGGGAAATGTTGTATTTTTGTGGGAAGGGTGCAGGCACAGCACACTGCTTGGATTATAACAATCCACGTGGGGTGGAAGAGTTAAGTACATGAAGGTATGATTCCACAGTAAAGACGCAGGTTAATAAGCCCATTAATACAAGCAAATCAAGCAATGGAGTTCTTTGTTAGAGAAATAAAATTGAAAAGCAGGCAATTGAAAAGTACAACACTAAATGTATTGAAACTTGATTAGACCACAAATAGTGAATGCTTGTCAAACTGAAAAATGGTAGGTAAGCAATGGAAAAGGTGCAGAAACATTTCGAAGAATGACACTGAGCCAAGGCATACTTTATGTAAAGACTGAAAGGCCAAGGCTCATTTCTGTTTAAAAGTGAAGGCTGACTGATGATGTGATGGAAGTATTATTGGCTGGATATAGCAAATGTTAAAAAAAGATGTCCTGAGTTGCATTGACTTACACTGTGCTTTGCCCTTTCTGTTATTTTACAATGATACTTAAATTTACGATTTTAAAAGGACAAGTAAATTTCCTTTCACTTTTTTTTTGTTGTGAAATGATCTATAAAGAGCTCTGAAAGAATTTTGGGCTGCTACTGGCACGTGGCCACACAGCTGCCAAGTTTGGACTCCACCATTAGAACTGCCCATGCCAATCACCACTGCTGCAGGTGTTTTTTTTCCAGTAACTGGCAGACTGAGGGAGCAGGAGCCCAATGCAACTGTCAGATATTCAGACATCCCAAGGTTAGTATTAGTATCAGTGGTGATTAGATTACCAAATGAGTGGACATCTGGCAGAGGGAGAGTGACCTTTCAGGCTGCACAGCAATGGTAGGAAAATCTGATCGATCAATGACAAGCAAGATCTGGAAAAACATCAACATATTTCACTGGCAAATTTAAATATAGAGGTACACAATGAATGATGCCATGAGGTGCACACCCAGTATCAGAAGAGTGTCTCATACACACACACACACACACACACACACACACACACACACAGCTCTTGACGGAAAGAGACAGATTGAATTTCCAGAGTGCTGAAAGATTACCCAGGAATGGTCAATATGACATTTTACAATAGGAAAGAGCTTTTATTTGCAATAGGCTGAAACTGACGGTACAATCTGATTTCCAGGCCAATGAGATGAATTTTACTGGACTGGAATTGACAACTCTGATCCCAACCCTTTACCTTCAGCTGTTGGAGGTTCACTCAGTTTCAGAATCCCTTCCCGGCACTGCAGTAACAGAAGACCAAGACTTGCTCTGCAGTGGATGAAACCTCATCACACTGGGGCAGAGTGTCTCAAATTCTGCACCATGAGACCACATTACTTTCAGTTTGGATAGCAGAGTTGCTGTTTGGGAGGTAATTGCTTCTTTATTTTAATTTTGTTTAATATTTTTAATTATTCGTGTTTTATGGGTTTTGATCAATCTTTTAAAATTGGAGTTTAGAAGAATCAGAGAGAATCTCATTGAAATCTTCTGGGAGAGTTTGCGACACTAGGACCAGAGGGCACAGCCTCGGAAAAGAAGAACATCTTTTTAGAACAGAGATGAAGAGCAATTTCTTTAGCCAGAGGATGGTGATTCTATGGAATTCATTGCCACTTATGGTTGTGGAGGCCAAGTCATTCGGCATATTTAAAGGTAGGCTAACAGGTTATTGATTAGTAAGGATGTCAAAGTTTATGGGGAGACAGAAAGGAGAATGAGGTAGAGAGGAACAACAAATCAGCAATGATCGAATGGTGGAGCAGACCCAATGGGTCAAATGGCTTAATTCTTCTCCTATGTCTTAGAGTATTATGGTCATTTATTTCATACATCTTTAACTCAATTGCTTGAAAATTATTAAAACCATTGAAATCTCTTATAGAAGACAAAGCTGTGCTTCACCTTTGTCTTCTGCCACAGAGCAGTACAGGGAAAGAGCCGCAGCACAAAGCAGCCTCAGGCAAAGCCCTACTGAAGTCTCACTGCCTGATTCAAGCAAGAAGAGGCTCGGTGAGATCAGTATTCACATTGAGATTAAGTGTGTGCTAGTTGTGTGGGGTTAGTCCCATGGGCTGCAATAATAGTGGGTGGGCTTCATCCAGAAATGTTATCCCTTGCAAAGGAGTCTTTGCCATTCAAGTTAGATAGTTGACAGGAAGAAATTCTTCAATAGATCAATGTAGAATTTCATACCACATGAAAAAGCTCAGGAACAGTTGCAGAAATTGATAGGTTCTTGATTGATAATGCAGCTAAGGGTTATGGGGAGAGGCAGGAGAATGGGGTTGGAAAAAAAACCAGCCATGATGGGACGGCAGAGCAGACCTAATGGACTGAGTATCCAAACTCTGCTCCTAAATGTTATGGTCGTATGGTTGGACCACCATCTAAAGACATGAGGCAGGAGCAAATAGGTTAAGTTTGACTGGCATAAATAAAAGCCTGACAGCTTCAGACATCCAAAAAAGTGACAGTCTCCTAACAATAACAAGGACAACTCAAAACCAGAGAGGAGGAAGCATTGTCCCTGCAGCAACAACAGGAGATGTCAGTAATGGGAAATCTTTGCTACAGGTAGCTAAGTACATGTTGTGCCCACTCATGACAGTCAGCAGCAAAAGTCTTAGCCAGCAAAAGAATTTGAAAGCAAATTCTGTACTATTAATTTTAAAGTGTGATTGGGTGAACAGCTGGAAGTTTTCTTTTAATTATATTATTTTTTGCTATTGAATTTGAAATAATTCATTGGATCTCTGGGGATCCAAACTAAAAGTAATTCCGAAATGAAAACTGAAAGTGCTAGAGATACTCAGCGGTTCAGGTAACGACTGCGGAGAGTCAATGTTTCAGGCTGGTGAGCATTCTTTGCAATTTTGTTCAATCACTCAGGGGTTTGTGGTGGGCTCTTTAATGCCTAATAGTGTATGGCAGTTGTGTAAATATGGCAGTGATTAACTTGTTGCTTTGATGCAGGAGATATAATAATCACATGTGATTTTTGTCATTGCTTCTGTATTTCCTGCCCTGCTGCCTTGTCTTATTGCTTGTCACAATGCATTCTGTGTATCACTGCATGATCAGGCAACAACAAAAGTGAAAGCTCTATTTGAGTATTTCTCACTCAAACATAGACACAGAAGTGGATTTTCTACAGGCCACATCTAATAATCATTTTTCTGTCTTTATGGTTAGTCTACAATTTCAAAATCCATATGGCTGCAACTGAAATTATTTTTGAAGAGCTGGGAGGGACATGAGAAATCGAAGATGTTAATCAAACTATATGCAAATTATTTAAAGCCATATTACAATAACATCCCCCTATAGCATTTTAATTCTCATTTCTCTATGCAAAATGATATTGTTGAAAAATATACAGATCATGTGCAATACGCCGTAAATATTATTTTTTTAGATGCTTGCTTTTTCTGTAACTAATACTGTGTCCGTACAAAGAGAAGATGTTAAAGAAATACCTTCCCCTGAAGACAGAACTGCTTTTCAAATATGCTTGAACTCTCCTTACCACAATTATCTGGAACTATCCAGATGGTTTAAAGCATTTTTAACCTAAGTAATTGAGTTATGTTTGCGGCTCAATTGTATTTTATTCAACCGTAAACGTTTTATAATTCATTGGTTGTGCTAAAAGAAATAAGGAGGGAATTAAGGAATAAAATGAAAAAGAGCAAAGAAGAAGGCATTCTATAATCAAAAGGAGACATGGGGGAAGTTAATAGATGAAAAAAAGAAAGTCAGAAATATTAAATATATCAAATTGAAAAAGAAGGTGACTATACCCCATTAGTTATGCCTTCAAACTTTATCCCAGTATTCTGGCTTTGATTCAACTGGAGAGAATTACCTTGGTGAAGTAGTCCTTTCAGCGCTCCTGTCTGCATGTAGTAGTTGCTTATTTTATGTTCTTGGGTTAAACAGGATGAATTACTGACTTTTGTTCTTTACAAGACACTTCCAAAATGAATCCCACAGTATCTTTTGAACTACTCTAATCTACAGTTGATGTTGACCAATTGCCAAAGACAAAAGAGGTGTTTCTCTAGTTCTTCAAAGTGTGCGCTTGTGCTGTCTTTATATAGCTCTGGTCAGTGGGTGAATAAGCACAGCCAATGGTTAGACATGGAGCTTTCTAGGGATTGTAGGGAGACATTTCATATTGATTCAATTAATGCATTTAAAACATAATAATTCAAAAGAAGATTGGTTCCATAAAATTTGAGACCCTATTGAAAATTAACATCTTGTTTGTATCAAAAGTTTTATACTTATTCAAGGTTTCATTGGACGTGTATTAATGATTCAGCTCATGTAACTTTCCAATCAACACAGTGGCATTGTATGTTTCTACTTCTCATTTTGCCAGCTGTATGGAAGAGACGAAAAGCCATTCCAATTTATAAGAAATCCATTCCATACTAGAAAAAATTTTAAACAAAACAAAGATTGACTAAAATAATCTTCTGCAAAATTAAGGATCAAACACGTATATATAATGTTACTGAAAGGTTGAAAACTGGGAAAGTTCATTTGCCCAGGTAACAATAGTGACTTAATACAATCAACTCAGCAGTCCATCTCAGATGATGAACCATAATAAGAATGTAAATATTTTTGAATGTTAAAGGACTCAAATACCAAGAATAGTCCTTATATGACTTAAGATATTTTCTTATAAGCTGCCCCTTGACTTGAAGTTAAGTGAAGAATTTTTGGGAGTATGATGCAATATCAGCTGCATTTGCTTAATTCGTTGCTGCTTTCCTCTGAAACCCCTTGAAGGTGCTCAGATTACCATCCGGGCGATGAAACCTTACATTGAAGTGAAACTTTAACTATGCTGTTTGAGGAGTGATGTTTGCTCTCATTTTATTTCTTTTGCCATTGACTGTAATAAGTTTATAATCTCTCACACAACAACACCTGACATATCCTGATTAATTCTTGCATTCTTGTATCTTTGTGCATTTTTAATGCACAGTTACCAGCTGCTTTTAGGAACTCTAAGTTACCAATATATTGTTTGATGATGTTATACTGTACAAATTTAACACAAAACACATGGGCGTTAATACCATCAGTCAATATACTTTTTAAAATCTAAATTCAATTATGATACATTAACAACAAAATGTGCAGTAAATTTCATCCTGTTGCAAGTCTTTGTAAGACATCTGGGTTTTCCTTTTTTTTTATAAGTTACTTGAGTTCTTTAATGGGTCAAGGTTTAAGGGGTGACATCACCCTTCTGTCCCTGAAGAACCAAATTTATACTATGAAGAAAAATAGCAAACTGCATGATTCAACTGTTTTGTCAAGAAATAATTTTAACCTTTCACACTGCTGTACAGAACAGTCAAAAATTTTTACACCTTTTAATCTACTTAAATGAATTGTGCCAAATAATTAACATTTGAAATGCATGCACCATGTAATTATTTTGAATAATTCTAAAACTTCCTTAACAGGAGAAGTTAGAAATGAAAGTCTCATGTGAAATGGTTTTCTTCAATTGCAGGACTCATACATGTATTGTTAGAACTTATTAGATCTGACATTTAAGAACTTGAAATTATAATCTGATTAAAGAATGTCAACATCTGCATATACTCAAATAATTCAATTAATTTAGTTATACACAGACCTCCCAAGTTGCAATGAAATTAAAATGGTTCAAACATTTTTGTGTTTTTTTTCAAATAAAATACAACACCTTAGCACTAACTAGTAAAAGTAAATGATATAGTTACAATTTGCTTTCACAGGTAGATGACTTCTCTACCACTTTGTGACTCACAAGTTTTGATTAATTTTGGAACATTCTGAGACCATCAATAATATACAATCTACAAATATAACATCTTGCTTTTTTTTGTCTTCTGTCCTTACATATAAGATTTAACAGTTTTATATTCAATGTAAACCTGAATATGCTTTGAGATTATCTTTTCTTTTCAATATTTCTTGACATTTATTCATGTAAAATGAATGTAGTGGATTCCGATTAATCAGACCACGGATTAATAGAGGCAGCCACATATTTGGGACAACTTTTAAAGAACCAAAACTAATCAAGAAAATAGCTGGAATTCCTTTCATTTATTTGGGACACTATACCACTGAATTGGGACAGAAGACTATTGCCAAACAGCTTCTAACTAGCACCAGTTGCATGCACTTGTGTGGTTGTTAGACGCAACACGATGTTTAGAGTGAACAGTTTTTAAAATTATGTCAGTTGTGTGTGTTTCTGTTCAAAAAGCAGTGATTTTTTTCACGGATAGTTGGTGAGAAATAAACAATAAGACAATTCAGAACTGTTTTGCTCACCATGGTTTCAAACATTCTGGTTTGGAGAAAAGAGTGAGGCTGAAAATGAATCATTTTCATTACTTCAGCAAGTTAGAAACTACGAAGAACTTGAAGGTATCAACAATTATTTTGAATGTTCCAATGAAAATAAAGATTTGGAGGACAAAATCACTGATAGCATTTTATGAAGACAGTCCATTATCTGCAGTGCATTTTTGCACTGATTTTGTTCATTTACAGTCAATCAAAAGAACATGGCAGCATTTTCTGGATGAATTTCTCTGTCAAAAACTATTAGAAACTAACACACAGTTTTATAGTACTGTAGTGTTCAAATTTGTTCTGTATTTCATTTAAATACAAAACTTGCTTCTCAGTTAAATGGTCGTTTATCTTTTTTTAATGCCTTTTTAACTATTTCCATGAAACCAGCTAATTGGGGCAGCCACTTAAATGGATTGAAATCTACTGGTCTTGATATGTCCCAATTAAGCAAAATCCTCCTTGTATGTTTTTTTTTAATTAGGCCCAAACATTTTTCATAGAATTATCTGTATCAATACGAGATTTTCCTCTTCAGTATTTTTGATCAGGGTGCTCATTTGCTAAATTATAAAGTATAACTATATTTATTATGATTCTGTAAAACCAAATGAATTCCTTTTCATTACACAGAAACATAGAAACATAGAAAACAGGCGCAGGAGTAGGCCATTCGGCCCTTCGAGCTTGCACCGCCATTCAGTATGAACATGACCGATCATCCAACTGAGAACCCTGTACCTGCCTTCTCTCCATACCCCCGATCCCATTAGCCACAAGGGCCCTATCTAACTCCCTCTTAGATATAGCCAATGAACTAGCCTCAACTGTTTCCTGTGGTAGAGAGTTCCACAGATTCACCACTCTCTGTGTGAAGAAGTTTTTCCTCATCTTGGTCCTAAAGGCTTCCCCTTTATCCTCAAACTGTGACCCCTTGTTCTGGACTTCCCCAACATCGGGAACAATCTTCCTACATCTAGCCTGTCCAATCCCTTTAGAATTATATACGTTTCAAGAAGATCCCCCCTCAATCTTCTAAATTCCAGAGAGTATAAGCCTAGTC
The DNA here is from genome assembly GCF_030028105.1 of Mobula birostris. Lineage (NCBI taxonomy): Eukaryota > Metazoa > Chordata > Chondrichthyes > Myliobatiformes > Myliobatidae > Mobula > Mobula birostris. Next base: position 69,430,938 of record NC_092373.1, on the reverse strand, counting down.
GATCCAATCTTTCATCATATGAAAGTCCTGCCATCCCAGGAATCAATCTGGTGAACCTTCTTTGTACTCCCTCTATGGCAAGAATGTCTTTCTTCATATTAGGGGACCAAAACTGCACACAATACTCCAGGTGTGGTCTCACCAAGGCCTTGTACAACGGCAGTAGTACCTCTCTGCTCCTGTACTCGTATCCTCTTGCTATGAATGCCAGCATACCATTCAACTTTTTCACCGCCTGCTGTACCTGCATGCCCACTTTCAATGACTGGTGTACAATGACACCCAAGTCTCGTTGCACTTCCCCTTTTCCTAATTGGCCACCATTCAGATAATAATCTGTTTTCCTGTTCTTGCCACCAAAGTGGATAACCTCACATTTATCCACATTAAATTGTATCTGCCATGAATTTGCCCACTCACCTAACCTATCCAAGTCACCCTGCATCCTCTTAGCATCCTCCTCACAGCTAAACACTGCCACCCAGCTTCGTGTCATCTGCAAACTTGGAGATGCTGCATTTAATTCCCTCGTCTAAGTCATTAATATATATTGTAAACAACTGGGGTCCCAGCACTGAGCCTTGCGGTACCCCACTAGTCACTGCCTGCCATTCTGAAAGGGTCCTGTTTATTCCCACACTTTGCTTCCTGTCTGCCAACCAATTCTCTATCCACATCAATACCTTACCCCCAATACCATGTGCTTTAAGTTTGCACACTAATCTCCTGTGTGGGGCCTTGTCAAAAGCCTTTTAAAAATCCAAATATACCACATCCACTGGTTCTCCCCGATCCACTCTACTAGTTACATCCTCAAAAAATTCTATGAGGTTTGTCAGACATGATTCTGAGATTCGTTAGACATGCCAACAACATCCAGCTACAGCTCTCACCAGCAGGAAGAGAAAAAGAAACAGGAAAGAAAGGAGGGTTAATAGCAGTAGCAAGGCAGGCGATACCAACAAGAGGACCGATGTGGATACATCGTAAAGAGTCATGCTCGTCTCCTGAGGAGTCTGATCACCAGCTTGTGTGAGAGGGCGAGACAGGCACCAATCACCAATATCCCAATTGCTGGTAAATGTTGATGGCTAATTATCTGTTTGCTATAACAGAATGCTTGATGGGCAACTGAACCAATTTTCCAAAATCTTTTAATCTACAATGTACAACCAGGATAATGAGAGAGTCCGCCAGAGAAGGCAGGATCTCCCAGTGGCCACACATTTTAATTCCACATCCCATTCCCATTCTGACATGTCCATCCACGGCCTCCTCTACTGTAAAGATGAAGCCACACTCAGGTTGGAGGAACAACACCTTATATTCCGTCTGGGTAGCCTCCAACCTGATGGCATGAACATCGACTTCTCTAACTTCCGCTAAGGCCCCACCTCCCCCTCGTACCCCATCTGTTACTCATTTTTATGCACACATTCTTTCTCTCACTCTCCTTTTTCTCCCTCTGTCCCTCTGAATATACCTCTTGCCCATCCTCTGGGTCCCCCCCACCTTGTCTTTCTTTCCGGACCTCCTGTCCCATGATCCTCTCGTATCCCCTTTTGCCTATCACCTGTCCAGCTCTTGGCTCTATCCCTCCCCCTCCTGTCTTCTCCTATCATTTTGGATCTCCCCCTCCCCCTCCAACTTTCAAATCCCTTACTCACTCTTCCTTCAGTTAGTCCTGATGAAGAGTCTCGGCCTGAAACGTCGACTGCACCTCTTCCTAGAGATGCTGCCTGGCCTGCTGCGTTCACCAGCAACTTTGATGTGTGTTGGTTGGATAAATTCAAAGACTGTCTTTGTTCCAGATAGCTTGTTTCCTACAGTGCACCAAATCAATGCACCAAAGGAAGTGATGGTGGGCTAAGCCTGCGTTGCTCCCTGTTACTATTGATGGTGAGGATATGGATGTGGTGAGGATCTACAGGTATCTGGGGGTGCACCTGGATGACAGAATTGAGTGGAGCATCAACACAGAGGCTGTGTATAAGGGCCAGAGTTGCCCCTACTTCCTGAGGAGACTGAGGTCCTTTGCAGTATGCAGGCCTCTCCTTCACACGTTCTACCACTCCATTGTCACCAGTACAATCTTCTATGCTGTGCTGTGCTGGGGCAATGACATCAAAATGGGTGATGCCAACAGGCTCAATAAACTGATTAGAAAGTCTGGCTCTGTTATCGGAGTCAAACAAGACACACTGGAGTCTGTGGTAGAATAAGGGACCCTACAGAAAATCCTCGCAATTCTGGACAATGTTTCTCACCCTCTGCATGCTGCCTTGGGTGAACTGAGGAGCACAATTAGTCACAGACTGCGCTTCTCCAAAGAGCACTATATGGGGTCATTCTTACCCCCTGCCATTAGACTCTATAATGAGTCAACCTATAGCCAGGGAAGTGATGACCCCCCCCTCCCGTTAGACTGTTTGAAGCAACTAATTTTTTATTCTTTCTTACTTCTCTTCTCATATTTGTATATCTGTGCATTTGTAATGCTACTGTGGCACTGTAATTTCCTTTGGGATCAATAAAGTATCCATCTGTCTATCTATAAAAAGAGAATTTGCCCTATTTCTTTAGTCTCCTGAGGAAGTAGCGATGCTGGTGAACTTTTCTGGCCATAGCACCAATGTCGGTGGACCAGGGCAGGCATTCACCCCCAGTAAATGGAAACTCTCAACCATCATGACCTCAGCACCATTGATTTTGAATGTAAAAACTGTGAAATTCAAAGTCGTAGGCAGCTAAGTAGTTAAAGCCATACTGCTTTTTCTCTTCCCATTCTCAAATATTAACTCTGCTTCATCCACAACTGGTGGCTGAACAGCTGAGTGTTTCCAGGATTTTCTGCTTTTACTTCTGACACCTAACATTTGGATTTTATTTCTCTTTTCATCTGCTGTTAATGAAAGTCTGCTAAGTGCAAATTAGTTGCTGTTTTTCTTACATTACAACTATGGCTTCGTCCACACTAGACTGGATAATTTTGAAAACGCCGGTGTCGAGTGAAAACGACAGGCGTCCACACTAGGCGTTTATCAAAATATCTCTGTCCACACTAAAACAGATATTTGGGCAAATCTACTCCTACTGTGCATGCACAGACACATCTACAGAGAACAAGCAAAGAGGAAACGGTATAATATTTACGTTTCCGGGGCGGTGTTGTGCTATTTCCATTGGTCAAAAACTAGAGTACCTACAACAACAGCGAAATAAAGTTTTCAACAATGTCTTTGAGGAATACAAAGAAAACTGGGAAAATCAGACCGGACTTTTTCATTTAGACAGACAATGAAGTCGAGTTGCTTCAGTGAGTTACAAACGACTACAAAGTCAGCAAAGCAGTGGAGATGTTTAATTCTAAACAAGCTATTAACGTAGACAATAAAGTAAACAACTCACGCATGAAGCTGTTATCTACCTAAGATCAACAATTATAAAATGTTAAATGGTCCACTCGATATAAACTACCAATCCCACATCAAACCCAAACCTACTAGGAGCAGAAGAGGGCACTCAACTCAATTTGAAATACTAACTATCAAGTCAGATGTGTACAGCAATTCATTTTCCCCCCACACAATTAAAGCATAGAATAATCTTAATCCTAACACAGTCACACAACCAAACCCAATTAAATTCAAGGCAGCTTTTCTTCTTCAAAAATCTCCTTCTTAAGCCCACCCTCCGCCACCTGGAGTTTAAATTCCACTTGGAATACTTTGGAGGATGAAGAACCAAGAACCGAGAGAGTGGAATCTTCTGCTGCCAGACCTGCGCAGTATTTCTGACATTAATATTTTTAAAGGTAGACTCAATCAAATCGATTTAGGGGATCTAGTCAAAAAAGCTCAGTTTACAATTTAGCTCTCACGCCGTTCACACCGACTGCGTGTTATAACAGCGACAGTCAGCGACAGCGCCGGCTTGGAGACCCCAGAGTACAGGAGATCGAGGGTACGACCACCGCAGACTGGGAGACCGGAGGGTACGGGCAGAAGAACAGAGAATGCTAACAGAGAAACCGAGGGGACCAGCTTGAAAGCCACCTCTAGTTTAAATTCCATGCGGAATATTTTGGAGGTTCAAGAATCAAGAACCAAGAACAGCCGTCCGGCAGTGCTTGCACAGTACCAAGCAGAAGCAAAAAAAGCGTTGCTGCTGTGGTGTTGTCATGACAACATTTTTAAATCTCTCCATTTACCCCGTCATCACTACAATGCGAAACAATCGTTTTCAAATTTATACACTCTGGAGAGTGTTTTCGAAAATCTTCATTTTCGAGGGATGAAAACGCCGTTTCAGTGTGGACGGAAGGTCAAAACGAAGAGAAAAAGCTTCATCTTCAAAATTATCCGGCGTAGTGTGGACGTAGCCTATGTCTACTGTTGAAAGGTATTTAACAGGCAATGAAGTTCTTTAAGACAGTGTGAAGGACACTATGAATGGGAGTAGTTTATTTTTATCAAGTAAAGCTATTACTTCTTGCATTTGGTTGAATAGTTTTTACTTGTTAAGCAGTGTTAAGGCTGAAGCAACTCTAGCCACAAGTAGAGAGGTTGTTCCCAAGCACGTGATCGTACACTCAGTGGCCACTTTATTAGGTACACCTGTACACCTGCTCATTAATACAAATATCTATTCAGTCAATCATATGGCAGAAACTCAATGTATAAAAGCATGCAGATGTGGTCAAGAGGCTCAGTTGTTGTTCAAACCAAACATCAGAATGGGGGAGAAATGTGATCTAAGTGACTTCGACTGTGGAGTGATTGTTGGTGTTAGATGGGGTGGTTTGAGTATCTCAGAAACTGATGTTCTCTGACGATTTTCATGCATAACAATCTCTAGAATTTGAAGAGAATGGTGCCAAATACAAAAAAAAAATCCAGTGGTGGCAGTTCTGTGTGTAGCCCCCCCCCCCCCTCCGCCACTCTCAGGGTCACATAAAAGACGAAACTCCCTTACATGTGGGTGATAGTAACTCAAATAACCACACTTTACAACAGTGGTATTCAGAACAGCGCCCCTGAATGCATAAAATGACAAACCATGAAGTGGATGGGCGACAGCAGCAGAAGATCATGAACATACACTCAGTGACCACTCTATTAAGTACAGGAGATACCTAATAAAATAGCTAGGGCATGTAGTTTCCCCAAGCACCAAAAACATTAATGGACAGTAGACATTTAGCCTTTGGACTGTATAAAAACAACAAGGATAATTACGCTGATTTCAATTTAAGTTCCTGATTGCTTGGCAGACTTCCTTCAAGTACCAGCCAAAAGCTCCAATTAAAGGAACAAAAAAAAGCCAAAATGCAAGTGATCAACTTATATCATTGGTAGATGGAAAACTTACTATTTCTACAAATTCTTTGAGAAACATACAAAATAATCCTGATAATGTTTCTTTTTATTTTATAGTTAGCTTCCTAATAGGAAATATTGAGGATAAAGTACAAATGGATTTTACCTTGCCCAGAGGTTTGAATGTCAGATAATAACTGGTGCTCAATCTTGGACACGCCATTACCTGATGAGTGCTAAAGTCGTATATGCAGTGGTGTGTTGGGGCAATGGCATCAACACGGATTTGCCTGATGAGCCTGTGAGTACAGAAATTGAAAAATAAAACAGCAGTTTATTGCCCCCACTGTACCTGTGTTCTGAATGAATCTGGTAGGGAAGTGTGGTTAAGGTGTTAATTATATTAAAGAAGTCTGAAATTAATAGTGTGAAGGTTGAGATGAAGGGAATGATTAGAATACTTAAATTCAAAGACAGATCAGCTGTGAAAGGAGAAATAAATAAAGGGACGTAATTAAGAGAGCAAAACTAATCAGAAAGAAAATAAGTAGTTTAAACAAATTAATTACATGTTCCCAACATCAATTAAAACCTTAGTACAAATTAATCCTCAGAGCTAGAAATGGTGCAAAGCATAGAATATTACGATGTTGATAAAAGTGTCCTTGGGCTTGAATGATTTGACAACTTTCTGTGCTGTGCCTATTTCTATCTACTGATTAGTAGAGGAAACTGGCCAGGTTCAATTAAATTATGAATAAGATATACTTGTGGTAAACAGTGCATCTTAGCCAACAGGTTCTTAATGCCATTGTTTAGTCACTCATCTGACTTTGCCTGGCTATTTGCACTAAAATAACAGTGTATACCATTATGCTTGCTATTATTTTGGCAGCAAATTTTGGATTTTTTGATTTGTTCTATGAGGCCAGACTTCACTGCTGACTTATATATAGTAGTTGGTCTAACAACACATATTTTAAAGCTCCAGCTAGAATTTATTCCACAGAGGAAAGAGGAAGAGTGCATGTATTTACATTTTTTCACAGATTCAAGGCATCTCAAACCATTTTAGAGCCAGCTAAATGTTGAAGTGAAGACACAATTGTTATGTGGAGGGTAAATTTTCTGCCATTCTGAATTTCTGCCTGATTTCTTTTTTTGTCCACCAGGGACAGGAAACAAAGAAATTTCCGTTACTTAAAATCCTTCTGTGGAAGTATTCCTGAAGGTGCAACGAAAATTTCTTATAAACAGAGTATCAATGGGAAACCGTAGATGCAAATAGCAGTTAACTGTCAGCAGAAGATTTCTGAAAAGATTATGTGTCCTGTAGCTCAGCTGACAGCTGAATGAGACAGAAAGAGCATAATTTCGATACCCTAGGATTTGATACTGTTTGAGTCACAGAGTTATACAGAATGGAATCTGGCCCTTTACCACAACTCATACATGCAGACCAAGATGCCTCCTGAGTTCGTCCCATTCGCCTGAACTGGACCCATAGCCCTCTAAGTTATTCACATCTTTTAGACATTGCAATTGTAACCACATGTGTCACTTTCTCCGGCCACTTGCTCCATGTACACACCACCCTCTGTGTGAAATATATGCCCCTCAAATTCCCTTTAAATCTTTCCCTTCTTACACTGAAATATGTCTTCTGGTTTTAGACTCCCTGATCCTCGTAAAAAGATTGTGCCCATCCACCTTATGATTTATAAATGTTTTTATTTATTTATGTTTTATTAATTTATGCCTTTATAAATGTCTCATGTTTTTATAAATCTCTATGTGATCACCTTTTAGTCTGCTTTGCTCCAGGGAAAACAGTCCTAGTCTCCCTCTTTCACTCAAGTCCAACTGTCCTGGTAATATCTGCATGCATTTTTTTCTGCAAGTTCTCTAGCTTAATCACATTCTTCTTAAGTAGTATATGTTGAAATTTGGATGAAAATATGTATGCTTGGTAGAACATCCACAATTCAAATTCCTAGCTGATGTAGTTTACAGAGCAATTATTATGCCTGGTGACTGGCAACAAAATCTTTTTAAGCAACACACATAAAAGTTGCTGGTGAACGCAGCAGGCCAGGCAGCATCTCTAGGAAGAGGTGCAGTCGACGTTTCAGGCCGAGACCCTTCGTCAGGACTAACTGAAGGAAGAGCTAGTAAGAGATTTGAAAGTTGGAGGGGGAGGGGGAGATCCAAAATGATAGGAGAAGACAGGAGGGGGAGGGATGGAGCCAAGAGCTGGACAGGGGATAGGCAAAAGGGATACGAGAGGATCATGGGACAGGAGGTCCGGGAAGAAAGACAAGTGGGGGGGGAGGGGACCCAGAGGATGGGCAAGGGGTATATTCAGAGGGACAGAGGGAGAAAAAGGAGAGTGAGAGAAAGAATGTGTGCATAAAAATAAGTAACAGATGGGGTACGAGGGGGAGGTGGGGCCTAGCGGAAATTAGAGAAGTCGATGTTCATGCCATCAGGTTGGAGGCTACCCAGACGGAATATAAGGTGTTGTTCCTCCAACCTGAGTGTGGCTTCATCTTTACAGTAGAGGAGGCCGTGGATAGACATGTCAGAATGGGAATGGGATGTGGAATTAAAATGTGTGGCCACTGGGAGATCCTGCTTTCTCTGGCAGACAGAGCGTAGGTGTTCAGCAAAGCGGTCTCCCAGTCTGCGTCGGGTCTTGCCAATATATAAAAGGCCACATCGGGAGCACCGGATGCAGTATATCACCCCAGCCGACTCACAGGTGAAGTGTTGCCTCACCTGGAAGGACTGTTTGGGGCCCTGAATGGTGGTAAGGGAGGAAGTGTAAGGGCATGTGTAGCACTTGTTCCGCTTACATGGATAAGTGCCAGGAGGGAGATCAGTGGGGAGGGATGGGGGGGATGAATGGACAAGGGAGTCGCGTAGGGAGCGACCTCTGCGGAATGCAGAGAGAGAGGGGGGAGGGAAAGATGTGCTTAGTGGTGGGATCCCGTTGGAGGTGGCGGAAGTTACGGAGAATAATATGTTGGACCCGAAGGCTGGTGGGGTGGTAGGTGAGGACCAGGGGAACCCTATTCCTAGTTGGGTGGCGGGAGGATGGAGTGAGAGCAGATGTACGTGAAATGGGGGAGATGCGTTTAATAGCAGAGTTGATAGTGGAGGAAGGGAAGCCCCTTTCTTTAAAAAAGGAAGACATCTCCCTCATCCTAGAATGAAAAGCCTCATCCTGACAGCAGATGCGGCAGAGACGGAGGAATTGCGAGAAGGGGATGGCGCTTTTGCAAGAGACAGGGTGAGAAGAGGAATAGTCCAGATAGCTATGAGAGTCAGTAGGCTTATAGTAGACATCAGTGGATAAGCTGTCTCCAGAGACAGAGACAGAAAGATCTAGAAAGGGGAGGGAGGTGTTGGAAATGGACCAGGTAAACTTGAGGGTAGGGTGAAAGTTGGAGGCAAAATAAAATCTTTTTGCTTGTTTTCTTTGCCACAGGAGATGCTGCAATTCAACTTTAAACAAGTTAACATGTACTACTTTATCTTAATCACAGATGCATCAGGTTCTTGGGTATTCTTTCTTTTGGTTATCATAGGTTCTTTAAAAGATGTTTCCTTATAAGACCATAAGACATAGGAGCAGAATTAGGCAATTTGCCTCATCAAGTGTCCTTCGCCATTTCATCATGACTGACCCATTGCCTTCTCAAATCCATTCTCCTGCCTTCTCCCCGTAACCTTTCACACCCTACCAACCTATCAGCCTCCACGTCAAATGCGCCCAGAGACCTGGTCTCCACCTTAAATGCACCCTGTGGCAACAAATCCATGATTCAACACTCTCTGGATAAAGAAATTCCTCCTCATCTCTGTTTTAAATGGACACCCTCTATTTCCAGGCTGTCCCTTTGCGTCTAAACTCCCCCACCAAAGGAAACATCCTCTTCGCATCCATTCTGTCTTAATTAAGGCATCCATTAGTCTTGCGAGACCACGGATCTGCACCTGGAAAGTCTTCACTCTCCAGGGCACAGGCCTGGGCAAGGTTGTATGGAGGACCGGCAATTGCCCATGCTGCAAATCTCCCCTCTCCACGACACCAATGTTGTGCAAGGGAAGGGCAAGGGCCGATACAGCTTGGTACCAGTGTCGTCGCAGAACAATATGTGGTTAAGTGCCTTGCTCAAGGACACAACACACAGCCTCGACTGGGACTTGAACTCACAACCTTCAGGTCGCTACTCTAATGCCTTAACCACTTGGCCACGTGCCCACTCTATCTGAGCCTTTCAGTATTGGATAGGTTTCAATTATAGTCTCCCTCATTCTTCTAAATTCTAGCAAGAACAGGCCCAGAGTTTTCAATCGCTGCTCATATGAAAATCAATTAATTCCCAGAATCATTCTCGTGAACGTTCTCTGAATCCTCTCCAATGTCAGCACATCCTTTCTTTAATAAAGGGCCTAAAACTGCTCACAATACTCCAAGTGAGGCCTCAACAGTGCTTTATACAACCTCTGCATTACATCCTTGCTTTTATATTCTAGTCCTCTTGAAATGAATGTCAACATTGCATTTGCCTTCCTCACCACTGATTCAACCTGTAAATTAGACTTTAGGGAATTCTATTTCTTTGCACCCTTTGCACTTCAGATTTTTGAATTTGCTCCCCATTTAGAAAATAGTCTACGCTCTTATTCCTTCTACTAAAGTGCATGATCATACACTTCCTGACACTGTATTCTATCTGCCACCTCTTTTCCCATTCTCCTAATATGTCCAAGTCCTTCTGAAGCCTCTCTGCTTCCTCACCACTATCTTCCCCTCCACCTATCTTCATAACATCCACACACTTAGCCACAAAGCCATTAATTTCATCATCTGAATTGTGATATACAATGTAAAAAGAAACAATGCTAACACAGACTGCTGGGGAACACCACTAGTCACCAGCAGCCAGTCTGAAAAGGATCCCTTTATTACCATTGTTTGTCTACCGGCAATCAGCTAATGCTCTATCAAAGGGTCTCGGCCCGAAACGTCGACTGTACCTCTTCCTATAGATGCTGCCTGGCCTGCTGCGTTCACCAGCAACTTTTATGTGTGTTACTCTATCCATGCTAGTATCTTTTCTGTAATACTATGGCTCTTATCTTGATAAGCAACCTCATGTGTGGCACCTTGTCAAAGGCCTTCTTAAAATCCAAGAATAGAACATCCACCAATTCTCCTTTGTCTATCTTGCACATTATTTTTTCAAAGAATTCCAACAGATTTGTCAGGCAAGTTTTTCCCATAAGGGAACTATGGTGACTTTGGCCTATTTTGTCATATGCCTCCAAGTACCCCAAAACCATATCCTTAGCAATCAACTCTAACATCTTCCCAACCACTGAGGTCAGGCTATCTGGCCTACAATTTTGTTTCTTCCACCTCCCTCCTTTCTTGAAGAGTGAAGTGACATGTGCAATTTTCCAGTCCTCCGGAAACATGCCAGAACCTATTGATTCTTGAAAGATTATTACTGATACCTCCGCAGTCTCTTCAGCTACCTCTTTTAGAACCTCGGGAAGTAGTCCATCTAGCCTAGGTGACCTATCTACCTTCAGACCTTTCAGTTTCCCAAGCACTTTAGAAATAGCAACTACACTCACTTCTGCCCCCGACACGCTCAAATTTCCTACATACTGGTAGTGTCTTCCAGAGTGAAGACTAATGCAAATTTTTTTTCCGTTCATCAGCCATTTATTCGTCATTTTCTAGTGATCTAATATCTACTTTCACCTCTCTTTTACTCCTTATATATCTGAAAAGACTTTTGGTATAACTTTTGATATTCTTGGCTAGATTAGATTAGATTATGAGGACATGCAATCCTCTTTTATTGTCATTTAGTAATGCATGCATTAAGAAATGATACAATGCTTTTCCAGAATGACATCACAGAGACACAGGAAAAACCAAGACTGAAAAACTGACAAAAACCACATAATTATAACAAATAGTTACAACAGTGCAAAGCAATACCATAATTTGATAAGAACAGACCATGGGCATGGTAAAGTCACGGAGTCTCTCGAAAGTCCCATCATCTCACGCAGATGGTAAACCTCCAGCGCCACAAACTTGCCGATGCAGCATCCCGGAAGCATCCGACCACAGTCCGACACCGAGTCCGTCCAAAAACTTCGAGCCTCCGACCAGCTCTCCAACACCGAGCACCATCTCTGCCGAACGTTTCGACCCTGGCCCCGGCAACAGGCAATAGGCAAGGCCGAGGATTTGGGGCCTTCCCTCCAGAGATTCTCGATCGCACAGTAGCAGCAGCAGCGAAGCAGGCATTTCAGAGGTTACTCCAGATGTTCCTCGGTGCTTCTTCACGTCTGTCTCTATCAAATCAGGATTGGGCACGGCATCCTACTTCACAGATATGATATCAATTCGGAACGGCCACACGTGCTGCGTCATGCCGCCATCTTCTCCTCCCTCCTAGCTTAATGTTACATTTAATCTTTTCTCCCTTTATAGTATTTTTAGTTGCCTTCTGTTGATTTTTACAGATTTTCCAATCCTCTAACTTTCCACTGATTTTTGCTCTATGATGTGCCCTCTCGTTTGCTTCTATGTTGGCTTTGATTTGCCTTGTCAGCCATAGTTCCATCATCCTGCCTTTAGAATACTTCCTCTTCTTTGGGTTGTACCAACCCTGCACCTTCGGAATTTCTCCCAGAAACTTCAGACATTGTTGTTCTGCTGTTATCCCTGCCTGTGTTCTTTTCCAATCAGCCTTGGCCAGCTTTTCTCCCATACCTCTGTATTTCCCTTTACTCCACTGTAATACTGATACATTTGACTTTAGCTTCTCCCTCTCAAATTGCAGGGTGAATTCTATCACATTATGATTACTGTTTCTAAGGGTTCGATTACCTTAGGCTCATATTTGGTTCATTACATAACACCTAATCCAGCATTACTAATCCCCAAGTGGGCTCAACTACAAGCTGTTCCAAGTAGCCGTATTAGTGGATTCCACAAATTCTCTCCCTTGGGATCCAGCATTAATTTGATTTTCCCAATCTATCTGCATATTGAAATCCCTCATGACTAATGTAACATTACCTTTTTGACATTTTTTCTATCTCAAGCTGTCTTTGTAAACCACATCCTGGCTACTGTTCAGAGGCCTGTAAATAATTCCATCAAGGTCTTCTTACCCTTGCAGATTCTTAACTCTAGCCATAAGGATTCTACATCTTCCGATCCTATGTCACCTCTTTCTTAAGATTTGATTTATTTTTCACCAGCAAAGCCACTCCACTTCTGCCTATGTGCTTGTCCTTTTGATAGATTGTGTATCCTTGGATATTGACCTTCCAACTGCAATCGCCTTTCAGTCATGACTCCATTATACCCACCATGTCATATTTGCTAATCTCTAACTGCACTACAAGATTATCTACCTTATTTTGTATACTGAGTGCATTCAAATATAACACCTTCGTTCCTGTATTTGTCCCTCTTTTACACAGTAACCCATCCCACTGACTGCAATTTTGCCCTATCATCTGCCTGCTCCTTGACAGCCTCACTATACACCACCTCTGCTTCTAAACCAATAACCCTACCTTTAGCCCTATTACTCCGGTTCCCATTCTCCTGCCAAAATAGTTTATAAATAAGCTACCACTGTTTGCAGCATGTGAACTGGCCTGATTCAAACCTTGCATTTCTAGCTGACTGTTGAACCCTACCAGGAAACTCGAAAACAACAGGAATCCTGCAGACGCTGGAAGTTCAAGCAACACACATCAAAGTTGCTGGTGAACGCAGCAGGCCAGGCAGCATCTCTAGGAAGAGGTGCAGACGACGTTTCATGCCGTGACCCTTCGTCAGGACACAGTGTCCTGACGAAGGGTCTCAGCCTGAAACGTCGACTGCACCTCTTCCTAAGGGAACTGGAAATGCTTTTTCTGCCTCTCTGCTCCATGGCGGTCTCCTTTGGCGTAGTGCCTTTCTAGTGACCTTTAATGCAAATAGTCTGCTGCTACTAAGAGTATGCTTCATAAACAGAAGTTATTTTCATGCATATTAAAAATATTTCAGTTATGATATGTTTAAATTCAATTATAAATCTTTAACTGAATAGTAAAACCCTCTGTAAGTATCCAGATTTGTCAATAAGTTTGATTTCATTGACTTCTGTAAATTCTGAGCTTTCACCTTAAGAAAACGTCATTTGGTGAAGATTCAAGTCCAGGTCTGCTTGCAAATAGCAAGCCCCTTGATCAGCATTACTAAGAAACAGCTGGCTGGTCATTACTACATTGCAGTTTTTGGCAACTTACTACATTATGTAACTATGGTACCAGGATGTTGTGGCCATAACAAAGACTTGGTTGAGAAAAGAACAGAAATGGTTGCTTATTGTTGCAGGATTTCATTGTTTTAGTAAATATAGAGAAGGAAGTAAAGGGGTGGGGTGGGGTGGGGTGGGGGGATTTGCAATATTAATCAGGGCCAGTATCACAGCTGCACTCAGACGGGATATTATGGCAGGTTCATCCACTGAGTCTATATGGGTAAAACTCAAAAATAAGAAAGATGCAAGCACTCAGATGGTATTTTGCTACAGACTCCCAATAGACAACAAGATTTTGAGGAACAGATATGAAGGCAGATTGGGGAAAGCTGTTAAAACAACTGGATTTTTGTGATGGACGTCTTAAATATATACCAGGAAGTCATTAGTGCAAGAAGATTAGATGGGGAATAATTTGTGCATCCAAGAGGGTTTCTTAAATTAATATGCAGATAGTCCAGTGACAAGAGGGGGCATACTGGACATGGTGTTGGGTAATACTCCTGACCTTTCAATGTGAGAACGGTTAAGGAATGGTGATCACAATTCCTTAAGTTTTAAGATACTGCAGCAATGAATAAGGTTAAGTCTGGACCATGTGGGAGAATATTAAATTGGATCAGGACAAATTATGATGGCTTTAGGCAGGAACTAGGGAGAGTTAAGTGTGAACAAGTCCATATCTGACATGTGGATGATGTTTAAAGTCCAACTGCATAGAATACAAAACAGAAAAGGGAAATGTATATAAGGTTTCAAAAGCTAAGATCAAAGAAAGCCCTTGAACATTATAATGAAGCTTGAAAAGAACACAAGAAGAAAATTAGGAAAGCCAGGATGGGCCATGAAAAGCCCTTGACAAGTAGAAATAAAGAGAATTTCAAGACTTTCTGTACATACGTAAAGAGCAAGAGGATAAATGGGGAGTGGGTAAGACTACTCAAGGATAAAGGAGGGAACATGTGCTTGAAGGTGGAGGATGTGGGTGTGGGCCTAAATGAGTACTTTGTATCTATATTTGCCAAAGGAAACAACATGGAGAATGGTTAGATCAGTGTGGAGTGAACTAATTTGCTACGGTATTTGAAGATAAAGAAGGAAATGATGTAGGGACTCTTTAAGAGGATTAAGGTGGATGTTCATGGGGCCTGATGGGATATAACCCAGATAATTAAGAGAGGCAAGAGCTGAGCTTTGTGGGGCCTTGAGTGATATTTTTGTTTTCCCCTTAGCCACAGGAGAGTCTCAGAAGACTGGTGAGTAGCTAATTTTGTTCCATTATTCAAGAAGGGAAGCAGGAATAATCCTGGAAATTATAGTCTGGTGAGTCTCATGTCAGTGGTAGGGAAGTTATTGGAGAGAATTCTTGGGAAGGGGTTGTGAGCAATTGAAAAATCATGGCCTAATTAGAGACAGTCAGCATAACTTTGTGCAGGGCAAGTTGTATGTTACTAACTTGATAGAGCTCTTCAAGGAGGTGATGAAGGAGATTAATGAAGGTAGTGTGGACTCTGGACTCTATGGTTCATGTTCCATGTGTTTTTGTTTAGTTTCTTTAAACATTTGTGCGATTTGATCAAGGCATCAAGGCTGAGGAAAAAGAATGAACTAGTATTCAGCTCAATACTCCGTGAGGTTTACTTGCCTCAGCACTGAACTAAATGCAGCTGTGGCCTGCAACCATTGGGACTCGCCTCAATATTGAATTGGCTCCATGACTATGGCCTGCAGCCATCGGGTGCCTAGACCTGCTTCACTCCTGTCAGTGCTGAACTGGCTTTGTGGCTGTGGACTAACTTTTGGAGACTCTGTGGTCAATGTTCTGTGTGATACTTTTTGTTTGCTTTTTTTTCTTGTTTGTACAATTTGTTCTTTTATTTTGCACATTGGGTGTTTGATAATTTTTTAGTGGGTTCTATTGTGTTTCTTTGTTTTGTGGTAGTCTGCAAGAAGACAAATCTCAAGGCTGTATACTTAGATAATGTACTTTAAACTTTGAAACTTTAGGATGTCGTCTTGATAAATTTTAGTAAGGTGTTTATGGGCAATTCATCCAGTAGTCCAAAATGCATGGGATGCATAGTGAATTTTTCATTTGGATACAGAATTGGCTTGCCTATTGAAGACAGGGGACAGTGGTCAATGGGACTTATTCTGGCTGGAGGTCTGTGACTAGTGGTGTTCAGCAGGAATGCATACTGGGATCCTGCTGTTTGTGATATATGTGATCTGAATGAAAACATGAATAAGTAAATTTACAGATTATATGAAGAATGGTGGTGCTATGGATAGTGTACAAGGGAAATGGGAGACGAAGTTCAATCTGACCAAATGTGAAGTGTTGTACGCTAGAGATCAAATGGAAAGAGACAGTACACAGTTAAGGGCAGAATCCTTAATAATGCTGATGAACAGAGGGATCTTGGAGTCCAAGTTCATAGGTCACTGAAAGTGGCTACACTTTTAGGGAGCTATGATAGGTTGATAGGATAGTAAAGAAGGTATATAGCAAGCTTGCCTTATTAGTTGAGGAACTGACAGGAAGTTGCAGCTTTATAAAATTCTGTGGGTCACTTCCTACATCCCAGAAGACAGCACTCAGAAAAGGCAGATATCTGCACAAAACTTATCACTGCCTTCAAGCTTTTGGCCGCATCTTGAGTATTGCATTAATTTCTGTTCGGCCCAATATTAGAAGGATGTGAAGGCCTTAGAGAGTATGCACAACGGTTTTAACAGGATGCTGCCTGGATTAGAGGGCATGTGCTATTAGCAAAAGTTGGACAAACTTGAGTTGTTTTCTCTAGAATGGCAGAAGCTGAAGGGAGATCAGACAAAGGTTTATAAGGTTATGGAAGGCATAGAGAACAGAGCAAGTATCTTTTTATTGAAGGTTGAAATATTTAATACCAGAGGATATTTGGGTGAAAGGGATAAGTACAAAGGAGATGTGTGGGACAAGATTTTTACAGAGTGGTGGGAGCATGAAAAGCACTGCTTGGAGGTGTAGTGGAGGCAATTATGATAGATAGGCCTTTCATGTGGTATTACATAGCCACATGAACATGCATGAAATGGAAGGAAAATGAATATAGTGTAGGCAAAGCAATTAGTTTAGTTTGGTATTTAATTTAGTTATTTTGGCACAATATTAAGGGATGTAGGGCCTATTCCTGTGATGCAATGATATAGTTTTAATGTTCTAAAACTATAAGAATATTCACTTTATAAATAATATTTCAATAAAATGATGTGTTTTGAGATATCCTTTGTGAAAATTGTTACATTAGTCAAAGTTTTTCTAATTTTCATTTACACTATCCTCTTCTGTTAAGGAATTAGGGAAGAACAGATATTCCTGCCATTCCCTCTCTCCCTGAGCAGTTTTACTCCTTTTTCCTGCTTTACCAACATGCATTTAAGCTTAAAAGTGCAGCTGTCCCCAGGTTTCCACATTAGCATAATAGGGTTCTATACATCATACAGTATATCTGGCACACAGCCCTCCAACAATTAATATATACAATATGATACTAGAAAAGAAATGGATCACTTCCTGTATTTCAGAAGCCGGCACTCAGCAAAAGCAGACGTATATTGCAAAATATCTGCTTTTCTAATACCCATTACAAAACTGACCACTGCCTTCAAAGTGCTAGCAAAGCTTTTGGTCACTTAAGTAAAAGAGTCCTTGAGGACTAAAATCTCAGACTTGTAATGAATTTATGGTCTACCAGACCCCCTTACTATACTTCTGAGACTTGCATGACTTACAATGGCTATGTCAAGTCACTGGGAAAAAAAAAAGCCACCAATGTTGCCTTTATAAAATCCTACAAATTAGCTTTCCATCCATATGCTCAATTGGGTCAAACTTCCCTGACAATGAGGAACCAGTTATACCTATTTGGGCTGGCTAAGTCATTTGACACCCGTCAGAATCTCTATTACAAGTTATGTCTTGGGGGGAAAAACAAATTCATATACTCAAAGCTTCCTTGAAGAAATGCAACATCCCTAATAACTCCTGAGACTTCTAGAGAAGGAGGATCTGATACAGTACTGAGAACTTTGTGGCCATAGAGCAGAGGAAAACAGAAGCCCTGTATGGACACAGGAGTGTACCATAAAACAACTTGCTTTACTCTCCACTTTCTGCTCCAACTGCCACCCACAGTCACTGTAGTTGCTTCAGTCTCCTCTGAACCCACAGAACTGGAGTAGAAACAAGTCATCCCTGATCCCAGGACACTGCCTCAGATGGACACTGAACCAGAACGACTGAAAGGCTTACTTTTACAGAATTTGTTAAATGTCAAAAATAAGCTGCCATTGATAATGACACAAATGAAGGTATTGTTTTCTGCAATTATAATATATTTAAATGATGGCTTCCTAGTTAATTGGAAAAAAAACATAGGTTCAATCATGTTTTGGAACCAGGGCAGAATAATGCAGATTAGTATATGGCTAACCATAATGTTTTCCTTGTAGGCCCACCACTGCAGTCTTTTTATGCTGGCTACATCTGACTGATTCAAGTTGACTATATGATAGCATGAAGTATATATCTATTTTGTAGTCTAAGGAGAAGGTGAATTTTTAAAAAATCACTTTACCTGGAAAGAATCAACAACTTAAAGATTTCACCTTATGGTATGCCTGTGGTGTAGCTAAACTTGACTCAAATAATTCCCTCTGACTATGATAGGGTTACTATGTAGGTCAGGGGGTGCTTCCTACTACTCTTTCAAACACATTGTAGAATCGTAAAGGATTCTGAACTATGAATTTTCTGTAGAATTGACAGCTCCTGACAAGAAAAATTAGTTATTAGCACTGAGACTTACCTCTTTTAGTATCTTTTGCACTTCTAACGCTGAATGTGGCGTTGTATTTTTGCTTAAAGTGGACCAAAACAATATGTAGCTTAATCGTTCAGCTAGAATTTTGCAACAAAATAATGGAAACACTATTGAAGGGTAAATGATGGCAGAGATGTAAATTTAATAAGAATATTTAAAAATCATGGTGTTGGTTGCCCAACTCTGATCTCAGCTTTCAATTCTGTTTTCTTAGCAACATGTTCATCTACCTGTAAAGAGCAAATTTAAGACATGGAAATTTTTTTTCATAACAGTAACTTTTGTTGATAATGTGATCACTGTCTGGTATGGAGCCTCAGCTACTTCCATTACAGGTGCAAACTCTCATCCGCTCAAAACTAATCTATATGCTTCAAGACCTTGCCCTCAATACCTCCTTGTGCAATTGGATCCTCAATTTCCTCATTTGCAGAACCTAATCAATTTGGATTGGCAACAATATCTCCTCCACAATCTGCATCAGCACAGGTGCACCACGAGGCTATGTGCTTAACACCCTGCACTAGTCACTTTACACTTATGACTGTGTGGCTAAGCACGGCTCCAATGCCATATTTGAGTTTATTGATGGCACCACTGTCACAGATTGAACTAAAGGTAGCGATGAATCAGCATATAAATAAGAGGGAGATTGAAAATCTGGCTGAGTGGTGCCAAAACAACAACCTCTCACTTAAATGTCAGCAAGATCAAGGAACTGATGATTGACTTTAGCAGAAGGAAATCAGAGGTGCATGAACCATTACTCAATTTCTCATTGGGGATTAAAGGAGGAGAGGGGGTCAGCAACTTTACAATTTTTAGAACTATCATTTCGGAGGACCTGTCCTGGGCCTTGCATGTAAGTGCTTTTGCAAAAGCATTGAAGCACCTTTAATTACTTAGACATTTGCGAAGATTCAGCATTACATCTAATACGTCTATAAATGTGTGGTAGAGAGTCTATTGACTGGTTATATCAGAGCCTGGTATGGAAACACCAATGCCCTTGAACAGAAAATCCTACAAAAACGTACAGGATACAGCCCAGTCCATCACGGGTAAAGTCCTCCCCAACAGTGAGCACTTCAGGAAAGCAGTATCCATCATCGTGGAGTCCTACCAACCAGGTCATGCTCTCTTCTTGCTGCTGCCATCAGGAAGAAGGAGCAGGAGGCTCAGGACTCACATCACCAGGTTTAGGAACAGTTATTACCCCTCAACCATCAGGTTCTTGAATCATTGGGGATAACTTTTTTCAGTTTCACTTGCCTCGTCTCTGAACTGATCCCATACCCTATGGAAACAACAGGAATTCTGCAGATGCTGGAAATTCAAGCAACACACATCAAAGTTGCTGGTGAACGCAGCAGGCCAGGCAGCATCTGTAGGAAGAGGTGCAGTCGACGTTTCAGGCCGAGACCCTTCGTCCTGACGAAGGGTCTCGGCCTGAAACGTCGACTGCACCTCTTCCTACAGATGCTGCCTGGCCTGCTGCGTTCACCATACCCTATAGACTCACTTTCAAGGATTCTTCATCTCATGTTCTTGATATTTATTGCTTATTTATTTTTTTCTCTTTTGTATTTGCACACCCTGTTGTCTTTTGCACATTGGTTGTTTGTCCACCATGTTGGGTGTGGTCCTTCATTGAGTCTATTATATTTTTTGGATTTACTGAGTATGACCAGAAGAAAACAAATCTCAGGGTTGTATATGGTAGCATGTATGTATTTTGATAATAAATTTACTCTGAACTGCTCTTCCATCAAGGATCTCTTGAAGAGGCAGTACCTCAAAAAGGCATCATTCATCATTAAGTACCCTCACCATCTGGAACATGCCTTCTCCTCATTACTACAACTAGGAAGGAGGTATAAGAGTCCGAAGACCCACACTCAACATTTTAATAACAGCTTCTTTCCCTCTGCCATCAGATTTCTGAACAGTCCATGAACCCATAAGCCCTTGTTATTTTCCATGTATTTATTTTATGTTATAATAATTTTCATGTCTTTCACTGTACTGCTGCCACAGAACAACAAATTTCACAACATATGTCAGAGCAAATAAGCTAGATTCTGATTCTAGTTCACTCAATTGCTTGACACTGAAAATTAGCAACTATGAGTATGAAGGATCAGTACTTCAGGTTTTGAATTATCCAGGAATGTTGTAAAAATGTCAAATTTTAGATAATGATTTGTCTTTTGGTCCCTCACAATTCAAAATTATTTCCTTTTTTGTTCTCTTTCTCTTTTTTTGCTGAATTCTTCCACTTTAATTCCATCCCAACCCCCTTTAGCTTTGCATTGTTTTCACTTTTTAAATCTTATTACTTAAGCAAGAGGCCCTCGCCATTCTAATTTTGGTGATCAGTTAACTTTGGCATGTCGCTATTAATTCGCTTGTTCAGAAATCTTTAGACTAAGTTTTGTTCAACTGCCTAGGGGCAAGTCTAGCATAAAGCAGGTTTTATTAGATGCCCTGACACAGTAAAATTAGGTCTAATTTATCATTAATTGTTTTAGATGATGTGGAAGATTATGATTAAATGATCTATATGGAAATAACTGATGGAACACAGATGAATTGGTAATGAATAAATAACAAAAACTGGATAAGATTCACAAATCTTTCACCACTTATCTAATGCATTAAATTCTAATTGCAATGATCTCACACAACTGAGTTCAATGCATGTATTTTGTGTAACCGTTCAATCATTACTTTCTTGAGTCATAGTCTATGCAGATTTATTGCCATTTTTCCTATAAATTGAAGCTTTGCTTTAAATTGGATCATTGGTTAATATGCCATCCCCTGCAGAATAATATGCCAACCCTGCAGAAATCTTTTCCATAATGTAGATCAAACTGAAAAGTTTCAATGTGTCATTTCTTTTTCAAAACTGTTAATATTTGAACTATTCTTTACACCTTCATGGCTGTGAGCTTGCTCAGCAAAGGGAAACGTTGTGAATTTCATTAAGCTGTCTTTCTGTCCATGCCATACCTTTCTAGTTGGAAGCAAGATTTTTGTTAAGTTATGAAGGCAAGTTGGGAGAACCCTGTAGAAAATTAACATCAAATGTGTTTGCCATGAAATAAATTATATGTTAATGAAGAGACTAAACAGCAAAATTTAATGCTTAATCTACTTTAATGTAAAGGAATTCCAAAGATTTAATTTGTCTTGATTGGCATTTTGAACGTGGCACCAGTAGGGCAACAGGACATAAATATTGAACCAATGAGTTTTCCTTCTTGAATCCGGAGAATCTTGGTGCAACAGCTTTGCATGCCACCTGCTACCTTGAGTGCCAGTACATAGCATATGGAAGATCGAAGAGCACATCACAGCACCTAGCCCTTCGGCCCTCAGTGCCCATACAAATAATTATGCCAAGTTGAAGTAATAACATCTGCCTGCATGTAGTCTGTACTGCTCCTTTCTTTGCCTTCTTGTGTCCCTGTCTAAGTTCCTCTTAGATGTTTTGAGTGTATCTCTTTCCACCATTTCCTCTGGCAATGCATTCCAGGCATCCAACATAACTTGTGTGTGTAAATAAATAAATAAATTGATAGATGCCCTTGTAAATGCCAGCTAATATATGACAGTTCCACTATGGATGGGGAAAAACTCTGACTGACTGCCATATTTATACCTGTCATAATTTTTGTAGAAACATAGAAAGCTTACAGCAGAATACAGGCCTTTCGGCCCACAAAGCTGTGTTGAACATGTCCTTACCTTAGAAACTACCAAGGGTTACCCATAGCCCTCTATTTTTCTAAGCTCCATGTACCTATCAAAAGACCCTATCATATCCGCCTCCACCACCATCGCCGGCAGCCCATTCCACGCACTCACCATTCTCTGCGTAAAAAATAAACTTACCCCTGACATCTCCTCTGTACCTACTTCCAAGCACCAATGTACTTTTATCAGATCATCCCTCAGCCTTTGATGCTCCAGAGGATACACTCCAGGCTTGTCCCACTTCTCCTTGAAGGTAATTCTCTCTAACCCGGGCAACATCCTGGTGAATCTCTTCTGCATGTCCCCCAAAGGCTCCACACCCTTCCTGTAATGTGACTACAGACAATACTCCATTTGTGGTCTAACCAAAGTTATACACAGCTGCAACACAACTTCCCAACTTTTGTATTTAACATCCTTACCCAGGAACTTGCATCTCAAGATCCCTCAGCACATCGTTGTTCCTAAGGGTTCTGTCCTATGTAGAGTGATTTAAAACTTTGGCTCACGGCTGAATAGGCTGAATCACAGCCAGCCTATCTGGGAAACACCCAATGTTGATTTTCAAAGGGGGGAAAATCCAAGAGTTCAATTTTATCCCAAGGCAATTTTGCAAGATCCTGATTGTGTGATAGCTGCAAGTTATCCAATAAAATAGTGTGTAATGGGAGAATCTAAAGAGATGGGTGATTGTATTTGTTTTCATTTAAATTAAGCTGTTTCATTGAGTCATTACACCAAGAAGTGCAGCACTGAGCCATGCAAATCGGAGGGGTACAAGTTCAAATCAGTGTCTAGTTTTATAACTGGAGCTGTCCCTGCAATGGATAAAAATTAATTATAATTGCAGGATTCGGATTCTAACCAATGATTTTTATGGGCTGTGAATATGCAAACTTGAGCCTTCCACGTTTGAATAATTTGCCAATGGATATTATCTGAGTTCATAAACCAATGGGTAATTTGGATTAAGTACCAGATGATCACTATCTCTGAAATGCCACAAGAGCTCATCCATTGTTCATGGGGAAAAAAGCAGAAAATAACTGATGTAAAAACATTGTGTCCTTCAGTAATTCCATGATATTTTTGTCTGGTTATTCTATCAATGTTTTACCATTAATACAGCCAAAGATAAAAAAAAAAAGACCTCGCAACCAGTGGTTAATAATAAAAATTATAGCTGCTTCAAAGACACATGTATTTGGATAGGTAGTAATTTTAATCTAAAAGGATAATGGATTTGACATCTTGGAGCTAGAAAGCTGATGAAGTGTATTTGATTAAAGTTAAAAGTGTCAGAAATAGCATTGATGATATCAATTATTAAAAAATAATGAATAACTCTTATCGAGAACTTAGAAAAACTGTATTTAAAATGTGCTTAAAATGCCCAAGCTATTTAAAAACTATATTTGTATAGAAACTAAACACTCTGGACACTATGATTTAATTTAAAATAGTTTGAAGAGCTGTAGTGAAATGAATACATATTACCTGTACCTTAGCTGAAGAATATTTTACTTCATGTGTAAACGTCAAGTCTTAAGTTCATGGCATGCATTACTGTATCAATGTGATTATAGAGACCATATTATGGTCAATATGCTTGCTTATAGGATTCAGAATCGATTAGGATTTTAAAGGCCGGATTCACGATTTTGAGTATTTGGCAAATCAAGTAGGTAGAGCAGCCATTAATGAATATTGATGCATTCTTTTGTTACGGGAATGGGAAATTATTTCAAATTTACTGTCAGGATACCAACAGTAACGTTTCTGACCTCCTGTGCATGAATAAGGGGCTGACAAACTCTTTCTAATTTCTTTACAGATGTAGTGAAACATAGATGATATATTTGTTATGCAATACACTTAAACTGAGCCACAGTTTCATGATTCACCCTCTGCTCTTGATTGCAGAGATCATTTTTATTTAGTTATTTTTATTTTTTGCAACTCAGTGCGGAGTAAGCCCTTCTGGCTCTTCAAACCACACTACTCAGCAATGTCCCAGTTTAATCCCAGACTAATCAATTTACAATGACCAATTAACCTACTAGCCAGTATGTCTTTAGACTCTGCGAGCACACTGGAGCACCCGGAGAAAATCCTCACGGTCATGAGGAGAACATACTTACAGGCAGCAGTGGGAATAGAACCTGGGTCCCCTGTACTGTAAAGCATTGTGCTAACCACTATGCTACCATGCTGCACTTTGATCTATGTGAACACATTAGATTTGTCACCAATTTCAAACAAATACCTTTAATTAGATTAGCCAGAGGAGATGCAACACCTGTTCTTTATATTTTCCTTCCTCATGACCTATGACCCCAAACATTTTTCAAACTGAAAAATGTTTCATTTTCACTCTTCCAATACAGAACATTTAATCTGATGTTTATTATTGGATTGTTTTACATTGGAGAAACTAAATGCAGATTCGATAACCATTTCACAGAGCACTTCAGTCTGCAAGGACAATTCTGAACACCATGTGCTCATTATTTTAATCCTCCATTTCACACCCACTCTAATCTATCTGCTTTGACCTCTTTAACAGTAATAACAAAGCCCAGCATCAGATTGAGAAAAGGCACTTCTATTTCCAACTAGGATATCACAGACTAAATTTAACACTATCAGAAAACCAGCCTTTCCAGTTTATGTCAGATCATATCACTCTGCTGAGGTCCTGCATGACTAGTTACAGCATTCTCTGTTTTTATAGTTTCTCCCTCCAGCATGTGTGAGTTCAAGGTGCTAAAATTATTTTGGTTGAAACTGTGTCACGATTATAGTTTTGACTCAATTGCTGTTGTATAATTTTGGTAGTCAAATTTGGTTGAACAAGGTATATATTCTATGAAACTGTTTGGAGTTGTTCTGTACTACAGCAAGAAATCAGCAATATTCCTGCAGCACTCACCACTTAATGCTTCCCTTATATACTGACTGACCTCATGAATTCTACTTTTGATACTCGAAGATAAGAAGGAATGGAAATAGGAGTGATACCATTCAATTCGATGAAGTTTGCTCATGAGTCCCTGACTATGGACATGACTGCAGAGGAGTGTTTTTTTTTTGGTGGTTTGTCCTTACGGCTCTGACAAAACTGTATTTGCTGACTCGTGATTGAAAATCACAGTCCAAACAAACCCTATTAAACAAAGCTTCTTGGAATTCTGTTTTGTTGTCATTATTCACTTTTGCTTGATAATTTTGCCAAAATCTTTTTCTTGAAGTAGCTGGTGTATTTCCACTCTGTAATCTTCACTGCTACTTATTTAGAACCTCATGGCAGTGGATGCAGAATGATTTCTCCACTTTGTGTGTTTATGGGTCATATTCCATCTGTCCATAGAACATTTTCATCCCTCATTCTTTCTGGATCATGTTTGCCCCTCCCAGCACAATAGCAGGAAAGTCCTCGTTGAATATATTCAGCATATTTTCACTTTCAACATTACAATTTTCATTCAGTAGATAACAAAGGCATTTTGTACTGCAATACGATTATCCGTTTCTACATCTTTGATATTAGATATAATTGATTTGGAATCTAACGTCTGTAATAAAGACCATAAGATATAGGAGCAGAATTAGGCCATTTGGCCCATCGGGTCTGCCCTGCCATTCAGTCATGGGCTGATCCAACTCTTCCAGTCATCCCCACTCCCCTGCTTTCACCCCATACCCTTTGATGCCCTGGTTGGTCAAGAACCTATCTATCTCTGCTGTAAGTATACCCAATGACTTGGCCTCCACAGCTGCTCGTGGCAGCAAATTCGACAGATTTACCACCCTCTGACTAAAGTAATTTCTCCACATCTCAGTTCTAAAAGAACGTCCTTCAATCCTGAAGTTGGGCCCTATTGTCCTAGAATCCCCTACCATGGGAAATAACTTTGCCATATCTAATCTGTTCAGGCCTTTTAACATTCAGAATGTTTCTATGTGATCTATGAGACTTTTGGTTTGTTTCTAAGATGAAGAATCAGAGTCAGGTTTAACAGAATTTAGAATTTCTTTAAATCTTGTATCCACCCCACAACGTGAAGGAGTAAAAATCTTTGTGTTATGATTCTGTTGCAATGTACAGACATGTGAATTTATAAGTCTAATGGCTTGTAGAAAGAAGCTGTCCCATAACCTGTTGGTCCTGGCTTTAGTGCTGCGATATCGTTTGCCAGTCGGAAGCAGCTGGAAGTTCTTGGTTGGGGTGACTGGTGTCCCTGATGATTTTCCACGCTTTCTTTATGCACCTGCTGCTGTAAATGTCCTCAGTAGAGGGAAGTTCACGTCCACAGATGCACTGGGCTGATCGTACCATTCTCTGCAGTGCCCAGCAATGAAGGTTGGAACAGTTCCTGTACCAGGTGGTGATACAGTCAGAATGCTCTCAGTGGTGCCACTGTAGAAGATTGTGATGATTTGTGGGTCGATGCCAAATTTTCTTATGTCACCTGACGTGAAAGAGACGCTATTAAGATTTTTATTTTTGCCATGCAGCCAGCGTGTGCAGAATAGGTGAGATCTTCAGTGATGTGTATACCAAGGAACTTGAAATATCACTGGCATATGTTGTCAAATTTGTTGTTTTGCAGCTGCAGTACAGTGCAATACATCAAAGAAAACCTAAGAAAAGCTGTAAATTACAATAATAAATAAATATATAATTAAATTAAGAATAAAATGTTCATTCATAAACCTAATGGCGGAGGAGAAGAAGCTGTCCTGAAATGCTCTGTGTTTATTTACAGCCCTGTACCACCTCCTTGATGGTAGCAATGAGAAGAGGACATGTTCTGGCTGATGGGAGTCCTTAATGATGGATGCTGCATTTCTGAGGCATTGCCTTTCGAAGATATCTTTGATGTTGGGGAGGCTAGTGCCCATGATTGAGGTGGCTGAGTTTACAGCTTTCTGCAGCTTTTACTGATCCAGTGCAACGGCCCCTCCATAGCAGACGGGGATGCATCCAGTTAGAATGCTCTCCACGATTCATCTGTAGAAATTTGGTGACATACCAAATCTCCTTAAGCTCCCAATGAAATATAGCCACTGTCGAGCCTTCTTTGTAATTGGATCATTATGTGGGGTCCAAGAGAGATATTCAAAATGATGACACCAAAGAACTTAAAACTGCTCACCCTTTCTACTGCTGATCCCTCGATGAAGACTGGCGTGTGTTCCCTAGACTTCCCTCTCCTGAAGTCCACAATCAATTTCTTGGTCTTACTGAGTGCAATACCACTCAACCAGTTGATCTATCTCACTCCTATACTCCCCCACATGACCATCTGAGATTCTGCCAACAATAGTTCTGTCATTGGCAAGGTGTTTGAGCTGTGCCTAGCCACACAGTCATGGGTGTAGAGAGAGTAGAGCAGTAGCCTAACCACTCATCCTTGAGGTGCACCAATGTTGATTGTCAGTGGGGAGGAGATGTTATTTCCAATCCACACTGACCAGTAAGGAGTTCAAGGACACAGCGGCAGAGGGAGAAACCGAGGACAGAGTTTGGAGTTGAGGATATGATGGTGTTGAATGATGTAATATTGCTATTGTCCAGGTGGTCCAAGGCTCAGTGAGGAGCCAGTGAGATTGCATCCGCTGTAGACCTAATGCAGCAATAGGCAAATCGGAGTGAGTCCAGGTCCTTACTTAGGCAAGAGTGGATTCTGCCCATGACCGATCTCTCAATCCACTTCATCACAATAGATGCAAAGCAACTGGGCAACAGTCATTGAGGCAGCTCACCCTGGGCACAGTATGATTGTCATACTTTTGAGGCAGGTGGACCCTTCTGACTGCAGCAGTGGAGATTCAATATGCCCTTGAACACTCCCACCAGTTCGTTGGCATAGGTTTCAAATGCCTTGCAAGAGATCACTCTCTTGAAAGATGTTCTGACTTTGGCCTCTGAGGCAGAGATCACAGGGTCACCAGATGTTGCAGTCATTCGCACAGGTGTAATTTTATTCTCCCTTTGAAAACATGCATAAAAAGTGTTGAGCTCATCAGGGGGTGAAGCATCACAGCCATTCATGATATTAGGTTTCACCTTGCAGGAGGTAATGGTCTGCAAACCCTGCCAAAACTGACATACATCTGATTTTCAGATTTAGATTATGAGGACACGCAGCCCTCTTTTATTGTTATTTAGTAATGCAAGCATTAAGAAATGATACAATGCTCCGCCGGTGTGATATTACAGAAAGACAAGACAGACGACTGAAAAACTGACAAAAACCACGTAATTATAACATATAGTTACAACAGTGCAAGCAATACCGTAACTTGAGAAGAACAGGCCATGGGCACGGTAAAAAAAATTCAAAGTCTCTCGAAAGTCCCATCATCTCGCACAGACGGGAGAAGGAAGAAAACTCTCTTCCTGCCATGAGCTTCCAGCGCCGCAAACTTGCCGATGCAGCATCCTGGAAGCACCCGACCACAGTCCGACTCTGAGTCATCCAAAAACTTCGAGCCTCCGACCAGCCCTCCGACACCGAGCACTGAGCACCATCTCTGCCAAGCGCTTCAACCCCAGCCCCGGCTGCCAGCAACAGGAAAAGCCGAGGATTTGGGGCCTTCCCTCCAGAGATTCTCGATCGCACAGTAGCAGCGGCAGCGGACCGGGCATTTCAGAAGTTTCTCCAGATGTTCCTCCGTGCTTCTCACATCTGTCTCCATTAAATCAGAATTGTGCACAGCCCCTATTGAACAAATACAATATCATTTCACTGGAGAGGCCACACGCGCTGCATCGCGCCGCCATCTTCATCTCTAACTGAAGATTTAAGATAGTTTAATGTAATTTCCAATACACAAGTGTAAAGGAGAACAAGATAATTGTTATTCTGGAAATAATAAAGTATTGGTGGAATTTGTGAGTGATGGTGTTTATCAGCAATACTGCTTGGGGAAAGTAACTGTTTTTGGGCCCGGTTGTCCTGAGATAGATGCTACATAGTCTTCTCCCAGATGTGAGTGGGGAAAAACGGTCCATGAGCAGAGTGGTGGGATCTTTCATGATGTCACTGACCCTTTTCTATCCCCTATCTGTATATATCTTCTTGATGGTGGGAATTGCTTTCTTGCTCTTTTTTTTAAAAAAAAACACTTCCTGTAGGTGTATCTGGTGTTCTTGTATAGTTCTGGATCACCCATCTTGAATGCTACAGATCTAGCCCCTCAGTAGACTGTGAATCTCCTAGTTCATCCATGGCTATTGGTTTGGGTATGTTAGTTATGTTCTCAATGGCACACAATCTTCGATACAGGTTTTTTTGCTCCACATGCCTTTTTCAGTAAGAGATGCAAACTTGTGATCATTATCTCAAGATCTGAAAGGTACTCCATTATGCCTGGAAACAAACTCTGCTCTAGTACATTTTAAGCTATTAGCATATTGCTGATGGCCTTAAGATTTATCTTCACTGGCAATAACCTTCAAAGCAATATAAACCATTTCTTGCTACAAAAAATGTGCATTTGCTTTACTTCAGTTTCTATTTACAAGGTTCTATTTTTCTGTCTTCATGGCAAATAATGTTATCTTGGTTGCACAAGCAGTGATCCATTCCTTATGAGATAGTAACTGTTGTGTCTCAGTTAAGTGTGGGTGACATAACCCCAAAGGACGGATTTGCTTTTGAGTAAATCCCTTTGCATATGTCAATGATCAATTACCACCAAACAGCTTCGTTACATTCAGTGTAGGAAGTCTAATTTTCTGAATACTCTAACTCTACTTGGAAATCTTATGAAGTTGGTAATGGATATCGATCATCATGTAGCCTGATTTAGAATAGTTTTGTGGTGAGCATTTGGTCTGTAATGACAGATGAGGAAACTCTTTAATCTCAACTACAGTTTTTATTCTGGTAAACACGAAACAGACTGGGCATCATGACCCTGATGAAAATCCAACCAGTCTCACACTGATGGGGAGGTGACCATATCACCCATCCCGGTTACAGTTAGAGTGACCCACAAATACACAAGCAAATGACTGTGTAACCCAAGCTAAAATGTAACAAAAGACGAACTGGAACTTCCCACCATAATCCCATAAAAACATTTTAACACAAGAACAATAAACAGTACTGGTCATTAGCAATGCGGGGGTGGGCTGTGGACCACGCCCCCACCCAGAACGTCACACTGTCCCCACCCAAGGGGTCAGCCGTCCGCGGCAACCCCAGAGTCCAGAGCAAGGTCCAAAGTTCTGGTGGGCATTGACACTGCCACCTGTTTGTGTGAGGCAAGGGGCAGGGCACCCAGAGTGACATTTCCTTCATTCAACCTCGCTGGGTTAGTGGTGGCCAAGGGCTGACACGGTGCCAACTGGTCCCGGTGCAGCATGACTGCCTTCCGACGCTCAGACAACCGCACCCAATATACCACATCGGAGATGTGGTCGAGCACCTCTCCCGGCCCCTTCAGTGGCTTCCACACCTGGGGGATAGTCCCTTCTTCCAGGAGAGGCAGTTGACCCATACTGGGGCCCCCACCATGTACTGCTGCATTGGCACCCCAGACTGGCGACCCAGTCCCATCTGAGACTTGCGAACATTGCAGAGGTGCACAAACAGCTCCACATCCTGCCTGTACCCAGGCCAGCAGGAGCGTTCAGGCAGCCTGCCCAATGTCTCTGCAACTCCGAGACGGCCGGCCTCCACCAGTCCGTGCACTGACCGCAGTACGATGGTGCAGAGCCCCTGGGGGACTACCAGCTGCAAGAGTCTGTCACCATCGGACAACTGCCACCACCTGAACACCAACCCGTCACACACCTCCAGCATTCCCCACTGCGAGTATAGGGCCTTGGTCTCTGGGTCCAGGGTGGTAACCTCCGTCCACTCCGGCTGTTGTCCCACACTCAGCCATTCCCTCACCCGGGCCAACACGGGATCGCTCACCTGCTCGCTGCTGGTCCATGGTGGGGGGCCGTTGCTGGCTGTTACCTTAAATGCTGTCGCTGTTGCTTGCCCATGGTTCAGCTGTGTGGTGTTGGGCTGCTGTGAGGTGTGCAGCACTGCCCGGGGCCATGGTGAAACCGGCGGTGGTTGCTGCCCCCCGCTGGGGCCGCTTCCTGGAGCTGCCCTGCCGAACAGCCACGGCTTCAGCACCGAGGTAGAGTGTTGCCCCCGACACATCCACACGGGCCGCCCAGCGGGACAGCAGGTCCAGGCCAATGATGCAGGACTCTCGATGCCGTGCTCCGCTGTGTTTCTCTCCACTGATGTGCAGCCTCCTCTTCCCTCGCATCGCTGCACAGTCACCAGTGACTGTAGCCAGCTGGACTGCCGTTGTTGTCCACCCAAGTGGGGATGGCTGGTCCGTGTTGGGGAGTACACCGGGACGGATGATAGTTATGGTTGCCCATGTCCACCAACGCACGGCATCTGACGCTGTCCACCACGCAGTCCACGTATAAGCCTTGCTCTTCGCCCAAATGGCCCAGCCGGAGGGATTCTGCCGGAGGATTCGGGTGATGCTGCCCGCTCGATGTTTCTCGGTGGCTGCGCTGGGCCGTGACGTGGTGTGGGGCATTCCCAGGCCAAATGACCTGCCTCACCACACCGGTAGCAGAGATGGTTTCATGGCTGGCGGCGGGCTCCGTGTGGCGCTGGTTGGACCTGTCTCACGGGCTCCTCCTCATCCGTTTCCTCCTCCAGCTCGGAGATACAAGCACAGGTTTGCTGAATGCAGGGCGATGCTGGAACACATTAGGGGCCTAAGATCATTTTTGCTCTCTCCGTCTCGGCCAGCGCCTCGTCCAGCAATGATGGTGATGTCAGTCAAACATGCTGCTGAAGACAGTCCGGTGTCAGCGCGTTTACAAATGCGTGGAGGACAAGCTCTTCCTGGGCCGCGGGAGGGAACTCGGGGTAGCCGCGCACAGTGGCGGAGATCTGCTGCAAGCGCCACCAAGTTTTCTCCCATACGGTGCCGTCTGCTACACAGTTCTTCCCTCATTGCTTCCACCAGCAGCCTCTGCTTCTAACGTTGCTCGAGCGCCACTACGAGGGCCCTGTGGTCATGCTGTTCCACTGGCATTAGATCGAGGAGGACCCGCAGGGCACCTCCCTCCAGTGCCAGGGCAAGGTGCACCGCCATCTTGATAGGGCTCCACCCATTGTGCCATGCAGCAAGATTGACTTGTGCCAGGTACGGCTCCTGGTGGCTGGTACCATCGTATCTGGGGAGCTTTAGGGTAGACATTGAGGCGCAAATCGTCGAGGCCCTTTGATCTTTCTGTTGCTCCGCTGATGTCTGCCACAGTGCCCACCTTTGATCTTTCTGTTGCTCCGCTGATGTCTGCCACAGTGCCCATCCTCCCATGGCTACAGCATCTTGGGTTCCCCAGTGCGGGTCGCCATGAGGCGAGTGATGCGCTCCGCTCTGTTCCCCGGGTTGAGGAGCCTATGTACCCTTGTTCCATCGGGGCTCCCTGGGAAGGGACGATGCTCAGTTCCCAGGTCCTCCCTCCAGGTCCCCGTCTTCATGATACCTGCCCTTGGGTGCAGGGGAGACATACTGCTCGGTCCCTTGTCTTATCCTCCCGGGGTCTTAAGGCACTCTATCCACTGTTGTAGCTCTTTAATCTTGTCTTTGATCTCTTCAATCTCGCATCCCACTCTTGACACCAATGTGGCGAGCATTTGGTCCATAACGACAGATGAGGAAGCTCTTTAATCTCAACAATGGTTTTTATTGTGGTAAACACAAAACAGACTGGGCACCATGACCCGGAGAGAGAACCCAACCAGTCATCACACACCCTGGTTACAGTTAGGGTGACCCACAAATACACAAGCAAATAACTGTATAACCCAAGCTAAAATGTAACAATAAATGAACTGGAACTTCCCACCATAATCCTATAAAAGCATCTTAATACAGGAACAATAAACTGTACTGGTCATTAGAAATGCAGGGGCGGGCTGTCGACCACAACCCCACCCAGAACGTCACAGTTTTTTAGTCTCTTTTCAGCCACACTCTAAATGCCTAGGCCTAACCATAACTGGAGAGACCTGCTCAATCTGATTTCATTTTCAAAAGCATTATTATTTTGTTCAAGCCTATCTA
Source organism: Mobula birostris (assembly GCF_030028105.1). NCBI lineage: Eukaryota > Metazoa > Chordata > Chondrichthyes > Myliobatiformes > Myliobatidae > Mobula > Mobula birostris. Next base: position 69,397,527 of record NC_092373.1, on the reverse strand, counting down.
GTTCTTTCTCAAGCTGACTGTTTAGAATATACAGAACTTGCCTGTGCTTGTAATAGTCAGTCTTGCATCCGATATGAAGAGGTTGCACCTCCCAATGTCAACGTAGCTGTATTTGAATGTGACTGCATCCATATATAATAATGTACTAGAGTGCTGTTTTGAAATGCTAATGCTGAAGGTAATCTTGCAGTCTGCTTGGAATTGCCTCAGTCAACATGACTCTACTTTTCTGCTAATAGTATCTGGCCAAACATCCTACAGTTACTCTCTTGGGCTCTTATCAAGCACCTTGCAGCATTGTCAATCTAAATTTTGTTTGAAGGCTTTAGACAATCAGAGCCAAAATCAGTTTCATTGTCACTGATATGTCATGAAGTTAGTTGTTTTGCAGAAGCAGCACAGTGCAAAACAGAAAATATTACAAATTACAGAGGTAAATAAGTAGGGCAAAGGGAAAGAGCAATAATGAGATATATTTATGTTAGTGAGATCTTTATGTTCATTTAAGGCAGAGGTTGATAGGTTCTTAACTGGTCAGGAATGAAGGGATATAGGGAGGAGGCAGGAAACTGGGAGTGAGAGGAAAATTGGATCAGCCATGATGAAATGGTGGAGCAGAATTGATGAGCCAAATTTCCTAATTCTGCTCCTACATCTTATGGTCTTATGGAGGTGGTGTTCATGAGCTCATGGACCTGGTGGTGGGGGTGAAGAAGCTTTTCCTAAAACAATGAGTGTATGTCTTTAGTCCTGTGTACCTCCACCCCAATGAAGGTAATGAGAGGAGGCATGTCCCAGTGGTGATGGTCCTGGCTGCTGCATTCTCGAGGCACTGCCTCTTGAATATGCCCTCAGTAGCGAGGCGGTTTGTTCCCATGATGGAGCTGGCTGAGTTATAACACCCTGCAGCCACCTTTGATGCCCTGCATTTGAGTCTTCATTAAAGGCAATGCTCTTCAACATACAACTTTGGAAATTTGCAAGAGATTCTGGCGACATACTTAATTTTCTCAAACACCTCATGAAAAATAGAGCCACTGGAGAGTCTTTGTCATAATTACATCAATGTGCTGGGACCAGGGTACATTTTCTGAGATGTGAGGCCCAGGAAGTTGAAGCCGCTTAACCTTTTCACCACTGGCCCTTCAATAAGGACTGGTCTGTGTTCTGCCAAGTTCACCATACTGAAGTTCATAACCAACTCCTTGGTCTTGCCGCTGTTGAGTGTGTGGATCTTGTTGCAACACTTCTCAACTAGCTGAGTTATGTCACTCCTGTGCACCTCCTTGTCACCACCTGATGTTCTGCCAAAAACTGTGGAGTCATCAGTAAATTTGTAGGTGGTGTTTGAGCTCTGTTTAACCACACAGTCACTAGTGTTGACAGATTAGTACAAAAGTTGTTTCTGTTAATTGTCAGTGAGGAGGAGATGTTATTACTGATATGCAAAGACTGTAGTAACTTCCTGTAAAGAAGGTGAGGATCCACTTGCAGGTTTTGAAGCTTTTTGATGAGTACAGAGGTGACGATGGTGTTGAACACTGAGGTGAAATCCCTAAACAGCAGCCTGACATACGTTTTGCAGTCATCTAGGTGCTCCAAAACAGAGTGAAGAGCCAGTAAGGTTACATCTGCTGTAGATCTGTTGCAGCAGTAGGCAAACTGCAACAGATTCAGGTCCTTGCTCAGGGAGTAGCTAATTCTAGCCATGGCCAAGCTCTTAAAGCACTTCATCACAGTAGATGTGAGTGCTACCAAGCAGTAGTCAATGAGGCAACTCACCGTACTCTTCTAGGGCACTGGTATGATTGCTGTCGCTCTGAAGCATCTGATAGCAGCAGTGAGAGATATTAAAGATAATCCTTGAACATCCCAGTCGGTTCGTTGGCACAGATTTTCAGTGCCCTGCCAATTACTGATGTGTTGCAAGGGTTCGCCCTCTTGAAAGAAGTTCTAATGTTGGCCTCCAAGATGGAAATCACAGGGTCACCAGATGCTGTGCGGTTTGTACAGGTATAGTGTTATTCTCCCTTTCAACGTGTGCATAAAAGGTATTGCCTCATCAGGAAGTGAAGCATCACTGCCAATTATGCTACTAGCTTTTGCCTTATTGTAAATAATAGCATGCAAAACCTGCCAAGCTGTCATGCATCTGCTAGTGTATCTAACTTCACATTGAATTGCCTTTTTGCACTCACGATGACCTTCTGTAGGTCATACCTGATGAGACTCAAAATGAATTTGTGAGACTTCAAGAAATAGTTCCTAAAAACCATCACATAAATCAGTTTTATTGCTACAAATTTGCCAAAAAATTGTGAAGCAAGACTTAGTAATGTCTTCTATCAATTAAAATGGAAAACTGCTATCCTCATTATAATTTCTCATGTCTTTACTAATGAATTGACACACGAGGCATGCATTCCCAAAGAGGTAAAGCTTTATTTGTATAATAGTACCCTTAAAAATCCACCAACTTGAAAGGACTTTAAACTGAATTAATTCTTTAATTAGTTGTATTAATTGTAATATTTAATCCGGGGCTACTTGTGAAATTGTTACATTTTACAAAACTGGTGCACTCGTGTTCACAATATGCACAAAAAGAGAATACAATTTTACTGCCTAATGATACATGACAATTATGGCTCTTAACCTATCACAAAAAAAATTGTCTGAAATATATTATAGCAACTGTTCCTCAAATGATGACATAGATTTTCAGAATACTTTGAACTACCTATAAACTTACAATGGAGTGTAAGAATATGCGCTAAATAAACAGAATATATAATAGATTTTTATTGGGAGTTAGCTGGGAGTGCTCGTGTTAAATACTAAAAAAAACCAATAATTTTGCTCAATTTAATATTTTAAAATAAAAGTCTTATTATTTCACTGGTATTTTGTTTATTTTACTAAGTACAGATTCCAAAACCAATAAACGTACTGTGATTCATTTTACAAATCCTATAGTTTTCATGTAGTGACATAAAACAGAAAGAAAAAAGTGTCTGCTAATTGGAAAATGCTATGTGCAGAAATATGAATTATATTGCAAAGGCAGAGTCCTGCATGTAAAATTACTATGATCACTTGATTCACAATTGTTTGGAATTACTCTGTTTGAAAGAGGAAGAACTAATAGAAAGTGTTAACACTCAGCTTGTAACCATTCTACACTATTTGTTTTGTTGCTGAAAAATATTTGCTTCAGTTATTTTCATAATATCATCACAATGTATTAGAATATATTTAAAAAATGAAACTGTATTAAAAATAATATTTAAACGCAAACAACAGGAATTCTACAGATGCTGGAAATTCAAGCAACACACATCAAAGTTGCTGGTGAACGCAGCAGGCCAGGCAGCATCTGTAGGAAGAGCTGCAGTCAACGTTTCAGGCCGAGACCCTTCGTCAGGACTGAAGGAAGAGTGAGTAAGGGATTTGAAAGTTGGAGGGGAAGGGGGAGATCCAAAATGATAGGAGAAGACAGGAGGGGGAGGGATAGAGCCAAGAGCTGGACAGGTGATAGGCAAAAGGGGATACGAGAAGATCATGGGACAGGAGGTCCGGGAAGAAAGACAAGTGGGGGGGGGGGACCCAGAGGTTGGGCAAGGGGTATATTCAGAGGGACAGAGGGAGAAAAAGGAGAGTGAGAGAAAGAATGTGTGTATAAAAATAAGTAACAGATGGGGTATGAGGGGGAGGTGGAGTATTAGCGGAAGTTAGAGAAGTCGATGTTCATGCCATCAGGTTGGAGGCTACCCAGACGGAATATAAGGTGTTGTTCCTCCAACCTGAGTGTGGCTTCATCTTTACAGTAGAGGAGGGCGTGGATAGACATGTCAGAATGGGAATGGGATGTGGAATTAAAATGTGTGGCCACTGGGAGATCCTGCTTTCTCTGGCGGACAGAGCGTAGGTGTTCAGCAAAGCGGTCTCCCAGTCTGCGTCGGGTCTCGCCAATATATAAAAGGCCACATCGGGAGCACCGGACGCAGTATATCACCCCAGTCGACTCACAGGTGAAGTGTTGCCTCACCTTGAAGGACTGTCTGGGGCCCTGAATGGTGGTAAGGGAGGAAGTGTAAGGGCATGTGTAGCACTTGTTCCGCTTACCACCATTCAGGGCCCCAAACAGTCCTTCCAGGTGAGGCAACACTTCACCCGTGAGTCGACTGGGGTGATATACTGCGTCCGGTGCTCCCGATGTGGCCTTTTATATATTGGCGAGACCCGACGCAGACTGGGAGACCGCTTTGCTGAACACCTACGCTCTGTCCGCCAGAGAAAGCAGGATCTCCCAGTGGCCACACATTTTAATTCCACATCCCATTCCCATTCTGACATGTCTATCCACGCCCTCCTCTACTGTAAAGATGAAGCCACTCAGGTTGGAGGAACAACACCTTATATTCCGTCTGGGTAGCCTCCAACCTGATGGCATGAACATCGACTTCTCTAACTTCCGCTAATGCCCCACCTCCCCCTCATACCCCATTTGTTACTTATTTTTATGCACATATTCTTTCTCTCACTCTCCTCTTTCTCCCTCTGTCCCTCTGAATATACCTCTTGCCCATCCTCTGGGATCCCCGCCCCCCCCCGTCTTTCTTCCCAGACCTCCTGTCCCATGATCCTCTTGTATCCCCTTTTGCCTATCACCTGTCCAGCTCTTGGCTCTATCCCTCCCCCTCCTGTCTTCTATCATTTTGGATCTCCCCCTCCCCCTCCAACTTTCAAATCCCTTACTCACTCTTCCTTCAGTTAGTCCTGACGAAGGGTCTCGGCCTGAAACGTCGACTGCACCTCTTCCTACAGATGCTGCCTGGCCTGCTGCGTTCACCAGCAACTTTGATGTGTGTTGCTTAAAAATAATATTGTACACTCACTCACAATTCTTGCTGTTAAGACCAGCTTTTCTCATGGTGTTATCTGACAAATGAAAATGTCTTGCATCAGTTATCAATGCAATGTATACTGTTTTTTTTCAGACTAAGTAGTTAAGACAAAAAACAGTAATCTAATTAGGGAATTTTTTAAATGATGCAGCTATATGAAAAGTATTGTGTATTCATTCACTTGATACTTTATTCTTTTTTCACAATGTTAGCTGATACAGTAAAAATGTCTTGCAATATTTACTTGTAATACTGCAATGTGTAGTCAATCGAAGTAATTAAGGCAAAAACCTACATCACCGACCATGTGGAAAAGTTTCCACCTCAGACTAAATGTGCCAATATAATAATTAAGAGTAAATGAAAACGACTCTCTGAAGTACTATGTACAACCGGATGGAGTGGCCATGGGATTGCCGTTGTCACCAGCTATTGCTAATTTGTACATGGAGGGCTTTGAGGAGTGGACTCTGAGCTAATCGCCATTACACCCCAAATGCTTCTTCAGATATGTCAATGACATCTTTGTAGTGTGGCCTCATGGATTCCAGACACTCCAACAGTTCCATGACCATCTGAACAGCATACATTCAGTTTATGATTGAGATGGAGAAGAATGGTTACCTTCCTTTCCTGGACATTCTAATACTATGGAAGCCGGAAGATAGCCTCAGATATAGTGTCTATAGGAAACTCACTCCCACGGACTTAGTGTATACCTGTACAATAACAGCCACCTTCACACCTCCCAATGAGAGCAGTTCTTTCTACTTTGATTAACCATGGAACAAATATTTTGAACCCGGAGAATCTCCATGAGGAATTAAGACGATCATGCAAGACATACCTACAGAATGGCTACAAAGTGAAGGAAATCAATTGGGCCTTTAAAAGAGCCAATGGAGAAACCAGGAAACCTAAAGATGAGGAGGAACCCATCACTACCTATATTTCCACAGTTTCTGGAAGGATCAGCAAGATCCTGAAGAAATACTGGATTAATACCATCCGCAACCCAATAATGAAGCTCAAATCACAGTTTATGTGGGTCAAAGATTAACTGGGATTCAGGACAGCTAGCATTTACGGGATTCCCTGTAAATGCAGAGCAGCATATATCGGCTAGACAGAACCCACAGTAGAGACCTGCATCAAGGAGCACAGAGGCGTATCCGTTCGGGTTACCTGGATAAATCGGCGGTAGCAGAACACTGTATTTGCAATGGCCATAGGACTGACTTCAACAGATCAACACTACTGTGTGGCACAATGGCTTTTGGGACTGCCGGGTGAAAGAAACCATTGAAATAAAACTAGTAGAAAAGAATTTTAACATAAATTAAGGTCTTACTCTAAGTAAGAACTGGAATTCAATTGTAAACAAGATAGGACAGCGGAAACCTGATTGGGTGAGGACTAACCTATCAGGACAGACCGACCATGGGGATATAAATACCACCAGACCAGACATGCCCAGGCAGCATCCCTGATGAAAATGGCAGAGTATGTTATTGAAATGTCGGTTAAAATTGATAGCTGTACCCGGCTGAAAGCCCGAGAAGCATTTATTTGAACTATTCACTGACTTAGCAAAGTTCAAACCACATTTCTCAATTTCCAACTGAAAAGGTGTGAAGAAAACGCACAACAGTTTCCAAATAATAAGTTCAATAATAAACTTTATATTTTGTGATAACTTCAGTATGATTGATTGCTATAAATCACCATTGTCAGTTTGTGGGGAAAAAACATTCCTTGCATGGAGACAAAAGTAACAATTAACTTTATTTCAGTGTGAATGTGCGCGCGCATGCGCACACACACATATACACACACAAATATACACACACACATTATTGAGCAGCATAACAAAAACAAATATTAGGAAGTTTTGACAGAGAATTTAACATCCAGAGTTTTAACATCATAACTCTCACCTCTATTAAAGTGAATATTTTTGTCATGTTCATGTTTCTGACAATCTGAATGTGGATCTTTTCAGTGGCCATTTGCTCACTCTCAAAGAAACAGGTATAGAGTTTCTTTCAGGGAATTACACTTCTTATGACCCCATTGCTTATAAAACATGTTAGCTAATAAGGAATGGATGGGAATGGGTTTGAGTGTTTGATTAGGAAATCCTGCTCTGAGCATAGAAAATGAAAATTCAATTAGTGACTCTAGTGACAAGGGAGCAGAGCCACACAATCAATACAATCAGGTTTGGCAGGAAAAGTTTTTCTGTGTGTCTGAAAAATTAAAGTAATGGAACATACAAAAATAGAAAGTAATATGTGTGAAAGTATCTTAATAATAGATTGGTCAACTCAGGAAAGTGCAAGGACATTAAATAATCCTCAGTTTGGAAAAATAGTTAACCTACTAATTAAAAGTTAGGTAATGACCCCATGTATACTAAAATAAAATAGTTTAAAGATCATGCTTATTTTTTAAACATGAAGTAAAACCTATATTCCAGTTAATTGCATCAACCAACTCTGACATTCACCATGAATTGACATAATTCAACATGACAGTTTAAAATCTAAGGATACTGTAAAAATACTGTTTTTATTTTTGTTGAAATTGTGGAATTTTCTTAGAGATCTAAAGCATTTTATCCTTCAATTTCAAGTTTACATACTATGTTTTGTTAGCTGCTTTACATACACTTACTGCAAATGGTAATAAAACTACTTGGAAGCAATTTCACATTTTAGGCCATAGTTTTACTGTGTTGATATTTGCAGTTATTTCATTTTGATCAAACTTAACAAATAGTTTTTCCTGAGAACAAAAAAAGCTGAAAATTATCCAGATTTCTGTCCACATTGTAACCTTTTCTTCCAGTATCTTATGATATCACCAATTTAAAACCTCTTTGGGGATTCTAATAACGTATTTGTAATCCAGCCAAGGTAAACCATTGAAAATGTAATACAGTATTTAAAGGTTTGATTTTAAGAACTGACATAGATATGGATCACTGGGTTTGCTGAAGCTGCATCTTGAGCCAATTATTAGTCTCATCTTGAGCCAATTTAATCACTCCGAGGGGGATTCATGGGGGGTGGGTGCAAGTGTTGGTCATACATCCTGAATAAAATTTCTCCAAATGTGATCTAGGTTGTAAACTGTAGTGGACATGATACCCCTGGAAAGGTTAGTTCATGGTAACTTTTGCTTTTCAACTAGCATTACTGTTGAACAGTTCCCTGAATTCTGATGTTTGCAAAAGCTAAAAAAGGATAAAATAAATTTATTTTGTTATTCACAAATTATTGTAATTGGGGGAAAAAAAATATAATCTCTATTCCCCCATCCCACCCCCTCCTGAATGGAATTCAAACCAGATAATTTACCTTAATTTGCATCATTAACATGCATTATTCTTGGACAGAGTTCCTTTCTTTTGTTTTGAAGAATATTCAGTCACAGAAAACTATCCAAGTGTACGGTAGCCAGACAATTTATTATTCAATATAACTTTTAATTGTTCCATATAATTTCTTAAATGGGTGCCAATAAAACTGCGTCGACACTGACCAGGAAGATTTGACATGAACTTACTATAAATATAATGTTCCCCTTGGGCATGCAGTGGGAACTGTTTGGAAAACTGTTCAAAAGAAATAAAATTTGTTAAAAAACAGAAATTCTCCAGCAGAATGTTAATATGTTTTAGTGATACAAAGCAGCATTTGATATAAAGGCATGAAATCTGGGTCTACCAAACATTTAATATTTTCTGTTGTAACTAAAGCTTTGCAACAATTTGCACATAGCATACTTTGGGCAGTGTTGTTGATGGAACTTAGAATATTATTCTCTTCAGAGGAAGGAGATTTGAGTCACATTTATAAGACAATTGGTACTGTATGTATTAGTGTCCAGTGCTAATGAGTTAGAACTAAAAAAACTGGGATCTTCAGGATATAGCTCAGGTCGCTGACCATGACGGACTGGAGATCTCTCAGATATCTAAGCAATAACTTACACTACCCAGTCAGAGCAAATATAGGGTAGATTGCAAGCTGAGCTTTGCATTCATTCTGTAATCTATCATCCTTTAGATGTGTTAGTTGTAAATGCATTTCACAGAGCCATTAGAAATAACACAATGAAATAGCATCCAGCTGTCTCATGATATTGGTCTTGCTAAAGTATAAAGGCATTATTAAGGAAAGTACAGAAAGTGCTTGTAAGACTTTGCAGATTAATTATGTTAACAATTGCTTTTATTATGGGAACTGTTCATTTATGGTGTGATTCAGGATATACAGGGCTGTGTAGAAGTCTTAGGTATACTACATATATATAACTAGGGTGCCTAAGATTTTCGCACAGTGCTGCAGTAATTTTATGTATTGCACTGTACTGCTGCCGTAACAAAATATCAAATTTCATGACTTATGTGAGTGATGATAAATCTGATTCTAATATGGGTCTCTGTTATGGACTGAGAGTGGGAAGGGGGCAGGAAGAGGGGAATCATGGCTGGGAAATGGGGAAGGATGAGAGGGGTGAGAGGAGCGAGTGGGAAACACTAGAGAGACATTCTGTGTGGATCAATAAACCAAATGTTTGGAATCAAATGACCTTCTATGGTGTCTCAGGGCTGGGTGTGTCTGCAAACGTGCCAACCCTGCCCCTTAGCACTTCTTCTCTGCCATCTGTCCGACCCCCTCCTGTGGCACTCCACCCTTGTCATTCCCAACATCCTTTGCTCCCATCAGATTTACAAATCTGTTCTCCACTCCATTATGACAAATATAGTACTGAGCAGTATAAACAAATGCTCATGCATCTTTCTGCCTCCCAATATTTCTTTCTCATTCATTCTTTCTTTCTACAGCAGATGCAGTCTTACTGCTGTTCTATTCTGCTTTGGTGAACATAGACAACTGCAAGACATTCGCCGGCCTACTGATTATCAAATAATTGTAGCCCAGAATTCAACACAATCATTCCCTCTGTACTCATGCAAGCTTCAAACCTGGGCCTCTGTACTTCCCTCTACAAATGGATCCTCTATTTCTTTCTTGGGAGATTTTATACAGTGCAGATCAGTAATGACATCTCTTCCTCTTTCATTATCAACACCAGGGCACCTCAAGGATGCATGCTTAGCCTGCAGCTCCATTCACTCTACCCTCATGACTAGGCACAGCTCAAATGCCATCTTTAAATTAATCAATAGTACCACTGGTATTACTAGGAACTCAGATGACAAAGAGGAGTCTCACAGAAGTGAGATAGCAACAGCAACATCACACTCAACATCAATAAGACCAAAGATCTGTGGACTTCTGGAAGGGGAAGGCAGGGGAAGGCAGGAGAATGTATCCAGCTCTCAGTAGTGGAGATGGTGAGATGCTTCTGATTCTTGGGCACCAACATCTCAGAGGATTTATCCTGGGCCCAGCACAGTAGGTTATACAGCTCTGTTTACGTGCATGTGCAGTTCAACTCTTTGAGTGATTATGCAGAAAGGAAGTTAATAACTCATTTCCTTCTACCCTAGGCCACAAACTTATCAGTCACCCCTGCTGTGGACCACTTTCTGGAGGTCCAAGAAACTGACTTCTACAAAGAAGGGATCCATATGCTCCACGACTGCTGGACTAAGTGTGTAAATGTAGGAGGGGACTATGTTGGAAAATAAATATGCTAGGTTTTCTAAAATTGACTCCTTCCTCAGGCCATGAACTTATCAATCACCCCTCATATTGCTTTGGACTTCTGGCATCTCCTGTTTATTATTTTCTTTTTCCTTTCATTTTGTTCTCTGAACCATTCTATCCTCTTTGCTTCTTTTTCATATTTCCTTTTATTTTTCATTCTCTGTTTGTTTTATGATTTCTTGCCTTTCCACATATTGCTTTATTTTGTTATCTTTTGTTTCTCTTTGTTCCTCTGTTTCTCTTTTGTTATATTTCCTTCTGTTCCATATTTATTTTTATTTCCATATTTCTTTCGGTCTTTCCTTCTTCCTGTCCCTGTGTTGCACAGCATACAGGAATGAGCAGCAGAAGCTGGGGTTAATTCTCTTTGGGAGACTGAAGATGGCTGAGTGATCTGATGTAGATATTGAGAATCATGAAGGGTTAATATAGAGAGAGAAGGATAAATACGGTGAGAGAAGAGATGGTGTGGAGGATCAAGAACTGGATATGAGATGAAGGTCATTACTAAAATTAATAAAAGTGACAGAATAAAAGTATGTTTTTATGCAGCAAATTGGTAGGATTTGAATGAACTGCCAGGGCTGCTAGCAGAGGCAGGTTCAATGATAGTGTTCAGTAGACTGCAGGATGAGAAGCTGAAGGGAAAGAAATTTTAAGACTATAGGAGAGGAGTAAGACTACCTGAATTATTGTTAAGTATGGATTCAATGGACCGAGCGTACTGCATCCATGTTGTAACTATTCTGTAACCAGTCCTGCTTTGCACTGTCAGCATTACTGTTAGCGCAGTATTGGTAGTATTCATCCACCTTTGCATTTGGCTACAACTTGGAAAATGCTAGTGTCAGGAAAGTATGAAGTGGCAACTGAAGGCAAGCCTCCCTTTGAAGCAAAATGATTTATTGACCTAATTCAAAGGAAACCATAAAAAAGAGATGCTGCATAAAAATCACACTTCTTATAATTTGAACAGTAGTTTGTTACTGCGACAGTCTTTTAGTCTTCCTCTTTTTATGGCCATAAAGAGCAATAATACAATCTAACTTGCTCCCTATCTGTTTTCCATATAAACTTAATTTTCATCAGAACCAGTAATTGTATTTTGCCCATTAAGTGTCCGTAATGATCACTGAAATACTCTAGGTCTGCTATGACTTGTTTATAAAGGCTTCTTTCACACTGCTTGTGATGGTTATCAATAGAATACATTTATAACTAGATACTAGAGACACCCCAGTAAACCATTCATCATGTGCTCTTTTACATCTTGATAGCTTTACATAAACAATCCTAAATTTATGAACTATACACTCAAATCTGGTATGTAAATAGTATTAATTCATTTTGTGTTGGCCAAATTCAGGGTCACTATTATTTAATAAAATGTATTTATTTTTCTTAATTACCAGCAAGGAGGAAAATAATATTTGCAAAACAGAATAATGCTTTGTGTATGTGGTTATCTTCAATGTGACACCAGAATGGTTTTAAACTTGCAGGAGAGAGCAGAACATTAGCAGCTAATTGAATATGCCTTAAGTTACAGTAATCACTTGTGGTCCAGGGTTTATTGTTCTCAATTTTAGCCAAAAGGAGGGGAAAAGAAGGGATAAGTATATAATCAAAACAACATTCTAGGCCTAAATTAAAGCCACGGTGAGAGTGTCCTCTGTTGAAAGTTTATACCTGGTGAGATCTGACAGTTTTCTGTAAGCTGTGACTGAAATACATTACATCTTTATTGAATTAATCCTGATAAGGATCAGAACTTTAAACTAGGGGTGAGGTGCTGGCTTGCGTTCGCGTTGCTTGAAGCAGAAATTTCTTGAAAGAATATTGATTTTGGCAGTCCTGAACTTCGCGGCACAGCAACTCACTTTCGAAAGTAAAGACGTTAAGACAGTTTGCAGCAGTAACTTAAACCTCCATATTCTTACACATAGATCCTATGCTGTAACAAACGAACAAATAATATACATATTGGACCATTTACTGAAGTTGCGGCAGAATCTTTTCAATCAAATATTGCATGTGACTTATGAAAGAACACATAGCATGTGCTCTTGTTTATCTGTTTTTAAATTTTAAAATGACAGAGAGTTGAAGTTTCAGTGTCTGGGTTCCAAACATTAAAAGGTATTTCACTGATACATAACCAAGGCATCAGTATGGCACTTCATAAAATTAGTATATTTGTTCATGATGGATGTTGAACTGGGTGGTTACCTTAAGATTCCACATTGAAACATTTTGTGAAAAAGCTTCATTGATATTTTTTCATTTGTAACTATGCTTAATAAAATGAATCAATTTTGATTGTTCAGATAGTGAACACACATTTCTGAGAATTATCGATGTTCAAATAGCATCCAAAGTTTACTGTGTTGTTTGCCTTGGTCTTGTCTGCCAATTTTTGTCAGATTTGTAGCCATAGTGGAAATAGTGTGCAAAATTTATTCATAAATTATTAAATCAAACTCAACTTGTTTTACAGTTGTGACACATGAACTGACTTCCTCCTTGTGATTTCCTTATGACTTCCCTTTTTGCGATTCCTTGCCTGATTTATTGGAGGTCCGTTCCAACTGGTTGTCACAATGCATCTTTCATCTCATGAATCTATGCATCCTGTCAGACAAAAACAGGTCTGATCCATGCTCCCTGAACCCAAAACCTGGAGATTCAAGAATTTTTTGTAGCACCATTAAAATGTATAATTTCCTTGATATAAATGCAATGGCAATTTTAAAATATAAAACAAATTAAAATAGCCTCTAAATCCATTTGTCCTTCACCCAATATCTATAATAGCCTCTATAGTGTTCTCTGTCCACCTCACTTCAAATCATAAAAATAAATGTTTTGTAATGTCTCTTGACAACTCCTGCAGTTTAGGTATCAGGTGAAATAGCAGAGCATCACCCTTCCTTCACTTTAGATCAATACCTCCATGGTTCCAACAGATCAATATTCAACAATCACAATAATTGCCCAAAATAACTTTAGAGAAAAGTTCTAACAGATTATTGCTGACATTTAAGTGATGATGATATGAGAAAATCAACTTCTTGTTAGATGTTTTCTTTTCCACAGATGCTACCTTACCTGTTATGTGTTTTCAGTATTTTCTTTTGTATTATTTCATTTTAATTTTTTATTGAAACACAGCATGAATGGGCCTTTTAAGAATCAAGTACATTTATTATCAATGAATGTATAAATTATGTAACCTTGAGATTTGCTTCCTCATAGGTAGCCACAAAGCAAGAAACCTGAAAGAACCCAGTTCAAGAAAAAAAATAAAAATAAAAGATCAACATTCAATGTGCAAGAGAAAGAAAAAAAAATGCAAATCATGCAAACAATTGAAGCAACCAACAGCATTTTGAACCAAAATTAAGGCCTCAGATCTGAACGCTGGAGCAGACCAGACTAGACTGAAGGCCTTGCTTATCAGTTCATCATATTAGCAGGCATGGAGCACAGTGGCAGGGGCAGTCTTCATAAATTTAGCACCATGGAGTTGACCATTGCGGAGAGCAAGCGAAATTGGCTTTCATCCCAGTTGACATCTTGTCTTTTCAGTGTATCTGGGCCAGAGTTCAAATTGACCAAACAACAGAACAGCAAGAGGCTCCACTGCCCTGGAGAGAGGAGTGAAATCGCAGAGAGTGAGAAAATCAGCTCTCACCTCCAACCCGGGCCAGCGTTTAAATTGTCTAAACAGGGTATCAAAACTCGCACCATGACCCAGACACCACTGATACAAAAGGCTCCAGGCCTATATCATGCCACCCAATGACTTGCTCCAGGCCCAGATTTCATTGCCCAGTCTGAAGCCTCACTCAAGCTCTACAAATCAACTCAGCCTAACCTCATACCCTGGCCAGTTGTACAACCACAGAATGTCCTCTGCCTGGGCCCAGAGCAATCCAATCTTGCTCCCAGCCTAGCTGTATGGGTATCGGAACTCCATCTGCAATGATTCTGCAACGATTCTGAAACGCACCATTCTGGCTCATCCCCCGAACTCGCCTTGACATCGCTCACTCCTTCACTGTGTGTGACAATAATTTAGCACAATTTACCTCAGTAAAGGTATGCTTAGTGATGTTTTTAAGTCAGATTTCTTAGCTTTTCTTTTTGACTACTGTCGCACGTATTTGGTAGCACCATCTTAACAGGAAGATCCCCTCAGACCACGCTGCCCAGCAATGTTCCAATTTAATCCCAGTCTAATCATGGGACTATTTACAATGACCAATTAACCTACCAACCAGTACATCTTTGGACTGTGGGAGGAAACCAGAACACTGGGAGGAAACCCACATGTTCATGGGAGAACATACAAACTCCTTACGGACAACGGCAGGAATTGGACCTGGGTCCAAACACAAAAATGCTGGATGAACTCAGCAGGCCAGGCAGCATCCATGGAAAAGTGTACAGTCGACGCCTTGGGCCTAAACCCTTCGGCAGGACTGAGTCATGGCGAAGGGGTTCAGCTCGAAGTGTTGATTGTACTCTTTTCCATGGATGCTGCCTGGCCTGCTGAGTTCCTCCAGCATTTTGTGTGTGTTTCTTGGATCTCGAGCATCTGCAGATCTTCTCTTGTTTGTGGTTGAACCTGGGTCGCTGGTACTTTAAAACATTGTGCTAACCACTACACTAATGAGCCACCCAGTACCATTGAAGGCATGAATAACATTATGTATAATTCGTGCATCCATCATTCTGTGGTCGTAGAAGTGATTCTTTCAAAAAGCTGAATAACATTCAAAGAAAAATCCAAAAGTAAAAAAAGAACTGTGGATGCAGGAATTCTGAACTGAATGTACAAAATGCTGAAAATACTTAACAGATCAGGCAGAATCTGAGAAGGGAAACAGGGTTAACATTTCTGGATGATCACCTTTCATATGATGTTTTAAAATGATTTTTGTGTTAACTTAGTTAATACAAATGATGAATTATAATTATTTTATGTTTTTATGAACGTCAGCTATTTTTAAATGGTTATGGATTTCAGTCTTGTGGCTGTGGCTTCAGTTATCAAACCATTTCATTGAATATGATCTGACTACAACAAGCATTGCTTGTTGGAGCAAGATTCTCGCTGGATAACCCATTCAATATAAGAACAGAAAATGCAAAAATTTGTAAGTAGCTGACATGGACAATGAGCCAGCACAGAAAGTTCCAGCCAATCAAAAAGTTGCAGTATCTTATTAACATCTTAATGACATGATTATCCACCAACAACAAATCACCATCACTCTGCCTTCATCAAAGTACATTCTTACCATTCAAATAACGCATTCCATGAGCTCATCAATAATGTAAAATGTATGTTTCATATTTTCATATAACGTAAGTGGCTATTCAGTCCATTGACTCCATGCTAGTTCTCAGACTTTCCTAGGAATCCTATTCGCCCACTAATTTCCCTGTAACCCATGCTCCTCTAGGTGTTCACCAACTCCTCCAGTTCTCCTGCCACTCATTTGTTCTAAAGATCATGCACTGTAGCCAATTAATCTACCAGAACATCATTGTGATTTGGGAGGAAAGGGCAGCATTTGGATGGAACTTATGCAATTAAGGAGAGAGCATGCCAACTCCACACAGACAGCATCGGAGGTCAGATTCAAAGGTGAGTCATTAAATTGCTGTGTCTCTGTACTATCTACAACCATTCTTCATTGCACTAATAAATTACACAGTATCTTAAAATAGATTGCTTCCACTAAAAGAACTGATACATTGTCACCTTCAGAAAAGTATAGATCATTCCTCATTCTAGTAAGTATATTTCTGCAGACCGCCTATAAATTCTATCATGCTACCATTTACATATAACATAAATGTTTTAATACAAGCCCCGTGAAATCAGAGAACAGTAGTTTTATTGAGAAGTGGAACAAGGCTAAAACAGTCACTGTCAGCAGATCATTCACTTCAAATGTCCATCTGATTGGAACAAGGGTCCCAAAATTGTCAGGATCTTCTTTCTCCTGTAGCTGTAGCTCACATGCTATATTTGTTGCTGCTGGGACTATAATTCTGTTTCTCAGTAAGGATCTGTGCAAGGGTTGTGAGATAATAGCTTTGTACAGCAGCATCACCCAGTTTTCGTTAAGAAAAGAAAGTTTCAGTCTTGGGGCCATCTTTTAATTGTGTCTTAAACCGTGGTTCAGGCTTTACAATGATCTAAGGTCACATTTAACCCAATATTCCTTTCACAAAGCATTTTGATTTAGCTGAAAGTGTCATGAAGGAAACCTCGGTTATAAGGCTGGCATCGTAGAATTTTTACACATGTTCCACTGAATTTAAGCTTTATTTGATAGCTCAGGCCAGATTACAGTGTGTTATGATACAAGCTCAAGTATTTTGTTTTGCAGATATACATTTCTTCACCCAGTAGAGCTTAGGGTTAAATTACATATTTTGGCTATGTTTAGTTGCAAAAGTTCACATTTATTTTTAATGACATCACAACTACTGGCAAGTTTGCAGACTCTAGACTTTGTTGTAACCCTCTCTATTTATCAATAAATGTAACCAAGGGAGAGCAAAGTGTGATTTTTGCTGAATGATCTATTTTCCAGTAAAGCAAAACGTAAGTCAGAGATGATGGAATTTTATACAGTTTCCGCTGGATTGTGATAAATCATTTGATAGCTCTGGCCAGAATGTAGTGTTATTATATAAATGATTTTTTTTTGCTGGTATTCAATTTATGCCCAGATCGGGAAGGTACATTGATCCAACTATTAAGGAATAGTAATGTAGTATTTCCAACCGAAGCAGTTTGCTTTGAGCAGGTGCTGAGGCATCCTCTTGACTGCATGTCACTCTGGATTTAAAAAGAACGGTGCTCTATTCATACCAAGGTAGAAATCTAATGAGTGTTTTCAGTTAGTAGTTAACTGATTGTCCTTTTAAACCTTTACTAAGTGGCTGGATCATGCTTTTCATTGGTGGGCAGTTCTGTGAGACCCAGGTGAGTTCATCCTGATCTTCATATCTCTGTACTGCAACTCAGAAGGCAAAAATGAATGCATCTGATCTCCTCTCCTTGCTTGGCTCAGTGCTGAGTTCAAGGGGCAGACTTCAGTTGTGCTGAGCTGTGGTATCTCACCTGGCCATTCGGGTTTACTCCAGTGTGTTTTGGTGTCCCCATTCATATCCCTATGGAGAAATACAACATGAGTCCATGCAACCATACTCTATCCCTTCATCTGAATGGAGGTTGGAGAACTGAATGGAAAAGCTAAGTGCAGGTAACTGTCCTTTCTTTGGAATAATAATGTTTTAATTAATTTTCATTTGATTTATTTATTTAAATCTCTGATATCTGTTTTTAAGTTCATTTTTATTATCAGTTAAAGTAAACTTCTGTCTGGAGTGAACATCCAGGAATGGCATACATCCCACCTCTCCCGGAAGTTCCGGGAGTCTTCCGCATATTGATAGTGGCTCCGTGATGCCCGCAAATTATATACAATATCCTGGAAATTGATTTTTTTTAGAACGAGTGAGCACGAGAGCGAGACAGAGAGCAAGAGCGAGAGAGAGAGAGACTACACTAAAGTGTACCTCTGCCTAATAGGGGTCAAAAATAATGACAGTGTTGCTCACTGCACTGTTTGCAACAGTGACTTTTCTATTGCCCATGGTGGGTTAAGACTGTAAAAGACATGTTGAGGTGAGTTTAACAGGTGTCATTCATTCATTAGCATAGCTAATGTTATTTAAACTAGCTGGCCAGCTGCTAAGGAGCTACTCTATTGCAGACATCCCACCTCTCCCAGAAGTTCCGGGAGTCTCCCGCAAGTTGATGGTGCTACCTCCCTGAAATGAGTTTTTGTAGGGTGGGGTGTCTGGAATGGGATCCAAGGATGTGTTACATGAAGCGTAGAGGCTGCTTGCACACAGCTCTACTCTGCAGAATGGCTATGGTACTTTGAGTATAGCCACAGGATAGCTATGAAATAGTGCATGGAAAACATGCTATGATGAACATGTTCAAAAAATTCAAACAGAATTTAATTTTTCCAAATCAAGTATGGTGATTTACAAATTATTTGCCGATGTGGCAGACTCTGTGACCTAAGGTGATAGCTCAGATTTTCTGGACTATTACTTTACGGATATTGCCAATGTGCTGAAAGCTGCAAGCCTCACATTCAAGCAATACACGCAGAATGCTGGAGGAACTCAGCGGGCCAGGCAGTATCTATGGAAAAGAGTACAGTCAACGTTTCAGGCCGAGACCCTTCAGCAGGACTGCCTTACAGAATCCTTGCAAATATAATTCAGGAGTCAGTTTGAGTGGTGAAAATTGTGGAGTGGCATCTTCATTGGTCTGTGTGGATAATTACATGATCAATGTTTGCGTGCATTGGTGATGTCATTTTTCAGTAGTCATGATGGGGATGGACATTCTGTAACAATATTAATATTTTTCAGAATGAAACAGCAGAAACCTTAAGTCCATACTGCTCCATAAATTCATCTTCTAAGTCATTTAGGAATCATTGGAAGGAATGGGATTAACACACATTCTTGCAAGGACACAATCCATTTATCCACTGGAAAATTATATTGTTAACCTCCCTTTCTCTCTGAGAATTAAAACAAAAAGCATTAGCTGCTTAAATGTCTTACTTTGATAATCCAGCAGCTTGTTTTAAAATCCAATGGAAAAACAATAAAATTAGTGTTGTAACTTGAGAGAATTTCAATGATACATCCTAGGAATTTCTCTACACTACAGATGTTCAGAATGTTACATACACAGCTGGAATGGCTGACTCTCTTAAATTAAGAGAAGACAACATTTGCTGGAAGTCTTCAATTATTTTAAAATAATGCCATATTGGACTATTTAGGTGGTAGATGCCAGAGCTTGAGGAGAGTTTATATCATTTCATATGTGATATAAAACTGTCTTCTTTGTGTTATGTTGGAGCATTTGATTTTAATTGTCTTCTAATGTGAATCATTCCCTCACAGATTTTGTAAGCATATTGCTGGGAGAGAGTAACTTAGTTGCTTCTGACTAAATCTATTTTCCTCTGGAAGTTCTGGTCACTGACATAGAAGCTCAATCTCCATTGCAAATTATATATACGTTTCCAGTTCAGAATTTACCTAAATGTAATTTGAACATAATTGGGAATTTTTAGAAGGAAATTTAATACGGATGCCATCAAATGTTTCTGTGAGGACATGAATTAATGCAATACTATAGAGAAAACAACCTTCCATTGCATTTATTGATTATTACCAGTCTACAGCATATGCATGCCAATATAAACAAGGGTGCTTAAGAATATGTAAATCTAAAATTTCAGCAAACATTTTACATATAATGCTTATTCATATATTTTGGGGAAAATTGTGTCATGATTTATCATTTGCAGCAATGTAGCTATACATTATTTTGCCATATTTCTCAGAACAAAAAATACTCTTTTGCTTAGCAGTATTGGATGATTATCTTTCATGTTTCAGACTTGGGACCATATTGTCTCTAGTGTTATGTTTTGGATTATTAAAAAGATGAGAGTGATTCATGATGAAAGTGAGAGAACCAATGTTATTCTGTCCACATTGAAAGACCTAATATAAACACTATTTGCATCTGCTACACTGTAACTACTTGGCCTGACTATTCCAATCATTATCAAAGCTTCAGAAGTCATTCCTGAACAATTGCTGATATAATTGGTATACATGGAACTTGTCTCATGCTTTAATACCTAAGTATACATAGCAGTGATACAATTTACAGCTACAGGCGGCTGTAGAGGCCACATCATTGGGTGCATTTAAGGCAGAGGTTACTAGATTCTTGATGTCAGGGCATGAAAGGTGATGTGGAGAAGGCTGGAGAATGGTGTGGAGAGGGAACTGGATCACCCATGAAATAGTGGAGCAGTTTCTGAGTCAATTCTGCTCCTACGTCTTACGGTCTTATGGTCTCATTCGGGTGATTTCAATGTTCCCTGAATAATATACAATAGCTTGCATAACTTCTTTCTCAACTGATTCACATTTTGGGTATCTGAGTTCAAATGTTCACCCAAAAATGGAAAGAAAGACAAAAATAATTTTAACTTCACTACTGCCAAGAATTGGGTAATTTCTTTCTTAATTTATCATGATTTCAGTCAGTGTCCATACTGTTTAGTAGCTAAGTATTCATAGAAGTCAATAGTTTGAGAAGTAAAGATTAAGTTGATGCTTTACTATACCTAGTTTCTGCAAGTTTGTCTATGTTGGCACATGTAATTGTAGAATACCGAGCAATTCTATCCTCCCCTCCAGGTCACTGATCCCCAAACTCCACCTCAGCCGAAGCCTTTGGCTGAGCAGGGACTCTATTCCTTTTCAACACCTCACCCATCCCATTGTTCAGCAATTTGGGTGTTCTGAAATAGCTCTGCAATATCTGGATCACTAAAGTGCAGAGGCCATCTACTGATAGTGAGGCTGAGGGTTCCAAGCTCCTAATAAAGAAACTCATTCATTGGTGCATGCAGAGCTTGCAACATCGGAGAATCTGCAAGTGCCTCCATTGATGTGCCCACTTTCCAACCAAAATGTTGACAGCTACTTCCGTGACTACCAGTCAACGGATCACTTATTCCATCCTAATGGTTACACTGTGCTTGGGAGCCTTGATGCCAAGCAAAGCCTGTCCTGATCCAGAATCTGGACTCCACTGCCATCAATGCAGGTTCCAACAACCCTGGACACCTTTGGAGTGCCTACAGCTCAACCTCCAAATCTGACTCCAGCCTGGACCCTGCCTGACCGCACCTCCAGGCTGGGACTTCACATGCTGCTGCTGGCATCCCAGTCTCCTCTTCCGCCACCACCGACCTCATGTCTCGTAGGTCCCTCCAGCAGCACTTGGGACCTCAGAGACACCACCTTCCTCCCAACACACCTTCCCTGAAAACCCCAACCCTCCCCTCTCCTCAAACATTACCAACCTTCTTCCCCGCACCCCCCCCCCCACCCCACCGATCCCAGCTCTCATCTGTGCTGGAACTTCACAGTTCCCTCTAGCCTTCCCCTCTCCGAGGCAGAACATTCTGTCCTCAGTAAGGGCCTCACTTTTGTCCTGTTGCACGTGCATCTCAGAGAGTTCCGTGCCTGCCGTCTTCCGCCTCCTGCATCTCCATGCCTCCCTCTTTGGCAAGGACTCTCCAGTCCACTCCGATGACCCCTTCCCCTGTCTTCAACCCTCCTCCTCATGCTGGACATCTTGTTCTGGTCACCTGCCTGCTCTGCATCTTTTCAGTGCTAACTGCTGACGAGACATCGACCATCTTGACTTTACCACTCCTCTCTTCAATTCGGACCTCTCCTTCCAAGCGTGTTGCCCTCCGCCCTCTTACACTAATCCGAATCTCACCATCAAACCTGCAGATAAGGGGGCACTGTAGTGGTCTGGTGGACTGACCTCTACTGACTGAGACCGGGTGACAACTATCAGACGCCCCCTCTTACTTACCCCTCGAACAGGATCCCGCTAAAGTGAACCAGGCCATTGTCTCCCACTCTATCGCTGGCCTTGTTAACTCCGGGTATCTCTCATCCACTGCCAGCCACCTCACAGTTCCTGCGCCCTGTACCTCTCATTTCTATCTCCTACCCAAGATGCATAAACCTGCCCATCCAGATAGACCCATTGTTCCTTCCTGCCCCACTGAACTTATATCTGCATACTTCGACTCTGTTTTAACCCCCCCCCCCCCCAGTTCAACCCCTTCCTACCTACATCTGTAATGCTATGCATGCTCTGGATCTTTTCAATGGCTACATGCTCCCCAGCCCCGACGGCCTCCTGTCACTATACGCCTCCATCCCCCATCTCTGCTTCTTTCTAGACAACAGACCCAACCTGTTCCCCTCCATCACCACTCTCCACTGCCGAGCGGAACTGGTCTTCATTCTCAATAATTTCCCCTTTGGCTCCTTCAGACCCAAGGTGTAGCCATGGGCACTCGCATGGGTCCCAGCTATGCCTGACCTTTTGTTGACTAAGTTGACTTATCCTTCCAAGCAGAACAAGTACCACACCTATCCCTTCTCCTCCTCCTTCACTACCAACCTGAGCCCCAAATAGTCCTTCCAGGTGAGACAACACTACACCTGTGGCTCTTTTGGGGCCACCTACTGTACCTGGTGACATGGCCTCCTGCATATCATTGAGACCAGACGTAGATCAGGGGACCGCTTTGCCGAGCACCTATGCTCTGTCCATCAGAAAAGGTATGATCTCCCAGTGGCCACCCATTTTCAATTCTACTTCCTGTTCACATTCCGACACATCAATCCATGGTCTCCACTACTGCCACGATGAGGCCACACTCATGCTGGAGGAGCAACACCTTGTATTCCAGGTGGGTAGCCTCCAACCTGATGGTAAGAATTTTGATTTCTCCATCTTCTCATAATGCACCACCCTGCCCCGCTTCACCATTCCCCATTTCTGTTTCTCTCTCTCACTTTATCTCCTTACCTACCAATCACCCTCCCCTTCCCTTTCCTCTGTAGCCTTCTTCCCTCTCCTATCAGATTCCCCCTTCTCTAGCCGTCTATCATTTTCACCAATCAACTTCCCAGCTTACCCCCTCTCCTTCCCAGTTTCATCTATCACCTACCACCTTGTACTTCTTCCTCCCCTCTCCCTACCTTCTAACTCTGACTTCTCATCTTTTTTTCCCCAGTCCTGATGGAGTGTCTCGGCCTGAAACGCCAACTGTTTACTCTTTTTCATAGATGCTGCCTGGCCTGCTGAGTTCCTCCAGCATTTTGTGTGTGGTGTTAAAAGCCTGTATTGTCTCCATATATCAAAGAGTGACCATTAGCCCACTTGAGAATCTCTTTCGCTCCTTTACTGTAGTCCAGCTGTTGTTTGTATTTTTTCTTTCTCAAATTTTCTCTTGAAGGCAGAAAAGCTGCATACTTATGTTCAAGTACATTTATTATCAAAGTATGTATTTTATATACAGCCTTGAGATTTGTCTCCTTACAGGCAGCCACAAAACAAAAAAAAATTAAAAAAGACCATCAAACACCTAATGCGCTAGAAAATAAACAAATCATGCAAACAATAAAAATAAGTAAATAACATTCGGAACTGAATTTCAGGGAAGTGAGTCCACAGTCACCAAGCCGATCTAGGAGCCTGTTAGTTGCAGGCCACTGCTTCAGTTCAGTGCAGAAGCGAGTAAATCTCTTGAACAGTGAGCTGCACACTGGCCTGTCCCTCTCCTCCAGCTCCGACACCCTGATCTTTTACATCTGCCCTAGTGCTTATACTGTACAAACAGCGGGTTGTTCCTTGCTCTCAGGCCTGGGCCCTACTGCTTCAATAAGCTCTCGGGCCCGGGCCCTACTGCTTCAATAAGCTCTCGGGCCCGGGCCCTACTGCTTCAATAAGCTCTCGGGCCTGGACACTGCCACCTTGATTCGGCCCATATCTGACATTTCTAATCTGGCCTGGCACTTAAATCAGTCAAATATCTACTTGTTCCTCACTCGCAGGCTCTGGCCCTGTCACTTCAGTTCTGCCTCACCTTGATCTGCTGTTTCAAATCAGCCCCAATCCCACTCCAGTAATGGTCATACCTTGGCTCATTCTCAGGCCATGTCACAAATGTCCTGCACCTTCGAAACTTTAGTTCACACTGCAAAAATGGCAGGTCAAACAGGTGGTTCAAAAACTTAACTCCAAAAGTGAAGTTACAGGCTGCTGTTCTTATAAATGAGTTAAACAAGGCAATAAGTGATGAAGGCATTGAAGTTCCTTTGCATGTGGAATGTTATTGCAGGTGTGCATAATAGAAAGAAAGTGAGCTGAATTGCTGCAACTACACAAGGTTGGTCACAGGGATGGCTGTTACATCAATCTTCTTCAGTTGTCTCCTCCCAGAGACCATAGGATTCTTCTCAGAGCCACCATGATCATGCAAAGTACAGCATTCATGACCTTGATCTCTCATCAATTTTTTTTAAAAAAAGGAGCAGTATCAACTATTGCGTATGATTTTCTTAGATCACAGAAAAATCTTTGACTCCATGAAAGGGTCCTCCTGAAATTTTGCTGTCTTCAAAAATTCATTGCCTTTTCACAAACATGCAAACCTGATCCTCACCATCTGCTTCACCAATCCAACACATTTATCAATCTTTCTTATTGCAATTCTCCAATAAGCCTCTTGCCGGAGTGGCATCTGATAAAAAGAAAATGGTTCAATTTTTGTTCCGATTCTAGAACCAAGCTAAGTACACCCTCCATCATAGAGTTACAGGTTTCCCCCGCCATCCAAAGGTACAGCGTTCCTATGAAATGGTTCGTAAGCTGGAATGTCGTAAAGCGACGAAGCAATTACCATTTATTTATATGGGAAAGACTTGTGAGCATTTGCAGACCCAAAAATAACCTACCAGATCATGCCAAATAACACATAAAACCTAAAATAACAGTAACATGTAGTGAAAGCAGGAATGATATGATAAATACACAGCCTATATAAAGTAGAAATACTTCTCTATAATCATTGCCGCACTGATCTCCGTAGTGAAAATCCCACTCAAGTGCTCTCGGCAGAAACACTCTCTCCTGTAACCTTTAAGCTATGAAGCTGCCAAATCATACCAAATAACACATAAAAAACACAGCCCATATAAAGTAGAAATAATGTATGTACAGTGTAGTATCACTTATGGGAATTGGGAAGACAGCACCGAGCACACTGATGATGGTGTGTTAGGCTGAGTCGTTGGAGGTTAGGGTGGTGCAGTGGTTCCTAACCTCCAGGCCGCCGACCGATACTGATCTGCGAAGCATGCAGGGGTGCAGCGGTAGCCGGGAAGCACCCAGCACATCTTTAAGAAAAAAGCCGAAATAAACAAGCTAATTAATTAGGTGCCACCTGGCACGTAAATGTTGGCCCAGATAAGAGGCGACACAATCGGCAATCGCCTCTGATCTGGGCCGACATTTACGTGCCGGGTGGCACCTAATTAATTAGCTTGTTTATTTTGGCTTTTTTCTTAAAGATGTGCTGGGTGCGTCCCAGCTACCGCTGCGTTCTCCATGGCAATGTATCGGTCCGTGGCCCGGGGGTTGGGGTGGTGGGACACTGCGGTGTCATCTCATCGCCGTCTGTTTCCATCAAGGCAGGCAGGTCATCTCCTTCTATGCCTGTCTGCCTCAATGTTGAAGATCGAGGTTCGTCGTCTGCTGTGGCTGATGTGGAAGGCTTGAAAAATGACAGTATGTTTGACTGCTTAGCCTCGCACATTTTTCTATCCTACAGTTCTTTGTAAAGACTCAAACCATCTTGCAAATATGCCCTAAACCGACATACCCTTTCAAAATTAAAGTCATACTTTATCATTGCAGCGAAAATCTCACGCAGTTACTTCACGTTCAGTCCGTTCACTACTGCATTCGGTTTTGATTGTTATCCTTTCCTCTTCCAATTGCATCAGCTCTTCATCTATCAGTTCTTGGTCATGGGATGCCAAAACCTCTTCAACATCATCTTCGTCAACTTCCACAAGCCAAACTCAGTTTGTCCTTGCTTCGTTCATCACCGTCGAAACGCTTAATTATGTCTGGTTTTACACTAAGTGTAACACCCTTACGAGCTCTTTTAGGCTTTTCCGACACCTTAGGACTCATCTCACTAACGGCTGCTCACAGGTGCGTGTTTAAGCAATGCCAGCTAGAATGCAGTTCCAAATCCGGGGGAGGAGCGGCTACTCAGGGCGTGCGTTGCCTTTTATCAAGCGCTGCTTTTTTTGCGTGCTGCCTTTTTTCCTAAAAAACACCTGTTAGCGAAAACAGGTAACTAATGTAGGTCTTTCGTAACAGTGAGGTTTCGTAAAGCGAACATTCAATAAGCAGGGGGCACCTGTACAATATACAGACAATGCTTGCATCCGTGAACATTTGGAGGCCAAGCTCAAAATCACCATTGCTTCTTTCACTGGGCCTCATGAGACTGTGGTCTCCAACATCATGCCCCTAACACTCAACATTGTTGTCACAAGACGATGGGAATATGGATAATTTTCCATATCTTGGGAGGCACATCTCATTGAAGGCTGACACTAATGGTAAGATTCACCAAGCCTCCTGTGCACTAGCATGGACTTCACCTGATTAAGGAAAAGCATGGACGAAGATAAAGACAAGAACCTGGCAACAGGTGATTCCCCCTGCTCTTTTACATTTCAATCATGGAAACAACCTAAGTGTATGTCTATAGCATCAGAAAAGTACTGACAATGCTGCCTCTGCAAAATCTTCCAAATTCATTGTTGGAATAAGTGAATTAATACTCCAGTCCAATGTACTCTGATCGAGCTCAACTAGCTCCAAGGGACAGAACACATTATTGCCATACCTAACAACCATGTCTTAATATTGAAACTCCAGTCTCAGATCCCTTACGGTAAAACATTTCGAGGAGTCAATTGAGATCTCCTCAAAGACTTTCCTCAGAGTATCCTTGAAAAATAGGTATCTTCCACATATGCTCATAGGATTTCCTAGAGGGCCCTCTCCAAAATGGAGAGGGCCTTCTAGAAAATCATGGAGCACCTCCCAGACTCTGAGATAAGAGCCTGCACAATAAAGAGGGCAGCAACTTCATATAAGTGTAATGATGTCGAACCCTGATACAGATAATACCAATCAATACGCATTTTAATGGAATCTATTAAGCCAACAATATTGGCATCTGATGCTGTTGCTTCAACATTTCTCCAGGGCAGACCTTTCACACCAAGCTGGGTCAAAACACTTCCATGATATAAAACTGGACAATGCTGTACGTGAATGTGATGTATAGTAGAACATTAGTGTCTGTTCACAGTCATAGTGTTAATTTCTAAATTAAATACACATTGAGAAACATCTTTCAGTCAAATTGTTGGCTTTCCATTTTTGATGAATTGCCTTACAAAGAGTCCACAGAAGTGGACACAAGATTTTGTATAAACCTGGGATAAATACAAGGGTCAGTATGGTATCATATTGCCAACTTAAGGTGACTATAAAATACCCTGAATCAATACAAAACCCTGCGTCAGTTACTACCTTACTGTTTCCTGCTGTGAATGTAGGACACACAAAACCTTTCAACTCTCTTGTACTCAGGCTCAGATTAAGGACTGATTTGGCTTCAGGCACAGCATGAAATTGAGGCCTCTTGCATTCCAGGTTTGGGTTCTATTGTTCTTGCTCCAAGACTGCTTTTCCCTAAAGAGGTTCTCAGTTAGAAAAGTTAATTAGAAGTTGCATTTATTTTAGATACAAATAAATTATTTTTGTATTATTTTCACAATAAATATAGTATCTTTCTGATGCTCTTTTAAAACTCTTGTTCTAACTAATATGCATTTATTTTTGAACGTTCGAAACTTCTTAAGCATTGTGTTTTAAAAAAGCCCTAGCACATGGAGAACTAAGAAGAACCTTTCTTTCAGAATGTTATTAAATAAACCATCAGAGCACACACAATAAATAATAGCTCAGATCTATGTTGCAGTCATTTGTTTCAGATAACTCCAGTGAAAATTTTTGGTGTAGGAAAATTTAATGATTTGGTAACACTTCAAAATTATACTATTGCACCTTAGGTTGAATCGGATGTTTTGAAACTAAACCAAAAACGTGCTTTTAGAAATATGACTGAAGCCTTAGTTCAAGACAAAGCCATTGATCGTGTAGATAGTCATAGGCTTTTTTCCCAGGGCTGAAATGGCTAGCACGAGAGGGCACAGTTTTAAGATGCTTGGAAGTAGGTACAGAGGAGCTGTCTGGGGTACGTTTTTTACACAGAGAGTGGTGAGTGCGTGGAATGGGCTGCCAGCGACGGTGGTGGAGGTGGATACGATAGGGTCTTTTAACAGACTCCTGGACAGGTACATGGAGCTCTGAAAAATAGAGGGCTATGGGTAATCCTAGGTCATTTCTAAGGTAAGGACATGTTCGGCACAGCTTTGTGGGCCGAATGGCTTGTATTGCGCTGTAGGTTTTCTATGTTTCTATGTTTCTAAGATGGTGGAATATGTTCTTATTCTTTGAAATAACTGGAAGAAATTTAATTTGTGAATTAAATAAATGTAACTCACAATATCCTTATAAATATTAAAAGTTTGTATTCCGAAATCTGCAGTATGCCTGTCAGAATTATTTCCATATCATAAACTGCAAGCCTAATTATATTTTTAACACTGAAGATTAACTTTAAAATTAACATTTATTTTTCAGTGTTTCAGATTTAGAGATGAATCCTCTTAAGAGTATCTTGGCAATCTAATCAGAAACAATGATTGATGCTATCATGCTGTATTATTTTAAAGGGGAATTAAAGTGTGAGCCAAATCTTTAGTTGTGCCTGTTCGTAGATGCAAGATAAATAGTGCTCAAGGGTTCATGTACCATTCAAAAATCTGATGGCAGAAGGGAAGAAGGTGTTCCTAAAATATAGAGTGTGTGTCTTCTCCTCCTCCTCTACCTCCTCCTTGATGGTTCCAATGAGAAGAGAGCATGTCTTCAGGACTGAAGGATGTCCACTTAGAACAGAGATGCAGAGAAATTACTTTAGTCAAAGTGTGGTAAAGCTGTGGAATTTGCTGCTATGAGTTGCTGTGGAGGCCAAGTCATTGGGTGCATTTAATGCAGAGATAGATGGGTTCTTGATTAGCCAGGGCATGAAAGGGTATGGGGAGAAGGCAGGGGAGTGAAGATGACTGGAAGAGTTGGATCAGCCCAGGATTGAATGGCAGAGCAGACTCGATGGGCCAAATAGCCAACTTCTGCTCCTATATCTTATGATCTTATAGTCTTAAATACGTCCCTTCTATCTGTATAAAGGCAATGTATGTATCTCATAAACATCTTTATAATGATTTTTTTACAGAAGGCAATACTGTCTTAATTCTATTTACAAATTGATTGTAACATATATTGAAAGCTTTTAACATTACCTGCAAAGCTTTTCTACCCACTATCAAATGGTTATTCCTTAAGGCTGATTTATACTTCTGCGTCAAATGGACACCGTAACCTACGCAAGTAGCCTACGACATTGTGAGCATTTACACTTGTGCATTGGTGTGTCTGCACTGGTCTGCAAATTGGGCACATCGCGCACGCACACACACCTGCCCGTGCAAGTCTTCATGGTCATGGTAGTCTTTCTCAGGGTAAACAAGTTTAAAACAAGTCTTTTTTCGTAAAAGCGAGATGTGTCCTCCATAATTTCAGAGATCTCTAAAGCTTTATGGAAAGCATTGCAGCCAGAGTTCCTTCCCTGCCCTTCAGTCGCCCAATGGGAAGCTATTGCAGCGTAGGAGGAAATGCGATGCTACCAAGCGGACCAATCACAGTTATTGTGGTCTGCGTTGCCACGACGCATAGTTACATTTTGGGAGCAGTGCGCATCAGGGTACGGCGTAGGGATCCACGTAGGCACTGCGTAGGGTTCGTGGCTCTGCCATACCTATGGTGTCGATTTGACGCAGAAGTATAAATCAGCCTTTAGAGATTTATTTTTGTGTCGTCTTATCAGTCATTCTGCATGTTGTTTCTTTTGTTATATAATGTGAAGAACAGAACTGTAGTTTCCATATGAATGCTGCTTATATCATCTATAATTTGCTGGGTTTCTTGTCTGTGGTAGCCTGGTGGTTAAATTACTAAACTAGTATTCAGTGGCATGGACAATTGATTGGAGATGCAAATGTGAATCCTGTCAAAGCAGTCAGGAGAATTAAATAAAAGAATTGAAAACTTTGGAATAAAATGGTAGATACCATTTGGTGCTCCTCAACTAATGTTTTATTACTACAGCTATCAAAGTTATTAGGCTGACTTTAAAACAAATCTAACTCACTAATGTTCTTTGATTCATTCCTTCTGTCTGCATAATGATCGCTTTCCATGGTATAGAGTTGCCCATTTTGGGAGACTAGAGTCAGTCATGTGAGAATGTGGTCTGCCCAAATGACCTAATGGAGAATAATGTTGTGGCTATTGGCCCGGGAGATGATGCCAATGTTGATTCACTTATTCAGAATCAAGATCAGGTTTACTATCACTGGTAAGTGTTGTGAAATTTGCTGCTTTGCAGCAGTTGTACAGAACAATGCATAGATATTTACTTTACATTACAATAAGAAATGTATACAAAATATAAATAGTGGAAAAGAGCAAAATAGTGAGGTGCTGTTCATGGGTTCATGTACCTTTCGGAAATCTGATGGCAGAAGGGAAGAAAGTGTTCCTAAGATATTGAATGTGTGTCTTCTCCTTGATGGTTCCAATGAGAAGAGGGCATGGTCTGGATGGTGTGTGTTCTTAATGATAGATGCCACCTTTTTGAGGCACTGCCTGTTGGAGATGTCCTCAATGGTGGGAGGCTAGTGCCCATGATGGAGCTGGTTGAGTTACAACCACTGCAGCTTTTTCAATCTTGCACATTGGAGCCTCCATGCCAGACGGTGATGTGATCAGTCAGAATGCTCTCCACAGTACATCTGTGGAAATTTGCTAGTCTTTGGTGACTACCAAGTCTCTTCAAACTCCCAATAGCCTTCTTCATGACGGCATCAATATGTTGGGCCCAGAATAGATCCTCAGAGATGTTGACACCCAGGAACGTGAAGCTGCTCACACTTTCCTCAGCTGAATTCTCAATGAGGGTTAGCATTTGCTCTCCCAATGTTCCCTTCCTAAACAATTCCAGTACAATTGGTCTTCCAGCAGAATTGGAAGAACTTGTGGAGAAAGCAGTGGAGGTATTTTTCCAGTAGGTGAATTCCCAGAAGAATGTATAAGGATAAAAGTCATTGCTGCTTGGTAGACAATGAGCTTTGAGCAAAATTTTTATCGTGAAACACGAGATGATCAAAAGATGTGCAGGTACTTTGCAGACAACTATGAAATTTATTATCAATGTCAGCCTTAGGGAAGAAGTGAAGAGGTGAAACCCAAGCAATGTGAAGTGGTCTATGTTATCCAAGGTCTCATTGTGAAGTTTAATTTTTGTAAGACAGTTTTGAATCAGTGTTGTAAATTGATGGAGGAGTTTTTTTCTTGTAGATGTTTTATGTAAAGAGGGAGGCAACATCTACCATTTTCTGCTTTCTTCCACAAAGTCAATGTCTAATCAATTTACTACCTTATCCTGAATGCCAAGGAACTGAATCCCATGCGGGGTCTTGTCAAAGGTCTTGCTAAAGTCCATGCAGACGGCATCCACTATTTAGCCTTCATTAACTTTCCTATTAACTTCCTCAAAAAAATCTGTAAGATTGGTTAGTCATGGCCTACCACTCAGAAAGCTTGTTGACGATCCCTAGTCATTACCTGTATATCCAAATACTTATATATCTGGTTCCTTAGAATAATTCTCAATTAACTATCCTCACTGATGGCAGACACACCGACCTCACGTGTGGCTACGGACACTTCAAGTATCTCTGCTAGGGTCCCTACAATTTCTATACTTGCCTCCCATAGGATCCAAGGGAACATTTTGTCAGGCTCTGGGAATTTATCCACCCTAATTTGCTTCAAAACAGCAAACACCTTCTGATCCGCAATAGATATATGATCCATGACCTCACTGCTGCTTTACCTCACTTCTATAGACTCTGTACCTATCTCTCGAGTAAATACAGATGTAAAATATCCATTTAAAGTCCGTCCCCACCTCACAAGTCTCTTTCAACTCCATGCGTAGATGACCACTCTGATCTTCAAGAAGACCAATTTCGTCACTTGCTATCCTTTTACTCTTAATATATCTGTAGAAGTCCTTGGCATTCTCCTTCCTATTGTCTGCTAGAGAAACCTCATGCTTTCCTTTAGCCTCCTTAAACATTGTCTTGTATTTCATGTACACTTCAAGTGCCTCATTTGTTCCTACCTGCCTTTCCTTGCTATGCACCACATTCTGCTTCTTGACCAGGTCCTCAAAATCCCTCAAATCAAGGTTGCAAAATCCTGTTATTTTTGTCGTTTACTCTGACAGGAACATACAAACTCTGTACTCTCAAAATTTCACTTTTGAAAACTTCCTCCACCCAATTACCAAGCCAGAAAACAACCTTTCCCAATCCACACTTGCCAGGTCCTTTCTGATACCATCAATATTGGCCTTTCTCCAATTTAAAATCCAATTTAGTCAATCAATTCAAGCCCCAAACTTAATTAGTTGAAAAAGTTATGAAAACATGATGGATTGAATGTTTCTGATATTTAAAAAGCAATAATAAACCCCCCAAAAGTCTTAAAATAAATGGAAATAATTAACGAAAATTAACCTTAGTCCAGAACTATTGAACAGTCCAACAGCCCTGTACAGTCAGCTAAACCTGGCACATAGATGCAAGCAAATTTGAGGTTTCTGCACATTTATACGCAGAATTCTGAACTTGTTTATGCTGAGAAATGTCAATAATTTTGCCTGGATCTGCTAGCATTTCTCCAAACAAATCTGGGCCATTACCTTTTTTTTTGGCATGTGCCTACGTTCGTGTGCGACTACGTGCGTCCGTGCATCTGTGCGTGTGCGATGTTGGTGGGACGATGTCTTTTTCATGCCTTTACAAGGCGCGGAGCGAGAGAGAGAGACTGTGTGGTGCGCCACTCCTCAAACAGGTATTTCGCAGTATTTTTCCCTTTATTTTACAAGGTCGAGTTGCGATCTCCACACTCAACACAGCATGGATGGAAAACGTACTCGGGAGTGGACCTGGCTGGGTTCGAATCCAGGAACCTCCATTCCAGAGTCCAGCGCTGATGTCGTTGCGCCACCAGCCGGCCCGGGCCATTACCTTCTCATGTAGCTGGTGTCAAATTTTGTTTGATTACTGTAAGACTGTAACTGTTAGCTCTTGTATCTGTGAGTGCATTGGGACCCCTGCATTTGGGAAATTGAACACTTGGCTGTCCTCCTCCTACCTGCATACACACAGAGGCTAAAGAGAAAAGCTCCAGAAGTAAGACAACAAAGAGCTGGTTGCAGGAGACAGAGGAGCAGCTACGGGATTGCTTCATGGACTGGGATGTGTTCAAGGACTCATCAGAGGATCTGAATGAATACAGCACAGTTGTCATGGACTTCATAGAAACAGCCATAGACTGAGTGTGTCCCCACAAAATCATTCAGAGTACTCCCCAACCAGAAGATCTGGATGAACCATGAGGTCCACAGCCTGCAGAGGGCTAGACCAGTGGCATTCAGGTAAAATACAGGCTAAGACCTCCAGAAAACCATCTCACATATGAATTAGCAATCCTGGACCGTACTTGGATCATTGAAGACAGCTGGACAGCTGTAGTAGGGCTTAAATGCTTTCACCTCCTACAAAGTGAAACCAAGCGACCTGGGTGACAAAAAAACTTTGCCCCCAGAAGAGCTGAATGTTTTTTTATGCTCATTCTGACCATCAAAACATGGAGGCATCTTCAGGAACCACACAACCCCTGATGACTCTGTGATTTCAGTCTCTAACACAAACAAGCGGGCATCCTTTGGAATGGTGAACCCACAGAAAGCGTCCAGTCCAGATCTAAAGACCTCTGCTGATCAAATATCTTTAACCTCTCACTTTGGCAGTGTGAGGTACCATTTGCTTCAAGCAGGCTTCAATGATACTGGTGCCTCAGGAGAATATGGTAACCTGCCTCAATAATTATCATTCAGTAGCACTCACATCCTCTGTGACAAAGTGCTTTGAGAGCTGGTAATGAAACATACCAAGTCACTGAGAAGTGACATGGATCCACTCTAAATTGCCTACCGGAGCAACAGGTCAACAGCAGATACTATCTCATTGGCTATTTACTCAACCCTGGAACATTTGGACAGTGAAGATGCTCTTCATTGTCTACAACTCGATATTCAATACCTTCATCCCCTCAAAAGTAATCCACAAGCTTCAAGATCTTGGACTTAATACCTCCTCTTCCAATTAAGTCCTTGCCTTCCTCACTCACAGACACCAGTCACCTTGGATTGGCAACAACACCTCCTCCACAATCTCTATCAGCGCAGGTCCATCACAAGGCTATGTGCTCAGCCCCCTGCTCTACCTGCTTTACACTTATGACTGTGTGGCTAAGCACAGCTTCAATGCCATATTCAAGTTTGCTGTCAACACCATTGTTGTAGGCCAAATCAAAGGTGGTGGCAAATCAGTGTGTAGGAGGGAAAATCTGGCTGAGAGGTGCCATTACAACAAGTTCTTATTCAATGTCAACAAGACCAAGGAACATTGAACAGAGAAATCCACAGCACATTACAAGCTCTTCAGCCCACAATCTCGTCCCAACTATGTAACCTACTGTAGAAACTGTCTAGAATTTCCCTAGCACATAGCCCTCTATTTTTCTAAGCTTCATGTACCTATCTAAGAGTGTCTTAAAAGACATTATATTAGCCTCTACCACCTTCATTGGCAGTGTATTCAACGGACCACCACCCTCTGTGTGGGGGAAAAAAAAACTATATCTGATATTCCCTTCGTACTTACTTCCAAGCACCTTAAAAATATGCCCCCATGTGTTAGCCATTTCAGCCCCTGGGAAAAAGCCTCTGGCTATCCACACGATCAATGCCTCTCATCATCTTATATACCTCTATCAGCTCATCCTCCGTTGCTCCAAGGAGAAAAGGCCAAGTTCATTCAACCTATTCTCATAAGGCTTTCTCTCCAATCCAGGCAACATCATTGGAAATCTCCTCTGCACTCCCTTATAGTATCCACATCCCTCCTGTAGTAAGGTGACCAGAACTGAACACAGTACTTCAAGTGGGATCTAACTAAGATCTTGCATAGCTGTAGCAGTACTTCATGGCTCTTGAACTCAATCCCACAGTTGATGAAGGCCAAAACACCATACCTCTTCTTAGCAACACTGTCAACTTGTGCAGCAGTTTTGAGTGTCCTGTGGACACGGACTCCAAAATCTCGCTGATCCTCCGTACTGCCAAGAGTCTTACAATTAATATTATATTCAGTCTTCAAACTTGACATACCAAAATGAACTACTTCACACTTATCTGGGGTTGAAATCCATCTGCCACTTTTCAGCCCAATCCTGCGTCCTATTGATGTTGCGCTGTAACCTCTGACCACCCTCTAGACTATCCATAACACACCTAATTTTTGTGTCATCAGCAAACTTACTAACCCACGTTTCTACCCTTTCATCCAGTTCACTTATAAAAATCACAAAAAGGAGGGGTCCCAGAACAGATCCCTGCAGAACACCACTGGTCACTGTCCTCCATACAGAATACGAACCATCTACAACCAGCCTGTGCCTTCTGTGGGCAAGCCAATTCTGGATCCACAAAGCAAGGATCCCATGTCTCAATACTTTCTGAATGAGACTGGCATAGGGAACCACATCAAATGCCTTACTGAAATCCTTATACACTACAACCACTGC
Organism: Mobula birostris; assembly: GCF_030028105.1. Classification (NCBI taxonomy): domain Eukaryota; kingdom Metazoa; phylum Chordata; class Chondrichthyes; order Myliobatiformes; family Myliobatidae; genus Mobula; species Mobula birostris. Next base: position 69,361,420 of record NC_092373.1, on the reverse strand, counting down.
TGTACCTTCACCAATGTGTTTTGTTACATCCTCACATAATTCAATCAGGTTCGTAAGGCCTGACCTGCCTTTGACAAAGCCATGTTGACTATCCCTAATCAGATTATGTCTCTCCAAATGGAGCTGATTATTGACTTCAGGAGGATGAAATGGCCTCAGAATAAAGGGCGTCTTTTAGAACGGAGATGAGGAAGAATTTCCTCCTCATCCCCGCCTTTGACAAGGAGTCCCACACATGAGGCTGCTTACCAAGAGCCCATGGTATTATAGGAAAGTTTCTAAGATGGTTAGAACATTGGCTGTTTGGAAGAAGGCAGCGAGTGGGAATAAAAGGATTCTTGTCTGGTTAGTTGCCAGTGACTAGTGGTGTTCTGCAGGGGTCAGTGTTGGGACCATTTATTTTTATCCTGTACATAAATGATTTGGATGATGAAATATATGGCTTTGTTGCCAATTTTGCAAATGATATGAAGATTGGTGGAGGGGCAGGTAATATTGAGGAAACAAGTAGGATGCAGAAGGACTTAGACAGATTAGTAGAATGGGTAAGAAAGTGGCAAATGAAATACAATGTTGGAAAATGCATGGTCATGCACTTTGGTAGAAGAAATAAATGTGCAGACTATTTTCTAAATGGGGAGAAAATACAGGAATCTGAGATGCAGAGAGACTTGGGAGTCCTTGTACAGAACTCCTTAAAGGTTAACTTGCAGGTTGAGTTGGTGGTGAGGAAGGCAAATGCAATCCTAGCATACATTTCAAGAGGTCTAGTATACAATAGTAGGGATGTGATACTGAGGCTTTATAAGGCATTGGTGAGGCCTCACCTTGAGTACAGTTTTGGGCTCCTCATCCTAGAAGAGATATGCTGGTATTGGAGAGACTTAGGTTCAGGAACAGTTACTACCCCTGAAGTATCAGGTTCTTGAACTAATGAGTAATTTCATTTAACTTTACTTCCCCATCCTCGAACCATTTCCACAACCTATGGATTCGCTTTCAATGACTCTTCATCTCATGTTCTTGATATTTATTGCTTATTTAGTAGTATTATCATTTTTAGTATTGGCACAGTTTGTTGTTTGTCCATCCTGCTGGGTGTGTTTTTTTCATTGATTCTATTGAGTTTCTTTATTTACTGTGAATGCCCACAGAAAACTGAATCTCAGGGTTGGATATGGTTACTTTGCACTTTAATTATAGAGATCCACTGCTGAGCAGAATTTAAACATTATCTAAGAAGAGAAAATTTGAAGATGCTTGCAATTAAAGTAATACACACAAAATGCTGGAGGAACTCAGCAGGTCAGGCAGCAGCTATGGAAAAGAACACAGTTGATGTTTCAGGCCAAGACCCTTCAGCAGGTCTGGGAAAAAGAGATGAGGAAGCTTCTTATTCTCTTTTTTCCAGTCCTGATGAAGGGTCTCGGCCTGAACCATTGACTATTTACTCATTTCTATAGATGCTGCCAGGCCCACGGAGTTCCTCCAGCATTTTGTGTTTAAACATCCTCTGATTGTTTATTGCCGCACACAAGGTACCAGACATGTTCAGGACTACACACATTCGTAAAGAGGAAAGGCACATAGTGTTCTTAAAAAAGAAATGTCCTGACATAGCATAACAATAATATAAGGTAGTACTATGATAACATTCCTATAAAGAACATTAGCACTGTTTAGCTGTATTAAATTTGATGACTAATTGTAACACGCACAAAATACTGGACAAACTCAGCAGGGAATCAAAGTAAGAAGGCGAGGAGGGAGGGGAATAAGAACCACAAGGTGATAGGTGAAACCAGTGTGGGGGTGATGTGTGAAGTAAAGAGCTGGGAAGTTGACTAGTGAAAGAGATACAGGGCTGGAGAAGGAAGAATCTGATAGGAGGGGACAGCAGGCCATGGAAGAAAGTAAAGTGGAAGGAGCACCAGAGGAAGATGATAGGTGGATAAGGAGATAACGTGAGGGAGGAAAATGAGAATGGGGAGTGGTGAAGGAGTGGAAGCATTACTGGAAGTTCGAGAATTCGGTGTTCATGCTATCAAGTTGGAGGCTACCCAGATGGAATATGGGTAACCTGAGCATGGCCTCATTGTGACTGTAGAGGAGGCCATGGACTGACATGTTGGAATAAGAATGGGAAGTGGAATTAAAATGGGTTTCCACTGGGAGATCCTACTTTTCTGGTGGACAGTGCGTAGGTACTCATTGAAGCAGTCTCCCAATCTGCGTCAGGTCTCTCCAATATAGAGCAGACCATACCGGGAGCACCAGATACAGCAGATAACCCTAATAGACTCACAGGTGAAGTATTGTCTCACCTCGAAGGACTGTTTGGACCCTAAATGGTAGTGAGGGAGGAGGTGTAGGGGCAGGTATAGCACTTGTTCCTTTTGCATGGATAAGAGCCAAGAGGGAGATCAGTGGGGAAGACACGAATGGACAAGGAAATTGTGTAGGAAGTGAAAAAAGCAGAAAATTAGAAAAAATTTAGAAAGCAGAAAGTGTGAAGGGGTAGATGTGGGATGCCACTGGAGATGGCAAATGACTAAATGTAATTTGTTGTTGCTGTAAAGCATACCTGACACATCTTGCTGACAGTTAGTCCCTCACATAAATAGGCTGAAGGACAATGCAGTCAATAATGTTATCAGCTTTCAAAGTTTTGTGATTGTAATAACTGTTATTAATTTAATATTGGATATATACTCCTCTAAGAATTGTAGACACACATCATATATGTTAATATACTTCTTGGTGTGCAAGACTATAGTCATTGGTCAGACTGTAAGATTGTAGGTGTGCAGCGAGAAATGGGGGTTTGCTCAATATAATCCATTGATGGTATAACTGTGTTGGATAGTTCAAATAGCCACCTCTCTTATAGTATTTTAGTGAGTGAATGAGATAAGGACGCTGATATGGGGGTAGACAAAAGAAATCATATTCTGCTGATTGACTGATTTTGTAAGTTGTAAGTTTTGTAAGGCTTGATGGGTGGACAAACTTGAAATGTCACTGTAAAGTATTTTTCCCCTAGGCTTTTATAGCAAAATCAACATGTTGCCTTTGTGATGGTGTTTTGCTTTACTCTGCATTTGTTGTGGAATGGTATAGCAAAGATTCCAGATAAAAACAAAGAGAAGAAATATGTTTTTCATTCATCTTACAAGAGTGTGACAGATATACTGTATGACTGTAATATTTAGTACACTCTAAGTACCATGTTCTCATTGCCAAGTTTACAGATCCAACAATGAAGTTAAATAGACTTTGCAACATTTAGCATCAAGATGAGAGGTGTGTCAGATATTTATGCTTCTCATTTCAGTAGATACTTCGATTGAATCCACCATTCCACATGCAGTAGTTTATCCTTACGTAAGATGAATATCAGTTTGTATCTCTATCACGTATTGCTAATCTTACAAAGTATGTTTAGGTTAATGCTCTATATTTCTGTTTTTATGGGGGAAATATTGTAAACCTAGATTGCTGTCAGAGTGCATTGAATCATGTTTGTATCAACAGTTCTGAATTCAAGGGTAAGGGACAATTTATCAGTACTTTCACTCCCACTTAACCATCCATTTTCCGGAGGGGGAGTAAAAAAGGCACCTGTTTCTGGACAGATAACGTCTATAACTAAATCTATCTGATGAGGTGACCCAAAGTCAGTGTGCAGTTTTTCAGGAGCATGGCAGATGTAATTATATTCCTGCTTCATGTTCAAAAGAAACTTGCACCTGTCAAAACTATATTACTACTAATTGTGTGTGTTGCTCAGATTTCCAGCATCTGCAGATTCTCTTGTTTGTGATTTGATTACTACATACCTTGATTTCTACAAAATAATGATTATTGAGTACTGCTGTAATTGTGCTTCTTAGTGCATTCCTGTAAGCTGTTTGAAGGTAGGGTAAAGTTTAATTTATATAACATCAGATTTGTAAATTTCAATGTGTCAGCCTTATTCTCCAAACTCCTATTCCTATTTAATCATCTTGCCCTCATGTTTGAATTTTTGCCAACAGCTTTTAAACAATATTATTTCACTAAGTGGGGAGTAGAAAAGGAGAAAGACCCACTGAAAATTGTATTTTCTAAGAACAGAGGGTGATGTTGATGTTGGGTAGCAACATGTTGGATGGGAAATGCTTGACAGATTAGTCATTTTTGATAGTCTTTTGATTCTTATGCTGAAACTATTTATTCCAACTCTGTTATCTATCAAAGTCATATCACACACATGGACCATTAAAGGCATTTTTGGACACCCTATGTAAAAAGAAGTATTTTTTAATGCAAACTTATTTTATAATTGGTATATCAGGGAACAGTCAAAAACGATTCCAGATTTATGACAAATGTCATAAGGTATGCTTCAACAATTAAATTCTATTTTAGTGAGTGAAAAGAAAATGCAGTGGGATGACACAGGCCTTTGAAATGCTGAACAGAGAAGAAACAGGGAACAAGAATTTCAGTTGGAAAAGTTCAAAATAATTTGAAATTTTGAAAAAAAGTATATAGAAATCTAGAGTAACTTCCCAGATCAGAAAACATTCTATTATTTTTAAGATTGGTAGTCGAGTTTCTGTGATTACTGCATGTATTATGAATGGAATCATTTCACTTAAATAGCCAAAAATGGCATGTAATGAGATACTTTCAAAATAATTTGTTCTAAGCTTTAAACAATTTTGAGAAACAAGCAAAAAAAATCAGTAAACAAAAAGTTGATTGCCAACTGTAGTTTCAATGCTACAGTCTTCACGTGCAAAGCTTTCACAATGGAATTCACAATATTCTCCTGGCTAGTGCCAAGTTGAAATAGAAGAGAGCTTTTCTTATAGATGATTACAATTCTTTGTCAGCTTCTGCTATTACTGTCTGAAGACTTCATTGAAGAAATGACAGATGTGATAAATAATCACAGTTTGCGACAATTCTTCTATAGCCACCTGTGTTCAAATTTAAATTTCAAAGTCCAAAGTAAATGTATTATCAAACTACATATATGTCACCATATATCACCCTTAAGTCATTTTCTTCTGGACATGCTCATGAATCCAATAAATGTAATAGAATGAGTGAAAGACCACACTAGCAGGGTGGACAACTAGTGTGCAAAAGACAACAAACTGTGTGAATACAAAAAGAAAATAAATAATAAATAATAATGATAATAAAAAAAATTAAACAATAATTATTGAGAACACGAGATGAAGAGTCCTTGAAAATGAGTCAATAGGTTGTGGGAATGGTTCAGTAATGGGGCAAGTGAAGGTAAGTGAAGTTACCCCCTCTGTTTCAGGAGCCTGATGGTTAAGGGCTAATAAGTGTTCCTGAACTTGGTGGTGTGAATCCTGAGGTTCCTGCCCCTTCTGATGGCAGCAGCGAGAAGAGAGCATGACCTGCTTGGTGGGGGTCCCTGATGCTGGAAGCTGGTCTCCTGTGACAGCAGTCCATGTGAATGTGCTCAATGGTGGAGAAGGCTTTACATATGATGAACCGAACTGTATCCATCACTTTTTATAGGATTTTCTGTTCCCGGGCATTGGTGTTTCCATACCAGGCTGTGATGAAGCCAGTCAATACACTCTCCATCACACATCTATAGAAGTTTGTCAAAGTTTTAGATGTCATGTCAAATCTTCACAAAATCCTAAGGAAGTAGAGGCACTGTTGTACTATTTCCTAACCGCAAATGCATGCTGGGTCCGGGACAGATCCTCTGAAATGACAACAAGTTGATAACTCTCTTCACCTCTGACGCCCCAATGAGAACTGGTTTGTGGACCGCCGGTTTCATCCTCCTATTGTCAATAATCATCACCTTGGTCTTGCTGACATTGAGTAAGTGGTTATTGTTATCGCACAACTCCGCCAGATTTTCACTCTCCCTCCTATGTTCGGATTCATCGCCACCTTCGATTTGGCCCACAACAGTGGTGTCATCAGCAACCTTGAATATGGCATTGATACAGCCATAAGTGTAAAGCGGGTAGAGCAAGGGGCTAAGCACTTAAGGTGTAGGTGTGCTGATGGAGATTGTGGAGGAGATGCTATTGCCAATCCGAACTCACTGGGGTCTGCAAGTGGGGAAATTGAGGATCCAGTTGCACAAGGAAGTATTGAGACCAAGATCTTGAAGCTTTTGTTTAGTTTTGAGGGGATAGCAGAAGTGAATGCCAAGCTGTAGGCAGTAAAGAGCATCTTAATGTATACACATTTGCAGTCCAGATGTTCCAGAATTGAGTGAAAAGCCGATGAAATGGCATCTGCTGTTGACATGTTGTGCCAGTAGGCAAAATGGAGTGGATCTAAGTCACTTCTCAGGCAGGAGTTGATGTGTTTCATCACCAGTGCCTCAGAACACGTCATCACTGTGGATGTAGGTGCTACTGGACAATAGTCATTGAGGCAGGTTACCGTGTTCTTCTTAGGCACCGGTGTACTTGAAGCCTGCTTGAAGCAGATGGTTCCTCAGACTGCTGAAGCGAGAGGTTAAAGATCTCAGCCAACACTCCAGCCAGTTGATCAGCAGAGGTCTTTTGTACTTGGCGAGTATTTGTTTAATACTTATTGACTTAATTTCAAATATTATACGATCCAATGTAGTTTAGCATATTTTTCTATGGATGAGGGGCTATCTTGGATAGCCTCCAAGTATATACAAATAATTTCTGCTCTTTGCTTCTGATGCAGACAGCAGCCAACTTCATTTTGCTTATTAACTTATCTGATTATCATGTGGCAACTTGACTAACAGTGCTGTTGAATGGCTCCATATTATAGCATGAGGCCCAAGACTGTAAATGGATAACAATGCTTAAAGCAAGGTTGGACTAATTAAAATTGAATAATTAAAGTTTTCTTCTTTCTTAAGGAGGGTGCATAGGTGGAAGAAGCCATTGTTGAAACCATGGAGTCATACAACACCAAAACAGGACTTCAATCCATTGAGTCTACACCAATCAAATCAAGCCAAGCTTATGAAGATGTAAATAAGCATGTTGAGATCCAGGTACAATGAAAAACCTGCTTGCAGCAACATCACAGACACATACTGTAGGTACAGAAAGCACAGAAATGTATACATAATTTATGCAAAAAGGTGAAGAGAAAAAAATCTGCGAATTAAGACATGAATGCAATAAAAAGATACATTTATGGACAAGTCCATGGTAGTGCAAGAGGTAGTTTGTACATTTCTGTTGCTGGCATAGGATGAGGGTTGGCCAGCTTGGTTAATGAACCTGATGGTTCCTTTACTCTGATTGCTACAGTATATTTTTCTCCAGGCAGTTCTATCATCTCTCCCCAGATTCCTTCACGCACCTACAAAATAGGAGTAATTCACAGTGGCCAATTAACCTAAAATAAGCATGTTTATTTGTTCATTTACTTAGCGATTCAGAATGGTAACAGGTGCTTCCAGCCCAATTACACCCATGTCTCCAATTAACCTACTAGCCCATATGTCTTTGGAATGTGTGAGGAAGCCGCAGCCCTCAGACTAAGCCCACGTGGTCCTGTGAAGAAAATACAGACAGTGAACCCAGGTCAGTGCCCCTGTAATAGCGTTATGCTAACTCCTACCATACCTTGCAGTCCCAAAAGACACGTGAACTTTAAGATTTGGAAGAAAACCAGAAGAAGCCTGGAGGAAAGATCTACATTTATGGGAAGAACATGTAAACTCCTCATAGACAGCATCAAAGTTCAAGTTCAAAGTAAAATGTATTATCAGAGTACATACATATAACCGCATACAACCCTGAGATTCTTTTTCCTGTGCGTGTAATCAACAAATGTATAGAATAGTAACTCGAAACAGGATCAAAGAAAGAGCAAGGGCATAGGAAACAACAAACTATGCAAATGCAAATATAAATAAATAGCAATAAATAACGAGAGCATGAAATAACAAGATAAAGAGTCCTTAAAGTGAGATCATTGGTTGTGGGAACATCTCAATAGGTGAGTGTAGTTATCCCCTTTTGTTTAAGAGCCTGATGGTTGAGGGGTAATAACTGTTCTTGAACCTGGTGGTGTGAGTCCAGAGGCACTTGTACCCTCTACCTGATGGACAGCATGGCCTGGGCAGTGAGGGTCTCTGATGATGGATGCTGCTTTCCTATGACAGCGTTTCATGTAGATGTGCTCAATGGTTGGGCGGGCTTTACCCATGATGTACTGGGCTGAATCCACTACCTTTGTAGGATTTTCCACTCAAAGACATCAGTGGTCAGGAGAGAACCCAGGCTGCTGAAGTATGAGGCAAGGGCTCAACACTGTGCATTCCTCACCCCAACCTCCAAATGGTACTGACCTGCATAAGGGAAAGAGAGAGCAGGCTTCAAGATTTCCCTGTGCTGCTATGGGAGCCTTGGTGGAAAGAGCAAGCAACATCACAGGGAGTCAAGGTACATTCTGGAAGATGCTAATGATATCTGAGGAAATCATTGCCTCTAGTCTTTGAAAACATAGATGGACCTTCAGTGGCCCTACAGTCAGAGTTTAAGGTTGCTGACTGCAAATTCAATTACCATACCCTCCTGATGAAACACTGACAACACTGGCTATAGACATTACCCAATCCTTCACCTCCCCACCCCCACCACATTACTCTCAAAACAACAATGCATCTCCTCTTTCAAAGATTCGGCCTATTCACTCATGTAAAGTCTATAGGAAAAGTAAAGGCTGATTTATACTTCTGCGTCAACGCGTTGCCGTAAGGTCTGCGTCACCGCAAACCTTACGCAAAGCCGACACGGAACCCTATGCGAGAACTTGCGTTGCTGCGACGCATACCTCTCCCAAAATATAACCACACGTCGCGGCAACGCAGACTGTAAGAACTGTGATTGGTCCGCTTGGTAGCATTGCATGTCATCCTACACTGCAATAGCTTCCCATTGGGCGACTGAAGGGCAGGGAAGGAACTCTGGCTGCAATGCTTTCCATAAAGCTTTACAGACCTCCGAAATTATGGAGGACACTTTTCGCACGAAAAAAGACGTTCGCGTCTTGTTTACCCCGAGACTACCATGACCATGAAGCCTTGCGCGGGCAGGTGAGTGCGCATGCATGATGTGTGCGAATTGCTGAGCGAAACAGACACACCAACGCACAGGTATAAATGCTCCCAACACGCGTAGGCTATGGCGTCCAGTTAACGCAGAAGTATAAACCAGGCTGAACCCTGCAGTCAACAGTAGCTGGAATCATAATGGTGCTCTGAGTCAAGTAAGTATAAGTAAATCTCCTGTTATGGTTGCAGTTTAATCCCATTTGCCTTTTTAAGATAGGTACAAACTTTGTTTTGTGCCAATTTTTTTTATCCTTTCTGGTGGTTCTTCTGAATGTTTCAGTCCAAGTTATGCTGAATGGGAAATTGATTTCTTGTGGGCTGAAAGAAAATGAGTAAGTTATGTGTTTTATATTATTTGCAGAAGCATAGCACAAAAAGGAGACAATTTCCGATGCAACATTTACTTTGCTTGGACATTTTGTCTAAGTTCGTTGATTATATACACGGGTTAATAAGATTATGTTATTTGCAACAAAACACCTACATTCACAATATCCTTTCAAAATCAATTGAGGAAGCTCTACCATAATATTAATGTACTTTACAAACTGAAATTTTAAACTTAGAGGAGCAAAGGTTTAACAAAATAAAAACAATTGTTGATTATGGTAATCAAAACAAATTCAGTCCATAGACCCAATTTGCCTTTTACTTTCTCAATCTTGAGGAATTTGCTATGCAACTTATTATTTCTCTTTCAATGTCATGAATAATAATTTTTAATGGAATATTTTGGGAATTTACAATGTACATTTTTAAAAGTAAACACACATAAAAGCATGGTTTTATTCACTAACCCAGATGACTAGATTTTCACTGAATAGTTGCCAGATCAATGTTATAGAACATACTCAGTGAAGCATGAGTTCCTGTGCAATTTTCTGTTCTTTTATCAGTCGATAAATGGGAAACAATGAAACCTATTGTTGCCATTGTACAAATAATTGCTATCTGCTCCATCCTTCAGATTAAGCAAATTTAAGGAATTTGTAACAGTTCCAGATTCTACAAGAGAGACTGATTATAATCGTTAATTCAAATGTAACTAAATGACAGCAATATTCAAACAGTTGCCTACTGCAATGAAAATAAAATCACTGGCACAATCACACTTGTTATGCTAAGTGTGGTATTGTCCCAAGAAAGTCTAGAATTATTGGTTGCTGAAAAAGTTGAGAGAAACTTTGCCAATTTTCCAATTGTACTCTATTCCTGGAGCATATTACACATTTTGGCACACTTTGCTGAAATTACATCACTGCTAATAGATACCGATTTGCTAAATGTAGATGATTACATAAATGATATGATGAATTAATCTGCAATCAATGCTTTGAAAAATTGAATCAAATTAAGGAATGATTCCAGCTATTGTACAGTGCCACTTCTGTATAATTATACAACAATAAGCATTGCTCTACATTTGGGGCAGTAATTTTGCATTTGAATTCTCCTAAACTTCTGAATTTTAAGGGGGTGGGAAGGGAGAGATTAATCTCATGGAGAATAAAAGCCAATATTAAAGCGCTCCAGTTATCATGATATTTTAAAATTGAAGTGTCCATGCGTTAATGAAAACTTGTGTCCTGCTACATATGCACAAATATATAACAGTTTTATAGGCTTAGCAGCATTTCCTGTGGATGTTTCTCTCAATAGAATTTGTGATTATCAAGTTTTTTTTATCCCTTCCACATATTCCCAATGCACCTCCTGGCATCCTCCATCCTAGCTCATAGTATCTCCACCCAACTAGAGGCATGATGTTCCACTTCCTGCCATGCATTCACCACATCCTGCCACTTCCACCACACCATCAGTACGCTCTGAATATTTTGTGCTGGAATGTGCTGCTCTTCAGCTGATAGCTCCATTGAAAATACATGGCCAATCAAAGAATATGAATCAGTTCATTCCTAACTTCAGTGCAGAAGACACAAATGAACGGGAGATCAGATGAACTTGGCACTGAGTTTAGGGAAGGAGCACATATGTCCTTAGTTGAAAAGATGCATACACTTTACAAGTGGGCGTTCAGTATTGTGCAGGTGGTTTATATTGTGTTACTATTCACTTGAATGGGGCCATTGAGCTTGATAGAAAAGGGAAGTGCAGATTAGTGGCTTAGTTTCCTTCATTCAAATTTAATGGTTATAAATACTTCCTTGCACATGAAGTTCTTTTGAAATTAATTCTTCTCAAAAGATTTTAAGTGTTTGTATCATCATAGACATTTAAAAGTAGCTCAAAAGTCATTGATATCAGTGATGAAAGGTCATCAAGGCACGTGAAAGGCAGGGCCTTGAAATCCTCCATTTGAGGCCTAGTAACTGCTCATGGATCACTCCGGCTGGTTACACAGCTGCAGAGTGAAGTCTGGATCTCAATTAGGCAGGTGGGACTACAAAGGGCAGCCCTGGTAATAGTGCAGGAGGCGGGCACAGTTACAAGGCAGATCGAGCATGATGCAATGCTTTATCTTTTGTTGAGTAGTCAGCTCTGGACTGTGTATTGTTCAAATAAGAGAACTGTCTCTGGGTTGTTTGAAGTGAACCATCAAATGAAAACCATGTGTTAAAATGGACTTGGCCCCTTCTTGCACCTTCCAAAGGTTTAACCATGTGTTCCATTGGCTCACAACCCAGGTGTTAAATATCCACTGCAGTTTCTAGATTCATTAAGATCACTTGATTGAATTTGCTGGTAACATGCAATCCCCTGCTAGTCATTTATTTCAGTACTATGATTGTCCTAAATTGACTTTCTCTGGTAGAAAACCCATTAAGGCATGAAAATTATAATAGACACAGATATAATGTAACATGCTTTGAAATGACACACTGTTGAGAGGTACAATTCTTTGGGGGTTGCAGGCAGATGCACAATTACCTTGAACGCATTTCAAAGGACATTTCTGTGAATTGTAGTCAAAAAGATAGCTATATGCATTTTTAAATGAGTCGCGTTTTCTGTATTTGCTACAGAAAGTATCAATAAATAATTTGTTACGGGAAATAAATAATCTTGTTATAGAAGAGAGAAAGTATTTCCATGTTATGTCAATAGATTCATGCTTTGTGTCTACATGTGTGAATATCTTATAGGATTTCAAGGAATTTTTTTGGAGCCTCATGACTGACTAAAATATTTAAACAGCTATTTTAGTTGATCAATCTCTTCCATGTTCAACATTAAATTGGTAAAGCTTTGGGCGACAAACATTTTTAAGGGAAAATTTATACATATTCTCACCTTGGTCACCAAATCTTAGAATTGTACTTAATAGGCTTTTAAAATCACACACCAGAAACAGAAAATAATAATATGGGAAGTTTCAAAACACAAAAATGCTTCTGCATGATCAATTTAATTAATATAAAATTATTAATATATTTTTAATTCTAAGTCTTCGCAAGACATAAGTTGTTTTTTTTTAACAAGAGGAAATCCTTGCTTATCAACGCTTCTCCAGAAAATCTACATGGGTTTGGGTTGTAAGCTTTTTATAAATGTCTGAACATTTTCTCAGAGATGTGGACATCCAGCTGGAGGTGGAGGGGATGTACAAGCAGTATGTTTTATTGCTGGAGAAACAATGGGAATGCATTATCCAATGTACCTGCTACTGCACACACCCTGCTAATTTTCAATGTCATTGTAATCACTAATGTCAACAGTATACTTCGGAATATGTTAAGAACTACTTAACTAATAAAATGTAATGTTTTAATTATCAGATGAACGAACATAGTATTCAGTAGCATGCCTCTGAACCCTACTGCAATAAGCATGTACAACAATTCTTCTCTGTGCAACAGAGAACACACATCATCGTACAGTAGTCTCTGCTTTATTATTTTGTATGTTATTATTGCACACTATTGCACATTGGTCTGTATTTTATTAGATACTATTATTATTAATTGCGAAGTGTGTTTTTATATGTTGCTGCTGTAATGAAATAATTTCCCACAGGATCAATGAAGTATTATTATTACTATTATTATTATTACTGAATCCAAGGCAACACTGGGAACCCAGTCAATTCTCTCTGGTCAAAGTACTAATTGTAATTGATCAAGTGACCATGGTCCCAAAATATTGGTCATTTCCTTTAGATTTTTGCTCCAAAGAAGACCTAGTCACTACTTTCTCATATTAGATTTCTCAGATTCTCAGAAATGGTGATGGAAAAAAATTTCAAAAGTTACTTGGAACAATATCATTGAATGTAAGGTCCATCCTCATGAGTTTCAGTGAATGAGTCAATGATGTATTAGAGCTCAGGTTCTGTTTTTGTACACAAGAGCTGCTTGCATTTTGTAGCTCAATGCCAAGTCAACATTGAATTTATTGCCATGTGCCAACTACATGTATGGACAGAACTTCATACAAGCAGCTTTGATGAGAAAAACATAAATTAAACATGAATTATTCTCAAATACTACAGAAAAGCACAATTAAAATAAAAAGTGTAAAGTCCATTTTAGTGCAAAGTGGTCAAAGTAATTGTAGTTTTGCTAAACTTTAGTGATTTGGGTCACTTTGAAGAACTGAATAGTTGAAGGGAAGAAGTTGTTCCTGAACCTGGTGGTGTGGGTGTTACCATACATGGCAGCTTCCAGAATTTCAACACTCTAACCTCTCTGGAGAATGGATAGCTGGTGTGGCACCTTTTAGCATTCAGAACCATTCTGCAAATTGGTTGCCATGTTTTGGTGCCAGGATTTCAGTATTTAATGAGCACCTGATTGGAGGTTCGATGCTCAATCATAAAAGCCCAACTTGGGTTATCGTCTAGCATTTTGTTCTCATTTCAGTCTCGTACCATGCCTCGAACCTAGCCTTGGATACCCCAGCACTTGAGTTCTAACCATCCTCATCCAGGTCTCTCGTCACAGTGGGACTTCAGACCTCTTCCTCCTGTCCACTGTGAAAAGATGGCATGGCCTGAATGGTGGGGATCTTTGATGACAGGTAACTTCTTCCTTCCTGTAGAAACTACCAGCAGTGGGGAGGAACTTACCCATGGTGTAATGAGCAGAATCCACTACTCTCTGTAGTTTCTTATATTCCTGCACATTCAAATTGCCATACCAGACCATGGTGCAACCAGTCAGGATACTTTTAACAGTACATCTGTAGAAGTTTATTAGAGTGTTCAATGACAAGCCAAACCTACTTAACCTCTTAGAGGGTATGATTGATACACTTTTGTTATGATTGTGCTGGACCCAGGATAGATCATCCAATATGTCAAAACTCAGGAATTTAAAGGTGCCAAATCTCTCAAGGTTGTTGATTGTCCTGGTGAGACTAACGAGGATATGTTCACCCTCCTTCACCTTCTGCTCTTTAGTTTCACTGATGTTGAGCAAGAGGTTCTTATTGTGGCAACACTCAATATATCACGGTCCTGTCTGCGGACTCATTGCCACCTATGATTCATCCAAAAATAGTAATGCCATTGTCAAATTGGAAGATGAGATCAGAGCTGTGTGTATAGAGATTAGAGCAGTGGGCTAAGCACACAACCTTGAGATGCACCTGTGTTGATAATCAGCAAGGAGGAGGTCTTGATACTGATCCTCACTGAGTGATGTGTGCTATTGAGGATGTATCCAGCTGCAGAGGGAGATACAGAAGTCCATGTTATGAAGCTGGATGATGACTCTGGATTGGATAATTGTGTTGAATGGCAAGCTGTAGTTGATGGATGGCAGCCTAATGTTGTCAGATGGTGCAGAGCGGACTGAAGAACCAGAAAAATCACATCTGCAGTTGACCTTTCTGACACAAGAAAAATTGGAATAGATCAAGGTCATCTCTGAGCCTGGAATTGGTTTGCAATGTGACCAACTTCTCCAAGAACTTCATTCTTAATTGTGATTGATGTAAGCACAATGGGACAGTAGTCATTGAGGCAGGTCACCATGCTCTTAGACAATAAGATTATAAGATATAGAAGTAGAATTAGGCCATATGGCCCATTAAGTCTGTTCCACCACTTGCTCAGGCTGATCCATTTCCCTCTCAAACCCATTATTCTACCTTCTCCCCATAATAATTTACACACTCACTTATCAAGAATCTATCAATTTCCACCTTAAATACACCAAATGACCTGGCCTCCACAACTACCTATGGCAATGTATTTTACAGATTCACTGCCCACAGGCTAAAAAAATTCCTCCTCATCTCCATTCTAAATGGACACCCCTCTATTCTGAGGTTGTGCCCTCTAGTCCTAAGAGTCCCTTGCTAAAGGAAACACCTTCTCCACATCCACCTTATCTAGGCCTGTCAACATTAGATAAGTTTCAATAAGTTCCTCCCTCATTCTTCTAAATTTCAGTGAGTACAAGCCCGGAGCCATCAATGCTCCTCATGTGGTAAGCCTTTCATTCCTGGAATCATTTTCGTGAGCCTCCTTTGAACCCTCTCCAATATCAGCAGATCCTTTCTTAGATACATAGCCCAAAACTGCTCAGAATACTCCAAGAGAGGCCTCCCCAGTGCCTTATAAAGCCTCAGCAATACATCCTTGCTTTTATATTCTAATCCTGCCTAAATGAATGCTAACATTGTATTTGCCTTCCTCACTATGAACTCAACCTGTAAATTAACCTTTAGGGAATCCTGCACGAGGACTCTCAAGTCCCTTTGCTCCTCAGCTTTCTGAATTGCTTCCCCATTTAGAGAATAGTCTATGCTTTTATTTCTTCTACGAAAGTGCATGGCCATACACTTGCTGACACTGAATTCCATTTGCCACTTCTTTGCACCTTCTCCTAATCTATCTAAGTCCTTCTGCAGCCTCCCTGCTTCCTCAACACTGCCTACCCCTCCACCTATCTTCACATTGTCCACAAACCTGACCACAAAGCCATCAATTCTGCCATCCAAGACACTGAGACACAGCTTAAAAAGAGGTCCTCATGTCACCCCCTGCGGGACACCACTAGTCACCAGCAGCTAATCAGAAAAGGCTGCCTTTATTCCCACTCTTTGCCTCCTGCCAATCAGCCACTGCTTTATCCATACTAGAATTTTTCCTGTAATACAATGGGCTCTTACCTTGCTAAGTAGCCTCATGTGTAACACTTTGTCAAAGGCCTGCTGACAGTCCAAGTACATAAATTCTCCTTTGTCTATCCTGCTTGCTATTTCCTCAAAGAATACCAACAGATTTGATAGGAAAGATTTTTGCTTAAGGAAGCCATGCTGACTTTGCCCTATTTTACCTTATGCCTCCAAGAACCCCCACACCTCATTGTTAACATTTGACTCCAACATCTTCCCAACCACTAAAGTCAGCTTAACTGGCCTATAATTTCCTTTCTTTTCCCTCCCTACCTTCTTGAAAAGTGGAGTAACATTCAATCCTCCAAAACCATGCCAGAATCTATTGATTCTTGAAAGATCATTACTAATACCTCCTCAATCACTTCAACTTCCTCTTTTAGGACCCTGGGGTGTAGTCCATCTTGTCTAGGTGACTCAGCTGCCTTCAGACCTTTCAGCTTCCCAAGCAACTTCTCCTTAGTAATGGCAACTACACTCAGTTCTGCCCCCTGACACTCTTGAGCTTCCTTCATACTGCAAGTGTCTTCCACAGTGAAGACTAATGCAAAATACTTATTTAGTTCATCCGCTATTTCCATGTCCCACACTACTACCTCCCCAGCGTATTCTTTCAGTGGTTCAATATCTACTTTTGCCTCTCTTTTACTCTTTATATATCTGAAAAAAACCTTTGGTATCCTCTTTGATATTACTGGCGAGCTTACCATCATATTTCATCTTTTCTCTCCTTATGGCTTTTTAGTTGCCTTCTGCTGGTTTCTAAAGGCTTCCCAATTCTCTAACTTCTCACTAATTTTTGTGCTATTAAATCTACTCTATTATAGGCATACTCAATACATTCATAATAGAATAATAAACAGTGTGTAAAAGACAACAAACCATGCAAATACAAGATAATAATAATAAATAATAACAATAAATAAATAAGCAATAAATATCAAGAACATGAGATAAAAGTCCTTGGAAGTGAGTCCATAGGTTGTAGGAACATTTCAGTGAAGTTGAGTGAGGTTATCCCCTCCGGTTCAGGAGCTGGATGTTTGAGGGGTAATAACTATTCCTGAATCTGGTGGTGTGAGTCCTGAGGCTCCTGTACCTTCTTCCTGATAGCAGCAGCAAGAAGAGAGCATGACTTGGGTGGTGGAGGTCCCTGATTGAAGATACTGCTTTCTTGTGACAACACTTCATGTAGATGTGCTCAGTGGTAGGGAGGACTTCACCTGCAATTGACTGGACCGTATTCAATACTTTTTATAGGTTTTTCCACTAAAGGGCTTTGGTGTTTCCATACCAAGCCATGATGCAACCAGTCAATATACTCTCCACTACACATCTGTGGAAGTTTCAGATATCATGTTGAATCTTTGCGAACTTCTAAGGAAGTAGAGATGCTGCTATGCTTTCTTCATAATTTCCCTTACATGCTGGGCCCAGGACAGGTCCTCTGAAATGACAACGCCGAGTACTCTCTCTACCCCAATCCTCCGATGAAGATTGGCTCATGGATCTTTAGTTTCTTCCTCCTGAGTCAATAATCTACTCCTTGGTCTTGTTGACATTGAGTAAGATGTTGTTGCTGTGGTACCATTTAGCCAGATTTTCAATCTCCTTCTTATATGCTGATTCATCACCACCTTTGCTTCAACCTATGACAGTGGTGTCATTAGCAAACTTGAACAGGATATTAGAGCTGTGCTTAGCCACACAGTTATAAGTGTAAAGCGAGAAGAGCAGGGGGCTAAGCACACAGCCTTGTGGTGCACCTGTACTGATGGAGATTGTGGAGGAGATGGTGTTGCCAATCTGCAAGTGAGGAAATTGAGGATTCAATCGCACAAGGGAATGTTGAAGCCAAGGTCTTGAAGCTTATTGATTAGTATTGAGGGGATAGTGGTATTGAATGCAGTTTGGACATGGAATATTCCTTGTAAGGTAAACATTCCTTATCTTAGTACAACAGTGGTCTAGTGTGTTGATACGGCCGGTGCTACAGCTAACATGCTGATGTTTACACACTCGCGTATCCATGTTCGTAGGAAGTTGGTAAGGACTGTGGCATATTTATTAAGGTCGCTGATGAATCCCTGAACATGTTCTAATCTACCAAATCAGAGCAATCCCGAATTCCCTCCCACCTTTGCCGTCCAGCTCTACGGAGTCCTTTTCACCCATGCCACACTTTTCTGTCTCTGAACACAGGTTAGGAAGACCGTGGTTCTGGAGTGTAGGCTAAATACTTTCCCAATAGTTCTGAAGATTGGTGTAACAGGGTTAGGAGGCAGAAATATTGGCCAGGAGTGGGACTGCACCAAATGATCTGGAATGTGGTCAAGTTGTACAATTGGTTCCAGATGATTGTGAATATACACCAGGTGCTAGACATGTGAGAGACATTGTAAACATGGGCCAGGTTTTGGCCTAATTTAGTGGATCTCAAGTAACTACAGTACTCCAATGAAACAGGGTAATTCTGATGGAAATATTTTCTTAAAAATTAATTAGAACTCATTGCAGCTTAGGGGTGTGTTTGAGAGAATATCATGGCAAAAGAGGGAGCAAAATACTTTAGTGCTGTGGTGAGATAACTGGGCATGTGCAGGACAAGGGCCAGTGACTTGGAGCAGTGGTGTTGAGTGATTTACATACCAGTCCCACTTCTCATTAACGTAGACTGTTGTTTAAGTAAGTTAAATTGTTTTTCTTCAGACTTTTTTCTACCTCTAATCCTCCCAAATGTGGACATATTTTGGAGGGACAAGAAATTATTTGAATTTCTTAGCTCAGTTAACTCACTCTAAGGCACACTCACTCTCAAATACAGCTTCTTCCACTCTGCAATCCAGTTTCTGAATAGACAATGAACCCATGAACACTACTTCACTACTTTTTAAAAAAATATATTTTTGCACTGCTTAATTAATTTACTTACAGTAATTCAGTTTTTTTCCCCTCTATTATTATGTATTGCATTGTACTGCTGCAGCAAAGACAACAAATTTCACAGCATATGCTGGTGATATTAAACCTGAATCTGATTCTGATTCATCCGCCATTCAAATTAAGAACTGACAAATAAGTTCTTTATATTTTAGGAGATCACTGCAGGACCTCACAGAACCTCATAAATAGCTGAAGAGAAGTTTAACACTTCCAGTCATATCATCTCATATATGACGATGCACGTTAAGAGAAATTGGAATGACAGGATAGAGACAATATCCAAAAATGTCCTGATTTAAACATGACTGCAGTGAGATGTCTGCAGTAATTCTGCAATTATTACTTATTTAGAATCTTGGTGCCTTCACCCATCAAGGACTTGCATGGAATGTATTTGTTTGATGTATGTATCTGCTATTTTCCTTCAACAGTCCAACCTTCAAACAACTCTACCATCCACAGACATTCAATAAATATCACTGGCTTTTTTTTAACGCTAAATTGGATAACATTAAAAATACTTGTAGAATGGTGATTCACAAGCAGCTTTGAAGATGATGGCTTATGTTCACTTCATTTTGATATCCTTGGCCATTAGCACAGATGCTCTTACTTAGATGCTATAAAAGACAGGATCAACCTACGGTGAGTCACTGAATTCATGAACAAAGCAATCATAGGACCAGAAGACATCGGAGCAGAATTAGGGCATTTGTCACATTGAGTCTGTTTCGCCACTCCATCATGGCTTCTCAAGCCCATTCTCCTGCTTTCTCCCCATAAGCTTGACACCTTTACTAATCAAGAATCTATCAATCTTCACTTAAGTATACCCAACGACTCGGCCTCCACACCTAGCTGTGGCAATAAGTTCCACAGATTCAACACCGTCTGGCTGAAGAAATCCCTCCTCATCTCTGTTCGAAAGGAACATCTTCCATTCTGAGTCTGTGCTCTCTGGTCCTAGATTCACCCACTATTGGAAAATTCTCCACATCTGTTCTATACAGGCCTTTCAATATTCAACTGGCTTCAATAAGATTTCCATCATTCTTCTAAACTCCAACAGGTAGAGGTCTGGATCCATCAAATGCTCCTCTACTTTCTTCAAAGGTATAGGAGATTTGGCACGTCACTCCAACAAATTGCTACAGATACAATGTTGAGAGTATCCCGAATGGCTGTATCATGGCCAGATATGCCAATCCCAACACACAAGAATGCAAGAAGCTACAGAGGGTAGTCAGAAAAAGACCAGAGGAACAAGGGAGAATTGTATATCAAGAGTTGGAAAAAAAATGAAAAGAATCTGATGACATGAAACATATTTTTTGCTTTCTACAGATGCTGCCTGACTTGTAGAGTATATCCATCATTTGTTTTATTTTATTTAGGATATCCTGAGGTAACGAATGACGCTCTATCAATAGAAATGTAATCCCTTTTTTGCAGACAATGGTTCTCCATTGACATTTCAGATGATTTATTGCTTTACTTGCTGGCCAAGTAAACCTGCTTCCTACACACTCTCTAGATGAAGTCTGCCTGCAAAGCTAATCTGCGCAGGCAACAGTATGATTCTATAGACCAGAACTTCTTTTTTGCTGCTCTTCAGTTGACAAAGATTTACCCTCTGTTTTCCATTCTTTTTATCAGCATTAACTAGAAGCAATTCATTGTTATCATTACTCTCCTCCTTCTAACCTTACTGCACTTACCCAATAAGTTCAAAAACCTAAGCACTAGACAATAATAGGTTCCTGAAGTTCTATAAATCAGAATACAGTATG
This sequence comes from Mobula birostris, assembly GCF_030028105.1. Lineage (NCBI taxonomy): Eukaryota > Metazoa > Chordata > Chondrichthyes > Myliobatiformes > Myliobatidae > Mobula > Mobula birostris. Next base: position 69,340,498 of record NC_092373.1, on the reverse strand, counting down.
TGGCACTATTTATTTGAGTGGCCCTGAAGTTTGAGGTAGTGGGGCTTCAACTGCAGTAGTCAATGTCCCATTTCTACAAACATCAATAGAACTCTAAAGATCTGATATGATGTCTAGGCCTTTAAGTCTTGGTGATGCTTTATACTATAGTTAATAAGAAAATTTGCTCTGATCAGTAAGATGATGGAAGCGACCACTGACAGTTGTCATAGGAAAACAGCATCCATCATCAGGGACCCCCAGCACCCAGGTGGTGCTCTCTTCTCACTGCTACCATTAGGAAGAAGGTTCAGGAGCCTCAGGACTCACATCACCAGGTTCAGGAACAGTTATTACCCTTCAACCATCAGGCTCCTGAACCAGAGGGAATAGATTCACTCAACTTCACTTGCCCCATCACTGAACTATTCCCAGAACCTATGGACTCACTTTCAAGGACTTTTCATCTTATGTTTTTGATATTTATTACTTATTTATTATTATTATTATTATCATCATCATTATTTCTTTTTTGTATTTGCACAGTATGTTATCTTTTAAACAAGGGGTGTCAGCCCTGTGGGTGCAGTCTTTCACTGATTATATTATAGTTATTTAATTTATTAGTATGCCTGTAAGAAAATGAATTTCAGAGTTGTATATGGTGACATATATGTACTTTGATAATAAATTTACTTTGAACTTTGATAGTGCCATCAAACACCATTTACACATAAATAACCTACTCATTAATTGCCAGTTTAGTTTTCACAAGCTCACTTAGCTCCAGATCTCATCATAGTTTTGATCTAAATATGGACCAGAGAACTGAATTCTCAATGTGAGATGAGTCTAACTCTTCTGGCTTCAAAGTGGACTTTGCTGCAGGTTTCGATCATGGCATCCTTGTAAAAATGAAGTTAATGGGAGTCAAAGAGAAAATATTCCGAAGATGGATTCACACGTCTCTCAAAGGAAGATGGTTGTATTTGGCAAAGCTCAATCATCCCAGAATCAGGACCTCTTCAGGGCAGTATCTGAGGATCAACGATATTTGCTGCTTCATTAATGATCTTCATCTATCAGAAAGTCAGAAGTTTGCAATGTTCTATCCCACTTGCAGCTCCCCAGAAAATGATTCAGCCTATGCCTACGTGCAGCAAAGCCTAGATGATATTTAAGCCTTATCTTATAAGTGACAGGTATACCATCCATCACTGATGTTCAATGGTATGACTATAGCTTAGCTCTTCACCATCAGTGCCCTTAGGGGCACTGCTGATCAGAAACTCAGCTGATATTCTGTCATTAGTGTTTCACTTCTCGACACCCCAAGGTCTTTCCACCGTTTACAATACACATATCGGAGCTGTGTGTGGAATAATCTCCACTTGTCTGGAGAAATGCAGTGCCAACAACTGTCAAGGTGTTTGATACCATCCAAGACAAAACAATTGTTTGATGACACTTTTCGACCAGCATAAACCACTCTTGCACAGTACCTGCAGTTTGTACCATCTACAAAATACACAGCTGCTAGATGACCAGGAGCACCTCTTAAACCTGCAAATCGTTCCACTGAGAAGAAGAGCAACAATTGCACAGGAAAGCCATGACCTGCAGATACCCTTGGAGACACACACCTATCTGGCCTGGAAATATATTGCCAGTTTCTCATCCTTCCTGGAATTCCTGCTCAAAAGCAACATGAGAGCATTTCCATCAGAAGGACAATAGTGGCATTCAAGAAAACAGCTCTCTCTTACTTTTTCAAGGGCAATTAGGGAGGGGTGATAAACGTTGGACTGGCTGATGGCATCTGAAACTTGAAAACGAATACAATACATTGTCTACAGTTCAATACGCTCATATTAAACTTGTACCTTTATCAGTGTAGAACAAAGTACTTGTTATTTTGAGTCAAAGAGTGGAGATGCAGTGGACTGAATAAAGCTAAGGTATCATAAATAGCCGTCAAGGAACAGAACATTGACTCGCCCCATGTGGTTCCAAAAATGATCTGTGAATTTTTTTTTTGTTGATTGGCATTAGTAGACACCAGATTGTTTCCTATTCTTGATACCCTAAAAGCAGGTTTCAGTTACATTGTTGCGCAAAATTTTCAGAATCATTCCCAACCACTGGCATTGTGGATTCATAAAGTCCTGCATAAACTGGTAGAGAAAACTGTTGTGTAATAAGTGTGATCATGTAGCTTCTTAAAATGAAGCCATCTTAAGAGCAAAATAACAATTCTGATTGAAGTTAGAGATAGAATGGGATGCATATCAGTTCTGGTAGTGCTTTCAGGCCATTAATTTCCACTAGACCATACCTAATATCATGAATGGCTGTGATACTTCACTACCAGATAAGCTCAATGTCACTTCTGTGCACTTTGAAGGGGAGTATAAAACTACATCTGTGCAAATCCCTGCAGTATCTGATGACCCCTGCAATCTCTGTCTCAGAGGCCAGCGTCAGAACATCTTTCAAGAAGGTGAACCCTTGGGCGGCATCAGGCCCTGACAGTATACGTGGTAGGGCACTGAAAACCTATGCTAATCAACCGGAGGGAGTGTTCAAGGACATCTTTAAACTCTCACTGCTGTAGTCAGAGTTCCCAACTGCTTTAAAAGGGTGACAATCATAATAGTACCCACTGAAAATCATGGTAATGGCTCAAGGACCACCAGAGAGTTGCTTCACATCTACTGTGATGAACTGCAAATATTCCAGCATTTTGTGTGTGCTGTCAAGATTTAAGATTGTTTCATGTCATTTTCTGGTACACAAGTGTAACGAAGAATGAAATAATTGTTACTCCAGATCCAATGCAACACAAGAAAAACACCAAAAAAAAAAATCAATAGGATAAAGAACACAATAGCTTAAAAAAACACAATAAATAGAAATATATGAGTTAGATTAAATATATAGATTGATTGTATGTCCATAAGTGACAGTAGGCACAGGGATGTATGTATATAATGTGACTTTAACAGGAAAAGATCAGGTAGTGGTGGGGAGTGTGGAGGGACTTTGATCAGCCTTATTGCTTACTCCTACCTAAGCAAGGACTAGGACCTGCTGCAACTTGCCTATTGCCACATTAAGTCTACAGCTGATGCAATCTCACTGGCTCTCTACTCAGCCTTGGAACATCTGGACAATAGCAATACCTACATCAATCTGCTGTTTATTGATAACACTTTCGTACCCTCAGTACTAATCAACAAACTCCAAAATCTGTGCCTCTTACCCACCTCTTCAACTGTTTCCTTAACTTCCTCATCGGAAGTCCACAGTCAGTGCAGATCAGAAATAATACCTCCTCGCTGGCACACCTCAAGTACGCGTGCTTGGCCCACTGCTCTCCTCTCTGCACCCATAATTGTATGTCTAAGCGTAGCTCAAATGCCATCTTTGCCACTGACACAACTATTGTTGGCAGAATATTAGATGGTTACGAAGAGGCGTACAGGAGCGAGATAGATCAGCTGGTAGAATGGTGTTGCAAGAACAATCTTACACTCAATGTCATTAAGACCAAGAAAATGATTGTGAACTGCAAGAAGAGGAAGTTGAGGGAACACACTCCAGTCCTCATCGAAGGATCAGCAGTGGAAAGAGTGAGCAGTTTCAAGCTCAACACTGGGCACCACGGTGGCGTAATGGTTAGCACGATGCTATGACAGCTTGGGCTGTTGGAGTTTGAAGTTCAATTCCGGCGTCTTCTGTAAGGAAGTTTGTACATTCTTCCCTCATGTGCATGCGTAGTTTCCTCTGGGTGCTCCAGTTTCCTCCCACAGTCCAAAGACATACCAGTTAGTAGGTTAATTGGACTTCATAAATTGTCTTGTAATTAGGCTAGGGGTAAATCGGTGGGTTGCTATGCACTGTATCTCTAAATAAATAAAACATCACTGAAGATCTAACCTGGGCCTGACATATTGATGCAATTACAAAGAAGGCATGAAAATGGCTAAATTACATTAGGAGTTTGAGGTTTGGTATGCCATCAAAGACTCTTGCAAATCTCTCCACGTGTACCATGGAGAGCATTCTAACTGGCTGGATCACCTTCTGGTATGGAGAGACTACTGCACAGGATCAAAAAATATTACAAAAGGTTGAAAACTCATCTAGCTCCCCCATAGGCATTGAAGATGCCTTCAAAAGGCAATGTCTCAAGAAGCATTGAGGACATCTTCAAAAGGCAATGTCTCAAAAAGGCAAAATTCATCATTAAGGACCGCATTCAACCAGGAATGCTCTCTTCTAATTGCTGCCATCAAGGAGGTACAGGAGCGTAAAGACATGCCATCAGCATTTTAGGAACAGATTTTTCCCCTCTGCCATCAGATGTCTGAATGGACAATGTACATTACCTCACTTTTTTTTCTGTTTCTGCTCTCCTTTTGCATTGCCTATTTATCTTAATTTTTAATTTATTTTTCTTATTGTAAGAAATAGCTGCAATGACAACAAATTTTGATACTAAACCTGATTCTGATTCTTAATGTTACACATTAACGTATATGACATAAAATAATTAATAGCAGAAACATAGAATCCCAAAAATTATTCATGGTGTTGCTGTGCATGTAACTGTTAATCTGTGCCTCCAGCTTCCCTTGGATTCCCATCAACCTGATGTACAAGTTTACCTGGATGATTTGAGCTTCATGATTGAACTTTCACCTCATTTTAGTGAGACCACCAAAAATAGTAGATGTTTTCTTGTTAGCTGGAAGTAGTAATGGAAAAATGGATATAATCTAATAGTTGTAAGTGTTCCAAGATGTAAAATCTAGATCTATGCTAATAGCTAATGTAGGATTCCAAATTTAAATTACAGCAAAGGCTGACGTTCATCTGAAGTTCCTCAGAGGGAAAGAGATCTAATTTTTCCAGTGGGGTACTGAATGGAGAATAGTGCTATTCTGTAGGATGCCATCACAATAAGGAGGAGAACTCAGCACAAATGGCATATTGCCAGTCAGCTAATAATGGATCAACATAGATGATGACAATAGGTCTCTAATGCAAATCAGCCCACTGTCAAGTAACACAGTCTGTTAAGTGATTATAGTAACATTGCTTCCAGATAGAATGAAGTCATTTTTCCTTACCTTGCTTTCTGTCTCTAGAGTTTATCATTGGTGCCCTGACTGCAGATAAAATTTACCAAATGTTACTAACAAAATAAAGGAAAAACTCTCATAAATATCCCAATCAATCAAACATGAGAGAACTTTTCTTTTTATTCTCTTGCTTATAGGTTGTAATGGTGTTTGTGAACGTGACGTCTAACATCAAAGTCACAACTGGGAAGAACAAATTACCTTTCAGCAGCAGAACAAATGAATATACGCAGCATAGATGCAACTTTCTATTGAATTTTTCACAGTGGTAATGATTTCTAAACCCAATGAATTGAAAAGAAGCAGATTGACATGACTGGTACTTAAAAAAAGTCTTGGATCTCTTTTGCAAAATGTATGTAGCTTTGCAGGGTTTTCTACATATGACTATCTCCCGAGACATGCCAGAGGGTGAGAATCCAGACTAGGACTTTTGGTTAAGATGAACTATGTTTGAACTATGACTGCAGTTCTCATCAACTGTAGACTTCACATCATTCCTGTCTTTTCTGACAGCTGGTTGACGTGAGCCCAATAAGATTGAAATTGCAGTCAACAAGGCACGAATTCAATCCATTCTTGCCTTCTCTTGTAGCAAAGATATCCTGCACAATTTGATTTTTCTTCATCAAGAGACCTTTAAGTATTAAAGCATCTGAGGAGCAGATCAGAAACATTAAAGCCAGGATGGACCATTACAGCTTAAGTATCATTTATTCTTTTAAGATTATATTTAATTTCTGTTCTGTTTCAGATAATTTCTTTTTATAGCAGGATAATACGTTTAATATAGATCTACATATTTTTCTCAGTATGTCTGGGACTTATTGGAATATAAATACCATCAACTTGAATTGTCTGTGAAAGGCCATGTTGTTTCTTAGCTCTTAAGTAGTTTGTCCAAATGGCCTGGTCAGACTGACAAGTTCATTCACTGGTTGCATGTTAAATTGGTCCAAATGTGCATTCAATTGCCTCGGAATGTAGGCTTCATTTTTTCTTTACTTAACTGGGCACTTTATCACAAGAAAGGTAGAGCTCCATCTCATTCTAATTGCCCGTATCAGATGATCTGGCAGTCTGCATTCTCTTGGGAAGTGTTTGAGCTGCTCTGAAATTTTCATGGAGCAATTGAAATACCCACAGATGTTATGAATAATGGCAAGGATGCCGGCCAGTGATTTCTTGGTTGCCCTGACTATTGCACACAGTTAAATATAAAGCAGGGCATTTTGCTTCCAACATTTCTTACATTATTTTGAGAGACACTCTTGCTTGTTGTACAACTATTCACACATACGACTCCTAATAATGATTTATTATGTGTTCTTTTTTCTAAGTGATGTTTGTGAAATAGATTTGATAAACACTTCCTATGTTATAGGAATAACACTCTGTATTGTCGGGGATTACACAATTTTCAGACAGATTTAAATGAAGAGAATCGGACAAGAGATTTGGCATAAATTAGTACTACTCTCATTTTGTAACTCAGCCTGGAGATTTGATTTTGGACAATTAAATGACAAAACAAGACACCTTTTAGATCCCTTTTCACCCTAACCCTATGCCCACTAATTCTGGACACCCCTACCCTGGGGAAAAGACCATCTACCTTATCTATGGCTCTCATAGTATTAAACACATATAAGGTCACCCCTCATTCTCCTACATTCCAAGCAATTAAGACCTAGGCGGGCCAACCTTTCCCTTTAACTCAGGTTGTCTAGTCCTGGCAACTTCCTCCCAAATCTATTCTGCACTCTTTTCAGTTTAAACACATCTTTCCTACAATAGGATGACCAAAACTGTACGCAGTACTCCAATGATGTGCACAACCAAGTGTCCCTACTCCTATACTCAGTGTCCCCTGACTGGTGAAGGCCAGCACACTGAATGCCTTTTTCACTACCCTGTCTACCTGTGATGTTGTTTTCAACAATCTATACATCTGAACTCTGAGGTCACTCTCTGTATTCCAGTACACTCCATAGTGCCCAGCCATTCATAGTAAAAAGTCCTATGCTGATTTGACTTTCTGCAATGCAGACAAATGTAACAGGTGGCCAGGAATGCGAATGGCATACTGGCCTTTATTGCAAAAGGGTTAGAGATAAGAAACAAGGAAATATTATTATCATTAAACTTAGTAATGGTAAAGCCATCTGGATATTGTTCACAGTTGGGTTCCTTTATTTAAAAATTATTTTACTAGCGTTGGAAGCAGTTGAAAAAGATTTACTTTTTCTTGAATTCTTGAATGAACGGATTGTCCTAACACGAGTAGCTAATGAAATTAGATCTATATTCTTTGGTGTTTATAAGAATGAGGGGCAATGTTAATCCTAAGTGGGCAAGACAGAGTATGTGTTGAGATATTCCCATTGCTGGGAGATTCTCAAATGAGAGACATAGTTACAAAATAAAGGGATATCATTTTAATTTTTAGAGCATAGAAATTTCTTCTTACAAAAAGTAGTGAATTTCTAGAATTCTGTGCATCAGAGTGTTGTGAAAGTTAGATACTGGATGTATTTAAATAGGAGGTACAGTAGTTGAATTTTTAATGGATGGAAGAATTGCAGACTGCAAGGCTCTAGCATGAATCCACATGAAGACTATGACCTATCATCTATGATCATTTAAAATGACCACGTAACTTACCAATCAGTACATCTTTGGACGGTGGGAGGAAACCGGAACACCTGGAGGAAACCCACGTGGTCACAGGGAGAAAGTAGAAATTCCTCACAGGAAGCGGGGGGATTGAAACATTGAAACTGAGTCACTGATACTGTAAAGTATTGTGCTAAAGTGAGAGAGAGAGAGAAGGAAAGAAAGAAAGAAAGAATGGAAGAAAGAAAAAGAAAAAGTTTAGGCTGACTTTAGGAATGGCGTACTGTTTATTTGTAGCCATTCTGGGTCCCACACATCCACTTGTTGGCTCCTGTACATGTAAGGTCTAAATTGTGTGGTCCCAGAGGATGATGCAAGCAAGATGGACAACTTCAAGTCACAAGCAGCTAGGAGCAGGATATTGGGGCAGGGGAAGGTGTTTGTCTAAGGACGAATTCAGCTCAATTATTGTTAGGAGGTTGAAGGACAAATAGTCAGACAAACAGAAGCTTACTTTCAAGTGTTTGGAAGGCAGAGCAAATTTTGTTTTACTTTCAATCAGTTACAAATATGATGAATAGCGCTTTTTTGTGTAAGTTATATTGTTTATGTGGGATGCGTGGTGAGGTCTTCCACTGACAAGCAACCTACCCTTGTATTTGCGACTTGAGCCTGACTCCTCTTGCAGCTGATCGGAGAGGTGTGCCACTGACTGTCCGTGTAGTACACAGGCTCCACCCACTATTTTGCCTTGTCTGTACTCCTGTCAGCCATAATCTAAATTAGATGATTTAAAATAAGTTAAAAATCTGAAAATATTCAGCAAAATATATTCCTTTTAATTAAAACAATATAATAAAAAAGAAATAATATTGAAATTAAGTTAGTCAAATTAAGTCGACAGGAAAACATTTTGTATGAATTATTCAAAGGTTCAAATGTTCATTTTTATTATCAATGTTTGTATGCAGAATACAACTCTGAGATTTATCTTCTCCAGATAGCCATAAAATACAGAAAACCACAGAAGTAGTTGAAAGAAAGATATCAATCCCCACTGCCGTTTAGTTATAATTCCACCCCCCCACTGCATGAAAAGAAAGAGAAATAAAAACTCGCAAATCTTAAGCTGCCCGCCCAACCTCTTCCTCAAACAAAAACTAACAGATCAGCCACATGGAGAAACAACAAAAAGAATATCAAACCCCAAACCCCCAGCCTGCTAATTGGCAACAAGAATGGGTGAGAACATGATAAAAACATAGAACTGAAAGAGTCCAATATGAACTACGGTCCAATCCATAAACTTCAGAATTTTGATAACATCTCCGAGGACATCAGGACCCAATGCCCCCTCTGAGGGCAGCAACTCGAACCAGTGGCCCCTCCGAGGGCAGCAACTCAAACCAGCGATCCTTCGAAGGGCAGTGACTCAAACTAGCAGCCCCTCTGTGAGCAGCGACTCAAACCAGCGGGTTCTCTGAGGCAGCGGATACGAGCCAGCAGCCTCTCAGAGGGAAGTGACGAACCAGCAGGACCTCCAAGGGCGGCGACTGGAACCCAGCTGTCTCTCTGAGAAACACTCAATCTCCTCCACGTTTGCCTTGATGTTTCAATCTTCCTCAATGCTTTAATCAGTGAGAAGTGCAGTTGATCATGGCTCCTCGTCTCCTCTTTGAGCTTTGCATCTTCAGTAGTTTGTGCTCACATATATCTCCTGGAGTTTTCTCAGGGACAGCAGAGTGCTAGCTTATTCAAACAAACTACAGACATTAAGTCACGGTCTCCAACAGTTTCAGAACAAAATCAAGATATAAAGACTAAGTAAAAGACATTGAAAAACTGAAATGATTGACTAGCTGAAGTCACCTGAGGAATCATTGTTCGCAGCGCCATCTTGACTGGAAGTAGTTCTGAGCCCATTTCTTTTCATTGAAATGAGTAGATCACAGGATTTACACTAGGTGCAGAGGGCAGATTCCTTAGTTTAAATGCCTTGAGGTGGTCCAGGAGGAGTGCCACTGCCAACTGCAAGCAACTCTTGTGGTACTTTCCAACAAAGTTGTTTTATGTTTGTGTGAGAAGGAAACAGAACAGGCCCCTCACAGGGAACGACCTTTTGAGAACATGTATTGTATGTGCACTGTTTAGAAGAATAATCAACCACTTTCACTATTGTTCTGGACTCAGCTACACTTTAAGTTTAGTGTTCGTAGGATTTGCAGACTGAGTTAGAAAATATTGCTGAATGCAGATGTAATTTCTCTAATTATTGGTTCCTTGCCGAACATGCTTCAGTGATGGTCCCAATGGGGTGTACCAAATTCTTTGGAGCTGCTGCAGAGTGGTTGGCACAGGACTGATGCTCCAGAGGAAGACAAGCATGATATTATATTGAAGTGTATAGATGGTACATGGTCAGAGTATACCAAATGGGCCAAATGGCTTGTTTCCATGACCAAGAGAGGAAGGAAAGAATTTCACTCCAAGTGTACTATTGTTTTAGAGCTACAGGTTTTTGCACTTCAAGGGCTAATGTATTTGGCAATTGTTCCACATAGATATCAGTAAACCAAATTAATGGGTGGGAGACAGATAGCACTGGACAAGATTTTTTTCAAATAGATTGGTTGAAGCTGAACACTAATGTGATTATATATGCTTGTTTCACATAGGAATTTGGAGAAACAAGGAATTTATTTTTATTGAATATAATACATTTAATTACATAACAGTGCTGATGTCTTGCAAGAATTCAACTAAGCTAAGGATGTTTTGTTGATGGTTTTCATTTGTACTCTGTTTCATTGTTTCATTTGTGTCTGAGGTTCTTAGCTTAACTGTCCAACAATAATTAGTCAGCATTGATAGACTCCAGTAGTCCTGATACCAGTTCTCCATGACCGCAATGTCCTGGTGAAACCTTTCACCATGCTCATCACTGACAGCACCAGGATTTGCAGGGAAGAAATCTGAATGGGAATGCAGAAAATGAATCTTCAGCGATATGTTGCATTTCATGGTTTTATATCCTTGAACTAGTTGCATGTAGGTTGGTGCTCTGTAGTTGCCAAGAAAATTTCCAACAACATCTTTGAATGCCTCCATGCAATTTTCTCTGGTCCCATTAGAAGTTCTTCGAATTGTCTGTCATTGATGACCTGTTTGATTTGTGGACCAACAAAAATGGCTTCCTTAATATTGGCATCAGTTATTCAGAGAAACATCTCTCTCAAATATAGAAAACCTTCACGGAAATGTATAGCCTTTCTAAAACCGGTCCTGCAATGCAGCATCCACCCTGCGTAAGCATGCCAAGGCATGCCTGAACAAGAAGGAAAACTCTTCAGCTTATATTGTGGACAATACTTTAATTGACTTGAATTATGAATTGAAATAACAAATGTAGATTTTTCTTTTAAATGAGCTGTGATAGTGAAATTTCATGGTGATTTTCATCATTGGCAGCCTAAAATCTATAATATACACCTAAAGGTAGTCAGAAAGCAAAATCTTTATTGTCCAGTGTAGCTTCTTCATCAAGTTTGGAGTAAAGCAGCGTTGTTCATTTTTCCCTGTCTTGTTCGTGTTTGCATACAACCCTTCCCCAAGTCCATCAGAAGGGATAAAAGCATAAGCAGGGTGATGTTGCCAGGCAGTGGTGGCACCCAAAACAAAACCTCTCTGTATATGAATGATGTTGCTGTCATCTACTTGGATCGATGGACCGTTTGCATATTCGTCAGCATCAGCAGCCAGTGTGAGTTGCCATCAGGGGAAGAGTCAACTGTAAGAAGAGCTGGATGCTTTATGGTAACTGACACAACTGATCCAATGTTCCATTTAACGTCAGGCCTGACATTGAATGGCGGAACTTAAGAGGACGATTGGACCTAATGGCAACTCCTTTGCTTGTGTCTTTGGAAACAGCTCTATTCCTATCTTTGATATTTCTTTTTTTTACTTTTCAAGGTTCATTTGAAGACCCTGACCTGGAGTTACATGCCGACTTCGGTTCTTTGCGGAAATTGGACCTGCTCTCGGGGCCTCACTACCGGCCGCTTCTCAATATGCCAAGGGTGCGGCCTGGAAGACCAGCATGTCTTCAGGGTGGCGGATTTTCGTGGCTCTGGAGGTGGGTGGATTCGAGACCAGAGCCACCGCCTGATGTGTCATGGGAGACGGAAGATCGTAAGCTGCTGGCTGTGTGCACAGAGACCTGAGTTCTTTGGGCCCAGAGCTCAGAAAAAGTGACATGACAGACTTTTAACACCATAAATCAATGAGTTGCTTTGTTATATCTCCCCTCCTGCTGTGAAACAGGGGCACCTCTTTTTCCCCTATTAGGGAGAGAGAGAGCCTGTCGAATATCGGGTGAACGACTAGCCTTTGGGGTACTGCAAGTCTGTGTCTTTATTGATTCTTTGCTGCTTGCTTGAGTGCTCGGTTGGGTGTGCCAATGCTTTTTTGATGGTGGGAGGGGTGTCGTTGTTTTGCTACTGTTTGTGCATGGGAGGGGGAAGCTGGGGGGGGCTTTGGAGTTCTAAGATTTAACTGTCGTTCATTTTTTGGGGCACTCCTTTGTTTTCGTGGATGTTTGCAAAGAAGAATTTCAGGATGTATATTGTATACATTTCTCTGACATTATATGTACCTATTGAAACCTGTTGACTACCTAAAAATGCTGGAGATCTGGGTCAGAGGTCTTGACTTGTGTAATGAGAATTGTTGAAGAGGATTAATAAAGTCAAACAAAAATGGCCTTCCCTGTCAGTAGTAGGGAAGATCTTGGTCATCAGGTGTGATATGCTCTCAGAGGTGTTATACTTGATGTAAGTGTGGCTTGTTCCTGCTTTTCAGTCATTTTCTGGGACTTCTTCCAGTTTATCTGATGGTCCAAGATAGTGCGCGACCAACAGGTCACATTGCACTAGTCCTGAGTGAATGCGGACAAAAGGCTGCACAATGTTGCCCTCATCCTGATGATCATGTACTGAGGGATCCACCAAAACTCAATGCAGCCAAAGCTATGTCTCTGTGGGAAGCACCACAGTACAGGCTCCTTCTGCTACTGCACATGGAGGGATAGCACTGGGTTGGGAAGCCCACTGAATAATGAAGGAGAATCACCTTTGGGAACCACACAAGGGGTAATGGTGCTTGGTTCACTTGTTTATATTTTCTTTTAAAAGTTTACTCTGCTAATGTAATTACCATGAATGCAGAAATTTTTTGCACTGTTGTTTCCTTTGTATATATTTTCTTATTGTGAGTAAAGTCTGTTTCCAAAATTAAAAAAAAACTTTAAGTTTCTATATCAGTAAATGAAGGAGATCACTAACCTCTATTCATGTAATTGTGGTTGATTTCTCTGTCTGGAGAGATTAAGATCAACACTGCCCTGCACTACTTCATGTCTGAATAATTCCATACAGGCCATAAGTCTTAGACAACACTGAGCATAGGCTGATAAGTGTCAAGAAACTTCTATGCCACTGATGCCTGGCTATGACCACCACCAATGAGAGGGAGTCCAGTCCAAGGGGGATGGGACCCGGAGCGATAGAGCAGTGAAAGAAGTGCATGGAGTAAAGCCACATCTAACATATAGAGAGGCTTTGAGGAAAGAGAAACAGAATAAACGGTGTAAAGGTAGTAAGTTAGAAGGGCTAAAGTGTGTGTACTTCAGTGCAAGAAGCATCAGGAACAAAGGTGATGAACTGAGAGCTTGGATACATACATGGATTTATGATGTAGTGACCATTACAGAGACTTGGCTGGCACCAGGGCAGGAATGGATTCTCAATATTCCTGGATTTCAGTGCATAAAAGGGATAGAGAGGGGGGAAAAGGGGAGGAGGGGTGGCATTACTGGTCAGGGATACTATTACAGCTACAGAAAGAGTGGGTAATGTAGCAGGATCCTCTTTTGAGTCAGTATGGGTAGAAGTCAGGAAAAAGAAGGAAGCAGTTATTGGGAGTATTCTATAGGCCCCCTGGTAGCAGCAGAGATACTGGGGAGCAGACTGGGAGGCAGATTTTGGAAAGGTGCAAAAATAACAAGGTTGTTATCATGGGTGGCTTTAACTTCCCTAATATTGATTGGCACCTGATTAGTTCCAAGGGTTTAGACGGGGCAGAGTTTGTGAAGTGTATCCAGGACGGATTCCTGTCACAGTATGTTGACAGGCCGACTAGGGGGAATGCCATACTAGATCTAGTATTAGGTAATGAACTGGGTCAGGTCAGAGATCTCTCAGTGGGTGAGCATCTGGGGGACAGTGGCCACCACTCCCTGGCCTTTAGCATTATCATGGAAAAGGATAGAATCAGAGAAGACAGGAAAATTTTTAATTGGGGAAGGGAAAATTATGAGGCTATAAGGATAGAACTTGCGGGTGTGAATTGGGATGATGTTTTTGCAGGGAAATATACTATGGACATGTGGTCAATGTTTAGGGATCTCTTGCAGGACGTTAGGGATAAATTTGTCCTGGTGAGGAAGATAAAGAATGGTAGGGTGGAGGAACCATGGGTGACAAGTGAGGTGGAAAATCTAGTCAGGTGGAAGAAGGCAGTATACATGAGGTTTAGGAAGCAAGGATCAGATGGGTCTATTGAAGAATATAGGGTAGCAAGAAAGGAGCTTAAGAAGGGGCTGAGGAGAGCAAGAAGGGGGCATGAGAAGGCCTTGGTGAGTAGGGTAAAGGAAAACCCCAAGGTATTCTTCAATTATGTGAAGAACAAAAGGATGACTCTTTATTCTATGTTCTATGTTCTATGACAGGAGCGAAGGTAGGACTGATTGGAGATAAAGGTGAGAAAATGTGCCTGGAAGTGAGCAAGGTCCTCAATGAATACTTCTCTTCGGTATTCACCAATGAGAGGGAACTTGATGACGGTGAGAAAAATATGAGTGAGGTTGATGTTCTGGAGCATGTTGATATTAAGAGAGAGGAGGTGTTGGAGTTGCTAAAATACATTAGGATGGATAAGTCCCTGGGGCCTGACGGAATATTCCCCAGGCTGCTCCACGAGGCGAGGGAAGAGTTTGCTGAGCCTCTGGCTAGGATCTTTATGTCCTCGTTGTCTACGGCAATGATACCATAGGACTGGAGGGAGGCAAATGTTGTCCCTTTGTTCAAAAACGTAGTAGGGATAGTCCGGGTAATTATAGACCAGTGAGCCTTACGTCTGTGGTGGGAAAGCTGTTGGAAAAGATTCTTAGAGATAGGATCTATGGGCATTTAGAGAATCATCGTCTGATCAGGGACAGTCAGCATGGCTTTGTGAAGGGCAGATTGTGTCTAACAAGCCTGACAGAGTTCTTTGAGGAGGTAACCAGGCATATAGATGAGGACAGTGCAGTGGATGTGACCTACATGGATTTTAGTAAGGCATTTGACAAGGTTCCACACTGTAGGCTTATTCAGAAAGTCAGAAGGCGTGGGATCCAGGGAAGTTTGGCCAGTTGGATTCAGAATTAGCTTGCCTACGGAAGGCAGAGGGTCGTGGTGGAGGGAGTACATTCAGATTGGAGGGTTGCGACTAGTGGTGTCCCACATGGATCGGTTCTTGGACCTCTACTTTTCGTGATTTTTATTAACAACCTGGATGTGGGGGTAGAAGGGTGGGTTGGCAAGTTTGCAGATGACACAAAGGTTGGTTTTGTAAATAGTGTAAAGGATTGTCAAAGATTGCAGAGAGACATTGATAGGATGCAGAAGTGGGCTGAGAAGTGGCAGATGGAGTTCAACCCGGAGAAGTGTGAGGTGGTACACTTTGGAAGGACAAACTCCAAGGCAGAGTACAAAGTAAATGGCAGGATACTTGGTAGTGTGGAGGAGCAGAGGGATCTGGGGTTACATGTCCACAGATCCCTGAAAGTTGCCTCACAGGTAGATAGGGTAGTTAAGAAAGCTTATGGGGTGTTAGCTTTCATAAGTCGAGGGATAGAGTTTAAGAGTCGTGACGTAATGATGCAGCTCTGTAAAACTCTGGTTAGGCCACAATTGAATTACTGTGTCCAGTTCTGGTTGCCTCACTATAGGAAGGATGTGGAAGCATTGGAAAGGGTACAGAGAAGATTTACCAGGATGCTGCCTGGTTTAGAGAGTATGGATTATGATCAGAGATTAAGGGAACTAGGGCTTTACTCTTTGGAGAGAAGGAGGATGAGAGGAGATATGATAGAGGTATACAAGATATTAAGAGGAATAGATAGAGTGGATAGCCAGTACCTCTTCCCCAGGGCACCACTGCTCAATACAAGAGGACATGGCTTTAAGGTAAGGGGTGGGAAGTTGAAGGGGGATATTAGAGGAAGGTTTTTTTACTTAGAGGGTGGTTGGTGCGTGGAATACACTGCCTGAGTCAGTGGTGGAGGCAGATACACTAGTGAAATTTAAGAGACTACTAGACAGGTATATGGTGGAATTTAAGGTGCGTGGTTATATGGGAGGCAGGGTTTGAGGGTCAGCACAACATTGTGGGCCAATGGGCCTGTACTGTGCTGTACTATTCTATGTCTATGTCAGTCTCTAACCATTTATATTCATTGGCCACTTTGTGAATCTTTTGATCATGTAATTGCAGTCTTTGTACTCCACTAAATCTCCCTGTGCCCTGTACATTTAATGCCCTGTGCAGAATGAAGTTTCATTGCATTGTAAGTCTGTGCTATTAAAAATCTTAACACAAAAATAATTCAATGATTGGTTATATGAAGTTTTACATGTAATGCAGCTGTCTGCAGTGTGAAGTTGCAAGATACAGTAGATGTTTCCTTCTGCTTGATATTTGCTTTAGATGTGGAAGGAAATGAGGAATAAAATCACATTGGTTTATCCATAATCAAAGCAAACTCAAATCTGTGAAAAAGCCAAAGCCAAATGGGATATCAATTGTTAATTCTGTAACCATGTATATATATATCTGTTTTGTGATCCAAGCCATTAAGGCTGAAAACCTGAATTTCACAATGAGAAGTAGTTTGATAAATAAAATGGGTTTGAATTCTTCTTACTAACTTCTTGCCCTTGTGTATCACTCAAATGATTGCTTCCCTAGTTTGCTTCTCTTACTTAGAGATGAAAGTGAGATGGTACGCTGCAGTAGTGACTAATGTAATCAGTGCAATTGGGTTAAGTCCACAATTTTAGAAATATGAGCATACCAGTAATAAGTTTAAGTTGCATTTACCTCTGGTCCAAGTGTATCTATCAGGCCCAATCTCTAAAACACTGCTGTTGGTGGAAGACTGCTTCCATGCAGTAAAAGGGGCAATGAATGGCTCTAAAGACCGACTGTGAACCTAAGTGTCCAAGGTGCACTAGCTAATTGGTGACAATTGTCAAAACGCCAGTGGAGAGAACACAAATGTGCCAGAACAGCAGATTAATACTTTAATGCATTTCTTTCATGAAAGCCATTGTTTTAGTTCCAGTAAGGTAATCCAAAATGTCTCATTTTGACTCATTAAAAATACCTACAAATTGGAGCTGTCAAAATTACAGCTGTGTGTTAAATGATAGCAAGAAAAGTTCGTAGCTAAATGCAATATTTAAAGTTCAGTATGGGACTGGAATTACGTTGTTAACCCACTAATATGAAATGAAAATGAACTTTAAAAAAAACAAAACAGATCTTCCAAGTGAAGTTTACATGGTTGAAGACTGTAAAGCAGCTAAGAACTACAGACTGATTAAATTTAAACATATGAGTTTTGTACTAAAATGCCTGTTTGCAGAAATGAAGCTAGAGCTTTTTAACATATATCAGTGCTGTAAATCTGAATGCTTTTTTCTGTATGAAGTGAGTCATTTTATTTCAAGACATTTCCCATTGCGACAGACACTTGCTCAGTTGGCAATTACTCTTTCTGCAGTGTTCTCACGCATACCTGCATTGTTAAGGGTGAAATACCATTGAACCATTTATTAAGATGATTTTTTATATTCCATGTTAATCTTATCAAGCAATCTTATCATTGTTAGTCATATGTGTCTTTCCATACTCCTTTCAGAGCATCAAACAATCAATGAATTTGTTATATAAGTGGGTGTATAGTAAATTACAGAATAGATTTTTAAAAAAGCATGGCTACATCTAACATTAACATTCTTATCATTCAAGTTTCAGCTGAATGTGAATAGGCAAGGAAAAGTCCTTGAGTAAGCATAGGTCAAAGAATATACATTTTTTCCCAAAAATATGCTGAATTACAGGTTTAAAGCTCTGCCTTTTTGCCTGAATGCAGCATTTTACAATGAGAAATATCTGACAAAAACATGAAGGTTACATCAACCCATTTCTTCTCCATTTGAACAAAGAAAGTTTCCATCAGTTGGCATTATGTCTGGCCCACATTATTAAGTTTCAGATTGTACAGATGATATTGGTGTAGATTTGAATCGCTAGAATTTTCTACCTGTACGTTCTTTATTTCCTCATATGATCTCCTTTATGAATCATTCTCTTACATATTCAGAATGCCCTTTCTCTCTTTGTCACTTGGCTCCTTTCAAATCTTGCATGCACTTCTGTCTGGTTTCTACAGAATTGACTCCTTCCTTTTTCAATTTCTGTCTATCACTTTTTTTTTTCTTTATTATTTGGTTCTTGAGATTTGTTTTGGCATTGCTGTTCAACCAAATGCTTTCTGCTGAAATGCTGACAGAATTAGGAGACCATAAACAGTTAAGTTGGTCCTTCTCAGAAGTTAAAAATTTCAATATCATTTACAGGAACCCAAACTGTCCACAAAGCTGCTCACTGTTGGTTTTAACTAAGAAGGGACGAAGGACCAATGATCAGTCTACTTGTGGGAATGGCTTTGTCATTTGAAGATTGTAATGAAGCTCCCTGTCTTTACCTTAATGATTTTGTTTTCTGCACATGGCAGGATTTTTCAGATTTCAGAAAATTCAGCTGAATGTTGGAAATAAAAAAAAGTGTAGAATCACAAGTCAAGTGCTTTTACAGCACTGCTCATGTGCTAGTGGAAATGAATGATTCCCTTAGATTTTACAAGATGCAGAAGACGTTTTCAAAGACTGCCTTCAATCTAGCCTAGGCAACACTTCTATTTCTTATCATTAACCATCATTAACTCCTCTGCACTACATTCACTGAAAACTGCCTGTAACCACGAGCGTGCCTCCCCGCTGCCCTTAATATTAGAAATACTCAAAACCTATATCACTTCCTCCAGTATTTATTTTATCAACTACTGCCCATTGTCAACATGTTCTGTTCTATCGATCAATCATCAGTGTATGTCCCCTCACAATTATTATTTGCCTATAGACCACAAATGGACCTCTTGAATACTGAGTTCACAAATCCACTTTGCCATCCAAAAACTATAGGATCAAACAAATATACAACACAGAAATAGGTGCCTTCCGCCTACCTTGTACATACCGATCGTGATGATAATCACTGTTAATCCCATGAGACCCATGGCCCTCTACACCTTTCCTATCAGAGTACCTGTTCAGATGCTGCTTCAACATTGTAATAAAACCTTATGCGTCTTGCAATTGATTCCAAATATTCACCAATGTGTGACAAGAAACGTACCCTTCAGACACTTCATAATATCCTGTTCAACAACAGGAATTCTGCAGATGCTGGAAATTCAAGCAACACACATCAAAGTTGCTGGTGAACGCAGCAGGCCAGGCAGCATCTCTAGGAAGAGGTGCAGTCGACGTTTCAGGCCGAGACCCTTTGTCAGATGAAGGGTCTCGGCCTGAAACGTCGACTGCACCTCTTCCTAGAGATGCTGCCTGGCCTGCTGTGTTCACCAGCAACTTTTATATAATATCCTGTTCGATACTTTGTCATGTCTTACAGACATGATTGAGTTTTTTTTTGAGGAAATAGTGAAGGGCAGCTGTTGTAAGCACTGACTTTAGTAAAACTTTTAACTAGGCATTTCATGGTAGGTTGATCCAGAAGACTAAGTAACCTGGTATCCATGAAGAATTGGTAGATTGGATTCTAACCTGGCTATGCTTATGGTAGACAGAGGGTTGTGATGGAAGGGGTTTATGCTGACTGGATGTCTATGATCAGTGGTTTGCTGCTAAAATCAATGCTGAGACCTCTGCTGTTTGTGATATATTTCGACAAAAATGCAGGTGGATTGATTAGCAAATCTATGGATGACACAAAAAAATGGGAGAGTTGTGCATTATGAGGAAGGTTGTCAAAGAATTCCCTAGAATGTAAACTAGTTAGATATGTGAGCAGAGAAATGGCAGATGGAGCTTAATTCAGACAAGTGGCAGATGTTGCACTTTGGAAGATCAATTGTGAGAAGAAAGTAAGTATACAGTAAGTGGCACAACTCTTAAGAGCGTTGATGTACAGAAGAATCTTGGGGTGCAGTTCTGCAGCTCTCTGAAAGTGGCAACAGATAGAGATAAGTTGTGAAAAAGACACGGGGTGTACTTGCCTTCATCAGTTGAGACGTTGAGTACTAAAGTTGGGAAGTCACATTGCAGCTATAACATTTGTGTCAGATCATATTTGGAGTATTATGTGTAGTTCTGGTTACTATATGACAAGAAACATGTGGAAGCTTTGGAAAAGACATAGAAGAGTTTCATCAGAATATTGCCTGAGTTAAAGAATGTTAGATATAAGGAGAGGCTGGACAAATTTGATTGTTTTCTCTGGAATGTTGGAGGCTAAAAGGTGACATGATAGAAGTATATAAAACTTTGAGAGGCATAGATAGGGTAGATACAGCCTTTTTCCCCAAGGTGGAAATGTCAAATAGCAAAAGGTGAGAAGGTTTAAGGTGAGAAGGGGAACATTCAAAAAAGATATACAAAGCAAGTTTTTTTTTAACCTGAAAACAGTAAGTGTCTGGAATTCACTGTCAGAGAAGTGGTGAAAGAAAATACAAAAGCAATGTTTAAGAAGCATTTAGACGGCTTTATGAACAGGCATTTAATGGTGGGATATACACAGGAGGAATTGTCAATGATCCCTCCCCTCCCATCTATCGTACAATCCCTTTGAACCCACCCCCCGCCCCACCCCCACAACCATCAGGCAAGAAGTACTGTAGCATTTAGGACAAGGACAGTTTAGATGGGAAACAGTTTCTTCCCCCAGGCCATAAACTACTGAACTCCCTGCCACCACCCAGGTCATCACGTAAGAAGCACCAGTAGTGTCATACTGTTTACTTTGTAACTTGGGTCATAAATGCAACATACTATTTG
This sequence comes from Mobula birostris, assembly GCF_030028105.1. Taxonomy (NCBI): domain Eukaryota; kingdom Metazoa; phylum Chordata; class Chondrichthyes; order Myliobatiformes; family Myliobatidae; genus Mobula; species Mobula birostris. Next base: position 69,319,515 of record NC_092373.1, on the reverse strand, counting down.
TTAATTTATTTGTGGTAATATTACTTTGTGTGTTGTGTGTGTGAGCTTGGTCCAGAGGAGCATTGATTCATTTGGCAGTACACATGTGTACAATTGAATGATAATAAACTGAACTTGATCTTGATGTAGACCACCTGTAGGGATATGTGCACTTTAAATTGGCATCATTGTTAGCACAGACATCATGTATGAAAGGGCCAGCTGCTGTGTTGTACTGTTGTGTGTTCTATGTAAAATGAAGGAAAAAACGAAAGATTAACCCTGTGAAGGTGAGGACAGGGTAGTAATTGCCAGCAAAAAGTAATGAAAAGGAAGTTCTACATGACTGCAGGAGCAGCACCACGATTGAGAATTCCATCTTCAGCATGGTAAAATGTACTTTATAAAAAAACGTAGATTTTTATTCTACTGTTCTCTTTGGAAGTTCTTCTGTTGTAATAAAGGAAATGGAGCAGCCAATTTTCACATAGCAAGGTTCCACAAACAACAGTCTGATAACAAGCACTTTTAGATTTATGAAAAAGGATTTATCACTACTGTTTACCAACATTATGACCACTTTGGGCACTTTGCACTAAAATGGGCCTTATATTTTATCAGTGTGTTTTCTTGGAAAAAAATGTCTATAATTTGTTTTTTTTCTTGTGAACACTGCTTATATGATGCTTTGTAATACTGCTACAAGTAAGTTTTTCATTGCACCTGTGCATACATATACTTGTGCATATGACAACAGTCTTGACTTTGACTTATATTGGGCTGGGCAATATTAATAAGTTCTTTAAATTATCTTCCCATTTCTGAGAAAGGCTTACAGACCTGAAACATTGATTGTGTTTTTCCACAGATCCTTTCAGACAAATTGAGATCTTTCAGCATTTTCTGTTTTTTTAAAAATATTTTTAAATATTACTGTGGAGTATCTTACTTGCATTTTGGAATGCAGATAAGCTATTCAGAATTCTCTCCAAAATACGTTACATATTCGAGTGTTACAGTCCATCAATAGTGCATTAGCATTTCAGTAGGTTTTTTTTTGCTTTAACTTCCTTAATACATAGAAATAATTACAGGTTGTTTGTGAGGATTAAATAATTTCCCGTTTCATTTCATTCACAGAGCGATTTTTTAAATTGTTGCAATCAAGAGTTTATTTGCAAAATTAGAACAGGAAACAAGCTGGCCCCAGGAAGTATCGTTGATTTTGCAAGGAGTTAGGTTTTCTGATGCAGCGGCAGAGAAAATGATAAACTATAATCTGTCACTTGAAAAGAATACAAATTTGTTATTTGTTTAGATGATAGGTACAAGTGTGAAAATGCCTGCATCATTTTGCATAATTCTGTATGCAGTAATGTATTGAGTTAATGTCATTACTCTTTTGAGCAAAAGGACCTAATTAACAACGAGATATTAGTTAATATTTTAATAGATGGCTTTCTTTAGCTATGCAGTGGAAATGATTCCATGTCTTACTCAGCAATTTTCAAAGTCAGTCAAAATAAATTTATTATCAAAGTACATATATGTCACTATAGTATACTATCTAGAGATAAAGTTTCTTGCAGGCATTTACATGAAAACGAAGAAATACGATAGAATTTATGAAAAATTATACACAAACCAAGATGGACAACCAACCAATGTGCAAAAGAAGACAAATCTTACAAAAATAAAAGAAGTAAATAAATAATACTAAGAACATGAGTTGTTAAATTTTTGAAAGTGAGTCTATAGGTTGTGGAGTCGTTTCAGTGTTGAGGTGATTAAAGTTATCCGTGCTGGTTCAGAAGCCTGATGTAGGGTGATGGTGTTGTTTCTGAACCTGCTGGTGTAGGACCAAAGACTCCAGTACGTCCTGCCTGATGGTAGTAGTGAGAAGAGAGCATGGCCTGGATGATTGGGCACCCTGATGAAGGATGCTGCCTTCTTGTGGCAGTGTCCACAATCTTTCTTTCTTTCACTATAACTCTTTCTCTTTTCCAATATAACAGTTGAAGATATCTCTGGGGCATCAACTTGCGTGCATATGTTTTTCACTGGATATAGGGGTTATGAAAATCCACTGAACCAAGTGCCCATGCAGCCTTCGTTGAATTATTCCTGCCCCTCCTGTACCTACAAATATGCTCTTCTACTCCATGTCCAAAGCTATAATATTCTAACTAAGATTACAGTCATTATTTACTTTCAGCTAAACCTAAGAATTATATAGATGAAATAAATAGCATATGAGATAATGCTTTTTTTCATGGACAGTCCCTTGGAATTCAGGATGACTCCCTCCACTCCAGTTTTTGGATTATATCTTCTTCTTCTTCTTCTTCTGACTCATCTAGGCATATTACAGCCCTCCACGGGATGTACAATTAATTATAGAAATTCAAGGAACTTAAATTCTCAAATACAACCTAGTCTCACGTATAAACTGAATAATAGACTCTTCAATCAGATGTTGATTCTCTTGATGGCCAAACAAAGATTTAATAGAAAACCAAAATAAATTTAAGCCAGATAGCCTCTTGAACAACATGTTTCCTTCAATTTTGTATCAATTACAGCTCAGCAAAACATGCTGGACTGTCTCTGGACTACCACAGTCACATAATCCAGTAGGATGTTTTCCTATTATCTTTAAATAATAGTTTAGCCCACAATGCCCCAACCTAAGTCTTGTAAATTTCACCATGAGATGGTGAATTCAGCCAATGCATGCATTTCTAAATGACAAGAAATGAGGACTGCGTGTCCTCATAATCTAATAATCTAATAATCCACAGCTGTGGCAGGAGGTGGCTGATCAGTAACTTGCAGAGTGGTGTGTTTGTTCCCCTGCTTACTCATGGCCTCTGTCTTCTCAGTACCATTCTGTGTATCCTTTCTTCCTTTTCAGTGATCAAAGGCCAGTAACTAACTGGGGTCAGTCAGGAAGTTACATTTCCTCCAAAGGGCTTTGAATTTTGGGTCTTATCCTTGTGGATGTGGGACTGTCTTGCTCTTTTCCAATAACCTAACTTGGATTAGATTATCTGTTTCAGATGTATGTGAATAAACTGACTCAGTGTAAATAAGGCAGCAATGCTTTTCCATCTAAGCCTATATGGAGGAGTGACCACTGCTATATTTGGTACCAAGTCTGAAATCTTGATATTCAAGTAATCATCACAGATGAATTATGGACGTAATGAATCACAGTTTCTGAATTAGTGGGAACAACAAAGCCATTTAGGAATTCCCAATTAGAAGAAGATTGATTTAATGACCCTGGAAGAAAAGATTCATAACTACTATTTGTTTTAATTTCTGAATTTAAAACTTTTTTTTGATGATGGAGCAACACAATTTACATGTAGCAGTAATTACTCAAGATTCTATGTTGGAGTTCTTAAATGTATGTACATAGAGTTTGAACTGCATGATACTTTGTTTTGTAATTGAAAATGGAGTTTTTCCAGAGTGAACAAAAATATTTTGTTTGCTTTGTAAATGCATCTGGCTTCAGTGAGATGCACCTTAATGGAACACAGGTTGATGTCATTCCCTGAACTACACTACATATGGAAAATGTGAATGATGCTGGCTTGGGGTGTGTAATTTGGTTATTTTCTAGTCAATGTGGTCTTACCAATAAGCTCCAGACTGAGATCCCTCTGAAAGCTATATCACAATTTATGGCAGCATGGTAGCGTAGTGGTTAGCGCAACACTTTACAGTATAGGTGATCCGGGTTCAATTCCCGATGCTGTCTGTAAGAAGTTTGCACATTTTTCCCTCATGTACGTACTTGGTTCCTCCAGGTACTCCAGTTTCCTCCTGGTTAGTAGGTTAATTGGCTAGGGTTAAATCAATGGGTTGTTCTGCGACATGCTTGAAGTACCAGAAAGGCCTACTCCACGTTGTATCTCAATAAGTAAATTTTCCCTAAAATGTGCAACGTCAGGTCTGTGTGTCATTGACCAAACTTCAGTTCCCTGCAAAGGACCTATAATCAAGTTAGGTTTTGGGGTTGGCAGCCACATCCATATCATGCTGGCATAGCCTAACATACGCACTGAGTTTCAGGCCATTCTGAACCTATCTGCCCATGTTCAGAAATATCTGTGATTTGCAAAGGTTTTAGGTGCATACATGTCTTTCCCTCTTTTAATCTACAAATCTAAATACTGTTATATCTCACACACAACATGCAGAAAAACTAATTAGAGAGAAGAGATTCACCTTTTAAATTAAATGTGCATCACAATGAGTTTATTTTCTGCAAGATATTAAGTTTGACACAATAAATTTTGATCCATTGTAAACTACATTAAAGATTCATTTAAAACTATTTTTCTAATTCAATCAAATGCAGCAACTGATATTGGACAAATTGATTTTACATAACAAGAATATAAAGCAGCTTGATATGATATCATATCATGAATATTCATGATTATAAAATAACTTTATTCAAAGTTTTACAAGAAATTACAGAAGTTATGTCATTAAAGGTTTTCTCTTAGATCTTGGGCTGATAAAAGACATGAAAGTATTGGAAACACTTTCTAGTGTTGATGGCACTTTACCTTGCGCAAAGTAATCTGTGGAAATGTTGTTGTGATAATCTATTAGAAGACAACACAAGCTCAAATTTCTAAAAGGTAAACTTTTAACAATATATTAGCAAGTACTTTACACAAAGAAAGTCAAGGCATGTGTCTATTCGGTAATTTTGAGTAATATTGCAAATAGAATTTTGATTAAGCGTTCTTTGCTGTTTACATAATGCATTACAGTTATAAGTACGAAGTACGTGAATGGCATACGTTATTATGCCACCATGTCATAGGTGCATGCCACACTAAAGTAAAAACGAAGCAGACACACATCTCCCAGCTCTTGCGTTTTTCTTTCAATTAGTTTTATGTTTTTGAGTTACAAAACATAACACATGGAATCAATTGGAAGTAGAAGCTAACACACTGTGGTGATTAAGGACTTAGCTGAATTAAATGATTGAGGAACTTCAGGATATTTTTTGATCAGTTAGAGTAGACATAAATGGCCTATTGTGTTTATCCAGGGATCTCTGGCGTATGTTTCAAGAAAGTAAAGGCAGAAACATATCTTGTGGTTCATATCATTGAAGAGGCTTGTGAATGTAATGTGAAACCAAAAATGTGTTTTAACCGATAGTTATTTTCAACACAATGAAATAAAGACCATTTTACCATATTATTCATCAAAAAGAGTGATATATGAACATCGGAAAGGTGTACCAAAATAAGAATTTGGCATGTTAAGCCAGATTTAATTGTTTATAATTTCCACTGTTTTCTTTCAACAAAGAGTTGAAGGAGTTCAAAAGGCTATGGCTCATAATGCTGGACACAGCTAAAAATAAAAACATAGTAGATGGGGTAATGGGCAAGAAAACACATGTAAGGTATCATATTTTAAACTTAGAAGAGGCAGTTCAGCAGAACAGCGACTACACAACATGAAATAAAATAAGGAAGGTGATGAAAAATTGATTCAGGGAGAATAGAATCTGTATATATGGGTGGGTTACCAACATTTAAAATTTATTGTGTCCAGGAGTGCAAAATACTTGTTTTTTGAAGTTTCGTTAAGAAGGAGAAATATATTTAGCTCTTTGATAAGCTTGGGCCTTGAAAGTTGAAATTGTTTAAAGTATGTTGCTATGAAAGAGGAAATGATAATTCAATCCAGTCCATATAACATCAACAAATATCAGAATGCATTATAAACAATCCAGAGCCCTGATAACCTCCCAGCTTTGGTGCAAAGAGGAGCTTCAGAATTAGCTACTATTCTAGCTGAGTTCTGTAACATTGCCATCTGCCTGAAATTTTAGAATATTCTCTGGTAATAATGAGGGCCAAGAGATGGCAGATGAACTAAATGAGTATTTTGCATCAGTCTTCACTGTGGAAGACTCTAGCAGTGTTCTGGATGTTGTAGTGTGTGAGGGAAGAGAGGTGAGTGCCGCTACTATTACAGGGGAGAAGGTACTCAAAAAGCTGAAAGACCGAAGGGCACATAAGTCACCCAGACCAGATGAACTGCACCCTAGGGTTCTGAAAGAGGTAGTGCCAGAGACTGTGGAAGCACTAGCAATGATCTTTCAAAATTCATTGGCATGATGCCAGAGGACTGGAAAATTGCAAATGTCACTCCACTCTTTAAGAAAGGAGGAAGGCAGCAGAAAGGAATTATAGACCAGTTAGCCTGACCTCAGTGGCTGGGAAGATGTTGGAGCCAATTATTAAGGATGAAGTTATGGAGTACTTGGATAGGATAGGACAAAGTCAATATTGTTTCCTTAAGGGAAAATCTTGCATGATGAACCTGTTGGAATTCTTTGAGGAGATTACAAATAGGGGATGCAGTGGATGTTGTATACTTGGACTTTGAGAAGGCCTTTGACAAGGTATTACACATGATGCTGCTTACCAAGTTAAGAGTGCATAGTGAGACAGGAAAGTTACTAAAATAGCTAGAGCATTGGCTAATTAGTAGGAGGCAGCTAGTGGGAATAAAAAGATCCTTTCTGGTTGGCTGCCAGTGACTAGTGGTGTTCTGCAGGGTTGGGTGTTGGGACTGCTTCTTTTTATGCTGTATATCAATGATTTAGATGATGGAATAGATGGCTTTGTTGCTAAGTTTACAGATGATTGTGAAGCTTGGTGGAGAGGTAGGTAGAGTTGGGGAAACAGGTAGGATGCAGTAAGACAGGCAGATCAGGAGAATGGGCAATAAAGTGGCAAATGAAATGCAATGTTGAAAGATGCATGGCTATGCACTTTGGTAGTAGAAATAAATGTGCAGACTATTTTCTAAACAGCAAGGATGTGATGCTGAGGCTTTATAAGGCACTGGTGAGACCTCAACATGAGTATTGTGAACAGTTTTGGGCCTAAGAAAAGATGTGCTGGCATTGGAGAGGGTCCAGAGGTGGATCACAAGGAACCTTTGATGGCTCTGGGTCTGTACTCACTGGAATTTAGAAGTATGAGGGGGGATCTCATTGAAATGCTGAAAGACTTAGTCGGAGTAGATGTGGAAAGGATATTTTCCATTGTTGAGGGTGTCTAGGACAAGAGGACACAACCTCAGGATAGAGGGTGTCCATTTAAAACAGAGATGCAGAGAAATTTCTTTAGCCCGAGGGTGGTGAATTTATAAAGCTGTGGAGGCCAGGCTGTTGGGTGTATTTAAAGCAGAAATGGATAGGTTCTTGGTTGGACACGGCATTACAGGTTATGAGAGAAGGCCAGGGAATGGGGTTGAGGAGGGGAGAAAAGGATCAGACATGATTGAATGGCAAGCAGACTCGATGGGCCAAATGGCCTAATTCTGCTCCAATATCTTACGGTTCCCTGAGCAATCTTCTCTTCATTATGTACAGAGCAATGGTCTCATCAACACTGCCAATAAGTACTGCTTAACATCAAATGTACTCTCTGATGCTTAGTTTAGGTTTTGCCAGGGCCAAATGGTTCCAAACGTTACTTGTTCCAAATATGATTAATTGAGAATGAACTGAGAGTGTAACACTTGACATAGACTGCTGTTAGCCTAATGTCTCATCAAGGATCCCTGGAAAAACTAAAGTCAAAGGAAATTAAAGAGAAGTAAATTTTTCAGTGGTTGGAGTCATATCTAGTGGAAAGAAAGTTAGTTCTTGAACTTTATTGCAAGATTTCTCTGAGCAATGCTTAAGCCAACAATTTTCGGTTGAGTTATTTATAACATTTCTTCCATCTTAAAGTCAGACATGAGGGTATTTAATGAAGATTGTGCCCTGTTCCATTCTACTCCCAGCTCCATTGAAGATGAAACAACTTGTGCCATACTTAGCAAGACTTGAATAATGTCTAGGTTTGTCCTGTGACATGGCAGGTTACATTTGCGCACAGAAGAGTAAAACAATGATCATGTCATCACAGGTCCTACGCCCTGTGGAGGATGGAAGGAGATTGTGGTTGCCAATAATTATCATTGGCTGATGTCTGCAGAAAATTCTGATATTCAGCTATTTGATTGTTCAGAAAACTCAATGGTTTGGAGACAGGCACCTTTTAACACATCTGAGGTCCTGGTTTCCTTGCTCCTTTTCATCCAAAAGGCCCCTGCCTCCTGCACTCTCCTTAAACTCATCTATTTATGTTTCCCACATTCCCTCGAAAATTACTGTGGCCTTATTGTCCTGCTCCATTTAAATTTATGGTTTATTTCAGAATTCAATATTTCAAAAAAGATTTAATAGATTTAATAGACCAGGAAATCTGCTAGTCTAGTACTACTATTGTCCCCAATGTGCTGGATTAATGGATTTTTTATGATGTTGACTGTAAGAATAAGAGCAGAAAGCAAATGAATGTGTGGTGGGGGTTCATATTTGGAGGTATTGGAATCTCTTCTGGGACAGAAGTAACCTGTACAAGACGAATGAGTTACATTTGAAATGGAGGGAGATGAATATCCTAGCAGGCAGATTTGCTGGTGGTACAAGGGTGGGTTTAAACAGAGGGGCAAATGAGAGGCTGGAAGGTGCTGTGGAAATCAGTGAAAGAAAGTTAAATAGGCATGACCAGCAGGAGAATGGCAGAGAGCAATGAAAGCCTATTGGATTAAATTACATTTATTTCAATGCAAGAGGTCTCACAGGTAAGAGAGATGAACTTAGGACTTGGATAGCTATGTGGGACTGGAATATTATAGCCATTATAAAAATATGGCTAAACGAGGGACAGGACTGACAGCTTAATGCTCCATGATACCAGTGCTTTAGGAAGAAGCAGAGGAAAGAAAGGAGGGGAGTTGCATATTTACTTAAGGGAAATGTTGCAGCAGTGGTCAGCGATGAAATTACTAAACATCCAGTATGGGTGGATCTGATCATTGGTGGGATTGCACAGCAGGCCCACCAATTAGTCAACGGGAATTGGAAGAATAAATATGCAGGGAGACAGTGCATAGTTGTAAGAATATTGGGTTAAAAAGTAGGGGATGTTAACTTTTCTGAAATAGACTGGAAATTCCATACTGTTAAGAACTTAGATAGAGTGGAATTCTGTAAGTGTGTTCGGAAAGGTTCCTTGGTTCTACTGGGAAGAGGACAAAGCTCAATGCACTTGATTAATAGGGTGGAAAGTGACTGAGGTACTCTTCTGAGTCCTGTACGCCAAATGTTACAATTGCACTCCTGCAGTTTGCTGGAGTTTGCTGGCTAAACTTCTCATCAGCAGTCAGGGCAGTGTCAATATCAGATGGCAAAGATTTTAACACTATTTGTTGAGGCTGTGCACGTCATCACTCCTTTTTCTTTGTTGAGTTTTCACTGCTTATTCTGGTTGGACATTTTGCTATCCAAAAGGAAAAGAACATTAGGTTAAGTTCATGGTTAGGAAAGGGTAGAAGATGAAGAAAGGTTATATATGCTGACAGCATTTGCAGTTTGTAAACCAGAAAGGATAATGTGACGATTTGGAAGTAAGGGGGAGTTGGAGACTTAGGTATGAAAATAAAATTCTCTCTTGCTATCCCACCAGCATTACTGCCCAATGTCTGAGCAAAGGCTGCTCTGAAAACACAGTATTCCCTTTGAGAATTAGGATGCACAGAAAATGTGTTCTCTATGAGAAGTAAGGACATTTGTTCCTCCCATTGAATACCTCTCTGTCTCCACATTTGTTCCCCCCAGTGAGTAGCCATTCTGTCTCCAGATGTATACCATATTCCACTAGAGAAAGGAAAATCTGTCAGTAAGTGCCATATAATATTTTGAGTGATGTGGTTTTCATTATTAAATAGCTGGGAGTATGTACAAGCTATGGGATGCAGATTTCAAGCTTCTAACAATGATACACGGCTACGGGTAAAGTGAAGTACATATATGAAAATTAGTTATGTATTATGAGTTTTGAATTATAGCATTTAAAATAATTGAACAACCTAGAGAGCTGCATTTAGTTCTTCAGTGCAAGGAATTGTCCTCCACTAGTACCTCCTTCTGAGTCTCTGTCCCAAGCATCCTGTCAATATAGAACATATTTCCACATTTGCACCTTGTCCAGCAAACTTCCACAGCAATGTTTGAAAAGTCCTTTAAAGTGCTATTCTTCATTGTTTCTGTGGTCTAATTCACTTCCTTTCACCCCGTGAGTGTCTATGAAAACCAGACTATACCTTCCCCTTAAGAGATGCAGGCTGACTTGAACTTGTAGCAAGTTACGTCATTGGATTCCAGCTGATGCATACAACAGGTGAACAATATGATAAGACTACTTCATGCATAGTTCATCATTTTCTGCAGTCAAGATGGAACTGGCAATCAACAGGGCCAGTTACTTATGATCCATTGGGCTAATTACCTGGGGTTGTCCAAATTTTAACACATCAGTAAAAATCCAATCCATTAATTAAATAATGCACTTGTTTCAATGGCTTGTTAATATCCTTTACTAGTGATCACTTTGAAAAAAATAGCAGCAATGGGGAAGAAGAACAACTTCAGGAAGGCAAACTCCTCATGTCAGTTCTGAAAGGATGGGGATTCTGATAAATAATTAACAAGTGATAAAGCTCAGGTAGGCATGGATGTGCATTTTATATGGGGGGAGGATTAGTTGAGATAATGCCTCCCCAGCACTGGATGGATAAATCACTGTAGAATGCCCAAATGCAATTAGCTTCCAGTCTTGGTGTGTACAAATTATCATTCCATTTCAATGTAAGAATTCATTTTGGCAGCAATGAAAATTACTGTGTTTATGAATAAAGTCCCATTGGCAACTAATAGCAAATGTCTATGTTGATTTCATGTACTTCTTCAGCAATAATCAAATGACTGAGTATGTATCCTATGAGAGCAATTTAATTGTTATCGCCTTCTCACATGTGTTTAGCTGATGATTCTTGATAGTATATTGTCAGGATTATTCAATGAAGTGCTGACTACAAAAGTGTGAAAGATTTGTCACTCACAAACACTGCAGGTGCAAGTGAATTATATTACCATTGTAGTTCTCAGCCCAGTTTGGCTTTTCTAACCTCTGCCCTTAAGAGGATGTAATATTTGCCTAGTGTGATTTGTCACAACACATGATTTCAACACGGTTGTGCAACTTAAGAATTTTAAACATGTCCATTGAACTTTTAAATATTCTTCCAGGATCTTACATCTATTAGGCTATTTGTATGTGTGAGCTGCAAGAATTATGAACTTTTATGACCTGTGACATTTAGCTTTTGCTAGGTTTGTTATAATATTGAGATAATAAACCTGTATTAAATCTTTTGTATTTTGGCTGAAAAAAATTAAATTTCTTCAATATATTGGAACTATTAATTCTATTTAAAATTATACAATTTAAAAAATTCTTTTACATTCCAGTTTACCCAAATTTAAAACTATTAGAAAGTATATTTGCTTTCTCTAGTTTCTTTAACCTCAGATGATGATTTGGTTGAAAACTTAAATGAGTTGAAGTTTTATAAAACATTGGTGAAGCCTAATTTGGAGTATTGTGTGCAGTTTTGGTCGCCTACCTGCAGGAAAGATGTCAATAAGATTGAAAGAGTGCAGAGAAAGGTTACAAGGTTGTTGCCAGGATTTGAGGACCTGAGTTATAGGGAAAGGTTGAATAGGTTAAGATTTTATTCCCTAGAACATAGAAGATTGAGGGGAGATTTAATAGAGGTGTACATAATTATGAGAAGTATAGATAGGGTAAATGTAAGCTGGCTTTTTCCACTAAGGTGGGGCGAGACTAGAACTAGAGGTCATGGTTAAGGGTGAAAGGTGAAATGTTTAAGGGGAAGATGAGAGGGAAATCCTCATTAAGATCAAAGCAACATTCAGCCATCAGCTGGTTAGTGGCAAGAAGCCATAAAAGTGCTTTGCAAAAGTCATCTCCAGCAAGAAAGAATCTAATTATTTACCATTGACATCTAATAACATTACCTTTGGCAATCCCCCATCGTCAACATTCTGGGGGTTACAGTTAACCAGAAATTCAGATAGACCATTCAATCTGCAAGTATCCTTCAGTAAGTTATTCAACTGCTGATGTTCAATCGTCTTTCCACCATCATGACACTTGTCAAGTGCATGATGGTGTAATTTTATTTGTCTGGAGCATAAACTCACATGAAGCTCAACTGCATCCAGTCCAACGCAACCTGCTTAATTCTCACAGGTGCTGCTTGACATTTTGTGTTCTTCCAGAAGATGGTTTGTTGATACCATATAAAAGTTCCCTCTAATTTACACATTATTCTTACTTGGAAATATATCATTCTTCATTCATCACTGGTCTATTGAACACCGTCTTCAATAGTATTTTGCGAGTACTTTCATTAAAGGACTTATTCAGCTCACCACCATCTTATGAATGCCAAGGATGTATGTTTAAATAAATACTGGTTTTGTGAACAAACACGTTAATAAAGAAAGTAAATCTATGCATCCTAAGATGTGATCCTGACCATTATCATGATCACAAATGCTTTCAAAAACCACATGCCTCATCATTATTTCCTAGGTAAATAATACTTAAAGATCCTGTTGAATTCAAGAAAATTTTGATCTTTCAAGTCATTGGACCAATAAATGCTAAACAGAGTTCGATACGGAGTTGCGCAGCATTTCTTCTCTGAGAACAAAGAATGAATTGAATTTACTTTATTACTTATATCCTTCACATACATGAGGAGTAAAAATCTTTATGTTATGTCTCCATCTAAATGTGCAATGTGTAATTTATAGTAATTTTTAATAAACAGTATGTACAGCAGGATAGTCAGTATAGTAAAGGGAGAACATTTCTTACACAGTTCGGTATACTGTATATAACAAGTGATATAACGGATGTAGTTAAGATGATTAATCTACTAAGTTGTAAGCATGGTGGAAATACTTAGCGTAAAAGGTAAGTAAAAGTATTTGTAGAAGAATGGAGTACTTATTTAGAAAGTTTAGATCATAGGTGTTTGATATTTATAGACATCATCTCAGTATTAGTTACTAGAGGGAATAACTTTACTCTGCTTTACTCGCCCCTGAGCTGTTTCCACAACCTATGGACTCACTTCCAAGGATTCTTCATCTCATGTTCTCTATATTTATTGCTTATTTATTGTTATATTATTATTATTATTTCTTTTGTAATTGCACCTTGTTGTCTTTTGTACATTGGTTGTTGTCCATCCTGTTGGGTGTGGTCTTTCATTGATTCATTTGTGTTTCTTGGATTTACCGTCTAGTCCCACAAGAAAATGAAACTCAGGTTTGTATATCACGACATATACTTATGTGAAGAAGGAGAATAGCCCTTAACTCGGCAGTGGAGTTATTGGGGCACCGTCATGACGGTGTTTCCATAGCAAGCTATTCTTGCTTTTACGAGGCCGAGTTGCTAGTTTGGCACTCAACCCAACTTGGATTCGAACTCAGGAACCTTCGCTCCAGTGTACGGCGCTGATACTATTGTACCACCAAGCAGGACTATATACTTACGTACTTTGATTATAAATTTACTCTGAAGTTGACTTTTGAACTTTGAACCTACCAGAAAAAAATACGTTGTTGCCTCCTAAACATTCAGAGGAGAGAAATAAAGTTGATTTTGGCAATCTGAGTGTTCGAATGTAGGGCTTATTTACTCCTTGGCCCTTTACTATTCAAATAAATGACTTGGGTGAAAAGATAGTGTGCTCCCCATCCAACATTTCTTGTGATAGATCATGCATTACCTGTGTTCAATGGGAAAATGAGCATGATGTGAATGCAACAGTTGAAGGAAAATCTGCATTTATTCACTCTGATAGTAAAAATAGGAAACTATTCTTTAAAAGCTAAGACACTGGAAATGTTGCTATGTGGAGGGTTCTTGATGTGCTGGTTCATTAAAGGTAAAGAATTAACTTTAGATGTAGGTCATTCAATTAGAAATGCAATTAACATGTTAGTTGTAATTGCAAGAAGTTGGGATAGGAAAATAAGGAACTCTTGCTGGAGTTATGGAGGGTAAGATAAGACAAGTTGTAGAGTAATGTGTGCAGCTTTGGTCCCAGCACGAAAGAAGGGATATATTATTCTTGGTGGTATTTAATTTAGGGTCACTTGTTTGATTCATGAGCTGAAGAGGTGGTCTATGAGAACTGTATAAACTTATACCAACTGAAGTTTAGAAAGATGCAAGGTAGCCTTATGGAAGCTTTCCAAAGGAATTAACAAAGGCTGTTTCCTCAAACTTACTTTTGCAATTTTTTGTATGTTTTCCAACAAATATTTGTTAGAATTGGCTAAATCATTTGATTGCTTAATGACTTAAGAATGCAATTCCAAGTTCAGGTATCTCTGCAATATTATTCTTTGAAATGTAATTTATTCATCTTCAAAAAAAATTAGCTGGCATGGTAATAAAGAAGATTTTTTTTGGTCAGATAAGTTTTTACATGTCTAACCAAGGCAGCTATTTTTTTCTTTATCTTCAGACAGTACATGTCAGGGCCATTTTATTGACTGGGTTTACACTTTATGTCATGGTATGTATGTGTTTTACTGATAACAGTTTAGACTTGACTGAGCACATACTGGCTTCTGAAATTGATAGTGAACGCAGAGTATATATGTCACAGTAATTTAGGAATCATCAGTTTCCAGAAAAAATTAAAGACAATCTGTTTGTTTATGTTTGTTGTGCAATGAATTTGTGTTTCACCGTTGAATAGTTGCAATATAATAAGTACTTCACCGGCATGGTTTCCCCTGTTTTATATCTGCATCTGTTATGAACTAATTGATTGAAATTGATTGCAATCATTAGTAAAGAACACCAACCTTGCTTATCATGCAATTACCAGTGTGGTCGATGACAAACTGAATGGGGTTTGGTCTTTTATCGTCTAACAGTTCCTACATCCTAAACTTGACTTTCGAACATGCATCTTAAAGAAACAACAGGAAAAGGAGAATGGATGTGAAAGTCAAAAACAAGCTAAAAGAGAAAAGATTCAGGAGGATTAAGTAGATGTAAACAGTAGATTCACTGTTCAGTAGATGTAAAGTCTACAACATTTTGACTTCTTTTTAAAACAGAATTACCAAAGTTATTGAGTGAATCTATTCAGTTTAATAGGGACAAAATACTTAAATAAAATGTAGGCAATTTTAACTTACATTAAAAATATTGCACAATAATTTATATCCTAAATCAAAAATCTTATTTTTTTTTCTTTAAGGTAAACATCAATTTTGTACAACCATAGGTAAGGGTCTCTGTACAATATCAAAGATATGAGAACTTTATATAGTTATTTTCAGATAGTAATTTAGTTAAAAATGCAATCTGACTTTTCAGCTGTTTGTGTGAATGTTTTTAAAGAAAATCACTTAATGTTAATGTCAAGAAAATATCATTTAATTTTGTTTCAGAGTCCTCAGCATGTTCTGCCTGCTTGTTGCTTTCACTGAGTGCTACAAGAGGTTAAACAAACATCAGAAATTTGGGCTGGCTCACGTACTGTTAAATAGCAAGATGTTCCACTCTGAACCCAGCTTTCAAATGTCGAGTGGTTCTACTGGATTTTATTACCATTGTTGAATGAAGCGGCTCTTTTCTCTTTCACAGCTGAAAGAACTAACATCTGTTGGAATGTCAGCCTCAGAAATCTGGGGTTAACTGTGTCTTCACCTGTACTTTTAACCTTTTGACTTTGAACATATTCCAAACAAACACAAATTGCCACCTGTGTTTCACACATTAGAATACAGCTGAGTACACCTAAGGACTATCCTAAAATAATTACAAGTAATGAAAGCAGTTAATGAAATAGAGTTGTTTTTAATTAAAATAGAAATGTCTAGAAAGAACAAAATAATTATTCTTTCCAGTACATTTCTCCAATTAATTCTCATGTAGAAATCTGCTGGGGAGAGAAATTATTTGATTTACTTCTCTTTCCATAATCTATTACATTTAATCATGCAGTATATTATGGAAAGAAAATTAAGTGACATGTGGTCACCTTCACTGAGATTTGCCTGAAAGAGTAAGATGTATTATTAGGGATAACAATCAACTACATTCAGAATTCAAATGTTTTCCAAACAAAACTATTTGAAATAAGCTTTCAAATGATTTCTCCGGTTTCATTTCTGGAGCAGCAAGAGGGAAGGAGGAGCTTGACCCTGCAGCAAGGCATTGAGGTCCGGTCTAGATATGGGGCCTCTGCTGCAATTCAAGACTCTTGGTGCAGCAGAATGGATGTCACACATTTTTGGAATTTCTATGTAGTTACCAGTTAGCAGGTCCAAAAAGGGTTGTGGTTTTGGGACAGCCAAAATGGTAATCAAGGGCTGGAAGTATAGGCAATGTTTCAGAGAAGAGGAATGCCTTGGGATGGGATGGGAAGAATGAGAGATTGGAGCCCGTGCCTTAAACCAAAGGTGTGTAAGTGCAAGTGTACGTAAAGTATTTTGTTTGTTAGTGTATGTCTGGGGCTGACATGAACTATTCGGCATGTCTTGCTTCAGATGTATATGTGTGGGTGGGAAGCTAGTTGGGTAGAGGTGCTTCGTTTGAGGAGAGGAAGTAGAAACTAGGCCACATGCTGAGGTGAGGAGATCGGGGAAATAATTGGGACAAAGTTGATCATGGGGAAGGTCTGGATCATATTGAAGAATTTGGGTTGATAGAGAAGTAAGTAATAATTAAGTATGGATGGGGAGTGGGAAGGATGGTAGAAATAAAGGCTCTAGCTGGCAATGATGATCTTGTGGTGAGGGGTTCAGTGGGGTCAATTAAAGGGAAAGAGCAGTCTTGCCTGTCAGGTGTCCCTATGCAGCCTTATACTTAAAATTTTAACAGAATTATCTTGCATTCTGGTGGCCAGGAACCATTGATCTTTGCCCCTCTAAGACTACAAGTGGCTGAGATTATAGGATAAAAGCAGCATAATATTCTTATTGCACTACTTTGTTAATTCTATCAGAAGGCTGTGAATTCACTTAAAATAGAGAGGACTATGTTTGTGTTAAATCAACAGAAGATGACAGTGGTAGTTTTGTAGGGGAAGGCAGGGGTCACTGTTATTCATTGCACTGTGTTAGTTTGTTGGCCGGAGGTTAAATTCATGGTCATCATTCTTTTAAATAATTGCCCTGAGCACCAGCCATGACCATGTTCATTACCACATGCATCAGCAGACAGACCTAATTCTGAGTGGCTGTGAGCACCTGTTAAAGGACAGGCTGTGTGTACCTGCCAGAAGAAGCTGGGATCATGAGAGACGCAGTACTGGGACTATGAGCGACTAGATCAACAGGAGGGCATGTACCTGCTTTTTCAGATAACAGACCAGCGATTTCAGTGTGGCATGGCACAGTGGCACAGCCAGTGGAATCGCTGCCTCTCTGATCCAGTGACCTGCTTTCATTTCTGACCTTGGGTGCTGTCTGGGTGGAGATTGCAGCTTACCACTGTGACGGTGTAAATTTCTTCCTGATGCTCTGGCTTCTTCCTGTGTCTGGTTAGTGGGTTATTTGGCCAATGTAAATTGCCTCTAGTGTGTAGGTCAATCTTAGAATCGGGGGAGAGTTGAAGGGAATGGGTGCTTGATGGCAGGGGCAGAAGTGATAGGCCCAAGACCTTTTTCCATAGTATAATTCCAGTAGGTTGATAAAGGGTGGGATATTCCACTTCTGTAGCAGTTAAGAGGAGAACTAGTACTGGAGGCCATTGAATTAGAGAACAGTACATAAGAAATAGGACAAGACAAGGTCATTTCTCCCGTCAAGTCTACCTCACTATAGATAATGACTATGACTGACCTTTAACCTCAATGCCATTTTCCTCCACTGCCACCTTAACTGTTGACTTCTTCATATATGTAAAAACCTATTTACCTCTGTTTTGAGTGAATTCAGTAACTGAGCCTCCATGGGATTCTGAGGTAGAAAATTCCAAAGAATCATTACTGTCTAAGAGAAAAAATGTCTCCTACATCTCAGTGTTAAAAACCCTATCTTTTTGCTGAGAGGATGACCCCTGGTTTGAGATTCTTCAGCCAGGTGGATGGTGAGGACAGAACCAAGTAAGTTTAATGATTGTGTTGATTCACAAGCCCAGTTAGGCAGATGTGTCCTGCAGGGCATAACCAACTTGATCAGTATTTGTGCTACAAAAGTTATTTTTGATAATAGACATTGAATTCCCTCACACAGCATACATTGTACGCCCTACTCTCACTGGTTTAGTCAGGTGACATGTTGGAGCACTGGGTCAAAGGGGGCAGTGTAGACAGTAATCAGCAGGAGGTTTCCTTGCCATTGTTTTGCCTGATACTGTGAGACTTCATAGGGGCTAGAGTACAATTTAAGTACTCCCAGGATGATTCGGACCTGCATGTCTGTTATTATGACATTCTACCAGAACATGACCAGTGATTGTGATGGAAGAGTTGAACTATAGTGTACCTTTCTGTGAGGAAGAAAATGTCAGGCTATTGCTTGTTTTGCATGGAAAACACGTCTACCAATTTATAAACCAGTTTGTGAGAACTTTACAAGGTCAATTGGCTGCAAGTGACTTTGCCATTGTTTGAATCTGAATTTCATGCCATAGTCAATGCTGGCTTGTCTATTTGGATTTAATCTTTCACTGTTACAGCATTATTATGCTACTAAGGGGCTTGCTTGGCTATTTCAGAAAGTATTTGTGGGTTTGGAGTCATATATAAATGACCATGTTAGCATGGGAAGTTATGTTTCCTGAAGGACTTAGATGAATTTCTGTGAAAATCCAGTTATATTTTTGGACATTGCTAATAATTAGTTTCTTTGTAAATAAAAGTACCAAACTGTGAACTAAAATTCCGCTTCTCATTTCCTCACCTGCCCATCACCTCCTTCTGGTTCTTCTCCTCCTTCCCTTTCTTCCATATCCACTGTCTTTTCCTGTCAGGTTCCTTCTTCTTTAGCCCTTTAACTCTGCCAGCTATCCCGCCTACCTCTCCCCATCACATGGTCTCACCTATCAGCTGCCAGCTTGTACTCAGTCCCACCCCCCCCCACCCAAATTGCTGAGTCCCTCCCGCACTTTGTGTGCGCTGCACAATGTTTTGTTGTAATTGCATTGGGTCCTGGTGAGGACACACCTGAAACATTTTGTGCCTAAAGAACGATATATTCGCAATAGGGAGAGAGCTTGGAAGATTCACCAGCTTGCTTTCTTGGATTTGTCGGATCAGGAGAGATTAAGTAGATTGGGCCTCTTTTCTTACGAGTTTTGAGGAAGACAAACTCATTGAAACATACAAGATTCTTTTGGTACTTAAAATGTTTCCCCTGTCTGAAAGCACATTCTCAAAATAAAGCAACACACACAAAATACTGGAGGAAGTCAGCAGGCCAGGCAGCATCTATGGAAAGAAGTACTGTTGACGTTTCGGGCCGAAACCCTTCGGCAGGACTCAAAATAAAGGTCAGCCATACAGTACTGAGGTGAGATGAAATTCCTTCACTCAAAGGGCAGTGATTTTTTTTTTGTAATTCTTTACCCCAGGCTGCAGTGGGGGCTCAGTTGCAGTGTACATTCAAGGCCAAGTTTGATTGATTTTTGTTGATATTAACAGAATCCAGGGACTTGATAGAGGAGTGCTCCTGAGATAAAAACCTGGCCATTATTGCCTGATAGACCAGGCACGGTGTTTGCTGAATATCTGTTCTTCCTTCTGTTTCTTATGCTTTTGTCAACCATGCAATAATGCAATTATAATTGCAACCATTTCTATAGATTATGCAAATCACGTATGGACTATTAAACTGCCCAAGTTTCCGTGCTTCAAGCTGCATTATCCATGGTCTCCTGCAGAGGGAAGGATTCTAACAAAAATCCCCCATTTCCAGCTGTCACTGTTTTTGCTATCCTTCTGCAGCTCACCATCACTTCTCCTTCCTGGAAAATGCTAAAAAATAAAAATCAACTCTATATAGAGGTTCCAAACCAAATTAATACATCAAAGAATGTTGTGAATGTCGACATGCTGAGGGAACTTTGTGGATTTATGTACCATTTCTCCGCTAACACCACTGTGCATGGGGCCTCATGGATGGTTGCTAAACATGCACTGCATTGCATTGTGCACATCATTCGGGCTGCCCTGTGAAGCTCCTTTATGGAGTACCCTGCACCAGGAAGCTGGCACCTCTTATATCCTTTCCTTAAAATTGACTGCAAGCTCTTCAAACCATGGAGTCAGAATGCTAGCTTGTCTTTCGGAGCATTAAATTGTAGACTTGTATAATTTCCTCTTTGCTCTCATCTTGCTTTGGATTATTATTCTGGTCAATCTGATCAAAATGACACTGAACTGCGATGTTCATTGAGGTTGTGGCTCAGACTTGGGTGTGTTTTAAGTTTGTAAGGATAGCTTTGGGAGCAGCACAGGGAGTTAGGTAACACACACAAAATAAGTGCTGGTGAACGCAGCAGGCCAGGCAGCATCTACAGGAGGAGGTACAGTCGATGGTTTGGGCTGGGACCCTTTCAGTTAGTCCTGACGAAGGGTCCTGTCCAGAAACATTGACTGTACCTCTTCCTATAGATGCTGCCTGGCCTGCTGTGTTCACCAGCAATTTTTTTTGTGTGTTGCTTGAATTTCCAGCATCTGCAGATTTCCTCGTGTCAGGGAGTTAGGTGACAGGTTAAAGATTACAGACAGGAGTGGGGGGAGTTAGAGGTCAGGGGCAGTCAATGAAGAATCAGAGGCAGAAGCAGGTTGGTCAGAGTGCTCTATGATTGAAGGCCAGTGATCCCCATGGACGAATACTGGATCGGCTGGTCCTGAGGATGGATATTCAGTGACCTCTGTGGTCAATGACCAAGGCGAGCAGGCCCTGTTAATGAGGGTTGACAATACCCCTGGTCAGTGACTTTTCTCAGGTTGGCAAGTCCAGGGTCAGAGTTCTGTACGGGCAGGAGACAGGAGCCATGAGGGCCAGTGAAACCCGCACAGTTCAGTGAGTTCTGGGATTGGAGATCCATGCGAGTCCAGAGGCCGAGGCCCAGAGTTCAAAGTCCCATGATCAGCAAGACCTGAGATTGATACCGAGAGGTCAGTGAAGTCCGTAGGTCAAAGTTCAGGGATTGGTGAATCCGGAAAGTGAAGTCTGAAAGTCTAAGACAAGAGTTTTAGCGAGTCAGGAGGTCAACTCCCATAGGTTGAAACACCTAGGTCGGCAAGTCCTGGGTCAGAGGTCTGTGAGTCTGGACCAGGTACTGGAGGTTGAATCCTGATGAAGAGTCTCGGCCCGAAAAGTCAACAGTACTCTTTTCCAGAGATGCTGACTGGCTCGCTGATTGCCTCCAGTATTTTGTGTGTGTTGACTGGAGGTTGAGCCCTGATATCTTAAAATCTGGGGCCAAATACTGTTGCTCAGAGGCTTGGAGATGGCTGTTAGGTTTTATAACTCCAAAATATGAAACTAATCAGAAATAAAATCAAGGGATTTTGGTATGCATGTATGTTAAATTTCATTTTACGTTTAACAGGACACACACATATGACATGGCAGTGTAATGATGAATGCTATTTATGTACTTTTATTTATAACCCACAATGCATTATGTAAACAGTAAAGAATACTTAATCAAACAATATATTTACAATATTACTCGAATATTGCTGGAATATTAAATATGCAACAGTGGCCTGTCCTGGGATGGGTGGGCTGTCTGTGTATTTGACTGGGAGGATGGAACAGGAGCTTGTTTTATGTTGTTGTTGCTGCTTGTGTTGTTCGTTCTGCTGAACTTGCTGCGTATGCTATGTTGGTACCAAAATTTGTGGTGACACTTCCAGGCTGCCCCTGCCCCCCCGCCGCACATCTTTCAGTTGTGTTGGTTGTTAACGCAAACAACATAGTTCATTGTATGGTTCAATGTACATATGAAAAATAAAGGAATCTGAATTTGAATTTGCTCGTAGTAATTTGAAACCAGAAATGCACAAGTTTGGGAGGAGGGAAAGATAAAGGTACACTTATTCGATTTGCGGTGGATAAATCAGAAGACATTTTGGTATGAAGATATCATTATCTATCATTTCAGCCTAAAACATTGCCATAGCACTCTAGGTCAAACACCATTCCCTTCCAGCTGCTGCTGCATATGAATATTCTCACCTATGCTCTGCAGAAGGTAATGATTACGTGTTAGTGAAGGGTGGTGTGCCTGTCAATGCGTTCAGACTGTTGGATATAAATGTGCAAGACTTTTTATCATGCTGGTGAATGAGTATGCCATGGAGAACATGAGTGTAGTAAAGTCGCAATGGGTGGAGAATGATAGAAAATTATAACTCTGTTGGAAATGTACAGTGTGTGGGTCTGTCACTGTTTGGTGTAATAAGACTGTATCTTATGATAGCACTACTGCACAGGCCTTATACTACAAAGGCCTTTCCTTTGCAAACTTGCTAAATCTTAGGGCTAGTTCTTTCCAAGGAATTGAACTGCTTCAGGGTTAAGACAAAGATTTTCATTGGTGACTACTGGCAATTGCTTGGAGAAGGGGGGATAGGGAAAGATCAGGTAAGAATATTGTTGCTTGGATAACTGGGGACATGTAAGGCTCATAAGAAAGGGAGGGAGGTATTCATATGACTCATGATTTAGATTCTATGAAACAAAAATTCTTAATAAAAAGGAAAGAGTCTCTGCAGTCCATGATCCTATCCGGAACCTTCCTGCTCAAGCAACAACTCCTCTCCCTGATTCTGACCCTTAGCCAAGCCCCAACCCACCCCCACCCCAGAACTTATAATGCCTGTTACTTTAACTCATCTACTCAATAATTCAGTTTGGGACCCTCCCTTGAAATGCAGGCCCTGGATTTAACTCACTTGCAAAGGAAAGACCTTCATTTTTTTCTCTCCGGCTCAGTACAGCTTGATGGTTTGGTCCTCGTGCTCCACTGAATTACAGCACTTGTGTGGTCCGCCATCGTGTGACTTCGTAAACATGTCTTGGCAGGAGTTGTTAAACTCTAAGCCAGAACATTTAATGGTGCAATCATTCTTCTTAACTATTGGTGTGAGATTATTGATCTTTATTCAGCATTGAATCTTGGTCCTCAGACCTGACATTGACCTCTAAAGCTGTCTCTGATCACTGCCTGCACAACTTGTGTCTGGACAGTCTCCGGTCTCCACCAAATATCATACTTTGTACCTCCTTTACCAAGCCCTTCAATGGGTTAATAAAATAAATCAAGTTCTCGCCCAGTATTTGAGATCATCTTCCAGATCTGGATGGGTCACAATAGCCTACCCTGTATCTGCTGCAGCCATAGCGCTCCTTCACAATTAGTCATACAGTTTTGGTCTTGTGTCAGTTTCATTGGCTGTATACCAGTGATTCCAATCAATACAATTCAACCCATCTATTTTATTTTTGATCAAGCTAGGGGATCTGATTTCCTGATTTAGAGCTGAGTAGGAGCCTGCTTGTTACATCAGAGTTTTATTGGGTCACAACAAAAGATGCATCTTATTCATAATGGTGTAGTGTGGTATTAAGAGTTCCTATTCATTGGTTGACCTGTAGCTAACAGCAGGATTTGGACTGGTTTACTAGTTTCAGCTTCTATTCCAAGAATTCTAGGATCTTTACTTTTACATCCTCCTCCCTCCACCTTTTTCTCAAAATAAAACCTCTTGTTCTGACGCAATTCTTTTTCGAATTATAATTTTTAATTATGAAAATGTTTGCTATATTACATTAAATTTGCCAAAAAGGAAGTTGCCACATGTTCTTTAGTTTATTAAATTTAAGCAGCAATTCTGAAAGAACCATTAAGTATTTTTTTAGAAAAGGTTCATTTAAAATAAATCAGGGTAACTTGGCCATGTTTAATCAGTTTTAAAAGGGTCATTGGTAGTACCATAATTCAAAGAAGTCAGAAATGAATTTGCAAACTGACTTGCATGTTCTATCAGTGTTCTATGGTTCTGAAGCTGTCAACATAGATTAGCCACACTTTCCAGCAGCTACCATAAAACTAGAAATGATTCTATTTAACTAAAATAAATCAGGCAGCAGGAAGTACCAGCAGAGGTACACCATTCCTCAGTGTGCAATCTATTAGTGCTTTCAGTTTGTTCAATTACGCTTTCAGTAAAGGTAAACTTATAAGATTCTGAACTGTTGGAGATGTTCTAAATGTGCTGTGTACTGTAAATACCAGGGATTTGAAAAGTGGTGAATCATGTTGTGACTATCACTTTTCTGCTTGTGCTTCTGGGTGAAATATGCAGATAAGTTTTACTGTTCTGAAATTTTAGATGATTCAAAATCAATCATCCCCTTTGGTCATTGTGTCAATCATCACCATTGTATGCCACTTTAACATAGAAGGATTTTTGTAAAATAATATTTACCAAACCTCTCTTTGCTTTTGTACAACCCAGGAATTATAGTAAACTACATCATAAGCCTTTGTTGTGCACTGCACTTCAGAAGAAGGACGCAACAGAACTCTGTAAAACCTTCTCCGCATAATAAGGTTTTCTAAACAATTTTCAATGAGGTCAGCAACTGCTTAATATTAAGAACACTTGTTATTTATGTAACCACTGTTTGTTGTGCTGACTTTTAAGCACAAGTCTTCTACATACTGTTCTCCTGATAAAGGCAATTGCACATGGTAAGGTAGAGTTGGAAGTGATCGTAACCATCATATGTTATTGCCCAGGTAATCACTGTTCATGTGCATGCCTGGATTATTATTTTCTCCCCTGCAGCCAATAGATGCCAAGGCCAATTATGTGCCCATATTTCTACCCCCAGGTGAGATTAGTTTGCTAACTCAACACAGAACACAGATTGAACTTAGGACCTCCATGTCTGCAAGGCTCAGTACCAGAAAATAGTCTAAATGCACACGGATTTGGGAAAGGCTTCTACTTCTGTCTTCTTCATGAAATCCAGATAGCTTAAATGAGCTATTGCCAAATTAACTATTCATTGGAACTAACTAATGTTTGGAATTAAATACACAAGCATTCTTTGTCACATATGTAGTAATATTCTGTTTAAGATCTGATAGCAAAAAAGCGTCTAATTAGATGTTTGTGCAACATATGTTCTAAAACCATGCTTCTCCATGCATATGATCTTCCAAAGTCATTCCTAGTATACACCCTATCCCCACCTGTCATTGAATACATCATAAACAATTGTAGAGCTCATTTTCTGGCACAAAAATATGCCAGGGAAGAGGATCCAAAGTGGAGACATACAAAATTGGAGTGAAAACAGTAGTCCTCAGGATTTAGGGCAATTTGTCATTCAACAAACTCAGACAAAGACGGATTAAGAAGTTGGAAGATGAGAAAAAGCTTACAAGGAATGTAAAAACTAAACATAAAAGCTTTTGTAGCTATGAGAAGAGAAAAAAAGTTGATGAAAGCAAATGTCTGGTTTGAAACAAGAGAAGTTATAATAAGGGGAAAATGACAAAAAAGTAAACAATGCATTGACTTTACAATGGAGGACACAAATAACCTGCCAGGTTTGTTAGGGAATCAAAGGACTAGAAACTGAGAGAGAGGAACAGCAGGAAATCAGTATTATCATCAAAAGAGTGCAAAAGAAATTAATGAGATTAAAGTCTGACAAGTCCTCAGGGACTGGTTATTCAGTATCCTAGTGTGCTAAAGGAAGTAGGGTTGGAAATAGCTGATGCATTGTTAAATATTGGAAAACATTTATGGAATAAGACAAACTCAGCATGGGTTTCTGAAATGGAAATCACTTTTGGCAAATCCTTTGGGTATTACTGAGGAAATAACTAGTACAATAGATAAGGGTGAACCAGTTGATATGGTGTGTTTCTAAGTCATTTGATATTCCCACTTTTGAAGTTAGTGTACAAAATTCAAGCACATGGCATTCGGGATAATTTGCTGGTGTGGATTAATATGGAGGAGGGTAACTAAGATAGGAATAAACATAATTTTCTTAGATGGTAACAGTGACCAGTGGTGTGTTGCAGGGATCAATACTTGGATCCTAGCTACTCACAGATGGATGAAAGAATTAAATGCAGTGTCCCTAGATTTGTAGATGATACCATGATGGGAGGGGTGGGGTGTGGTGGGGTGGGCGGAATGAACTATGTGGAAAAAGCAAGGAAACTCCAATGTGATTTGAACAGGTGGGATTGCTGTGCATTGGGCAGGCAGGGCAAAAATGGAAATAGAGCTGAATAAATCATGCTTGGTTCACTGAGAGGTAATGTCATTAACAATGAAACATTCCTGATGGTGCCAAACAGACTGTATATCCTGGAGGCAGTGTTGGTTCAATGAATGGATTTCACTGTGACAAGATTGGTTAGAATTCATGGACCAGTCAAATCTTCTCTCATCCTCAACACAGGTACCCCTCACCTCAGGGCTGGGTCCTAACCCCCTCCTTTACTCTCTGTATATACATGACTGTGTCACCACCCACAGCTTCAATCAGCTAATTAAATTTGCTGATAACACTACACTATTTAGCCTAATCTCCAAACATAATGAGGCAGCCTACAGGGAAGAAGTCATCACCCTGTCACAGTGGTGTCAAGTAAACAACTTCTCCCTCAATGTCACAGAAACAAAGGAGCTGGTTGTGGACTACAGGAGGAATGGAGACAGGCTAACCCCTATGGACATCAGTGGATCTGGGGTTGAGAGGGTGAACATCTTTAAGTTCCTCAGCATAAACATCACCGAGGATCTCTCGTGGTCTGTGCATACCGGCTGTGTGGTGAAAAAAGCACACAGACCTCTTTCACCACAGATGATGGAGATGTTTGGCATGAGTCCCCAAATCCTAAGGACTTTCTACAGGATCACAATTGAGAGCATCCTGACTGACTGTATCACTGCCTGGTATGGGAACTGTACTTCCCTCAATCGCAGGATCCTGCAGAGAGTGGTGTGGACAGCCCATCACAGCTGTAGATGTGAACTTCCCACTATTCAGGACATTTACAAAGACAGGTGTGTGGAAAAAGGGCCCGAAGGATCATTGGGGACCCGAGTCACCCCAACCACAAATTGTTCCAGCTGCTACCATCCAGGAAGTGGTACTACAGCATAAAATCCAGGGCTAACAGGCTCCAGGACAGCTTCTTCTACCAGGCTATCAGACTGATTAATTCATGCTGATACAATTGTATTTCGATGTTATATTGACTGCCCTGTTGTACATGCTATTTATTATAAATTGCACATTTAAATGGAGATGTAACATAAAGATTTTTACTCATGTATATGAAGAATGTAAGAAATACAGTCAATTGAATTCAATTCAGTTCTTTCTTCTATTTTTATGTGACCATGACCATTTGTCTATGACCTTGACCTTGTGCTAATGGCTAATGGATCATATGAATCCATTGGATCTGCAGACTGAGATATTTGTTTATCTACAGTTACCAAATAATAGAGCCAGCAATCTTCAAAGAAGGCCACTGGCACTGATTTTTTCACAATATAAAACTAACGGGAGAATAGTTAGAACAGGGGTGTCAAACTACTGGCCCGCGGGATGATTTGGGGGGGAAAAAAGTATATTCACGACCATTTATTATGTATCTGTACGGCAGCCGCTCTCTCCCCCACCGCTGTCTGTGCCGCCTGCTGCACTGGCAGCTTGTTGTGTGTACTTAGAAAACAATAGGCGGCTGTTAACCACCCGCCATGCATAAGCACCTACCACCCTGCATTGAAGACCACTAGGGCCCCACTTACGTTGTCAGACACAGTATAAACACACAGAGTACTCAGGTAAGTAACAACTGTAGCAAGGCTGAGACTGTTTGCTGCTGTGGTTCAAAATGTTTTCCAAGAAAAGAAAAGTTGACATCGAAGGTCGGATATTCAACGGTAATGGGAAATATTGTTTTTACTTCTGTGAGGTCAATGGCAAACCTGTGCGTCTGATATGCTCGCAGTAAGTGGCTGTGGCAAAAGAGTACAATATCACTAAATGACACTGTGAGACGTCACACGGAGAAAAATATGACAAGTATGCAGGACAACTCAGAACGCAAAAGGTAAACGAGCTTGAAGCAGCTCTGAAAAAAACAGTAATCAGTGTTCACCAAAAGTTGAGAGACTCATGATGGAGCTGTCAAGGCCAGTTATATTATTGCCAACAAAATAGCTGCTGCATCGAAGCCATACTCAGAGGGGGAGTTCATCAAAGCATGCATGCTGACGGCGGCTGAGCTGGTATGCCCTGAGAAGAGACAGGCTTTTGCTAGTATCACCTTGTCAAGATATACTGTGGCAGAGAGAATCAGGGACCTTGCAGGAGATTTGAACAGTCAACTAAAAGACAAAGTGAAGTCATTTATTGCCTTCTCTATTGCAATTGATGAGAGCACTGACGTGACTCATGTAGCTCAATTGGGAATATTTATTCGTGGTGTTGATGCGTCTTTGACCGTCACTGAGGAGTTTGTGGAGATGGTGCCCATGACAAACACCACAATGGTGAACGACGTTTTCTCCGGCTTCGTCGAGGCCTTGGACAGACTGGGGGTTGACTGGAATCACGCTGTCAGAGTGGCAGCAGATGGTGCACCGTCCATGGTCGGGAGAAAGGCAGATGTTGTTATGAAACTCGGAGAGAAAGTTCAGACAAAGAATCCTGAGCAGGAATTTTGGAATTTTCATTGTATTATACACCAGGAGGCATTATGTAGCAGCAGCCTGAAAATGGACAATGTCATGGATGTAGTAATCAAAACGGTTAATTTTATTAGAGCCAAAGGACTCAACCATCGGCAATTTGACACTCTTTTGTCCGAAAGTAATATTGGACATGGCCTACCCTACCACACTGAAGTCCGCTGATTGAGCAGAAGGGTTGTGCTCAAACGTTTTTTTTCAATTACGTGTGGAAATAATCTAATCAAATCTAACCTAATCTAATCTAGTCAAAATTGGACTATTCATGAACGAGAAAGGGAAGCCAGTGGCAGAGTTGGATGACTCAGACTGGCTTCATGATCTTGCATTTTTGGTGGATATAACAGAGCACTTAAATGTGCTTAATATTAACATGCAAAGCCTCAACAAACTTGTTATGGAATACTATGACAGCATTCGTGCCTTTCAAATTAAATTAGACCTGTGGGAGATGCAACTGTCCCGGAGCAACCCAGCTCATTTCCCCTCTTTGCAGTCTGTGCGTGTCGCTCATGGGAATAATGACAACATGGACAGGTACAAGGACAAAATATCACGGCTGAAAAGTGAGTTTCAGAGTCGTTTCCAAGTCTTCACTCAGTTCAAGAAGGAATTCTCACTATTTTACTCGCCGTTTGCCGTCAATGCAGCATGAGATGTGCCGGAGGAATTCCAAATGGACCTAATTGAAATTCAGTGTAACTTGGCTTTGAAATATAAATTTGAGACTGTGGGTCTGGACTCATTCTATCAATACCTGGGACCGATATACCCCAAGATGACAGACTTAGCCTCAGAGATGTTTTGCATGTTCGGGTCAACATATCTCTGTGAGCAGGCGTTCTCCATAATGAACATTAACAAATCCAAACTGTGCTCTCAGCTGACACACAGACATCTAAATGACATTATGAAAATCACAACTGCCGAGAAACTGGTCCCTGCTATTGACAGGCTGGTTAAAGCCGAGAGATGTCAGGTGTCTGGAAGCAGCAAGTGAAAAATGAGTGTAAGCAAAATGCATTATGAAATATTGAGTGTCATAATATTGTGATTCATTCATTTTCTGACTGTTCTATTATTGTAAATGTGATCACTTCAATAAAAATTAGAGGCTAACTGTGTTCATTGTCTGAGCTTGATTGCTGGAAGCAGGCTAATAAAAATTAGGTGCAGTTGTGTAGCCTACATTTACAATTTGTTTTGTTAAGTCAACATTTGTGTCTGCTAATGTTCGATTTCAAATGGTTTATTAGTGGAAAGGGTGTGGTTCCCAAAACAAACTTAGCCAAAATAGCATCATTTTTTCTCTCTCTCATCACAACTTTCTTGCAGCCTACGACTGTAAGTTAATATCATAAAAATAATGCTTGCTAGGCAATCTTCATAAGAAATGAAATTCATAAAGTGAAACACTTTGTAGTTATAGCAGAGACTGAGATACATGACAGCAGGTTGAAAAAATGAAGGCAACGAAAGCTGTGGGAGCATGCGCGCGTGCACAACTGATCCGGCCTGCGTGAAGTCGCACTTTGCCCAAACTGGCCCGTG
This sequence comes from Mobula birostris, assembly GCF_030028105.1. NCBI lineage: Eukaryota > Metazoa > Chordata > Chondrichthyes > Myliobatiformes > Myliobatidae > Mobula > Mobula birostris. The sequence continues at coordinate 69,289,206 of NC_092373.1, read as the reverse complement.
ACCGAAAATGAGTTTGACACCCCTGATTTAGAACATATAAATTATATGTTAGAGTGCGTGGATGAGAGACATTTTAAATCATGCATAGTTTGGTACCTTTAGCTTATTTTACTGTGAGTTAATTATGAATCAGAATGAGAATCAGACCTATTAACATTGACATATGTCGTGAAATTTGTTACTTCATGACAAATGGCTTCTGTACCTCCTCCCTGATGGTAGTGATGAAAAGAGACATGGCCTGGTTGGTGAGGGTCCTTTATGATGGACACTGCCTACTTGAGACACCGCCTTTTGAAGATGTCCCTTGATTGTGGGAAAGCTAGTGCCCATGATATGTTCAGCTGGGGCCCACGATTAAGGTAATTAAGGCAAATCATGCATAACCAGGTAATATTTTGTGCAGAAAATACTACAGATTAACAAAGACTGCTTTGTGGTAAATTGAACTGGAAGCGCCCAAGCCATCTTGCCAATTGACTTCTGCTGAGGTGCAAACAGTTAAAAGCAGACAGATTTTGCTCTTTATCCTTGATTTACACATATGAAATAGGACAAAATTCTAGGCATTTGTGTCAGAAAGGGGTCAGGAAAGGAAGAACTTCTGATGTATTATTTCCTTACAGCATGAGCAGTAACTCTCTTCCTGAGTGAGATCTGATACAGATAACTGTTGAATTATTTCTGAAGTATCCCAGATAATAGTAGACCGTGCACAGCAAAGAGTGACCATGCATTAATCATTATTTCCTTCGTAAGTTATACGAAACCAGGTAAAGCTGATTTGCAGAAGGTGGAATTTTCTCAACATTAAATAACTGGTTGCTGCTGTTTTCACTTGCCTGCCTTCCAGCATTTATCATAGTATCAGTAGTTCCAGGACTGGTTTCACACTGCATTAATCCTTTTCTTTAGAATATGTGACCTTATTTTTTTCTGCAGCTGCATATCAGGTTTTCACACAGTTTTTTCTAACATCAAAAATATTGAATTTAATGAGCAGCAGAGATGCTGGAAACCAAGGTCAGATTTGAAAAAAAAATATGCTTCAGGGCTTTTGCCTTGGAAACACCAACAAGATGGGAGAACAAGCTGACTTTTTAAAATTAAATGCAAGGCGTTGTTTTCAGCTAAATGTTCAAAGGTAAGACCAAACCAAGACTTAATTCTGCAGTGTGCACCTTTTTCAGATGTAATCATGACAAGATAGCAACAAAAAAAATCTTTTTTGGCCCTCTATTCATTGGTATCCCTTATTTCCAGATCTTTATGGATTTTTCCCTCTCCCTCTCCCTCTCCCTCCCCTCCCCCCTCCTGCCCCTCCCTCCCCCCTCTCTCTCCCCCCTCTCTCTCTCTCTTCCTCTCTCTCCCTCTCTCTCTTTCTATTTATGGTTCTGTCCCTGTTCCCTGTGCTTACAGCCATTTTCCATACAGCCATTCTTATTCAGATCTCTGACAGTCTATAATTCACATTTCTCTGATAACTAATATTCTTCAGTTTATTGCAGAAACACCAAACACAGGAACATTACTGAATTGGCTTCTGTAAAAGTCTGCTTGATTTCAAGTATGCAATTCAACATCTCAGTCCATGATTAACGTGCTGTCTCCAATAAATACATTCAATGTATTTATTGTGAATTAAGCCCCACCTGCTCCCTGTCTGGAGTTTGTACATTCTTGCTGTGACCACGTGGGTTTCCTCTGGGTGCTTCGGTTTCCTTCCACAGGCCAAAGGTGTACTGGCTGACAGGTTAATTGGTCATTGCAAATTGTCCCGTGATTAGGCTAGGGCTAAACTGGGGGTTGTCGTCCAGCACAGCTCAAGGGGCCAGAGGAACCTATTCTACCCTGTATCTCAATAAAATAAAGCATATGTGGAAAAATGATATGAAGACTCAAATGATTTTTGTTCTTTAGTTTGAAATTTAATCCTGGAACTGCAGTGTCAGCAGTCATAGGAGCATCCAGGAACCCACTTGGTTGCATTCAAAAGTTGGATTCCTAGGTTAGAAATGGATTCCCTGCATTTATTTCTAAATTAGCCCTGTATTTTAAGTATGTTTTTTTGACTCTTTTCACAAGGATTATATGACTGCAGCATTGTGCTAGAATTCATGGACCAGTTGATTCTTTTCTCTTTTCCTTTCTTGTTCAATTGCTGAATACCAGGTTGACTATTTGAGAAAACAAACCTGGTAAAAATGGTTCATGAAAACCTCATACAGTATGTGGCCTGTGATGCTTTGATACTGAATATGTGCAACTGATACTATTTTAGACAAAATCAACTACTTATTAAATGCTACACAGAGGAAGGGCGGGGGGGGGGGGATCTTCCCTATTCTCAACAACTTCCACAATACATGATAACCAACAGAATTTTAACTGGTCCATGCACAGAACCTAGCTGCAGTTGACATTTCTATCTTCAAGCATAAAGTCCTCGACCTTGCTTTGAACTCCATTAAGTTGTCCCTGACAATTTCAAGGACGGATTCAGTAGCATTATGCATACTTCTTTAAAAACATAATTCAATATTTTAGTTGTCAAGGTTGAACTTCATCAAAATCCTTGCTTGCTGTTTAAATAACTGATTGAGGGGCATCCTGTATCCCCCTCCTCCTCATTTTTAGCTACAAGTTCTTGTATGATAGATGAAATATTGGAAGAAAGAGCTTCCACTTTAACTTTTTAATTGGTGTGTAAAAATGAATACTGATTGATATATCTTATGAGAGGAGGAGCTGTAATCCTTACAGAGCAATATGATAACAGCACCCAATTAAACACACTGAAAATTACCACAATCAGGAGGTGGGGAGCAGCAGCATAAGGAAATAAATGTTTCTTAGAGTGTAATCTTTAACAAAGTAGTTGTAAATTATAATAAAGTGCAAAAATATATTTTACCGTTTCAATTCAGAAGATGATTTGGGATTGAGATTTAACACATTATGCAGTTTTGATTTTACTGGATTTGTTAAGATTAGTAAGTAAAACAGGGATCTGAATTGCACAGCATTGTGCTGTGGGTGCTGGGATTGTGATGCATGCTTAATTCTCAGCCATACAATCTCACGTGGAACATGTACAGAATTCATGCTCCAACTTTGTTAACATGATTCCAATGACAAGTGAAAACCAAGTGTGAAACCTATTGCATTGATAATTAACCACAAGAGGTTTTGCAGTGTATTTTATATTTCAGTAATTTTTGAGCAGTATTGTAAATATATTGTTTGATTAAGCATTCCTTGTTTATTTCATAATTCATAATGGGTGAAACATAAGAAGTATATAAAAATCATACATCATAAAATCATCACATCTTATGTGAGCACCTCATTTAAAAAAAAGACTAAGTTGACAAGTATCCTGGCTCTGGTGTTTTTCTTAAAATTAGTATGTGAAGTTATAAGACATAGCAGTGGCGATGAGGAAGTTAAAAATAAACCCAAGACAACTCAGCACATTTTTCTTCAGTAAAGAATAGAGACATTCAAATTTTCAAAAGGAAGAAAACAGATGAAATTAACAAGTCATGGGTTCATAAACAATGAGTGCCGGGTGGTAATAATAAATTTTTAAAAAGCAGAAATGGATGGATACATCAGAAAGATAGACAAATTCAATTGCACAACAAATATCTGAACGAAGTGAGCAGCATTTAAAAGCAAATTAAATAGCTGATGAAAATTGAGTGCCAGTGTTGCTGAGTGTAATGGGTGTATAAACAAACAGTTTGCCTAGAAATTTAACTACTCTAAGCCGACCAGCTGAAATGAGCTTTTCTGATATTCTGAACATAATGCAGGAATACTTAGAACCAAAACCATTGCTGATTGCAGAACACTTTATGTTTTATAAGTGGAATCAAAAGGAAGGGCAACCAACACACATAAAAGTTGCTGGTGAACGCAGCAGGCCAGGCAGCATCTCTAGGAAGAGGTACAGTCGACGTTTCGGGCCAAGACCCTTCATCAGGACTAACTGAAAGAAGAGCTAGTAAGAGATTTGAAAGTGGGAGGGGGAGGGGGAGGTCCAAAATGATAGGAGAAGACAGGAGGGGGAGGGATGGAGCCAAGAGCTGGACAGTTGATTGGCAAAAGGGATATGAGAGGATCATGGACAGGAGGCCTAGGAAGAAAGAAAAGGGGGAGGGGGGAAAAAAAACAGAGGATGGGCAAGGGGTATAGTGAGGGGGACAGAGGGAGAAAAAGGAGAGAGAGAGAAAAAGAATGTGTGTATATAAATAAATAACGGATGGGGTATAAGGGGGAGGTGGGGCATTAGCGGAAGTTTGAGAAGTCAATGTTCACGCCATCAGGTTGGAGGCTACCCAGACGGAATATAAGGTGTTGTTCCTCCAACCTGAGTGTGGCTTCATCTCTACAGTAGAGGAGGCCGTGATTAGACATATCAGAATGGGAATGGGACGTGGAATTAAAATGTGTGGCCACTGGAAGATCCTGCTTACTCTGGTGGACAGAGCGTAGGTGTTCAGTGAAACGATCTCCCAGTCTGCGTCGGGTCTCGCCAATATATAGAAGGCCACATTGGGAGCACCGGACGCAGTATATCATCCCAGCCGACTCACAGGTGAAGTGTCGCCTCACCTTGAAGGACTGTCTGGGGCCCTGAATGGTGGTGAGGGAGGAAGTGTAAGGGCATTTGTAGCTTACAAGGATAAGTGGTAGTGAGGGAGGAAGGAAGGAAGGAAAGGCAGTCCATTTTAGTTTACATGGCTAAATTGAAGAAATTGTCCAAGGATTGTCAATTCAGTGATGAACTTAATGATGCACTGAGAGATTGTTTATTTATGGAATCTTAAAGAATGCATTCAAAAATATTTCCTAACTGAAGCAGAACTTAAATTTTAAAGAGCAGTTGAAATCACTGTAACAGTAGAAACAACAGCTAAAGACGCAATTGAGTTGTAATCAGGAAAGAAAGGGAGCATAAGTGAAATTACAACATCTAAACATTGCAACCTGGCTGAACAAATTGTGTTACCATTGTTGCAGGGGCCAATATAAGTTTAAAGTCATAACTTGCAGAAAATGCACCGAAATTGGACACATGCAAAGATCATGCCAGGCAGTCAAAAATAAATGGACTTCACAGGAAAGAGATAAAGAAAAAAGTTCAAGTTGCAGTTTCAAAGAGAATACTAACCTGTACGCTGTTGATGAAAAATCTGATAATGATGTGAGTGATACAGGACAGAGTAACCTTGAGGTTTAAAATGTGAAAACTAACAGGAGACCAGCAATATGGCTTTCAAAGGAAGTGAATGGCAAATTAATTAAAACAGAATTGAATACTGGTTCAGGTATTTCAGTCGTTCCCCAAAATGGGTTGGAACAATATTTCAAAGATACAGAACTGAAGCTTGAAGATATCCAACTAAGAGTTTATACAGGAGAAAATGCAACTGCTGTGGGAATGACATTTGTCACAAGAAACACTTCAGCAAAATGAAGCCTACCTACAGATGGAGATGCAGAAATGGCAGGAGAGTTCAAAGTGTTTCTCACCATAATCACTTACAAAGGACTTTATCGTAATAATAGGCTTATTTTTGGAGTAGCAGTAACACCTGTGCTCTAGCAGATAGCTGGGGACCAGGTGCTGCAAAGCTGCCCAGGTATCCAGTGTTACCTGGCTGACATCGTTGTTACCTGTGAGGATGACAAGGAATATCTACAAAACCTGAAGACAGTAATAAAATGATTAGAAGATTATGGCTAAGAGTATGATGTGACAAGTGCGAAGTATCACTTATTGTGGTCACACCATTGATGCACAAGTTTTACGCAAGTGCGCTGAGAAAATTCAAGCAATGGTGGATGTCCCAAGGCCAAAAGAAGTGTCCTTTTTAGGATTTATCAATTACCGTAACAGGTTCTTGCTGAATCTGGCTACTGTGCTTCACCCCATGATCTCATTACTACTGATTGTGAATAAATGGCAATGTCCAAACCAGTGTGAAGTGGCTTTCCAAAATGCAAAGGAAATGGTGATGTCAGACACTGTACTCACACATTATGATCCAAATCATCCATTGAAGCTTGCCAGTGATGGCTCACCTTATGGTACAGATGTATTCATGTCACACGTTATGAGAGATGGAAATGAATGACTTATAGAGCCTTAGCATCATGTTCCCTCAATGATACAGAGAAAAACTACACACAGATTGACAGAGAGGCCTTGAGTCAGGTTTGGGGTGTAAAATGTTTCAACCAGTACTTGAATGGAAGAGAGTTTACCCTCATTACTGATTATCAACCATTGTTGTCCATTTTCATTCCACAGCAACAGGAACAGCACAAATGTTTACACAATCACAGGATCGAATTCAAGGGCATTAATCATGGCTCGAAGCTTTGGCTCGAAGATTTTCTCTGGTGGCCTGGGATAGATTAGCAGATGGGGCAACTTGCCGTGCACGGTGCGGGATTCCAACACATCCAGAAGATGCCTCTCCGTCCCTGAGAATGGCCTGCATTGCCCTGGCAGAGGATTCATGTGGATTTTTCTGAACCATTCATGGGCACAAAATTCTTGGTAGTAGTGGATGCAGCTACAAAGTGGCCAGAGGTGTTCCCACTAGGCTCCTCTATAGCCTTGCACACTGTTGATGTGTTAAGAAGCCTTTTCTCAAGGACTGGTATTCCATTACACTTGGTCAGTGACAATGGACCACATTTTGTTGCGGAGCAGTTTCAGTCATTCCTGAAAATGAATGGAATAAGACATATTACACCTGCAGCACATCACCCACCTGCAAATGGCTTGGCGGAGATGTTTGTCCAGAGTCTAATGAATGCACTGCAAGCAATGTCAGCAGAATACACTGCACTGAATCAGAAGTTTCCTCTTTGCATATCACAATGCAGCTCACCCCACAACCAACTGCGCTTTTCCTGGGTCTTCCCTTGTGCTCAAGCTTTGATCTCCTCAAACTGAGTCTCAGAAGGAGGATGCAGGACAAACAGCTGAGACAAATTGAAGGCTCCTCATTCAAGGAGGTTTGATATTTCACTCCTGGACAAGTTGTCCTGGGAAGGGATTACAGAGATGATCAAAAGTGAAGAAGTGGAAGAAAGCCCTTAACTCCAAATGGAGTCATTGGGACTCTGTCATGATGGCGTCTTTTAGCAGGCTTTCTTATTTTTACAAGGCTGAGTTTCTAGCTTGACGTTCAACCCAGCATGGATGAAAAGCATGCAAGAGAGCCGGCTGGTTTCGAACTCGGGAGCCTTCGCTCCGAAGTCCAGAGCTGATGCCACTACGCCACCAGCTGGCCAGATGATCAAAAGTGGGTACTTGGAAAGATAAGGACAAAAATAGACCATTCTCCTACACAATGGAGGTTTAGTCTGATGTTATCTGGAGATGACACATCAATCATTTGAGGAGAGTGGAGTAAATTTTTTGAGAAGGAAGATATCCAGAGCTGTTGGAAGTATTTTCTACCTTCCCAGAGTCAACTCTTTCAACCACCACAGAGGAGGGCTCAGAATTTGAGATTATTTCACCTGCCAATCAAAGTGACCAACCCCCATCAGGAAGTTATTTCACAAGAATAAGAATAAGAAATCCTCTGCATATATATATAAGATGACGAGAGGACTTGCATATTTGAGTTGTGATGCATAAGACCATAAGCTATAGCAGCAGAATTCGGCTATTCAGCCCATTGAGTCTGCTCTGCCATTTCATCATGACTGATCCAATTTTCCTCTCATCCCCTGTCTACTGCCTTCTCCCCATATCCCTTCCTGCGCTGACCAATCAAGCATCTATCAACCTCTGCCTTAAATATACATAAAGGTTTGGCCTTCACAGCTGCCCATGGTGAAGAATTCCGCAGATTGAGTTGGAGTTTATAGCCAAACAGGGCAGAGTGCATTGCACTTTCTGTTTTTTTTAGATTAGATTAGATTATGAGGACACGCAGTCCTCTTTTATTGTTATTTAGTAATGCATGTATTAAGAAATGATACAATATTCCTCCGGCGTGGTATCACAATAACACAGGACAGACCAAGACTGAAAAACTAACAAAACCACATAATTATAACATAAGTTACTACAGTGCAGCAATACCATAACTTGATGAAGAACAGTCCATGGCACAGTAAAAAAGTTCAAAGTTTCTCAGAAGTCCCACATCTCACGCGGACGGGAGAAGGAAGAGAACTCTCCCTGCCATGCCCGACCACAGTCCAACTCTGAGTCGTCCGAAAACTTCGAGCTCTGATCAGCCCTCCGACACCGAGTACCGAGCACCATCTCTACCGAACGTTTTGACCTCAGCCTCGATTGCCAGCAGCAGGCAAAGCCGGGGATTTTAGGGCTCACCCTCCGGAAATTCTTGATCGCACAGTAACAAAGGCAGCGAACTAGGCATTTCAGAAATTTCTCCAGATGTTCCTCTGCTTCTCACGTCTGTCTTCATCAAATCAGAATTGTCCATGGCCCCTATTTAACAGATACAATATCATTTCACCGGAGAGCTGCGCGCGTTGCGTCATGCTGCCATCTTCTCCTCCCGCCTTCTTTTGATCCACTTTTGATTATCTGGCCGGTTGGTGGCGTAGTAGCATCAGCGCCGGACTTCGGAGCAAAGGCTCCCGAGTTCGAATCCAGCCGGCTACCTTGCACGCTTTTCATCCGTGCTGGGTTAAACGTCGAGCTAGAAACCCGGCCTCATAAAAATAAGAAAGCCTGCTAAAAAACATTTTGGTAATATTTGAGCAATATTGCAAATATATTGTTTGATTAAGCATTCTTTGTCTGTTTACATAAATCATTATCAGTTATATGTAAGTACTGCTTGAATTGTATACGTCATTGCACCTGCATGTCATATGTGAGCATATCACTGATAAAAACATAAGTAGGCACAGCTCCTGTGTTTTTCTTCAGATAGTTTCTGGAGTTACAACATATAACAGGTTTAAAATTAGAGGAAAGGGTTTTAAATGGGATCTGAGGATAAATTTTTTTATGCAAGGTGACAGGGGAGATGGTAAATTTAGAGGAATTTAGACAAACACTTATATAGGGAAAGCATAGGAGGATATACTGTGGGTAAATGTGATTACTATAATTAGTATAATTTATAGACACGTGCATGATGGGCCAAAGGGCTGGTTTCTGTGCTGTGCAGTTCTACGATGTCATGATTCTCTAATGCAGCCCTCAATTTTTTTAGCAGATGACTGCAGTATGAGTTGACTAGTGCTGAATGAATCCAGCCTGCTCTTCTGGAATAATTTCCTGGAAATAGTTACATTGACTTTGCACCTTGCTGGAAGAGAAGGCAGACACAGGAGAGAGTTGAAAGACTCACCTTCCTAAGCAGTTCTTAGTGGAAAAGGTGGAGTAAATTGTGGAAAGGTATAGAGTAAATGAAAGAGGCTCGCACCAACAGTGGAATGAGGATCCACTCCAGATACCTATGAGCAATTAGTGAGAGAAAACAAGAGCTGAGGTGAAGGTAATGAGTCAAAGTGAAAAATATGAAATATTATCACATGCATAGCCATGTCAATACTTACAGGATCATATCTCATTTTCAATCACCTGAATCAGTAGACCCACATACAGCCCGATGCAATTTTTTCACCACATTCAACAACTAATATTTCTGGAGTAAGGTCTAGGACCTAACATCCAAATACTCCTCCAAGCTCACGGCTTGCACTCACTACCAGTTACTTGGCAACAGCACATATATGATCGAAATGCCTAACACTCTGACTGATTCACTTCCCTCTGTCCTGCATGAGACTGGGGGACATATATGCCAATTGACAGCAAACTAGTTAAAGATCCTTCTCCTCTCCTTCTTCCTCATTTGGCAAACTGTTCTGTTCTGTGAGCAAGGTGCTATTCCATTCTGTATTGCTAACTGATAACAAAATTGCAACAGGGGAACCATATCTGGGAGCAACAGCATCCTCTTGAAGCTTGAAGCTGAAAGCCAACACACACTCACTTCTTTCTGCAAGATCTACCAAAGTTACTGTGAGACTTAGGACAGGACTAACCATAGACCTGCATCAACCAGCTAACCCCCAAACTACAAGTAGCTCAGCACCAAACTTGCAAGTAATGTCTTGACCTCCTTAATGGATCGAGTTCTATGTATAAGGGGAGCACATTAGTGTTCCCCTTATGGCTAATTTGCAACAATGGTATTAAATCAGTGTTGCCGACTGATCACTAGACTGCCTATTCCCTGTTCTTCAGGGATGAACAAGAGTTCCAACCACTCCTACATTCTCAAGGTGGTGATTGGTGAGCACATGCATAAAGCATTACATTCCAGCTAAGATGACAAATCTAAACAAGAGACAGAATGGAGTACAATCTCTTAGCTAATATAAGCATTAAATAGAATAACAAAGGAAAGGAAAGTAATATTGAAAAAGTAAATGGAATTCTGAATGGATATTGCGCCCCCCCACCCCCCAGCCCTAATAGGATAAATCCTCCAAAGCTAAAGGAAGTAGCCCAGGTTTCAAACATTCTTGGGTAAGATGCATTGTGTGGACAAAAACAATGCTCATGTATCCTTCTCTGTGAAGCAGGATAAACCAGATAATACTTAACATGAGTTTTTAAATCTCATATTACACTATCAGAAATAAAAAGGTGGCTCAGGAGTGTAGACACTTTGCATTCGTTACAAGGCGATTTACCGAAGCTCGCAAAGGAAAACATGAGGTATACTGAGTAATACAGAGTAACAAAAAGTGATTCAGATGTATATGTCTATTTAAAAAAAAGTTCCAAAAGCATATTGAAAATAGGCAAGTACATGAAATTAAAAGAAATGGGACCCCATATTTAGGAAGCTGGTTAAAAGGCAGAAAACAGACTCATCAGTAAAGGATTAATTTGACAGGGGCAAGTGACCAGTGGTATTCCCTATCCAACTACAAAATAAATACAAACACGATAGGTATGCTGTAGAAAGTGCATCAGTTGCTAATACACAAGAGTCTTTCCATTGTGTAAATGAAATACTCTCCAACCGAGTTGAGCTCCAACGACATTCAAGAAACTCATCATTGTCTAGCATAAAGAAATTTGCAATTCAACACCCTCCATCATCCTTGCACTACAGTCTCTACAGAACATGCACCACAGTTACTCACCTGGGCTTCTCTAAATCATCTCCCATAATAGTGGCTTCTAACATCAAATAGGATGAAAATAGCAGGTACAAGGAAACTATTGCAATAAGCGGCTGGAGGAAGCGGACCAAATGCAGGACATAGGCATGGAGACTTGACACGGAGGTGGACTTGGACTTGGAGCCAGGACTTGGACGACTTGGACACAGAGACAGGACTTGGATTTGACTTGGACACAGAGACTGGACTAGGATTTGACTGTGTTACGTACCTCATGGATATCTTGTGATTGTCTGATGAAGATGATGTAATGGTCTTGCGGAGGTCACATGATGTAATTTTCCCGCCGATGTGAGGTCACGCGATGACCTGTTCTCACCAGGTATATAAGTGTAGACCCTTGGTGACGCAGTTAGTTTTTCAGTTAGATTGTCAGTCAAATACAGATTTGTTGATGTACTTTTTCAGTAATATTGGAGAGTGAAGACGGGAACCTGAAGGAGTCGTTTGACAGTTGAAAGGATCGACCATTATTGAATTCATTCAAGAAAGAGTGATCTGCATGAGATAGCCTCTGCTAAAAGCAGCAGAAAAGGCTGTGCAGTATCTAGTATCCAGAGGGAAAGGTCAGTGCCTTTAAACCGTTCTAATTCCGTTGTCGTGAATCCTGCGGACAAGCCAGGATCCGGCTGGGATTGGCAGTGACATTGTGTCTTCGAGGAATTCTTTACTTCAATAAAGTCTCTCCTAATTGACTGTATAAATCTCTTGGACTTTCGAATTTACCATTCTAAGAACTGTGTTTGAATTTACCACTTTAAGAACTGTTTTCGCATTTATCACTTTAAGAGTTAGCGATTTGTTAAATGGCCGCATAGCAGTTTACTTCCGGTTAAGAATTTTGTTTGTTTATGTTTTTATATAGAGCAGAGTTTAATAAATGTTTGATTGTTTTTATAAAACCTGACTCAATTCTATATTCATTGTTGCCGATCACATGACAACTGGAACACAGAGCCTGGACTTGGATGTGACTGGAACACAGAGCCTGTACTTGGACTTAGACCAGAACACAGAGCCTGGACTTGGACTGGGACATGAAGAGACAGAATTCCCAACTCGGAGTAGTAGCAAATGGCTGGACCTACTCAGTTGGAAATGAGACGACTAAACCAAACAATAACAGACAATACATATCTTGACATGGGGAAGCTCATGAGGCGGCAAATGGCCGGCAATCACTTGACTGGACACGAAGCCTTGACTTGGACTGGGACTCGGAGCCTACAAAACAAAACAATGACGGACCACTCGCATCCCGACTTGGAGCAGCGGCAAAACGGCTGGCAACACTCAGCTGGACACGAGACAACAAAAGCAAACAGCAACAGACATTACATATCTTGATATGGAGAAAATCATGAAGATGGTCCCTTATTGTTGGCCGCTCGGAATATTCATCACTGCCCTGGCTACGGTGACGGACCAGCCCCAAGTAGCTGTAAGCCAGGGTTTTAATCCTGCCGGTTCGAATGAAGATCAGGTGCCCTAATCAAGAAGCCCGGTGGAACACGAGGAAAAGGAAATTAACTAAAATGAGTAGTTAGCAGACCAGACCATGACAGAAACACTTACATCTGTAAGGTACGTAACATTCTCAAATGGAAATTTATTGTGGTTCCTCCATCAATTACTAGGTGCAAATCCTGGAATTCCCAAAAGAAGTGTGACAGTAGAAGGCAGCAGCTCCCTACCATCCTCTTCAGCACTATTAGGAGTGGACAATAAATGTTGTCATTGCCATGACTGTGCACTTTCATGAAAGATGAACAAACACGAAGGGCAATTTCTTTATAGAAGGTAATGGCATTTTGGTGTCCCAAAGGTGCTACTAAAGCTTATGCAAGTGAAATTTTATATTTAAGACAGGTAGGTTGTTGCTATTGAAGCTTATAGAACATTGGTAGGTAGATGACCTAACTGATTGCTGCAAGGTTCAAGGGGCTGAATGGCTTACTACTATCACCAAGGATTCTTTTTGGAGATTGCAGATATTCTACTGCATATCAAAGGCTTTATTACCATGGCCTTACTAACTGTGAATTCGGTTGTTGGGGTTACGTGCAAACTAGAGGTCATGGGGTGGTTGTCTGTCACATCTGACGGTGACAGGAACCTGTGCAGGAGAGCTTTTTAAGTGTAAGAGGCACTGCACTGTGAAAGTTCCCCTCTCTTGGCTTCAGAAATCCTAGTCCAGTGGTACAAACAAACTGGGAACTTCATAGGTTGCAATGTATGACCACGTTGTCTTCTGTGCCTTCTCATGCTCCTCACTCTCCATGGAACGTTGCAGTACCACCTTTCTGGCCATCAGATCTCACTGTAGATTTTATCTGTCCCGTCTGCTGGAGCTGACTTCACATGCTAGGACAGGCATGTCAATATCTCACCGGGGTATGAGGCTGAAAGGCTACACTCGCCTGGTTTAGCCCACTTGCTGAAGCTGAGTACCAGCGTGTGGCTGATCTCACATGTAAGCAGCTACTTGGAGCCACATGTAACATCTGAGTAGCACTGGTCTTACTGTGCGTGACAAGTCGTCGGACTCCTTTGAGAAAATGAAATTACACTAAGTGTTAATAGGCCATCAGAAGGTTCTAGTTATCAGAAGGAGGCATGAATAGAAACCACACACTTTTGGAAATAATGCTTTGTTTATAAGGAAAAAAACAATATGTACAAAATATTTACATGAGCAAGAACAATTCAAAATTCAAACATTCTGTTTAGGTTCCAAATCATAGATATCAACAAAAGCCAAATTCCTGTTCAGTTAGAATCAATGATATTCATTAAAATAACTTCTGTTTCTCTAACTAATTAGATCTAGTGTTATTCCCTATTTAAAAGTTTACAGACTAAACTTTCCTTTTTACTTATCCCTAGTTAGTTAGAAAACCAAATACAATTCCTATTCTCAAGTATTATAGTTAACTTCAGTTTCAGTTCCAGGCATTATTTCTACAGGTTTAAATTCAAATTCAAAAATTAGATGATGTACACAGTTTAACTCATTTCACAACAATTCTCCAACATCACGACACTCAAACAAAGTAAATCAGTAACTTAGCAAAGTCTTTGCAAAAATAATCAGTTCTTGCAGAAAATCAAATTTGGATTCTTCAAATGAAGTAAACTTATACATCCAACCATATTGAATCCTCTGTGTCATTACATATTTTGTTCCCACGCTGGTGCTTCATCCTGGGTGGCTCGCCATCTTGTTTCTTGGTTCGTCGGAGTGAAATAGTTCATCATCCACAGAAAGCCGACTCACAATCTTGTACAAATACTTGATCAAATCCTTTGGTTTGATTTTACAGAATTAATTCCTGACTACACAGTCAAGATCTTGGACACTCGTCTCTGCTGATATTGTCTCATTAAAGCTGCTGCGTGTTATAACCATAGCTTTTTAGTCTCTCCTCGAAGGGTTTCACCCTGAGGGTTTGAAGTTAGTAGGGTAAAGATACTCACTACTAATTCCACTCTTAAACAGTTCATGTCTTCAGTGTTGCAAGGACGTGGCAGTGGAACGAACCCAAGTGCTGAACACAGGCGCGGAGGCCGAGTCAGGAGGCATTACGGTCGTAACAAGCATGGAATTGGTGTCCAAGAGAGTCTTTACCAGGAGTCTTGGTTTAGTAGCGAATTTAGGAACGATGCTAGACTTAGAACTGATAGTCCTAAGAACCATGGAACGAGGTTACTCATACATGAGTCAACCAATGAACAGGCAGCTCCTTGTTGTGATCACAGGGTCTTTATCCTGCAGTTTCTGATGGGAAGCAGGTGTGTGTAGTTAGTGGAACCTGGGAATGAATGGAAATTAAATGAGGCGATTGAGGCCCAATTCCTGTGGTAAATAGCAAGGTGGGGGATTGCCAGAAGGGACCATGACATTCAGCTTCTAACCATTGCTGCATTTCTCTCCTTGTCCATCCTGTATCCAGCCCACCCCGCCGTTGCATGGTGATTTTTTTCAAATTCTCCGTTTTTTAAAAAATCGGTAAATCTCATTTTCATCCCTCCGCAGGTAGAACTTTCTAACATTACAACTTCGGGTTTAATTAATCTGGGTTACACACAGTTGAGAGATGTGTATCTGGTGAGGACCAGAGATGAGGCTAGATCACTGGAAGAGATGGGTGCATTTTTGAAAGATCAGTGATGTGCAGACTGGCACAATAAGGCCTGGAATGAATCAACTATGTCCATAGTAAATGGAGGGCAACTAGTCTTGAGCCTATATTATTTATGCTATCAGATCCTATCAGATGCAGGTTCAGTTGATACCTTGCTCCTCTCTTAGACTCACCACTAAGTATGGGATGTCTGTTAGCTGTCAAACTGAGAGGCCTGATACACATACTGTAAGACCTCCCCCCCACCCCCCCCCCATCTAACACACTCCATTAATTTGATTAGGATCACAAATCTTCAATAAAATGGATTCTTTAGCTCCGTTTTAAATTTATTTTATTGCCATTCATATTTCAATTATTTTACTGTAGCCTTTTTTAGTTTATGTCAATTATCACTGTATTTAAATGACTCTGATCAATAGTTCAGGTATCTGAATAATAGACCAATAATCAAAGTTCAAAGTAAATTTATTGTCAAAGTACGTATATGTCATCATACACAACCCTGAGATTCATTTTCTTGTGGGCATACTCAGGACATACAAGTCATTATTCAACCTTATCCATGCATTATGAAATAGAATCCTTCAAAGTTGATTTAATAGAAGTAGAATTGATAGCTGAAGTCCACAGAGTAAGTGTGCATGGTTATTAAAGTGATTTAACAATAGTGTAACTGTTTTGTACCAGATGTTTCTAAAGGCCTGGTCACCATTCTTTTCACAGGATGACTATGCAACTTGGGCCTCAAGGTCACTAGGGGTCGTGCAGCCACAGATGGTTAATGAGACCATGAGGCTAGTGTGGGAGAGGGTGTGTATGTCCCATCTTTTCTATATCTTTTCAAATGCTACTTCAGAATGTTTTGAAAGAGAAGAGAAAAAGATCAGAATACAAAGTGGGACTGTCCCTCCTGGCAGTCTGAGAAAATCTGTTGCTTAGAATTGCAGGCCTCCTCAGTGTGTAAGGCACCAGGAAGCATGCACCTGCTTCACACATCATTTCTAACATGTAGTAACATTTAGTGAGATTCCATTGCACACATTAGGGTGTGGCAGCATAATGGACTAACATCTCAAGACCGGGACTATTGATCCAAATAACACAAATATGAATCCTGCTGTTATAGCCGGAGAAGGTAAATATTGCTAACTAAATAAATCTAATCAAGTATCATTGATGATAACCATGGAATAATCAAATAGCCCCTATAAGAATCCAACTCATAAGTGAACAGCACATTTGTGCCTGGGTTGCCCATGGTGTTCGACTACCTTTGTGTCTGGATTATCCTGGGATGGAGCATTTTAGTTATGAGGAGTGACTAGGAGACTGGAGGGGCTGGATTTTATTCTTTCTTTTGGAGCAATGAAGTCTGAGGGGAGACCTATTGAGGTATACAAAATCACAAGGGATATGTTAGGTTTGAAAGTGAGAAAGTATCTACAACTAGAGGAAAAGGGTAGGGGGTTGGAGAATTAGAGAAGATTTGAGGAAGAAAATATTCCCCAGTGTTTAAGTACCATGGTCAGCATGGGCATAGAGGGCTGAAGGGGTTTGTTTGAATGCCACATGACTCTGTGAAGCAATGACACCAGAAATGTGGTCTTGTTATCTGGCATTCAAATTGCCAGTCACTTGTGAACCTCACAAGGCTGTCTGTTGTGAACCGTGATCCATTACTTCTGATCAGCACATCAGGGATACTATATCTTGTCCTTTCAGCTTGCAAGTGACTGTGGATATGTGGATGGTCTCCCAGAGGTCAGCTTCCCAAAAATGTGTAAAATGCTCACCAGTTAAAAAGTGCTCATCTAGGTAGAAACTGATCCAAGGCAATTTTTATCCAGAATCTTTCTGAGAGAGTGAACCATTTTCTTTGGTCCTGGTATAAATTCATGGACTAGATAATTTAACTTTATTTCACTCTTCAAAGATGCTGGATGGTCAAAGAGGATTTCTAGTATTTTCTGGTTTCTGTTTCCTGTGGTTTGTTCTTTTCTCCGTGTCTGCAGGTGTCACACTGCTTCACATGGCCCCTGAACAATTTACCAGAATCCACCACAATTGCAAGCAAGAGTGTTATTTCCTCATGAGTTTTGCCCCAATTAGGGGCACCTAATTTCTGAGCCATTAAGATTTCCTATAATAAACAAAACACAATTTCTAGGTAACAAATTTTTAATAATAGTAAATAGGAAAGAAACACCATTCAGTATGTTGTGAGAAGCATGTTTTTGTTACACAGTGATAGCTTCTGGGTGAGTGCTAAACTTTGTGATTTATAATGGGAGATTGCTAAGCTCAGCATGATTGCCGATAGCATTAATTAAATTGTTTTAAACTGCCAGTGATATCAGTGTCCACGAACTCTGCAAAATTCCAAGCAACATCTCGTAATAAGTTATGCGGAGGAGGAATTCTGCTGAGATAAGGTTTAGCGTGTTTTTAATACATCTCAACATTTGTGATAATTACAGCTAGCTTTAGAGAAGATTTAATTGGATTGTTTAACTAAATTGGGGTAAAATGTTACGATTCATAAATGTTTTATGTTTACTAATCATTAACAACACAATTTAAGAATATAAACATAATTTCAATGTGTGAATGTTATGGTTTATGATAGATGGTGGCCTTGTACAAATTTGCTTGATTTTCTAAAAGTCTGAAATATCAATAAGGCTAGTTTTAGATTACTGGACAGCTTTTCCACTACTGTCACGTACTTCTATTATAAAGCATTAATACTGCAGACTTTTGATTTTTGGGAATTCATTGGGAGTACAGTCTTACTGTTTTACCAAGAGTTAAAGTTCTATGCAAGTCATTGTCTACATTAGGTGTAGTTACTGTATCTGTGAAAGTGGTAGTTGAATGCAACAATCATTTTTCTTTGACGCATAGTTACTTGGAATGATCAATTTGCACATAAAATATACCATAATGTGAGAATCACAATGTCAGACTATCACAGTGTTTCTTTGGAATATTCTGTAAAATTTAGCAACTTGTTCAGGTTCAGAGGATTCCAAACAATGCTAAATGAAATGTGCAAGAATCCCCGCAACTAGATCCAAAATGTACCCATTTTCTTAAAGCATGCTGCAGGTACTGGCCTGCATTACAACATACCAAAAAAGCCTCCCAAGGACAATAGGCATGATAGCCAGACTTTCTAGTCGCCTGAAAGAGACAGTCATAAGATAAACAGAGAAGTGCAAGGTCATTTGGCCCATCTCAGCTCCCATACCCAGACGAAGTGTTTCTCGGGCATGTCATCTCACTGTTACTTAACCAATTTCAGTTTTCTCTCTAGCAGTATGACCTTAGTTTATTCCAAGTGTGATGGAATAAAAATAAAAATTCAGCATGTCAGGCAGCATCTGTGGAAAAAGAAACAGTTAAGTTTTCAAGTCCAACTTGCTTCATTCTCGTTGAATCCCATACAGATTCTGGCCAAAATGTGTGTCAAATCTGTTCTTTCTGGATGATAAAAATGCCACATGCTAAAGATTCATTTTGGCCTCTGGTGAAAATTATAATTCTCTAATGGATATTCTTGTCTAACATTAAAAAACAGATTCAGTTGGCATTATTTTTGAAGGTGAAATCACTATAAAATGCTTCCCACCTAGTTTAAAATGAGACATTAGACAACCGTGAAAGAAAATTAAATTTATCACTAGTGTCAGGATTTTTTTGTGTGGAACTCTAACACAATTTGCAGAATCCCTGTACTTATTCTGTAAGAGCGATGCTAAGCCTTTGTTGCTTGCTGCTTTACTTTATACAAGGCACAGAATGCAATTTTTAGGTAATAACATTTGAAATGACAGTAAATAGGAAAGCAGTAGTTTTCAATATTCTGTATTGTGGAATAAATTGTCAGGTTTATAGCTGAACTCTGTTCAAAATCATACACAGAATTATGAAACCAACAGATCTGGGAAAAACACTGCCAAAGGAAACAATAAGAGAAAATGCTAGAGAAGCTCAGCAGGTCAGGTAGCATCTGTAGAGAGAGAAGTAGAGTTAAGGTCCAATTCAATCACTAGTCTGATAAACTGCAGTGAATACCATTGCACCTTAAATTGCATTCCAGTTTGGGCCCCTAATTCCTATTTTTTTTAATACAGTAATTCTGCCATGCAGGCCGGTGACCAGTAGTGTGCCTCAGGGATCTGTCTGGGACCCCTACTCTTTGTGATTTTCATAAATGACGTGGATGAGGAAGTGGAGGGATGGGTTAGTAAATTTGCTGATGACACAAAGGTTGGGGGTGTTGTGCATAGTGAAGAGGGCTGTCAGAGGTTACAATGGGACATCGATAGGATGCAAAACTGGGCTGAGAAGTGGCAGATGGAATTCAACCTAGATAAGTGTGAGGTGGTTCATTTTGGTAGGTCAAATATGATGGCAGAATATAGCATTAATGTTAAGACTCTTTGCACTGTGGAGGATCAGAGGGATATTGGGGTCCGAGTCCATAGGACACTCAAAGCTGCTGCACAGTTTGACTCTGTGGTTAAGAAGGCAAATGGTGCATTAGCCTTCATCAATTGTGGGATTGAGTTTAAGAGCCGAGAGGTAATGTTGCAGCTATGTAGGGCCCTGGTCAAAGCCCACTTGGAGTACTGTGCTCAATTCTGGTCGCCTCACTACAGGAAGGACGTGGAAACCATAGAAAGGGTGCAGAAAAGATTTACAAGGATGTTGCCAGGATTGGGGAGCATGCCCTATGAGAATAGGTTGATTGAACTTGGCCTTTTCTCCTTGGAGCGACAGAGGATGAGAGGTGACCTGATAGAGGTGTTCGAGATGACGAGAGGCATTGATCGTGTGGATAGTCAGAGGCTTTTCCCCAGGGCTGAAATGGCTAGCACGAGAGGGCATAGTTTTAAGGTGCTTGGAATTAGATACAGAGGAGATGTCAGGGGTAAGTTTTTCAAGTCCAACTTGCTTCATTCTCGAGAGTGGTGAGTGCGTGGAATGGGCTGCCAGCGGCAGTGGTGGAGGCGGAAACGATAGGTTCTTTTAAGAGACTCCTGGATAGGTACATGGAGCTTAGAAAAATAGAGGGCTATGGATAAAGTCTAGGTATTTCTAATGTAGGGACATGTTCGGCACAGCTTTGTGGGCCAAAGGGCCTGAGTTGTGCTCTGGGTTTTCTATGTTTCTACTATTTCCAAGTAACAACTTTTGAAAGGCTATTAACCAGGAAAGAAGTAGAAGACTGTATGCTTTCAAGCCTTCCCTGTGATCTATTAATTCAATTCTATACAGTTCTTGTACTGGATACCTAGTGTTTGCCATTGCATGAACCATTTGAGTGATGTTCCCAGAAATGACACTCGGTCAATTTAATCCAAGTCATTCCTATTGCCTTTGTCATCATTCCTTCTCTCAGGCTTGTTTCAAACTTTACGTTGCTTGTAGAATTTAAACTTATTGTTATCCATTGAATGTCAATGCATAACGTGGCACAATGGGCAACAACTAAAATATTATATATAATTTTCAGATGTCCCTTTGCATCAAGGATATGAAAGCACATTGTTAAACACTGTATGCATTTATTATGCTGTTGTCAGAAGGAAAGGATTGCAGTGCAGAAGAAAGATTTGCAAGCTTTCTTCGCTGGAATTATAATGCTTGAAAACCAATCTAAGAATTCTCGTAAGCGCATTAGGATATAAGAAGTAAGAGCTGGTGTAGATCATTTGGCTCGTCAAACCTGTTCCCCATTTATCAAGCAACACACATCAAAGTTGCTGGTGAGTGCAGCAGGCCAGGCAGCATCTCTAGGAAGAGGTACAGTCGACGTTTCAGGCTGAGACCCTTCGTCCCCATTTATCAAGATCATGTCTGATCTCTGACCTCAGTCACTTTCCTACTCTGTCCCATACCCCATTATTCCCTTTATATGCTGAATTAACACAATGTCTGAGCATCCATCGGATTTCAGTGTTGAGGATTTGAATGATTCACCATCATGGTGTGAAGAAATTGTTCATATCTCCATCTACTATGGCTTACCCTTATTAATTCCCAATTGTAGACTCAGACAGTGTTTAGCCTTTCAAATCCTGTAAAAAATTGTAAGACTTAATGAGTTCTTCGTTGATGCTTGCAAACACTGGAGAATAAAGGTGCAGTCTACCTAACCTGCCCTCGTAATACAAACCTGCCTTTATTGCAACCAGTTTGGTGAACCTTTAAGGCATCCCCTCCCCATAGCAAGTATATCCTCATTTACACAATATCCCAGGCTTGCTCTTCCCACCAGCCCAGACAAGACTATAAGACCATGAGCCACGAAAGCAAAATGTGGACATTCAGCCCACTGAATCAAATCCACCATTTCATCAGGGTTGCTACAATTTCACTGAGGTATCTTTATTTCCATACTCAATTCTTCTTGCTCTAATGATTATATGACAGTTATATGATTACATAATAGTTACAAAGAATTGTAATGAAATAAATAATGGTAGGTTGATTTGATAACTTGACAGGAAATTAATGTGGGCATGTATTAAAGGTCACCTCAAAAAGAAAATAATGGGAAAGTTTAAAAGATGACAATGGAAATAAGTCATAGAATTTATGGAGAAACAAAAGCATGGCATTGGTCAGGGATTATTGAAGTGTTACCTTTCTCTCTCCTCACACATGCTGCATAACATCTGCTGAAGTTAATATTATCCAGCCTTTCCATAGTCCATGGTTTGCTTGAAAAAGATAGATATTAAACAAATGAGATCATGCAAACAGGATCAGAAAAGTTTAATGGTGAAAGCATTCAACACAAATCTGAAGGGCTGAGTGGCCTCATTTCCACTGAAGTATTCTTGTTTACAAGCAGTCGTAAATTCTTAATTTGTTGATAGCTGGCCATATCTATGGCATGGGTCACTTTCAAAAATATCTATATTATTTTCCCGATTTATCTTGTTTTGCTGCTTAACACATTGAGTCATATCCAAAGCACATGATAACCTACAGTAAAAGCTAATCTGTGGTCTTAGCAATGCCCTTTTCATTTAGACAAATAGGAAATTCCGCATGTGAATTGAATATAAGTCCACACTAAAACTATTTTAATCACCTTCCACTCAACTGCAAAAGAATGCAGCCTGCCTTCAGTTTTCAACAAAGAAACAAAAAATATTTCAGTAAATCCCATTGGTACTAAGCTTTGTTCTGTTTTTACACTGCAAAACCCTTCCAGGCAAGTGAGTTCAGTCAGTGCTTGTGGATGATGTTAAATTGGAGCTTTTGAAAAATGAATGGAGCAATATCTAAAACCAACACAGCTAATCCTTTAAAACCACAATATCCAACAATTACATCCTGATGCATGTAAAATATCTGAAAGTATCCAACAAAGTTTTATTAATAATTAAAAGATATTGGCTGTTATGGTTTTAATATTTATGTCAACTACCTGAGACCTTTGAAATGTTTGCTAGAAAATCTCTAAATTCTTCATGCAACATTAAAAGAAAAAAATTAAGATAGTATCATGGAATAAATTTTAGTTGCCTTAGCTGTTGTCAAAGGGGCGGTCATGTTTTCATCAATGAAACCATAACTAAAGAGATTTGTTCATTCAGCAGCCAGTTATTTTGCTGCCATTAAACATCAGCAACTGAAGAACATCTCGTATTGATTACTTAGAAGTCAGTGAGATGATAGTATCTCATCTGGTAAAATGCTGACACAAATGCATAGCTTTTATTTTGAATGTTATCTTTTCAAGGTATCTGAACGCCTCGATCCACATAGAAATGTCGAAGGTCCATTTTAGTCTTGCATTACACTTGTGCAGATGTTGTACATTTCCCTTTGTAACAATGAAATCATTCCTCATGCAATGTTCCTTTATAACAGGGGTTTTCAACCTGGGTCCACAGACCCCTTGCTTAATGGTATTGGTCTTTGGTATAAAAGAGGTTGGGAACTCCTGCTTTAGAATATTGCCAGGATAAATTTGTAAACATGATTCTGAAGTGTGCCTATTCTTGGTCACTTTCAGACTGAGAAGATTGTAAGAAATACAGTGTAACCTCCCTGAGTAGGTTACAGCCCATTCCATCACTTAACCTTTTTCTTTTAACCCTGCTCTTTGTGACACTCCCACTTCAACCTAAGGAATTACACCTCATCTGCCAACTTAATGATCGGACTTAACCTTTTCTAATTAATTGCCCTCTGATTCAGGCACACTCCACCATCTCACTGATTCTGAGCCACATTAATATCAATCACCACAAAGTACTGATTACAGATCCATAATCAAGCATACTGTCCTTCATACCTCAAGTGGCAATTGCATACAGCCAACCAACACTCTGCCTTGATCCTTGGTGCTCTCACCATCCTCCCCATAACCCCAGATCCCAAACATGGCTTCAGACTTTTCTGTTTTCCACTACGTGTCCAACGTTAACTCAAGACTTGCTATATGGACACAAATTTGAACTTTAATTTTTCCTTATGTTGTAAACTGTAAGGGCTATTAAAATTTCAAACAGAAGGGTCTAAGACTAAAACAATCATGGACATTGCCATGCAAAGATGGATAGCATAACTGTGTAACTGGCCAACAGACACATTTTCCTTTTGGAGGGATGTTGGTAAAACAATAGATTTCTCGTGGGACTTTTTCTTCTTTCTTCAAACTTGCAGTTTTTTTTAACCTCTTTGTAGTCAATGGGCAGAAATTCTGGGCTGATGAAAAGAAAATTGAATCCTTCTGTGGAGGGGCTATGCTTAACACATGTGAGTAATCTCAATCCAGTTTCCAAGGAAGGGAAATCTAACAGAATGGCTCCACATTGTAATTGGGTATGGGAGGTGATTAAAAAATGGTCTAGAAACACCATCACAAAGTGTAACAATTATGTGCACTTGAAGATTAGTTTTAATTGGAGAACTGACCACTGAAAGTGATAGGGTGTTTGCTACACAGTGGCATCCAATTATATGCACTCCATTGGCCTAGATGATCCTTTGGTTAAGGACACACACAGACACACACACACACAATGATGATCCTGATCCTTGCCATCTCCACAGCTCTCAAACTCGCCTCATTTCTACCACTAAACAATTGCAGTCCCTGATTCCAGGTCCTGATCCAAAACACCCCCCTCCTCCTTCCTCCCTCCACTGAAAACAAACTTCATTTCAATGCCCACTTCCCATGGCTTGCGATGTTCAGCCTGTGCACTGTGAGCTACTATCCCACAATTGGAGAGCAAGAGTGGGAAAGCCCTTTGTGTGCAATAAATTTGCACTGCATTTTCTAATGTGCACTGTGCTTTGGTGCTTGAAGCAATAGGATTTTGCAGTAACAACACCACACTCAAAAGAGGGGTTGGTTGACCATGTATTACAAACCCTATATATGTTTCTCAGAATTTCTAGGTCATATTCATTTGGTCCTTTTGAAGGTTTTTTTCTTTCCAGGCCTCATCATTGTCAGTAGCAAAGTAGCATCTCAGGGCAGCTGCACTGACTGCTCTGAGATTTACAACTTCAGGTTGATCTGCAAAGTGTGGAAGCAGTTTATCTAGCTGACAACATCTCAGCTTTGAGTTTCTCAGTCAGGTTTCAGACCAAAGCTTGAACCATCAGCATGTCTCCATCACTGATAATTTTCTTCTCTATCAGTGAAGATACTTTGCAGCTTTCATTTCGTCTTTAGACACAGAAGGCCATTCTGCCTACTGAGTCCGTGCCAACCTCAGAACATTCCCCACCCGTCTCTTACTCTAATTAATTCCATTACTTTATTCTCTCTCAAACTGAAGTCAAATTCAAATTCAAATTCAAATTTATTGTCAAATACACAAGTGCAAAAAATAAGACATAGAAGCAGAATTAGGCTATTCGACCTTTGACTATGCCCCGCCATTCCATCATGGCTGATTTATTATCCCTATCTGTCACAATGGTCGGGGCATTGGGAGCAAGGGTGGACCCAAATGCAAGACACATCTTGTGAGGTTACTTAGATTTAGTTTATTGTTCGATACCAGGAGAGCTAGGCAGGAGCAGGAGTAGCAAACTGGACAAGGACTTAGGACTACTACTCGGCCGGGACTAGGGGTCTGGGCTAGGACTCGGAATTGGATCCCAGAACTAGAGGAAACATGAAGAGGCTAGGGTATGGACTCTGAGCCAGAGTCCGGTTAAGGACCCAGTACCTGGGTCTTGCCTCTGGCTCGGACCCCAGAACCAGGCAAGGACATGACATGGGCTAGGGAGAGGAGGAACATGGGAACTACAGAGCCTCGGTCTCGGGAGAGCAGGTACATGTAACCATGGACACATACACAGAACACAAAGCCGGGACCTCTCCTTGGGAACAGGACATAGGGCTGGGACTCACACATAGAACAGAGAACCGGGACCCCTCCTTGGGTACAGGACATAGGGCCATGACTCATGACCCCCCACGGATCAACGGCAAGATGGCCTGACTTACCCCAAGGAGGCGAGGAAAAGACAAGACAAGACATGACCCCCCGTGGAGCAATGGCAAGACGGCCTGACTTACCCCATGGAGGCGAGGACAAGACAAGACAAACACCAAAGAACAACACAGTTCCTAACTAGCTCCAGCGATAGAACTAGACCGAAGTGCAGGCGAGGGCTACAGATGAGGGCTAGAAGCGAGAGGGGCAGAGAAAGGATTCAGACAGGGGGGTAGGACAGGAACCACAGACTGCCAGGGAAAGGACTTGACTAGGTACTCGGATGCCACCAGGGCCAGGACTTGAGTTGGTACTCGGATGCCACCAGGGCCAGGACTTGGACTTGGACGTGGTACTTGGATGTCGCCGGAGCCAGGACATGGTGCTTGGAACCTCCAGGTAGTGGTGAGCTCTAGACTCAGCCCAGGAACAGTAGACAGCGGCTCCTGATTCTCTCCGGGGGTTAACTGACAGACCCACCTTGATGAGGAAACTTTGAAGGCTCGCTTCGGCGAGGTAACTGGACAGGGTTGCTCCAGTGAGGAAGGGCGAATTGCCAGCACTGGCTTCGGCAGAGACTAGGCTTGCTCTGGTCAGATGACATCAGCACACCGTACCTTTGATGACTTTGCAGACGCTCCCGCGCCGAACGGCTGAAAGCCGGAGACTATAAACTACAGGTTCAGCCGAGCGTTAATTGCCTCTAATCACCAAAGCCAAGGGACACGGAAAAACAGGGAATCAACGGTCCAGATCGTAACATAAACCAGGTAAATTTAAAGGGACTCTGATCCGGACCATGACACTATCAACCCCATTCTCCTGTCTTCTCCCAATAACCTTTGATGCCTTGACTAATCAAAATACATCAACCTCCTCTTTAAATATAGTCAATGACTTTGCCTTCAATGAATTGCCATTGCAGTGAATTCTACAGATTCACCACCATTTGGCTAAAAAACTCCTCCTCATCTCTGTTCTAAATGGACGTCCCTCTATTCAGAAGCTGTGGCCTCTGGACCTGAACTCCCCCAATATAGGAAACATCCTCTCCACAATCACTCTATCTAGGCCTTTCAATATTTGATAGGTTTCATTGAGATCCCATTTATAGTTCTAAACTCCACCAAGTACAGGCCCAAAGCCATCAAACACTGCTCACATGTTAACCCTTTTATTCTCAGAATCATACTCGTGAACCTCCTCTGGACCCTCTCCAATGCCAGTACATCATTTCTGAGATAAGGGGCCCAAAACTGCTCACAATACTACAAGTGTGGTCTGACCAGTGCTTTATAAAGCCTCAGCATTACATCCTAGCTCTATATTCTAGTCCTTTTGAAGTGAATGTTATCATTGCATTTCCCTTCCTTAAGTTAATGTTTAGTGAATCCTGCACAAGAACTCTCAAGTCCTTTACAGCTCTGATTTTTGAATTTTCTCCCTGTTGACAAAATAGTCTAAATCCCTTCTAGCAAAGTTCATGACCATACACTTCCCGACACTATATTCCATCTGCCACTGCTTTGCCCATTCTCCTAATCTGTCTAAGTCGTTCTGCAGACTCTGTGCTTCTTCGTCACCACCTGCCCATCCATCTGCCTTTGTATTATCCAAATTGTTGACATATTTGGGGGTAAGGTATTGGTGTGGGTGGAGAGTTGGTTAGCAGACAGGAAGCAAAGAGTGGGAATAAACGGGACCTTTTCAGAATGGCAGGCGGTGACTAGTGGGGTACCGCAAGACTCAGTGCTGGGACCCCAGTTGTTTACAATATATATTAATGACTTGGATGAGGGAATTAAATGCAGCATCTCCAAGTTTGCGGATGACACGAAGCTGGGTGGCAGTGTTAGCTCTGAGGAGGATGCTAAGAGGATGCAGGGTGACTTGGATAGGTTGGGTGAGTGGGCAAATTCATGGCAGATGCAATTTAATGTTGATAAATGTGAAGTTATCCACTTTGGTGGCAAAAATAGGAAAACAGATTATTGTCTGAATGGTGGCCGATTAGGAAAGGGGGAGGTGCAACGTGACCTGGGTGTCATTATACACCAGTCATTGAAAGTGGGCATGCAGGTACAGCAGGCGGTGAAAAAGGCGAATGGTATGCTGGCATTTATAGCGAGAGGATTTGAGTACAGGAGCAGGGAGGTACTACTGCAGTTGTACAAGGCCTTGGTGAGACCGCACCTGGAGTATTGTGTGCAGTTTTGGTCCCCTAATCTGAGGAAAGACATCCTTGCCATAGAGGGAGTACAGACAAGGTTCACCAGATTGATTCCTGGGATGGCAGGACTTTCATATGAAGAAAGAATGGATGAACTGGGCTTGTACTCGTTGGAATTTAGAAGATTGAGGGGGGATCTGATTGAAACGTATAAGGTCCTAAAGGGATTGGACAGGCTAGATGCAGGAAGATTGTTCCCGATGTTGGGGAAGTCCAGAACGAGGGGTCACAGTTTGAGGATAGAGGGGAAGCCTTTTAGGACTGAGATTAGGAAAAACTTCTTCACACAGAGAGTGGTGAATCTGTGGAATTCTCTGCCACAGGAAACAGTTGAGGCCAGTTCATTGGCTATATTTAAGAGGGAGTTAGATATGGCCCCTGTGGCTACGGGGGTCAGGGGGTATGGAGGGAAGGCTGGGGCGGTGTTCTGAGTTGGATGATCAGCCATGATCATAATAAATGGCGGTGCAGGCTCGAAGGGCTGAATGGCCTACTCCTGCACCTATTTTCTATGTTTCTATAATGTGAAAAGAAGTGTTCCTAACACCAACCCTGTGGAGCACCTCCAGTCATTGGAAGACAACCAGAAAAATAGCCCCCTATTATATTACAATCACTACCTCCTAACATTTCTTTTATCTTAAGCACCCTAATTACATTTGGTTCATTGCACAACACCTAATCCAGAATTGCCTTTCTCCTAATGGGCCCAACAACAGCTGCTCTAAAAGCAACCTCATAGGCATTCTACAAGTTCCCTCTTTTGGGATCCAGCACCAATCTGATTTTCCCAATCTGCCTGCATATTGAAATCACCTGTGACTATCATAACATTGCCCTTATTACATGCCTTTTCTATTTCCCATTGTAATTTACATCCCACATCCTGACGATTATTCAGCATCTTGTATATAACTCCCATCACAGTCTTTTTGCCTTTACAGTTTCTTAACTATACCCACAAGGATTCTACCTCTTCTGATTATGTCACCCCTTTCTAAGGATTTGATTTCATTTTTTACCAACAAAGCCACACTATCCCCTCTGTCTATCTGACTGAGCTTTTGATACAATGTGTATCGTTCGATGTTAAGCTCCAAACTATGATCTTCTTAAAGCCACACGATGTCATACCTGCCAATCTCTAACTGCACTTTGAGATCATGTACGTTATTCCATATACTGCATGCATTCAGATGTAGCACATTCAGTCCTGTGTTCATCAGTCTTTATGAGTTTGCCCCCATTTTCAACTCTTCCCACTGTCTGCAATTATTCCCTATCATCTGCCTGTCCTTCCTCATAGTCTCATTTCACACTGCACGAACTTGCATACCAACAGCCCTACCCTTAATCCTATCACTCTGGTTCCCATCCCCCTGATAAATTAGTTTAAACCATCGCCAATAGTTCCAACAAATCTGCCCCCAAGGATATTGGCCTCCTAGGGTTCAGGTGTAAACCATCCTTTTTGTAAAGTTCATACCTTCTCCAGAAGAGATCCCAGTGATCCAGAGATCTGAAGCTCTGCCCATTGCTCAACTTCCTCAGTCACTTATTCATCTGTACTATCATCCTATTTCTGCCATGACTAGCCCGCAGCAATGGGAGTATTCCACAGATTGCCTACCTTTAAGGTCCTACTCTTCAACCTATTCCCAAAATCCCCATTCTCACTGCACAAGACCTCTTCTGCCTTACTACCTATATTATTGGTGCCAATGTTCACCACATCCTCTGGCAGCTCACCTCCCTTTTAAGAATCTACTGCAGCTGATCTGAGGCATCCTGGACCCCACAGGCATCACACCATCCTGGTGTCTTTTTTGCAGCCATTGAAACTTCAGTCCATCCCCCTAACTATTGAATCTCCTGTCACTATCGCTCTACATGACTTTACACTTCCCTGATAAGACTCAGAATCAGCTGTAGTGCCACTGGTCTGGCTGCTGCCACGGTGCCATGGTGCCCGATAAGCCATCACCCCTCAGCAGAGTCCAAAGGGGTATACTTGTTGTTGAGAGGAATGGCCACAGGGGAATCCTGTATGAACTGCTTACACCCCATCTACTACCTGAAGCCTGCAGTTTCGGTATGACCATATTAGCAGAAGTCTTGTTAGAGTGAGTTTTTGGGTAGATAATTCATTACACTTAAATGACTCTGGCCACCAGTCTTCTGTTTGACAAAGTACTGTGGATTGAGTTCACAACAATGCATTTCCTAAAAGCTGTGAATATCGGGACACTATTGGGATGGAAGTATGAAGTTTACAGGTAGTTTCGAAGACAGTATTATCTATACTTTATAATATTAATTGTCCTCTATGTTAGCACGTAAAATGCCAAATAAGTGTATTGTGGATTTAACTTGCATTCCAAAAGGCTGTGGATACCAACCCAGATATGTTGGCATCGGAAGGAAAGGATGAATTCAGAAGGTGTGATGTAGCTTCAAAAGGAAGTATTGTCTATGCATTGTCTATAACATTTTAAGTAGCGATTGCCTTTGTGTTTAGTATATAAATGTCGAGCCCACATTGGGCTAGCAGACCTTTCTACTGAAAGCGTCTCCGTCCGTATGATGCCTGCTGTACCTTGTTGTGTCAAATAAAGAAGCTGCTTTGCATCTACCAGTGACTCTGTCTCTCCGCTGATTTCATCCACCCTACAACATTTGGTGTCAGGAGTGGGATACTTTGTGACCCGTCGTGTGGCCAGCGTTCCTAGCAGTCTATGTTGGTGAGTATTTTTCTAAAATAGCACCCACACTTGGATCTGTTCGGTCGGTGGTACACGGGAACACGAGGTATCACGAACGCAGAGAGCTGAACTGGTAGATATTAAAGTAGTGTGTGCGTGTGCATGTGTGTTTATGTAAGCGAGGAATCTTTGCATGTTAACTTGGTTAACTTGGTGAGACTTGGACCACCAGTTGCGAAAGGTGGTAACCAACGGTACAGTTCAGGATGCCAGAGTAGGGGCGTGTATACTCGTTCGGGAAGTTGTATTTTAGTGTATGCGTGTGTAAGTGTGATGCAAGGGAATACAGCAGGCATCATGTGTTCGTGTACTCAAAATTAGCAGATTGTGGAATACATACTCTGCCGTTTTAACTATGTGCTGTTTAACTGGTACCTGTCTTTTATATTTTGCGTAGCGTGGGAATTAGTGTGGGGATATCTCAGGAAGAGGTTTTACCCAGATAGATCAACCAGAATGGCACCTATTGAGGTCAGGCAACGTCAGGTTGAGAACCCTGATGATCCGAGCCAGCCCTTGACCTTGATTATGACTATTCATAAGCCCTTCACCCCAGGGGAGAAACAGAGCACCTTGTCTGAGTTGCCCTCATTTAAAGTCACATGTGGGAATTCAGAATTCTGGCGCAAGCACGAGGAAATGGTTGAAATTCACCAGATGCACCCTAAAGATATACACACGTTGGTAAAAGCGAAGTGCCCGAGGAATACATGGGACAGAATGGCTCAGGGGGTGCGGGATGGTACATGGGCATCTACTGGGAGCACCAGTAATGAAGAAAGATATCGCGCTTTTAAAGGGGAAGTGAGATAGCGGCTGGGGGGAGGCAAGACTAGCTGGGGAACGATAATGGCAGTGATTCAAAAAGCTGACAAGACAGCCACAGATTATGCAGAACGTAAATACCGAGTGTATGAGGAGTATTCAAAGTTGGATAACCCAGGGAAGGACGACCCAGTCTTCCTAAAAATGCTAAAGGAAGGCCTGAGCTCAGCCCACCAGGAAGTTTTAGATTTAGGCATAATGGTAGGGTCCACCTACTCTGCGATAGTTTCGTGGGCCAGTGAGATAGACCAAAGAAAGAGCAAGAGAAATCATAAAATGGGTATAGTGGATGCGGCTACTGTGATGTCCTGGAGAGTTTGTTTTGCTTGCCGGCAGCCAGGGCACCTAGCAAAGGACTGCCGGACCAGGTATAAGACAGTGAAGGAGTTGATATGCCACAGCTGTGGCCTATCGGGACATGGCTGGAGACAGTGTCCAAAAAGGAGGGGGAAAACCCAGGCGAAGGTCACAGCAGACACCCAGCCACTCACCCCATCAGCAACCAGTCTGACTGTTGATCAGATCAAAGAGTTAGTCACGGCACCTCTTAGGGCAGGAAAAGATGTGACAGGGGGCTCCACTGCCAGCGCTGGTGACCCATGGATGTACACAACGGCATTGTTAGGGGGCTGGCAATGCAATATGTTAGTGGACACAGGGGCATCAGTATCAGTAACAGACTTACCCTTACCAACAACCGGACAGGCCAGTTATATCAGGGGTGTAGGAGGGAAAACAGTAAAAGCAGAAAGAAGCGAGAAGCAAATACTAGAAATCAAGGGAGTGCAGCTTCCAGTGTATTTCTGGGTATGTCCAAACAATGAGGGCACGATCCTTGGAGTAGACATCCTACGGGAAGCAGGAGCTGTTATAGATTCGGAAAAGGGAGAAATAATATGGACGAGTCAGGGGCAGCGAACGCATACAACCAACAGAATACACGGCCTGGCCAGCATAGACGCAGCTGCCCCAATCACCAGAGCCTGCAGCCCAGATGGGGGCTATGGGTTACCATGTCAGCAGCTCCCAGCAGTGTGGGCTACACACATGCATTATTGTGGTCGAGTAAAGATAAACCCAGTTAAAATAGAGGAGGGTCTGTATAAACCCCCTAAGTAGGACTCTATACAAACTGACACACTGACCACTGTTCAGGGTATAGGGAAGGAGCAAAAACACCAGGGGATACTCAGAGAGACTGCGGCCACTCAAGAACATAAAGTTTTCCCAGTTCCGCCGAGGGCAGACATTACTGCGAATAAGGCAGCAGAGGAACAAGAGGCAATTGAAATTGCAAGTGTGCAGGAGGAAATGACAGGAGCCAGTTTAGTAAAATTATATGAAGAGGCAGAAGAGAAGGGAAAATGGAGGAGAAAAGGAGCAAAGGAGGGACCAGATGGGTGCTGGACACACGGGGAGGAAAGAGTTGCAGTGGCCCCACCCTGTATTAGACAGATACTACTGAAGTTATATCATGGGGTGATGCATCAGGGAAGGCAGAGCATGATCACAACCCTCCGGCAGGACTGGTGGTGGCCAGGGATGGGTGGGGATGTTGAGAAATTCTGCCACCGTTGTATCATTTGTGCCCAGTATGACCCTGGTAAAGGCAGAAAGCTACAGCTGGCAAATCAGCCTCGGCCGAGGGGACGCTGGGAAAACATTCAGATAGACTTCACAGGGCCCCTGTCAAAAAGCAGGGGGAAAAGTTAGTGTCTAGTAATTATGGATCACTTCACCCGGTGGGTAGAGGCTTTCCCAACAAGGGACTGCACCGCCCGCACCGCTGCATGGATCCTAGTTCAGGAAATCCTCCCAAGGTGGGGAACCCCAGTTCAGGTGGATTCAGATCAGGGAGCACATTTCACAGGGAAAATGATGAAGGAAATGCGTCGACTGCGAGGGATTCGACAACGGTTCCACGTACCCTACCACCCCCAGAGTTCAGGGATGGTAGAAAGGATGAACCGAACAATCAAGAATGCGTTAACCAAAGCTATTGAGACAGGAAAGATATGGGTTGATGTATTACGAGGAATCCTGATGAGATTGCGTGCAACCCCGGTTGGGTTGGGTCTCAGCCTCTATGAATTATTGATGCGGCGAGCAATGCAACTCCCTTATGGGGTAATTACAGGTTGCGGGGAGCCTGGGGCTTACAGGGATAGAATGACCCAATACATGAAAGACCTTTGAAACCAACTTAAAGTGTTGAAGGACCGAGTGAAACAATAACAGCGAATCACTGATCAGAGAGAAGCAGAGGGAAAGGGGAAAGTCCTTCCACAGCCCAGTGACCAAGTTATGGTGAGGGTGCTGCCAGAAAGGCCAGGGATTGCTCCCAGGTGGATAGGACCACAGCGAGCACTCTTAACGAATGATACATGTGTCTGTGTACAGACTCAGCGAGGCAGCCAGTGGAAACACTGGACTCAGGTTAAAGCATACAACTCACCCCCATCTTGTTCCCACAGATGGAGTGGGGAACCAAGCGTACCCAGTAACCATGTAATTACAGAGAATCTAAGAGAGGAACACCAGCCGGCCATGGCAGACCTGACCACAGCTGATGAAAACATACCCGGAGAAAACACAAAGACAGAAAACGCCAAGAACGTGGCAGAAGACACTGAGAACGTGTTGGAAAACCATGAATAGCCTGCTAAAGTGTGATGATGATGGTACTCTTTAAAGAAGGCTGGTTGCTGAAGGTAGCTGATTAATTTTATAGCATAGTATAGAAATTTATTGGGAAACAGATGGGGAGGAATTTTTGAGTTAAAGCAGATATGGCAAGTTCCACCACTTCGATGGCATTTCAGACTGCACACGGCATCTGGAAGCAGTCACCCCGAGTCTGAGGAGCTGGGCACTTTTCAGCAGTTGAGCTAGTGATCGACCAAACAGTTCGGAAGGGGGTGCCACTGGGGAGAGGTCCTTGCAGACATTTACGTAGAGGCCACCCCAATCCCTTCCTGTACATCGATAAGAAGGCCTGTGGGTGCTCCTGGAAGGAGAGTTTCAGCGACCAGAGGATAAAGGGCTGAAGACAAAGGAATGTGATTAAGCTGCAGTCAGCCTGCAGGGAAAGAACTGACAGGCACACGAAAGAAGCCACATTCCTAAAGACTTGGAACAGCCTCTCTGCTTAACATTTGGTAGGTAGCGATTAGGGAATACTAGGATAGATATCGAGGTACATAAAATTGGGGGGGGGGGGGAATTTCGAGACAGGGCATTTTTGCTGCCCTATTTGAGCAGATCCTCCTAGGTTGGCCTTTCCTGGGACAAATTTTATTTTTTGTTCAGGAGGGCCAAGAGGCGAGAGTGTTAGAGTGAGTTTTTGGGTAGATGATTCATTTACACTTAAATGACTCTGGCCACCAGTCTTCTATTTGACAAAGTACTGTGGATTGAGTTCACAACAATGCATTTCATAAAGCTGTGAATATCGGGATACTAGCCAGATGCTGCGGATGGAAGTGTGAAGTTTACAGGTAGTTTCGAAGACAGTATTATCTATACTTTAAAATATTAATTGTCCTCTATGTTAGCACGTAAAATGCCAAATAAGTGTATTGTGGATTTAACTTGCATTCCTAAAGGCTGTGGATACCAACCCAGACGTGTTGGCGTGGGAAGGAAAGGATAAAGTCAGAAGGTGTAATGTTTTGTATGTAGCTTCAAAAGGAAGTGTTGTCTATGCATTGTCTATAACTTTTTAAGCAGCGATTACCTTTGTGCTTAGCATATAAATATCGAGTTCACATTGGGCTAGCAGACCTTTCTACTGAAAGCGTCTCCGTCCATATGATGCCTGCTGTACCTTGTTGTGTCGAATAAAGAAGCTGCTCTGTATCTACCAGTGACTCTGTCTGTCCGGTGATTTCACCAATGCTACAACAGTCTCATCTATGAGGTGTTCAGCCTCCAGCATCCAGCACCAGCTCCGGTTCCTCGTAAGTCAGGAGGTACAGTTGGATACACTGCCTGCAGATGAAGTCATCAAGAGACTGTCAGGTGCTCTGAAATCACACATCTCACAGGAGGAGTATTCCACTGCCTGAACTACCGTCCTGTCTACACTTGTTATACCTCTAAATTCTCAAATTTAAGTTCTAACGTTGATCTGTTCTTGCCTTAAGAATTTTGAGCCAAAGCTTGACCATTCTATCACTGGCCACTCCAACAATGGTCACACCACTTATACCTCACATCTTTTTTATTAGCTCATGCTGAGTGCCTAAGAGATTGTTATGATTGCAGCCCACCAAAAAGTTCTGAATGGCCCTTAATTCTTTTTATATCTGGCATGTAAAGTCCACAAGTAACTATCTCCAACTCACTCTGCGATCTCCCACTGCACAGACACAAGTCCAACGTAAAACTTACTTGCAGCAACATCACAAGCACATAGCATTAGAATCACAACATTTGCAAGCAAAACTAACTATAAAACAAATACAAGAAAGAATACAAGAATGAAAAGAAACAAAGTTACTATAGTGCTGTGTTAATAAAATTGCTATACTGACATAGCGATTCAGGTTTTTCCTATTAGTTCAAGAACTAAATTGTAAATTATGGATCTATTTCTTTTGGAGCAATGATGCCACAATGATGAGACGAGTACAAACCTGAGTAACAGAAAATATTACAACCTGCACTGACAGTTAAGGCTGATTTATACTTCTGCGTAGTAGCCTATAGCGTAGCCTACGCAAGTGGCCTACACTATTGTGAGCATTTATACTTGTGCGTTGGTGTGTCTGCGTCGCTCTGCAAATCACCGACAAAACATTAGTTGGCGGTGGGGTTTCTATGCCACTGTGTTGAGTTTCTTCGTGTTGAAATTCAGCACGAAGAAACTCAAACTTCAAACAATGGCGACTGAAACTGAAGGAGGGTGAATTTTCTGTGTTTGTCCGGCCACTGAGAGACATGGACAAGGAAATGCATTTCAAATATTTTCAGATGTCGGCAGGTAGATTTGATGATTTGGTTTATCGTCTCCAACCATTTATTTCTCATCAGTGTATGCACAGTATAGTCAGGGACTGGCAATCACCATTCGAGTTTTAGCTTCAGGTGGAAGTCAACAGGCTGTAGCAGCTAGCTACAAACTGGCGTCAAGCACAGGGTCCTCCATAATTTTGGAGGTCTGTAAAGCTTCATGGAAAGCATTGCAGCCAGAGTTCCTTCCCTGCCCTTCAGTCGCCCAATGGGAAGCTATTGCAGCGTAGGTGGAAATGCAATATTACCAAGCGGACCAATCACAGTTGTTGCGGTCTGCGACGCCGCGACGCATAGTCACATTTTTGGGGAGGTATGCATCAGGCTACAGCATAGGGTACGCGGCTACGTCGTACCTACGGCGTAGCTTTGACACAGAAGTATAAATTGGCCTTTACGGGATGAGACAGCGAGAGGAAAAAGTTAAACAGTACGGGGAAGGCCATCACGGACGCTAACGAAAGGACACATGAATACAACGTAGTACGAAATGAAAGATGTGCAACTAGCAAAATTTAAAGTGAAAAACATGGAGATGACTTCTGTCAGGAAAATTGATGAATCTAATAGCACCCATGGTGCTGGGAGTTGTATATTGAGAGATTGGAACTGCATTGCAACACGAACAATGTGGAAGAACAAAAGGAAGACCTCACACTTCTTAGCTTAATGGGTCCTAGAACATACAGTCTCCTACACAACCTAATAACCCCTGTAAAGCCAGCAAGCAAAATGTTTGATGAAGTTGTTACAATTTTACAAAATCACTTGAGCCCTATACCACTGGTTTTGGTCCGAAACGTTGACTGTGCTTTTCTCGATAGGTGCCGCCTGGACTATTGAGTTCCTCCAGCATTTTTGTGTGTAATTAGATTTCCAGCATCTGCAGATTTTCTCTTTTTGGTAGTAACTGAGAGATTTAGATTTTACAAAAGGAACCAGTCAAAGGATGAATGCACTTTTGAATACATTGCAGAAGTGCACAACCTTTCCCAGCACTGTGACTTTAAAGATGGACTTTCTGATGCATTAAGAAACAGGCATGCATGTGACATACATAGTCAAAGTACTCAAAAAAGGCTATTGTCAGAAAGAAACCTAACCTTAGATCGGGCATTAACCATTGCAATATCATTAGGAAGTGCAGAAAATGATGCAGCAGAGCTACAGAAAGAGAGGTTAGAATGAGAAAAGCACAAAATTGTCCCTGAATGGTACTAAAAGCCAAAAGTGTTATTGATGTGGCAACTCGACTGTTTGCAGAAGGTTTGCAGAAAGTGTCACAGACAAGGTCATAGAGAGAGAGTGTGCGAGTCAGACAAAAAGCACAAGCAAAGAGAAAAACCACACTAAGTGAAAAGTTTCACACACAAAACTAAGCAAATGCGTAAAGCGACCAAATATGAACCAGACAACACAGAGTCTGACAAAGATGATCTCTCATGTCGAGAATTGCATACTGAAGCAGATCACAAAATCTGGATCACAATCGATGTGTCTGATATAAAACTGAAATTGGAGCTGGATACAGGGTCAGCTTTGTCTATAACTGACTACAACAGACTGTTTTCTAAGATACCATTAGAAAAAACCTCATTGATGCCTACATAGGCTAAGAAATGTCTCCCAAAGGCAAACTGAAGGTGAATGTGATGTATGGAGGCCAGACACAGCAGTTTGAGCTTTACGTATTGAAAAGTGGAAGGCCAGCACTTTTCGGATGTGAATGGTTGAGGAAAATCCAACTGGACTGGCACTCAATCAAATCTCTCAGTGTAGCATCAACAGCTAAGGCAGTCCAAATGGTAGCACTGACCAGAGAGTGGGAATAGATAATCAGATTGAAGTCTTAGCCAAAAGCTCCCAGAATGCTAAAAATTTCAAAATGCACCCCCACAGACATCGTTACACCCATGGGAATGGCTGTCTTCACCTTGGCAAAGAATATTTATGGGCCATTCATGGACTCAATATTTCTGATTGCTGTGGATGCTCATTCGAAGAGGCCAGAGGTCATACAAATGAGTCAACCACCTCAGTAAAGACTATTTCAGCTCTGAGAACTATCTTCACTAGAAACACTTACCAGAACAAATTGTGAGTGACACTGGACCACAATACATGTCAGAAGTATTCCAACTGTTCATAGATAAAAATAGCATCAGACATTGCAAGTCAGCTCCTCACCACCCAGGAATGAATGGGTTAGCTGATAGGTTTATCCATACTTCAAGAAGTCCATTAAAGCAATGGACAGTGAGGGTATTTCTCTGCAGCACATGGACAACTTCCTTTTTGTGTACTGGAACTCGTTCATGCAATGACAAGTCAAACACCAGCAATGCTGTTCATGAGTGGGAATCTGAAATCTTACATAGACCTCCCAAAACTAGACTTATGGAAGGAAATGCAGAATAAGCAGTTCAGCCAGTTGCCAAGTAAAGCAGCAATGAGCTTCGAGTGAGGACAGGAAGTCCCAATGTGCGATTAGCAAGAGAACAAGTGGACGTCCGGCAGGGTACAAGAACTGGACCATTGCTGCGCACAGAGGATGTTGGAGATCATATATGAAGATATCTTGTGGAAAAGATACAGGATGCTCAACTGAGAAAAACACCTGAGTTGATTGCACCCGACAAGGTGGGCACATTAAAGCCACCAGACTTACTTCTCAGTAATGATCATGTCACTGACAGCAAGGTGACACCGGCGACTGAGAATGTTGTCTCAGACCAGACCAAACCTAATGCCACTTTACAGGTCCAGAGGCGCTACAAGAAGGTTATCATTGGCAAGTCACTTGCCAAATCTGATGCCACTCCACAAGCCCAGAGGTGCTATACTGAAAGAAACAGAGCACCACCCAAAAGATTGAATCTTTAATATAGTGAAGTTAGATATGGACCGTTACTGTGAAAACATGTTTATTTGGAATATGGTTTATGAAAATGAAATTGAATGTTTTAAACATAAACAGCTTTATGTTGCAGTAATCTAAAGGGAGAGGAAATGTAATGTATGGAACTAATTCTTTTAGAGCTATGTTTCACCTTAACGCTACGTATTGATCTGTTCTCTATGCATGTGCATTGATCTGTTGTCTACGCACGTACATTGTTCTCTCACTCTCTCCCTCGCTGCAATGTGAATACACCAGTTAAAACTATCTCCCGCACACGTGCTTTTTATTTAATTAACATGTAGTTGCACAGACACAACATAAATGACTGAAGGGAACAAGCTGTTTTTGAACCTGGTGGTGTGGGACTTCAAGCATCTGCACCTCCTGTATGGCAGGAGCTGCAAAAAGATGGCATGGCCCAGATTGTGGGGAACTTTGATGATGAATGAGCAGTGCTTCATGCAGATACTACCAGCGTTGGGGGAGGCATGTGCTCATGATATGTTGTGCTGAGTCTACTCCTCCCTGCAACTTCTTATGTAATATCAGCTCCCTTTTCTCCTCTTGTCTATATACATAAGAGAAAGTTTAACTTTACCAATTAACCTGAATCTTTGAGATATGGAAGAAAACCAGAGCACCCTGAGTGAAATCCATGTTGAGATATGGAGAATATGTAAACTTCACATAGACTGCCCCAAGAGCCAGGATGAAGCCTAAATTGCTGGAGTTGTGTGGTGGCAGAGTTATATGTTGTTTCATCGTTCAGGCAGGATTTTTAATATTAATATAGATTTTGTTTTTACTTTGCTTTGAACAAAAGTCGCTCCTGATTTACATCCTAGATATTGAATCTCACCTATTTTTGTTGCGCTAAGACATGGCTGCACTTAACACCAATGCCAATTCGGATCCTCACAAAAAAAAAGCTAGAAAATTGGTCAGAAAAGATATTTGCAACAGCAGAGGGCTATATTGGCACAAACCATCTCATGAGCAGAGAGTGAATGACGTCTACCAGGTAATCTCACTACCAGTGCTCCATCGTTGCCATTGCATGCCCAATGATCTGATCACCACCCAATGCTGCCACGATTCTGTGCAGGGTATCACCCTCACTTTCCACTGCAACGTCATTCGGGACAGGACAGGAGAATAGAGGGAGAGGCAGAAGGGAGTGGTAATGAGATCTGTGTGTCATTGCACTCAAAATCCCACATCACCATCACCAAGACTGGTGCTGCAAGAGCTGACAAAATGTGTGTTGCAGGAGGAAAATCCGATGTGGAGGGCTGTCCCAGAAGACTTAACATAACGATTCCCCCATGGTACGGCTTGCAGTTGTGGATGAATAGAAGTAATGATGCCAATGAGCCATCTGTACAACAAGACCCTGCACAAGGAGACCTTGTCTACTGTAGGACCAAAGAGAAGTTAACCCCAAGCAGGTAGCTTTCCCCTAAGAGAGAGATGCGGCTTGTGGTAACTTGACACACTTCTGCAGGACGATTGAAACTCCCCCGCATCCAGTTTCATCATAAGCGGAGTTCAGCTCAGATCGTGAAGAATCATGACTCTAAGGAGGACACCACCAACCTATAAGTAAGTCGAGTTAGCTACATCTGGTGGTTGAAGCAGTAGAGGAGTTGCCTGGATACTAACCTGACAATTGCAACCTTGCCTGAGTCTCCTGTGCATTTATAGTACCTGAGGTTCAAGATAATACTAAAGTATTTTTTGTAAAGGCATCAAATCCCTTTTGCTATGGCATCTCAGACAAGCCATCTTAGACTGTCAGGGCAGCACATATGTCTTCTCGGCCATCTAGGACATCCGTCTGGACTCAAAGGGAAGTTGAACAGTCTTCCAGTAGTCACGTAGGGAATGTTCTGTGTTGTGAGAAGATGTTGAAAACCACATTCAAAATTGTAAAGTAAATGCTTAACTCTACTGATGAATAACATTGTTTTCAAAAATTATTTTATCTGTTATCGATAATTCTTAATGCATTAACACTATTCAAATGCGCCCTCATTTAGCACAATAATATTCTTCATCATGCTGGGATAAGTGGCATTTGTGTGGCAATTATTGTCATTGTTACAGACCCTTGTATGTCTCACATTTGCCAATGTCATACATGACAGGTCAATGAGCCTGAATAAAATGACTAGCTTGGGACAGTGAGGAATATGTTCCCCAAAAGTTATTGCCTTATTGTAAAAGAATCAGGTGGTTGTGAAATAATTTGACTGGTGTTGTTCTGGCATCGATTCTGTATGTCCTTTTATGCAAAATTCATTCCTATAACACAGTTTAATCCCCTGCTTGTTCTGCTTTTACATTATTGTTCTTGACACTCTCTGTGAAGAAGACTCCTGTGAGAGATATAAAAATGTGAAGATCATTTGCTGAGATGAGACATCAGTTCTATGTTTCCTGATCTGTAGAAGGATCCCTCTACCAACCTTTAAATGAGAGATTGCAAGCAACAGGACTAGGCAAGAGAGCATTAGTGAAAACTTGTGCAGGAGACAATGACAATTGTGTGCTGAGTTAAACATGGGGCTTCTACATTTTATACGAGGGGTGATTGATAAGTTCGTGGCCTGGGGTAGAAGGATTCAATTTTAGAAAACCTAGCACATTTATTCTTCAACATAGTCCCCTCCTACATGTACACAGTTAGTCCAGCGGTCATGGAGCATACGGATCCCTTCTTTGTAGAAGTGGTCCACAGCAGGGGTGATTGATAAGTTCGTGGCCTAAGGTAGAAGGAGATGAGTTATTAACTTCAAACTTTCTGCATTATCACTCAAAGAGTTGAACTGCATGTGCATGTAACAAGAGCGTCTTGGACCTCCAGGTGGTCCACAGCAGGGGTGATTGATATGTTCGTGGCCTAAGGTAGAGGGAGATGAGTTATACAGCTCTCGTTACATGCGTGGACCTCAACTCTGTCTCTGTGTCAGATCCCTACAGTCCTTAATACCCCAAAATTTCAAAAATGTATTTACTTCCTCCGTATATACTTTAGGTGTTCTAGCCTCCAGAACTCCAGAGATCAAAAGCTCTCTGCAAAATTCACTTAGTTGTGTTGAGTTCAATGATTTATCAGGTTCCTTATGACTATCGACCTGTGGCTCTGGCATCAATTGCTATGAAGTGCTTTGAGAGCTTGGTTATGGCCCACATCAACCACAGCCTACCGGTCAACCTCGACGCTTTGCAATTCGCCTGCCGGAGCAACAGGTCAACGACAGATGCCATCTCTCTGGCCCTACATTCCTCCTTAGAACACCTGGAGAATAAAGATGCATACATAAGGCTCCTTTTCATTGACTACAGCTCTGCCTTTAATACCATTATTCCAAATAAACTGATTCCTAAGCTCCAGAACCTGGGCCTTAGCACTCAGATCTGCAGCTGGATCTTCAACTTCCTCACAGACAGGACCCAGGCTGTAAAAATAGGGGACAAGCTCTCCTCTACAATCACTTTGAGCACCGGTGCCCCACAAGGCTGTGTACTCAGCCCCCTGCTGTACTCACTGTACACCCATGATTGTGTAGCCAAGTTTCCATCAAACTCAATATATAAGTTTGCTGATGACACAACAATTGTAGGCCGTATCTCAGGTAATGATGAGTTTGAGTACAGAGAGGAAATTAAGAACCTGGTGGCATGGTGTGAAGACAATAACCTATCCCTCAACGTCAGCAAGACGAAGGAATTGGTTGTTGACTTCAGAAGGAGTAGCAGACTGCATGACCCAACTTACATCGCTGATGCGCAAGTGGAACAGGTCAAAATCTTTAAGTTCCTCGGGGTCAATATCACAAATGACCTGACTTGGTCCAACCAAGCAGAGTTCACTGCCAAGAAGGTCCACCAGCGCCTTTACTTCCTGAGAAAACTAAAGAAATTTGACCTGTCCCCTAAAACCTTCACTAATTTTTATAGATGCACCGTAGAAAGCATTCTCCTAGGGTGCATCACAACCTGATATGGAAGTTGTCCTGTCCAAGACCGAAAGAAGCTGTAGGAGATCGTGAACACGGCGCAGCACATCACACAAACCAATCTTCCGTCCTTGGACCCACTTTACACCGCACGCTGTCGGAGCAGTGCTGCCAGGATAATCAAGGACACCACCCACCCAGCCAACACACTTTTTGTCCCTCTTCCCTCCGGGAGAAGGCTCAGGAGCTTGAAGACTCGTACAGCCAGATTTGGGAACAGCTTCTTTCCAACTGTGATAAGACTGCTGAACGGATCCTGACCCAGATCTGGGCTGTAACTTCCAAATATCCGGACTTGCCTCTCGTTTTTTTTTTTGCGCTACCTTACTTTCCATTTTTCTATTTTCTATTTATGATTTATAATTTAAATTTTTAATATTTACTAATTTTTACTATTTTTAATATTATATTTGTAATCCAGGGAGCAGGAAGCACAGAATCAAATATCGCTGTGATGATTGTACGTTCTAGTATGAATTGTTTGGCAACAATGAAGTATAAAGTATAAAGTATAAAATCATCACTCTATGGTGGATTAATTCAAGCAAACCATGTTTTCCTACTCTACCTGCAAAATGATCATTTGAACTGCAACTTTACCAGTGATCACCATTGTCCTCCTCCAGCTCTGTCCCAGCTGCTCTTCAGGGGGTGTTTCGTCGTTCTCAGATTCTGTGCCTGCTTGCTGCTCTTCTGCCAATGCTGGCTGCAGTCTTTGATCATAATTATTCCATGCCGTGGCAAATCAAGTGCTTGCCTAGATGCTTCCTGGAAATTTTTCTTATTGAAATCCTTACTTATTAAATTGAGGAATCTGGTGATGAGTTGGCTTGGGAAAGCACAGGAACAACTTAAAAATATTTAAATAGACAAGGAGATAATTCAAGAGGTGGTGCTGCCAAGTTTGGAATCTAACTGAGTCTCTGTGGTATATTAAGTAATTTTCCAAGATACAATGCTTACTTTTAAAGCCTCTAGATGATTCTTATATGTGGGTGGGTAAAATCTAAATAGGCAAACGAGGTGATATGAAGCTGAGTCATTATGATGGCAGGCTGGTTCAAGCCTTGTAGTGCAAATGAAATATTTCTCATAAGTTTCAGACAAAAATCTGCCAACAAGCTAAATGAATTGTGGAAAATTACATAAAACTGGTCTATTTAAAATGTTATCAATTAGTATCTTCAACTCCTATGTTGTTTCCTTAAAAAATGTTCTTTC
Source organism: Mobula birostris (assembly GCF_030028105.1). Lineage (NCBI taxonomy): Eukaryota > Metazoa > Chordata > Chondrichthyes > Myliobatiformes > Myliobatidae > Mobula > Mobula birostris. The sequence goes on along the minus strand of NC_092373.1, from coordinate 69,244,379 downwards.
CTTTTTTGAAATTGCCTCTTCATATTCCTGCACAGATCATATTACAAAGGAAAGGGGCCTTTCTCAAGCAGCTGGATTAAACCAATGGGTTAAAAACAAAGCTCTGAAGGCATTCCATGCCCAGGGTCACAGGTTTACTCGGAGGAAAAAAAGATGATTTTATAATTGTTCCCATCTTCAAAAATTCAGCATTTTCCCCCCTGAGACCTGTAAATTATATTATTACATGAGTGTTGTGAAACTCAGCAGGTCAGGTAGCATCCACGGAAATGAATAAATGAACAGTTGATGTTTCAGGACGAGACCCTTCTTCAGGACTGGAAAGGAAGAGGGTAGATGCCAGAATAAAAAGGTGGGGGGGGGGGAGGGGAAGGAGGATAGCTAGAAGGTGATGGGTGAGGCTATGTGCGTAGAAAAGATAAAGGGCTGTGGAGGAAAGAATCTGATAGGAGAGGAGAGTGGATCATCAGAGAAAGGGAAGGAGCAGGGAAACCCAAGGAGAGGTGATAGGCAGGTGAGAAAAGGCAGGAAGCCAGAGTAGGGAATAGAAGAAGTGGGAAAGGGGAGGGTACTTTTTTAATCAGAAGGAGAAATCAATACTCATGCCATTAGATGGGTTGGAGGCCACCCTGACAGAATATAAGGTGTTGCTCCTCCACCCTGAGGGTGGTCTCATTGTGGCACAAGAGGAGGCCATGGACTAACGTATCGGAATGGGAACTGGAATTGGAAATAAAACATTTGGTAAATGGGAAGTTCCACTTTTGGCAGATGGAGTGGAGGTGTTCGACGATGTGGTCCCCCAGTTTACAACGGATCTCACCAATATAGAGGAGACTGCACTGAGAGCATCCATGAGAGACACAATAGACGACTCCAACAGATTTGCAGGTGAAGTGTTGCCTCACATGGAAGGACTGTTTGGGGCCTTGAATGGAGGTGAGGGATGAGATGAATGGTCAAAAGTAGTTGTAAACCAAAAAAAAATTATAAATTTAACCTCAAATGTTATTTGTGGTTTTTCCCACACTGATAACCATTAACACCACTGAAACAAAACTGATTGCATTCTCATAGTAAATTCAGTTTAGGTTGGTATGAAGTGGCAGCTTACATCAGTTTTGGAACTAATCTTTGAATGCAATCCAATTATGGAAGGGCTCTACTGCAACCTCAGCTTACCAGGCCCTGCGAAGTTACTCATTAATTTTAGTAGTCTGATCTCAGCTTTTCATAGCTTTTAACCTTCATGTAAATCACGTCCACATATATGCTTTCAGTTTTTATTAAAAAGCTAAACAACCTTGTATGCAGAATTGCTTCAAGGTTAGTCACGATTCAGCAGCTAAGTTGAGGTTCATTCATCTGTACTTAAAATGTTGCTTATCAACTTCAAGAGACATTATGAAATAAAGCAAACCAGATGTCTGTCATTTTGAGCCATGGTAAAGTTCTTGCTGTGGGCAGGTGAAAGAGGCAGACTTTCCTTTTCTTAAAAGAAAGAAGGAATTGGGGTAAAAGGCAGAATGCTTTATGTGAGTTTTAACATAAGGAAGTGCTTCTTGTCTTTTCCAATAACCATCCAGGATTTTAATAGAATTCTAATTGATCACCATAGCATTGCTCATGAAGAGTCAAGACTAAATGTAGTCTTTAGCTGAAATGGGGTTAGGGGCCACAAGCAAAGATGAGGTTCAGTTCCCAAATTAAAGTTAACCATACTGTTCTTATTTTTATATCACCATTTCAAATTCCTATGTCCATGTATATCACAGAAGCTGCCTATGTATACTTCATGTGCACTGTACCTTTCCATCTGTTGTGCCGTCTGTGTCCACTGGGGGAAGATGTCTTGCACCATGTCAGGATTTCAAAGGTAATATCCACTCTAGATTGGATTTATTATGGGAATAATAAAAAGAAAGTATACAAATAATTAAGTGTTTTATATTTTTTAAGATTGTTCGTGCATTTCCATTATAACTGTTTGGATATATTTTTTTAAAATCTACTTAGCATCCATCAACTTCTGTTTAGAAATTTTATAAAAGTAAACTATCCATCCAACCTATAATTGCTGGTCATTAATGTTATAAATTTTTTTCTTGATATTGAAAGCATTTATTTCTAAACAAAGCTGATAAATTTTATCTGCCACATACTTCTTTGCATTTTCTCCTTTTTTGCACCCCCTGAAATTTCTTTCTGCACCATCCACTATATTTACATCACAATGGTTTTATCCCTGTTGAAAATCTCACTGATCCTTTCCTCTTGGACTCTTTCTTGAGATAGATATCTGTGTCATATCAAGCGACTGCTGTAATCTTCTGAATATGACCAGGTTTCTTTTTCTTTTCATCATATTTTCTAACAACAGTAAGATATGTACATCTTTTAACAGACAATTGAGTTTTATTTTGTTTACTTTAGTATTAACTCTGGAAGTCTTTCGATTTTCTCCTGTTCCTAAAACTCATCAGTTGCAAAGAATAGCTTCAATTTTTTTTCTCTAAAATGTGCTTTGTGGTCAGTTTTTCCCTACCTGTCTATGCCATCAACATTCTTCTTTTTCATATAGAAATATTTTGATAAAATATCAATAGTGCAATATCATGATATAAAGTATCAGCACCTTAGATAATCTTATCATAATATCACATTTTTGAACACTTTATGCATTATCCCTGCAGTATTGCAGAGATTATAAACAAGTAGTTGCTATTTTTCAAAATAATTAATTGACTGAGAAACTCTTTGGAATGCCCTGCAGATTTGAAAATGCACTATATAAATCTAATATTTTGTTAAAATGTAACTATTCAGTGGCTATATTTTCAAAGTACATGTGATAATCAATACCAACATATTGAGGAATAGAGATGAAAACTATGCCATTGCACTGTGTTTACATGCACCCCTAACCCTCATATCCTTGTGTGTATGATTGAAATGAGAATTATAAACTGCATAATGGGGTGAAATTTGAGTGCCACTCCTGTATTTCCTAACAGCAACACCAGCTTGACTCTCTGTGGAGATTTTAGAAGCTATAACCCAAAATTTCTATTGAATACGTCATAAACTCAATATTTGGATGTGGTACCAGTATTTGAGACGCCTGCTGTATATTTTGTGTCAGCAATTAGGATACGCATCTGTTTCATTTTGAATAAACCCATGTGCCTAACCAGCTCAATATATCAGGAATTTAGGTCTCCAAAGGCCAATTTGATCCAGTCCAGCTAACTCCACTCTGAATGTAGTAAAATAAAAGGCTTATCTGAGTATGCTTGCAAATATAGACATTTTTCAGTACTCTTTTTGTGCATTATTTTATTTTTAAATCACTCAATTTTTGTCCAGATAGAAATGTTACATTGTCCAGCAGGATATTTTTTTCAGCAATGGTGGACAGACAAGTACTTCTTGTTGAATTATAATCCTGAATTAAAATTCTGCCCAAAATGTACAAACCAGCTCTCCATGCAAAGTTAATTTTTTGCCCAGCTGTTTGTCATCTATTGCAAAGAGTGGTAAAAAGTGCATGGGGATTTACAAATCTGAACTGGCAATGCACCCCGGTTTAGAATTAAATTTACAAATCATTTATCCTACCATTGCTTAATATCATTCACAGAATTTAACTTAGTCAGGTAAAAAAAACCTTTCACTGACACTGTGTCCTTGAGAGCTCAGTAATGTGTTATTGGCATACTCCATCATAGTAAAGTTTCTGTGCAGCTGCATTGAAATTATTTTTGAAAGATCTGATTTTTTAAAAAATTATTCTTCACTGCAAAAAGAACAGCTGCAAATTTGGGAAAACGGAAAACTCTGGGATTGGAGAAGTAAACTTTCATTATTACGTTGGGTTTTGCAAATCAACTCCCTCAGTGAAAAGCTTTCTGCAACAGGAGCACAGAAGTTGGATGCAGTGGTCAACATGTCTTGAATGGTTCTCCATCACTCAAAAGTCTGATCACAAAATATGCCCTTAGGTTATTAATGGAGCATTAGCCTATTTGCTGAGTATCATGTATATTATAGGTGTAAGTTAAGAACGCACTATAATAGAACATTATAGTTATAATATGAGTTAGAAATAAAGATCTGACATGATTTCATACCTTCATTTCATTCATTCTGTCTTATAAAGGTAATTCCTTTTTGCAATGGGGTTCAACTTCCCTTCATGAATCAAATTCTGGTATGTTCATTGTACATCAAATTTTCAGAGCACATATGAATCCTTTTACATGGTTCATTATCTAACCTATAACCAACCTATTTACATGACATGTATCAATAAAAATACTTGGTAAGTAACATAAAAAATCAAATGATAACATAATATCAAGTAGATAAATTTTGAACTACTTAAATAAACTTCGAAATACTCAGGACATCTTTAGGGAGTGATTTCTCAGAAAGGCAGTGTCTATTATTAAGGACCTCCAGCACCCAGGGCATGCACTTTTCTCACTGTTACCATCAGGTAGGAGGTACAGAAAACCTGAAGGCACATACTCAGCAATTCAGGAACAGCTTCTTCCCCTCCGCCAACCAATTCCTAAATGAACATTGAATCTTTGGACACTACCTCACTTTTTTTAAAATATAGAGTATTTCAGTTTTTGCACATTTTTAATCTATTCAATATATGTAATTGATTTATTTATTTATTTGTTTATTTATCATTTTTTTTTAAAAATTTCTCTGCTAGATTATGTATTGCATTGAACTGATGCTGCTAAGTTAACAAATTTCACATCATGTGCCGGTGATAATAAAACTGATTCTGATTCTGAAATATAGTTTGCTCTTAGAATGCTTTAAATGTTACTGTGTTTAATCGTCATCCACTATGTTTATACTGTGAAATTTTTTTGAAATGGAACATCATCTATGGTTAAGAGCAACACACAAAAAATGCTGGAGGAACTCAGCAAGCCAGGCAGCATCTACAGAAAAAAGCACAGTCGAAACCCCTTCGGCAGGACTGGTAAAAAAGCTGAGGATTAGATTTGAAAGGTGGGGGGAAGGGAGAAGGAAACGCCAGAGGATAGGTGAAATTTGGAGGGGGAGGGATGAATCAAAGAGCTGGGAAGTTGATTGGTGAAAGAGATAAAAGGCCATGGAAGAAAGAAAAAAAATGGAGGGGGAGGAGCACCAGAGAGAGGTGATGGGCGGATGGGTGGGCAAGGAGATAACATGAGAGTGGGGAAAGTGGATAGGAAATAGTGAAGTGGGGAGTGGGGGGGCATTACTGGAAGATGGAATTTGCAGTAAAGCAGGTCCCTGCCCACTTCAGCTTATTTATCCCATAATATACCTCACATAGGAATGGTAGAAGGCAAAGCCCTGTGCATTTTGACATTTCCCAGCTGGGAATCCGAAACCTATCTTGGCTACAAGAGGGGGTAGTAAATAACCACTCAACCTGGAACACTGGTTTAACAAACAAACCTGAGAAAATTAGTCACATAATACCAGGAAATCAATCAAATGCTCCATGTGTTATGACCTCAATTAATTGTCTGAATGATCTTAACTTTGCTACTGAATGTTCTTGCTGATTCATTTAGCAGTCTTGTATTATGCAAGTTAGAAAGTGCACAAGTGGATACAAATCTTTCAACCCATAATTACACAATTTGCAAACTTCTTTTATGAAAAATGGAGTTGGGCTATTTAATACTAGTAGCTATTTATGTTTTAAGAGAAATGGGTTAGCTGAAAGAGAAAATAACTGTATCAGTTTCCTAAAAGTAATTGGCCATTGTAGAATGTGGCATTAGTTGTATGGTTGTAAAATAACTTGGCACATCATCTTAGTGGTGGCTATTAAAAAGAAACACTATACTTTCAGTAATCACAATTCTTGATCTTAGAGATCATGCATGCTTAGAAATTTGTCTTTGAAAACTGTTGGGTGAAACACAAAGCTGTGCCTTAAATATCAGTGTGTTGGCCATAAAATCAATTTTAAAAAAACTTGTTTTGTTTCCTTATACACAAAAAAATTATTGGTTCTCTCTTTCCACAACAATAGCACTTCCAACTTAAAATCATGCAACATATTTGTCAGAGTTTACATAATAGGTTATTAGTAAGAAAGTGTTAACACCATCCCCTGCAGGGTTAGCTACCTCCCCTCAAAGTGCTGACCTGTCGGTAAATGATACCAAAGTTCTCTATGCAACTACAACAACTTTGTAATGTTTAAGTGCTTTTGATGACTGTTGCTGCTGAATTTTCGTTTCCATCTGGCTCAGGTCCTCAGGGCTTTGTGGTTTTTGCCTATTGATACAGGCCAGGTGGTCGAGTTGTGGGAGCTGTCTGTCATTGATTCAAAAATGGGACATGACTGTAGCTGGCAGAATATGAGGATGTATAGAAACAAAAGGCAGTGACAGCTGTGGCAGGCAGTGCAGGAGAATTCCACTCATACTTTCAGAGCTCTTCTGTTAAAGCTCAGCAACACCTGGATGTGTCCTCTGGAATGTGCTACTCCAGGGACGCGTGAAGTCGGAGAAAAAAAAAGCTTTCCAGGAGCAAGGACTGCAAGGTATAGCTTTCTAGACAGATCTGGATGTTAGGCAGCTGGAAAGGATTTTCTGATTTCCTGATTTCCTGTATTAAGGATGATTTCTTCTCGGTATATTTATTGGGAAGCCCCTTTTTTTTTAAAAAGGGGCTACACCAGAACCTTCAGCTACACTCAGTGGCCACTTTATTAGGTAGCCCCTGTACCTAAGAAAGTTGCCTCTGAGTGTATGTTTGTACTGTTCTGCTGCTGCAGCCTATCCATTCCTAGGTTCAAAGCATGGTGGATTCGGAGGTGCTCTTCTGCACACCACTGTTGTAATGTGTGATTATTTGAGTTACTGTTGTCTTCCTGTCAGCTTGAACCAGTCTGGCCATTCTTCTCTGTCTTTTCTCATTAATAGGGCATTTTTGTCCATAGAACTGCATTCAATGGGCATTTTTTTTGTCTTTGGCACCATTCTCTGTAAATTCTAGTCTAGAGACTGTTGTGTGTAAAAATCCCGGAAGACCAGCAATATCTGAGATACTCAAACCACTCCGTCTGGCACCCACAATCATTCCATGGTCAAAGTAATTTAGATCACATTTCTTCCCCATTCTGATGTTTGGTCTAAACAACAACTGAACCTCTTGACCATGCCGGCAAGCTTTTATGCATTGAGTTGCTGCCACTGATTGGCTGATTAGATATTTGCATTAACGAGCAGGTGTTCAAGTATACCTACTAAAGTGATCACTGATTGTGTATCTACTGCTAAATCTCTATGAGATATCTCCCGCAGTTTGAACTTGTGGCCTGCGCTTTTTTTTTGTAAATGGCAAGAAGCATATTATACTGAAACTTATATCAACCATATTTTTGGTGAGAATTGTACTAACATGTGCTAGTCAGAATTAAAGAGGATACAGAGGCCCTCTTTTCAAAGATAGATAAATACATTTCATTTCCACAAAAGTGATCCTCAGACATCTTTCTTTGTCTATCAGTAGCTCCACTGTGTTTGTTCCATACCCCACATTTCTGCTCTCTCCTCTGTGGGCAATGACAGGGTTCCTCACTTATCACGTTGCCAGCAATGGGTCATCAGTATAATTTTTACCATCCTTAATGTTCTGTTTATTGTTCCAAGTAATAATCCACCACTAGACGTATTGTCTCCTCTCACCTTTCAATATTCCAAGAAAGATCAATACTTCCGTGACTCCCTGAGTTACTTGCACTTCTTTCCATTAATTATACTTGTTGTTTACAAATGTGATCTCCACATTAGTGAAATCAAATGCAGATTGGATGATTTCATTACAGAATCAAAATCAGGTTTAATATCATTGGCATATATTGTGAAATTTGTTGAATTTGCAGCAGCAGTTCAATGCGGTACATAATAATAGAGAATAAAGCAGTGAATTATAGCATGAATATATATTAAATGGTTAAATTAAATATGTAGAGCATCTTTATTCACTCTGCAGTTGTCACCATAGGCTTCCAGATATTTGTCAGCAAAATCCTCCATCCTACTCCCATTCCAACCATTCTTTTTTGGTTTCCTGCACTGTTTCAACAAGCAGATTACGGAGCAGAATCCCATTTTACAGGTAGCCCCCTTGGACTTAATTTCAGATGTCATCAAAACCAAGGAAGCAATCGTATACTTCATCAGGAAAGCACACATCAGTCCTCGCTTAAGGATCAGCAGTAGAAAGGGGGAGCAGCTTCACATTCCTGGCTGTCAACATCTCAGAGGATAATCCTGGGACCAACATACTTTTGCAGTCGTACTCTTGCCATTACTACTCAATAACTCAAGAAAAGATTCTTCACCTCGGACATCAGATCTTTAAACGAATCGTAAACCTATAAACATTGCCTCGTTATTTGTTCTATTTACTTTTGCACCTTTTTCTGTAACTTGGGAGAACTCAGCAGGTCAAGCAACCTCTGTGGGAGGGGAGAAATTGTCAACTTTTCAGGTTAAATCCTGCAACAGGGTTTCCTAGATGATGGTTGACAGAGCCCTCAATGCTGTGTGTTATTCTGCTTCCACTCTATCCTCTCCACAGAAAAGCTCCCCTTATCATTTTCTAAGCTTACTTCATTTGTTGCGTACTGCCAGCACCTACTCCGGACATGTGATGTACCCCTTAAAGAGGGGATGGGAGAAGATGGTGTAACGGAATTAAAAGTAGATGTAGGTCCTTCAAGCCTGTTCCATCATTAAATACGGTCATAGGTAATTCTATCTTTCAGCTCCACTTGAAATCCACCTAACCTTCAACAACTGCATGTACGAAATAGGGAAATTCAAAGAATAACAACCTGCTGCATAAAATAACTTATCCTCATCTCAACACTGAGTCGCTAACTTATTTTGCCATAATTACATGCCTTGTTTCCCATTGAGAGGGAGAGGCTTCTGTAAATCCAGATTTGCTCAGTCCACTCATGCTTCTTTATTTAGCCTATTAATTACATCCACAAAAAAAAAACCTTTTAATTCATCAAATAGGATGCTCCCTTAGAAAGTTCTGCTGATTCTGTGCAATCATACTGTGACTTTCAAAGTTCTTTGTTTTAATGATGGTCTCCTGCATATTTCTGAAAACTGGTGTCAGGCTAATTGGTGAGTGGTTCACTATTTTGTCTCCCTGATTTCCTAAGTACTGGTTCGTTTGCTACCTTCCAGTCTCTTGAGAACTATCCCAGAATCAAACCAACTTAATATGTCTGAGTGAGCTTACCTTTCACTCTTCCAAACTCTTGTGGGTATAGGCCCATTCTCCTGCATTCCTCTTCTCATGCTGGTACACAATAGAGAGACTCTGCCTTTTCATCTTCTCATTTATACAAATTGTGAACTCCAGAGAGTCCAGCATTGAACACTGCAGCATCAAAGTAGTAACAGTTTACTGACAAGGAAAGGCTGAATAATTTCTACCCTTTGCTTTCTGTTCCATCCATGCTCCAATCCATCCTTATCCCACTGGCCATCATTTTTTCAAAACCACTTTTTAAAAATGATTCCTTGTTAATGCCTTCTGAAAATCCTCATGGACTTCATCCAATTGTTTTGCTCTCTACTCTGCTAGTTGTGTATTCAAGATCTCTTAAATTCATCAAACACAAGTATCCCATTATAAACCTTGCTGATTCTGTCTAAACATGCAATAATTTTCTGAGTCTTCAATTATCACATCCTTAGTGATGGATTCTGGCATCATTCCAATGGTTGATGTCGATCCAACTTGCCTATAGTTCCCTGTTTTGTCTTTCCTCCTCTCCTCAGTAGAAGTGTCACAATTCATTGCAACTATTCCAGAAGCTAGTAAGCTGCAGAAAATCCTCCACTATCTCTGGGTTGTACGCTATCATGTCTGAGGTCATGGTTGTTTATTTAGTAGAACAAACAAGTTATAATATTGTGTCTGCTGCTGATTTGTGCATGATTAATGCTGCCTGTGCATAGAAATTGGGACTGGCAGGGAGCACAATATCAGCATGCTCTCTGCTTTACAATCAATTGACGTGGTTTAACACTACATCAGAATCCCTGCAACAGGTTTTGGGGCTATCCAAATTAACCTCCAGCATGCCCGAGGAAATGTAATTGTGTGGGTTTTTCAATATTTGCTGCAAATTCCATTGGCTGATATTCGTGCAGATATTGACGTTTCCGCAAATCACTGCCATCAACTCTTCATGGTACTTCTCAAGAATGCACTCTAGTTCTGGGTTAGAACATGAAACATAGAAGGGTGCAGCACAGAAACAGGCTCTTCAGCACACAGTGCTGTGCTGAACCAATTAAATTGGTAATCAAATGGCCAACTAAACTAATCCCTTCTGCCTACACAATAGCTATATCCTTCTATTTTCCTCACATTCATGCGTTTTTCGGAACATTTCTTAAAATATCCCTAATACATTTGCCACTACCACCGCCCAACGCATTCCAGGCGCCCACCACTCTCTGTTTAAAAAACCTGCCCCTCACATCTCCTTTGAAATTAACCCCTCTTACCTTAAATGTATGTCCTCTGGAAATAGACGTTTCAACCCTGAGGAAAAGGTACTGTCTGTCTACTCAATCTACGCCTTTCTTAATCTTATAAACCTCTATTAAGCTTAAGTTCAAGGTCAAGATTATTGTCATCTGACTATATGTATATATAACCAAATGAAGCAAGATTCCTGCAGACCACAATGAACCCACAAAACATATATCACAGACAGCACATAAAACAAAACATTACCAAAACTAAATTAATAGCATAACTCAAAGTACATGTAGTGCGCAGCACAGTTAAACAGTAAAGATTAAAGAGCTCACTATCTTACTAACGAGACCTTGGTGGTGACAGAGTATTCATTAGTCTCACAGCCGAAGGGAAGAAGCTGTTACCCAGTCTGGCAGTCCTAGCCCTGATACTCCTGTATCTCCTTCCTGATGATAGTGGGTCAACAAGATGGTGAGATGGGTGGTAGGGATCCTCAACAATGCTTTGGACCCTTTGTGTACAACATTCCTGGTAAATCTCACATATAGTGGGGAGGTAGACACTGGTGATCCTCCCAGCAGTTTTTACTATCCTCTGTAGGGTCTTGTGGTCCGATGCCTTGCAGCTTCTGTACCACACGATGAAGCAGCCAGACAGGACAGATTCAATGGTGCTCCTGCAGAAAGTTATTCGATTGGGGGCGGGGAGCCTTGCACACCTTAATCTCCTCAAAAAGTGTAGACGGTGCTGTGCCTTTCTGTCAACTGAGGACGTGTTGTGGATTGGTTATGTGCACACCAAGGAACTTTACATTCTTCACTCTCTCCATTGGAGAGTGGTTGACCTGTGCCTTCCTGAAGTCTATAATCATCTCTTTTGTCTTGTCCATGTTGAGATTCAGGTTGTTCTCATACCATTTGACAAGAATCTTTACCTCCTTTCTATATGCCAAATCATCACCGCTGCTATTGTATCATCAGTAAACTTGATGATGTAGTTTGAGCTGGATTTGGCAGTACAGTCGAGGTTGGCAGCATGATCAGCAACGGGTTGAACACACAGCCCTGGGGGGCACCAGTGCTCAGCGGGATACATCTTGAGATGTTGCTTCCAACCTTGAGGTCTTTTCATCAAGAGGTCCAAGATCCAGTTACAGAGGGGGGTGTTGAGTCCCAACGAGTCTAACTTACCCAGCAGCCTCTGAGAGATGATTACATTAAATGTCCAGATGAAGTTGATGAACAACAACCTGACACATGAGGCATCATTTCCTAAGTGGGACAGGACTGAGTGGAGAGCATCAGTGCACTAGTTAGAGTGGTACCCAAAATGGAAAGGATCTAATGTAGCCGGAAGGTGGGATTTTATATGATTCATTACCAGCCACACAAAGCACCTCATGATTGTTGAGGTCAGTGCCACTGGTAATTGTTTAGGCCGGTTATCATCGCTCTCTTTGGCACCAAAATGATAGCAACTGCCTTAAAGCCTGCAGGGACAGTGAACTGTTACAGAAGGATATTAAAGTTGCCCGTTAAGACCTCTGTTAGTTGGGCCGCACAATAACTCAGTACCTGACCAGGTACATTGTTTGGCCCAGCAGCTTTGCGTGGGCTTACCTGGCTGGGATTCTCCTCACCTAGGCTGCGGGCAGGCAGGTGCCTGTTCTTCAGGGAGAGAGGGGCTTTCTTTGATGTTATATCATTCATTGTGTCAAATTGTGCATAGAAGGCATTCAGCCTATCAGAAAGGGAGGGGTGGTGTCAGTGTCATTGATGTGTAGGGTGGACTTGTAATCTGTTATGGTTTGTATACCTTGCCACATGCGCCGTGTGTCCCTGATGTCATAAAGTTATCTGTGAATTTTCTGTAAGTGCTCCCACTTTGTCTTCCTGATGGCATGTGGGAGTATGGCTCTTACTGACCTTAGAGTCGTCTTATTCCCCCTATCTGATAGCAGTATCTCAATCCAAAGCAGTGCACAAACATCTGCAGCCAGCCATGGCTTCTGGCAGTGTAGTGTGTAATCACAGTAATGTCCTCAATGCATTTTCCTATGTAGCCAGTCACCAATCCCACATATTAATCAACGGTCACATGATGATTGTAGGTCGCCGCCTTGCTGAATATGATCCACTCCGTGCTTTTGAAACGGTCCTGCAGTGCACCTTTTTAGCCAGGTCCTGATCTTCGTGTGAACTCGTTAACCAGAGGTCTGTATGCAGGGATGTGTGGTCTGAATATCTGAGTTGGAGGTGCGGGCAGGGTACGGCCTTCTAGGCTTCACGAATGCTGGTATAGACCAGGTCCAACATATCCTTTCCTCTGGTTGTGAAGTTGACATGCTGGTAGATATTTAGAGTAGCAGGACTGTTTTTAAGTTGGCGTGACTGAAGTCACCAGCAACAATGAAGAACACATCAAGGTGAGTGACTTTGAGGTTGCAAACAGAGCCATAGAGCTCCTGCAGAGCTTCCCCAGCACTAGCACAGTGGGGGCAGGGGCGTCAACAGCAGCAATCACAACGGCAGTGAGCTTCCTCGGTGAGTAGAAAGGCCTGCACTTCACCATGGAAAACCCTACCTCTGTAAGCACTGGGTCTTGCGCTTAACATTGCACTGTCTCTTCACAGTTGGCCTACCAAGTTTCAACACTTCATGTTTAGCCGGGTTAAAATCCATCTGCTATTTATCTGCCTATATCTGCAACTGATATATATCGCATTGTATTCTTTGCCTGTCATTTACGCTATCCACAACACCACCAACCTCCATATCATCTGCAAACTTACTAAACTACCCATCTGCGTTTTCATCCAGGTTATTTATAAAAGCAGAGGTCCCAGGATAGATCCCTGCAGAACATCACTAATCACAGATTTCCAGCTGGAATGAATTCTGTCGACCACTATCCTTTGTCCTCTGTGGGCAAGCCAGTTCTGTATCCAAATGGCCAACTCACCATGGATCCCATGCATCTTCATCTTCTAGGTGAGCCTCCCATGAGATTGCTGCAGTATCTGTATTAACTTACCCGCTCATCGAAAACCCACTCCCCCGTGGGAGGCTCATGTAAGGGAGCATTGCAACCCCTCCCATCAGCTTTCACTTAACTGATGACATAACGGTGCCAGTAGAGTTTAAGTCAAGCTCACTGTGACCAAATTGTCAGGGTCGTCACGGGCTGATCAGTGGTGCTATGGAAAAGGTAAACAGTGGGGGTGTGTTGCAGTAAAGAAGGCTCAGGTGCACACTTTAATAAGTATTTGCCACTGTGTGTATGTTTAGTGTCCATTTGTCTGGGCACTTCAGGTGCTCAGGTTAGAAGAGTATTTGTAGTCGAGTTTAGCTTGAAGCATTTACTGAATGTTTAGTGTCTGTCTTGTCTTGTAAGTGAAGAGTTAACTCACTTACCGGTAGTGAGTTCCTTCTAGCCCCACTCATCAAACCTCCAAAGCTAATTTTGCTCAAGAATTGGCACTGCGAGCAGGATTCGGTGAGTCAACAGAAGATAGATAGCTTTTGAAGGAAAAAGGAGAGAGAGAACCCCTCCCCAAAATACGGAATCTCAGAGCAGACTGACAACAGTGCGGAATTTGGGAGTCTCACCAAGGAGTACGGGATGCCCTTAGACTAGTCAGACAAGTTGGACACCCATGGGGTGAAAAAGGGACATCACATCATGTTCATACTTAATAAGCCAGGGTTCCACAAGCGGAAGGGGAGCTGGAGGGATGCTTTCTGACTGCTGGCAGCTGTGGTAAGGCAGCAGCAACAAATAATCACACAAAAGGAGAAAGAAATAGATTGTGTGAGGAATGAAATAAAATTACTAAGCCAGCGATGTTTTACCATGAGGGAGGTTACCCAGTCAGTGCAGACCGGGGCCAGAGAGTTACAGGATAAGAGCACAGAGATGACCTGTTGGCTGGTAAAGGTGCAGCAGTTAAAGGCTGCCCACTGGGCTAACTGACAACCAGACCCTATGAAGCTCTGAGCCCTGATGTTGTGGGAGGCAACCCAACACATGGGTAAGGGATGGGGACATCCGGTTAAATAGTGAGGATGGGGAAGAGAGGTTAGTAGAGAGCCTCAGGGTTCCCCCTCTAATTGAGCATTCTTCCATCACTGGAGCTGCACCAGTATAGACTAGACCAGTGGCCACGAGGTTTCTTTTAAGAGGGCTGTCTCCTCATAGCTCCAGGCTCCATGAATAAAGGTGGCTGTCTCCTCATAGTTCCAGGCTCCATGAAAAAAGGTGAGGAAGAGCAGCCTCTTCCTGAGAGTGCCACCCACTTCCCAGGGGGGTGAGGATCGCTATGGGGCAAAGTGATAGCAGCAGTGAAGATTAGGTGTCCCTCACACACAGATTTGAACTCCCAGGAGGAGTGCAGCACAATGAAGGAAGGGACCGGAGCCCCTCGCCAGTGGGCTCTGATCACAGAGATCCATCCCGACAGTGACAAACCAACAGAAGGTCATAGATTAACCTCGACCATGGAAGGGTGTCTAGTAAAAGCAGCAGCTTGCATTCTAAAAGGAGTGTGCTCCCCTTATTGGGACCAGTGATAGGGGAAACCATCAGATTATTGGAGGGATTAGGGTATATGGGGGAAGCCCCTGTAGTCAGGTGCATAAGTTTGACTAGCAGCCTGGAGG
This sequence comes from Mobula birostris, assembly GCF_030028105.1. Classification (NCBI taxonomy): domain Eukaryota; kingdom Metazoa; phylum Chordata; class Chondrichthyes; order Myliobatiformes; family Myliobatidae; genus Mobula; species Mobula birostris. Next base: position 69,229,170 of record NC_092373.1, on the reverse strand, counting down.
TGGAGGGCCACACATGACCCATAAGAACTATGTTCCCGAGGGAGCACTTAGATGGGGGTTCCCACTCCCATCTTCTATGCCATGTGGAGGAAGCACTGCCAGGGGAAAAGGGACAAGGAGGTCACTAAGGGAGAAGGGCCATTCTCCAAAGCCTTCCCCAATAATGGATTCTTCTGTCCTCTGCAGGACTGCTTGCAACCCGCTCCGGATTCCTTATATCCCTTGCTTGGGAGGCTCTGGAAAAGGCACTGGCGGACCTTCAGCTACAGCAAGGGTCAGACAGTGGGTGACACTTTACCGCCCCAGTTCTGAATGGAGGAGGCTATTCACACTGCACCCACCCCATAATAAACTGTGAATGGTTTGAGTTCAATCAAAGTTGTGCAAGGTGTGGCCACTCATTTACTTGAGTGAGAGTGAGAGTGTATGTGTGTGTGTGTGTTTGAGTGAATGAGTCAGTAATGGCGAAGTCTGTCACGTGCATGTTAAACCTGTATCAGAAGAGTGTTTGAAGTAATCCTATGCTTCAGTGGGAAAAGAAATAGCAACACACACAAGACGCTGGAGGAACTCAGCAGGTCAGGCAGCATCTATGGAAAAGAGTAAACGGCGACGTTTTAGGCCGGCACCCTTCTTCAGGACGGAGAGGGAAGGGAGGAGGTGCTTGAATAAAAAGGTGGGGGCGGGGGGGAAGGAAGCTAGCTGGAAGGTAATATCTGAAGACAGGTGGGTGGGAAAGGTCAAGGGCTGGAGAAGAAAGAATCTGATAGGAGAGGAGGGTGGACAATAGGAGGAAGAGAAGGAGGAGGGGACCCAGGAGGAAGTAATAGGCAGATGAGAAGTCAAAGTGGGAAATGGAGGAAGGGAAGGAGGGATTCTGTTCCCCAGAAGGAGAAATCAATATTCTTTCTTTCTTTTTCAATCTTCTTATTAATTTCAAAATATAGAAACAAAACATAGCAATAATACAGATAATATGAGATGCATTGTTACATTTAAAAAAAAGAGTAATTGCAAAACCAAATAGTGGAAATTACCAAAACTCCCATACATGTAGAACTGATCACAGATAATATAAAGCCAAAAAAAAGAAAGAAAAAGAGAAAAAAAAACCCATCCCCAAAAGAAAAAAAAAACAACTAAACTAAACTAAAAGACTTGGGCAAAACTAACAACTTAAAAATGGAAAAGAAGAAAACCTCAGTGTCGACGATTCCACTCCCCTCCAACAACAGTACAGAGAAATAAAACAAGTTTGGAAATGATCAAATTACATCAAATGAAAATGCTGAATAAATGGCCTCCAAATTTTTTCAAACTTAATAGAAGGGTCATAAACTGCACTTCTAATTTTCTCCAGATTCAAACACACCATAGTTTGTGAAAACCAATGAAATACAGTAGGAGGGTTGATCTCTTTCCAATTCAACAAAATGGACCTTCTAGCTATTAAAGTAAGAAATGCAATCATCCTTCGTGATAAAGAGGTTAAATTATTTGAGTTTATCATTGGTAGTCCAAAGATAGCAGTAATTGGATGAGGTTGTAAGTCTATATTTAGGACCGTTGAAATAATATCAAAAATATCTTTCCAATATTTCTCCAACAAGGGACATGACCAAAACATGTGAGTTAAAGAAGCAATCTCAGACTGGCATCTGTCACATATTGGATTAATATAAGAGTAATAACGAGATAGTTTATCTTTGGACATATGAGCCCTGTGGACTACTTATCAACCTATGCTTAGCACATACAGAGGATGAATTCACCAACTGAAGAATTTTTTCCCATTTTTCAGTCGGTATATTAATCTCAAGTTCTCTTTCCCAGTCAGCTTTAATTTTATTAGAGGCATCAGGACATAAATTCATAATTATATTATATATAATTGCTATTACACCTTTCTGAGAAAGATTTAAGTCTAAGATTTTTTCCAAAGTGTCCATTGGATATCGGTGTGGAAAATTAGGAGAGACAGTAATTAAAAAGTTTCTAATCTGTAGATATCTAAAAAAGTGAGATCTGGGTAAGTTATATTTATTAGAGAGTTGATCAAAAGACATAAAACAGTTATCCAAGAATAAATCGCGAAAAGCTATTATACCTTTGGTTTTCCAATCAAAGTAAGCTTGATCCATCGTGGAAGGTTGAAAAAGAAAATTTGATATAATGGGACTTGCTAGAATGAATTGATTAAACCCAAAAAATCTTCGGAATTGAAACCGTATACGTAAAGTATGTTTAACTATTGGGTTATTCATTTGTTTATATGATTTAAAAGAAGTAAAAGGAAGTAAAGTTCCTAAAACCGAACCCAAGGAAAACCCTTGTAATGAATTAGATTCAAGATTTACCCAATGAGGGTTTAAAGATGCGTCCAAATCTTGTAACCAAAATTTTAAATATCGAATATTAATTGCCCAATAATAGAATCTAAAATTTGGGAGGGCAAGTCCCCCCTCCTTCTTGGATTTCTGTAGACATCTTTTACCTAACCTAGGATTTTTATTCTGCCAAATATATGAGGAAATTTTTGAATCTACGTTATCAAAAAAAGATTTTGGGATAAAAATTGGAACCGATTGAAATATATACAAAAATTTAGGCAAAATGATCATCTTAATAGTATTAATCCGACCAATCAAAGACAAAGAGATTGGGGACCATTTGGTAAATAAAAGTTTAATCTGATCAATTAAAGGTAAAAAATTAGCTTTAAATAAATCTTTATATTTTTTTGGTAATTGTTATCCCTAAGTATATAAATGAATCAGTAACCAATTTAAATGGTAAACGTCCATAAATAGGTACATGCTTATTTAAAGGGAGTAATTCACTCTTACTAAGATTCAATTTGTAACCAGAAAAGTTACTAAATTGAGCTAACAGATCTAAGATAGCAGGAATTGACTTCTCCGGGTTAGAGATATATAACAACAAATCATCTGCATATAATGATAATTTATGTATTTCATTTCCACGGGTAAAACCAACAATATTTGGCGAGTCACGGATAGCAATTGCTAAAGGTTCAAGAGCAATATTAAATAGTAAAGGACTAAGAGGGCAAATCAATATTCATACCATCAGGTTGGAGGGTACCTAGATGGTATATAAGATGTTGACCCGCCATCCTGTGGGTGGCCTTATCTTGGCACCAGAGGAGGCCATGGATCAACAAGTCAAAATGGGAATGGGAATTGGAATTAAAATGTTTGGCCACCAGAAAGTGTAGAGGAGACCACATTAGAAGCAATGGACACAGTAGAGAACCCCAGCAGGAGAAGCGTTGCCTCACCTGGAAAGATTGTTTCAGGCCCTGAATGAAGGTGAGGGAGGAAGTGAATGGACAGGTGTAACATTTAGGCTGCTTGCAGAGATTAACACCCGGAGGCAGATTAGTGGGGACAGACTACTGGACAAGGGAATTGTGGAAGGAGTGATCCCTGTGAAAAGTGGAGGGGAGAAAGTAAAGATATGTTTCGTGGTAGGATCTGTTTGGAGATGGTGGAAGTTGCAGCGGATGATATGTTGGATGTGGAGGCTGATGGGGTTGTAGGTAAGAACAAGATGGACTCTGTCACTATTATGGCGGTGGGGAGATGAGGTGAACATGGAGGTACAGGAAATCGAGGAGATGCTGGTAGGGGGGGGGGGATATCAATAGAAGAGGGAGGGAAACCCCAGCCTTTGAAGAATGAGGACATCTCTGATGTTCTGGAATGGAAAGCTACATCCTGGGAGCAGATACGATGGAGGCAAAGAAATTGAGAAAAAGGAATAGCATTTTTACAGGAGATACAGTGGGAAGAGGTACAGCTGAGTATCTTGCTACTTGGTGAAGTTAATTTGCAGGAGCCCTTATCTTTCAAGAAGGTTTTGCCTTTAGGAGGTTATGTCGATGTGTTAACATATTGGGGGCCCCCACTCAGCTGCCATTTCTTTCCCTTTGCTCTTTGGAAAATGTGTTAAAGTTTTCCATTGTCTGACATATCGTGGGTGTTCCATATCCCCTTCTACCCATAAGTGGCAGGACCGATCATGCACACGAACAGGCTGCTGAAACAGCAGATTAAGTTGTTGACCCCCAACCACACCTTTCTGAGTGTGCTGTAGCATGGGGTGGTCAACCTGAACTCCCAGCCAACAGACTGAAGGGTTCCCCAATGTCCCAGCACCTTACAGTCTCAGATCCTCCAAAGGTGGAAGAGGTGGAGGTGGAGGAGCATTTGGGGAGGGTTTGGTGCAGCAACCAGAGTGGGGAGATTGTGCCATGCAGACCAGTGAATACACAATGGGTAGCGCTACTGGGGTAATAGGGTAAAGTCTGTCTAAATACCCAGCAACCAACCAGGAGGGAGTGAGTTTGTGTCTCCCTTCGTTACAGAATGGCAAAGTGGTGGATGCTGACGGCCGTTACCATGATGGTGGTTGGTGTGAGATCCTATGGATGGCCTATGAGGATGCGAACCACGCCAACACTTTGAACTGGTGGATCTGCATGAGGGCTCCAACCCATGCTACAGAAGAGGTGACACTGTTAGCGATTCCCTTTACCAAAGAACAAGTCTGTGGGAGGGACTTGTCCAGCTTCTGTGGCTTTGGTATTCTGTCTTTTGAGAGACCAGGAGGGAGTAATTCATTCCAGTCTACCTCATCCCATTGTATGGGAATGGCCTTAAAGAAGTTGAGTCTTAGTAACCCCCAGTGGAGTAAGTGTTTTAAACTGGTACTTCCCTACTCATGATTTGTCTAATCCCAAGGTCCCAACTCCGAGAGTAATCCCTCTGGCAGAGGGAAAGGGAAGGAGTGTTGGTGAAGGTGGTAAAATGAGCACAGGTCCAAGCAGTCAGTGGGATACAGTGAGTGAGCAGGAACACTATCCTTCGATGAATGTGTCGACACCAAATGGTGCCATGAAGGTGGGCACTCCTCAGATGCTAAATAGCACATACTGGATGTGTAGCGCCTGGGCCTACCCATGGCTTTTTATGGGATAGAGCTGTTGCTGCTATCTGAGGTACATGGTACCAAACAATACAGACTGAACGAGCACACTGTCCATGAGGGTCAATGTTGTAACAGTGGTGTCACAGAGGCAGAAGTGTTCTGGATGATAGCATTTCCCCCGTATGGTGTGGCCAGGCTGTCCCAGGAACTGGTCCACATTGAATCGACTTTATTTCTTACGTCCTTCACATACACGAGGAGTAAAAATCTTTACATTGCATCTCCGCCTGAATGTGCAATGTGCAAATTATAGTAATTTATAATAAATAGTATGTACAGTAAGATATACAACAGAACAGTCAATATAGCTTAGAAACACAATTGCGTCAGCGTGAGTTAATCAGTCTGATGGCCTGGTGGAAGAAGCTGTCCCGGAGCCTGATGGTCCTGGCCCTAATGCTATGGTACCGTTTCCTGGATGGTAGCAGCTGGAAAAATTTGTGGTTGGGGTGACTTGGGTCCCCAATGATTCTTTGGGCATTTTTTATGCATGTGTCACTGTAAATGTCCTGAATAGTGGAAAATTCACAACCACAAATGCACTGGGCTGTCAACACCACTCTCTGCAGAGTCCTGCGATAGAGGGAATTACAGTTCCCATACCAGGCAGCGATACACCCAGTCAAAATGCTCTCAAATATGGCCCTGTAGAAAGTCCTTAGGATCTGGGGACTCATGCCGAACTTCTTCAACCATCTGAGGTGAAAGAGGCACTGTTGTGCTCTTTACACCACGCAGCCAGTATGTACAGACCAAGTGAGGTCCTTGGTGATGTGTATACCGAGGAACTTAAAGCTGTTCACCCTCTCAGCCCCAGATCCATTGATGTCAATAGGGGTGAGCCTGTCTCCATTCCTCCTGTAGTCCACAACCAGCAACTTTGATTTTACAACATTGAGGGAGGGGTTGGAAACACCTGCATACTTTAGCCTCAGACTTGACTGAAGTGCAGGTTGCATCATCAGCTCTCCTCAGGAGCTCAGTGTTAGCGACATCGAACGAAGTGTAAAAAAGATTTAGCTCATCTGGGAGAGAGTCAATAATGTTGGCAGCACCACCGTGTTTAGCTTTGAACTCAGCGATGGTGTGTAGACTTTGCCATATGCTGCGTGTGTTGTTGATGGAGAGTTGTGTCTGGATCTTGTCCCTGTATTGTCATTTTGCTGCCTTGATGACTTTGAGTAGATTGTAGCTGCATTTCTTACATTCCTGGTGGTTACTGGCGACAAAAGCTCTGTCTTGCACGGTTAGTGCTGTTCGCACGGAATTGTTGACCCTGACCAATTTTTGGGGGACAACGACCTCGATGCACTTCCGAATGAAGCTCGTGACCCCTTCTGTGAACTTGGAGGCATCCTCATTATGAAAGACATTCCAGCTGACTTCTTCAAAGCAGTCCTGTAGCATGGAGACGATTGGTTGACAAACAGTGGACCGTTTTAACTACGGCCCCCTCTTGTTTCAGCTTCTGCCTATACACGGGCAGAAGCAGGATTCAGTGGTGATCGGACTTCCCAAGCGGTGGACAGAGGAACGCTTTGTAAGCATTGCGGAAGGGAGAGTAGCAGTGGTTGAGTATGCTACCTCCGCATGTGTTCACCTGGATGTGTTGACAAAACTTCGGAGAGACTTTAGTCAGCGCCGCTCAATTAAAGTCTCCGGTGACAATGAAAGCAGCCTCCTGGTGAGCAGCCTCCAGGGTGTTGAAGGTCTTGTACAATTCCTTGAGAGCCAGGTCAGTATCAGCCTGCGGCGGAATATATGTATCTGTGAGTATAACCAGCTGTGAACTCCCTAGGCAGCCTGTAAGGTCTACACAGAAGCACAAGGTACTCCAGATTTGGGGAACAAAAGGATTTGAGGGCATGCATATTCTGGGGGTTGCACAAAGCATTATTGACCATGGAGCATACCCCATTTCTTTTACTCTTTCCAGAGAGGTGTTTAGACCTGTCCGCCCGGAACAGGAGGAACCCAGAGGGCTCGATCACATGATCCAGTATCTCCTCTGTCAACCATGTCTCCAAGAAGCACAAATATTACATTCCTTTGTCTCCTGCTGACAGGAGATTCTGGCTCTCAATTCGTACAGCTTATTTTCCAGGGACTGAACGTTAGCCAGGAGTATGCTAGGGAGTGGTGGCCAATTAGCACGCTATTTCAACCTCACCGAGACACCAGCCCTTCTCCCTCGACTCCAAGGTAGCAGCGGTAAAATAAATGAGCCTCCCATGGATCGTGTAAGCGGGAATTCCCAGTGTAGAAAAGGCAGCACATTGTGTGTAAATGTCGTCTTCCCGATCTTCAGAGTCAGCCAATCATATCTGATGTGGCTATCAGCTTCTTGAACAAGAAATGTGAAGGAAATTGCAGAAATGAGCAGTACACTGTAAAGTTGGTATGGAGCTCACAACGTGGCTGCCGTACACGGCGTCATCTTGCATGGACTCTGTGATGGAGACGCTGATCAACACAATGACCAAAACGCTCAAGTATACAGAGGATGCCCTAACCGGAGTGTCAATTGAGATGATGGCTATTCAGATGGTGGGTTTGCAAAACTGGATATCCTTGGACTACCTACTCACAGAGAAAGAAGGCACCTTTGCAGAGATTGGTCATGAGTGCTGCAACTACATCCCCAATGAGTCTGGGAACATTACTCACCTATCTGATCATATCAAGCAGTCAGTAAATAAGATCAAGGAAGTAGGAGGCCAGCTCCATAGATACTATACTCTGAAGGGAGGGAGTAGGAATATTCGTTACTTTTTGGATCATTGGGAGTCTAGTGAACTACTGCAGTACACTGGGTAGTAACGGGTGGGCTAATAATTCTGGGTTACTTTTTTAATATCCTTTTTATTTTTTTATTACAAACAAACAAAAAAAAACAACAAAAAAAAACACAACCACAAAAACCACGACCTTAACAAAATCAAATTAAATATTGAGCAGCAGAAGGGAGGAAAATATAAAGGCAAAAGTAAACATACACAGCAGAGGTGCACCGCACCAAAAAACCTCAGTCCTCACCCTGTGAGAAAGTCCAATACAGGGCCCCATATCCTTTTAAAGATGTCCCCTCTGTCCTCATTACATAGTCTCAGTCTCCAAATGTAAAGTACTTGCCAGTTCTCTCAGCCACAGATCGTACGTAGGCACAGAGTCCATTTTCCACATTTGCAGGATTAACTTCTTAGCAATCACTATTCCAAGCAATATAGCCATTTTTTTCATATTTAATGGCTGAAGATAGGGAGCTTTTCACTCCAAGGATGGCTATGAGTGGGTCTGGTTCCCACCGCTTCCCAAAAGCCTCAGAGAAACAGTGAAAAATACTTTTCCAGTGTGCATAAAGCTTACAACATGACCAGAATGAATGTGACAAATCACTGTCCACAGATTTACATCTATTACAAACTGGTGAAACTTCAGGGTAGAAACTGTGCAACTTTTCTTTGGAATAATGGAGTCTTTGTATTGTTTTAAACTGTATAAGTCTGTGTCTGACGTTGACTGAACGATCATGTATTCTCTTTAAGCACTCATCCCAGACCTCCTCTGTCAGTTCTATACCCAATTCACCCACCCATGCCTGTTTAAGACCTGCAGCATTTACCCAAGCTCCATTATGTAGGATCTGATAAAAATAGGATACCACACTATGAGTCACAGGATCAAATTCAGGTTTCTCTATTAATTGGAATAAGAGTGAACTAATGCCAGTCACTGCAGTGGTTAATACAGTGTACTTACAGTCCATTCCCTTTAAAATAACTTATGATAATTTTTCCTATCTTGGTGTGACTATTACAAAAATCCCAGATGACCTTTTGCAGGTGAATTGGCAAAACAAAGTTGAGCTGGTTAAACGCAATGTTGACTTTTAGAAAACCCTTTCAATTTCTTTGGTGGGGAGGGTTAACACAATCAAGATGATTGTACTGCCATGATTTCTTCATCTTTTCCAGTCAATTCCATGTTTTATTCCTCTGTCATATTTTAAGCAATTGGATTCAATTATTATACCCTTCATTTGGAATTATAAAGCCATTAGAATTACAAAAAAACACTTGTCAAAGCCCAAGGGAGCAGGTTGTTTTGCCCTACCGAACATTAAAATGTATTACTGGGCTGCCCACCTATCCATTCTTCCACGGTGGAGAAAAGGCCCACCCTCTACCTCAGACTTGTGCCCAGTACGGTTACTCATAGAGCGAGTGTTTTGTAAGAAGACTTCCTTACTAGCTCTCCATAATAGCCCCACTGCAGTTAATAAGTCACATTTTAGTAACAGCTTCATGGTTGGCAGCACTATAAGAATTTGGAAGCAGATTCAACTACACATTAAGGCCCCAAAAACTTATATTGACACTCTGATTTGTGACAATCATTCCTTTTTGCCTGGCCTGAATGATACTGTTTTTTCTACCTGGAAACAGAGAGGCATCTGTAATGTAGGTGACCTAATTATTAATGGAAACTTTGCCTCATTTGTGCAGTTACAAGCAGTTTACAACATCTAGTTTTTTTAGATATTTACAAATTCGAGATTATGTTCGGAAATATATACCTAACTTCGAAGTTTTAGACAAACATGAGTCCCTGGAGGCAATAAATAAATTTGATCCTGTTACTTGTAGTGTTATGTTTTGTGTGTAGTATTATGGGGTGCATGTGGGAACTTCACTAGCCTGTGGGTCAAGTATCACAGTTTCAATTATTCCTGAAAATCAATGGTAGTATAAGACATATCACATCTGCACCATACCACCCAGCTACAAAGGGCTTGGTGGGAAGGTTTCTTCAGCGTCTGAAGAACACACTGTGAGCAATGTCAGCAGAATACACTGCACTGACACTGAATCAGAAACTTGCCAATTTCCTCCTTGCATATTCACAATGCAGCATACTCCACAACCAACAATCCACCAGCTGTGCTGTTCCTGGATCGTCACTTGTGTTCACACTTGGATCTCCTCAAACCCAATCTCAGAAGGAGTATGCAGGACAAACAGCTGAGACAAATTGAGGGCTCCTCAAACAAGGAGGTTTGATGTTTCACTCCTGGACAAGCAGTCCTGGCGAGGGACTACAGAGATGATCAAAAGTGGGTATTCAGGATGATTAAGGACAGAACTGGATCATTTTCCTACACAGTGGAGATTGTGTCTAATATCATCTGGAGACAACAGAGTTGAGAATCAGTTGAGGAGAGCAGACAAGAAAGGAGGCTCATGTTCTGACCACCTCCTGCAGTCCCAGAGTCAACTCCTGCAATCACCACGGAGGAGGCCCCAGAACTTGAGATTGTTTCACAGCCACAAGTCTCACCTGCCAAACAGAGTGATCCCCTTTGTTAGGAAAGGCTTTCCATAAGAGTAAGAAAGCCTCCACAGTGATTAAATCTACATTCTATATTGAGTTGATAGATAAGCAGGGAGGGGTGCGTATATTAATACTGTGCATTTAATATTTCAGTAATAGTTGAGTAATCTGGTAAATATTTTGCTTCATTAGGTATTCTTGTTTGTTCAAATAATTCATTACAAGTTATATGTAGAGTATATGAACCGTACATGTCATTAAACCAACACTTCATATGCACCTCGCTTAACATAACAACGACATAATAACATAACATAACTCACATTCTGTTCTCCCTTGTTTTCCTTCCAATTAGTTTTATGTTTTGGAGTTACAAAACATTACAGTGTCTTTCAAGGAGTGAAATGTTGCAGTAGGTGTCTTAACTTACAAATTCATCGAAATTTACTCCCCCCAGGAGCTGGGGATTGACCCACGTAAGGAGCATTATAGCCCCCTTCCATTTAGTTGATGATGTCATGCACCAGTAGAGTTTAAGTCTAGTGTGTGGTAACCATGTGGTCTCTATTCATTCTTCAGGTCATCAGGGGCTTATCGGCATTGTTGTAGGAACAGTAAACAGTATGGATGCACTGCAGTATTGAGAGCCTGGTATCACAATTTAGATAAGGACTTGCCTCTGTGTGTATGTTTAGTGTCTGTTTTACATAGAAACATAGAAACATAGAAAATAGGTGCAGGAGTAGGCCATTCGGCCCTTCGAGCCTGCACCGCCATTTATTATGATCATGGCTGATCATCCAACTCAGAACCCTGCACCAGCCTTCCCTCCATACCCCCGATCCCCGTAGCCACAAGGGCCATATCTAACTCCCTCTTAAATATAGCCAATGAACTGGCCTCAACTGTTTCCTGTGGCAGAGAATTCCACAGATTCATCACTCTCTGTGTGAAGAAGTTTTTCCTCATCTCAGTCCTAAAAGGCTTCCCCCTTATCCTCAAACTGTGACCCCTCGTTCTGGACTTCCCCAACATCGGGAACAATCTTCCTGCATCTAGCCTGTCCAATTCCTTTAGGATTTTGTACGTTTCAATCAGATCCCCCTTCAATCTTCTAAATTCCAACAAGTACAAGCCTAGTTCATCCAGTCTTTCTTCATATGAAAGTCCTGCCATCCCAGGAATCAATCTGGTGAACCTTCTTTGTACTCCCTCTATGGCAAGGATGTCTTTCCTCAGATTAGGGGACCAAAACTGCACACAATACTCCAGGTGTGGTCTCACCAAGGCCTTGTACAATGGCAGTAGTACCTCCCTGCTCCTGTACTCGAATCCTCTCTCTATAAATGCCAGCATACCATTCGCCTTTTTCACCGCCTGGTGTACCTGCATGCCCACTTTCAATGACTGGTGTATAATGGCACCCAGGTCTCGTTGCACCTCCCCTTTTCCTAATCAGCCACCATTCAGATAATAATCTGTTTTCCTATTTTTGCCACCAAAGTGGATAACTTCACATTTATCAACATTAAATTGCATCTGCCATGAATTTGCCCACTCACTCAACCTATCCAAGTCACCCTGCATCCCCTTAGCATCCTCCTCACAGCTAACACTGCCGCCCAGCTTCGTGTCATACGCAAACTTGGAGATGCTGCATTTAATTCCCTCATCCAAGTCATTAATATATATTGTAAACAACTGGGGTCCCAGCACTGAGCCTTGCAGTACCCCACTAGTCACCGCCTGCCATTCTGAAAAGGTCTCGTTTATTCCCACTCTTTGCTTCCCGTTTGCTAACCAATTCTCTATCCACATCAATACCTTACCCCCAATACCGTGTGCTTTAAGTTTGCACACTAATCCCCTGTGTGGGACTTTGTCAAAAGCCTTTTGAAAATCCAAATATACCACATCCACTGGTTCTCCCCTATCCACTCTACTAGTTACATCCTCAAAAAATTCTATGAGATTCATCAGACATGATTTTCCTTTCACAAATCCATGCTGACTTTGTCCGATGATTTCACCGATTTCCAAATGTGCTGTTATCACATCTTTGATAACTGACTCCAGCAGTTTCTCCACCACCGACGTTAGGCTAACCGGTCTATAATTCCCCGGTTTCTCTCTCCCTCCTTTTTTAAAAAGTGGGGTTACATTAGCCACCCTCCAATCCTCAGGAACTAGTCCAGAATCTAACGAGTTTTGAAAAATTATCACTAATACACCCACTATTTCTTGGGCTATTTCCTTAAGCACTCTGGGATGCAGACCATCTGGCCCTGGGGATTTATCTGCCTTTAATCCCTTCAATTTACCTAACACCACTTCCCTACTAACATGTATTTCGCTCAGTTCCTCCATCTCACTGGACCCTCTGTCCCCTACTATTTCTGGAAGATTATTTATGTCCTCCTTAGTGAAGACAGAACCAAAGTAATTATTCAATTGGTCTGCCATGTCCTTGCACCCCATAATCAATTCACCTGTTTCTGTCTGTAGGGGACCTACATTTGTCTTTACCAGTCTTTTCCTTTTTACATATCTATAAAAGCTTTTACAGTCAGTTTTTATGTTCCCTGCCAGTTTTCTCTCATAATCTTTTTCCCTTTCCTAATTAAGCCCTTTGTCCTCCTCTGCTGAACTCTGAATTTCTCCCAGTCCTCAGGTGAGCCACTTTTTCTGGCTAATTTGTATGCTTCTTCTTTGGAATTGATACTATTCCTAATTTCTCTTGTCAGCCACGGGTGCACTACCTTCCTTGATTTATTCTTTTGCCCAACTGGGATGAACAATTGTTGTAGTTCATCCATGCAATCTTTAAATGCTTGCCATTGCATACCCACCGTCAATCCTTTAAGTGTCATTTGCCAGTCTATCTTAGCTAATTCACGACTCATACCTTCAAAGTTACCCCTCTTTAAGTTCAGAACCTTTGTTTCTGAATTAACTATGTCACTCTCCATCTTAATGAAGAATTCCACCATATTATGGTCACTCTTACCCAAGGGGCCTCTCACGAAAAGATTGCTAATTAACCCTTCCTCATTGCTCAAAACCCAGTCTAGAATAGCCTACTCGCTAGTTTTGTCCTGCCACCTCGTCCACTCAGTTTAGATAAATATTTGTAACTGAGTTTAGCTTGAAGGGTTTGCTGAATGTTCAGTGTCTATCTTGTCTTGTAAATAAATAAATAGTTAAACTAATTACTGGTAGTGTGTTTCTTCTGTCTCCATTTAGCAAACCTGCAGACTTGATTTAACACAACAGAGTGACCTTGTCAAAGACCTTACTAAAATCTACATAGGCAACATCTACAGCTCTACCCACATCAGTCGTCCTTGTCATCTCATCAAGAGTCTCTGTCAAATTAGTAAGGGTTCTTCTTGGTATCCATCAGCAGAATGCAAAGTTGATGTTGTTCCCCAGTCAACCAATGCAGCTTGTAACTGTGCAGGAACAGCCTTCTTTCATTTGATGAAATGGAATGGCTGTGAGGGAACAGGTTCACTAAGTTACATTTTCTTTGCCTTGTTTTACTTTATATAATATTGTAGAACTCATTGAGAAGTAATTAAGTAAAAACATGTAAAGGATTGGTTTTACAGATTTTAGGGTATTTTTTATGCTCTTCGGCAACTTGTGCATTCAGGACATTCGCAAGGACTGCATTTTTGTAAACATTGCGATGTGGCAGGAGCAATGTGGCAAGAGTCATGTTAATTAGCAGGACAACATTTCAGTGGTGAATTCATGTCATTCTTTGTGGTACATTTGGTACCACTTTCTATTTTGCAATGCATAAATAAATGAAGCAATTCCCTCAGATTTCCAAAGAGCAAACAAAGTGGCTATCCATGCCGCTCCCACTTTTCATTTTTGAGAAATACAACTTAGGATGTGGGACAATGGGAGGGGGGAGGGGGAGGGGAAACGTCGACTCAGACCATGAGAGGCCTGCATCAGGCATTTTCATGCCTTACAAGGTACAGATTGGAAGTCTGTGTGGGGCGCCACTCTTCGCACAGACCAGAGCCATGTGTGATTAAGTGCCTTGTTCAAGGGCACAAACAAGCTGCCACAGCTAAGGCTCAAACTAGTGACCTTGAGGTAACTAGACAAGCGCCTTAACCACTTGGCCACGTGCCCAACAATAGAAGCCATTAAACAGCTCTGTAATAGAAAAAAAACATACTTAAGTAGCCCAGTTCTCCAATGTCCTGCCTGAGAGATTTGTGGTATATAAATGGAGGGTGGAAGTGACCATCTCTGCTGTTAATAGTATTGTAAAGATGGATAATATTCCCCACTGGACTGGATGATATAGTCAGTTTACTCAGTGTAGCTGAATTTACTTGTGTGAAATGTTTCCCAGTGAGCAAGTTCTCTTGGTGCTCCTAATCTGAAACCTCAACATTGCCTGGCTTTCCGCCTTCTTGCTAACTATGACTTATCCATCACTTAGACCCTGGCATGTGCTCTGATGTGTTCATCAGAAACTATTATACACATTTTACCTCCCTGTATCTTTTGTTCAAAAATTAATAGCTGCTCATTGATCTTACTTAGCTGCATGATAAGATACATTTGTTTTCTGATTTACAGTTCAAAATGTTAATCCTGTTTTTGTAAAACTTTCAATAGAATTAGTAGTTTTAGAACCACTTAATATTCATTAGCCTGGGTCAAGAGGATGGCAATGAAGTCAATAATAGTGACAGAGCAAAATCTGGAGCAAAAGCAAGATTCTGAAAGCCCTCAGTGAACTAGGAATATGGGACACATGGGGGGGGGGAGGGGTGGAATCCACAAGCCATTTGCCGATGACATGAAGGTTGGTTGAGATGACATGAAGGTTGGTTGAGCTGTGGATAGTGCATCATAGTTTTCAAAAGGACAGCAATAGGAAGCAGAGCTGGGCTGAGAAGTGGCAGATGGAGTTCAACCCAGAGAAGCGTGAAGTGGTTCACTTTGGAAGGTTGAATTTGAAGACAGAATAGAGGGTTAATGGCAGGAGTATTAACAGTACGGAGAAACAGAGGGATCTTAGAGTTCACATCCCTTAAAGCTGCAGAGGAACTTGACAAGGTTTTTAGGAAGGCATACAGTGTGTTGGACTTCATTAGTTTCTGGACTGAGTTCAAGAGTCATGAGTTCTAAAAAACCCTGGTTAGACCACATTTGGATATTGAGTTCAGTTCTGGTCACCTCATTTGAGGAAGGATGTAGAAACTTTAGAGAGGGTGCGGAGGAGATTTACCAAGGTATTGCTTGGACTAAAAAGCATGTCTTATGAGTATAGGTTGAGCAAGCTAGGGCTCTTCTCTTTAGAGTGAAGGAGGATGAGAGGTGATTTGATAGAGGTGCTCAAAATAGTAAAAGGCACAGATAGATTGTCTACCTAGAAACATTTTCCCAAGGTGTAAATGGTTAATATGAAGGGGCATAATTTCAAGATGATTGACGGGGAGTGTGGGGGATGTTAGAGGTAAATTCTTTTCATGGAGAGTAGTGGGAGCTTGGAATATACTGCAAGGGGTAGTGGTAAAGGAAAATACATGAGGGACGTTTCAGAAACACTTAGATAGGCACACTGATGATAGAAAAATGGACGACTATATATGAGGGAAGGGTTAGATTGATCTCAGACTAGGTTAATAGGTTGACACAACATCATGGGCCAAAGGGCCTGTACTGTGCTGCAATGTTTGATGTTCTCTGTTCTATTCAACCCCTCCTTCTCTGGATCCACATATCGCTTGCCAGCCCTTGATACAACTCCCCCCTCCCCACACACACACACACACCTCTTTATACTGGCTATCACCCCTCTACTCTATCAATCCAGACCTAAAATATTGACTGCCCTTTTCCTTTCACAAACTCTGCAGTTCCTTCAGCAGCTTGTCTTTTGTTCAAGTCAATACTGGTCTTAGTTTCTTTCCTCCAAAAACTTGCCTCATATTTTTAACATGCCAACAAGGGAAATATTTGAATCTAAATGATTATTATAAGCTGATGTCCTATGGTTGTTAAATTATTTTTAGAAGCATAATTCTTATAAGTTGCTCCCTTTTTCACTAAATCACTGTTAGGGAATATTCTGGAACTGGAGTATAAAGAAAACGTTAACTTTAGCCCTGAACATGCACTGCAGATTAAATTTAAAATGCAGCCCTGATTTCTGGAGCTGTGAACAGCAGATAATTGAAAAACCATAAAAAGTTGTTTAATATTCATTTTGGGTGTCTGGAGTGTGGGTGCAAAGAAAGAGGTGGTGAAAAATTGTATGTAATTCAAATGAAGCATTGTAGATACATTGCAAATACAGAATTGTCCTTTGATCTTTAGCATACAAAATGTCATGTAATATTGGGTTGAACAGGCCTTCTTCCTCCAATATGATGCCTGCTGCTCGTTTTTGTTAAATAAAACACTTCTATATTTATTAGCTTCAGTTTCTGTCTGGTGACTTTGTTCACATTACAACAATCACTTATTAATTAACATACTCCCAGTAAGTAACGACATTTTATTACATGTCAGTTTGTACTCTCACTTAATTATTTACACAATACGAAAGTAGTTCTTCAGAGTATTGCTATCTACTCAGATAGCAATCTGTAAAAGGGATCGTCATTAAATAGGCCTGGGCACACAATATGAGTAAATACCATGTTATGTGCTCCAAAAGCCAAAAACCTCATTTCTTTTACACATTACCTGGATATTAAGTAGGTGCTAAGGTAGTGAGCGATTAGTGTGATGATATTAAAGCTTTGAGAGTTCCAAAATTTGAAGCTCAATTCCGGCACCATTATATAAGGAGTCTCTCTGTATGTTCTCCCTGTGGAATGCATGGGTTTTCCCCAGGTGTTCTGTTTTGATCCCACAGTCCAGATAGATTAATTAGTCATTGTAATTGGTCATTTATTTGTATATCTGAGACTACTAAGCAATTTTGACTTCCATTTTGACTCCTTCATTTTTGTGATATTTATGCCAGCTCTCTTCACCTAGTAAAATGTAGAATGAAGGACATTAACTATGTGTGTGTGTGAAATTGCATAAAGTGCATCACTACAGAGAAATAAGTAACTACTTCAATTCACCTTGATTGTCAATGGCCTCATTACAGTTTACAGAATTCTTTAGATTTTGATGATAAATTACATCCTAAGAATGAAAAACAAGTATGAATGAAGAAAATTCTTTCATTAATTTTGCATTTAGTCGAACCATAGAACCATAGAACTATAGAACACTACAGCACAGAAAACAGTCTGTGCTGAAGCATTATTCTGCCAGTCCCATTGACCTGCATCCAGTCCATAACCCTCCAGACCTCTCCCATCCATGTACCTGTCCAATTTATTCTTAAAACTTAAGAGTGAGTCCGCATTTACCACGTCAAATGGCAGCTCGTTCCACACTCCCACCACTCTCTGAGTGAAGAAGTTCCCCCTAATGTTCCCTCTAAACCTTTCCCCTCTCACCCTAAAGCCATCTCCTCTCGTACTTATCTCTCCTAATCTAAGTGGAAAGAGCCTATTCATACTTGCCCTGTCTATACCCCTCAGAATTTTGCAAACCTCCATCAAATCTCCCCTCATTCTTCTATGCTCCAAGGAATAAGGTCCTAACTTGTTCAATCTTTCCCTGTAACTCAACTCCTGAAGACCTGGCAACATCCTAGTAAATCTTCTCTGCACTCTTTCAATCTTATTGATATTCTTCCTATAGTTAGGTGACCAGAACTGTACACAATACTCCAAAATTTGGCCTCACCGATGTCTTATACATCCTCCCCATAACATCCCACCTCCTATACTCAATACTTTGATTTATGAATGCCAGGATGCCAAAAGCCTTCTTTACAACCCTGTCTACCTGTGATGCCACTTTCAGGGAATTATGTATCCGAACTCCCAGATCCCTTTGTTCCTCCACACTCCTCAGTGCCCTACCATTTACTGTGTATGTCCTACCTTGACTTGTCCTTCCAAAATGTAGCACCTCATGCTTGTCTGCATTAAATTCCATCTGCCATTTTTTTGGCCCATTTTTCCAGTTGGTCCAGATCCCTCTGCAAGCAAGAAGAATCTGTGTGCCTTACTTAACATGTTAATTTGGTATTTCTGATGTTTTTAATTCTAGTTTTAGTGAATAATTTTCTGTTTCAAATTGAAATGCTTCTAAAGCTCAGAATCAGAATCAGAATCTGGTGTAATATCACTGGAACTAGTAGTGAAATTTGTTGTTTTGCTGCTGCAATACAGTGCAATGCATAATAATAAAACACTAAATTACAATAAGCAGTATATATTTAAAAAGGGAAAATTAAATTAAATAGGTAGTGCAAAAAGAGAGGAAAAGAATGGTAAGATAGTGTTCATGGGTTCATAATAATAATAATAAGTACTTTATTGATCCCAAGTGCAAAACTTTTTTGTTACAGCAGCAACATTTAAGAACACACTTAGCAGTGTGCAGACTTAACTAATGATAATATACGGAATAATAATATACATAATAACAATGTACCAATGTGCAATAATAATGTACAAAATAATAAAGCAGAGACTACTGTACTGTGATGTGTGTTCTCCTGTCACACAGAGATGAACAATTGTGTATGTTTACTGCGTTTAGTGGGAAAGATTTTCTGTAACCATCATTTTGACAGCAGGGTTGAATGAGTCTGTTCAAAAAGGTACTCCGCTGTTTATTCAGTAGGTCATGGAGAGAATGTGCCAGATTGTCCATAATGGATAACAGTTTGTTTAGCGAACTCCTCTCCACCACTGACTCAAAATAGTCAGTTGTCCATTCAGAAATCTATGGCTAAATGGAAGAATAGGGTTTTTTCATTCAATAATCCGATCTGGTGCAATAATAACAGGGTTATCGTGATGGAAAATTTTAATTTCCCCAATATTGATTTGCATCTCCCTAGAGCCAGGGGTTTAGATGGGGTAGAGTTTGTTAGATGTGTTCAGGAAGGTTTCTTGACACAATATGTAGATAAGCCTACAAGAAGAGAGGCTGTACTTGATCTGGTATTGGGAAATAAGACTGGTCAGGTGTCAGATCTCTCAGTGGGAGAGCACTTTGGAGATAATGATCACAATTCTATCTCCTTTACCATAGCATTAGAGAGGGATTGTAGCAGGATACTAGTTAGGAAAATGTTTAATTGGGGTAAGGGGAAACATGAAGCTATCAGGCAGGAACTTGGAAGTATAAATTGGGAGCAGATGTTCTCAGGGAAATGAATGGAAGAAATATGGCAAATGTTCAGGGGATATTTGCGTGGCATTCTACATAGGTACATTCCAATGAGACAGGAAAAGGATGGTAAGGTACAGGAACTGTGGTGTACAAAGGCTGTTGAAGATCTAGTCAAGAAGAAAAGAAAAGCTTACAAAAGGTTCAAAAAAACTAGGTAATAATAGAGATCTAGAAAATTATAAGGCTAGCAGGAAGGAGCTTAAAAATGAAATTTGGAGAGCCAGAAGGGGCCATGAGAAGGCCTTGGTGAACAGGATTAAGGAAAACGCCAAGGCATTCTCCAAGTATGATAAGAGCAAGAAGATTAGATGTGAGAGA
Organism: Mobula birostris; assembly: GCF_030028105.1. Taxonomy (NCBI): domain Eukaryota; kingdom Metazoa; phylum Chordata; class Chondrichthyes; order Myliobatiformes; family Myliobatidae; genus Mobula; species Mobula birostris. The sequence goes on along the minus strand of NC_092373.1, from coordinate 69,209,214 downwards.
ATAGGTCCAATCAAATGTGATAGTGGAAAAGTGTGTATGGAACTGGAGGAGGCAGCAGAGGTACTTAATGAATACTTTGCTTCGGTATTCACACGGAAAAGGACCTTGGCGATTGTAGTGATGACTTGTACTTGCAGGGAAGACTGAAAAACTTGAGCATTCTGACATTAAGAAAGAGGATGTGCTTGACCTTTTGGAAAGCATCAAGTTGGACATGTCACTGGGACCGGGTAAGATATACCCCAGGCAACTGTGGGAGGCGAAGGAGGAGATTGCTGAGCATCTGGCAATGATCATTGCATCATCAAAGGGGATGGGAGTGGTTCTGGAGGATTGGAGGGTTACAGATGTTGTTCACTTATTCAAGAAAGGGAGTAGAGATAGCCCTGGAAATTATAGACTTGTGACTCTTACTTCAGTAGTTGGTAAGTTGATGGAGATGATCCTGACAGGCAGGATTTATGAACATTTGAAGAGGCATAATATGATTAGGAATAGTCAACATGGCTTTGTCAAAGGCAGGTCGTGCCTTAAGAGCCTGATTGAATTTTTTGAGGATGTGACCAAACACTTTGATGAAGGAAGAGTAGTAGATGTAGCATATATGGATTTCAGCAAGGCATTTGATAAGGTACCCCATGCAAGGCTTGTTGAGAAAGAAGGGAGGCATGGGATCCAAGAGGATATTGTTTTGTGGATCCAGAATTGTCTTGCCCACAGAAGGCAAAGAGTGGCTGTAGACAGGTCATATTCTGCATGGAAGTTGGTCACCAGTGGTGTACCTCAGGGATCTGTTCTGGGATCCCTTCTCTTTATGATTTTTATAAATGACCTGGACGAAGAAGTGAAGGAATGGGTTAGTAAATTTGCTGATGACACAAAGGTTAGGGGTGTTGTGGATAGTGTGGAGGGCTGTCAGAGATTACAGCGGGACATCGATAAGATGCAAAACTGGACTGAGAAGTGGCAGATGGAGTTCAACCCAGATAAGTGTGAGGTGGTTCATGTTGGTAGGTCAACTGTGATGGCAGAATGCAGTATTAATGGTAAGACTCTTGGCAGTGTGGAGGATCAGAGGGATCTTGTGGTTCAAGTCCACTTGGAGTACTGTGCTCAGTTCTGGTCGCCTCACTACAGGAAGGATGTGGAAAACATAGAAAGGGTGCAGAGGAGATTTACAAGGATGTTGTCTGGATTAGGGAGCATGACTTATGAGAATAGGTTAGGTAAACCTGGTCTTTTCTCCCTGGAGAGATGGACGATGAGAGGTGACCTGATAGAGGTATAGAAGATGATGAGAGGCATTGATCATGTGGATAGTCAGAGGCTTTCTCACGGAGCTGAAATGGCTAACACAAGAGGGCAGAGTTTTAAGGTGGTTGGAAGTAGGTACAGAGGAGATGTCAGGGGTAAGTATTTTACGTAGAGATTGGTGAGTACGTGGAATGGGCTGCCGGCAATGGTGGTGGAGGAGGATACTATAGGGTCTTTTAAGAGACGCTTGGATAAGTATATGGAGCTTAGAAAAATAGAGGGCTATGGGTGACCCTAGGTAATTTCTAAAGTAAGTACATGTTCAGCACAGCATTGTGGGCTGAAGGGCCTGTATTGTTCTTTTTCTATGTTTTCTATATTTTCTATGTTTTTTTTATGTTTTCTAAGAAGCTATTCCTGAAACGTTCAGTGTGTGGCATCAGACTCCAGTACTTCCTCGTTACCGGAGTAATGAGAAAGGACATGTCCTAGGTGATGGAAACCTTTAATGATGGATGCCACCTTTGAAGGTATCACCTTTTGAAAGTGTACTGGATGCTGAGGAGGCTAAAGCCTATGGCAGAGCTGGCAGAGCTTATAACTTTCTGTAGCTTTTTCCAATCCTGCTTAGTGGCCCCTCCATACCAGATAGTGATGCAACCAGTTGGAGTGCTCTCCATGATACACCTGTAGAAATTTGCAAGTGCTTTTAGTGATGTACCAATTCTCCTCAAACACCTAATCAAATAGAGCTGCTGTTGTCCCTTCCTTGTAATTGCATCAGTATGTTGGCCCCAGGATAGATCCTCAGAGATGTTGACACCAAGGAACTTGAAACTGCTCACACTTTCTACTTGTGATCCTTCAGTGAGGGCTGGTATGTGTTCCCCTGACTTCCCCTTCCTGAAGTCCACAATCAATTCCTTGATCTTACTGATGTTTTGTACAAAGATTTATGCTGAAACACTACTCAACCAGCTGATGAAACTCACTGCTGTACGCCTCCTCCTCACTATATGAAATTCTGCCAGCAATAGTTGTATTGTCGGCGAATTTATAGATGGCATTTGAGCTGTGCCTAACCACAAAATTGTGGGCTTACAGAGAGTGGAGTTATAGGCTAAGCTTGCATCCTTGAAGTGCGCCAGTATTGATCGTCAGCATGAGGAGATGTTATTTCTGATCCATACAGGTGGTCTCCTGAAGAGTAAGTCAAGGATCCAGTTGTAGAGAGAAGTACAGAGGCCCAGGTTTTGGAGCTTGTTGAGGGTATGACTGTGTTGAACACAGAGCTTATAAGTCAATTCACAGCAGCCTGATGTATGTATTGCTACTGTTCAGGTAATCCAAGGTCGAGTGGAGAGCCAGAGAGGTTGCATCTGCTGTAGACCTAATGTGGCGATAGGCAAATTGCAGCAGATCCAGGTCTTTGCTTAGTCAGGAGTTGATTCTAGACATGACCAACCTCTGAAAGGACTTCATCGCAGTAGATGTGAGTACTACTGTGTGATAGTTGTTGAGGTAGCTCACCCTGCTGTTCTATGATTGTTGCCCTTTTGAGGCAGGTGGGACTGCAGCAGTGAGAGATTGCAGGTGTCCTTGAGCACTCCTGCCAGTTAGTTGGCACAGGTTTTCAGAGCCCTACTAAGTGCACCGCAACAAATGGCAAGGTACTCTTTAGCAACACCTAGAGCAAGGCGAAAGAGTGATCTTGCGTCAGTTTGAGGAGCGGAGAGCTAAACGGAGAACACAGCAGACAGCGGACATCAATTCCACGATGCCCTACACATGCAGCAACTGTGGCAGAGCCTGCCATCCCAGGATTGGCCTCAATAGCCACAGTCGATGCTGCTCAACAAACCAATGACTACCAGAGTCGAAGTACCCATGGTCGACCATGACCGGCGGAGGCCACACACCAGGTACAACATCAGGGCTGGTGCCCTGCAAAGGTTCACCCTCTAGAAAAATGTTCTGACATTGGCTTCCGAGAGAAAGCTCACAGGGTCACCAGATGCTGCAGGGATTTGCACAGGTGTACATAGTTTGATTCTCCCTTTCAAAGTGTGTAAAAACAGAATTTGAGTTCATCAGGAAGTGAGGCATCACAACCATTCATGATATTAGGTTTCTCTTTGTAGGAGGTAATAGCTTGGAATCTCTGCCAGATCTGACGTATATCCAATTCCATCTCTAACCTCAACTGGAGTTGTTTCTTCATCCTTAAAATAACCTTCAGTAGGCCGTAACGGATTTCTTACACAGTTCTAGATCACGGTTTGAATGCCATAGATCTAGCTATCAGTAGATTACAAATCTCCAGGTTCATCCACAGCTTTTGGTTTGCTATGCATTGGAAATTAACAGAAAAATCAATGATAGTTTTTGATGCTTCAAGTTACATATACCTAGTTTATATAAATTAGTTATTCATAAACACAAATCAAAGAGTTGGTGGCCCTCTGCAAATGTGAGATTGTGATCCAAAGTACAATAACATCTTAAATATTATGTCTGTATTGAGACTGATGGAGTTAAAATGAGCTTGTCAAATTTGTCAGGCAAAATAATATCAAATAAAATTCCATGGGCTACAAACTCTGGTATTGCTTGGGAGGGTTGACTTGCATTTCTTTGCCTGAGGGTGACACAGTGCACAGACAAATAAACATTTCATTGCTTTGCATTTGGGTCACATTGTTGCATAATTCATTGAAAAATTGTGACTAAATATAAAAGTACTGCGGTATATAAATCAATTAACAATATCGCACTGACATGTTCTTGAATCATTTTAAGACTGTGTTTCATTTGTTTTTTTTAGTCTATTCATTTTAGATCATTGATAATTTGTTAAATCTTTCCTCACGCTGAAATGTATCTGAAGCCATATAGTCGCAGAGTAACACAGAATGGATACAGCCTCTTTGTCCAATGAGTCCTTCCCACCCAGTATGTCAAGGTAAAATTTGTTGAATTTCAGCCTGAAATTTTACTTCTTGCAAACATGAGAAAATCTGTTCTATTACATAATTAACAGCCCTCAATATTTATCTGAGGAACGTGTGTTCTTGAAGGGCATTCTTTGATTCCCAAAATGTCCACAGGGAATTCTGGGAATTGTGTGTGTGTGTGTGTGTGTGTGTGTGTGTGTGTGTGTGTGTGTGTGTGTGTGTGTGCGCGCGCGCACGTGTTTTGTAATATATTCAAACATTTAATTAATAAACTTCTCAGAATCTAATTACCATCATCCATATTTTATCCATATTAAAATTCTTTTTAAATTGACAGATATTTTTATCATTCTTTTTTTCATTATCTATTATGGTTAATTTTCCCTTGTAGTTTAATTCTGCCAATGCAATTTCTTGAGGCAGGAAATTAAGAGAAACATCTTATTTACCAAATTTGATCTTTCACTGGGCTATTTAAACTAATCAAAAAGAGTTCCATAAATTGCCTGACAAAATCCAGAAAATATCAAAATATAACTTGAAACTTGAAGTTGTCCACAATGTGATCAATTTTACAGTTTCTTTTGAAAAACCCTAACAAAATCTCTTTTCTTCCTTCCCTATGTCCCTGCAATTGCAGTGACATTGATGACTGTTTGAGCCTTGTTGCTCAGTCTGCAGCCTGAAGCACAATGCTCCTGCGAACATATTCTGCCTATCAGTTCAAGGTTATCTTCAAAATTTCCAGTCCAGTTGACCACTTACAACTTGTTCAGGTCTAAGATTCATAGAACACTGATTCATCAATTTCAGGCATTGGAGATGAATTCTATTTTTTTTTGGTGTGTGCCTGCGTGCGTGCGAGTCTGTGCATATGCATCTGTGTGTGTGTGTGTGCGTGCGTGCATCCGTGTCTTTTAACAAGGTGCGGAGTGAGAGAGAGAGAGACTGTGTGGCGCGTCACTCCTCACACAGACATTTTCACAGTATTTTTCCCTTTATTTTACGAGATTGAGTTACAATCTCGACACTCAACCCGGCACGGATGCAAAGCGTACTTGGGAGTGGACCAGACTGGTTTTGAACCCGGGAACCTCTGCTCCCGGTTCTGGTGCCGATGTCATTGTACCACCAGCCGGCCCGAAGTCTATTATCTTAAATATCAGAAAATTATGACAATCTTTGGTCTTCGGGAAAGAAATATATTGATCATTAATTTTGTTCTGGATCATTTGTAACCTAAGGATTGATATTTAAGTAAAATAAATTTTGCTTTTTCTTTTATTATTGCATAATAGTACCAATGAAAAGCAGACAAAATAAATTGAAACAGTTTTCAAATTCAGCAAGTGCCATGAAATGTATTTGCAATAATATAGATCTGTAATTTAATAAAAACTAACTGTTGCACCTGAATTTGGAATGGGTATGATGGCAGGCTCCATCCGGTACATCCAAGCTAGCTGTCATCAAACTGGTGAGGAATGCACATTCTCGTTGACATTTCTCAGGTATGTGGGAACTGATGTTATGGCAGGTCACACAAAAGGGATTCAATAGCACAGATGCAGAAAATGATTCATTGTTAGGCTTCTGAAAATGGTGATTTATCTCAACATGACAGTGTTGGAGAAAGATGTGTCATTTATTTTCTTCTTAATTTTAAGTAATTTGCTCAATTCACAACTTCTAACTTGCATTTTATCTCTTTAATGATAAGTCGAATTGAATTGACTTTATTTCTTAGATCCTTCACATATATGAGGACTAAAAATAGTTACCTTATGTCTCCATCCAAATATGCAATGTGCAATTTATAGTAATTTATAATAACTAGTATATACAACAGGACAGTCAATGTAGCATAGAAATACAATTGTATCAGTGTGGAAGAAGCTGTCCCAGAGCCTGTTGGTCCTGCACTACCGTTTCCCAGATGGTAGCGGCTGGAACAGTTTGTGGTTGGGGTGACGCAGGTCTCCAATGATCCTTCAGGCCATTTTTACACACCTGTCTCTGTAAATGTCCTGAATAGTGGGAAGTTTACATCTACAGATGTGCTGGGCTGTTACTGCCAGTGAAGACCTGACAGAGCAGAATGCATTGAGTGTTATAAAATCAAATAATTTACTGAAATAAATTGACGGGTACTTATTGCCAAATGCAACAGCTTTCAACAGTGACAGAATATTAACATGTGCAAGTAACCAGTCCTGCTGTAGGCAAAATGCCATTTTCATGCTGACTGGTCTTTTTGCCATTTAGCAACTGCTGTTGAATAATTTGATGCATCAGCAGAGGGCCAGTGTCAAGGGTGCCTACCTCCTCAGTGCTAGAAACAGGATGCTGATTGTGGATGGTGCAGTGTTGGCAAAAACGTGGAAAGTGAAATTGAACAAGGAATCATTGAAGAATGGCACAATGAAGGAGAAAAGAAGATCCTGGTGATCTTGTTGAAGGCCAGGGTAGGAGAGATACCTTGTATCTGCAGGAGGTCAGGTGTCTTCCAAACATATATTCAAAATACAGTGATACCTCTGGTGATCTGTGTAGGGGTTAAATCCCATAGATCTTCCTATGGAAGGAGCTACTAGCAGGGATGACGGCAGAAGCACAATGGCTGGAGTTTCTAAGAGCAATTTGCAGGGTGCAGGTTAAATACATCCCAAAGATGAAGACATATTCTGAAGGGAGAATAATGGAACCATAGCTGACAAGGGAAATTAAAGAGAGCATAAAAGCAAAACTGATGTCATATAATATATCAAAAATTAGTACAAAGTTAGAGGATTGGGAAGCTTTTAAAGACTATCAGAAGACAACTAAAAAACCATAAGGAGAGAAAAGATGAAATATGAAGGTAAGCTAGCCAATAATATAAAAGAGGATACTATGGGGCGGCGTGGTAGTGTAGTGGTTAGCACAACACTTTATGGTAACAGCGACCTGGGTTCAGTTCCGCTGCTGCCTGTAAGGAGTTTGTACGTTCTCCCTGTGACTGTGTAGGTTTCCTCCAGGTGCTCCGGTTTCCTCCCACAGTCCAAAGACGTATCAGTTGATAGGTTAATTGGTCATTATAAATTGTCCCATGATAAGGCTTGGACTAAATCGGGTGGTTGCTAGGTGGCACAACTTGAATGGCCAGAAGGACCTATTCTGTATTGTATTTCAATAAAATAAAAGTTTTTTCCAGATATATAAAAGGTAAGAGTGGATATTGGACTGCTGGAAAATGATGCTGGAGAGCTAGTAATTGGAGACAAAGAAATGCTGGACGAACTTAATAAGAATTTTTCATCAGTCTTCATGGTGGAAGACGCTAGCCGAAATTAAAAAGTGTCAGAGGACAGAAGTAAGTGTAGATGTTATTACTAAGGAGAAGATACTTGAAAGACAAAAAGCTCTGAAGGTAGGTAAGTCATTTGGACCAGATGAAGTATACCCCAGTGTTCTGAAAGAAGTAGTTGAAGACATTGTTGAGGCATTAGTAATAATCTTTCAAGAATTGCTAGATTCTAGAATGGTTCCAGAGGATGGGAAAATTGAAAATATCTTTCAGAAGGGAGGGAGGCCGACAAAAGGAAATTATAGGCCAGTTAATCTGATTAATCTGATTTCAGTGGTAAGGAAGATGTCGGAGTCTATTATTAAAAATGAGGTTTTGGGGAACTTGGAAGCATGTAATAAAATAGGCCATAATCAGTACATTTTCCATAAGGGGAAATCCTGCCTGAACAAACTTGTTGGAAATCATTGAGGAAATAACTGGCAAGAGGGACAAAGGAGTCTCAGTGGATGTTGTTTACTTGGATTTTCGGAAGGCCTTTGACAAGCTGCTGCACATGAGGCTGATTAACAAGATAAGAGCCCATGGAAGATATGGATAGAGAACTGGTTGACTGACAGGAGGCAAAGAGTGGAAATAAAGGGGACTTTCTGGGTTGGTTGTTGATGACTAGTAGTGTTCCACAGGGGTCGAGTAGGGGTCTGCTTCTTTTCACGTTACATGGCAATGATTTGGATGACGGAATTGATGGCTCTATGGCCAAGTTTGAAGATGATCAAATCAAATCAAGTTTAGTTATCATTCACGAGGGAATCTGCAGATGCTAGAATTTCAAGCAACACACATAAAAATTGCTGCTGAACACAGCAGGCCAGGCAGCATTTATAGGAAGAGGTATAGACCTGCTGCATTCACCAACAATTTTTATGCATGTTAATTATCATTCAAACGGCCAGGCGTGAATGGGCCAGTGAAGGAGTAGAGCTTTGAGACTTTGAGGCTTTGACTCGAGAGGCTTTGACAAGAAGAGGCGGAGGACAAGCTAGCTCACAGTTAATTTTTACAATGTCTCCTGAGATGGTGATGTGCATCTTATGTGAGTTGTGGCAGTCTTGGGGGAACGCCCCTCTCCAGCAGAGTCACATCTGCCAGAAGTGCATACGGCTGGGCGATCTGGAAGACGGTGTAAGGAATCTGGAGCAGCAGCTGGATGACCTTCGACTCATAAGGGAGAATGAGGCAGTCATAGATGAGAGCTACAGGGAAGTAGTCACACCTAGGCTGTCAGAAGCAGGTCGTTGGGTGACAGTCAGAGGGGGGAAAGCGTGGGTGAGCAAACAGGTAGTGAAGAGCACCCCTGTAGCCATTCCCCTGAATAATAAGTTTACCGTCCTGGATACCATTGGTGGGGACGACCGACCAGGTGTGAGCCACGGTGGCAGGGCCTCCGGCACTGAGTCTGACCCTGTGGTGCAGAAGGGTGGGACAGAGAAGAGGAGAGCTGTTGTCATTGGAGACTCTATAGTCAGGGGAGCAGACAGGAGATATTGTGGACGTGAGAAGGACACCCGCATGGTTTGTTGCCTCCCGGGTGCCAGGGTCCGGGATGTCTCTGACCGGGTGCACAACATCCTGGTACGAGAGGGAAAGCAACCAGAAGTTGTGATACATGTTGGGACCAACGACATAGGCAGGAAGAGAAATGAGGTCCTGAAGTGTGAGTTTCGGGAATTCGGCAGAAGGCTGAAGAACAGGACCTCAAGGGTGACGTTCTCAGGATTGCTGCCAGTGCTACGTGACAGTGATGGTAAGAATTGGAGGAGATGGCAGTTGAATGCGTGGCTGAGGAGTTGGTGCAGGGAGCAGGGTTTTAGATTTTTAGATCATTGGGATCTCTTCTGGGGAAGGTGGGACCTGTACAGATTGGATGGGTTGCACCTGAACTCGAGGGGGAGCAATATCCTTGCAGGTAGGTTTGCTAGCATGGTTCGGGAGGGTTAAACTAATTTGCAAGGCAGATGGGACCCAGAGCGATAGAGCAGTGAAAGAAGTGCATGGAGTAAAGCCAGATCTAACATACAGAGAGGCTTTGAGGAAAGAGAAGCAGAATAAATGGTGTAAAGACAGTAAGGTAGAAGGGTTGAAATGTGTGTACCTCAATGCAAGAAGCATCAGGAACAAAGGTGATGAACTGAGAACTTGGATACCTACATGGAATTATGATGTAGTGGCCATTACAGAGACTTGGCTGGCACCAGGACAGGAATGGATTCTCAATATTCCTGGATTTCAGTGCTTTAAAAGGGATAGAGAGGGCAGAAAAAGGGGAGGAGGGGTGACATTACTGGTCAGGGATACTATTACAGCTACAGAAGGGGTGGGTAATGTAGCAGGATCCTCTTTTGAGTCAGTATGGATGGAAGTCAAGAACAGGAAGGGAGCAGTTACTCTACTGGAGGGGGGGGGTATTCTATAGGCCACCTGGTAGCAGCAGAGATACAGAGGAGCAGATTGGGAGGCAGATTTTCGAAAGGTGCAAAAATAACAGGGTTGTTATCATGGGTGACTTTAACTTCTCTAATATTGATTGGCACCTGATTAGTTCCAAGGGTTTAGACGGGGCAGAGTGGGTGAGCATCTGGGGGACAGTGACCACCGCTCCCTGGCCTTTATAATTATCATGGAAAAGGATAGAATCAAAGAGGACAGGAAAATTTTTAATTGGGGAAAGGCAAATTATGAGGCTATAAGGCTAGAACTTGTGGGTGTGAATTGGGATGATGTTTTTGCAGGGAAATGTACTATGGACATGTGGTCGATGTCTAGAGATCTCTTGCGGGATGTAAGGGATACATTTGTCCCGGTGAGGAAGATAAAGAATGGTAGGGTGAAGGAACCATGGGTGACAAGTGAGGTGGAAAATCTAGTCAGGTGGAAGAAGGCAGCATGCATGAGGTTTGGGAAGCAAGGATCAGATGGGTCTATTGAGGAATATAGTGAAGCAAGAAAGGAGCTTAAGAAGGGGCTGAGAAGAGCAAGAAGGGGGCATGAGAAGGCCTTGGCGAGTAGGGTAAAGGACAACCCCAAGGCATTCTTCAATTATGTGAAGAAAAAAAGGATGACAGGAATGAAGGTAGGACCGATTAGAGATAAAGGTGGGAAGATGTGCCTTGAGGCTGTGGAAGTGAGCGAGGTCCTCAATGAATACTTCTCTTCAGTATTTACCAATGAGAGGGAACTTGATGATGGTGAGGACAATATGAGTGAGGTTGATGTTCTGGAGCATGTTGATATTAAGGGAGAGGAGGTGTTGGAGTTGTTAAAATACATTAGGACAGATAAGTCCCCGGGGCCTGACGGAATATTCCCCAGGCTGCTCCACGAGGCGAGAGAAGAGATTGCTGAGCCTCTGGCTAGGATTTTTATGTCCTCGTTGTCCACAGGAATGGTACCGGAGGATTGGAGGAAGGCGAATGTTGTTCCCTTGTTCAAAAAAGGTGGTAGGGCTAGTCCGGGTAATTATAGACCAGTGAGTCTTACGTTTGTGGTGGGAAAGCTGTTGGAAAAGATTCTTAGAGATAGGATCTATGGGCATTTAGAGAATCATGGTCTGATCAGGGAAGTCAGCATGGCTTTGTGAAGGGCAGATCGTGTCGAACAAACCTGATAGAGTTCTTTGAGGAGGTGACCAGGCATATAGATGAGGGTAGTGCAGTGGATGTGATCTATATGGATTTTAGTAAGGCATTTGACAAGGTTCCACACGGTAGGATTATTCAGAAAGTTAGAAGGCATGGGATCCAGGGAAGTTTGGCCAGGTGGATTCAGAATTGGCTTGCCTGCAGAAGGCAGAGGGTGGTGATGGAGGGAGTACATTCAGATTGGAGGATTGTGACTAGTGGTGTCCCACAAGGATCTGTTCTGGGACCTCTACTTTTCGTGATTTTTATTAACGACCTGGATGTAGGGGTAGAAGGGGGGGTTGGCAAGTTTGCAGATGACACAAAGGTTGGTGGTGTTGTAGATAGTGTAGAGGATTGTCAAAGATTGCAGAGAGACATTGATAGGATGCAGGAGTGGGCTGAGAAGTGGCAGATGGAGTTCAACCTGGAGAAGTGTGAGGTGGTACACTTTGGAAGGACAAACTCCAAGACAGAGTACAAAGTAAATGGCAGGATACTTGGTAGTTTGGAGGAGCAGAGGGATCTCGGGGTACATGTCCACAGATCCCTGAAAGTTGCCTCACAGGTGGATGGGGTAGTTAAGAAAGCTTATGGGGTGTTAACTTTCATAAGTCGAGGGATAGAGTTTAAGAGTCATGATGTAATGATGCTGCTCTATAAAACTTCGGTTAGGCCACTCTTGGGGTACTGTGTCCATTTCTGGTCTCCTCACTATAGGAAGATGTGGAAGCATTGGCAAGGGTACAGCGGAGATTTACCAGGATGCTGCCTGCTTTAGAGAGTATGGATTATGATCAGAGATTAAGAGAGCTAGAGATTTACTCTTTGGAGAGAAGGAGGATGAGAGGAGACATGATAGAGGTGTACAATATAATAAGAGGAATAGATAGAGTGGATAGCCAGCGCCTCTTCCCCAGGGCACCACTGCTCAATACAAGAGGACATGGCTTTAAGGTAAGGGGTGGGAAGTTCAAGGGGGATATTAGAGGAAGGTTTTTTACTCAGAGGGTGGTTGGTGCGTGGAATGCACTGCCTGAGTCAGTGGTGGAGGCAGATACACTAGTGAAGTTTAAGAGACTATTAGACAGGTATATGGAGGAATCTAAGGTGGGGGCTTATATGGGAGGCAGGGTTTGAGGGTCGGCACAACATTGTGGGCTGAAGGGCCTGTACTATGTTGTACTATTCTATGTTCTATGTTCATACCATTTACATAGATACAGCTGAATGAGACAGCGTTCCTCTGTGGCCAAGACGAAAAACTTTCAAAATAGTCAGCAAACATTCAAAAATAGTGAGTTATGTAATCAAAATAGTAAGCAAAGATGCAAATTCACTCAAAAAAAAACATATATATCGTCCAAGACCTTGGGTGACAACGTCCGGCAATCGATGGTACAGTCCCACAGCAGTGTGCAGACACACACTACCCAGCCTGTCATTCCACCGCTCAAACACAGGAGGGCAGCACTGATGGGAGAGGCCAGGCCGCAGCTGAGCACGGACTCCATGCTGTAAACATTTCCGCATCACTCACCTGGTCTGCAGCAACATGCAAGACCGAGGCTTGAAGACTAGTCCTCGCTACAGCTGAGGCTACACAGCTCCCATGTCGACTGTCCCTCCACCAGAAAGGGTACAGGTCTGCGGCAACTTACATTATCACTGTTGGTGGGTTCCTCCAATATCACGAACTGCTTCTTCAACACATCAGCTGGCTCCTTCTCCACCATCCCAGGCTCAGCCAGCCCCTTCAGCACCTCCGTCAGCTCTCTCTCCAACATCGAAGCTCCTTCAACACCTCAGCCAGCTCTGCTGCCGACACAAGCTCAGATACTCCAATCGATGAGCAGCTCACTCAGACAGTCGTCCTGTAGTGTCCAATGTCCTTGAAGTAGAATTGTCTTTGGATTGTAATAAACAAATTTTACAAAGATAAATGACCCTTGGTTGGCCCCCAAGAGTCTGCAGCATTTGCACGCACTGCCATCTGACCGGAAGTTTTGAGTAAGTTTACCAGAAATTCTGAGTAAGGTATGATGATAGGTGGAGGGGCAGGTTGTGTTGAGGAAGCAGGGAGTCTGCAGAAGGACTTAGGCTGACTGGGAGATAGGCAAAGAAGCTGCAGATGGAATATAGAGTATGGAAGTGTTCGGTAGTGCAAGGAATGAAGGCATAGACTATTTTTTAAATTGGGAGAAAAGTCAAATATCAGAGGTGCAAAGGGACTTGGAAGTCCTTTTGCAGGATTCCCTAAAGATTAACTTTCAGATTGAGTCGGTGGAAAGGAAGGGAAATGCAATGTTGGCATGTGTTGTGAAAGAACTAGTGTGCAAATGCAAGGATGTAATGTTGAGGCTTTATAAATCATTGATCAGACAGCACTTGGAGTGTTGTGAGCAGGTTTGGGCCGCTTATCTAAGAAAAGGTGTGTTAACATTTGTAAGAGTCCAGAAGACGTTTGCAAGAATGATTCTGAGAGTAAAGGGATTAATATATGAGGAGCATTTGATGGCTCTGGACCTATACTCATTGAGGACTAGAAGAAAGAAGTGGGATATCATTGAAACCTATTGAATATTGAAAAGCCTAGATAAAGTGGATGTGGAGAGCATGTTTTCTGCAGTGAGTGAGTCTATGACCAGAGGGCACAACCTCTGAATAGAGGGATGTCCCCTTACAACAGAGATGAGGAGGGCTTTCTTCAGCCAGAGGGTAGTGACCCTGTGGAATTCATTGCACAGACAGCTGTGAATGTTGATAGTTTCTTGATTACTCAGGGTGTCAAAGGTTACAGGAGAAGATAGGAGAATGGAGTTGAGAGAGAGAATAAATAAACCATGATGGAATGGCAGAACAGACCCGTTGGACCAAATGGCTTAAATCTGTTCCTGCATCTTATGGTCTTGTGGTCTAACATAATACTGCGTCAAGTGCTGCTGATTTCACCATATCTTCACATTTCAGCTACCAGCCATCTTTTATCAATAAGGGTTCACTTAATTTCTAAAATTTAGCTTTACCACACCCTCAAACAGTCAAAATAGCTGTATACACAAGACTCTCATTACTTGTCAACCATGAAAACTACATCACCCAAGCAAGTTGCATGCACTCCTCTCCCCACCCCTCTTTCAGGTCAAGGCAACACAACCTTGTTAGCAGGGAAGTATCGAAGGGGGACAGGTCCACCTGCATATCCTAATATTGTGATGACCTTTGCTCAATCTATGGCCAACTGAAGACCTAAATCTGATGAAGATAATATTTTCAGACCCAAATTTTCTTCCTACTTTTTCTTTGCCTCGCAGCTATGCATGGTATAACCATACAGCTGTCCAACTATCCAGTCTTCTACTGAGAGCCTCACAAGATTTTATGAGGCACCATGAAAGTGTAATTGTTGTGGTTCCTTTCACAGACAGACATCCCATCTGGATAATTTTCATGCACTTTGCCTTTGCCTTTCTGTCTGTCAGCTCAGGTAGCTGATGTCCATGCTCTGATGCTGGAAACTTTCTCAGCATAGTTCTGCTTCTGACCAAATACAAAGGCCATCTGAAGTTTCTCCCACTAGAAAACAATAGCCTTCATTCAGTCATAATTTCCACAAACAATATTACTGTCACTACATTGGAGCACTGGCATCAACAAAAGTACATTAAGAAAGCATACAACACACATCAAAGTTGCTGATGAACGCAGCAGGCCAGGCAGCACCTCTAGGAAGAGGTGCAGTCGTCGTTTCGGACTGAGACCCTTCGTCAGGACTAACTGAAGGAAGAGCTAGTAAGAGATTTGAAAGTGGGAGGGGGAGGGGGAGACAAAATGATAGGAGAAGACAGGAGGGGGAGGGATGGAGCCAAGAGCTGGACAGGTGATTGGCAAAAGGGATATGAGAGGATCATGTGACAGGAAGTCCGGGGAGAATGAAAAGGGGGAGGGGGGAAACCCAGAGGATGGGCAAGGAGTATAGTCAGAGGGACAGAGGGAGAAAAGGGAGAGTGAGAGAAAGAATGTGTGTATATAAATAAATTAAGTATATAAATTAAGCATACGTTTAAGTCATTGACTTTTACTGCAATAGTGCATCCATTTATAAATCTGCTTTGAAGTGTTTGTTTTCTAGTTGATATGATATTTACACTGTAACTAACTTATCACAGTGATAATGAGATGTAGAGTGTGTACCTCTTGGTGAATCAGGAATTGACAGTGCAGAAATGAGTTCTGTTAGGGAGTATTCTGGAGTTGGGTTATTATGGCAAACATTAACTCCAGCAGTTAACTTCAGCAACCAATCTTTAGACCTGAACGTGGATAGCAGACTAAATTTAAAATGCAGCCCTGAACAATAGTTTCCTGAAGCTGTGAACAGCAGTTAATTGAAATACCAGACAATACTGATTAACGTTCATTTTGGGTGTCTGGAGTGTGAGTATGAAGGAGGAGGTGTGAAAATTATATGTAATTCAAAGGAAGCATTGTAGATACATTGTAAATATAGAATTGTCCTTTGATCTTTAGCTTATCAAGTGTCATGTAATATTGGGTCAAGTGAACCTCTTCCTCCAAAAGGGTCTCAACATGATGCCTGCTGTTGTTTTTATTAAATAAAACTTTTCTATATCCATTAGTTTCACTGTCTCTCCAGCTTGTTTTGTTCACGTACAACAAGCTCTACAGTAAAGAGCAGAAAGAAAAGGGATGCCTGCAATCCCTTTTTCCCTCTCTACCCTCCTTATTTTCCTGCCCTTTTCATTCAGAAAAAAAGAGGCAAAACTACCAAAAAATCACATGGACATGATGGGCCAGAGGACCTGTTTCTGTACTGTACAATACCCTGACACTATGAATTCTTTTCAGTCTGTTGTTCTTCAACAGTAAAAACATTCCCACATGATGGATATTGGGGAGCATGTAGCAGCCCATATGTATGGAACAATCCAATCAATCAAAACATTCTTTCAGCAAGTCAACCATTTGTCTATCACATTTGGTGTGACAGTATGAATCAAACTGTGTGCATGCTTCAGGCATACAGTATATGTAAACTGGAACCATCAACCATGTCATCAGTGACTGCACTTTGTCATCCACTGGACATTCAGTGGCAGCACAGATGACCCAGTGGAATAAAGATAACCATGTCCATGGCAATGATTTGTTGAAGTGCTGTGCACTTTATTGACCATGGTCATATATCAACTTGATACATTGAGGTTTAGTCCAATACATAATAAAGTACCTACAAAGCATGTAGTGCAGAAATGTCCATGTATGAGATACTTATGGGAAAAGAATGTATAACTTTAAATTTTGTTTTGGAGTCACAGAGCTTATGACTTTACTTTCATGATCCCTGAGCATGAAGCACCACCCCCAAACCCCCCCTCAACTATACGGACGATTGTTCTATGAGACCAGCACACTTTTTTTCATTAAAGGGACATTTCCTGTGTTGCTATACTAGTGTGGAGGAACCTCTACCATATCTTCAGTGAAAGGGGTTTTGTAGTTTATTTCTCTTTATTGATCCTGATTCAGACAATGAAACCATAGGCCACTTGCTTAAAACTCCTCTACTAACCCTCTGAAAACTCCCTGCATCCAGCTAACCAAAGGATTTGAGCATCCTACCCCACAGAGTTGTCCTTGTGTAATCACACCATTCCATTTTCTTCTTTAAATATCAACAGATCTAATGTCCACTGTGCTGAATATTCCAGGATTTGTCTTCCATATGTTAAGTGAGCCTCAGAATTTCAAATGAATTTGACAGCATGAGTTCTAAATGGCAATGACTTTCTTGCTAATAGATTGACATAGTAAATAAAATAAGGTAGGCAGTTTTCGCTCTGGGAATGTATACTGGCTTCCTTCTGGCCATGCAAAGTAGGTAAGATCTGCCCCATTGTTTTGGTTTAAATAAAATTCTCTTGATATACATGCCAGAATATTGTTTGATAAATACCTTTCAAAACATTTAAATTGGCCCTTGCAAATTATCAAACATCTTTCTCAATACATTTATGAATTTAAAACCAACAATCACATGAGGTACTTTTCTCCTCTCAAGAGCAATTTCTGTAATAGCACGCCCTGGTCCGATACTGCAGGGTCAATTCTGAACTTCACTGTGGTTTGCAGATTTGGATGGAATCCAAGTCCACTTTAAAATTCAGGTGGCCCTTCTTTTAAAAAGAGTATTCCAAGAAGGAGAGATTGGTTCAGACTGAAGTGTAGGGACAAGTTTGGTAGAAAAGATTGCAATTATATACTGTTTGATTGTTTCTCTAGATTGGTCGAAATTGTGCCTAGGAGAACAAATGAATTAACAGAGTTTTTATCATGTTGGTAAATATATAGGAGACAAATTTCATATTATAAGCTTCTAATAAAAGCAATAGTTGAGCAGTGGTTGAGAAAAGTATATTCGCACAACATGCTGGAGGAACTCAGCAGGTCGGGCAGCATCTGTGGAAACGAACAGTCAACGTTTCAGGCCAAGACCCTGCACCCATGCTGAGCTCAACAATTTCACCGACTTTGCTTCTGACTTCCACTCAGACCGCAAATTCACTTGGTCCATCTCGGACACCTCTCTCCCTATTCTCGATCTCTCGGTCTCCATCTCTGGAGACGGACTGTCTACTGACGTCTTCTATAAGCACACTGACTCTCATAACTACCTCGACTATACCCCTTCCCACCCTGCCACATGCAAAAGTGCTATTCCCTATTCCCAGTTCCTCTGTCTCCGTTGCATCTGCTCCCAGGATGAGGCTTTCAGCTCCAGGACATCTCCAATGTTCTCTTTCTTTAAGGATCGTGGTTTCCCTTCTGCCGTCATCAATGATGCCCTCACCCGCATCTCCTGCATTTCCCACACTTCGGCCCTCACACCATCCTCCCGCCACCACAACAGGGACAGGAGGATGGGGTGAGGGCCTCACCTACCACCCCACCAGCCTCCAGATCTAGCACATCATCTTCCACAACTTCCGCCACCATCAACAGGACCCCACCACTAAGCACATCTTTCCCTCTCTACTCTTCTCCGCTTTCCGCAGGGATCAGTTCCTCCGCGACTCCCTGGTCCACACGTCCCTCCTATGGATCTCCCACCTGGCACCTTTCCCTGTAAGCGTAAGTGCTGCACCTGTCCCTCCACCTCCTCTCTTGCCAACATTCAGGGCCCCAGACAGTCCTTGCAAGTGAGGCAGCACTTCACTTGTGAGTCTGTTGGGGTCATCCATTGCATCCGGTGCTCCCGGTGCGGCCTCTTCTACATTGGTGAAACCCAACGCAGATTGGGGGACCGCTTCGTCGAGCACCTCCGCTCCGTCTGTCACAACAGACGGGATCTCCTGGTTGCCACTCACTTCAACTCTGCTTCACATTCCCATTTGGATATGTCCATACATGACCTCCTCTACTGCCATGATGAGGCCAAAGCCAGGTTGAAGGAGCAACACCTCAAATACCGTCTGGGTAGACTCCAGCCCCTTGGCATGAACATTGAATTCTCCAACTTCCGGTAATTCCCCCCCCCCTCCCTTCCCCTATCCCAGTTTTACTCTGCCCCCTCCCCCAGTTGCCAATCACCTCCCTCATGGTTCCGCCTTCCTCTACTACCCATTGTGTTTTCCCCTATTCCTTCTTCATCTTTCCTGCCTATCACCTCCCTGCTTCCCCTCCCCCACCCCTTTATCTTTCCCCTTACTGGCTTTTCACCTGGAACCTACCAGCCTTCTCCTTCCCACCCTCCCCCCACCTTCTTTATAGGGCCCCTGCCCCCTCCCTCTTCAGTCCTGACGAAGGGTCTCGGCCCGAAAACTTGACTGTTCGTTTCCACAAATGCTGCCCGACCTGCTGATTTCCTCCAGCGTGTTGTGAGTGTTGCTTTCACCCCAGCATCTGCAGAGTATTTTGTGTTGGGAAAAGTATATTACCTTTTGAATGCAGGAACCTGCTAAAGTAATGCTCTAAGATCACTGATCACCAGAATATGTGGACTACCCCCAATTTAAATTTTAGCATGAAACTTTCTTATTGAACTATAGACAAGGCAGGAGTCAAGTCAATTTGCAAGTGCATGTTAGAAATTGTTTTTTGCAGATTAACAGTTTAATAGGATGCTAAAATATTGGAAATTTAAGAGCTAGAAAACATATAGGTATATTCTAACCAGGAATTATCACTTGCAGTTTGTTGATCCTCAGTGTACCACTCGGGGTGGCACGGTAGTGTAGTGGTTAGCACAATGTTTTACAGTACCAGCAATCCTGCCGCTGCCTGTTCTCCCGTGACCCATGTGGGTTCCCTCTGGGTGCTCTGTTTTCCTCCCACAGTCCAAAGACTCACCGGTTGGTAGATTAATTGGTCATTGTAAATTTTCCTGTGGTTAGGCTACAGTTAAATCGAGGCTTGCTGGGCAGTGCTACTTGAAGGGCTGGAAGGGCCTCTTCCACACTGGATCTCAAAAATAATAAATAAATACATAAATTATTGCAGAATTGATACTTAGAACTTTTGAAGAGGAGACATGCCAACTAGAAGAAGCTACCTAATTTCTCATTTGAAAAAGAAAACTATATAATTACTGAAAGCTATTGAATAAAATACATAAGTAATTTAGGGAAATGTCCAACCTGATTAGGAAATTCTGATTTACTGTATACAGAAAATTGTAGGTAGCAGGGCAGCAGCTGACTAACATTGGACACATGGACTTTTAGTGTAACAAAAATCAGGGCTATGAGGCAAGTTTATTGACCTACATATAAGAATGAGTCCATAAATTTGACTCACTCAAATGAAGAGTAAGAATATGGTAGTGCATTATTTTATCCTTGAAACTTACAATGAAAGCAGAGTGTAGTGGTCTTAAATTTTGCCTAGAAATGAGTATTAGCAAGAGTATTCATCAATATGAAAAAGTCATTAATAGTAGACTTGGCCCAGCAGAATATTATTAATTCCTAATACAAAACTCCATTATTTTGAGCATTAGTAGAGGGAATACGTTATCTACTTCCCTTTAGTACAGGACAGAAGTTGAACCAATGTAAAGCATCTTCCGTAGTACAGGTTCCCCCCGCCATCCAAAGGTAGAGCGTTCCTATGAAACGGTTCGTAAACCGAAATGTCCTAAAGTGAAGAAGCAATTACCATTTATTTATATGGGAAAATTTTGTGAGCGTTCACAGACCTACCAAATCATGCCAAATAACTCATAAAACCTAAAATAACAGTAACATATAGTAAAAGCAGGAATGATATGATAAATACACAGCCTATATAAAGTAGAAATACTTTTCCACAATCATTACTGAACTGTTCTCCGTAGCGAAAATCTCATGCAAGCGCCGTCGGCAGAAAATCTCACGCAAGCACTGTTGGCAAAAACACGGCGCAAGCGCTCTCCAGTAATCTTTAAGCTATGAAGCTGCCAAATCATACCAAATAACACGTAAAAATACATAGCCGATATAAAGTCGAAATAATGTATGTACAGTGTAGTATCACTTACCGGAATCGAGACAGCGCAGAGCACACTGATGATGGTGTGTTAGGCTGAGTCGTTGCAGGCTGGGTGGTGCAGTGGCCCCCACCCTCCGGGCCACCAACTGATACATTGCCGCAAAGCACGCAAGGGTGCAGCAGTAGCCAGGAGGCACACAGCACATCTTTAAGAAAAAAGCTGAAATAGACATGCTAATTAATTAGGTGCTGCCCGACATGTAATTGTCGGCCCAGATCGGTGCCGATTGCCGATTGCATCGTCTCTGATCTGGACCGACAATTACGTGTGGGGTGGCACCTAATTAATTAGCATGTTTATTTCAGCTTTTTTCTTAAAGACGTGCTGTGTGCCTCCCGGCAACTGTTGCATTCTCCGCGAATCAGTACAGTATCTGTCCACGGCCTGGGTGTTGGGGTGGTGGGACACTGGGGTGTCATCTCGTCGTCTACTTCCATTAGAGTAGACAGCTCATCTTCTTCTATGACTGCTCGCCTTGATGTCGAAGGCCGAGGTTCGTCGTCTGCTGTGGCTGATGTGGAAGGCTTACTTGACTGCTGATCCTCACGCATTTTTCTATCATACAGTTCTTTGTAAGGACTCAAAGAATCTTGCAAATATCCCCTAAACCAACGTACCCTTTCAAAATTAAAGTCGTACTTTATCGTTACTCATTCAGTTTTGATTGTTATCCTTTCCTCTTCCAATTGCATCAGCTCTTCATCTATCAGTTCTTGGTCATGGGATGCCAAAACCTCTTCAACATCATCTTCGTCAGCTTCCACAAGCCAAACCCACTTTGTCCTTGCTTCGTTCACCACGATCGAAACGCTTAATTATGTCTAGTTTTAGCTAAGTGTAGCACCCTTACAAACTCTTTCAGGCTTTTCCGACACCATAGAACTCACCTTGCAAATGACTGCTCACAGGCGCGTGTTGAAGCAGTGCTGGCGAGAATGCTATTCTGAATCCAGGGAGAGCGGCTGCTCGGGGCGCGTGCTGCTTTTTATTGCGCGCTGACTTTTTTCGCGCGCTGAATTTTTTATCGCGCACTGAATTTTTTTCGTAACTGTGAAAACACCTTCTGAAAGCGAAAACAGGGTACTAATGTAGGTTTTTCGTAACAGTGAGGTTTCGTAAAGCGAATGTTCAAAAAGCGGAGGACACCTGTATATTTCTTCTCTCTTTTATCGTACTGCCATTATTAGAATTAATCAATCACTATTTAGACCGAACACATTGCTCACTAAGATGTCAATAACTTGTCATTGTATGTTATGATGAAGCCATATGAATGATGGAGAGTTCAGCTCTATCCAAAATTGAAGATGTCACTATTGTTGAAAGTTGGTTTGCATAGTTTTGCAAGATGCCAAAATTGTTACAGCATGCAATGATGGGGGGAAAAATGATTTAAATTGCCTGCAGGTATTGGAGCAATTACAAGTGATCCTGTGCTCTCGAGGGCTGTCAAACTGATACTGTTTAGAAATTGATTAATGGCCCAAAAAGCCATTTATGAAAAATCTATTTTCTCTTAACGGTTCTGTATAGTCCAGTTTCGTGTTCAACAAGTTATATTATTGCATTACATTGATCATTTGTCAAAATTAATTGTGCATTGATGCACTGTTTCTGTTAAAATAAATATGTTCAACTAGACCTGAGGCTTATCAGGATTGAAAGTAGTTTTTACTTGAATGTAATCATAGTGACTAATGTACACAATTTATATGCTTCAATATGAAGTATATATCTGTAGTCCATTTTAGTAATAAATCCAGAAGATGTTTCTCATATCTCTCAATCTTAAGTATAGTTTTTCAAAAACAAAACCAGCTAACTTTTAGGCTTGGCTAAAAGCTTTCATTGACTTGAACCTATCCCGATCAACACAAGTAGACAGGGACAAAAGGACTAAGTAGAGGATAGTAATTCCCATAGTTGGCATCAATTTCCATAGAAAAGGTAGTAGCATGGACTCCGGGACTCAGCCTGGGGGTCTGTGATTTTCATGCTAATAGTTCTGTTCCGTATGAAGCCAAATAGAAAAAAAGGTTACAATTTAACCTATTGCAGCTGTTTTCACTTCATTTGAACACTGCAGATGATGCAATGCAAGGCCACAAAATATCTAAGATATTTATTGATGTTGGTGCTTTGAGAAAGACCGAAGAGGAGGAGTAGGAAGTTATGCTCATAAGGTTTGACAGGACAAAGTGAAAGGAGGGTGGCAAATAAATCCAGTCCAATTGAATGGTCAATTTTTTGTGCCGTAAATTCTACCCAATATATGATTCAATTCATATCTCCAGAAAAAATGCTAATACTTCTCCATCACAAAATCTATCTCTTAATTGACCAAACATGATAGTCTAAGTTGATCATTCGAGTTCACTGAGCACAGTACAGAACATGAGTCACAGCAACATTTTGTCTATACTATTGTACATCAGTTTTAGCCAAACTGATCCAGGACAATTTTAACTCTACCCAGCATCCTGGCCAATTGATATCATTGGCCTCCTTAAATCATCATCATGCTGTTGGAAGATCTCAGCTGAAGTCTTATGTTTGAGCATACTAATTGCAGGTTTACCCTAACCACTCAGCACTAGACATCATTACTGGCTTGCTCTACAATTGGTTGCAAGAACTTGCTGCCACTGGCATATTGGATCTGGTGCAGAAGGCTAAACAATTCCAGGCAGCACCACTTCTTATTGTGATTGGGATAGTACCCAGACAGACTGGGCTGAAGAGTGGATAAATACAAAATTTTCCTTGGGTTGAGGACATTTTCTGAACACTACCAATCACAAAACAGCATTCCCAATGAGAGATATAAACTTCACAGAAAAGAACAAGACAGAAATGTGGGGTGAACCCACCTGCGCTGTGAATTTTGCACAATTAAGCCAGAAGAAATATTCAGCGGACGTGTTTAGAATTAGAAACCTGAGGGTGTGTGAAAATTTGCTTTGAGAAATTGATTTTACCTTGGAGAAAACAGATGAGATTTTTCATGAGGCAGAAAGCATGGAGCTCAACTTAAAGTAATTTGTGAGTTGACAGGACAGAATTTGTGTGCAGAATGCAGGCATAAGACATTCTCTAGGGGTGACAGTCAAAAGATGCTGAGGCTAAAGAAAACTGCAAGGACACGCTTGAAAATGTGGGAGGAATTACAAGGTCCACAGGAGAGAACTGAGTGCTGTTTTTGGTAACGTTTGTAACATTCAGAAAGAACAATCATTTTGTAAATTGAATCTGCCACCAGCCCTACCTAAGGCAATGCAATAAAGATCCTAATACCTGGACATATAAAAACGTTTATCCATGTATCTTCCTTGGTCTTTTTGACAATAATCTTCATTCTGTGCTCCCCACTTCTTAACCCGTTTATCTACGCTGTCTTTGCCTTTTGAGATTTTAAATACCTGTATCAAATCTCTTTAAAAATGCTCCAATCTGAGGGCAGCTACAGCTAACTAATGTCTTTTGTTCTTGGATATTTTTGGGAAATTTCTTCTGCAAGATTTCCAAAGATTTTGTCATTTATGGGATTGAAACTATCAGGATTCATTTTCAAGGCCCTTTGTGAATTATTTATATAAGAGGAAGTGTGTTGAGTATTGCACAACCTTGTAAGGTCCCAAGGTGAACTTGCAAAATGAAGTACTTCCTGAAATGTAGTCACTGTGTTATAATAGTGGAATATCTAGAATAGTTCTTTTTTCTGCATGGCATGCACTCACAAACAGAAACGTGTCAGTAATGAGACAATCTGTTTTAATACCATATGTTTAAAAAAGTCCAGATACTGGAAATCTGAAAGAGAAATAGGGAATGCTGGAAATATTGTATTTGTGAGGCAGTATTTATGGGGAGACAAATGGAGTTAATGTTTTAGGTTAAAGACTTCTCAGTAAAATCAGTGAAGTGAAAAAATATACTTTAAGACACAGATGCAAGAGAAGTTCAGCAGTAATGAAGTGCTTTGAGTGGCTGGTTAGGGATTGCATGAAACCTCATCTTCCTGCTACAATGAACCAATCTACTGATGATGCCACAGCCTTTGCATTCCACTCCACACTGTCCCACATGGAAAATGGTGCTTCATACGCCAAGTTGCTGTTTACTGACTTCAGCTTGGCGTTTAATACAATCACCCCTCAGAAGCTGGAGGGTAAACTGTCTTCACTGGGTCTCAACACCTCTCTCCGTAACTGGATTTTGTACTTCTTGACAGAAAGGCTACTGTCAGTTCAAGTTGGCAGAAGCATCTCGATCTCCATGACACTGAGCACGGTGCCTCCCAGGGATGTGTGCTCAGCCCATGCTAATGCATGCCTGCATTGCTAGATCCCATTCAAACCAAAACATCAAGTTTGTTGATCAGGCACAAGTGGTTGGCCTTATTAACAACAACAATGTGACAGCGTACAGAGAGAAGGTAAAGCAGCAGGTAAAATGGTGCAAAGGCAACAACTTCAGTCTCAATGTCGTCAAGACCAAGGAAATGATTGTGGACTTTAGGAAGATGCTGATTGCCCACTCCTCACTGCACATAAGCGGCCCCTCCATGGAGAGAGTTAGGAGCACCAAGTTTCTGGGAGTGCACATAATGACAATCTCACCTGGTCCTTCAACACCACCTCTTTAGTCAAGAAAGCACAGCAGCATATCCACTTCCTGAGGAGATTAAAGTGAGCAAGGCTTCCCCCTGCCCCCATTTTAACCAATTTTATAGGAGCCTTATCAAGAGTATCTTGACCAGCTAGATCACCATCTGATATGAGAATTGCAAGGCATCAGAATCCTACAAAGAATTGCCAAGACTGCTGAGAGGAGCTCTCTTCCATCCATCAGATATTTATCCAGAGTTCTGCATCCACAGGCCCTTAGCATTGTCAATGATCCATCCCATCTGTCCAACAATCTCTTTGACCTCCTACCATCAAGCAGGAGGTACTGTAGCATTAGGACAAGAGCTATCAGAGTGGGAAACAGCTTCTTCAACCAGGCCATAGGATAATTGAACACCTTGCCACCATCCAGGTCTCATCATGTATGAAATGCCAGTAGCATTATGCTGCTTACTTTTTAATTTGTAAATGCACCTTACTATTTCCTTTTTACGTCAATTTATTTTTGATAATATTACTTTATGTGTTGTTTCATTTGGCAGTATACATGAGTATAGTTGAATAACCATAAACTGAACTTGATCTTGAACTTGAACCAGAGTGGAGAGGACAAAGGGAAAGTCTGTGTTAGAGTGGGGATCAAGATTGTCTAGGTGATAGAGATACTGTTAATGCTATTTAGAGGGGGGCAATGAATCTTTGATGATCATACCTGATCTTTCTGGAGAAGCATGAATAGAGGAAGAGGAATAAGGACAATTAAGAAACAATCCTGGAACCTGGAGATCGAAAATGCTGACAATCTGTAATAAAAGAAAATGCTTGAAATAGTCAGCAGGTCACGTAACTAGAGCAGAGAACTGAGATATCGTCATGCAAGGATGACCTTACATTAGAACTGGCCAATTTCATGTGCTAAGAGGTGTGAACAGCACTTAAAATGTGTTGTGGGACGAATAGTTATCGGAATCCCAAAACGTAGAATCACAGGCATTTTATGTGTTGTCCCAAAATGTAGGTTAGAAAGTTTTAGTAAGCAGAACCCAGAATAGCTTCACAGCTCTGCTATTAAAGTAAGGGAAATGTGAGAAAGCAATCTTTTTATTTAATTCTTGTTTTCAGAAACAAAAATACTACTCAGACAAACAGCATTTTATTCTTTAAGAAAAATCTGTCTTGCAGATTGTATCTAATATATATGATCCATCGCAGCTCTTCAGTAGCTAGCAGCTGGCTCACAGTCTATTATTTCACCTAATCAGAGTCCTGGAAACTGGGTAATGACATTGTCACCTTGCCCTTGTAGTACTGGATCAGATCTGTGTGGGTCACTGACAACATGTGATGAGGCTCCTCTCGTTTTTGGCAAATAGTCACCAGCCAGTGGGCATAGACACAAACACAAAACTTCAAAACAAGAGAGATGAGTTGGACGGGAATTGCAGTCATTGTTCTGTGTGTGTGTGTGTGTATTTAAATTAACTCCCTCATCCCAAGAAGCTGGAATCCTCACACGGGAAGAAACAAATGTTTCAATCAATTTCTAAAGCAGTGCTTGATTTTAAATAATACTGTACAGCCCAGATCTACTATCACCATTAATGTTTGTGCTAATATCTCCTGTCACATTATTACAAAGTGTGACATTAACCAAATATTATCACTTTTGATATAAGTTTTATTCAAGTTGACTTGCTTATCATCTCCAAATTCAACTTTGAACTTCTAATAATTGAAGCCCTAGTTTTAAGTACAGCATAAATTTATAGCCCATTTTTTTGGCCTAACGTTTGTCCCATAGGGAAATAAATATGATAGAGAGGGCAGACATTTTACATTTATGCACTGTATTGCTGCCGCAAAAACAAAACAAATTTCATGACACTTAGGAGTGATGATAAGCCTGATTCTAGTCTGGGTCTCTATTGTGGACTGAGAGTGGGAAGGGGCAGGGAGGGGGGAACCATGGCTGGGAAAAGGGGAAGGGAGAGGGGAGGGAGTGGGAAGCACCAGAGAGACATTCTGTAATGATCAATAAACCAATTGTTTGGAATCAAATGACGTTGCCTGATGTCTCAGGGCTGAGTGTGTCTACACCCATGCCAACCCAGCCCTCCCACCCTGGCACTCTTTCTCTGTCACATATCTCACTCCCCTCCCATGGTGCTCCACCCTCACCATTCCCATCATCCCTTGATCCTGCCAGATTTACAAACACACTCTCTGCTTCACATTGACAAATACAATACTGTGCAAAAGTCTTAGGCACTCAAGCTACAAACTGTAAGTGCCTCAGACTTTTTCACAGTACTGTAGCTCACCAAGAAGTAATCTTTCACTATGGCTTTTCTAGAGCATATGTCCTTCATATTTCTCACAATGAATATGCACCATGGTAGCGTAACAGTCAGTGTGACGTTTATTACAGCGCAGGGTACTGGAATTTGGAGTTCAATCCTGTTGTCCTCTGTAAGGAGTCACTGTATGTTCCCCTTCCCCACCACACCCCCACCCATAGAATGCATGGGTTTTCTCCAGGGCCTCTGGTTTCCTCCCACAGTCCAAAGAAGTACCGGGTAGGTTAATTGGTCATTGTAAATGATCCTGTGATTAGGTTAGGGTTAAATCACAGTTGTCAGGGGTTGTTGGGCAGCTTGAAGGGCCAGAAGGGTCAGAAGGACCCACTCCTCTCTATATCTCCAAGTAACAAATAAAATAAAATGTTCTCTGGTGTTTCAGTGGTGGTTACCAAGAGAAACAGCGCTAAACTGAAGTTAATTCATTCATCTCATTCAGTAAGATCTCCTATTGTGGAAAGCTGTCCATTTGGTCAATTGCCCCATTTTCTGTGCTTTCTGTTAATAATCTACCTTCACCTTTGAGGTTTTAGCTCTGATGACAAATCCTTAGAAAAGCCGTTATTGCCTATCCTTAAGCTATGATTCTGAATACAACCAATAGCAGATTCAGATTCAGATTTACTGATCACATGAAGTAAAATGCATCATTTGTGGTAACAACAATCACACCTAAAGATATGCTGGGGCAGCCCGCATGTGTTGCCACATGTTCCATTGCCAACATAGAATACCCACAATGCTCAGCAGAACAACACAGAACACAACAAGTAACAAAACAACAACAGTAAAACAAACCCCTTTCCTCCTTCCCATCCTCTCGCCCACCCACACACACGAACAGTCCTCTAGGCTTTGGCCATTAGGCTTCGAAGTGCAGACTTCCAATCGACTGTCAGTCTTTGATTTTCAGTACCAACCACTGGACTAGCTGTTGATGGAACCACAAACTCCAGGCCAGAACTCCACATGCACGCTCTCTTCTAACCAACAATGACACAGACAACATTTACGCTCAATGGCCACTATATTAAGTACACCTGTACATGTGCTCATTAATGCGGATATCTAATCAGCCAATCATGTGGCAGCAACACAATGCATAAAAACATGCAAACATGATGACTACATCTATAAAAGGTGCATCCAGCTGCAGCTCCTGACAAACCGAGTTAGGGAACTGGAGCTGGAGCTGGATGAACTTCGGATCATTCGTGAGGCAGAGGCAAAAATAAACAGGAGTTACAGAGAGACAGTCACACCAAAGAGTCAGGAAACAGGTAGCTGGGTGACTGTCAGGAGAGGGAAGGGGAATAGACAGAATGAG
The DNA here is from genome assembly GCF_030028105.1 of Mobula birostris. Classification (NCBI taxonomy): domain Eukaryota; kingdom Metazoa; phylum Chordata; class Chondrichthyes; order Myliobatiformes; family Myliobatidae; genus Mobula; species Mobula birostris. Next base: position 69,180,178 of record NC_092373.1, on the reverse strand, counting down.
CAGAGCACCCCTGTGGCCATTCTCACCAATAATAAGTATATCATTTTGGATACTGTTGATGGGGACAACCTACCAGGGACAAGTTGCAGTGGTTGTGTCTCTGGCACCGAGACTGGACCCTCAGCTCAGAAGGGAAGGAGGGAAAAGAGGAGAGCAGTAGTGATGGGGATTTGATAGTTAGGGCGACAGATAAGAGGTTCTCTGGAAGAGATCGAGAATCCCGGATGGTCTGTTGCCTCACTGGTGCCAAGGTCCACAATATCTCAGATCGAGTTCTCAGTATTCTCAAGAGGGAAGGTGAGCAGCCAGATGTCGTGGTCCATGTAGGGACCAATGACGTGGGTAGGAAGAGTGAGGAGGTCCTGAAAGGTGAGCTCAGGGAGTTAGGCACCAAGTTAAAGGACAGGACCTCCAGGATAGCAATCTCAGGATTGCTACCAGTGCCACGTGCAGGCGGGTTTAGAAATAGTAAGATAGCGCAGATCAACATGTGGCAGAAGACATGGTGCAGGAGGGAGGGTTTCAGACAATTGGGCAGTTTTCCAGGGAAGGTGGGACCTGTTCCAGTGGGACAGTTTACATCTGAACTGGAGGGGAACAAATATTCTTGCAGGTAGGTTTGCTAGAGAGGCTCCAGTGGATTTAAACTAGATACAAGGGGGGAGGGGAATCAGAGTGTAGGAACAGATGTAGGGGAGAAGGAAGAAAAAGGAGATAGTAAAGTTGCTTGCACTAAAGTTGCTAAAGAGAGTAAGAGGTGGAAAATTTCTTAAATGCATTTATTTTAATGCTAGGAGCATTGTAAGAAAGGTGGATGAGCTTAGAGCATGGATTGATACCTGGAAGTACGATGTTGTAGCTACTAGTGAAACATGGTTACAGGAGGGATGTGATTGGCAGCTAAATATTCCTGAATTTCGTTGCTTCAGATGTGATAGAATCGGAGGGACAAGAGCAGGAGGCTTTGCATTGCTTGTCAGAGAAAATATTACAGTGGTGCTCTGGCAGGATAGATTAGAGTTCTCATCTAGGGAGGCAATTTGGGTGGAATTGAGGATGGGAAAAGTGTAGTAACACCTATAGGGGTGTATTATAGACCACCTAATTGGGAGCGAGAATTTGAGGAGCAAATTTGTAAGGAGATAGCAGATATTTGTAGTAAGCACAAGGTTGTCATTGTGGGAGATTTTAATTTTCCACGCATTGACTGGGAAGCCCATACTGTAAAAGGACTGGATGGTTTGGAGTTTGTAAAATGTGTGCAGGATAGTTTTTTTGCAGAAATACATAGAGGTATGAACTAGAGAAGGGACAGTGTTGGATCTCCTGTTAGGGAATGAGATAGGTCAGGTGACGGAGATATGTGTTAGGGAGCACTTCGTGTCCAGTGATCACAATGCCATTAGTTTCAATATAATTATAGAGAAGGATAGGTCCGGACCCAGGGTTGAGATTTTTGATTGGAGAAAGGCCAACCTTAAGGAGATGTGAAAGGATTTAGAAGGAGTGGATTGGGACAAATTGTTTTATGGGAAGGATGTAATAGAGAAATGGAGGTCATTTAAAGGTGAAATTTTGAGGGTACAGAATTTTATGTTCCTGTTAGGTTGAAAGGAAAAGTTAAAAGTTGGAGAGAGCCATGGTTTACAAGGGATATTGGAAAATTGGTTCGTAAAAAGAGAGATATCTATAATAAATATAGGCAGTATGGAGTAAATGAGGTGCTTGAGGAATATAAAGAATGTAAAAAGAATCTTAAGAAAGAAATTAGAAAAGCTAAAAGAAGATATGAGGTTGCTTTGGCAAGTAAGGTGAAAATAAATTCAAAGGGTTTCTACAGTTATATTAATAGCAAAAGGATAGTGATGGATAAAATTGGTCCCTTAGAGAATCAGAGTGGACAGCTATGTGTGGAACCAAAAGAGATGGGGGAGATCTTGAACAAATTCTTTTCTTCGGTATTCACTAAGGAGAAGGATATTGAATTGTGAAAGGTAAGGGAAACAGGTAGGAATATTATGGAAACTATGATGATTAAAGAAGAGGAAGTATTGGCGCTTTTAAGGAATATAAAAGTGGATAAGTCTCCAGGTCCTGACAGGATATTCTCGAGGACCTTGAGGGAAGTTAGTGTAGAAATAGCAGGGGCTCTGACAGAAATATTTAAAATGTCATTAGAAACGAGGATGGTGCTGGAGGATTGGCGTATTGCTTATGTTATTCCATTGTTTAAAAAGGGTTCTAAGAGTAAACCTAGCAATTATCAGCCAGTAAGTTTGACGTCAGTGGTGGGTAAATTAATGGAAAATGTTCTTAAAGATGGTATGTATAATTATCTGGATCAACAGGGTCTGATTAGGTACAGTCAACATGGATTTGTGTGTGGAAGGTCATGTTTGACAAATCTTATTGAATTTTTGGAAGAGGTTACTAGGAAAGTTGACTAGGGTAAAGCAGTGGATATTGTCTACATGGACTTCAATAAGGTCATTGACAAGGTTCCACACGGAAGATTAGTTAGGAAGATTCAATCGTTATGTATTAATATTGAAGTATTATATGGTTATATTATATATATAAGTAGTAAAATGGATTCAACAGTGGCTGAATGGGAGAAGCCAGAGAGTAGTGGTGGATAACTGTTTTTCAGGTTGGAGGCCGGTGACTAGTGGTATGCCTCAGGGATCTGTACTGGGTCCAATGTTGTTTGTCATATACATTAATGATCTGGATGATGGGGTGGTAAATTGGATTAGTCAGTATGCAGATGATACTAAGATAGGTGGCATTGTGGATAATGAAGTAGGCTTTCAAAGCTTGCAAAGAGATTTAGGCCAGTTAGAAGAGTGGGCTGAAAGATGGCAAATGGAGTTTAATGCTGATAAGTGTGAGGTGCTACATTTTGGTAGGATTAATCAAAATAGGACATACAAGGTAAATGGTAGGGCATTGAAGAATGCAGTAGAACAGAGGGATCTAGGAATAATGGTGCATAGTTCCCTGAAAGTGGAATCTCTTGTGGATAGGGTGGTGAAGAAAGCTTTCGGTATGCTGGCCTTTATAAATCAAAGCATTGAGTATAGGAGTTGGGATATAATGTTAAAATTGTACAAGGCATTGGTAAGGTCAGATTTGGAGTATTATGTACAGTTCTGATCACTGAATTATAGGAGAAATGTCAACAAAATAGAGAGAGTACAGAGAAGATTTACTAGAATGTTATCTGGGTTTCAGCACCTAAGTTACAGAGAAAGATTGAACAAGTTGGGTCTTTATTCTTTGGAGCATAGAAGGTTGAGGGGGGACTTGATAGACGTATTTAAAATTATGAGGGGGATAGATAGAGTTGACGTGAATAGGTTTTTTCTATTGAGAGTAGGGGAGATTCAAACAAGAGGACATGAGTTGAGAGTTAGTGGGCAAAAGTTTTGGGGTAACACAAGGGGGAACTTCTTTACTCAGAGAGTGGTAGCTGTGTGGAACTAGCTTCAAGCAGAAGTGGTAGAGGCAGGCTTGATATTGTCATTTAAAGTAAAATTGGATAACTATATGGACAGGAAAGGAATGGATGGTTATGGGCTGAGTGCAGGTCAGTGGGACTAGGTGAGAGTAAGGATTTGGCATGGACGAGGAGGGCCGAGATGGCCTGTTTCTGTGCTGTAATTGTTATATGGTTATATAGTCAAGAGGTTCAGTTGTTCAGACTAAACATTGGAATAGGGACAAAATGTGATCTAAATGACTTTGACTGTGTAATGATTGCTGGTGCCAAATGGGGTGGTTTGAGTATCTTAGAAACTGACGACCTCCTGAGATTTTCTGTCACAACAATCTGTAGAGTTTAGAAAGAACGGTGAGAGAAACAAAAAACATCCAATGACTGGCAATTCTGTCGGTTAAAGTGCCTTGTTAATGAGAGAGGTCAAAGGAGAGTGGCCAGGAGGTTCTGAATAAAGTTGTCCATTGAGTGTATATCTTTACTGTAAGATAGCTAGCTCTAAAAAGCCTTTATGATGTGTTAAACTGGTGATGCATATAGAATCAGCATCCGTTCAGTTTCCTCACAAATCTGACAACAGGACAAAAAGGTGTTTAAAATGGCATTGGAGTGGTGTACTCTCAGAGATCTGCACGAAGAAGGTATTTGACAGTTACTGATGGGACCATGATTGATTTAGCACAGTTAGGACACTATACTGCACAGCAGTGACTGAGTCCATCTGTTCATATAGGCAAAATCTCCAAGTCAACCAGGTTGTCGAAGAGAAAACTTATAACTACAGCTGAAAATATTGTGGCTGCAATACAGAGGAATAGAATCCAATGCTTCATGCAGGGAATTTGTAAGAACTGTACATGTAAGGAAACATTTGTTGCAAGATAAATTGGAAGCTCAATAAAGCCACCAGGGTCCCCAGCCGAAGGGTTCCCAGTGAGAGGACTGCAGCAGTGTGAACTAGTACTGAGCATCTCTGTTCGGTGCAAGTTCAAATTTATTTTCATAGGAGGACATCTGAAGAGTACAAGTACCATGAAAATTGCCCCTTTTCAGAGGAGGTACAGCATATTGCAAACAAGGCAAACATAAGTTAACATAAACATAAATTAACATCAGGTTGTGACTAAAACAACTGCATACTAGCTACGCTAAGCCTGCTTTACAGCATAATCAGCAATTGGTCATCATTGAGTTTGGAAAGTAATTGTAGCTGCCAAGGGCACTTTGCACACTAAATTAATATGAATAACATTGTGTTGTCTATCGTGGTTAACACAGTAAGCTAATTAAACTTCTTCCACCTTTATCAGAAAATGTTTGATAATATGATTATGATATCACTGGAAGCCACATTTTGCCATTTCCAACAAGCAGTTTACAGCAGGGGTCAACTTTGTTCCAGTTCAAATAGCTCTCCTCGTGTGCATTACTTCCTGTCAATGTTTGTCAAGGTCTGAAACTTGAAGAGCTACAGTCCATGAAAGGTGCATTTTAAAGTGCTTACAGGCCTTCAAATCTCACAACAACAACTGAATTCCTGCTCCACAAGCCAATTGCGATTTGGACTTTGGAATACCATCTGCTCGTTCTAATAAGTTTATGATGTGGTCTCTGGGATTGCTCGATCTGGAATGGTGAGGCTTAGTGGTTATATTCCAACTCCCACACTATACAACTTCTAATTTAACTTGAAGAAATGTGAACTAATGAACCACAGTGAGTTTAAGGGGCTGGTGATGGATAGCTTTACTTGATGTTAACATTAACTACCTGATACAAATACTTTCCACCTACTTTCCCTGAACTTAGGTCAGAGGTGTTTCTATAGCCAACAGCAATTCTGCACAATATGGATTTGAATTCAACTCAGACCAGTAACTGGACAAAAATGCATGGCACAATCTCATCCCAGCTCAGTGGCAGTAAAACAGTGGAACACAGTTCTGCTGTTGTGCCTCAGAGTCAGCCTGATAACAGTTCGGCATTTTTCCAGATCCCTCATCGGCATCACACCACTCAGCTCTGGACATCAATCTGCAGTTCAGATGCTGCTCTGGCCAAGGTGTCTGTAATCTTAATTGGTTCTGACCACGAGCAACTGGATGAATCATTTGTACCACATTCTCCATCCATCTGCTCATCAATTTCATCATAAGATCCTGAAATATATGTTAGGATCCTGATCTGCAAATGCAGGAAATCATTGAATGTATCAGGCAGCTGAAATGCTTCCTACACCAACTTCTTCCTAATTTATAATCATTGTTCTTCCAGAGTACATTCTGCATGGAAGGCAATCATCTGAATTTTGTCTCTAACCTCTGTTTACTTTACTGAAAAGGGGGCAAAGTAAGATCAAACTTCTCCCCCAGTAGTATTTTGATATTGTAACTGTGAACTACAAATAATTATTGGCTGGAACACGCACAAAATGCTGGAAGAACTCAGCAAGTCAGGCAGCATCTATGGAGAGGAATCAGCGGTCAATGCTTCAGACTGTTTATTGCTCTCCATTGATGCTGCTTGACCTTTGTGTGTGGGTTATTCTGGATTTCCAGCATTTGCAGAATCTCTTGTGTTTATTATTATCCTATGTGCTCTTTTAAGAAATTTGCAGAAGGATTCAGAATGAATATCTCCACAGGAATTGAAAACGATCTTCAATTGCAGGTGATAATTCAGCAGTAAAGCTGCTCTTTAGTTAAATCTCTCCCCCTGTCTCTCAAGAATCATAATAAACTGCTGTGTGCATTAATGAGTCAAATTTGTTGTCAGTTTACAGCAAGTACTTCACGGAAGGAAGAAATGAATGAAGAAGACAAAAACAACCATTTTCTGCCTGTCTTACTTGTGATAATTTCATCTGACTTAGTAAAAAATCAAAACCTTATTACTTGATATACATACTCTCACACTATAACTCCACACTGATGGCCATCACAATGCATAAATAAAGGTCAATGCTTATAAAAATTGCAAACCAATTTAAGAAATCAAAGTATGGTTAATACTATTCATAAATATCATCTTTTCCTCCTTGTTGCCCATTTGCTCTGTATCTTTGCTGCCTAACGAGGAGAGCTCTTAAACAGTACTATTCCAACAACTGCAAAGTGTTGGTGAAGGGCTGTTGATTTCCAGTGGATGAGGCTTCAGGACATCAACTATGGATGGCACCTTCTTGACAAAGCAACAGCAAGAGACCATAAGACCATAAGACATAGGAGCAGAATTAGGCCACCTGGCCCACTGGGACTGCTCCACTATTTAAACATGGGCGATCCTTTTTTGCTCTCCTCCTCAACCCCAGTTTCCGACCTTCTCCCCGTAACGTTTGATGCCATGCCCAATCAAGAATCTATCAATCTCTGCCTTAAATATACCTAAAGACCTGGCCTCCACAGCTACATGTGGCAATAAATTCCACAAATTCACCATCCTTTGGCTAAAGAAATTTCTCCACATCTCTGTTTTGAAAAGGTGCCTCTCCATCCTGAAGCTGTGCCCTCTTGTCCTAGACTCTCCCACCAGAGGAAACATCCTTCCCACATCTACTCTTGTCTAGGCATTTCAACATTCAAAAGGTTTCATTGAGACCCCCCTCATCGTTCTGAATTCCAGCGAGTACAGACACAGAGCCGTCAAACGTTCCTTGTATGATAACCCTTTTGTTCCTGGACCTCCTCTGGACCCTCTCCAATGACAGCACATCTCTTCTAAGATGAGGGGCCCAAAACTGTCCACAATAGTCAAAGTGAGGCCTCACTAGTGCCTTATAAAGCCTCAGCACCACATCCTTGCTCTTGTATTCTAGACCTCCTGAAATGAATGCTAACATGGCACTTGCCTTCCTCACTACTGACTCAACCTGCAAGCTAACCTGTAGGGTGTTCCGCACAAGGACGCCCAAGACCCTCTGCATCTCAGATTTTTGGATTTTCTCCCCGTTTAGAAAATAGTCCACACATTTATTTCTACTAACAAAGTGCATGACCATGCATTTTCTAACATTTATTTGCCACTTTCTTGCCCATTCTCCTAATCTGCCTAAGTCCTTCTGCATCCTACCTGTTTCCTCAACACTACCTGCCCCCCCCCACCAATCCAGGTATCATCTGCAAATTGGCAAGAGCTGTCTGAGTGACAAGTAGCAGCAAGGGCACTGGCTTAGTGACAGTGGTGAAATCAGCTGGGCATTGTGCTGGGAAAGGGGTTACTGAGACATTCTGCAGGCTTCTTGTCCACAACCAGAATGTCAAAAATCTGAGCTTGAATGGCAGAAGTTGAGGTTTCCACTGCAGTGCTTCAACCTGCTTACTGGACTCTGGAAGCTGAAATTTAACCTGTTGGGCAAAGCAATACCTTAGTGCAACAGTATAGACAGCTTCTCATGATGGAGAGGCTATGGGTTCCGAAGATCCTGAGAGCAATACTGTCTGGAATTTACCAATCTGGCCTTTAGCTCCTGGTAGAGAGCCCATGAGAGTAAGGTCAAGGGGAGGTTTCAGACAGAGAGTGATACAACAGGACCTGGCAGAAAATGATGACACATCACAACAGCAGTGAAGGCAGAGGAAGCTTCACCAGTCATCTTGTAATCCATGCCACTGGACCCTAACTCCGATCTGTCGAGGACCATGTAGCGGCTGCCTGTGCATCTGCCTCCCCGTGTTAAATAAAGTCACGCACAGACATGCTCCCTTAAGAGAATCTACCCTCCAGATGTAAGATGCTGCCATTAAATGGTAACTATTTGCATGCAGCTGTGATGGGAATCATGAAATATTCTCATTTAGGTCTACTGCATCTGAAATCCACAGTCGCAGCCATGGGTACCTCAGTAAGCAGCATCGTCTTAAAAAGTTTAAAAAGTCTTTCGATACTCAAAATCAACAAACCTCGGCTGGCACACTCGAGTCACTAGTGCAGTTCCCCTTTAAGAAAACAGAAGTGGGGATGCCAGGCCAGTCTACAGGTATGATTGAAACGTACAGGCCTTAGGCTTCCACTCCCAACCATCCTGTTGGCGAATGTAGTCTCTGGAAAATAAAGTAGAAGACCTTAGAGCAAGATTGATGTACCAGAGTGACATCTGGGACTGCTGTGTACTTTGTTTCGTGGAAACATGATTCACACTCACTATTTTAGACACAGTGCTGCAGCTCAATGGCTTCATCATTCTCCGCAAAGACAGGACAGCGCAGTCTTTTGAAAACAGAGGAGGTAGAGTGTGCTTTCTGATTAACTCATTGTGGTGCACAAACATGGCAATTTTCTCTCAGTCCTGCTCACCTGAACTGGGACAGGTATCAGTCAAATATTGTCCATTTATCTGCCCCATCATCCGGTAGCAGTGTACATTTGACTTCAAGCCAACAGCAGGCAGACACAGGAACAGCTGATCAATGTAAACAGCAGGCACAAAACTACACACCCAGATGCCTTTCCTATCATTGTGGGAGATTTCAACCAAGCCATCTTGAAGAAGTCTGTAAACAACTATCTCCAACATATCATCTGTGGAAACAGAGGAGCCAATGCTCTTGACCAATGTTATGCCATCCCATTTTGGAAAGTTCGGTCACCTGGCTGTACTTCTACTCCTAGCGTATAGGCAGAGAATAAAGTCCATAGCTCAAGTAGTGAGGACTGAAAAGGTACAGTCAAGGGAGCTGGAGGAGTGTTTGCAGGACTGCTTTGAATCGATAGACTGGATAATATTCTAGGATTTATCTTTGAATCCGAGTGGATCTGCTACAGATGTCACCATATCTTCAAGACCTGTGTGGATGAGCGTGTACCTTCGAGAACATACCAGTCAAACCCAAACAAAAAGCTCTGGATGAATCAGGATATTCCTAGTCTGCTGAGGGCTATCTGTGACATTCAAGTCTGGTTATTCAGAACTAAACAAGAAGTCCAAGTATAACCAACAGAAGACTATTTTAAAGGGAAAGAAACAATTCCAATTAAGATTAGAGACAGAACCGGAGGCATGTCAGCTCTGGCTGCAGGCCATTACTTCCTCAAAGGTAAAACCTAACATCCTGAATGGCTGTGTTTCTTCACTCCCAGCTGAGCTCAATGCCTTTTATACATGCTTTGAAAAGGAGAATGAAACTATACCTGTGCTAATCCCTGCAGTGTCTAGTGACACGGTGATCTCTCGGAGGCCGATGTCAAAACATCTTTCAAAAGGGTGAGCACTTGCAAGGCATCAGGACCTGATGCTGTACCTGGTAGAGCTCTGAAAACCTGTGTCAGCCAATGGGAAGGAATGTTCAAAAACATCTTCAATCGCTCTCTGCTGGAGTCAGAAGCTCCCACCTGCTTCAAAAGGGCTACAATCACACCTGTGCCCAAGAAGAACAGTATGAGCTGCCTCAATAACTATTACTCAGATGCACTCACATCTACTGTGATGAAGTGCTTTGAGAGCTTGGTCATGGCAACTCCAGCCTAAGCAAGGACCTAGACCCACTGCAATTTGCCTTTCACCACAATAGGTCTACAATGGATGCAATCTCACCGGCTCTCCTCTTGGTTTTGGATCACCTGGACAACAGCAATCTGTATGTCAGGCTGCTGTTCAATTGACTACAGCTCAGCATTTCACACAGGCATTCCCTCAGTACTAATCAAGATGCTCCAAAACCTGGGCCTCTGTATCTCCATCTGCAATTGGATCCCTGACTTCCTCACCGGGAGACCACAGTCTGTGCTGATTGGAAATAACAACAGGCAATAGGTGCAGGAGTAGGCCATTCAGCCCTTCGAGCCAGCACCAGTATTCACTGTGATCATGGCTGATCATCGACAATCAGTACCCTTTTTCTGCCTTCTCCCCATAAACCCTTCACTCTGCTATCTTTAAGAGCTCTATCTAACTCTTTCTTGAAAGAATCCAGAGAATTGGCCTCCACTGCCTTCTGAGGCAGAGCATTCCACAGAACCACAACCCTCTGTGTGAAAGTTTTTCCTCAACTCCGTTCTAAATTGTCTACTCCTTTTTCTTAAACTGTGGCCTCTGGTTCTGGACTCCCCCAACATCTGGAACATGTTTCCTGCATCTAGCGTGTCCAATCCCTTAATAATCTTATATGTTTCAATAAGATCCCCTCTCATCCTTCTAAATTCCAGTGTATACAAGCCCAGTCGCTCCAATCTTTCAACATATGACAGTCCCGCCATCCCGGGAATTAACCTTATGAAGCTACGCTGCATTCCCTGAATAGCAAGAATATCCTTCCTCAAATTTGGAGACCAAAACTGTACACAATACTCCAGGTGTGGTCTCACCAGGGCCCTGTACAACTGCAAAAGGACCTCCTTGCTCCTATACTCAAGTCCCCTTGTTATGAAGGCCAACATGCCATTAGCTTTCTTCACTGCCTGCTGTACCTGTATGCTTACTTTCAGTGACTGATGAACAAGGACACCTAGATCTCGTTGTACTTCCCCTTTTCCTAACTTGACACCATTCAGATAGTAATTTGCCTTCCTGTTCTTGCCACCAGAGTGGATAACCTCACATTTATCCACATTAAACTGCATCTGCCATGCATCTGCCCACTTACCCAACCTGTCCAAGTCATCCTGCATTATCTCAACATCCTCCGCACATTTCACACTGCCATCCAGCTTTGTGTCATCTGCAAATTAGCTTATGTTACTTTTAATCCCTTCATCTAAATTCCTTCATAACATCTCCTTCTCTCTGACAATCAGCACTGGCGCACCTGAAGGAAGTGTGCTTAGCCTGTTGTTGTACCCTCTCTACATCCATGATTGCATGGCTAAGCACAACTCAAAATCCATCTATAAATTTGCCAACAGCACAATTATTGTTGACAGAAATTCATCTGGTGATGAGGTAGCATACAGAAGCAGCTAGATCAGCTAGTTGAGTTGTGTTGCAGCAACGTCCTTGTGAGTAAGACGAAGGAATTGATAGTGGACTTCAGGAAGGGGTAGTTAAGGGAACACATACCAGTCCTCACCAAGGGATTATAAGTGGAAAAGGTAAGCAGTTTGAAGTTCATGAGTGTCAATGTCTCTGAGGATCAACCCTGGTCCCAACATATTGATGCAATTATGAAGGGGGCATGACAGGCATTTGAGGAGAATTGATATGTCAGCAAAGACACTTGCAAATTTCTACAAATGTACTATGGGGAACATTCTAACTGGTTGCATCACCGTCTGCTATAGAGGGGGCCACTACACAGGATCAGAAAAGCTGCAGAAAGTTGTAAACTCAGTCAGCTCCATCATGGGTACTAGCTGCCCCAGAACCAAGGATGCCTTCGAAAAGGTGGCATCCATCATTAAGGACTCACGTGAGCTAGGACATGCCCTCCTCTCATTGCTACTATCAAGAAGGTACAGGTGCCTGAAGACACACACCAGAACGTTTCAGGAACAGTTTCTTCCTCTCCATCATCAGATTTCTGAATGGACACTGTACCCATGAGCACCACCTCAGTATTTTCTCTCACTACTTATTTTTGTTTAATTTCCTTTTTTATATATACTTAACGTAATTTATATTTTTAATCATTGTGCCTTGCAATGTACTGCTACTGTAGAACAGCAAACCTCATGACATTTTTCAGTGATATTAAACATAATTATGATTCTCATTCAGAATATTGGATCCCGGATTGACCTCTACAGCCACCCGAAGACCCACCGATAGACAAACATCATACTAGACTCAAGTGATCGCATTACTTTGGCTTGATGCTGAGAAATATAGCCTTATGCTCTGCACAGAGGCTGGTTCTCAATTGGTACTGACCTCATCCGTGCTCCCTGTTATTGCCCCTGAGCTGTCTGACAGGTCTAACTATGTACTGGGCACTTCATGCCTCTGTCCTTCAGGTGGGTGATCCATTAAAGGAAAAACAGAAAGTGCTGGGAACTCTCAACAGGTTAAACAGTGTCAGTGAAAAGAGGACGAGAGTAAACAACAACTCTGGTTTTCCTTCCATAGGTGTTGTCTGAGCCACTGGGAGTTTCCAACATATTCTGTTTTTACTTCAGATTTCCAGCATCTGTATGTAGATTATGTTCTCATGCTCTATTAAAGTGCTTAACCTGTAGCATGAGAGAAGAAAAGGTAGTATTATCACCTGGTGAGCTGACATTGCAATCTTTTGCCTCGATCCTGAATGCAAACCAGTCATGTTCTTAACTCATCATGTTTCCAAGATGGTCCTTTACTCCTGTTTATGAATTAACCACAGGGTCAGCACATGAGTAACCACTTCATTATCTTCTCTGTCCTTCTGATACTCCTTGATCAGATTGTTCTTAGCTATTTGAAATAAAAAAAATAATACAAGAGTCAGATTATGGTGAAGAATAAACATGATAGAGTCTGCAGGTGTTTGAATTCCAAAACTTCACACAAAAAATGTTGGAACAACTCAGCAGGTCAGGCAGCATCTATGGAAATTAATAACCAGTTGATGTTTCAGGCTGAGACCCTTCTTCAGAACTGAGAAAGAAGAGGGAAGATGCCAGAAATGAAAGGTGGGAGGAGAGGAAAGAGACTAGCTGGAATATGGTAGGTGAAGCCAGATGGGTAGGAAAGATCAAGGGCTGGAGAAGAAGGAATATGATGGGAAAGGAGAGTGGATCATAGGAGAAAGGGAACGAGGAGGGGACCCAGAGTGAAGTAATAGGCAGGTGAGAAAAGGTAAAAGGTCAGAGTGGGGAATAGAGGATGGAGGGAAAATTTGTTTACTCAAAGGAGAAATCAATATTCATCCCATCAGGTTGGAGCCCTCTTGGGGTGGAGGAGCAACGCGTCATATACGCATCAGGATGGGAATGGGAATCAGAATTAAAATGTTTGGCTACCGGGAAGTCACGCTTGTGGTGGAAGATGTGCAGTTGCTTGACAAAGCGGCCCTCCTCAGTTTTCCCCAACAGGTTGGGGAAAGTAAGTACTATATGATTAAATGATCTGCAGTTCTTAAGTCTGTAGAGAACGGCTTGGGAGGGAGGAGGAGAATGTGAGAAGAACAAATACAGTAGGTATGTGGATACAAGCATCTGCTGCAGTTTCAACCACCATGTACTAATAACCATTCTAATTACATTGGGAACTTTATTTCCATTGGGCAAAGTTAATGCAGCGAAGATGGTGTGTAAGCAAGTCATGCAATGAGTAGCTCATATAGTTTGCAAGCACTAGAATGAGCATGTGAGGCCTGGAGCAGTACGTGAGGGTGGAGTGAAGTACATATGGACAGGGAGATATGTCCTGATTGCTAGCGAGTGTAACATGGTGAGTGAGTGGATGACTCTACCAGTACAGTTGGTGGCATGTGGCATTATGATTAGCCATATGTGTGATGAAATGTTTGATATTGAATGCCATCATTTTTCTCTCCAATTGCCATTATACCAGGTGCCTGGTTGGTACTCCTTGCCTGCTGTGGTGTTCCTGAACATCTTTTATGTCAGGGTAAGTTCCAGCTCCTATGACAACGCAAGTGAATCTTCCCTCTGAGTGATTCAGGTAAGACTTAAGTAAAGCAGCCTATTTTGTCTGGTGCTGATCATCCACAAAATTTGACCCCTCCAGAAGTCTTGCTATTGCAGGGGCCACCACAACTTCCCTGAAAGTAACGTAACTATTGCTTTACCCTCCAAGATGTGTAATTGCTAAAAATGACGCAGTATTCACATCTTATTTTCTTCCTCTCATAATTACTTCAATGTAAAGACATAGAAAAATGGAGTCAAGAAAATCTATGTTTTGTTTGGGACACTGAAACGTTCATGATTCATCAGGTAAGTACCTTTGTTTGCATCTTTGAATGATCAAGGCATTTTACTCTGATAACAAGCTTTAAAAGGCCAGGAACTGCAAGCAAGCAGAAATGCAAAAGGCAACATCAAAGGAGAATCATGATGAGGGGGAAAAAACCTCCAAGATCTTTGTCAAATTCAGACACAATGAAAACACACACCTGTGGCACAGAACCACGGGTACTTGTACAACACTTTGGATAAAGTTTAAGCATCAGAGATTCCTGAAATTACTGTGGAAGAGTTGACAGAATTGACCTTTCACCTCTGAACCATTAACCTACAGGTGGGAAAAAGTATTGTTAACTGACACACAGAGAGAATGCTCTGCTCCAGCTTTTAGATGCTTAAGCTATCCATTTCATTTTTAAACAAAAGATAACAAATGCAAGTTGAAACAAAGGAAGATACATCCAATTACGTACTGTTAGTTTGAACATCATTTTTCAATCAATTTTTCAATTACTGTGAAAGAATTATCAAAGGTATATTAAATTCATTATCCTTATCTATTTATATTTCAGGCTGTTTAATTATCAATGGTAGTAGCTGTGTTTGAAATATTAAGTGTGGTTTGGGATTTTAACAAGATTTGCCACCATTATACAATATTAGTTATTGACAGGCAGGTAGAGATAGTAGAAGAAGAAAGCACAGGATGGACATGAATTTCTTAAAACCCCTATCTACATTTTTGAGAAAAACCCCAGATGATAGATATCTTGATTTCCAGACAAAGTGAATAAAGAGACATCATCATTATGGACATCCCAGCAATAAAGGTAAGCTTTGTCAAACACAGACTATGTGGATGAGATGTATGTTAGAAGAAAAAGAGTCTAAAATTTTGCAAAAATTTAAAAAGCTTTGCAAAATGTATCAGCCAGTTCACTTCTGCTGACACTCTCATTGACACAGTACTGTCTTTTTCATTCATTCATTTTTGGGGATGTAGTTATTGCTTCATTATTCATCCCTATCACCCTTGAGAAGATTGTGGTAAACCATCTTCTTGAACTGTTACAGCTACTTCTAGTGAAGGTACTCCCACAATGCTGTTGGTTAGAATTTTAAAGAGATAGATCCAGCGATAATTAGTTTATGAGAACACTCAGTTCTCTTTTTATTGTCATTTAGAAATGCATACATGGCATTAAGAAATGATACAGTGTTTATCCAGAGTGATATCACAGAAAACAGGACAAACCAAAGACTAACACTGACAGAACCACATAATTATAACATATAGTTACAGCAGTGCAAAGCAATACCATAATTTGATGAAGAACAAACCATGGGCACGGTAAATAAAGTCTCAAAAGTCCCCGAGTCGATCGACTCCCGAGTCCCCAATAGCAGGCGGCAAAAGGGAGAAACTCCCTGCCATAAACCTCCAGGCACAGTTAACCTGCCGATGCCTTGGAAGCAGCCGACCACAGCCGACACTGAGTCCATCCGTCCAAAAACTTCGAGCTTCCGACCAGCCTCCCAAGCACTATCCTCTGCCAAGCATCTTCGACCTCGCCTCGGCCGCTAAAACATGCAAAGCCGAGGATTTCGGGGCCTTCTGCTCCGGAGATTCCAGTTACCACACAGTAGCAGCAGCAGCGAAGCGGGCATTTCAGAAGTTTTCCAGATGTTCCTCTGTGCTCTCACATCTGTTGCCATCAAATCAGAATTGTGCAGTCCCCTACTTGACAGATAACAGACATCACCACCAAAGTGGCCGTGCACACTGCCATCGCGCCGCCATCTTCTCCTCCTCCAGTTAATAAATAGCAATATATTTCCAAGTCAGGATAGTATGGATCTCTCTCTACTGCCCATTATACCTCTGGCTTTTAGAGCAGCAATAAGGGTCCTCTATCTCTGGCAGTGTTCAGGGCTTCTTCCTTCATGTCAGTAGCTCAGTTTTCACTACTGTCAGTCATGCGAGTTCCGGGTGGAGACTCGGGAATACTGTCACACTCAGAAGAGACTTCATTGCTGTTGCTGTAATAGTTTTGCTTTGCCAGTCAGGGTTGTTAGTTCTGAACTGAACCCCCAAACCTGAAGGACCAGTTGACCACTCATAATCCAAACTCGACCCTTTGACATGTTTAGCTTGGGTGACCATACCAAGAGCCAAAGCATAAAGCCCTGACACCTGCCAACATAGCTTACCAGGTGTCAAGCATTGCAGCACAGAAGCCTCCAAATCCTACAACAGGTTTGTGGTCCTCTTGGAGTAGGATGGTGTAGGTGGGTCCTGGAAAGTAACCAGTGGGTACTGGTATTTGCATGAACCTGCTGCTATTGACCTTCTAGGCTCTTGTGCTCAGAGGTACTACTGGAGAACCACAAAGGAAAGATCTGTGAGTGAATAATTCATAAGGGGATTTGCTTTGGCTTGACCTCATTTTTTTACCATTGCTAGAAAATGTATTTCAGGTGCTTATATCATTAAATAGAGGGCATTACTTTCTTTTATAAAAAAAAACACATTGGATCAGAGTTAAAAAATATGTATGCCATTCCTTCTTTAACTCCTTACATTTTATTTCAGAATCAGAATCAGGTTTATTATCACCGGCATGTGACGTGAAAATTGTTAACTTAGCAGCAGCAATTCAATGCTATACATATTCTAGCAGAGAGAGAAAAAGCTAATAATAAATAAAGTAAAAATAATAATAATAATAAACAAGTAAATCAATTGTGTATATTGAATAGATTTTTTTAAAAAGTGAAAAAACAGAAATACTGTAGAGTAAAAAAAGTGAGGTAGCATCCAAAGCTTCAATGTCCATTTAAGAATCGGATGGCAGAGAGGAAGAAGCTGTTCCTGAATCACTGAGTGTGTGCCTTCAGGCTTCTGTACTTCCTACCGAATGGTAAAGATGAGAAAAGTGCATGCCTTGGGTGCTGGAGGTCCTTAATAATGGAAGCTGCCTTTCTGAGACACCGCTCCCTAAAGATATCTTGGGTACTTTGTAAGCTAGTACCCAAGATGGAGCTGACTAGATTTACAACCCTCTGCAGCTTCCTTTGGTCCTGTGCAGTAGCCACTCCATACCAGACAGTGATGCAGCCTGTCAGAATGCTCTCCACGGTACAACTATAGAAGTTTCTGAGTGTATTTGTTGACATGTCAAATCTCTTCAAACTCCTCATTAAGTATAGCTGCTGTCTTGCCTTCTTTATAACTATGTTGGTATGTTGGGACCAGGTTAGATCCTCAGAGATCTTGACACCCAGGAACTTGAAACCGCTCACTCTCTCCACTTCTGATCCCTCTATGAGGATTGGTATGTGTTCCTTCATCTTACCCTTCCTGAAGTCCACAATCAGCCCTTTCGTCTTACTGACGTTGAATGCCAGGTTGCTGCTACAACACCATTCCTCTAGTTGGCATACCTCACTCTTGTATGCCCTCTCGTCACCATCTGAGATTCTACCAACAATCGTTATGTCTTCAGCAAATTTATAGATGGTATTTGAGCTATGCTTAGCCACACAGTCATGTATGTACAGAGAGTAGAGCAGTGGGCTAAGCACACACCCCTGAGGTGCGCCAGTGTTGATCGTCAGTGAGGAGGAGATGTTATCACCAATCTGCACAGATTGTGGTCTTCCAGTTAGGAAGTCAGGGATCCAATTGCAGAGGGAGGTACGGAGGCCCAGGTTATGCAACTTCTCAATCAGGATTGTCGGAATATTGGTATTAAGTGCTGAGCTACAATCGATGAACAGCATCCTAACTTAGGTTTTCTTTTGTCCAGGTGGTCTAAAGCCGACTGGAGGGCCATTGAGATTGCGTCTGCCGTTGACCTATTGTGGCATTAGGCCAATTGCAATTGGTCCAGGTCCTTGCTGAGACAGAAGTTCAGTCTAGTCATGACCAACCTCTCAAAGCATTTCATCACAGTGGATGTGAGTGTTACCGGGCGATAGTCATTATTCTTTTTAGGAACTGGTATAATTGTTGCCTTTTTGAAGCAAATGGGAACTTCAGCCTGTAGCAGTGAGAGGTTAAAAATGTCCTTGAATTCTCCCGCTAGTTGGCTGGCACAGGTTTTCAGAGCCTTACCATGTACTCCATCGGGACCTTCCGCCTTGCAAGGTTTCACTCTCTTTAAAGACAGTCTGAAGACAGAGATCACAGGGTTATCAGGTGCAGTGGGGATCTTCACAGCTGTAGTTGTGTTCTCCCTTTCAAAGTGTACACAAAAGGTGTTGAGTTCGTCTGGTAGTGAAGCATCACTGCCATTCATGCTACTGAGTTTCACTTCATGGGAAGCAATGTCAATAGACCCTGCCAGAGTTACTATGCATCCAATGTCGCCTCCAATCTCATTCAAAATTGTCTCTCTGCCCTTGATATAGCCCTCTGCAAATCATACCTGGTTTTCTGGTATATGCCTGGGTAGCCAGACTTGAATGCCACAGATCTAGCCTTCAGTAGACGATGTACCTTCTGGTTTATCCACAGCTTTTGGTTTGGGAATGTACAGTTAGTCTTTGTGGGCACACACTCATCCACACAGATTTTAATGAAGTCGATAACAACTGCAGCATACTCATCATGGGTCAAAGATGAATCCTTGAGTACAGTCCAGTCCACCAATTCAAAGCAGTCCTGTAGGCGCTCACGTGCTTCCCTTGTCCATACCATTTCAGTCCTCACTGCCAGTGCTGCAGTCTTCAGTCTCTGCCTATACTCAGGGAGTAGAAGTACAGCTGGGTGCTCAGACTTCCCGAAGTAACGCATGGAATAGCATGGTAGGCATTCTTGATGGTGGAGTAACAATGGTCCAGTGTGTTGTTTCCTCTGGTATTGCAAGTGATCTGTTGATGGTAGTTGCTTAGTGAGTTTTTTCAGACTGTCCTGGTTAGAATCTCCCAAAATGATGGTTAGGGTGCACTGTTTAGTGCATGTTGATCCCATTACTCAGACCATCTAAAGCCTGCTTGACAGTGGCCTGAGGTGGAATGTAAACTGATACCAAAATGACCCCAGAGAACTCCCATAGTAAGTAAAATGGACGGCACTTTACTGCTAGATATTCCAGGTCTGGGGAGCAGAATTGGGACAGCTCTGATATATTTGTGCACAAAGAAGAGTTAATCATGAGGCATACTCCTCCACCTCTGCTTTTGAGCGACTCTATAGATCTATCCTGATGGTGTATAGTAAACCTGTCGATCTGGATCACTGCATCTGGTACAGAAGGGGTTAACCAGGATTCTATGAAACAAAGGACACATGCGGTCCTAATGTCCCTCTGATTCAGCACCCTGGCTCTGAAATCATCGATTTTATTCACCAGAGACTGCATGTTCACCAGCAAGATTGTCGGTATAGGGAGTTTAAAACCCTGTTTCCTTAAACGCACTTTTAACCCTGATCTACACCCATGCTTCCTCCGAGGTATCCTCTGTGGGCACTTCCGAACACTATCGGTGTTGGTTCAATTGGTTTTAAGCAGCAATAGTTCGTTTAAACACATTAAGACATCTTTGTTGACCTTGGAAGCAGTTGTACTTTTTAGCTGTATCAGGCTGGAACGGGAATATTTAATTGTATCTATTGAGAGTACTGCTACTATGCCTAAATGCCCCAGAAGTATATTTTGTGTTATTTTGTGTGTATAATTTAAATTCAAATGAATGCTCCTAAATTATATTAGCCCTTTAATTGTTTGGGCTACTTAGAAGCAGCATTAAAGATGCTCATAGTGCTTCTCTTTTTCTTTCTATTACCCTTCTTCCCCTTTCTTTAACAACCCCATCTCAACTTAGATTAATTGCCATAACTGTAAAATACTGTTACCATTCCTATTATTACAAATTTAAACCTTCATCACTTCTGGAATTTTACAAAACTAGGCAAAAAGAATAAAATGGCATCGAAGCACCTAATAAGGGATGCATGACTCCAACACCCAAGGTTCATGGAACAAAAGTTCAAAAGTTCAAAGTTCAAAGTAAATTTATTATCAAAGTACATATATGTCACCATATACTACCTTGAGATTCATTTTCTTGCAGGTATTCATTACAGAACAAAAAATACAATAGAATCAGTGTAAAAAGCTGCACACGAAGACTAATAAACAACCAATGTGTGTAAGAAGACCTTCTGTGCAAATACAATAATAGTAAAATAATAAGTAAATAAATATTATTGAGAACATGAGTTGTAGAGTCTTTGAAGTGAGTCCATTGGTTGGGGAATCAGTTCAGATTTGAAGTGAATGAAGTTATCCATGCTGTTTCAGAAGATCAATGGTTAAAGGTAATGTTTCAGTTTTGGACAGAGGGCCAGAGAGGGAAGTTCAAGGACTTGATTTGGTGAGAGAAAAATTCTGCTTATCCATTACTACATGTTGACTGAATTTATGCACATTGACAGCTACAAGATGGTTAGGTATTAAAAGAGACGATTGAGGATAATGTTATAAAGGGCAGCTTATAAGTATGAACAGAAAATGCTGAGGATAGATCATCATGGGGTTCCATTGCCAAAGATGCTGAAGAGAAACCATTGTAGGTCATTCTCTAGGTACAACTGAGCATCCAGACTTAAGCAATATTGCATTTTTTAATTTTTTTTCACCTGGAGTATTATTTGTTTTAAGTTGTCATCTTATGCTAAATGAACTGGAGTGAAAACTGAGGATGTTCACGTTCTTTCATATATCTTGTTGATGAACTTACAACCTCAATTCTTTTCTTTATTTTTAAAATACAAACTAAACAGAGAGTCTTGAAAGTATTCCATAAATTGTGTGTGTTTATTTTCATTGATAACAAATCAATAAAATCTCCAGTTTCACTGGCTCAGATCTAGGTACGTAGCCTAAAGCTAACTGATGGAAGGCAATCGGCTCCGTTCAATTTGATCTACAATACCTGGCTTAGATTGGTTCAAGAAAGATACCAGATCAAACCTATCCCACTCTTAATGAATTAAAGAGATTGAAGTTGAAATTGTGTGCTACTTGATGGGCTTGATTGTGCCCTGTTATGTAGCTTCTGACTTATTGCTGAAGTCTCTGGAAGACATTGCAGCCCTCTAATTGTAAATATGCCCATTGCTCTCTCTCTCTAATTTTGGGAAAAATTGAAGATTCTTACTCAGTTTTAAGAATCTAATGGTTAAATGTGCAGGGTCTCAAACCGAACATCAAGCACCCCTTTGCCTCTTTTGATGTTGCATTACCCACTGAGTTCCTCCATCAGATTTGTTTTGCTCCAAGTTCCGGTACCTCCAGTATTTGTTGCTTAAATTAAAATGTTCTATCACTATACACCCTAACATAGGGGTTCATTTTCCCATCATATTGCCATAATACTGATGATGTTATCAAGATAAACAGAGTGTTTTAATTAGTTAATAACGTAACGAAGATCAAAAGGTAAAAGGGCAAGCAGTGAAACCCATCTGATTCAATGAGTATCACTGGGATGTCTTGTGATATTCTTACTCAGTCTTCTTCTCCCTTCGTTTCCAGTCCTGATGAAGGGTCTTGGCCTGAAATGTTGACTGTTTAATTCTCTGATAGATGCTGCGTGACCTACCGAGTTCCTTCAGCACTTTGCGTTTGTTGTTACATTTTATAACTTAGTGTATCTAATTCCATTAAAATTCATGCAGCCTCAAGAAGTACAGTATGCATGTTTGCAGCCCCAGCACAAAATGGCACTCAACATGGTCCGCCTTCAAAATCTCCCAATCACCCTACTCCATAGCACATGGATCCCACATATGGAAGCTCCTTCCACATTTCCCAATTTCCACCCCAGTCAATTTCCCACTTCTCTCCTTGAGTTCCATCATCTCTATGACTTAACTCATGTGCTATGTTGTTTCTGTCCACCGTGCAGTAGTCTGTGTAAAACATATAGATTACACTTTGATGTTTCGAGGGAGTAAACCACAGCTGCAATTTCTTCAAACACAGACGCCCCAAATTTCTGACTTCCAATTTTACTTCTAATTTTCTCTAGTAAGACCGTACAGTTGAAAATTTTGTTATTTATTAAATTAAGTACATCCTAAAACCAGAAGGTTTTCATAACTCAATTTTTATTTAAGAAAAATATCAAGGAAGTTGTAAATACACTGGCAAATTGACATGGTATGTGAAAGGATATAAATATCCTCAGTCATCATTTTGGTCCATTTACAATTTAATTGTAATGTTTCTGAGTTCTTCCCTTAGATTTGCTACGTTTATGCATCTGATGCACCAAAAATGCCTAAAGGCTTATTTCTAGACACCTAACCCATCTTTCTCTCTGTTAATCTCTGGACATTTATAACATCAAAAGGCCTTTAAGAAGGCACTCCATGGATCATAGTTTGATCCATTTTATGATATATCACTTATAATTAGGCTTGTTTTGAAAAGCATCTGGTGTTAATGAATGATTGTTTCATCAAGGTAAGTGGAAAATAGATGCCTTTGCCTTCCATGCCATCTAATGTGTAAATGCAGAGTTTTTGGTGGGATTAAAGAAGAGCTAAAGCTTATTTCCAATTTGTTTTGTCTAGCTGCAGAACCAAGGACATTATTTAGAAATGTTCCTAATCTGTTTGGCACCAAACAACTGACATTTATAAAGGCAATTGGAGGAGTAGGTAATAGTGAATGTTTCAATGGAGAAATCTGAAATCCTGTGATTTCTAAAAGAAGTTAAACTAAATACTAGTAAAAAAGGTGTAACTTTTCAACCGAATAGCACCAGTTGCACAATGTTTGTGCAAAACAAACCTTTTTATCACATGGACCTTGCAGCTGGGTAGGATAGTATTACTGAGGATTTACCTGTTTTATTGCATAAATTACCTCTAATCCATCAGTAGATGAAATTGCAGCTCTATTAATAACATTATATAGTTCTAACAACAGTCTACTTCCTCTCTCCAAAGTTAACAACACATGATTCATTAATTAAGAGTTCAGCAAAACAGACTGATTTATCTGCTGCAGTTATCCGTATGCTTAAAAGTAATATTATATGACTTGGATGAAGTGCCACATGCCCTGATCTTCATTTTAATTTTGTTAAAAGCAATGGCTGTTAATCTGGAGTGGTTTGGATATTTTCATTGTTCTAAAGATCATGCTTAAATGTCAATTTGTTTCTTTTTGCTAATTCATCCTCTTCTATGTAAAACAGCATAATCATCAAATTCAGACTTAAAGTGAACCTGGCATATTCTAGAACAATAAACTATATTTAATTACCAATAAATTGGTGATTTGATTGGTAAAATTTATTTTATTTAAATCAATGAGTATTCTACAGTGGTCTTCTGCTGTTGTAACCCATCGATATGTTATGCATTCAGAGATGCTCTTCTGCACACCAACTGGTGTGGTCACTGTCACCTTCCTGTCAGCTTGAACCAGTCTGACCATTCTCCTCTGCCCCTTCTCATTAACAAGGAGTTTTCACCCACAGAGCTGCCACTAACTGGATGTTTTTGTTTTGTTTCTTGCAGCATTCTCTGGAAGCTCTGGAGACTGTTGCGTGTGAAAATCCAGTGAGATCTGTAGTTTCTGAAACCATCACATCTGGCATTGCTTTTTGTCATCTATATCCTTAATTTAGGTAAAAGTGTAAAAGACGTGGTTAGTAAGCTGGCAGATGACACCAAGGCAGCTCCTTGAGGAGTGTTGTAGAACAGAGGGACCTTGGAGTTCAAGTACATGGTACCCCGAAAGTGAAGTCACAGGTAAACAAGGTGATGAAGACATTTCGTGTTCAGTTTTAGTCACCTTGCCATGAGAAAGAATTTAAGTAACTGGAACGAGTGCATAAAATATTTACAAGGATGCTGCCAGCACTTGAGGGGCTAAATTGTAAGGAGAGGTGGGGACCATATTCCTTGAAAAGAGGAGACTGAGAAATCATAGTGATATATAAGATGATATGACCATATATAACCAAATTACAATTACAGCACAGAAACAAGCCATCTCGGCCCTTCTAGTCCATGCCGAACTCTTACTCCCACCGACCTGCACTCAGCCCATAACCCTCCATTCCTTTCCTGTCCATATAGCTATCCAATTTAACTTTAAATGACAATATCGAACCTGCATCAACCACTTCTGCTGGAAGCTCATTCCACACAGCTACCACTCTCTGAGTAAAGAAGTTTCCTCTCATGTCACCCCTAAACTTTTGCCTTTTAACTCTCAACTCATATCCTCTTGTTTGAATCTCCCCCACTCTCAATGGAAAAAAGCTTATCCATGTCAACTCTATCTATCCCCCTCATAATTTTAAATACCTCTATCAAGTCTCCCCTCAACCTTCTATGCTCCAAAGAATAAAGACCTAGCTTGTTCAATCTTTCTCTGTAACTTAGGAGATGAAACCCAGGTAACATTCTAGCAAATCTTCTCTGTCCTCTCTCAATTTTGTTGACATCTTTCCTATAATTCGGTGACCAGAACTGTACACAATACTCCAAATTAGGCCTTACCAATGCCTTGTACAATTTCAACATTACATCCCAACTCCTATACTCAATGCTCTGATTTATAAAGGCCAGCATACCAAAAGCTTTCTTCACCACCCTATCCACATGAGATTCCACCTTCAGGGAACTATGCACCATTATTCCTAGATCCCTCTGTTCTACTGCATTCTTCAATGCCCTACCATTTACCATGTATGTCCTATTTTGATTAGTCCTACCAAAATGTAGCACCTCACATTTATCAGCATTAAACTCCATCTGCCATCTTTCAGTCCACTCTTCTAACTGGCCTAAATCTCTCTGCAAGCTTTGAAAATCTACTTCATTATCCACAACTATAACATGAATGCAGTCTGTCTTTTTTTTAGAGTTGTCGTACCAGGAACTAGAGGGCAAAGGGTTAGGTAAGGGAGGAAAGATATCAGAGGAACTTGTGTGGCAAGTTTTTTATACAAAGGCTGGTATCTATGTGGAATCAACTTCCAGAGGAAGTGGTTGAGGCAGATAAAATAACAGGTGGTTGAGCAGGTACTTGGGATGGTACATGATTTGGAAAGAAATAAGGTCCCAGCCTGCCAAACATCTCTTTATAACCCAGTCTTTCAAGTCCTAGCAGAGTTCTTAGTTGATGATGGGCTAACGGTAGTATATGGTGCCTGCCTGAAGGGGGCATCCCAGTCATCATGAATCAGTTGGGCTGAGATACTCTATCTGACTACTTGTATCTTATACTGGCATCTAATTTGTATTGATTCGTTGAAAGCAATCTAAATCATGAGCACAGTCTTTTACAGGTATCGTAGGAGAAGTAAGGATGTTAGTTTGGATGGTTCTTGATCTATTTCCCAGAAACCAAACAGTGGTTGAATAACTAGATGAAGACAAACCTGCATACCTGCATGTAAATGGCTGAGTGATTTTGGAGAATATACCCTGCCACCTGCTTAATGCTTTAGATTGCCCTGTCCATCCTCAATAGCTCAAAGCAAATAATCATCATTATTTTATGTAATGTTGTGTGTTAAGACTTTATTTCTCCAGTAATTTTTGAATCATTAATAAATTACTTTCACGTTTACAAAGATCTGTCTAATGGGTTCACATTTCAGGGTATTCTTAGAGCATCTTGTAGAATTTGAGTTTTGTTGCTACAACAAACATTTCATGACCTTGAAAACTGCAGAATGTGCACAACATAATATAAGACACAACAGTGTTGATATTACTATCCTATCTTTAACAAGCTTGAGACTTACAACTTTCTCATTCCACAATATTTCATTTAAATGACTTGTTGTGTGTATGTGGATCTTTCCTTAATTGGTTTTGGAGATAATTCAAAAGATCTTTGCACTTTTTCAGTCCACGTTCTCCTTATGTCAGTGAAAGGTTTGAGATTAGTTTTCTACTAATTATCAATTTTTTTCTAAAAATTACCAATTTGTTTTCTTATTTCTTCATATCATTAGCTTTAATGACAGAGTGATCTAGCTAGTAAAACTGCTGTGTCACAGTACCCAAGGCTCAGGTTCAATCTTGACTGCAGGCTCAGTCTAAGTAGAGTCTGCACATTCTGCCTGTGACTTAGTGGGTTTCCTCCAGTACACCTGTTTCAAAGTTCCAAGTTCCAGGTAAATTTATTATCAAAGTACATTTATGTCACCATATACAACCCTGAGAGACATCCTCTTGTAGACATACCCAATAAATCCAATAACAAATCCTCAAAAAGGGTGGGTTTGTAGGCTGATTGGACCATGTAAGTTGTCCCCAATGTACAGGTGAGTGCTGGAATCTGGGAGGAAATTATGAGAATGTCAGAAGAATTAAAAATGGAATCAATGTAGAATCAGTATAAATAGGTGGTTAATGATCAGCACGGAGTTCATGGGCTGAAGGGACACTGTGCATATTTCGCTCCGGAATAAACATATCACCTTCATATTAGGAGGGCAAAGTCTCTCAATGATTATTTTGCTGAGTTAACATGCTGTGCAGAAGATAGTGATCATGAGCTTTGCAGGCAGGAGAATTGCAGCTGCTGCATGATGCTCCATATCTGCTCTTCCAGCCCTTACAGTCTACCTAAATAACAGCTTTCAAGTGAGCTCCGGGCAAGTGTGATGCTCCATTCAGAAATCATAAATCTATGGCGGCAAAATCCAGAGTGGTGCAGGCATAAAGAGCAAAGAATCTTATAACGATTTTCAAACAATATTCTTCCTTTTCATGAATTGTATCCCTTCTCTGGTCTTTGAATACATTGTACAAAGTAAGTAGTTGTTCAGTAGATAATGAAAAAATATGAAAAGGAGGCCTTGATCCTGTCAAAATTAACAAACTTTGCATTCACATTTATGGTGAAAATCTAAACCTAGGCATACCTGTTTACTTTTCTTTACAAAAGGACCTTATTTAATGAACTAATAAATCTTCCATTCTGTTTTATTAAAGTTGATCTGTATGTGTTTTGGATATTAACACTACACACTGTTCTTGGTCACTGAGAATCATGTCATAATGTGCACAGATTTTGTTTCTATGAGGGGTGATTGATAAGTTTGTGGCCTAAGGTAGAAGAAGTCAATTTTAGAAAACCTAGCACATTTATTTTTCAACATAGTCCCCTCTTACAGGTACACACTTAGTCCAACAGTCATGGAGCATACAGATCCCTTCTTTGTAGAAGTGGTCCACAGCAGGGGTGATTGATAAGTTCATGGCCTAAGGTAGAAGGAGATGAGTTATTAATTTCAAACTTTCTGCATTATCACTCAAAGAATTGAACTGCACGTGCATGTAAGGAGAGCGTCTTGGACCTCCAGGTGCGTGAGTGGGCCAGTGAAGGAGTGGAGCTTTGAGGCTTTGACTCGAGAGGCTTCAACGAGAAGAAGCAGAGGACAAGCTAGCTCGCAGTTAGTTTTTCCAACATCTCCTGAGACGGTGATGTGCCTCTCATGTGAGATGCGGCAGTCTTGGGGAAACTCCCCTCTCCCGCAGAGTCACATCTGCCAGAAGTGCATACGGCTGGACGATCTGGAAGACCGTGTAAGGAATCTGGAGCAGCAGCTGGATGACCTTCGACTCATAAGGGAGAATGAGGCAGTCATAGATGAGAGCTACAGGGGGGTAGTCACACCTAGGTTGTCGGAAGCAGGTTGTTGGGCGACAGTCAGAGGGGGGAAAGCGAAGGTGAGCAGGTAGAGCACTCCTGTAGCCATTCCCCTGAATAATAAGTTTACCGTCCTGGATACTGTTCGCGAGGACGACCGACCAGGTGTGAGCCACGGTGGCAGGGCCTCCGGCACTGAGTCTGACCCTGTGGTGCAGAAGGGTGGGACAGAGGAGAGGAGAGCTGTTGTCATTGGAGACTCTATAGTCAGGGGAGCAGACAGGAGATTTTGTGGATGTGAGAAGGACACCCGCATGGTTTGTTGCCTCCCGGGTGCCAGGGTCTGGGACGTCTCTGACCGGGTGCACGACATCCTGGTACGAGAGGGAAAGCAACCAGAAGTCGTGATACATGTTGAGACCAACGACATAGGCAGGAAGAGAAATGAGGTTCTGAAGTGTGAGCTTCGGGAACTAGGCAGAAGGCTGAAGAACAGGACCTCAAGGGTGGCGTTCTCAGGATTGCTGCCAGTGCTACGTGACAGAGATGGTAAGAATTGGAGGAGATGGCAGTTGAATGCATGGCTGAGGAGTTGGTGCAGGGAACAGGGTTTTAGATTTTTAGATCATTGGCATCTGTTCTGTGGAAGGTGGGACCTGTACAGATTGGGTGGGTTGCACCTGAACTTGAGGGGGAGCTATATCCTTGCAGGTAGGTTTGCTAGCATAGTTCGGGAGGGTTTAAACTAATTTGCAAGGGGGATGGGACCCAGAGCAATAGAGCAATGGAAGAAGTGCATGGAGTAAAGCCAGATCTAACATATAGAGAGGCTTTGAGGAAAGAGAAGCAGAATAAACAGTGTAAAGACAGTAAGGTAGAAGGGCTGAAATGTGTGTACCTCAATGCAAGAAGCATCAGGAACAAAAGTGATGAACTGGGAGCTTGGATACATACATGGAATTATGATGTAGTGGCCATTACAGAGACTTGGCTGGCACCAGGGCAGGAATGGATTCTCAATATTCCTGGATTTCAGTGCTTTAAAAGGGATAGAGAGGGTGGAAAAAGGGGAGGAGGGGTGGCATTACTGGTCAGGGATACTATTACAGCTACAGAAAGGGTGGGTAATGTAGCAGGATCCTCTTTTGAGTCAATATGGGTGGAAGTAAGGAACAGGAAGGGAGCAGTTACTCTATTGGCGGTATTCTATAGGCCCCCTGGTAGCAGCAGAGATACAGAGGAGCAGATTGGGAGGCAGATTTTGGAAAGGTGCAAAAATAACAGGGTTGTTATCATGGGTGACTTTAACTTCCCTAATATTGATTGGCACCTGATTAGTTCCAAGGGTTTAGATGGGGCAGAATTTGTTAAGTGTGTCCAGGATGGATTCCTGTCACAGTATGTGGACAGGCCGACCAGGGGGAATGCCATACTAGATCTAGTACTAGGTAATGAACCGGGTCAGGTCACAGATCTCTCAGTGGGTGAGCATCTGGGGGACAGTGACCACCGCTCCCTGGCCTTTACAATTATCATGGAAAAGGATAGAATCAAAGAGGACAGGAATTTTTTTTAATTGGGGAAAGGCAAATTATGAGACTATAAGGCTGGAACTTGCGGGTGTGAATTGGGATGATGTTTTTGCAGGGAAATGTACTATGGACATGTGGTCGATATTCAGAGATCTCTTGCAGGATGTTAGGGATAAATTTGTCCCGGTGAGGAAGATAAAGAATGGTAGGGTGAAGGAATCATGGCTGACAAGTGAAGTTGAAAATCTAGTCAGGTGGAAGAAGGCAGCATACATGAGGTTTAGGAAGCAAGGATCAGATGGGTCTATTGAGCAATATAGGAAGCAAGAAAGGAGCTTAAGAAGGGACTGAGAAGAGCAAGAAGGGGGCATGAGAAGGCCTTGGCGAGTAGGCTAAAGGAAAACCCCAAGGCATTCTTTAATCATGTGAAGAAGAAAAGGATGACAGGAGTAAAGGTAGGACCGATTAGAAATAAAGGTGGGAAGATGTGCCTGGAGGCTGTGGAGTGAGCAAGGTCCTCAATGAATACTTCTCTTCGGTATTCACCAATGAGAGGGAACTTGATGATGGTGAGGACAATATGAGTGAGGTTGATGTTCTGGAGCATGTTGATATTAAGGGAGAGGAGGTGTTGGAGTTGTTAAAATACATTAGGACAGATAAGTCCCAGGGGCCTGACGGAATATTCCCCAGGCTGCTCCAAGAGGCAAGAGAAGAGATTGGTGAGCCCCTGGCTAGGATCTTTATGTCCTCGTTGTCCACAGGAATGGTACCCGAGAATTGGAGGGAGGCAAATGTTGTCCCCTTGTTCAAAAAAGGTGGTAAGGATAGTCCGAGTAATTATAGACCAGTGAGCCTTACGTCTGTGGTGGGAATGCTGTTGGAAAAGATTCTTAGAGATAGGATCTATAGGCATTTAGAGAATCAAGGTCTGATCAGGGACAGTTAGTATGGCTTTGTGAAGGGCAGATTGTGTCTAACAAACCTGATAGAGTTATTTGAGGAGGTGATCAAGCATATAGATGAGGGTAGTGCAGTGGATGTGATCTATATGGATTTTAGTAAGGCATTTGACAAGGTTCCACACGGTAGGCTTATTCAGAAAGTCAGAAGGCATGGGATCCAGGGAAGTTTGGCCAGGTGGATTCAGAATTGGCTTGCCTACGGAAGGCAGAGGGTCGTGGTGGAGGGAGTACATTCAGACTGGAGGATTGTGACTAGTGGTGTCCCACAGGGATCTGTTCTGGGACCTCTACTTTTCGTGATTTTTATTAACGACCTGGATGTAGGGGTAGAAGGGGGGGTTGGCAAGTTTGCAGATGACACAAAGGTTGGTGGTGTTGTAGATAGTGTAGAGGATTGTCAAAGATTGCAGAGAGACATTGATAGGATGCAGAAGTGGGCTGAGAGGTGGCAGATGGAGTTCAATCCGGAGAAGTGTGAGGTGGTACACTTTGGAAGGACAAACTCCAAGGCAGAGTACAAAGTAAATGGCCGGATACTTGGTATTGTGGAGGAGCAGAGGGATCTGGGGGTACATGTCCACAAATCCCTGAAAGTTGCCTCACAGGTGGATGGGGTAGTTAAGAAAGCTTATGGGGTTTTAGCTTTCATAAGTCAAGGGATAGAGTTTAAGAGTCGCGATGTAATGATGCAGCTTTATAAAACTCTGGTTAGGTCACACTTGGAGTATTGTGTCCAGTTCTGGTCGCCTCACTATAGGAAGGATGTGGAAGCATCGGAAAGGGTACAGAGGAGATTTACCAGGATGCTGCCTGGTTTAGAGAGTATGCATTATGATCAGAGATTAAGGGAGCTAGGGCTTTACCCTTTGGAGAGAAGGAGGATGAGAGGAAACATGATAGAGGTGTACAAAATAATAAGAGAAATAGATAGAGTGGATAGCCAGCGCCTCTTCCCCAGGGCACCACTGCTCAATACAAGAAGACAAGGCTTTAAGGTAAAGGGTGGGAAGTTCAAGGGGGATATTAGAGGAAGGTTTTTTACTCAGAGAGTGGTCGGTGCGTGGAATGCACTGCCTGAGTCAGTGGTGGAGGCAGATACGCTAGTGAAGTTTAAGAGACTACTAGACAGGTACATGGAATTTAAGGTGGAGGCTTATATAGGAGGCAGGGTTTGAGGGTCGGCACAACATTGTGGGCTGAAGGGCCTGTACTGTGCTGTATGTTCTATGTTCTGTGGTCCACAGCAGGGGTGATTGATAAGTTCATGGCCTTAGGTAGAAGGGGATGAGTTATACAGCTCTTGTTACATGCATGTGCAGTTCAACTCTTTGAGTGAAAATGCTAATAACTCATCTCCTTCTACCTTAGACCATGAACTTATCAATCACCCCTGCTGTGGACCACCTCTGGAAATCCAAGACGCCGACTTCTACAAAGAAGGGATCCGTATGCTCCATGACCACTGGACTAAGTGTGTAAATGTAGGAAAAATAAATGTGCTAGGTTTTCTAAAATTGACTCCTTCTACCTTAGGCCACGAACTTATCAATCACCCCTCGTATTTTGATGAAACAATGCAAGTGGGTTGATGCCAGAAATATCCATTTCTTGATAGTAATGACCCTATTGGTAACCTCCATGCATCTCCGCCTGCTGGTTTGCAAACAGTGGCACAATCAACAGCACAGAAATACGCTAAGGCAACCTAAAAAGGGAAAGCCAATATATTATCAATCTATCAGTCACTAAGACCTCAAACTTTTATGGTATTTCAGCACCAATATATATAGTTGACTTTGAAGCTTTCTATGTCAATTTTCCAGCATCGAGTGCAAATATGTTTAAAGCTAAACTGTGAGAATGCATTAGGAGGCAAATGATACTGATTGGAAATTATTTTTTTAACCTAGACAACCATAAATAGAAACACTGAATCAAAACTGCTGATGAATTTTGTCCATTTTCAATAATCAGTTTGAGTAAGATATCCAAATAATTGTTGCTGGTGCTATGATGAACAAAGTTACATGACTGCCTTTCAAAAAATTGGTCTTTTTCACTCTTTCCCAGAAGGCCTTGAAAGGAAGCAATGAACTAAAGCTTCTGTTTAATTCCCTGAATTTTTTCTATCTCACCAATGTCAACCCAGACACAGACTAGTCATATGGAAAGGCCTCCATATGTGATTGAAACAAGAATGAATTACTGAATCTTGACAATAATACAGCAGTTTAACTGAACTGGAATCTGTTGTTCTTCCCTGTTGTTTACTGTTCTGGCCTGTAGAGGCGCAATTCATTATGTATCCTGTTCATTTTGTATGAACATACTTCCTGTACATCAACCGAATTTTATATCATTTCCTGTGCAGATTAATTTGGATTTCATTTTGAAGCACACAGTGGAAAGAAGTCTATCTCCATGCTCTTTATTTTACTATTCCAAACAGCAAGATCTTTTCACAAGTAAGATATCATTAAAAACCCTGAAGGAAACTTCCATTTTGAGTGATTTTTGGGAAGGTGTTTAACTTGCTGCATAGGTACTTATATACATACTGCATGGGCAGTAGATCTACCCTTTCCCTTTCATGTCCTTGAATAATGGTAGGCTGACCTATACTAACAAAACCTATCCTGTCTTGAAACCCTACAAATAAGCATCTATATTACTAATAAGCATTGGTCAGCTATGACAGTCAAGTCTGAAGCCAAACTGTTTTTTTCCAGCTCAGGTTCCTAGTAGAGTTTATTGGATAGGTGATTGAGGTCAATGGGTGACTTTGATGTATACAATCTTAGTGTTCCTGTGCTGTTTTGTTCAATAAAAGGGAATATATTTATACAGTGCATCCTTACGGGAACTGGCTTTTATTTTACACAATTACATTTCTCTTCAAACATAAAAAAGTAAATATAATATAGAAAGAAAAGAGTGTTTGAAAGTTGTGAAATTTACTGGCTGTTAAGTCTGAATGAATAACATTTGTTTGGCTAAGCTCAGGAAAAGACTTGCTGCCACTTTGTTTATCCCTTCAAAATCAAAAGTGCAAGTTCAAAACTGGGAAAATCTGAAACTTGCATTTGTGTTGGCTCACAGACTGTTTCAGATACATTAGTAAGAATTTGCAAGCATGTTTTAAAGGACTTGAAAGCTATTTTGGTACTATTTCCATTAAGTTTTGAACTGAAACATCTTTATATCTAGTTTTGTCTGTTGCATATAATCAGGTTCCAGTGTGTCTGTTCCTTAAATTAATAAAGGCCGTTTACACTGCGTGAAGAACAAATGCAGCATTGCCAGCATGAATAAATTACAAAATGTTTTGTTGTTTCAAGAGATGTTCCCTTTATGAAAGAAAACTGTACAATTTATCCATGACTATAGTATATTAATTTAGTTCCAGGTCCATTGTTTAAATTACTGTTACAATTTAAACCACAGAAGGATCTACAGGGCAAGCTGAAAGACACTGATGAACTCTAGTGAATAAGATGACTTGTATTACACTAATGCTAAATCTGTCAGATATACTACTCAATTTATGATTATTTACGATCCTTAATAACACAAGGTTTCATTTGAAATGTAATTATTTAATACTCTTCAAGCAACGTAGCCACAGACTACACACCGTCCTCACTCACCTGACAAAGAGGGATGTTTATGTTGGAATGCTGTTCTTGGACCTGTTCAGCATTCAACACTATAATTCCCTCCAGACTTGACAAGAAGCTCAGAGACCTCGGCCTGAACATTGTCTTGTGTAGCTGGATCCTGGATTTCATCTGTCGGATTGCCGGCAGGTGGTAAGGATGGGCGCCCTAACCTCTGCCCCTCTGACCCTCAACACAGCAGCTCTTCAGGGCTGTGTCCTCAGCTCCCTCCTCTCCTCCCTATGCACCCACGACTGTCTTGCCACGCATAGCTCCAATCTGCTGATCAAATTTGCAGATGACACGACATTGATAGGCCTTATTTCCAACAATGATGAGACAGCCTACAGAAGAGGAGTCAATGCCCTAGCACAGTGGTGCCAAGAAGACAACCTCTCCCTCAATGTTAAAAAAAACGAAGGAGTTGATCATGAATTATAGGAGGTGCGGAGACAGGCTAGCCCCTATTGACATCAATGGGACTGTAGTTGAGAGGGTGAGTAGTTTCAAGCTCCTCGGTTTACACATCACTGAGGATCTCACCTGGACTGTACATATTGGCTGAAAAAATCACAACAGGCCTGTTTTACTTCAAACGGCTGAAGAAGTTTGGCATGTGTCCCCAAATCCTCAGGACTTTCTACAGGAGCACCATCGAGAGCATTCTGACTGGCTGAGTCACTGCCTGGTATGGGAACTGTACTACCCTCAGTCACAGGGCACTCTAGAGAGTGGTGCGGACAGTCCAGCACATTTGTGGATGCGAACTTTCCTCTGTTTAGGACATTTACAGCAAAAAGTGCATAAAAATGGCTGGAGGATAGTCAGGGACTGCAGCCACCCCAACCACAAATTGTCTCAGCTACTTCCAACTGGCAAACAGTACCGCAGCATTCGGGTCAGGACCAACAGGCTCTGGGACAGCTTCTTTCTCCAGGCCATCAGATTGATCAATACAGATTGATCTGATTGCATATCTGACTATACATACATGTATACAAAACAATGATGTATACAGTCTTAGTGTTGGGGCAATATTCTCCCACATTTCCCTGCCTTATGGCTTGTACGTAGCAACAGAGACGCAACATAAAGATTTTTACTCCCTCATGTTGTAAGATTCTAACTCTAAACAACATACTATTTCAACATGTAGTTTTATAAGTTACCTCTAACTGTAAAAGTGTGCACTAGGTTTGCATTTGTAATGCACTCTGTGACAAACTACTTATTCTTACCTCTGTCAGGATTCTTGGTAGTCATATCTAGCATAATTTATACCCTGGCTACACTGTGTGTGCCATGGCAATTAGTTTGAACCTAAACTATTTAAACAATTTCTTGCTTTGGCACTGAAACACAAGCTGTCACAGTTATAAACCTGCTGTGTTAATGCTGGTTAAAATCCACTCCCCACACTCCCAATGCCTGTACTGCACTCAGTCAACAAACACTTAATGATGAAGTGGGAAACTGTAGGAAACAAGACTCTGACTAATATGTAGTGTTTCTTTCTATTTTTTAATTCTGTTGCATTAATGTGGGGGATTTCTAGTGCACTGGAGAGGGTGTGCTAGATGGATGCACAACTTTGGTGACTGGCTGCCTACTGCCGTCTCTAGTTCCTGCTTAACTGATACTGACTGATTCATCTGACAACAATTTCAGTTTTGAAATCTGTTACAATATTAAGATAACTAGAAAGTAGCCTCCTCAGGATCCATATAAACAGTTGTACCGTGAGGTGACAAATCCCTGAGTCATGGAAAATATTTTTAATGCCGTTTTATGACCTTACAATTTGATTTGAGTGATTGCATTTGAAATTTAGCTTTGTGTAATTTCCCATATGTTTCCAAAGCACATTTCCTGCATAGGCTCAGGCACCCTGGAATGTCCTCCTTCAAGCCATTAATAAGCAACAGGATAACTTTGGCACAGGCCCACCTACGGCAAGACCAAAAGAAGAACGAAAACCAGGAAACACGAGCAGTGTTCAGGCTTGCACCTGCAAACCAACTACCAGCTGCTGATAAAATTAAGTCAGTCAGTGCAGTTGCAGATGACTTCCACAGGGCACAAGTAATTTTTCTTTCTTGTCTCAGCTTCTTCCATCATCCTCTGTTGTTTGCTTTTACTGATGAGCATACAGAGCAGACATAGTTTTGCAATAGGTCTCATCCACATTATTTATTGAACTGAGCCTACGATAGGTACAGATTTAATTTTCTTCACTGCCATCTCTTTTTGGATTCATGGAGCAATGGAAACACTCCAGACACTTCGAAAGGATGGATCTCAATGCCTTTTCCCTAACCTCTGTATTTGGAAAGATGAGTAACTGAGGGAAAAGGAAAACCTACCCTTTGTTATTCCACACAGTTGTTTAGGAAGCTTTCATGTCTCAGCATAAAACACTAAAATTGGAACCACTTTTATTTAAAACTTTCTAAGAACAAAATATGCAATTATATTTACCTGGTTGTCATTGAAGACTTGTCATTCATCACTTTATTTATTCTACATTGAATATGTTAATTTTATCTGAGCCAACTGTTTCAATAAATCAGGAAAATGCTGACATGAAATTTAAAACAACAAATCTGCATCCCAATTCGCTGTTACCTTGATTCATATAGTATATCATATTAACATTTGGAATACAAATACATGGCTTATTTATAGTTTGATAATTTTGATTACCATGAATTAATAATGAATGTAACATGGATCTTCCACTACCTTGAGATCACAGAAAGTTTGCCTTGGGACATTCTTTGCAGCCATTTGATATGAACCTCCCAGTACATCAGTGAGGCAGAGTGCACCCTAGGGGCCCTCTGAATGTGAGCAGTTAGTTGTACTCACAGAATGAGTTTGATAGTCAATGAGGCATATGGGATATCTGTGTGCTATTGTTGTTATTGAATGTATATAAATACTTCTAATGTTTACCATCAATATGACTTATGATTTGTTAAGAATACAGCTGAAACGACTTTAAGAATATTAAAAGGCTATGAACCACACATATTTGAAAACAAGTAATAGAATTCAAAACAATTTCAAACAAAAAGTTCCATTTATTTTTGGCAGCCTATAACATTCAATTACATGATTGTGACTATAATTGGATTTAACCAGACCCAGCCTTGGTACAGGGGTTCCAGCCAGAGACCTTGGATAACAGCAGGAGTTTGCATTCACTTGTTGCACTTCAAGTTGTGGGGGCAGGGATAAATTATTAAAATATAAGTTTTATATTAATTTAAAGATGTCTTCCCTTATTCAACACCTGCCACTCTTTTCTACACATCCAACTCTTCCCATCCCATTAAACTAGCATCCATGTTGTAGCCTGTCTTGCTTTAACACCCTCTAGTGGAAGATGAAGAAGATCAGATTGTTGCTTTGCAGTTTTGATTTTTATTCCCTTTTCAGTGCAAGTTGCCATCTGCTTGTACAGTTTCTTTTTGACATTATTATAGTAATGAAATGCAGCCATCACAGTTTGAAATGTAAATAAATCACATCTAATTTTAAATGCATTAAGCTCAAAGGTAGCTGATGATACCATCAGCAAGAATTTTATGCCAGACCATTTATTTTAGGATTACTGATGATGACATTAAGCCATTAACAGAAAAGATATGTCTTTTCATCTACTGGTTAACCAGTACATATACTACTTAACATAATTTTGACCACATAATTTTTCACCCTACCACACTTTACACTGCAGTATGGACCATTCAAAGGGAGCATGATAATCTTCGCATACAGTACCAAATATCTGCAATTTTCCCAATGTATGGAATATATTTTTAAGTTTTTTTTAGGTATTTGAGCTTTTCTAGAAAGACTGTGCTATAATTCATTGCCAGACTGAAGATAACATTTGTAGATCATTTTTACAGTTCTGAGAAGGGTATTGGGGGAGTCCCTCCACAGTTGTGGTGAGGAAAGTGGGTCCTATCATTTGAAGGAGTATATAAGAGAGCTTCCTTTTTAACAAGGTTAAACTAAATTGAACATCTCAGTGTGATATACTTTTGTGGTTTTTGTATCTTTTACTAGCAAGCCTGGTTGGAAGCTTTTAGTTTTTCAGTCTTTGACTCAAAGTTCATGAATTACAAATTGATTTCTCTAATTCTTGTGCTGTGGGAGAAATTTGCTATCTGCAGAATAGCTTCTGGGAAATGAAGAATGTACTTGTATTTATGTTGCACATTTGTCAGCCTTGGAGAAACTTAAGGTGGAAAATCAGGTTCAGGACTTTGCCATGTGTATAGCCTGACATTTGGGTGAATTTTCAAGCATGTTCCATTGCTGAAAGCAATTGATAGAATCACAACCGTTTGTTGAGGTGCTAAGCACCGTTCTTGATTACATAATCTAGTGGCAGGTTAAAGCTGGCACATAATTAATGAGGAATAAAAACAGAAATGCTACAAGCATGAAGCAGTGTAAAGAGAAATAAAGATAATGTTTCAAGTTGAAAAATCTTTAGAATTCCGCCTTCCACAGTTTCACGATTTTCACTTAAGGAGCATCAGTTTAAGGTGAGAGTAGGAAAGTTTAGAGGAATGTCAGTGGTAGGTTTTTTAAACAGAGTGCTGGGTGTGTGGAACACACTGCTGCAGGTGGTGGTAGAGACTGATATGATAGGGGCAGTTAAGAGACTCTTCGATATGCACAAGGATATAGGTAAAATGGAGGGTTATAGGCTGTGTATGAGGAAAGTGTAAGATTGCTAGTGGTCTGGGATTAGATGGTGTAGCATAGTGTGAGGCACCATTATAGCATAGTGATTGTGATTACTGCAGTACTATTACAGCTCAGGGCATCAGAGTTCGAAGTTCAATTCCGGCGTCCTCTGTAAGAAAGTCTGTACGTTCTTCTTGTGACGGCGTGAACTTCCTCTGGATGCTCCGGTTTCCTCCTGCAGTCCTAAGATGTTCCAGTTAATTGGTTAATTGGTCTTTGTAAATTGTCTTGTGATTGTGCCGGGGTTAAATAGATAGGCTGCTGGGTGGTGTGGCTTGTTGGGCCGGGAGGGCTGTTCCATGTTGTATCTCTAAATTTAAAAGAATAAAAATATATAGATTGACTCAACATCATGGCCAAAAGGCCCGTACTTTGCTGTAGCTTTCTACATTCTATATTAACTAGAGAGCTGCTTCTGCAGTTTTTAGAACTATATACTGTATATTACCAGCTTCTGCAGAGAAGGGATAAGAAGAGATAATTAGGGTATTCTCTACTACTCAGTGGTACTAAATATCTTTAACGGTAGTGTTAGTATATTGTACGATGCCTTCAAATTTATAAACTCGCTCAGTATTACTTAATTGAAATGAATTTTTAATCATTACTAATCTGAGATGAGGCTGACAAAGTGTCAGCATTAGATTATGTTCACCTAGTTACACTTGGTGCAATTCTTAAAAGAAAATCAG
Source organism: Mobula birostris (assembly GCF_030028105.1). NCBI lineage: Eukaryota > Metazoa > Chordata > Chondrichthyes > Myliobatiformes > Myliobatidae > Mobula > Mobula birostris. The sequence continues at coordinate 69,140,651 of NC_092373.1, read as the reverse complement.
TTTTCCTGCATGTAAATACAATGTCTATACTTCTTAGGAGAAGCAGTAATAAGTATTTGATCTACAGCTATTCAGTTCCACCAGTAAAATTTATTGCTTCAAAGACAAATTGCTTCAGTGAAAATATTTTGCAGCATTATTGTTATTGAATTGATAATATTGTCTGGTAATCTTAATGGTGGAAGTGTACATAATTCACAACCACTGACATTGAGTTGAGGTTCACTTTATGAGGCTGGTCTGCGTGATTATGTAATTACATAAAGTACATTTACCACACTTTGTGTTCAGTGTTTGGAGCACAATAAATGAGTTCCTACAGTTTTTCATAAACATAAAATGCCTCACATTGTTTTATTTGTGAATTTGTGACCCCAATGCTGTGAAATGATTCCAGAGTTATTGAGAATGTCGGCCAATGCAGTCACTTTGAAACTGTCTGAGTTTTGGAAGTATAATGGCATTACTTCGTTTGTACAAGCCGAGGCCCAATTCGCGCTGTGAGATATCACCGTCAACAATACCAAACAATGTCACAAGGTTCTCAACATAAGGATGCCCATGGCTACGAAACAGATGATGCCAGGCCTGTGTTTTTACCACACCCACTTTGGTACAAATTCTAGGAAGTGCCAACTGCCTTGTAGCTTGATGTTCTAATTCCATCAGAGGTCTGTGAACACCATGGGTTCCAGCTTCCAGGCTCATCTGCTGTTCATTACAGGCACCCTTTCAGGGTGATGCTTCCTGTGTGACACAGGTGCTCAGGTGAGTGTGCTACCAGCATCAGCTATTGATGAGAAGACAAAGAGCGACAAAACCTTGCTGGAGGCTGCCAACAGTAGCAGGATCCAGACTTCAGGGTCACCACGGGTGACGTTCTCCTCCAGTGGGCAACATTTCACGTGCGATTTCATCCTGGCTAAGGTGGCTAGAACTCTGCTCGTTGCAGATTTCCTGTGAGCCTAAGGACTATTACTCGAACTTAACAATTGCCAGCTTTTGGATGTCAAGGATTTTGGGTCAATATCCCGCTCCCTCGTAAGTTCCCCACAATGACTCTGTCAAGCATATGCATCACCTCATGTGAGTTTACTCGACTGCTGGGTGAATTCCTGGATCTCACCAAACCCACATTCTCCACTACAGTCACAAAGCATGGGATCAAGCACCACTTTCCCACAACTGGTTTGTCAGTCCATGCCCACACGTACAGACTGGACCCAGAAAAGCTGGCAACTGCAAAGGCTGAGTTTGCCAACATGGAAAGATTTGGCATTGTATGTTGCTGGAATAGCATCTTAATGAGGTCACCACCCCCACCTATCCAAGACTTTTCGGTACATTTAGCCAGAAAGTTAATTTTTTTCCAAAGCCTACCTGCTGTAGTTGGCGGCTACCATCAGGTGCCTGTGAGCTTGGAGGACATTCCCAAAATAGCTGAGATAACCCCATTTGGCTCTTTGAGTTTCTGCACATGCCATTTGGGCTGAAAAATGCAGCACAGATTTTCCAGTGGCTGATGGACTCCGTATTAAAAGACTCACATTTTCTTTTTGTTTACCTGGATGGCATACTTGACACCACTGCATCCAAATCCAAACAGGTATCTCATCTCCACACACTTTTTGAGCACTTCAGCCAACGCAGGTTGATTATTAACCCTGCTAGATGCCAATTTGGATTGTCAACCATTGACTTTCTAGGCCACCGCATCTCTGCAGAAGGTGCAAGATTCCTCCCATCAAAATTAGCTGCTAATATGAATTTCCCATCACCCAACACTACTAAAAATCAACAGGAGTTTTTAGGCAAACAACAGGAATTCTGCAGATGCTGGAAATTCAAGCAACACACATCAAAGTTGTTGGTGAACGCAGCAGGCCAGGCTGCACCTCTTCCTAGAGATGCTGCCTGGCCTGCTGCGTTCACCAGCAACTTTGATGTGTGTTGCAGGAGTTTTTAGGTCTGGTGAATTCCTATCACAGCTTCATTTCCGCAAGCTGCTAAACTTTTGCTTTCCTTGTATGGTGTACTTTTAAAAGCAATATCCCTAATCACATGCTTGACTGGTCAGTGAACATAACCAGGGCATTTGATGATACCAAATGAGCTCTTTTTAGCATGACCCTACCGGTGCACCCCCTCCCCAGTGCACCCACAGCCATCACTACTGATGCTTCAGACTATGCTGTGCGTGCTGTGCATGAATAATTGGTCAGAGGAGTGTGGCAGCCGCTTATCTTCGTCAATCCGCAGTTGCATTCCCTAAAAAGGAAGTACAGCACATTTGACTGTGAGCTTCTCAGTCTCTATCTGTATGTCTGTTATTTTTGTTTTCTTCTAGAGGGTCACTAGTTCACAGCACTCATTGACCATAATTGACACAGATGCGGGTTGGGTGTTCATCAGCACCTGGTTGGTCGCTTTGGCACGCCATCTGATATTTTCTCTGACTGCAGTCCCCAATTCATATCTGACTTCTGGATGGCGATGGCCCCGAATCTCAGCGCTGCTTAAGGGTTTCCTTGATGGATGAGAGTTGGCATGATTGCCTCCCATGGGTCATGCTAGAGCTCAGAAAAGCTCCAAAAGTGGACCTGTTGCAGATGTCCACTGCTGAGTTGATCTACCAGCAGCTGTTACGAGTGCTAGGTGAATTTAATTCCTGACACTACGACTGGCTAGTCGGCTTCTCAAGAGTGTTCCACCCTCCTCAGAAAATTCAATTCCCTTTAACCTATTCCTACCTCCTATCATGATGTACAGCACTCTTGGGTTTCTGATGACCTACATTCCGCCTCATTTTTTTCATCTGCCAAGATGCACACCAACTTCCCCTTAGCTCCCTTACGTTGCCCTGTTCCAGGCCTGAACAGATTAGATATGGCAAAGTTATTTCCCATGGTAGGGGAATGTAGGACAAGGGGGCACGACTTCAGGATTGAAGGATGTCCATTTAGAACAGAGATGCGGAGAAATTACTTTAGTCAGAGGGTGGTAAATCTATGGAATTTGTTGCTGCAAGTGGCTGTGAGGCCAAGTCATTGGGTGTATTTAAGGCAGAGATAGATAGGTTTTTGATTAGCCAGAGCATCAAAGGGTATGGGGTGAAAGCAGGGGAGTGGGGATGACTGGGAGAATTGGATCAGCCCACAATTGAATGGCAGAGTAGACTCAATGGGTCGAATGTCCTACTTCTGCTCCTATATCTTATGACCTTATGGTCCTATTTTAGAACAGAGAGAAAAGACCTTTGGCATAGATGACAGGGATAAACTTGAATGTATTTTAGTAGATTACCTTAAAATGGCACACCAAAAATTGAAGGATACTGCTACCATGCCCCTGCCATCATGACATGAGCATAAGTGTGTCAACACACCTCTGGATGATCTAGAGGCCTCTGCTGTTTCTCCACCCATGGAACAGTGGACTCAAGGCAGGCGGATTGACCGAACTCCGGACAGGCTCACAATGTCATTTTCGTGAACTCTGGGGGTGGAGTGGTGCTGTGTAGAGTAATGTAATTGGTGGAAATGCACATAATTCACAACCGCCGACCGACATTGATTTGGGGTTCACTTTAAGAGGCAGGTCTGACGTGATGACATAATTATGCAAAGTAATTTTACTGTGCTTTGTGTTTTATGTTTGCAGTACAATAAATGAGTTTCTACAGTTTTTCTTAAACATAAAATGCTATGGTAATTTTTTGGTGAAAATCTACAATATATATGAACTTCTGAATATGTCGCCTGAAATATTACATCCAAGATCTTCATACAGTCCAAAGTGAGTAAACAAAATTGACTGAAGTTTGTGTTTTAAGGTAGTATCCCTCATTCTTGCCTTTCTCTTATTAACATTTAATTGTCACCTACTTCCATTCCAGCTTAATAATTTAAGTTTGGAACAAATTTTGGATCATGGAAAAAAGTGTAATTCCTCACAAGCAGATTTAGAACTTGATTTCACTTTTGAGATAATTGAGTGAGTGGAGATGAAATATTGATTTTAAATGCTATTTATAAAATAAAGCTTATTTTTAGTATATGTGGGGCCTGTTGATTGAAGTCTGCTGTGGTGTTTGTTTTCAAGGTCAAAATGGATGTAAATGAATAGTCTTAATTCCATTCTTCCTGAATAAACCGTGCAAACAGATCATTATTTGTGGGCGTTGAGCAGTGATCTCATTCGTCATGGCCTCATTTACAGAGTGTCAAAAATGAAGAAGAGGAAGGGACAAATGAGGCATCAATAGTAATGCTTGCCTTATCTGTGGCTCACTGATCATGCTGGTATAATGGAAAAGGCCCAATTAACTCTTTTCCCTGCCTCCCTCTTCCTGTTATTGAGTGCTTAAAGCATTGCCTTCTCAATGTAAAGCCAAAGCATGTAGGAGTAATGAGAGGCAGGTTATTCCTTCATCTTTACAATTAATTTTACTTCTTTATCTGCATTCTTCCTCCTAAAAAGGAAATATAATTTATGATTGTGCATCTTAATTTAATAATTGAAAAATTACAAATAACATGTCAGAATGATAAGGATTTTGTAAACTTTAAAACTTTTTAAAATTTATGATAATAGTAATAAGTTATAATTTTTGTACTTCATTAATATTCACAGTATTCTATTTGTAAAGTTATATCTTGAGCATTTACGTCTGTGTTGTACATTTAAACTGGTGAGCAACACTTTTTGAAAGAAATGTCTAAAAAGATAGCTATAGAATTAAGAAGGAATACAATTACATCAAAGTTATTACAACGTAAGGCCACCCATAAACATTACAGCCAATTAGATACTTATGATTAGTCATGTAACATGGGAAATGCAGTAGCCAGACTGTACACAGAGAGCAATAACTCAATAATTCTGTTTTTGTTCATAAAATGTGGATATCTCTGGTATTGTGAGCATTAATCATTCATTTTTAATTGCCTCTGAATTGAGGCTGCAATTAAGAATCAACTTCATTAATAGTTCTGGAATTTACTAGCTGGAGTAGGAAAGGACAAGAGAGTTCCTTCCAGAAAAATCACCAAGGTAACAGATGGATTTTTAATGATGATACAGGATAATTTTATAGTTTCCTTTACTGAGACAATACTTTCTTCAAAATCCAGATTTTACTTGATTGCTTGAATTTGCACATCTTGCTTTGGAAGCAATGGTTGACAAGTGATATATAAAGAGAAACAAGGTGAGAGTGGATGTCAGACCACAGGAAAATGGCAATGGAGAGGTAGTAATGGGGGACAAAGAAATTGTGGATGAACTTAATAAATATTCTGTGTCAGTCTTCACTGTGAAAGACACCAGCAGCATGCAGAAATTCAAGGGTCAGGAGACAGAAGTGAGTGTGGATACTGTTACTAAGGAGGTTCTTGGGAAGCTGAGAGATCTGAAGGTAGATAAGTCACCTGGAACAGATGGACTACACCCCTGCATTCTGAAAGAGGTAGCTAAGGTGCCTGTGGAACCATTAACAGTGATCTTTCAAGAATCACGATATTCTGGAATGGTTCCAGAGAAATGAGGAAAGGAAAATCTCAATGTCACTTTACTCTTTAAGAATGTAGGAAGACAAAAAGACAGGAAATATAGGCCATTTAGCCTGATTTCAGTAGTTGGGAAGGCGTTGGAGTCCATTATGAAGGGTGGGGTTTTGGGATACTTGGAGGCACAAAATAAAATAGTCCAGAGTCAGCATGATTTCCTTAAGGGGAGATCTTGTCTGACAAATCTGTTGGAATTCTTTGAGGAAGTAACAGGCAGGATAGACAAAGAAGAATCAGTAGATGTTGTGTACTTGGATCTTCAGAAGACCTTTGACAAGGTGCCGCACATGAGGCTCCATAGTATTACAGGAAAGATACAAGACTGAATAGAAGAATGGCTGACTGGCAGGAGGCCGAGAGTGGGAATAAAGGGGGTTTTTCCTCTGGTTGGCTGCTGGTGACTATTGGCATTCCATGGAGGTCGGTTGAAACTGCTACTTTTCACATTATATATCAATGATTTGAATGATAGAATTGGTGGTTTTATAGTCAAGCTTGCAGATGATACAATAATAGGTGGAAGGGCAGGTAGTGTTGAGGAAGCAGGGAATCTGCAGAGGGACTCAGACACATTCGGAAAATCAGCAAGTTAGTGGTGGATGGAATATAGTGTAGGAAAGTGTATGGCCATGCACTTTGGTAGAAGGAATAAAGGCAGAGACTATTTTCTAAACAGAGAGAATTTTTTTTAAAAAACAGAGGTGCAAAGGACCTTGGGAGCAGCATCCACATTCTGAATTCCCTGAAGGTTAACTTGCAAGCTGAGTTGGTATTAAGGAAAGCAAATGCAGTGTTAGAATTCATTTTGAGAGGACTAGAAAATAAAAGCAATGATATAATGTTGAGGCTTGATAGTGCATTGGTCAGACTCTACTTGGAGTATTATGAGTAGTTTTGGGCCTCTTTTCTATGAAAAGGTGTGCTAGCATTGGAGAAGGTCCAAAGGAGATTGATGAGAATGATCGCAGGAATGAAAGGGTTAACATATGAGGAGTGTTTAATGGCTCTGGGCCTGTAATCACTGGATTTTAGGAGAACGAAGGGGTCTCATTGAAACATATTGAATATTGGAAGTCTCAGATATAGTAGATGTGTGGAGGATGTTTCCTATAGCGGGGGAGTCTAGGACCAGAGGACACAATTGCAGAACAGAAGGATGTCCCTTCAGAACAGAGAGGAGGAGGAGGAATTTATTTAGACAGAGACTGGTGAATCCGTGGAATTTATTGCCACAAGCAGCAGTGGAGGCCAAGTCATAGGGTATATTTAAAACAGAGGTTGATAGGTTCTTGATTATTCAGGATGTCAAGGTTACAGGGAGAAGGCAGGAGAATGAGGGTGAGAAAGGTAACAAGTCAGCCATGATTGAGTGGCAGAGCGAACTCAGTGGGCTGAAGCGTCCGATTCTGCTCGTATGTCTTATGGAAAAATTTTAGAAAGTGTGACAGGTGGAGCCAGTTGAGTAGCAGGGAGGGTGGAGATAGAGAAAAAAGCTGGAAGGACATCTGGAAAGAAGGGGCTGCAGGTGTGGAATCTGAAGGAAAGTGATCAGGGAGGGTTGACTGGCAGATGGAACCATATGGGAGAGGAATGAAACTGGAGCCAGGGGAGGGACCAAAGGAGAAAGGAGCATAGGTGTGTGGGTGTGTGGGTTACCTGAAGTATTCATACCATCAGATTGCAGCCTACCCAGGCAGATTATGAGATACTGATCTAGTTTGCATTTGGCATCATCCTGGCAGTGGAGAATGCTGAGGATTAACAGGTTATTGTGGGAATGAGAAATGGTTGTCAGATCAACGCTTGGTCTCACCAATGTAGCAGAGGCAACATCAAGAGCAAAAAATGCAGCAACTTGTTCTAAACTGCTCTCCAACTGACAAGTATCCAAATCATCAATCAGAATTACTTTCAGCTGTACAGCCTGACAGATCCAAAGATGTTCACACTGAGGTAAAACTCCACAATTATGTGGGAACCCTGACTTTCAAATTTTCTATCCTTAATTAAAGTCCATTTCTCCAACCCTTCTCACAATTCACTGCATACTTATTCCACAATTAATACATAGAATATTAATGTTAAGTGCTTTGAAATGTTGTGAGATCACAGAAGGTGTTATCTAAGTTCTTTATTGGTATACAGTTGTCTACTCAGAGTACAACTGCTGTGGAGATAAAGCAGTATTGGAAGAAAAGGCTAGGAATTACACAGAAAAACTGCAGAGTCCCAGAAATCAATTAGTAAATATTGCTTAGTAGCTTCTACACCTTAAAGGCCTCTTAATCTATTAAAATTCAGTTGAAGTTTTAACTTATGTCTGCTTCACTGCACTGCTCCTTAATTATTTCTACTACTAAAAAGCTTTTCCAGTCCCTCGTAAAGGATGATTGAAATTTCCAAGTTTTTAGCAGAGTTTATTTATTTTGTGATTTAGTTTTTCATCAGTCTTTTGCTGTCCATTTCAGTAATGCTTCCAACAATGACTGGTTACTTTGACTGTCCATTCACCTTTTTTCATCTTTAATTTAATAGATCCCTTCCAGTGTTAAGAGAATAATTTTAATCCTGATAGCTTAAAGTTGTAGTTATATTTAAATTCTTCTCCAATGTCAACCTTTTAAAGAAGTTCATCAAATAAGCTAATAACATCTTTATTTATTATTTCTGCATAATTTAGTTATATTGCATTGACTTATTTTCAGTTTTTCCGTCTGTTTTGTGTTCTTAATTTATCTTTGATCTCTTGTATACGTTTCTGCTGTAGCATTCACTCAATCCACTGTAATTATATCATTAAGAGCTGTACCACATTCCCTATAGGTCAACCACAATATCCCAGGGAGTGGAGTTGCAAGTACAAGTATATGTTAATTCACTCGGACTGTTTTATTATGATGTTTTTTTACACAACTAGCATCTGGGAAGTGACGGCGTTTGTACTCCAGAGCTCTTATGCTTTAATGAAATATTCCAGCAGAGTCACTTTGTGATCCAATTACAACGTAAATCTTCAGTGAAGTGAATGTGAATGCTCTGTTGTGATTTGCTTCCTCAAACATCCAGTTGGTTAAACTTAGAGACACTGAAATCGGTTCCTGAAAACTCAAATTCTTACTGTATTAGAATTGATGCAAAAAGGACAAATGAAGAGATTTCGCTGCAAATGTAATTAGCAATTTTGTTGTTTCACATGAAATAAAAACTATTAACAGGCAATATAACAGTTTTATGTTGTCCATAATGATCAATTTAATGCTCTATTGCATGCTTTCCGATAACTGTGTAGTGCTCAAACATGTGTAGGAATATTGCCTTATAATATGAATATTTGCTTATATAGTATCCTTAAAACACTGTAAGGCCATAAGACATTGGGGAAGAATTAGGCATTTGGCCCATCAAGTCTGGAACCATGCTAGGGTCCAATGATTCTTGAAAGCTCATTAATAATACCTCCACAATCTCTGTTGCTACTTCTTTCAGAGTCCTAGGGTCCAGTTCATTTGGACTGGGTGACCTAAGTACTTTGAGGTCTTTCAGCCTTTTGAGTATCTTCTCCCTTGTAATAGTAACTGCACTCATTTCTCTTCCCTTCCACCCTTCAACACCTTCAACACAGGTTTCTTCACTGGAACAAATAGTAAACTTGTCACATTATATCATATTTAGTGAAATTAAGGGTGTTACCAAAATATGGTCAAAGTGTCAGGTTTCATTGATAGTCGTTAAAAAAGGAAAGAACCCTATAAACCTATAGGGAAGAAGTTTTATAACTTCCCTATAGTTTTTCAGGGAATTCTGGAGCAGCAGGAAGGACAAGAACTACATCTTGGGTTAAGAGAGTATGATGTATGTATGTATTTATTTATTGACTGATTGATTGTTGTAAGAAAATTACATAAATTAATTGTAATTATTTTCCAAGCTGTATTGCAATTTCTTCACAAAATATTGTTATTCTGTCATTCATTCTTTGGGGTTTTCTTCCATTTCATGGATGTCTGAGAAGAGTAAGAATTTCAGGTTGTATACAGTACACATTCTCTGATATTAAATGGAAACATTGAATTAAATTCTTTTTTGCTTAATTTCTCAGCACAGGCAGTTGCCTTGATAACATAGCCAAACATTTTTTCACCTAATTTCAGTGAAAAGGAAAATCAGGAGCATGGAATTCTGGCAGCCTAAAACCCCTCAGTACTTCCAAAGAAGAATTCACCTTTCAATATTTATGTCTTCTTTTTTTCTTTGCTTTTTCTTGTTATTGTTTGTTGGATGTTTTGTATTACCTATCGGTATGAACTTTGAGAAGTGGCATTCATAGTAAGATAAAAAAAATCTATATGAATTTTCAAATGATATTGTTTAAAAAAATGAAATTGCTGGATTACATATGAAATATACAATTTCATTCATTATCTATTCCCATAGCAGCCCTCACAAGTAATTGGACATACAAATTTGCAGATTCACAAATAAACACAAACACAGAGACACACACAAACATACCCGCAAACACAAACACACGTACACACACACACACACACACACACACACACACACACACACACACACACACACACACACACACACACACACACAATATATCACATATGGACATGCATTTAAGCATATACACGTGCAAGCCAGCAGTAATTGCTGGGGATTTTTTTCATATTCATTGTGTGACACCTCAAAAAGCACATTCTTTCACCTTCACCTTCTCTCTTCTCTTGAAAGCTTTGTCTTTTTGCCGGGAAATTACATTTGTTATCTTTTTTTATGTAACCATTGTCCATGGAGTTATGTGGAACTGTAGACATAAGACCATAAGAAGAGGGAGCAGAATTAGCCATTTGGCCTATTGAGTCTGCTCCGCCATCCAGTCATGGCTGATCTATTTCCCCCTCGTCAGCCCCACTCACTGGACTTCTTCCCATAACCTTTGATACTATGGCCAATCAAGAACCTATCAAGCTCTTTCTTAAATGCACCCAATGACCTGGCCTCCACAGCTGCCAGTGATAACAAATTCCACAAATTCACCACCTCTGGCTAAAGAAATTTCTCCACATCTCAAGTTTTAAATGGGCACCTCTCTATCCTGAGGCTGTGCCCTCTTGTCCTAGACTCCCCCACCACGGAAATTATCCTTTCCACATCTACTCTGACTAGGCCTTTCAGCACTCAAATGATTTCAATGAGATTTCCCCCTCCCCATCATCCTTCTACATTCTCTACATTCCGGTGAGTACAGGCCCAGACCCATCAAACATTACTCAGCTGATAACCCTTTCATTTTCTGAATCATCTCTTGTGAACCTCCTCTGAACCTTCCCCAATGCCAGCAATTTTTCCCAGATGAGGAGCCCAAAGCTGTTCACAATACTCAAGGTGAGGCCTCAACAGTGCCTTATAAAACCTCAGCATCACATCCCTGCTCTTGTATTCTAGACCTCTTGAAATGAATGCTAACATTGCATTTGCCTTCCTCATCACTGACTCTACCTGCAAGTTAACCTTTAGGGTGTTCTGCACAATGACTCCCAAATCACTTTGCATCTCAGATTTCTGAATTTTCTTCCCGTTTAGAAAATAGTCTGCACATTTATTTCTACTACCAAAGTGCAGGCACGTGGAAGTAAGTTACATCAAGTAAATTCATTTCTGATGTTCAGGCGTTTGGCGTTTCACATCCCTTCTTTCAGAGTTTGACAGTGGTTTGAATGCAGACTCCAGTCAGTTGATTTTTTTATATACCTGTAAGATCAATCCTTACAGCCTGACTGAGACTGGGTAATTTATGCATAAATTTGTGACTTAGATGCTCTGCTATTTTTTTTTTCGTTTAGAAACTTCATACAGACTTTGCAGAAAAGCTATAAAGCATCATATATAGTGAAAAAGTACTTGAGGATATCATCCAAAAAGTGTTATGTCAACAATGACTCAAAGCAGAATACTTATTAAAACCATATTTTAATAATATCCACATTAGCTTGGCTCAGGTTGGTCTCCAGGTCACCAGGTTATAAAGTCAAGCCCTTACAGAAAGTGATCTCAATGCAATAAACGTTCCTGGAGATCGCAGGATACCGTCCCTTATCTCATTGACAATCCACTCACAAATGGCATCTTGCTGCTCAATTATAACTACAATCTGTTCACAAATGGCATCTCACTACTCCTGATAGCATGACACATTTTCTTCGTCGTCTTTATCATCTCCGCTGACACTCCCATCACTTCTTCTTCCTCTAGTCTTCTCTTGCACTTCTTCTTTCTCCTGTTCCCTGCCCAGTTCTCCTGGGAACAGGAAAACAGGTGTCCTACCCCCATTGCCTAGAAAACCGAAGCAGGTGATGGTGTCACTTGTTAGATGAGGGTACTTTTATGGTGGTACAACAGGCTGTAAGAAAATGAGGGCATCTTCTGTTGCTCAAATCAGAGGGAATGTAGAGCTCACAATGAAACATTGTCAGTAAGCATATGTGGCAGATAGTATTTACTCTTGAGGTAAGCTGGTGCTCAGTGACACCTGTGTTATTAGTTGTAAGATTCATTCCTTTATTGGGGGCAGGGGCTGCACCCGTTCATGAGCAAGCCTGAAAATTCAAGTAAAATGAATAACTCAAATTAGCCCGTAGCTCGATCTGAAGTTAGAAACTTGTCCGTAGAGACTTGTGAAAATTCTCCTCTGAACCAGTCTTTCATTTGTTTACACTTGTGGGATCTGCTGACAGAAAATCCCACATATTGTTGTTTGAAGTACTGTTAGCTGCTTCAGTATCAACAAATATCACATTAACTCAAGCTATTAAAGTACTTATGGTTGTCAGAAGTCTTTTACAATTTATGCCAAAATAAGCTATTCTGTTTAATAGTTGTGTATTCTAGCACAAATCACTAAGGTGAATATAATCATCATTTGGTGTACTCGTGCTCCACAAATAATATTGTGGCAATATTTAAATAGCTTCCATTGAAAAAGATCCATAACCTGCAATTAAAATCACTGCAATTCTCGTAGCTAGCAGAAAATAAAATCCAAGCATAAAAAATGAGTTTATAACAAATCTGCCTTTGTTAAATATGCCTTTTTCAAAATTCAGTGGAGCTTTAAACTGATTGAGAAAATGACAGCTACAGAGCTTCTGAAGATCATGGTCTCACAGTTCTGAATCCTTACTTCAGTAAATATTGGTCTCCTCGAGTCAAGGTCTTATTATTAGTTGAAGAGATTCACATTCTTGAGTAATACCTTCAGAAGCCAAGCAGTGGGCAGTTAAAATTGGCTGTTAAAATTGTGACACTCTGCTTATCAGAGCCAAGTATGTCTGAATGAAGAACATGGTGTACTTGCTTACTTATTGGAATCCTGGAATCAGTTTTCCAGTGTTTTTTTAAGATTACTGTTTCAGACTACTGTTCTAACTCTGAACTCAAAATTTCATCCAAGTCCTCGTGGTAATGCTTTTAAACTTTAAGATGTCAGCAAACGTGGAAATGCAATTTTCTTCTTTTCCAGTAGCCAGACATTTTTATTCTGATTTCCATTCCCGTTCCGATGTGTCGGTCCATAGCCCACTCTTTTGCCAAGATGAGTTCACCCTCAGGCTGGAGAAACAACACCTTATATTCCATTTAGGTAGCCTCCAACCTGATGGCATGAATATCAATTTCTCCTTCCGGAGAAATTCCGCCTTCCCCCCTTATCTATTCCCCACTCTGATCTTTTACTGCTTCTCATCTGCCTATTACTACCCTCTTGGTCCCCTTCTACTTCCCTTTCTCCTATAGTCCACGCTCCTCTCCTATCAGATTTCTTCTTCTCCAGCCCTTGATCTCCACCTCCACCTCCAAAATGGCTGTGCCTATCACCTTCCAGCTAGCCTCCTTCCCCTCCCCCCACCTCTTCACTCTGACATCTTCCTCTTCCCTTCTCAGTCCTGAAGAAGGGTCTTGGCCCAAAATGTCAACTATATATTGATTTCCACAGATGCTGCCTGACCTCCTGAGCTCCTCCAGCATTTTGAGTGTGTTGCTTTGGATGTTCAGCATTTGCAGTCATTCTCGTGTTTATAATTTTCTTCCTTTTTTGAGTTGCTTAAAACCTATCTGAAACTCTTCAAATTCTACTCATGTTTTGCTTTAGAAACCTAAAATAAAGCTGCAATTTTAGGATATTTAATAGAATCTTGTAGCAAGGTTATATTTATCTCTGATAGATTCTATACTTTTATTTGTTTTGTTTTTTTTAATCATCACCTGTGACTTAATCTTCATTATATTTGCATATTTGATCTAATTTCTTCTTTTTGTTGTAATAGATGTCAATCTTGCTTGAACATCCTGTTGTAAATTAGCCTCTGGCTAAATTGGCCATTAGAATTTGAGACCCAGTGTAACCTGTAACCTTTTATGTCAATTCACATGTATGTGAACTTGAAATGGACAAGTAAATAGACAATTTACAAGTAACGTATTTTAAATGATGTCAATTATTTCCGTTTCATAAAAAAAAATTCTGGATCAGTATAGTATTCTTGTAAAATGCTTCTGTACATTCACTGCCTTTTTGACAGGAACTCATGTTGCGTACAAATAACAACATATTCCCTTCAAAATTCTATTTTTTTCTGGTTGGCACAGTTCATCATTTGACAAAGAAAACATTTTTGTGTGCATATATGCTGAGTTAGGCAAGAGCATCCACAGCACCATTCTTGTAGCCTTGTCTTGAATTTAATCAGAAGACTGTCATAATGATGGGATTATGGGATGTTATGTTGAAGTTGTATAAGATGTTGGTGTGGCCTGATTTAGAATACTATGTGCAGTTCTGGTCACCTACCAACAGAAAAGATATCAATGAGATGGTAAGAGTGCAGTGAAAATGTACAAGGATGTTGCTGGGATCTGGTACATGAGTCAAAGGGAAAAGTTGAATAGGGTAGGATTTTTTTCCCCCGGTGTGTATGAGAATGAAGAGATATTTGATTGAGGCATACAAAATATGAGGGGCATAGATAGGGGTAGGGTGACAGGGTGGAAATACATCTGTACTAAAGGAGATGTAAGGCACTCCTTCCCTCTGCTAGCCTGCTTGTCACTTTTGGGCAAGGTATAGCTCATTTCCCCACCCCCACCACCAATCAGGGTCATGTGAAGCTATGGGAGCAGGTGGTGGATGGCCGTATCAGCAGCTGGTGCAGATCACAAGTCCTGGTTATGCAACCACTGATGGCAGGCAGACAATCTCTGGAGAATTGATAATGGCTGGGGGTGGGGGGGGGGGAGAGGGTCACCTGTCTTGTACAGACACTGCCCAGAAGAAGGCAATGGCAAACTACTTCTGTAGAAAAATTTGCCAAGAACAAGCAACGTCAAGACCATGACAGCCCAGGACATACAACACATCGCACATAGTAATGATGGTGATAGATAGGGTAAGTGCAAGCAGGCTTTTACCACTGAGTTAGTGTGAGACTAGAAGTCATGAGGTCATAAGTTAAGGGGGAAAGGTGAAATATTTAAGGGGAGCATGAAAGAGAACTCCTTCACTCAGAGGGTGATAAGAGTGTGGTATGAGAGTGGTTGATTTGGGTTCCATTATGAAAGTGTAGCTTCGAAGATGCATATGCCTGGCACTTAAACATTTTAAGATCTGTAGCCTTGAGATAACCCAGCTCCAGTGAATGGAAACAATGCCTATGCTTATTGAAGGCATGACCATTGTTGGTAGAATCTCAGGTGGTGACGAGAGGACGTACAGAAGTGAGATAAGTCAACTAGTGGAGTGGTGCCGCAGCAACAACCTGGCATTCAACATCAGTAAGATGAAAGAGCTGATTGTGGACTTCAGGAAGGGTAAGACGAGGGAAAACATATCAATCCTCATAGAGGGATCAGAAGTGGAGACAGTGAGCAGTTTCAAGTTCCTGGGTGTCAAAATCTCTGAGGATCTAACCTGGTCCCAACATATCAATGTAGTTATAAAGAAAGCAAGACAGCAGCTATACTTCATTAGGAGTTTGAGGAGATTTGGCATGTCAGCAAATACACTCAAATCTTCTATAGTTGTACCATGGAGAGCATTCTGACAGGCTGCATCACTGTCTGGTATGGAGGGGCTACTGCACAGGACCGAAAGAAGCTGCAGAGGGTTGTAAATCTAGTCAGCTCCATTTTGGGTACTAGCCTACTAGCCTACAGGACATCCTCAGGGAGCATTGTCTCAGAGAGGCAGTGTCCATTATTAAGGACCTCCAGCACCCAGGGCATGCCCTTTTCTCACTGTTACCATCAAGTAGGAGGTACAGAAGTCTGAAGGCACACAATCAGCGATTCAGGAACAGCTTCTTCCCCTCTGCCATCCGATTCCTAAATGGACATTGAACCCTTGGACATTACCTCGCTTTTTTTTAATACAGTATTTCTGATTTTTGCATGTTTTTAATCTATTCAATATACATATACTATATTTGATTGATTTATTTATTTATTATTATTATTTTTTTTTTTTTCTCTCTGCTAGATTATGTATTGCATTGAACTGCTGCTGTTTAGTTAACAAATTTCACATCACATGCCGGTATAATAAACCTGATTCTGATTCTGACAGAATTCCAAACATAAAATCTAATGTGGATCAGCCAGTCCTCTGTAAAACTGTCTGGAGTACAGACTAAAAATGTTTTTAACCAAAAATATTAGCTCTAAAATACAAATTAATATTTTACTTATTTCTGATCCATGACCTTCAAGTTGCAGCCATGACTTCTTTTCTCAGTATTGCTGCACTATATGATTTTTTTCTCTCATCTCCAGAAATGAAGGTATATGGAAATATAGGTGTAATGAGGCCAAGTTATTACGTTCCTCCCAGTTGGAAAAGAGAGGTGAATTGACCTATTCTTTTTGAGAGTAAGGAACTGATCTTAATATTCATTATAAACACAAAAAAAAATTCTGCAGGTGCTGGAATGTGAAAGAAACACATATAAAATGCTGACAAACTCAGCAATTCATGCAGAAGCAATGGAGAGGAATAAAGATTCAACATCTTGGGCTGTGATCCTTCATCAAGACTGGAAAGGAAGAGGGAAGAAGCCAAAATAAGCAGGTTGAGGGAAGGGCTGGTGTACACACTAGAAGGTGATAGGTGAAGCTGGGTGAGGGGAAGGTAAGTGGGTGGTGGGAGGGGGGAGGGGGGACAAAATGAGAAGCTGGTAGGTGGTAGGTGGAAAAAGGTAAAGGAAATTGGTAGGAGTGGAGAGGACCATGGGAGAAAGGGGAAGAGGAAGGGCACCGTAGGGAGGCGATAGGCAGATAAAGAGAAGAGATGAAGTAAGGGGGGAGCTCGGAAGGAGAATGGAAACACACATTTTGTGTGTGTTAATATTCAGTGTTTTATTGGGAGGATTTTATCTTTAAAATTAAATATATCTGAATTAAAGCTTTTATGTTTTAGAATTACTTTTATCTTTTGAATTCACACAACCAATGATTGAAGAGATTTAGAACAGACCGCATCAGTCATGCAACATTCACTTGACCTCTACAAGTGATCTGGGTCAGCTTTTGAAATTCTCTGTGACCAGAATGTAAAGCTCTCACTGTCAGCTGTGTTTACTTATCCTGCCATTCACAGGTTCTTACCTGCCCTTTGAGGGCTTTATTGGAGAAAAGTATTTTCTTTTCAAGATCAATGTGAATTTCTATATTCAACGCTAGATTTTGGAATTGTCTGGGCTTTGACAATTCATGGGAGCAATAACTGTAGGCTGAAATTTTACATTGACACACTTATCAGGTAAAATGTTTCCAGACTGTACTGGTATTCCATGCACTTTAGAGTAAAGGATGGTCCTCTAGGTAAGTGTGTGCGAACGCTGGAAACAAATCTGTAGAAAAAAAAAGTGTGTTTAGTGATAGAAGTTGCTTGATGAGAACTGATTTTGGAATACCATCTTGGATGGAAGCGCCAGTCCCAGATTCCATTAAATCCTGTGTAAGAAATGTTACATACTTTAATACCTTTTTAAAATTTTATCATAATTCATGCAAAACATTGGAATGTGTGAATGTTAGGAACAATTCTTAACAATGTGAACAAATTTTCAAAATTATTGCCAGGGATGCTAGCATATACAAACATGATGACTAGTCTAAGTATATCACCTCCTGTGAGGTGTTAACCTAATTATTTGAAATGATGAAGTTAATGGAGATGATGTAAAATATTCTGCACCCATTTTACTTAATTTCACTAAGCCTAACTCTCCCACAATAGTGCATGTCTGGATATCTTTCTGCCATGATTTTAGGTGAGATCTCAATTTAATATTTAATGCCCAGCTGTAAACTGGTATGTGTTGATACTGAAATGTTTGCAGTTGAATTGCTGTAAACATTTCACATGCATCTTTTTATTAATTCACAATTGCTTCTAGTTTGATATCATAGGCTTTCCATTGGTATCCCACAGGACAATCTGCTCTGGCTGGAGTTAGAGGAACTACAGGCATGTAAACATAGAAACATAGAAAACCTACAGTACAATACAGGCCCTTCGGCCTACAAAGTTGTGCCGAACATGTCCCTACCTTAGAAGTTACTCGGCTTACCTGTAGCCCGCTATTTTACTAAGCTCCATGTACCTAGCTAAATGTCTCTTAAAAGATCCTATCGTATCCGCCTCCACCACCACGATAGATCCACATGCATCTCTGACTGCAAGGTACCATAAAGAAGGAGAGGGGATTATACATCTATATCCTCCCAACACTATACATAAGCCATGAATGACTAGTCTGTGTCAAAAGGACAACTTATCTCACAAATATCTGTCAACAGTAGTATGTGGCATATAGTTAGAGAGTTATTGTTGTCTTACTACTCTACTTCCAGACTCTCAAAAGAAAATCAGCATCTGCATGTTAGCTGCATGTGACCACATAAGGCCTATGCAGTAGTGAAGAGGGCATTTGATATTTAACAAATTATGTGGTGAGGAGCTGAAATCAGAATCGTATGAACTATATTTGGGTTATATTCTCATTTTCAGAATCAGAGTCAGCGTTAATATCACCAGCATATGTCCTGAAACTTGCTAACTTTATGGCAGCAATACAATGAAATACGTGATAAATAAATAGAGGAAAAAACTGAATTACAGTAAGTATATATATGTCTATTAAATAGTTAAGTTAAAATAAGTAGCACAAAAAAAAATAGAAATAAAAAAAGTAGTGAGGTAGTGTTCATGGGTTCAATGTCCATTTAGAAACTGGATGGCAGAAGAGAAGAAGCTGTTCCTGAATCGCTGAGTACGTGCCTCAGGTGCTTATTTTAATTGTTTCAGAAAAAGATTTTGAAATCCATTGCTGAAATGCATTCATGTTTCCAATTATTTCCCCCTATTAATAACAGTGTTAATTCACTATTAGTTGCACTGGCTTACCTGAAGATAAAGTATAAGTGAAAAACTATAAAATGGTACTACATTCAAACAATCCATAGTCATAGCAACTGAAAGTGAATATCCTGTCGTCACAAAAGGCACCGAATGAGCACGGATGATATAAAGCTGTATGTCACTAAATATTGGTCAATGCAAATCAAAGGTTGGTTTCTCACCATAAAGAGTTGAAGAGGTGCCAACAGATGCCATAGTATCTTCTAGTCATTTACACAAGGAAGGACCAACAAACAGGAAGTGCTAGCTGGAAGCCAATCTTAAAACCTTCTGTGCAGTGCATACTCAAGGTGTACAGTAATAAAAGAGATATTGAAAAAAACTGCAACAAACATACACATAGAGTGAATTGAAACACAATAGGAATCCAACAATATGTGGCCTTTAATATTTACAGATTTTGTTTTCATCTTTTATTCTTAGTACCATCTTATTAGATGGCAACCGCCTGATGCAAGCTGTAGAGTAAAAAGAGGTTCAGTCATACTGTCACTTAATTAATTTGCTAGCACTCCTTACACACTTCCTTCAGCTACTTTCCCACAGGCACTTCTTGCAAATAAGTCACGACAACAAATCAGTAACTGATCTTTTTTTTCCTCTTGCTTCTTAACTCTTTCGCTGATATGTCCTGTTTCATTTCTATTGTTCAGTGACATGTTTGGCCAAGTTTGAAACATTTGAATAATATTTATTTCACTTATATACAAAAAATAATTGCATTCAGTCTACCCTACTTTTACAGATGCTAAAGGATGTACAGAAAGACATTTATCTGACAAAATTAACAAATTTGCTTTTCCAAACTGAAATAATGATATATCTTATCACACAAACAAAAGCATTAACCAATACTCTTTGCCATATTGATGCACTGGATCTTTGGGTGGTGTTCACAATTTACTTTCCTCATGAAATGAAACAATATTTATTTCAAATATTTTTTTTCTTAATTTACAGAGAAAACACCTGCAAATTTGGAGAAAATTAAATTGCAACAAAGATATGAGCACCCCAATTACAGCTTTATGTGTAAGAATTGAACCATTTCCGTAAGTAGTTGCTATTTTGAGCGAATTGTAATTTCTTCCAATTATTCTGGTATTCTTAAATGCAAAACTGAGATGAAATTTATCAAAAGGAATGGCTCAAGTTAAAACACAGAGATGTTTTAAAAGATCTAAAACCAGATTTCTGCTACCATTAAATAGTTTTGCAAAATACTGACAAATTGGTATAGAGGGCTAATTGCCTGCTATCAGTAGCATACTTAGTTTAGTATTGGTTACTAGATTAATTGAAATCTGACAGGGTAAATTACTTAAAGAATCAATTGTATATACTGAGTTCAATGCACCACAAGAACATTTTGTTCACATTCCAACATATACTTAAAAACACTGATTAAAAATAAGTAGAACTATGATGCCACTTATGGTCTATAGATATTTCTTAATACTTATTCAATTTTGAAATGCTGAATCCTAGCTGTTCCATTTGTATATATTAATTGTTAAAACACAAAGGGATTTTAGGTTTCAGATTTAGAAATATTCAGAAAATGATTAACAATTGATTTCTAACTGTGAGCCTTTTGTGAGAGATGCCTGTGGGAAGGTAATGACAGGAAGGGAGAATGAAAGCCTGAACGTTTTAATCAAGCCCATTTTCGTGCAGCCTATCTCTCCACCATCAACTGATGAGAGACACGTCCTAACAATAACACCACCACTTTCATTTCATTCACTAACACAGGGCAAGGAAGTCAGGCCTTTACATCACTCTTTATAGAAGTGAATTGCTATTAATAAAAGATCAGCTGCAAACTAAATGGTAAGTTGGCTTTAAATAGCAGATAAAAGCTCAGACCAGCCTCATACTTGAAACTGATTCTTAAAGTTGATATATAAATTGAACTCCTGTTTAATAAAAGGCCTATTCATAGTGGAAGCAAGAAACCAGCTTCTTCAACATTTGGCTTCTGAAAATTTAAAACTCAGGCACCGGTAAAGAATTATTTCAAGTTTTTTCTGTCCTTACTCAATTCATCTTCCTGCTTTAACCTTATCCAATACTGAACATTTTTCAAGATGGCACTGAGCTGCAGACTCCATCAAGGTCATGACTCAGATTTACTTATTTTTTTAATTGTTTTTTAGGTTCATAGGACTAGGTTTGGGGACAGAGAGGGACGTTAGAGTCATGTTCGGGTTTAGGGACACTGAGGTCACATTAGGCTTTAGGGAGAGGAATCAAAAGTAAGGCTGGAGTCTAAGCTTCCAGTCTGTGTTTAAAGGCCAGCAATGCAGAAGTGGGACAGTTGTCATCAGATGTCAGCCAGCAAGGGTGAGACGGGGGCTGGTGTCACCCCCAGACTAGGGTCAGTGAGTTGTGATAGGTTCTGGAATCAGTGTCCTCTGTGGGAGAAACGATGTCAGATGATTCCCTAGGTCCATGAATCAGCGAGACTGGAGTTCTAGGTCTAGTGTTCGATGACTGGTAGTTCATTGAGTTGATGCAAAGATTCAGGGCCTGAGGGTCGAATCAGAAGTCCAGAAGACAAGGTTCAATGGCCAAAGCCCAAGTCTGTGAGTCCACTGAGGAAACTAATGCCCAGTGCGAGCCCTAGATTGCTGGAGGCTGGAGGCCAAGGAGTCCTGTCCTGGGGCTAGAGGACTGTGTATGTGGGTGGATGGGAGGGAGGAATGGGCCTTGTATTGCTGTTGTTGTTTTGTTGTTTGTTGTGTTCTATGTTGTTCTGCCAAGCATTGTGGGCATTGTGGATGTGTTGGTTGTTAACACAAATGATGCATTTTACTGTATGCTTCAATGTGCATGTGATAAATCTGAATCATGAATCTTGAAACAGTTAACTAATCCTGTAAGCAGTCTCTAATCCTTAATATTGCTTACTAAGGTATCACTGCCTTGATGAACTGATATGAAAGGGACGGAACGTACACGAGCTATGGAGCTGGAATGTCAGATGGGCCTTCCTCTCCTGGTTATTTTAGTAACTTTTTTCTCATTCAGCCAAAATATTTGCCAATACATGTAGCTGAAGGGTGAAGTATCAATGTTGAATGCCTCTAGAATAGTTACCCAAGGTGAATTAGCAATCTGTTTTACACCACGCCCAATTTTAATGCAAATTAAAGTGTTGAAGCCAGATGTCAACACTTTAGATTGGAACAATAACTGGCCAAGAGACTTTCCTGTTGTCTCCAATGATATTGTTTTCTTTCATACACTCTGCACGAAATAATTCTTTGAATATTTTTAACACAGAGGTAGATAGGTTCTTGTTAAACAAGAGGGTGAAAGATTACTGTGGGTAGATGGGAATGCAGGGTTGAAATTAAAGACAGATCAGTCATTATCTTCTTAAGTGATGGGGATCGATAAAAAGGGATGACTCCACAGCCTTCTCATCTCTCTTCCTAATCTTTAGCATTGTGTATTCACTTCCCAAAGTGACAGGGTAGCAGCAATCTCCAACTTCAAATCAAGCATAATCGAACTGTTCAGCTAAGTTTGCATAACAACCACCTTGAAGTTAATCTTAAAGCAATGTATTTCAAGATATATCAATGCATCATGTGGGAAAATGATTTTTAAGATCTTTCAGAGCAGTGTAGAGCTCAGGAAAAGTCAAATTTATAATAATAAGCAACAAACCAACAGTTACTTTTAGTGTAAATGAAAATATGCTTCAAATGCAAAAACTATAAGCATCCATAACTGGAATTATCTCTCCAAATGTTTTGATAACCACCATGTTAACAATAATGTGTTCCTCCACTCCTGCCTTTCAGACATTATTGCATTCAAGGGATTTTTCATCAGTGTGGAAAGCAAGCCTCAGACTGCCAAAACAGTCATCATTCTCACCACAGTTTCCTTTCACATTGATGAGGAATGTGTGCTATTATCTTATGGAGCCATCATCTGCAAAGATCCCTTATCTCCTTGTCTGGTGTGACATATGTACAATGGATTTGTACAGACCAAAGCAAAAACATGAAGAAAAATGGGATTCTGATGTGAATACCCTCAGGTAGAAAAGGTTAATTTCTCGCTGCAGATCACCACTTTTAAAAAAAAATCTCCTCTTTATCTTTGAGCCTGGAGCTATGCCACATTGCCTTAAGAGTCTGATATCCAAAAGTTGCGAGTTTAAAAAATGAGGAATAAATTGCTGGGCATCGATAACACCAACTGAAAAATATTCTGTTTAGAAAGTATGTTATCATACTGAAGTACTTCACATAATGAGGGTGATGTTATCCTTACCCACCTAAGAGAAACTGGATGGGAGTTTTCCATTTATACCACAACTATCTCTTGCAAACTCCAAGTGTAATAGCTTGCCTGAACAGCGGATTGGACACCCAACCCCCAGTGCCAGATGATCGCATGGGGGTTGACTGATATTTCAACCAGTGGCCTGAGTACAAAAATATTTGTGGTTTTCTACTAGGAGTAATTGATGGGAAAATGAACAATTGAGGATGAAGCATGTCCAAATATATAAATGCTGTTGAAAATTTATGCTTCCTTGCCTGAGACCTCAACTTTTACCCAACTAATCATTGTCTCCTCCATTGCCACTCAGTTGTGACATGCACACTGTAACAGACAAGTTCCTATTTGCAAGAGCCCAATTGTTTGATCCCTGACAGACTCCTACATTGTTGCTCATTCCTGTCTGCTGGCTGTGTTTCTGTTTTGGGCAGACATTTTACCACTGTGGATCTGGGAACTTTCCTGAATCATCATACCAGCCATACTCTCTGATTTCCCACTCAACCCCCCTCCCAGTAAACTTCCAGGTGCTAGGATTATTTTGGCACAGGGTTTCCCAAACTTTTTGATGCTATGAAACCCTACCATTAATTGAGGGGACCATGGACCCAAGGTTGGAAACCCCTGTTTCAGAAGTATTGTGATACAACTTCAGAATAACAACATAAGGACTTTAGCAAGGCCTTTGACAGGGTCCCGCATGGGAGTTTGGTCAAGAAGTTTAAGGCACTTGGCTTTCAGGATGAAGTAGTAAATTGATTAGACTTTGACTTCACAGGAAAAGTCAGAGAATGTTAGTCTGACTGGACCCTGTGCCTCAGGGATCAATGCTGGGTTCATTGTTGCTCGTCATCTATATCAACAATCTGAATGATAATGTGGTAAACTGGATCTGCAGATTTGCTGATGACACCGAGACTTGAGGCGTAGTGGGCAGCAGGAAGGACAATCAAAGCTTGCAGTGGAATCTGCACCAGCTGGAAAAGCGGGCTGAAAAATGGCGGATGGAATTTAATGCAGACAAATGTGAGATGTTGCACTTCGGGAGGACAAACTAGGGTAGGACTTACATGGTGCATCATAGGAGTGCAGTAGAATAGAGGGATCTGGGAATACAAGTCCATCATTCATTGAAAGTGGTGTCACAGGTAGATAGGGTAGACACTGGCTCTTGTAAATCAACGTATTGAATAAAGGTGTTGGGATTGTATGTTGAATTTGTATAATACGCTGATGAGGCCTAATTTGGAACATTGTATGCAGTTCTGGTCACCTACCTATAGAAAAGATGCCAGTAGGAGTAAAAGAGTGCAGATTTACAAGGATGTTATCCAGGCTTGAAGGAAAATTTGACAGAGGTATTCAAAATTATGATGGTAAATGCAAGCAGGCTTTTTCCACTGAGGTTGGGTGAGACCAGAACTCGAGGTCATGGGCTAAGAGTGAAAGGTGAAATGTTTAATGAGAAAATGAGGGAGAACTTCTTCACTCAGTAGGTGATAAGTGTGGAACAAGCTGCCAACATAAACGGTGGATGTGAGTTTGATTTCAATATTTAAGAGAAATTTGGATAGATACTTGGCTGGGAGTGGTATGGAGGGCTATGATCTGGGTTAGACTGATGGTACTAGGTAACATTATAGTTGGGCATCAACTAAATGGGCCTAAGGACCTGTTACTGTGCTGTAATGTTCTATGACATCATGACTCTATGACAGTGAAGTAATTCGCTAGTTACACCACAATTTTGGAGTCACTTTAGTATCAAAACCATGGGAGAAAGATTTGAGGAACAGGATAGCTGGGTTTGGGAGTAGGTAGGGATTGAAAGTGCAAAGTCTGCAGCCCATCAGAAACCTAGTTCCAATTCACAAAATGGAAACAATATTAACACATGTTCACATGTGTTGTCCCAGCATCCTGGCACCTGCCATTGGACCAAGATGACAGAACGTTAACACTGAATGGGGCAATGCTGCCAATAAATATTACCAGCTCTCAGCTGTTTTTTGAATGATTCTGTAAGTGGGGTTTGTCATAGAAGAAGCATTGGGAGGTGGCTTTGGAGTCTTGGGGATGATGAATCTCAGAGAGCTGTTGCCTCACAGTTCCAGAAACCTGGATTCAGTCATGAGATCCAGTATGACTGTGTTTGCACATTCTCACTGTGATTGTGTGGGATTCCTTTCACGCCCCAATGACGTGTGGGTTGGCAGGTTGATTGACCACTGCAAGTTATTATCATCACGTAAGTGATGGTGGAATCTAGGAGAGAAGACAAATATTGAATTAATGTAGATTTAGAAGGTGATAGGCCAAACAGTGGCAAACGAGACGAACTTGGGTCAGCATCTTGATCAGAAGTGGGTTGAAAGACCTGTTGCCACTGTGTATGATTTTGTTGACTCTGACCTGTGCAAGATTAAAGATATGAATTAGGAATGACACATTTGTAAATTGTCAATGCGCAGATGCTGGTGTCCACTCACTGTTGCCCTCATCTTTGGATGAGATATGTATTCAATGGAACTGAATGAGATAAAATTCTGTCATGAGCTGGGTGCAACACCCTACTTTACTGAAAGGCATGTATGCCGCCATTCCTTGTATTTCCTGGTCTGTCTGCTACTTGTTTTCAGGGCCACCTTTATTTCTGTGCCAAATTCTTATATTCTGTGCTCTCTTATCCTGAAGGGAGAGAAAGAAACATGAGTAAAAGCATTTTTGAATGGATAGATGAAGAATATTTATAAATAAAGACCATGAGGGAAAGAGTCAGCACTGTGTAAAAATGAAGTTTCAATGTTGGTGATGGCTGGGCAGATGAGAATGTAAGTCTATTTCCCTCTCCGGTTGATTTTCAAGGCTCTCTATTCTGTTAAGACTATTTTCAGTGTCCTGTTATATTCTGGCTGCATTGTATTGGTAGGTCTGTATCTACTGTGATGGAGACATAGAGAGAAATAAGCGCACCTTCAAAATAAGAGGCAACTAAATTGATGACATTGTGTTAAGAGGGCAAGTTGATGAAGCTGAAGCTATTCATGTGTGTGCCACTGCACTGACGTTTCCTGAATTGATAAAATCATTAAATTTAATTACTTGCGGTTTGACTTCTAGAATGGGGTATCTTACATACCCATGTTGCTGACTCCTGTTCAACTTCCGACCTTCTTAATGCCAGAGGCATATACTTCCCTCTGGCAGATAGAGTCCCTCGGACTACTAGATCTATAGAAAAGCACTGAGTGAAGGATCATCGAATCGTGAAGCAGCCTTGCCACATTTGTTGTCAATTTTCAGTCTCCCTTAATTATTTCATAACATCCAGAATTTATCAAGTATCATGCTTACAATGTGTCTTTAACTCTTGAAATAGAGTGGCTGAAATTGAGTTTTTCACATTATGATTACACTCACCAGCCGGATTTGTCATGTGGAAATAATGCTATAATGGTGGCTGCATTAAAGTAGCTCTAACAAGGATGCTACATAAAATTACAGTTTTTCTGCCTGCTGGTGATTTCTGCAGTGTTTTTTTAATGTTTTGGAAAGTTAACATACTAGCTGCTATTTCTCTGGCAGAAATAACTTTGCAATTACTTACCTTTTGACGTAAGTGTCAAACTGGATAAAGGAACTGTAATATGTTGCTTATGAAGGTATGTAATGGTCACTGATATTGAGAAAGAAATCAATCCACCCTGTGAAGTTATTTTTCTATTTCCAAAAGTAAAGAAATCTGAAGAAATTTCAATGATTTAATTATAGTGTTCAAAAAAGTTGATTGAACTCTAGTCATCTGAAACACTTAATTCAATAAGTGCTGTGTAATCCAATCCATGCATCAATTATTTTGTAATATAATAGTTATTTTGAAACATTATATATACCATAAAACTGCTTAATCTCAAAGGCCTTGAAGATGGTTTGGATCAGCCCGTATGAGAGATGCTATTTGTGTGTGATGGGCTGGAGGTTGTGGGAATTGCAATAGTCTTTGTCAATGCAGTGAAGCCAAAGGAGTGTTTTATATTCTCAGAGTTTTGTTTTGAGGTCCATTAATTACGTTGTGTGTAAATAAATATAAACAATTCAGAATCAGAATCAGGTTTAATAGCATCGGCATATGTCATGAAATCTGTAACTTTGCAGCAGCAGTACAATGTAATACATAATAAATACAGAAAAGAACTGAATTCCAGTAAGTATATGTGTGTGTGTGTGTATAGTAAGTAGTTAAATTAAAATAAGTAGTGCAAAAACAGAAATTAAAAGAAACTTGCATGGACCTAGCCACTGTTGAGGAGCTCAAGTTTTGGAAAGGGGATATCTTAAGAACATAAAAAATAGGAGCAGTCGGCCATCTGGCCCATCAAGTCTGCTCCACCATTCACTAAAATCATAGCTCATCTCCACCTACCTGCCCTTTCCTCATACCCCTTAATTCCCCTCATATGCAAAAATCTATCCAACCTTGTCTTAAATACATTTACTGAGATAGCTTCTATTGCTTCATTGGGCTGAGAATTCCATAGATTCACCACGCTTTGGGAAAAGCAGTTCCTCCTCATCTCCATCCTAAATTTACTCCCCTGAATCTTGAGGCTATGTTCCTTAGTTCTAGTCTCACCTACCAGTGGAAACAACTTTCCTGTCTCTATCTTACCTATCCCTTTCATAATTTTATACGTTTCTGTAAGATCCCCTCTCATCCTTCTGAATTCCAGCGAGTACAGTCCCAGGCAACTCAATCTCTCCTCATAGTCTAACTCCCTCGTCTCTGGAATCAACCTGGTGAACCTCTACACTGCCTCCAAAGCCAGTACAGGCTTCCTCAAGTATGGAGATAAGAATTGCATGCAGTACTCCAGATGTGGCCTCACCAGTACCCTGTACAGTTGCAGCATAACCTCCCTGCTCTTAAATTCAATCCCTCTAGCAATAAAGGCCAACATTCCATTTGCCTTCTTGATAGCCTGCTGCACCTGCAAACCAACTTTTTGCGATTCATGCACAAGCGCTCTCAAGTCCTTCTGCACAGCAGCATGCTGCAATCTTTTACCATTTAAATAATAATCTGATCTTCCATTTTTTCTTCCAAAGTGGATGACCTTGCATTTACCAACATTGTACTCCATCTGCCAGACCCTTGCCCACTCACTTAACCTATCTATATCTCTCTGCGGACTCTCCGTATCCTCTGCACATTTTGCTTTTCCACTCAATTTAGTGTCATCAGCAAACTTAGATACACTACACTCGGCCCCTCTTACAGATTATTAATGTCTATCGTGAATAGTTGCAGGCCAGCACTGACCCCTGCTCACCACTGATTACCAACCAGAGAAACACCCATGTATCCCAACTCTCCGCTTTTTATTGGTTAACCAATTCTCTATTCATGCTAATGCATCACCCCCCAACTCTTATACTGTATCTTATGGATAAGTCTTTTATGTGCACCTTGTCGAACACCTTCTGAAAATCCAAGTAAATAATGTTCATCTGTTCCCCTCTCTCCTGTGCTTGTTATATCCTCAAAGAACTCCAGTAAGTTTGTCAAACAGGGCCTGCCTTTGCTGAATCCATACTATGTCTGCCTGATGGCTCCATTTCTTTCCAGATGCCTCATTATTTCTTCTTTAGTGATAGCTTCAAGCATTTTCCCAACTATAGATGTTAAACTAAATGGCCTATGGTTACCTATCTTTTGTTCTCTCCTTTTTTGAACAGTGTCGTGACACTCACCTTCTTCCAATCCACTGGGACCTGCATAGAGTCCAGAGAATTTTGGCAAATTATCACCCAAGCTTCAACTATAACCTCTGCCATTATTTCAATCCTGGGGATGCATTCCATCAGGACCAGGAAATTTGTCTATCTTTCTGCCCACAAGTTTGCTTAGTACTACCTTTTTAGTGATAGCTATTGTACCAAGGTACTCATCGCAGATCATCTCTCTTTGGCATGTTAGATGTGTCCTTCACCATGAAAACTGACACAAAATAATCATTCAAAGCCTCAGCCATTTCCTCATTACCCAATATCAATTCCCCCCCTCATCCTCCAAGGGACCTATGTTCACTTTGGCCACCCTTTTCTGCTTTATATAATTATAAAAACTTTTACTATCCATTTTTATATTTTATGCAAGTTTATTTTTATAATCTATCTCTGCTTTCTTTATTTCTCATTTAGTGGATTTTTGTTGCTTATTAAGTTTACCCAATCTTCCAGTTTCCCACTAATCTTAGCAACTTTGTATGCACGAGCTTTTAGTTTGATGTCTTCCTTTATTTCCTTCATTATCCATGGCTGGCCCTCCCCACCCTTACTGTCCTTGCTTTTGACTGGAATATACTTTTGTTCGGCACCGTGGAGAATCGCCTTGTAAGTCTTCCACTGCTTCTCAATTGTCCCACCACATAGCCTGTGTTCCTAGTCTATCCTATCCAACTCCTCCCTTATCCCGTTGTAGTCTCTCTTGTTTAGGCATAATACAATGGTCTTAGGTTGAACTATTGCACCCTCCATTTATATGAGAAACTCAATCATACTCAATCATATCGAACTTCTATATGCTATGAAGGAGAGAATGGCAAACAAGTATCCAGTACCTCAGCCTTGTATGTTTTCATTCATTACAACTGTGGCAATAACTACATTTGCAGGAGTTACTGATTGCTGGTCTTCACCCACCAGATTGAAGAGTTACAGAATCTTCCCCCTTTGGAATGACTTGCAATCACTAAATCAATGTGCAGTCCATTGTTACATTTAAAGTTCATAATGAGACTGAGTGGTTTTGTTAGCTTAACAGATGTTACTTACGCCTGGCTTCTTCTTCTGTATTAGGCATTTCAACCTTTTTAGGAAACTTATTAGAACACGGTCAATTACTCAAAAGAAATGATGAGCGCCTATTATAAATATTCTACACATAGAAACATAGAAAATAGGTGCAGCAGTAGGCCGTTCGGCCCTTCGAGCCTGCACCGCCATTCAGTATGATCATGGCTGATCATCCAACTCAGAACCCTGTACCTGCCTTCCCTCCATACCCCCTGATCCCTTTAGCCACAAGGACCATATCTAACTCCCTCTTAAATAGAGCCAATGAACTGGCCTCAACTGTTTCCTGTGGCAGAGAATTCCACAGATTCACCACTCTCTGTGTGAAGAAGTTTTTCCTCATCTCGGTCCTAAAAGGCTTGCCCTTTATCCTCAAACTGTGACCCCTCGTTCTGGACTTCCCCAACATCGGGAACAATCTTCCTGCATCTAGCCTGTCCAATCCCTTAGGATTTTATACATTTCAATAAGATCTCCCCCTCAATCTTCTAAATTCCAGAGAGTATAAGCCTAGTCGATCCAGTCTTCCTCATATGAAAGTCCTGCCATCCCAGGAATCAATCTGGTGAACCTTCTTTGTACTCCCTCTATGGCAAGGATGTCTTTCCTCAGATTAGGGAACCAAAACTGCACACAATACTCCAGGTGTGGTCTCACCAAGGCCTTGTACAACTGTAGTAGTACCTCCCTGCTCCTGTACTCGAATCCTCTTGCTATGAATGCCAGCATACCATTTGCCTTTTTCACTGCCTGCTGTACCTGCATGCCCGCTTTCAATGACTGGTGTACAATGACACCCAGGTCTCGTTGCACCTCCCCTCCTCCTAATCGGCCACCATTCAGATAATAATCTGTTTTCCTGTTTTTGCCACCAATGTGGATAACCTCACATTTATCTACATTAAATTGCATCTGCCATGAATTTGCCCACTCACCTAACCTATCCAAGTCACCCTGCATCCTCTTAGCATCCTCCTCACAGCTAACACTGCCGCCAACTTCGTGTCATCTGCAAACTTGGAGATGCTGCATTTAATTTCCTCATCTAAGTCATTAATATATATTGTAAACAACTGGGGTCCCAGCACTGAGCCTTGCGGTACCCCACTAGTCACTGCCTGCCATTCTGAAAAGGTCCCATTTATTCCCACTCTTTGCTTCCCGTCTGCCAACCAATTCTCTATCCACATCAATATCTTACCCCCAATACCGTGTGCTTTAAGTTTGCACACTAATCTCCTGTGTGGGACCTTGTCAAAAGCCTTTTTGAAAATCCAAATATACCACATCCACTGGTTCTCCCCTATCCACTCTACGAGTTACATCCTCAAAAAATTCTATGATATTCGTCAGACATGATTTTCCTTTCACAAATCCATGCTGACTTTGTCCGAAGATTTCACCGCTTTCCAAATGTGCTGTTATCACATCTTTGATAACTGACTCTAGCATTTTCCCCACCACCGATGTTAGGCTAACCGTTCTATAATTCCCCGATTTCTCTCTCCCTCCTTTTCTAAAAAGCGGGGTTACATTAGCCACCCTCCAATCCTCAGGAACTAGTCCAGAATCTAAAGAGTTTTGAAAAGTTATCACTAATGCATCCACTATTTCTTGGGCTACTTCCTTAAGCACTCTGGAATGCGGACCATCTGGCCCTGGGGATTTATCTGCCTTTAATCCCTTCAATTTACCTAACACCACTTCCCTACTAACATGTATTTCCCTCAGTTCTTCCATCTCACTGGACCCTCTGTCCCCTACTATTTCCGGAAGATTATTTATGTTCTCCTGAGTGAAGACAGAACCAAAGTAGTTATTCAATTGGTCTACCATGTCCTTGTTCCCCATAATCAATTCACCTGTTTCTGTCTGTAGGGGACCCACATTTGTCTTAACCAATCTTTTTCTTTTCACATAGCTATAAAAGCTTTTACAGTCACCTGCCACTGCTCAAAATAATTCTGTTGCGTTGCAGGTACTTAAATTAGGGATCATCAATTAAGTGAGTGAAGGTGGAAGTCAGCAACAAGTGGGAAGGAATCTCTCTATTGGGAGCATTCTATAGACACCCCCCACCCCCAATATCAGCAGGGAAACTGAGGAGTATATCGGGAGGCAGATATTGGAAAGGTGTTTTCATTGGCGACTTCAACTTCCCTAATATTCATTGGCACCTCCTCAGTGAAAAATGTTTACATGGGGCAGAATTTGTTAAGTGTGTCCAGGAAGAATCCCTGAAATAATATGGACAGGCCATATAGAGGAGAGGCCATACTTCATCTAGTGCTTGGCAACAAATTTGGTTATGTGACAGATCTCTTAATGGGTGTGTATTCTGGAGATTGTGACCACAACTCTCTGATCTTTGGGAGCAGATGGTATGGAAAAGTATTTAATTGGTGCAGGGTGAGTTCTCATGCTATTCGCCAAGAGCTTGGGAGCATAAATTGGGACCAGATGTACTCAGAGAAATGCACACGGAAGTGTGGAGGTTGTATAGGGAGTATTTGCATTCTTCTTCTGGATATGTTTGTCCCGTTGAGGCAGGGAGAAGAAACCATGGTTGACAAGAGATATGGAAAATCTATTCAAGGGAAAGAAAGAAACATACTTAAGGATTAGGAAGTAAGGATCTAACAGAGCTCTTGAAATCTATAAGGTAGTCAGAAAGGGGCTTAAGAAAGGACATAAGAGAACTAGGAGGGACAGCAGAGGCTTTGGCTAGTAGTATTAAGAGAAACCCCAAGGATTCTACACGTACATGAATGAAGAAAAGCAGGATGACTAGGATGAGGGTAAGACCAATCAGGAATAAAAGAAGCAAAATATGCTTGGAGTTAGGAAAGGTAGAGGAAGTATTTAATGAATACTGTGCTTCAGTATTCACCAGTAAGAGAATTATTGATGAACATGAAGACACATAAAACAGGCTGATACGCTGGAACATGTCAACATTAAAAAAGAGGATGTGGTGGAACGTTATATATCCCAGGTTACTACAAGAAGCAATAGAAGAGACTGCTGCAACTTTGGTGAAGATCTTTTGCATCCTTACTGATGACAGGAGTAGAACCAGAAGATTAGGGCTTGCAAATGTTATTCCATTGTTCAAGAAAGTAATAGGTATAATGCTGGGAATTATAAACTAGTGGCATAACTGCCCACATCAATGGTGGGAAAATTATTGAAGAAGATTCATAGACACAGTATTTATGAGCATTTGGAGAAGCATTTGAAGTTGATAGAGGTGTATAAGATGATAGATTAAGTGGATAACCAGAGACTTTTGCCCAGGGTGGAAATAGCTAATATAGGAGAACATAATTTTAACGTGATTGGAGGAAAGTATAGGGGTGGATATCTGAGATACGGTTTTTACATAGAGAGTAGTGGGTGCATGGAAATAGAGAGATGGTGCCAGGGATGGTGGTAGAGGCAGATAAATTAAGGACATTTAAGAGCCCCTTACACAGACACATAGATGATACAAAAATGGAGGACTATGTGGAAAGGAAGGTTAGATTGACCTTAGAGTAGGTTAAAAGTTCGGCACAGCATCGTAGGCTGAAGGGTCTGATTTGTGCTGTTTTGTTCTATGTTCAATATGAGTCAAGGGAGTCGTTTGAAGATCACAAAGTGTTTAGACCACATAATTCACTCTTGAAGTACTCTTTGGTAATCATAGGTCCTAGGATATTCTAATATAGCAGGTAATGCAGCAAACAGATGGTGTAAGTCACCAGCCAATTTATTGGTAAGAGCATTCCGCTATTTAAGAGGCAGTATGCAGAAAACACTTGGGTATGCACATGCTCAGGAGCCAATCTCCACACTGTTTGCTATGGCAGGATAGAGCTTCTCACTCAGTCAAAGTCCTCTACCAAACTGCTACACCCCACTGACCACTAACACTGATATTTGTGTAAGGTTCTGGACAACAAGGGCCATTTTCCACATCTCATGAGTCGTTTCAGGCAAAGGCAGAGAGTGATAAGGAAATTCACTACCATAGCGGCAGAACCTTTGTTTGACAGAGGGAAAGGGTATTCAAAGATCAGCACCTCAGACCTTGCACAAAATACGTTGTTTAGCAGGCAGCTGGAATATAGTATGTGTCAATCTGAGTGGTTCTGAGACAAGTGCCAACTGCAGCTGGCATTTCAGAGCTCTGGAAAAATACCACCAAAATTATCTTGATAAAATCCTCTTGATTCACTGGAAGGACAGGCAAGCTAATGTCAGTGTTCCTCTTTCAAATCAACATTCTCATTATTTTGGCTCCATATGCACTCGACTGGCTACCCAGTGAAAGTCAGATTGCACGCATGGCCAACTCTGTACTCCCAAACAGGCACTGAACTGCAAACCCTGCCATGGAAAGAATTACCATAACCCATGCAGGCTCTTTAGAAAACAACCCCAAAACCCCTTTCTTCACCTATAGCGTTGTAAATTATTTTTCTTTGTGTCTATTTTGATTCTATTTTCACCATTCCTAGAGGCTGTTGTTCTAGATCGTAGTCACTGTTAGAGTAAGAACACACTTCCTTACATCCTCTCTATACATTTAGTCCATTGCTTTGAATCTCTGAACTGCTTAATAATGGGAACAGCTTCTCTCTATTTACTTGACATAAATTGTACAGCCATCTCAAATCTCTTTTCAACTTTATTTGCTACAAGCAAAACACTGGATTCTCTTTTCAAATCGTGAAGCTGAAATTCTTCATCTTTGAAATCTCAGTAAATTTCATTGGTACCCTTTCAAGAACTGGCACCTTTTTTTCCTAAAATGCATTTTACTGTTCACTATTCACCTGTGCTGTGCACTACATGAATTTTGAATTATATTTTATTATTTACAGTAATGTTTTGTATTATGTGATGTGTGTCTGATACTGTATATGTTTTGTGGGTGCAGCACTGTCCAGAGGAACTCTATTTTATTTGTTTATATCTTTGTACAGTCAGATGACAATAAACTTGAACTTGTTTCCTGTCCTAGTTCCAAATTATTCAACTTATGCTCCAGCTTTTTTCCAATATGTTTTCATTTATGAAGCCTGGGAATACCGCTGCTTTACTAACCAACACCTGCAACAGGTCAATCCACTATTGAAGATTTATGTGCAGGTAACATCAGGTTGCCATACACCTTTTAGAACTATCCCATTTAGTTTCTATTTGTCAGTGGTTAAGGCATTGGACTAGTGACTTAAAGGTCGTGAGTTCGAGCCCCAGCCAAGGCAACTTGTTGTGTCCTTGAGCAAGGCACTTAATCACACATTGCTCTGCGACGACACTGGTGCCAAGCTGTATGGGTCTTAATGCCCTTCCCTTGGTGTCGTGGAGAGGGGAGACTTGCAGCATGGGCAACTGCTGGTCTTCCATACAAGCTTGCTCAGGCCTGTGCCCTAGAGAGTGAAGACTTTCCAAGCGCAGATCCATGGTCTCGCAAGACTAATGGATGTCTTAACATGCAGCCATTGTACACTACAGCCATTTCCCAATCCTTTCTCTCAGTGCTCTGTCACAGTCATCTATTTAACCAATGAGCCACGTCTGGAAGAAAGTTAAACCTATGGATTAACGGGAGGAGAAGATGGCAGCGTGACGCAGCTCGCAGCGGCCACTCCAGTGGTGATGTCTGTTATTTGTCAAGTAGGGTGACGTGCACAATCCTGATTTGATGAGAGCACAGAGGAACATCTGGTGAAACTAATGAAATTCCTGCATCGCTACTGCTGCTGCTGTGTGGTCCAGAATCTCTGGAGGTGAAGGCCCTGAATCCTCGGCTTTGCTTGTTGCTCGGCGGCCGGGGCGGGGTTGAAGCGCTCAGCAGAGGATGGTGCTCGGAGAGGCTGTGTCGGAGGCTCCAAGTTTTCGGACAGCCTCAGAGTCCGCTGCAGTCGGGTGCTTCCAATGGTGCTGCATCGGCAAGTTGGCAGCGCTTGGAGGTTCATGGCAGGGAAGGAGACTTCATCCCTTCTGCCGCCTGAGTGAGATGATGAGTCTATTGGGACGCAGAGACTTTTTTTTTTACCGTACCCACGGTCTGCTTTTTATCAAATTATGGTATTGCTTTGCACTGTTGTAACTATATGTTATAATTATGTGGTTTTGTCAGTTTTAGTCTTGGTTTGTCCTGTGTTTTTCTTGTGATATCATTCTGGAGGAACTTTGTATCATTTTTTTTAATGCATGCATTTCTAAATGACAATAAACGAGGACTGAATGTCCTCATAATCTAAATCATTAAATATAAAATTTCATCAGTTTGATGTTATTACATCTGTGTCTTCTCTGTGCTGTATTTAAACCTGTTAATAAATATTTTAATAAAACAGGTACCATTTTATGAGCTAAGGACAAGTAGTGAAGCTCTAAACTTTGAAACAAGTACCTTCAGCTCTGTCTTTGAGATTTGTCCAAATCTGGATTGAATTTCAAAGACTTTTCATCTCACGTTCTTGATATTTTTTGTTTGTTTATTTATTTATTCATTATTATTGCTTCTTTTTTTCTTTCTTTTTGTATTTGCACAGTCTGTGGGTTTTTTTGCACATTGGTTATTGTCCGCTCTGTTGAGTATGGTCTTTCATTGATTCTATTGTGTTTCTTGTATTTACCATGAAAAGTTGCAAGAAATGAATCTCAGGGTTGTATATGGTGATTATATATATATATAGCCCCCCACCCTGCCCAAATGACAGACAATACACCAGATACGATTAAATGATTTACAGTTAATAGATATCACTGGAACTATATAAGTAATAGAGAATAAAATATAAAAGGAAACTAAAAGGTGCCACACTTATCAAAGTTCAATCTCTTCATGCACAAACAGTTGGAGCTCAGGACTCAACTTCTCCTTCACCCTGCTACCCCTCAGACCACCTCGACCGGCCGCCTGGGACCAACAACAGTGGTCAACCAGACGCTCCACCCGAGTCTGTCTCCATCTCCTTTCCTCACTAAACACCCTGGACCTTGGACTCCTGCGCGGGGTCTGACCCCGTTAGTGGACTCACAGCACCTTGTCCATCCTCTGACTCTCTCTCTCCCGCCTTCTCCCAAAAACCCGCGCATCACACTAACTTACAGACACACAGAAAGAATAACATCTTTCCCAATTGGTTTGTTCATCCTCTTATCAGTAACATAATCCAAACAAACTGCTAGTGGGAGGACTTTCTCAACAGTTAACATAACAAAGAAGCCATTTCAATTATAACATAACAAGGAAGCCATTTCAATTATAACATAACAAAGAAGCCATTTTAATTAGACTACACAGTAACATAAAAGAAGAAACCCCTTACACACACATACATATATATAAACATAGATAATAAATTTACTTTGAACTTTGGAGTCCAGTAAGTGCAGAAGTGGGAATGACATGTTTATGCTGAGAGTACATCTAAAGAAAATGACTCTCAGGTTTGTATATATATAATGCTGGCAGCACAGTTAAAGAACTAAATGAAGGGTGAGATGCTTGAGACACTGCATCTGATTAAAAATTGATAAGAATGGAGAAATGAAGAAACTTGACTGCACATGAAATATTTAAATCATCAGGATTGCAGCTGAGGATTTTGAGGGAAGTATGGGAGTAATCAGGGGGGGCACAGACCATAATTTTTTATTCTCTAAGGATCCTAGGATGGTGCCAAAGGACTGGAGCATCCTGAAGTATGTATTTTTGCTGTCCAAATGTTCCAGGGTTATGTGAAGAACCAATGAGATGGCATCTGCTGTAGACCTGTTGCTTCAGTAGGCAAACTGGAGTGGATCTCCAAGTCGCCACTTGGACAGGAGCTGATATGCTTCAACACCAGCCTCTCAAAACACTTCATCATTGAGGATGTGAGTGCCACTGGGAGATAGTCATTTAGACAGGTTACCATGCACTTCTTGGTCATCGGTATGATTAACTCCTGCTTGAAGCAGGTGGGTACCATACACTACCAGAGTGAGAGGTTGAAGATATCTGTGAATACATCAGCCAGTTGGTCAGCTCAGGTCTTCAGTACTTGTCCAGGTACTTCATTCGGATCGGATGCTTTTCTTGTGCAGCCTGCATGTCATCTTGAGATACTGAGACCAATGGACCATCGGGAGACATGGGGGTTTGTGATGATGCCTCCCTGTTCTGCTGATCAAAGCAAGCATAGAAGGCATTGAAATCATTTGGAAGTGAAGCTCCGCTGTCCCCGGTGTCACAAGATTTCACTCTGTAGGAGTTTATGGCATTCAAACTCTGCCACAGCTGCCGAGCATCTCTCGTTGATTCCAGTCTAGTCCAGAATTTCCACTTTGCCTGCGAGAAGGCTTTCCAGAGATCATATCGGCACCTCTTGTAGCATTGTTGATCTCTGGACTTGAATGCTCTGATTGGCATTCTGATTAAATGCCTCTGACTGGCGAAACTCTGAATGTTTTCATTGGGACACACTCATCCTCAGCTGTTTTAATAAAGTATGTAACGACCCTGGTGTAGTCATTCAGGTTGTCAGACGAGTTCTTGAATACGTCCCAGTCCACTGAATCAACGCACTCCTGTATCCGCTCCTCTGCCTCCCGCGACCGTCTCTTAGCTGTCTTGATCTCTGGAGCCTGGCTCTGTCCGTGTGCAGGTTTTAGGCTCTGTCTGTATGCAGGTAGTAGGAGCCAAATGATCTGACTTGCCAAAATGCGGTCTTGGGGAGAAATAGAGTTAATACTGTAAGTGTGAAGCAATCAATATGGTGTATATGACTTCAAGAATGCTTTTGATAAGGTACTTTCTTGAAGTTAAACCTATTGGCAAAGTTTAAGCACATGATATAAAAGTATCATTAACAGCATGGATATGAAGTTATTAGAGGGTCATGCTGAATAGTTGTTTGTCAGAGTGGGGGAAGGTAAATAGTGGGGCTCCTCATGGATCAGTGTGAAACCTGTTGATTCTTTTGATTAATTTTCATGACTTATATTTAGCATAATTTATTGACACAATCAGAATCCGGACTAATATCACTGGCATATTTGTCATTTTGTGGCAGCAGTACATTGCAATACATACTAATAAAAACAGCTATAAATTACAATAAGACATATATATTGTTTAATAAATTAAATAAGTATTGCAAAAAGAGCAATAATGAAAAAAAAATGAGTTAATATGGAGGGTTCAATTGTTTGTTCAGCAATCTAATGGTGGTGGGGAACAAGCTATTCCTAAAACATTGAGTGTGTATATTCAGGCTCTTGTACCACGATTCTGATGGTAGCAATGAGAGGAAGGCACATCCTGAGTGATGGGTGTCCTTAAAGGTGGATGCTGTCTTTCTGAGGTATCACTTTTTGAAGAGGTCCGCAATGCTGGGCAGGCTGGTGCCGATCATGTAGCTAGCAAAGTTCACAACTTTCTGCAGCTTTTCATGATCCCGTGCAGTGGCCCCTCCATACGGATGGTGATGCAACCTGTCAGAATGCTCTCCACAGTATATCTGTACAAATTTAGAACATAGAACATAGAATAGTACAGCACAGTACAGGCCCTTCAGCCCACAATATTGTGCCGACCCTCAAACCCCGCCTCCCATATAAGCCCCCACCTTAGATTCCTCCATATACCTTTCTAGTAGTCTATTAAACTTCATTAGTGTATCTGCCTCCACCACTGACTC
Organism: Mobula birostris; assembly: GCF_030028105.1. Classification (NCBI taxonomy): domain Eukaryota; kingdom Metazoa; phylum Chordata; class Chondrichthyes; order Myliobatiformes; family Myliobatidae; genus Mobula; species Mobula birostris. The sequence goes on along the minus strand of NC_092373.1, from coordinate 69,100,758 downwards.
AGGCGGTGCATTCCACGCACCAACCACTCTCTGAGTGAAAAACCTTCCTCTAATATTCCCCTTGAACTTCCCACCCCTTACCTTAAAGCCATATCCTCTTGTATTGAGCAGTGGTGCCCTGGGGAAGAGGCGCTGGCTATCCACTCTATTTATTCCTCTTAATATCTTGTACACCTCTATCATGTCACCTCTCATCCCCCTTCTCTCTAAAGAGTAAAGCCCTTGCTTCCTTAATCTCTGATCATAATGCATACTCTCTAAACCAGGCAGCATCCTACTAAATCTCCTCTGTACCCTTTCCAATGCTTCACATCCTTCCTATAGTGAGGCGACCAGAACTGGACACAGTACTCCAAGAGTTTTATAGAGCTGCATCATTACATCGCGACTCTTAAACTCTATCCCTCGACTTATGAAAGCTAACACCCCATAAGCTTTCTTAAATACCCTATCCACCTGTGAGGCAACTTTCAGGGATCTGTGGACATGTACCCCCAGATCCCTCTGCTCCTCCACACTACCAAGTATCCGGCCATTTACTTTGTACTCTGCCTTGGAGTTTGTCCTTCCAAAGTGTACCACCTCACACTTCTCTGGGTTGAACTCCATCTGCCACTTCTCAGCCCACTTCTGCATCCTATCAATGTCTCTCTGCAATCTTTGACAAGCCTCTACACTATCTACAACACCACCAACCTTTGTGTCGTCTGCAAACTTGCCAACCCATCCTTCTACCCCCACATCCAGGTCGTTAATAAAAATCACGAAAAGTAGGGGTCCCAGAACAGATCCTTGTGGGACACCACTAGTCACAATCCTCCAATCTGAATATACTCCCTCCACCACCACCCTCTGCCTTCTGCAGGCAAGCCAATTCTGAATCCACCTGGCCAAACTTCCCTGGATCCCATGCCTTCTAACTTTTTGAATAAGTCTACCGTGTGGAACCTTGTCAAATGCCTTACTAAAATCCATATAGATCACATCCACTGCACTACTCTCATCTATATGCCTGGTCACCTCCTCAAAGAACTCTATCAGGCTTGATTTTGTCGTTTTAAATTTGCAAGTGTCTTGGCTGACATACCAAGTCTCCTCAAACTCCTGGTGAAATACAGCCATTTTTATAGAACCATATACCTGTATTTTACAGCCATATTTATACAACCGTATTTGTAGCAAGTATTGTGAACTGCAGAGAGTATAGTGATAGTTAGCAGCAGGATATGTACAAATAGAAGATGAGTTGATGCTACAGTATCAGTTTTTCAAGATTTTCAAGAAAACCTTTTCAAGATTTCAAATAACTGTGATTTTAATCATTTTTTGAGCCAAAGCAGTGATTGAGCACTTATTTGTGGGCATCAAACTTCCTGATCCAGGACATGTCAGTTTCAGGTTGTCCAAAAGTCCACAGGTGTGGGTCCAATCAGGCTGGACAAGATTTTTATAAGTAACTTATCTACAACAGGGATTCCCAACCTTCTTATGCCATGGACCAATACCATTAAGCAAGGGGACCATGGACCATGGATCTGGAGCCTAATTGACTGACTTAATCCAATGTTGAAGGACCTAACAAAAGGTCTTGGATGTGAAATGTTACCTCTGTCTTCCTTCCTTCCTCCTCTACAGAAACAGCCTGACTTACTTAATGTTTCCAGCATTTTCAAATATTTCAGATTTCAAACATAAATATCATAAAAGCAGAATTAGGACATTTGGTCGGTCAAGTCTACTGCGCCATTCAATCAAGGCTGATCCTCTTTTCCTCTCCTCAACTCCATTCCCCGGCCTTCTCCCTGTAACCTTTCATGCCATGTCCAATCAAGAGCCTATCAATCTCTGCCTTAAATGCATCCAACGAGCTGGCCTCCACAGCTCCCTGTGGTAACAAATTCCCTAAATTCCCAAACTTCTGGCTAAAGAAATTTCTTTGGATCTGTTTTAAATGGACACCCCTCTATCCTGAAGCTGTGCCCTCTTGTCCTAGATTCCCCCACCATGGGAAATGTCCTTTACAGATTAACTCTGTCTAGGCCTTCCAACATTTGAAAGGTTTCAATGAGATCCCCCTCATTCTTCTGAATTTCAGTGAGTACACACCCAGAGCCATCAAACCTTCCTCGTATGATAATCCTTTCATTCCTGGAATCATTCTTGTGAATCTCCTCTGAATTCTCTCCAATACCGCATTTTTTCCCAGATGAGGAAACCAAAACTGTTCAGAATACTCAAGCTGAGACCTCACCAATGCCCTATAAAGCCTCAGCATCACATCCCTGCCTTTGTATTCCAGACTTCTTTAAATGAACGCTAACATTGCACTTGCCTTCCTCAGCACCAACTCAACCTGGAGTTAACCTTTAGGATTCCCAAATCCCTCTGCATCTCGATTCCTGAATTTTCTCCCCATTTAGAAAATAGTCTGACATTTATTTCTATTACTGAAGTGCATGACCATGCATTTTCCAGCATTGTATTTCATTTGCCACTTTCTTGCCCATTCTCCTAATCAGTCTAAGTCCTTCTGCAGCCTATCTGTTTCCTCAACACTATCTGCTCCGCCACTAATCATTGTATCATCTACAAACCTGGCAACAAAGCCAACTACACCATCATCTAAATTATTAACATAAAAAGAGGTGATCCCAACACTGACCCCTGTGGAACACCACTAGTCTCTGGCAACCAACCAAACAAGAATCCTTTTATTTCTACTCACTGCCTCCTACAATGAGCCAATGCTCTAAACATGTTCGTAACTTTACTGTAATACCATGGACTCTTAACTTGGTAAGCAGATGTGGTCTACATGGATTTTAGCAAGGCACGAGAGACTCATCCAGAAAGTCATGAGGCATGGGATTAGTGGAACCTTGGCTGTTTGGATAAAAAGTTGGCTTAAATGAAGAAAGCAGAGGGTCGTAGTGGAAGGAAAGTATTCTGCCTGGAGGTCAGTGACTAGTGGAGTGCCACAAGGATTTGTCCTGGGAGCCCTGCTCTTTACGATTTTTATAAATGACCTGGATGAAGAGGCTGAAGGATGGGTGAGTAAGTTTGCAGATGACATGAAGATTGGAGGAGTTGTGGATGGAGCTGTAGGTTGTCGAAGGTTACAAGAGGATACAGACAGGATGCAGAGTTGGGCAGAAAAGTGGCAGATGGAGTTCAATCCGGGTAAGTGTGAGGTGATGCATTTTGGAAGGACAAACCAGAAAGCTGAGTACAGGGTTAATGGTTGGTTACTTAAGAGTGTGGATGAACAGAGCGACCATGGGATTCAAATCCATACATCCCTCAAGGTCGCTGCACAGGTTGATAGGATAGTTAAGAAGGCCTATGGGATGCTAGGCTTCATTAAGAGGAGAATTGAGTTCAAGAGTAGAGAGGTCATGTTGCAACTCTACAAATCTCTGGTGAGACCACACTTAGAGTATTGTGTTCAGTTCTAGTCACCTCACTATAGAAAGGATGTGGAAGCTATGGAGAGGGTGCAGAGGAAATTTACCAGGATGTTGCCTGGATTGGAAAACAAGTCTTATGAGGCAAGTTTAGCAGAACTGGGACTTTTCTCTTTGGAACATAGAAGGATGAGAGGGGACTTGATAGAGGTCTACAACATTATGAGAGGCATAGACAAGGTGGCTAGCTAGTACGTGTTTCCCAGGGCAAACACCAGAGGGCATATGTACAAAGATAAGGGAGGGAAGTTTAGGGAAGACATCAGGGGTAAGTTTTTTACACAGAGGGTTGTGGGTGCTTGGAATGACTTGCCAGGGATGGTGGTGGAGGCTGAAACATTAGAGGTATTTAAGAGCCTCTTGGACGGGCACATGGATGAAAGAAAAATAGAGGGTTACGGGGTAGTGTGGGTTTAGTACGTTTTTTTAAAGGAATATATAGGTCGGCACAACATTGAAGGCCGAAGGGCCTGTGCTGTGCTATAGTATTCTAGTGTCTAGTGTTCTAGTGTCTAGTGGCACTTTATCAAATGCCTTCTAAAAGTCCAAATATGTAACATCCACTACATCCCCTTTATTTATCCTATTTGTAATCTCTTTAAAGAATTTCAACAAGTTCATCAGGCAAGATTTTCCTTTAAGGAATCTATGCTGACATTGTCCTATCTTGTCCTGTGTCACCAAGTACTTCATAACCTCATCCTTAACAATTGACTCGGCAACACCTTCCCAACCGCTGAGATCAGGCTAATTGGTCTATAATTTCCTTTCTGCTGCCTTCCTCCTTTCTTAAAGAGTAGAGTGACATTTGCAATTTTCTAGTCCTCTGACATCATGCCAGAGTC